>NC_091078.1:8767500-10017500 GCF_032405125.1 Capricornis sumatraensis
GCAAAGAGTTGGACGTGACTGACCAACTAACACACACAATGCAGACAGGCAATTAACAACGTTGTGTTAGTGTCAGGCGAACAACGAGGGGACTCAGCCATGCATACACATGTATCTATCCTCCCCCTCCCATTCAGGCTGCCACATAACATTGAGCAGAGTTCCATGTCAGGTGCAGCATTCTTTTATTAATAGTTGACTTTGGTGTTTGTGAACACACTCATGTTTACAGTTTTCAGTCCTACGCACTGAGTTTTAGACCTAATTGTCCATTTCTTAAAATCTCAGAAACCAAACTCTGGAAGAGATCTAGTCAGATCACCATTGTTTTGGGTTGTCAAAAAAGTTCGTTTGGCCAACCCAGTATATCTAAATATGCTCTGCCATAACATCAGTTAAGGAAATGAGGCTTAACCACTGCCAGCAACACAAAATTGGATGTAGAGACATCTGGAGTCTGACTGTCCCATTATCTGTTTGGTTTGCTCTAAAGAAATGTCCCGTGTATATTGGAGCTGACATCATCTCAGTGTAACTTCTACCAACAATTCTAAAAGTATCCCATAAGAATATATTCCCAATTTCTCTTCTATCTGACAGTCCTTTCAATATTTGAGAATGGCTAACACATATAATCAGACTGAATAAGTATCATTTCAAATGGTCTCATGTGACATAGATGTAAGTGTCCCCATCATCCTGGTTTATTTATATAAATATATATATATTTATATTTATTTATAACTTTCATTGTTTGCCTAGACTCCAGTAGTCTGGCGAGAATAGTGTAGAAGAATCCATTAAATCCACTATAATCTCAGTAATTCAGTTTAAGCTTTAATAGTATTTTGAGAGGGAGAATGACATGGTTTTGTCAGAGCTTCAACTTGAAGTCAAACCACCTGGGTTCATAGGCAGCTTCATCCTGTGCCTCATTTCTTCATTAACAAGTCTATTCAAAGAAATTTTAGGGATTTTGCAAGATTCCAGTGAGATAATGCTCACAAAGAACATGCAAAATATCTGGCACAAAAAAAGAGCTCTGCTAATACTGATTATCACTAGTATTGTTACTTTGAAAACTCCTAGTTTAGAACTTATAATCAACTAAATTTCCCAGCATCAGATCTTATATTCAACATTTAAAAATACTGTTGTTGCTTCTTTATCATGTTGCATTCATGCTTAATTCTGCTCATTCAGTGAGTTCCATTGCCAAATTAAACCAAGGAGCTCTCCTCCACAATATCTTTAGGCATTGAAGGTGTCTACTCAAACCTGGAGATGACCTTTGAATAGCTAAAATTTTATCTCTTTGCATAGAATAGCATAAAAACAGTAGCAGCAGTAACAACACCATTTATTGAATGTTTTCTACATGCCGGGCTTAAACACACACACACACACACACACACACCCTATCTTGTTCTGGTTTTCCCATCAATAACCTGAGAATAATGATCCTAACAGTGATTAGTAATTGCAGCAGCTGCTCCACTCCCTCAGTCACAGGGACATTTGAGGGATAAAAAGACACTCTCTGGATGTGTCTTTCCCAGGATCTGCCACATTTGCCAGCAGGATTTGCATCCGTGATTAGAACTGTTTCACAGGCAATTTCTTTCCCCACTGAAAACATTCCCATAAGACCATTCCAAATATCAGCTCAGCTTCCATTTGACAAATACATTACAACTCATAATATTTCCATAGAATTTTAATATTAAAAACTGCTCTCATGGGACTTCCCTGGTGGTCCAGTGGCTAAGACTCTGTGCTCCCAATGCAGGGGGCCTGGGTTCAATCCCTGATCTAGGAACTAGACTCCACAGGCCACAACTAAGAGTTTACCTGCTGCAACTGAAGATCCTGCATGCTTGAACTAAAGCATCATGCATACTTCAATGGAGGCTGAAGATCCTGAGTACTGCGACTAAGACCCTGCATACCAAATATATAAATTACTTACTTAAAATATTTCTAAGTGCTTTCATAAATGTTATATCATTCTAGCCTCACCAAAGCCCTACAGTAAAGAACCTGTAAAGAGCTTGACAACACTTATAGCCAACAGTCACTTATCAGGTAATGGAACTGATACTGGAATTCAAATCCATATGCTCTCTAGAATCTTCTCATCCCATCACTCAGGGACTCTGGGAGCCATGTGTCCTAACTAGGAATCTACTCAGTCTGTGTGCGGCCTTGAGAAAGTCATGTGAACCCTGCTTCCAGTTCAAAAATGGCCAAATAATCCCCATCCCATAGTGTTTATGTTGAAGGTGACTGTGGATAAAAGCCCCCCTTCAAACTTCCATGCGTTTAACAGATATGGGTGTTCACAAAAAAATATATAGAATGTGTGTGTAATGTTTTCTAGAGATTTAGGACCAATTTCCATACCGTCAGGGTGATAGTTACAGGATGATTTTTGCTTTCCACAGTTTGACTCACCATTTCAAAGTATATTTCTAATAAAAATGTACAAACTACTTGTAGAATCATTGATAAATGTGTAAATAGAAGATCTGATTTTATTTTTTAGCTTGAGAAGTCATTTCCAGTATCTCTTAATTTCTTTGACTCATCTTATTGCTCCTCACTACTCTTGCAGATAAAAAAGTCAACAAACCCGGAGAGGTGGTATGGGGAGGGAGGTGGCGGGGGCGGGTGGGAGTTCAGGATTGGGAACTCATGTACACCGGTGGCGGATTCATGTTGATGTATGGCAAAACCAATACAGTATTGTAAAGTAAAATAAAATAAAAAAAGCCAACAAAAATAAGAGCATTACTTTTTCCTTCTCACAAATCATTCTTGAATAAATATAAAAAGTTGTGTAGTTGGGGTAGATGGTTAGTGCTCTTTTGTATTGTCCTGATGCTGTACCCAAGCTTAATAAGGTATTTTATGTATTTCAGCTTCAATTTCATTTTGTAGATCATGGGTACAGAAAAAAATGTAACTATTGAATTAATGTATTTTAAAATTATAGTGTCATAACATTTTATATTACTATTGTTGTTGTTTCCAAGATTGCTTCCTAGTTTAATAGGACTTGCCTGGGAACCTCAGACTTAAAAGGGAAGTTAACACATGTCTTCTTCTGTAAAATTCTTTGATTCATTTATTCAAAGAGTTTGTTTGACATACTGAAGAAAAAAAATCTAAGCATCAACCAACTAGCACAATAGTTTTGATCAAGTAGTTCAGCTGTACTATATGATTTAAAGGGAAAAAAGTAAAAATATTTTTCAAAAGAGCTTTGCAATTTTCAAAATGCCCTTACCATACACACATATTAACCACATACATAAAGCATACACACACACATAATGGGAAAATGACTAATACTACAGTGTGAGAACTGACGGGCTGTATTTGCCTTAAGTGGCAGTGTCACTGGTAAAGTGCTTCGGGTTTTTTTTTTTAATGTTTTTATTTATTTTTAATATAAATTTATTTAATTGGAGGCTAATTACTTTACAATACTGTAGTGGTTTTTGCCATACATTGACATGAAGCCGCCACGGGTGTACACGTGTTCCTCATCCTGAACCATTCCCCCCACCAGTACTTAGGATTTGTCCAACAGACATGTCATTTCTTCAGTAACAGCAAAAGAACCAAAACCTTAAGCAATGCTTACCAATTCTATTAATCCCATTAAAGTTCATAAGGCAGGATTTCAAGATCTTTTGCACAACAAGCACTAGTGACAGCTAACCAAATGCTACTGAGTAAAAAAAAAGTGTGTTTTTTGTTCAGTTTTCCAGGTCTTCTTCTTTATTTAGCTAATCAGTTTATTCTCTTCCAGTATAATCCATCCCAGGGAATTGGAGTGAATCAGTTTAACACTTCAAGCAGATGACAGCATTGGTAGAAGAATTAATGGAAGGAAAGTGCATTTGCTGTTGTCTGTAATGACTAACTAATGAGAGAAATGCAGTGAGATATATGGCATAATAGGACAGAAAACTATTAGCGTTAAGTAAACCGAGGAGTGAAACAAATGTCTTAAGAGCTACCTGCTTTTCCTCTGTTATGCTGAAATCTCCTCTAACTTCATAAGTATTTTTCTCTCAACCTCTGTACTGCTTGGAACAATCATGGTTACTTTCTCTTTCTTCTTTCACCCTTGCCTTCTGAATCAGGAAGCTTTCCTACTGACTGTCTATACATCCTAAGAATTTACTCATTCTCAAACTCCTTTACAATCCAGCTTCCACTCTTTCTCCCTCATTAAAATCCCCAGCTTTTTACATGGCCGCAAAAGATTCCTGTAGGCTAAAAGCTCTGATCTATTTTCTATTCTCTTTCTCTTTGATCTCTGTGGAGTTCCACTTTATTTTCCACTTGTGTGTGTGTGTGTGTGTGTGTGTGTGTGTGTGCTTAGAGTTTTCTACTCCCTTAACTTAGCTTCTTTAGCTTTACACTCTCTATACGTTATGCTCCTACCATCTTTTGATGTACTTCTTCTAAGCTTCTGGACTGGTCCCTACTCCTCAAATATACTCCTCCACCAAGAATCAATTTTCAATTTTATGCTTATAAACGTCTATACAATCTTCCTTTGAGATTTCAGGCATCTGTTATTTTCACTAGGCAATCATTTTACATCACTAACATCTTTAAGAGTTGTGTTGAAAGCTGTGGGATACAAAGATGAAAGTTCCCATAAAAGAGTTTAATTATCAAATTACCACCAACACGATCGTATTCTTTTAAATCTAAACATATCACCCTCACTTCTTTCCTGAGAAGCAAGGTACTATATCCTGGCCATCATGGCTATAGATTCACTCTCAAAATAGAGCTAACAATGAACTCACTCTCCCTTTCAACTTGCCTAATCGTGTGACCTCTGCTCTAAGGTATGACAGTGTCCCTGTCACTCAAGCTGGATGTATGGAAGTCATTGCTGACTTTTTTCTCACATCCCCGGCATACTTAAGTAGTTGGTAATTTCTATCAGTTGCTTCTTCATCACAATTGTTGCATCTATCCCTTCCTTTTCAGGTTTAGTGCTACCCCTCACAGGAGCTCAGAGCAAGTAAGCTTGCAATATCCGGTAGCTGTGCCCAAGCCCAGTTCATCCCCTTCTAGTATATTCTATTCTTTATTACTAGAATCATCTAGCTAAATACTAATTACAATCATTTTCTCAAACTACTCCAGTACTCTTGCCTGGAAAATCCCATGGGCGGAGGAGCCTGGTAGGCTGCAGTCCATGGGGTTGCTAGGAGTCGGACACAACAGACTTCACTGTCACTTTTCACTTTCATGCACTGGAGAAGGAAATGGCAACCCACTCCAGTGTTCTTGCCTGGAGAATCCCAGGGACTGAGGAGCCTGGTGGGCTGCCATCTCTGGGGTCGCACAGAGTCGGACACGACTGAGGCAACTTAGCAGTAGCAGTATGATTCACCACTGTTTAAATAATCACAATTGGGTGGGTGGGGGGCCCTTCATGAGCTAGCCCCAGTCTAACTTCTGTGCTCAAAGGAAGCATGGCATTCTAGATCCTACCATAAAATTCCATTCTCAGGTCTTACTCACATGCTGACCCTCCATATTTGGAATACGCTTTCCTCCTGTCTGATTTCTTGATCATACTGTTCAATCAAGGTATACCAAACTTGCTTTTTACTAATGTATACTCATTTTTGCCAAATTGTACGTCCTTTTTTCTATTACATTTCAGCACTGACTCTTTCTTATAACTGCTGCCATCCACTGCATATTGTTGTCCCCATTTACTTGGTCACTGTAATCATGGATTTTCAAATAGCTGTTATATTTCAATGAATAATTTTGGAATATAGAAAATGAGGAATATGCAATAAGCTAGACAGAAGATACAGTAATAGCCCATCGCTTAGAAACAAATATCGCTCCTATCTTCACTCATTTTTTCCAATATTTCTGCTCTAGTATGCTTTTAAACAATGTAAATATGTAATTCTCTGTCTCCAATTGGGCCATAAGACTGTTGAAGTCTGGTCTGAATTTCATTACCTTTTTCCCTCAGTGCTTGACATTTAGAATGTACTCCATAAGTGTTCATTAATATTAAATACAGGATGACAATTATACACATAGCCAAAATTAAAATTATATATTCATTGGTATATAATGATCTGTACAAAAAACATTTATATCAGTAGTCAGTACACTTCATGATGGTAGGGGTATAGCAATTCTGTTTAGTACTGCCCACTTAACAACTACCACAGAACCTGAAATATACTACACAGTTGTTGAATACATTAATGAATTAAAATCACACTCTAGAAGGCAGTATTATAGAGGATCCGAACGGAAGCTTCCTGTGAATTATCCATTTATATAGACCTATCTCTTTAAATATCTACTGTCAGCTGATCATGTAGAATGTAGCCAATGTTAGAATATAGTTGCATTTTAGATGATAGTAAGTATTGTCACAGCCAGTCTTTTGCTTATGAGAGAAAGAGAAGAATAGAAGCAAAATTTCCATTTGGGGAACTTAAAAATTCACCAAGGGATGATGTTATCAATTAGGTATTGGGGGGACATGATTGCATATTATTCATTGATAGATATATATCAACACTATACAAATCAGAGATACTTAAAAAGAAATATTTGTGTTCCTTTCGGTTCAAAACAGAAATAGTTATGAAACGGAAGACATTCATATCTAGCAAAAGCATAATCTAACTCTTGTGTTAACAAGCCTCTTGTAGTACTCATTGTCCCAGACTGTGTGATGTCATCTAGGGGCTTCCCTTGTGGCACAGTTGTAGAGAATCCTCCGGCCAATGCAGGTGGGTTCAATCCCTGGTCTGAAAAGGTCCCCCATGCCTCAGAGCAAATAAGCCAGTGCACCACAACTATCGAGCCTGTACCCTAGAGCCTCATGGAAGACCCTGCACCCAGAGTCCGTGCTCCACAACAGGAGAAGCCACTGCAGAGAGAAGCCCACGCACGGCACCTGGAGAGGAGCTGCAACTCTCCACGGCTAGAGACGAGCCGGTGCAGCAACAAACACTCAGCACAGACGTGAAAAAAAAGCACCCATGTCATCCAGACCGCCTTCCACGCTTCATTCCTTCCAAGAGGGTGGCCAGAGCCCAGGACAAGGATAGTCACTCGGCTTCAGCTCTAAAGAGAACAGAATTGAGCATCAAGACAAAGGGTTAATGCTTCCTCTGCAGATTTATTTTCTCATTGTCAAGGCAAAGGGTTAATGCTCCCCATGCAGGTGTATTTTCTCCTTGTCAACTAGTCCATCCACTTCTCCTGGGTAGTTTCTTTTGGAATTTATGATTTTAGATTCTTTTCTCTCTTCATTCCTGTTGAAAGCCCACTGTAGAGATAATTTTACTTTTGTTTAAAGGCTTAAGCCTTCATGCACTAGATAAAATGACTTTGACATATACAGGTAGGTAGCTCAGATTTTTAGGGTAAATTCTGGAGCTAACAGCCAGCAATTCCTCCCTGCAATTCGACTGGCCTGGCATTATCCTTTCTGTATCTTCTCTGATCCACCCCATCTCTGTGTCTGCCTATGGCCATATTAGTTGTCTTGACTGTTTGAGGATGGATTCAGGATTAATTCCTGGCAACTCACCATTTCTCACTCTCCACTAGAGAACAGGATATCATGAAGCACTAGTGGGATGAGAGCAGCATGTGTAGGAAAACAGATGTCTGACTTCATCAGGCTTATTCGTGTGGGTGTCTGGGTGCCGGTAATTGCACCTGTCAAAGAGACTTGAAAACTGCCTATTATTTGATGCACACACCTCAGAATGATGACGATCAGTGAAGAAAATTTGCTTTCCCAGAATGATAGCTGCAACAGCAGCAGAAACAATAACAGAAAACCAACCAAATTCTTATTAAGCTACTCCTAAATCAATGCACCTCAAACACTGTGATTACAATTTGTATAAAACTAATGTGAATTTTGGCCACAGTCACACTTTCGAAAACAATTATAAACTCAAGGTGTTTGTAGGTAGAATAGGACTAAGGCTTATCTTAACTCAACCTCTCATTTTGATGGGGGGAAAAAATCAGAGCTTTTAATTGGGGATGAGATTAGATCAAACTTATACAATCAGTGAAAGAACTAATATTACACCTTAGTTCTTTTCTAAATATAGAAATTTATCCCCTTCACCAAAGGGCTTTTTTCCCCCCTCCCAAATTACTGTAAATTCCAGTGATCTTTCTCATTTAAATAACGTAGGGATTTAGGAACCCAACAAAAATATCATACCTTTTAAATGTTAATGTAGATGTCTCTATGCATACATATATCTGATATATATCTACTATAATCTTTATTAAATGTTCAATTTTATGCCCTAAATGCAAATCATATCCAGTCATTTTCTCATGTGGCAGAACAAACAAATAAGCAAATCAGCTCAGAAACTAGTGCAAAGATATTTGGCTTTTCACAATTTTAAGCGCATCTTTCTTTTTCTCTCTCCCTTTCTCACTCTCAGGTCTCTTTCTCTCTCTCTCTCTCTCACACACACACACACACATGTGCACACACACAGGGTTGTTGGTTGAAATTAATCCTCATTTTAATTTTCCAGGTCACTGAATATTTGTCCATAGCCTCCTGCTACTTCTCCTTGATTAGAAACTCTTTTCTCTGCTCAAATATTGCTTCAGTTTTTAGTAATATGTATGTTTTGGATTTAGTCAAAGTTCAATAGTAGAGGCCTGGCAACATGAATGTTGTATTAATGGAATGTGTTTGTGAAAATCTGGGGTAAATTCTGTGATAAGCTCTTCTAAAGGGGTGAGACCTCCTCTTTTGTTCTGGCTTGAGCCCTAAACTGTAATCTGGGTAAGGAGGGTTTTAGTTAATTGCAGGCTTTTGTTTTGCCAAGAGGTAGGAAGGGCTAAGGATTTCTATTAAATGGAAAAGAACAGAAAAGAGAGAAGGGGTGCTTTGCTCCTTTTAAGAATTTCGAGGATGAAAGAATAAGTTAAGTCTAATAAGGATTTTTGTTATACTTGTTCTTCCCCATCTACCCTTGGGATAAATCTTCAGTGAACTATCCATACTTTATTGTGTTAAGGGGTTGAGTCTGGTTTCGACTTGTGCTAAGTACTTTGTCTTATTTCAAGGTGATTAGGGGAACAAGAACCGGAACAGCCTATGCTTGCCCCTGCTGCCCCTCCCTCTGTGTGTATGCATGTGTGTGTGTTTATGTGTCTGCAGTGACCTGTATCAACCAAAATTTCCAGAATACAGATCTGATTGAAATACATAGCTACCTATTAAGGGCTTATTAGGACTGCAGCCCAGAAGACATAGGTTCAAGAAGCACAAAAATTGTCTTCCACCCAGACAAAATGGGGGAGGCTTATAAAGGCAAAACCCACAAGGTTACAGTTAGTTACATAGTTGTTTATCAAGGATTATAATTGGAGCTGTCAAGAAGTAAGGGCACTTGTTAAGCTGGGATTTGTTGGGGTTTGGAGTAGTTGAATAGTTGCAGGGAGAGACCTTGAGACCATAAGGTTGCAGCTGGGCGCTGTTCTGAATATGGCTGGTGGTGTCTGTGGTACAGTTCAAAGAAAGCTCAAGTTCTCAGTGGTAAAGAGACGTGTCTGAAATCAGATCTTCAGTGGCTGTCCAAGTCCATTTTTGTATGCCTGAACTGCCATCAGGCCACTATAATTTCAATGTGTCGTCACCTGGAAACACCAGGAAGGATGAGTTCCAAGACATTGCCAGTCTTCAAAATCTAGGAGGTTTTAAGTAATGCTGCAAAGCCAGGATCTTACCTCCATATTTCAGGAAGTGTAGGATCCCTTCAAACACATCCTTTATGGAGTTGGGATAGAGAATATAGTAGCCACACTTCTGGCTATTTCTACATATTTTCATGCCCATCCCAACTTTATTCCCCTCGAGTTTAACAGGTTAGTTTGACGAGTTTGACACGTTAGTTTTCAGGGGTCTGAGCACTACTATCCTTTGAATGTCAGCTCTCTAAACATCACCAACACAACCTGTTGATAAAGCAAACTGAATGAATTGTTTACCTTGGTAAAGGAAAACACCTTCACAGAACTCTCTAGTTCTTAGAGGAGAAAATGCAAGGTCAAATTTGTTGAAAATAAGAAGTTTAGTTCATGCTGAGTCTTTCAGTGAGACTTGATTGGGACTGGGAAAAAGATTATGTCATCAAAATTTAGAACAGCTGGAAATAGCAAGGTGAGATTTTGAGATTAGGGATTCAAAGCATCTGAAGACCTAAATTATCTGTTGCTATTTCCTTTTGAAGGGAAATTCCAAATTTTGTAGGAAGTCTTGCAATGAAGAATCAAGTTATTTGCCTGGGCAAAATTTCCTAAAATAGTAAAATTATGCTAATAAAAACAATGGAATAAACGGAATAGTAAAATTCTGACAATATAGATTACAGCGTAGATGTTAAATTGTAGGTATTAGGGTGGGGTAGCTAGTTTTGGAGTTTTCATTTTTACGTTCTTATCCTGAGTAACAGAGGCAACCTTAGGAAAAAGTTAAATATTTTCTTCCTATCTCAGCTCTTTTGATATTGCATTTTTGATTTGAAGTATTTATTTATTTACTTTTCTAGTGTATCTTTGGGCTTCTCTGGTGGCTCAGTGGTAAAGAATCTGCCTGTCAATGCAGGAGACTTGGGTTTAACCCCTGGGTTGGGAAGATCCCTTGGAGAAGAAAAAGGCAACCCACTCCAATATTCTTGCCTGAGAAATCCCATGGACAGGGGAGCCTGGCAGGCTACAGTCCATGGGGTCACAAAAGAGTTGGACACAACTTAATAACTAAACAACAACAACAATTATGAAATCACGTGTTTATGGTTCTATTTGCATAGGTGCAGAAGTGTATTATAGTATGGTGACACAGTTCTCAAGCTTCCTAGGATCTCAAGGTCTTTTGAGAGCTCATCTTGCTTAGTCAATGGCCTGAATAGAGATACCATTTATATTAAGCAAGAATTCAGTCAAGATTTCTGCTTGTTAAGTCTGTTGGTGGTAAAAATAAACATTTATTGCATAAGCCTGAGCATATTTATTCATGTTCTTAAATTTTAAGAAACAACTTATCATAGGCAGAATTCCATCACAAGAACCTCTGAAAATTCCAGATTGTGTGGAAGTCTATTCATCAAAATGTATTTTTGGGGTTTGTTCTGGAATGCAGAGGAATCTTATTTAAGTCCTCTGTGGATAGGGGCCACTACTCAGCCAAGGTCTCTTTGCATCTATTGGATATAATCTGATCTGTAGGAATAGAGATTATTTTCTAGAGCCTCAACTGACTCGATTTAATAATATGTCAGCTTTAGATGAGCAAATATCAATGTGTGGGATAATGTTCATGACAGTCTCAAGTGATTTACACCATATCATCAGGCTGGCCTTATAATCTGAGGAGTTATTTCAGTTGAAATGGGATGAGAAACTGAAGAAAGATTTTTCAGCCAATAACAAAGTCTAATCAAGGCACATACAATTAAATACGGAGGAAGGACAAAGATTTGGGGAGAGGCCCATGTAAGAAGAAGTCTTTACTATTTTTTACAGGGATCTGAAAACTCATTTGTTTCTTCATTTATTCAACTGTCAGTAGCGGTGGCTTGAGGGCTAAAGGAGCTATTGAATCCTGCTGTGTTAGAGAAATAAAAAGAAGCCAACTTGAGTTTGTGTTTGAGAAAGGCAAGGCCATGAAACTGCTTGGAGCTTTGCCTGTTGTAAGTCTGGTGTAGAGAATATAGGCTGTATCCTCGGACAAAGGCCACTTGATTTACAGTTAGGGTGCTAGAAATGCAAGGACCTAAATGTAGGATTTGGGGGTCAATAAGTATATTTGGCACAATGGAAGGAGAGATCAAATGATGTTAGATATATATATCAGATTAGATACAAAAGATATTAGATCATTAGATCAAATGATATTAAATATTAGATATCAAATATTTTAGATATACTCATGCTGGGATTAAGGGAAATTCAGAAATTACCTGGGGATTAGGCATTACCATCATCTAAAACTTCTGCTGGAATATATAATTTGTCATTCACAAAGAGTTAATCTGTTTGCACTGTTTATAAAAATTACTTCCCCAAGCTATGGGAATCATAGAATCATAATTAACTTCTTGTTGTGGCTAGCTTGCAAAGATGGCTGCCATCAATTTCTTCTCTACATTTTTGTGCATACTGCTTATCACATTAAATGCTGGAATCTAATTCATCTCCTCTTAAATCTGAGATTCCTTAATAATTTGCTTGACTGATTCTAATTTTTAAAAAAGTAATTTTATTTCTAAGGTAGGGTCTGCAAAGGCTTTTCAGCTTCTTCCTAAGTCTTTTATAATCCTTGATTTGGTGGCAGTACTTCTTGGAATCCAGCCACTATCCTATGAGAGGTCCAAGCACTGGAAGGAACCATATGTGGCCCTTTGGTTAACAACCCCAGCTGAGCTCCCGGCCAATAGCCAGCATTTGACTACTTGTCCTGCAAGTGAGCCATCTCTTCATCCATCTTAGTCAAGCATTCAGATGACTGCGTCCCAGCCACCATCTTACTGCAGTTTTGTTAGATAACTCAGGCAAAAGCTGCCAGCTGAGCTCGGTCAGCCCACAGAACCCGAGAGAAAATAGTATGCTGTTGCTTTAAGCCAAAGTTTTGATGTGGTTTATTACCCAGCAATAGGTAAGTGGAACACTTCTCAAAGTACTATTTATGCAAATTTCTGTCAATTCACAGTAGGTGGATTCTCAACAATTAGAATGAATGAACAGATTCTGGTGATACACGAAGCTGAAAACACAAAAACTTCCATTTTCCTCCTTATGTTTCCCCTGCCTACCCTATTTTCCCAGATAACACCATGCTCTGTGATGTGCAGCAATGAATTCAGACCCGGCAAAGTCGTGTTTCCTTTTTTGATATTCCCACTTTATGAAGGAATTTGTACTGCAGATTATAAACTGCTTCAGGGATCACATTTATTTGGGGATCCTGATTGCTTTGTCTAAATAATCTTGGCAATATCTTGATATTCTAAATTTTTCTTACAGCTCCATGGAACTTTGTGAAAAGACAAAAAGTAAAACATTTGGGTGGGAGTAATATATTTTAACATGTTAAAGGAGCAACAGGAATTTTCATGACACACCAGGTAGTAGCTGATGATGAAGAAGCTTAACCGAAAATAAGCTTTCCCACGGCTAGGAAAGTAGGAGGATAACACGAGCTGAAAGATGCTTTTTAAATATTTCAAGATTCAGATAAGGGTATAATCACTTTGTTAAAATTACCTCCCATGTGGCAGGCACCAAATTATTGAATTGATAATAGGTTCAAAATATATAAATTTTCGGGCTACAGAAAATGTGGGTCATTTGACATCACTGGCACTATATGTTGTTATATGTTGTAATTTGATACACATTTTATACTCCATACTGGTGATTTTAGCTGTATATATGCTTAAGTGTGATTAGAGATAGGGAAGTGAGCAGTTAGTAACTACTTGCTAAGAATGAACTGTTGATGAGTCTTTAGCAGTCTTACTGCTTAAGCCATTTTCCCCAGATGGTCTTTAAGGAACAATTTAAAGGATTGGAATAATAAGGGAAAGGTTTTCTTCTTTCTTTGATATTATATTGTCCTCTCTGGAGGAAAAACCTTCTGCTGACTGCCCAGGGATAAGCATAAGAAAAAGGAAAAAAAGAAAAGGAAAAAAATGCAGAGTCACCTGCACACACCAACCTGTAGCAGGAAGTCATGGCTTTCAGGTATCCATCTCATCTCCTTAATCACCTCCTCCCACAGCCATTCTCTGATAACTCTTCTGATGTTCAGTCCAGAGCTTCTTCCACCTACATCATGTTACCTTGCTGTCACTATTATGTTCAAAATTTTGCTCGCCATAAAATGCTATCTCATATAGAAAAAAAATGTTTATCGCTTTCAGTGATTCATTATCCCTCATTATACATTCTTTCTCTTATCAGAAAACCATATACATATACATTTCATATGCATCAGCATATATATATGTGTGTGTATATCTTCCATATGTATTTATGTGTCTGTATATACACATACATTGTCAATAAAGATGAGGTTCCTCTTCTATCATTCAGTAGAGATGTAAAGTTGCTGCATACTAAACAAGATTGCAGACAGAAGCTTAGTTGAAAAGCCACTTGTTTTGGACTGAGAGGCTACTGAAACAATTAAAATCATGCATAGTAGATACTGAATAATTCAAAGAAAGTTGCAGATAATTCATGCTCCCTCCTTGCAGTCACTGCCTGATCTACAAGTAATCTGAAAAATGAGACTGTCTGATAAAATTTTTTCCCTCCTGACAAATAACAGGTTTCTATAATTATCCTGAAATATTTTAGCAGTACAAACCAGAATAATGTCAAAGCAACTGAAATTAGGTTTACAACAGAATTCCAAAATAGCAGCAGTCTCTTACAGGAATTTAGCCATCTCGTTCAGGAAAAAAAACAAATATTTAAAGGCTCATATTTCTGTAGTTGGACCCAGTTCACTTCAGAGGACTTTAAGAAAGGTAGCATATATTCTATATATGTCTGGATTCTTGACTGACAGAAGCTCCTTGGAAGAAAATCTATGACCAACCTAGAGAGCATATTAATAAGCAGAGACATTACTTTGTCAACAAAGGTCTGCCTAATCAAAGCCATGGTTTTTCCAGTAGTCATGTATGGATGTGAGAGTTGGACTATAAAGAAAGCTGGGTGCCAAAGAACTGATGCTTTTGAACTGTGGTGTTGAAGAAGACTCTTGAGAGTCTCTTGGACTGCAAGGAAGATCCCCTGAAGGAGGAAATGGCATCCCACTCCAGTATTTTTGCAGTATAAAAAAGAAAATCAGACCTGAACATTCATTGGAAGGATTGATGCTGAAGCTGAAACTCCAATATTTTGGCCACCTGATGCAAAGAACTGACTCATTGGAAAAGACCCTGATGCTGGGGAAGATTGAAGGCAGGAGAAGGAGGGGACGACAGAGGATGAGATGGCTGGATGGCATCACCAACTCAATGGACATGAGTTTGAGTGAGCTTCAGGAGTTGGTGATGGACAGGGAAGCCTGGTGTGCTGCAGTCCATGGGGTGGCAAAGAGTTGGACATGACTGAGCGACTGAACTGAACTGAACTGAGCATATATTCTATATATGACTGGATTCTTAACTAGTCAGTTCTCTGCTGAATAGAGGCAACAAACTCTAGTGTTAGGAATGTGAAACGTACATTTTATAAATCTTAATTTTTATTTTGCTCATTATTTGCACTTTTAACTTGGGAAATCTTAAACTTGATATTTTCTATAGATATATATAATAAATACATGATATTTTATTATTGGATAGTCCATTATATTTTAGAAAAAATATACAAGTTTTCTCTCATTAAATCTATAAAGCCCTTGAATAACCTGCAATTATTTTAATCAGACAAAGAAACTGAAAGTAAGACAAATTGGGAAAATTTTCTCACAACATGGAATTTGAAAATCAGGATTTGATCTAGAATTTCTGACTTTAAATCCAATGATCTTTTCATTACAACAAATGATTTACTAACTACTCAAGAATTTATGTTGGGCTATTTTGATATCTGGGCTTCCCAGGTGGCTCAGTGATCTGCCTGCCAATGCAGGAGGCATAGGAGACTCGGATTCGATCTCTGGTTTGGGAAGATCCCCTGAAGGAGGAAATGGCAACCCACTCCAGTATTTTTGCGGTATAATCCCATGGACAGAGGAGCCTGGTGGGCTACAGTCCATAGCGTCTCAAAAGTCGAGCACGACTGAGCAGGCACGCTTTTTGACACTTAAAGAAATGAAAATAAAAGTAGCATTTTAACTCTTTTTGTATAGGTTATGCCTTTTAGAGTTCTAGTAATTGGATAAACCATCTCAGACAATGTCTGTCTGATATTCCTGGTAGTAATTTTTAGGAATGATATCAAATGAACCTGAACACACCCAGCCTGTGCATTAGATTGTGTGTGTGCAAGCTGAGTTATGTCCAACTCTTTGCAACCCCATGGACTACAGCCTGCCAGGCACCTCTGTCCATGGAATTTTCCAGGCAGGAATACTGGAGTATGCCACCATTTTCCTACTCCAGCGGATTTTCCCCACCCAGGGACAGCACCCACGTCTCTTGCATCATGCTACCTGGGAAAGCATGCATTAGATTAGAGACTTAAATTGTGAAAAGTCATCCTGTACATATGGTAGAATCTCAATAAATTGTTGATGTTCAGTGACATTTGACAGTTGATGTTTCTGATATTTCCAAAGCTTAAAATAGCATTGTGATATCATTAAATCGGGTGGTTGAAAATATATCTTTTTTTCTAGGTTTTTGAAGAGCAGGTTTCAGCACTAACTTAATCCTTTAAAGAGTCAGGGAATTTCTTGTGCCTATGCAATGTCATACTAGAATCAGTTCAGTTCAGTTGCTCAGTCGTGTCTGACTCTTTTGCGACCCCAGGAACCACAGCACGCCAGGCCTCCCTGTCCATCACCAACTCCCAGAGTTCACTCAGACTCACGTCCATCGAGTCAGTGATGCCATCCAGCCATCTCATCCTCTGTCGTCCCCTTTTCCTCCTGCCCCTAATCCCTCCCAGCATCAGAGTCTTTTCCAATGAGTCAACTCTTCACATGAAGTGGTCAAAGTACTGGAGTTTCAGCTTTAGCATCATTCCATACTAGAATAACCCAAACCAAATGACCCATGCTAAAATGACATCATAACCCTTTCTCTGGGAGCATGTGCTAAAATAATCCAAACTAAATAATAAATGTGTACTAAAATAACCCAAGTCAAATAACTCATACCAAACTAATCAACACACTCTTTCACTGGAAACATATAGAAACACAGACTAAATTTAAACATACATAATTTAAACGTGTAGCTGAGATTGTTAGATATAAAATTTCTCAGGTGCCAAGAGAGAAAGAGTGCTGAAAAGACACTGAAATAACTGTGTGAGGAAACGATGTGGCTCTTCTTTTTTTTTTTTTTTTCTGGCCATGCTATGTGGGATCTTAGTTCCCTGACCAGGGGTCAAACCTGTGCCCCCTGCTTTGGAAGCATGAAGTCTTAACCACTGGACTGCCAGGAAAGCCCCCTGTGGCTCTTTGATGTTGGAAGGAGTTGGAAGGAAGGGAAACTGGCATTTGGGAAGGATTGTGATCAATAACCCAGAGCAGTAGTTCTCAAATTGTATAATTTTGCCACCCTTCCTTTTTAGTCCCTGCCTTGACACATTAGACAATATTTGGAGGCATTTTTGGTTGCTACAACTGTGAGGGTGCTCTGGTGTGGGCAGTGTTAACAGCATCTAGTGGGTGGAAGCTAGAAATTCTGCAAATCATCCTACAATGCATAAGAAAAGCCACCCAGAAAAAGAGAATCATATGGTGTCAAAGTCAATAGTGCTCAAGTTGATATATTCTGGCTTGATGACTGGGGGTTTATGCCCACTGGGACAGTGAGGGAAGATTTTGGTCTAGAGGTATGGAAGTCTAGAACTGAGACTCCCAAAACGAGTCTTAATCCTGTATGTGAACTATCCTAAGTTGAAAGGAGAATCACAAAAGAAAAACAAATCACAAAATTTGCCAGTGAGATATTTTATTCTTTTCCTTTTTTTCTGGAATATGGATTAAGAAAAGTCCCATGAGCCTAAGCCACCTCTCAGTTTGTGGTTCACATTTACTGGCTATATACTTTGGATTTCAAATATTTAGAAAATAAAATGAACACTGATTCTAAATATGTGATATTACTGGGAATTTTTTGCTGAAGGATACACAGAATACTCCCTGGCAGGATAATTTCAAAATCTATGCTACAAAGGGATATTCACAGAAAGAAAAGAAAAAAGGGGACAGAGATTAGTTCACAGTAAAATTTTTAAAAGTTGAACAATGCACTAAAAGAGATCTTTGGCACATTCAACCTACAGTGATATTAAAGTCCATAACACTCAAGGTAATAAAATAATTTTGAAAGGAAAACAAACACATTAGGTTTAATACCATCAACATATTTAATAATATTTAAAATTCTGTGAAATTTCAGGCACTGTGAAAGAAGTGGACCTGTAAAAAGAAGCAAATCAAACCTTTAGAAATGAAAAAAAAACTCAATGAAATAAAAAACTCGATCAACAATTTAAATAGCAAATTAGATACAAATAAAGAGAGAATACTGAACTGAGATAAACTTGGAGTAATTAGGTAGAATACAGCAGAGGTTGGGGGGGAACTTCAGTAATATTGGAAAATATGAGAGGTTAAGAAAGAGTTCAGAATAAAAAATGTCAAAATGTATATAGTAGGAATTTTTTAAGGAAAAACTGGAAAATTGGGGAGATATCATATTCACAATAATGGAACTTGTAAAGCTGGATTGGTTGCTTTGAACAAACTCTCATGCTGACAACAACTAAAAATTGTATATGAACTCTGGAAAAAGGTCTCTGTGAAATTTAGAAGAGCTATAATGTTAATGATAAACCAGTGGTCAGAATCTCAGAGAAAACGAAATCCAGAGAGAAATCTGCTTCTTGGTAAACTCAATGAGCAGTGAGGGTTTGCTGGTCTCAGCTAAGAGGCTAAGAATCTTCTCATAGTATAGTCTCGTTTCCCTGTTTCTTGTCTTTAGGCTACTGGTGTCATATGCTTTATTTACAGCTATGCTACAAATCATGTTATATATGTCGTTGTTACTGTATTTTTAATAATTTTTAAAAGAGGTTTATATAATAAGAATATATCTTATATGTCATATTTAATCTTATTGCTTAGGTATTAGTCATAAACAAATATTTCCTGTGGTTTCACCAAATTTGGAAAATTTCATGCATTAGTTCTTCAGATATTTTTGGCCCACCTCCACCTCTTTTTTTGAGACTCTAATCAATGTATATTAGGCTATTTGAAGTTATTCCACAATTCACTGACATTCAGTTTCTAATACTATACCAAGTTCACTAAGCTTTTCTTTCACCCTATCTCATCAACCAATAATCCCAAACAATGTCTATTTTTATTACAGGTATTGCAGTTTTTTATCTTCAGAAGTTTCATTTATATCTTTTAAATATCTCCTATCTAACTTTTTGAATGTATACCATATAGTCATAATAGGGCTTCCCAGGTGGTGCTGACGGTAAAGAACTTGCCTACTAATGCAGGAGACCCAAGAGACACAGGTTCGATCCCTGGAGAAGGAAATGGCAACCCACTCCAGTATTCTTGCCTGGAGAATCCCATGGGCAGAGGAGCTTGGCGGACTACAGTCTATAGGGTCCCAAAGAGTTGGACATGACTGAAGCGACTTAGCATCCATGCAATATGTCTTCTCTGCTGATTGTAACATCTTTATTGGTTCTGCATCAGTTTCAATTAATTGAGAACTTTTTAAAATTATAGGTCGTATTTCCTGGTAATCTTTGATTGAAGGTCAGACATGGTAAATTTTATCTTGTTGATATCAGATATGTTTGCATTTCTAAAATTTTCTAATTTTTTTTTTCTGCCACACTGTTTAGCTATTTCAAAGCAGTTTGATCCTTTGAATTTTCCTTTTATTATCTGTTAGACCTGTCCAGAGCTATGCTCTGTTGACAACTGGTTATTCCTCACTTCCTGAGAGGGGACCCAATGCCCTGCTTTTTACATGTTTCTCAGTCAGGCTAGTGATGATGGCTGGAGAAGGCACCCACTCCAGTATTCTTGCGTGGACACTCCCATGGACGGAGGAGCCTGGAAGGCTGCAGTCCATGGGGTCTCTGAGAGTCAGACACGACTGAGTGACTTCCTTTTCACTTTTCACTTTTACGTATTGGAGAAGGAAATGGCAACCCACTCCAGTGTTCTTGCCTGCAGAATCCCAGGGACGGGGGAGCCTGGTGGGGTGCCGTCTATGGGGTTACACAGAGTCGGACACGACTGAAGCGACTTAGCAGCAGCAGCAGCAGCAGCAGTGATACTGGCTACTATTTCCAGCCCCGGGTAAGTTCAAGCATTGTTCTCTTATCCAGTCTATGTTTCAGCCCCTGGCCTCTAGTAATTTTCAATATGTCTGTGTTGGTCAGTCCTCTGCTTAATGTTCAAAGAAAATGCCACGCATCTGTTTGAGTCCTCAGTCCTGTCAACGCTGCCCTGTCCATTCCTTCCACTGTCTGCACTATCTCTGAAACTTAGCAAGTCTGCTTGGCCCCTCCTGGATTCCCTCTACCTGTTAAACTGAAGCCCAGAATCATTAAGGCAGTGAGATGGGGCACTTGTAGGATTTACCTCATTTATTTCTTGTCTCTCAGGGAATACTTTGAAAGTGAAAGTAAAGGTCATTCAGTTGTGTCTGGCTCTTTGCGACCCCATGGATTATACAGTCCATAGAATTCTCCAGGCCAGAATACTGGAGTGGATACCCTTTCCTTTCTCCAAGGCATCTTCCCAAACCAGGGATCGAACTCAGGTCTCCATGAGGTCCAGGTCTCCATGAGGTCGCAAAGAGTCGAACAAGACTGAGCAACTTTCAGTTTCACTTTTAAAGTGTTCCCTGAGAGACAGGAAATAAATGAGGCAAGTCCTACAAGACCCCCATCCCACTGCCTTAATGTTTCTGGGCTATAGTTTAACAGGTAGAGGGAACACTGAAAGGGCTAAGCAGATTAAGGCAGTGAGATGCGGGGGCACTTGTAGGACTTACCTCATTTATTTCCTGTCTCTCAGGGAACAGTTTTCCATAGGGTATGTATGGCGTCTTCAAAATAGATGTTTCATATAATTTGTCTTCCTGGTTGCTTTGGATGGAAACTTATATCTGGTCCTTTTTCTTCTATCTAGGGCAGAAATGGAATTCATGTGCATTATATTTTAATTATCCATCAGAGATAAACATCTAGTTGCCTCCAATTCTATTAAAACAAAGAGAACCAAGGAAATATTTTTGTCCTTGTCCACTGATGCTTAAGAATTGGAGCAGACGTGTTGAGGGGAGACAATGTATATTTCCAGAAGTCAGATTATTGTCTATTTTTCTGCCATAAGCATAGAATAAAAGATATATATTTTATTATATTTTGCCCAGTGGCCCTGTCTTCTGTGTTGGTTATGCCATTTAAAAAATATATACTTTTATATACAATCTAATATATTCCCCCACTTGTTTTTATTCATATTTTAATAACCACTTTTCCTTTCATAACATTTAAAATACTTTATGCATATATTTGTCAGATGATCACCTCCCATCCTACTATAAAGACCATATACCTTTTATTTCCCTTGATAGTTCTAAGACCTAACAGAGTGAATACTGCATAGGAAAAGGGTTCTAGATATTTTCCAAAGAATGAATAAGAGGATAATTTCTGGCCATCCAGAGTTAATAAATAAGATTTCTGGCTTTTCAAAAGCCACAATATTTAGGCAGAGATTAAGTAAAGGGCAGTACATTGGAGAATTTTAATCTGATTCAATTTCTAATTCTATTTTATTTTAATAGTATGAGAATGCAGTCATACAATACTGATAAAATGAATGTTTAAGTGGCTTTGGCTATGAAAAATTAGAGTTTATTGGTGAAACTCTGGAGGAACTTTCATTAAAGTTAAGAACAAGAAAAGTGTATTCATTATTACCTCTATTATTTTTTTCTAAAGTTATACCAGATAATAGAGGAAAAAGTAAACAAAAGATTTAACTACTGAAGGGGAGACAACATTTGCCAACGTTTCTAGTTGCTTCAATTACCCTCCTAGAAATTTATTAGTATAAAGTAAAAATTTGCTTCAGGTCATAATATTGGAAGTTATGGTAAGCTGAATAAGCCCTCCAAAGATATCCAGGTTTTTATTGTTGGAACCTGTGAATATTACCTCATGATAAGGATCCTTATATAATTAAGGATGTTGCAATAGTAAGATTTTCCTGGACTATCTGTGTAGGCCCTAAATATAATCACAGGAATTTCCCTGGTGGTCCAGTGACTAAGACTCCACACTCCCAACACAGGGGACCAGTTTCAATCCACATGTCACGACTAAGAGGTCACATGTCACAACTAAAGATCCCAGATGCTGCAACAAGACCCAGGGCAGCCAAATAAATAAATTAATTCAAAAATAAATGTTAAAAAAATTCACAAATGTCCTAATAAGCAGGAGACTGCATTACAGAAGAAGCTGATATGATGATTGGGAGCAGAGGGACACAGACAAAGAAATTCAAAAAGGTTTGTTGCTAACATTGAAGACAAACTAGGTATCAGTATCGTGAGACTACAGACGGGAGGAATGCAGCTCAAGAGCCTGGAAAAGACAAGGGAAGGGCCTCGCCCCCAGGGCCTGAGAGGAAGCACGG
Source organism: Capricornis sumatraensis (assembly GCF_032405125.1). Classification (NCBI taxonomy): domain Eukaryota; kingdom Metazoa; phylum Chordata; class Mammalia; order Artiodactyla; family Bovidae; genus Capricornis; species Capricornis sumatraensis. The sequence continues at coordinate 8,789,957 of NC_091078.1, forward strand.
CTGACCCTGCAGGCCAGGGAAACCCTGTTTGGATTTCTGACCTCCAGGATTTTCCGAGAATAAACTTGTGCTGCTTTGTGTCCCCACTTTAATGATGGTTTATGGCAGCAGCGGGCTTCCCTGGTGGCTCAGTGGTAAAGAATGCCTGCAGTGCAGGAGACATGGTATCGATCCCTGGGTTGAGAATATGCCCTGGAGAAGGGAATGGCAAGCCACTCCAGTATTCTTGCCTGGGAAATGCTATGGACAGAGGAGCCTGACGGGCTACAGTCCATGGGGCAGTAAAAGAGTCAGTGCGACTTGGTGACTAAACAGCAATCTGTGTAGGCCCTAAATATAATCACAGGAATTATATTATCAGCAGCAATAGGAGGTGAATACAGAAGAAAGAGACTCCTTTCATGAGATCTGGAGAGAATTTCGCACATTTTTGGATGAACTTTATCAGGTACATCCTTTAAATAGCTTTTAAAAGTTTATCTAGGATTGTAAAAAGAGATGTACTCAGAAGTGTGATACTGTTACTTTTTTCAATCCATGTAAAGCCTATGTTTCATTCCAATCAATATTTTATATAATTTTTGAGTTTTCAAAAATTATTCTGTATTTCATATGGAAAAATAGATCTGGGAGAACAGATAAGAAAAAATTGAAAGAGAAGAATAAATGGAGGCGAAGGGGAAATCTGACTGGCATTAGCAGATGTAATTGCCAAATATGAAAGCGTCTTTGACTATGAAAGTGTCTTTTTTTCAAACCCTGATCTCTGATTATGTTGTGTTTAAACAAGAGAATCATTCTCAGTGGAACCAGATTTTTACAAGGCAACAACAACCTCATGTATATATATAAACATTTAGCATCTGATAAATGTGACATTTCAAATAGTGGAGAAATTATGAATTATTCAGTAAATCATGCTGGGACAATTAGTTATTCTGTGGGGAAATTATATACTCTATGCCAAAACAAATTCCAGAAAGATTAAAAAATGAAATCTAAAAGTAAAACAGTAAATAAATAAGAAAACCTTTCTAAAAATAAATTCAAAGGCAGAACTCATTTAAAATATTGATATACTCAAATACCAGCAGTTAAAAATATTTGTATTTCAAAAACTAGGCAAAAATAAACAAAAGGAAAAGGAATAAAGTAAGCTTGAAAAATATATTCAAAAATTTAACAGGAAAAACTACTTTTATATAAGAAGAGTTTTCAGATATTAATAATCAACAGAGTGACTACTCCAATAAAAATGGGTAAAGGACAGAAATAAATTACTCAGTAAAAATATATAGATGGCCATTAAACTTTAGGGAAAAAAGCTCAATCTCATTCACAATAAAAATGCAAATCTAAACAAGGAGGTTCTATTTTGCCTTCCAAATTGGTAAAGATGGAAAGGGAGAGGGAATTATACAGAGTAGCAATTACCATTTTATAAAACAAACATATATTAGTGTTATAATAAAAATATATAGTAAAAACAAATAGTAAAGGAGAAATTTCAAGAAATCTTTGCTCTCCTTTCCTGACTGGGCTAGTCATTCATTTATTCAGTTAATACATATTGGACAATTATTCTCTTCCTGAAACTTGAAGTCAAGAACCTCAAATCATATTATAAGTGGATGTGTTTGTGTGATGGAGGGTGGAAGGTGAGAGGAAAGAGGCAAGCAAAGCCACATTAACAACCCAAGTATAAGTACTAGGGGCTGCAGGGAGATGGAGAAGGCCTATCTCAAGGAAACCAGGAAAGAGTTGATGGGAGGTGGTGCTTTAGTTAAGTTTCATGGGCTTCAAGGACTAAAAGGAGTCTAAGAGTTAAGAAAGAGGTGTGTACTTCCCTGGTGCTCCAGGGCTTGGGACTTCCATTTCCAGGGCAGGGAGGATGGGTTCAGCCCCCGACTGGAGAGCTGAAATACCACATGCCTCGCAGCCAAAGAACTGAAAACATAAAACAGAAGCAGTATTGTAACAAATTCAATAACCTCTTTAAAAATGGTCCACATCCAAAAAGAGAGAGAGGGGAGGGAGAGGCCTTTTTGAGGGAGGGGGAATGACAGGAAGGGGAGCGGGGAGCATGACCCCTGAGGGAACTGCAGTTCAGCACCCTTCACACATCGGTAAGGATGAGTTCAGCTGGGGTTGTCATGGAATTCTTGTTTGCCAGGTTTAGGATGCAGGACTTTATTCTGTAACTCCTGAAGCTTCTCTGAAATTTTTCATAAGAAGGTGGTAAGATCTTATAATCTAAGGGAGGGACAGAAACTCGATGAATAAGGAAGAGTTAACACTGAGAAAAATATATCTGTGTCTTTGGCCACGTATATCCTTCCATTTGTTTTTTAAAATAGATAGACTGTATTTATTTATTTTCAATGTGACAGTATTTTTATTTATATTTTTGGCCTTGCAGTAGAGCATGAAAAAAAGTAAAAGTGAAGTTGCTCAGTTGTGTCCCACTCTTTGCAGCCCTATGGACTGCACCAGGACCCACCAGGCTCCTCCTCCATCCATGGGATTTTCGAGGCAAGAATACTGGAGTGGGTTGCCATTTTCTTCTCCAGGGGATCTTCCCAACCCAGAGATAGAACTCAGGTCTCCCACGCTGCAGGCAGAGTCTTTATTGATCCTGACTCCCCGACCAGGGGTTGAACCTGCACCCTCTGCATTGGAAGTTTGGAGTCTTAATCATTGGACTACCAGGTGAGTCACCAATTCATTAATTCTTTATTAAACAAGGATTGTTGAGCTCTCTTGGTGGCTCAGTGGGTAAAGACTCTGCCTGCAATGTGGGAGATGCAGGAGATGCTGGTTCGATCTCTGGGTTGGAAAGACCCCCCGGAGGAGGAAATGGCAGCCCACTCCAATATTCTTGCCTGAAAAAATCCCATGGACAGAGGAGTCTGGTGGGCTATAGTCCAAAGGGTCAGACACGACTGAATGACCAAGCAGAAAAAAACCGTTGCGCTCTCACTGCACACTCACTGAGGAATCCGAGGGGTATTCAGCACAGTGGTTGCCTGGGTGAAGAGAGAGAGAAGCAGGCAGGAAGGGAGACATGTTGCAGTAGAGGCTGAGATAGACCCCGCTGAGGAGAGATGGTGGTAGGCAAGGCTTCTTGGAAGTGCTGACATGTTTACTGCACATTTGCTGACCAAATGGCTCCAAGCATAGAGCAATCAATCCACATGCAGAGTTCACCCTAGAAAGAGCCACCCTGATCTGATACATGACCTCACCCACAGCTGTGGATTTTGAACTTCTTTGAGAATGGATAACAGGGAACCTTTTCTCCAGCTTTGGGTGCCCTGATGCCTTAGTGCTTGGGCAACTCAAATCCAGATAGGGCTGCCTTAATATTTTGAATTTTACTGAGGGATTCAATCGTTTTGTTCTTTCTCTTTCAGTATGTCATTGTAAATAATTCTAGTTTTAAATACCATCCAAGGTACATTTTAAACAAGGATTATAATAATTTTCCTCCCCCTACAAATAAACAGGCTGAAAAAAACAGAAAGCAAATGCAAATAGAAAAAGAAGGAGGAAGGGAAAGGAAGAGAGAAAAACAGGGGAGAGAAGGAAAGAGGGAGAGAAGAAAGGAAGAAGAGAAAGAGAGAGAGCAAGGACCAGGAGTCTCTTGGGAATAAGTATCTGATACTTTTTTTATTCCTTGTTTTCTCTCCATGTAGATGTGGAATTACTATGATTGGAGTGCTGACTGGGGACTTAGCCCTGGAGCTTGCCAGAACTGGGAAATCAAAATAAGAGACCTGAACAATAGTCCACAAAACTCTGGCATGATGCATTTATTCCTGACCATTGTGCTGAATCTTTAAAGATTGTTTTAATACTTCTTAGTAGAACTAAACTATCTTGGTCTTTAAATAGGGGGAAAATAAGGCCCTCTTTCCTCCCATCCCATTTGCTAAGTGTATTGTTTACCAAGAGAAATAAAGGGATACAGGGAAATGAGGGTGAAAGGAGGTGGATCAGTTTCTATTCACAGACTCACTCTGGCTTGCCTCTGCCCTCTGCAGCCTCTGCAGCCCAGAACGCTTCCCAGCTGAGTTCCTGCCACCTTATTCTATGAGCTGGGCTGGCCCCATGACATTTCAACAGGAGCATTTGGATCAGGCTCACATAGAGACACTGACATTTTGCAAGTTCATCAGAAAGGCAAACTTTAACCCTCAGTTGTTCTTTCCAAGAGCAATTTTCGGTTTTCTCCGAATAGCCCAAATTGAAGTGAGTGAGAGGTAGATTGAGAGAAAATGAAATAATTTTTCTGATTAAAAAGGTGGAGAATGAACCCCTGCTTTCATTGACTGCCTGTCATCCACAAAGCACTCTAATCTGCTAGCTGGAAAGGATGTCTTACTCCGCTGAACCTAAGGAGTCCTCTAACCCATATGTCATTTCTCACTTTTCCTCTCCAATCTTGCTATACAGGTGTTATCCCAGTTGTACAAGTCAGGTCCTAACAAAAAACAGAAAGCACATTGATCTGGGATGTTGAAAACAATCTGATGAAGAGACTATTACAAAAGTAAGGAGAGGGTTAAGGAGACCAGCAAGTGAGGCTGAGGTATCCAGGGACTAATCACAGCAAGAAGCCATTACTACTCTATACCTGAAGGGGAAGGATAGGAAAAGGAATGGTAAGATTTAGGTGAGAGTGACAACTAGGAATGAGGCTGCCCTCTCCTCAATTCAGTTCAGTTCAGTTGCTTAGTCATGTCCAACTCTTTGTGACCCCATGGACTACAGGAGATCAGACTTGCCTGTCTATCACCAACTCCTGGAGCTTGCCCAAACTCATGTCCATTGAGTCAATGATGCCATCCAACCATCTCATTCTCTGTCGTCTCCTTCTCCTCCTGCCTTCAATCTTTCCCAGCATCAGGGTCTTTCCAATGAGTCCATTCTTCACATCAGGTGGCCAAAGTATTGAAGTTTCAGCTTCAACATCAGTCCTTCCAATGAATATTCAGGACTGCTTTTCTTTAGGACTGACTGGTTGGATCTCCCTGCAGTCCAAGGGACTGTCAAGAGTCTTCTCCAACACCACAGTTCAAAAGCATCAATTCTTTGGTGCCCTCCCGTAGTGGCAGTCATCAACATTGCCAGAAACATCACACTTAGACAAGGAGCAAGTGTGTGTATGGATGGCAGAGTGGAAGCGGGGGATGGATGGGGATGAGGGAGAGGGGGATAAATATCCTGAAATCTTTCCAGTTATGGCCTCTGATCTCCTGCTGGTGCCTTCCATTCTATTCTGTCAATTGAACCCAATCAGGAAGAAACCCGGAGCTCTAGATTGCTCAAAGTCAGCCTGTGGTGGGTCCGGAGTAGAACAGAGATGGGTGGAGAATGGGTCAGGCATGGGAGCTGGCAGACATAATTACCAAACCATCTGAATTCCTTTAATGCATGGAATTAGGTAAAAATCCATAAGCACATTTTCTTTTCTGTTGATGAGTCAAGCACATTTGTGCAGTCTATAGGGAAGTTATCAGGAGTAGGGGTAGTCTTTGTGCAGCTATTGAGCACTATGATTACATTATTGTAATAATATAATGATGATCATTATCCCACTATTAAACTTCAAGTTAATTAAGGAAGAGATACTGTCTTGGTTTATTTCTATATCTAATCCCTATATCCCTATTTCTCATCAGTGCTGTGGTGGGCACTCCCATCAGAGTGGGCACTTTCAAATATTTATCATAGAAAACAAACATTTACAGAGAGGAAGCTCTTAATTTAGCATTAGTAAGAGCATCTATTAACCAGTACATCCTCTTGGAAATCTGTAGCAAATAGTTTTTCTCTAACTCAGATGCTGATAAAGTTTTGTAGAAATATTCTGATGGCTGGACCATGTTTGTTAAAATGGACTCTGAAGGCCACTTGAATCCTTGAAAAGATACTTTCAAGAAGAGTAAAATACAATACATATAAAATTAGAGAAAAAAGGAAAGAAAGCCCATTACAGAAACTATTGAAACAGACATAAAAGAAATATAGATTTGAATATTTCATTATGAAACAAATCCCATATTTGTATTAGAGAAATAATCCTACTAATACTGTGTTATAAGCAGTTGCAAAGCACTTTTATAGAGAGTACAATTGAAAAAGAATGTTAACCTAGATATCTGTTAAACTTGCTAAACGTGTTTAAGAGAAGATGAGAGACATCCTTGTTCTGACTCTTCTGTCGGGAAAAAGACCTCATTAAATAATTCTGACCACAGAAAAGACAGTGGGATACAGAGGGGAGAAGCTAATAATAAACTTGAATCTCATCACACTCATACTCAATGGTCAAGACAAACGTAGGATTGTTCATTGATCAACGTGTGATGCATAGGGAAGTGGCAATCCCTTGACCTAGCTCCAGCAAGCTATTAGAGAAATGATGGTTCACTGGCAAATACATTTCAGAAATTGGTATGGTTGGAGGCAAATGTTCATCTGGATAGACACCTAAGCCAAGTTCTTCTGGGTAAGTGGATCTGTGATCACCAAAATAATAGCATGTCCATATGAAAATGATGAGAACATATCAGTATTACTAGTAGGCAATTCTAGTGTTGGGATATGGTCTCAGGATATGGTCTCTAAGCAGGCTTCCAGCTTGAATACAGTTGTCACAGATAGTGAAGTCTTGTATGTCATCACTGATATAAAGGCCATGTGAATATGTGGAAGAAGTGCAGGGGGCTGCCTGAGCTGCACGTTGCCAGGAGTAACTTTGCAATGCTGGCCTCTGTGACTAGGATGTATAACTGATACTTCAGCACAAATCGACTGTGTCTCTTCCATACTTCCTCTCCTAGGTCCCTGGATCTCTTGAAAGTTTCACTTAGAGCTTCTGTTGATCTTCTGCTCTGATTCATTTGTACCAGCGTCAACTGAAGATGAAAGGCTATGGAACTGAGGATTCATTTGGGCAGATGAAGTTACACCCTCCAACTGGATACTCTAGATTTCCTTGAAAACAATTTCTCATCAGGACTTTGGCTGCTTGGCACACATGATACAGAAAAAGTGAAGGCTAAAACGTCTTCTTCATTCTAAGTCTATCTGAAATATTTGAGGCTGTTGGTTCTCCTTGTTACTGTGTGGCCCTGAAGACAGTCTCAATGATAATGGCCATGTGAGACAGCAATTGCCGCATTTGGCTGTAGGGAGAGACAAGAGTGACGGATCCATTTTTAAAAGTTAACTTTTTATTTTGAGATAATTATAGGTTCCTATGCAGTTGTAAGAAATAGTAAAGAGAATTCCATGTACCCTTTACCCAGGTTCCCCCATGGTGACATTTTTCAAAACTATAATATCACAACCAGGATATTAGTTTCTATTTTTTATTTTGTGGCAGCACTATTTGGCATGTGGGATCTTAGTTCCTGACCAGGGATCTAACCTGTGCCGCCTACATTGGAAGCATGGAGTCTTGATCACTGGACCATCAGGGAGGTCCCCACAACCAGGATATTGGCATGGTTTCTGCCAATCTTATTCAGAGTTTCCCAGTTTTACTTGTACTTATTTGTGTGTTTGTGTGTGTGTGTGTGCTTTTAGCTCTACACAATTTCTTCACATATGTAAGTTTGTGTAGCTACCAGGACAAGCAAGAATCAGACTGTTTCCATCACTGCAAGTTTATTCTTGTTGCTCAGTACCCACTTTCCTTCTTCTACCCTCTCCACTCCCATTTCTAACCCCTGGCAACCACTAATCTTTTCTGCATTTATTAAAGATCATATCACATTTTTAATGTAAATGGAATCATACCATGTTCATGTTTTAGAATTCACTTTCTTTTTTTGGCCCAGCATAATTCTCTGGAGATTCATCCAAGTTGTGTGAATTGTATGGTCTGTTCTCCTTTATTGCTGATTAGTATTCTATGCTATGAATATACTACAGTTTCCTTAACCATTTACCCATTGAAAGACATCTGGGTTGTTTCCAGTTTTTTGCTATTACGAATGAAGCTTTTATGAACATTCATAAATGGTTTTATGTAAACATAAGTTTTTATTTCCCTGGGATAAATGACCAAGAGTTCAATCACCAGACCATATAGTAGTTACATATTTTCTTCTTTAAGAAATTGAAAAACTTTCTTCTGGAGTGTCTGCACTACACTGCATTCTCACCAGCAATGTATGAACATGTCTTCATGTCACCAGGAGTGCAATCACTGGGTTGTATGTGGTCACATGTTTAGTCTTGTGAGAGACAGCATACTATTTTCCACACCAATCAGCAATGTATTAGTGACTGAGTTTTTCTGTACACTTGCCTACATTAAATGTTGTCAGTATTTTATATTAGCCATTTTGCATTTCTCTGATGATTAATGATCTTGAATATCTTGCCATCTGATTATTTGTCATCTGTATATCCTCTTTGTTGAAATGTTTGTGTATGTCTTTTATCTATTTTCTAACTAGATTTTTTTTTCATTACTGAGTTATGAGAATTGTTTATTTTTTTAGGTACTAGTCTTTTGCCAGATATGTGACTTGCAATATTTTCTCCCTTTCTATAGCTTATCTTTCCATTCTTTTAATAGGGTCTTTAGCACAGTGAAAGTTTTAATTTTGATGAGGTTCAATTTACCAGTTTTTCCTTTTAATGATCATACTTTTGGTGTAAAGACCAAAAACTCTTCTGCTGGGGTTTTATCTTGTTCCTTTGTCTGGATGTTCCTCTCCTGCCTCATTGTATCTGAGTTGCCTCTTGCACTTTTCTGTGTGTGATATATTAGTTACATTTCCTGGCCTTGGAGAAGCGGCCTCTGAGAAGGTGTCTTATGCGTTTCAGCACTCCTCTCTTGTCATGCTATGCTTCTCACCCAAGCTATATGCTCTAGGGGTTTCCCCTAAAAGGGCTCCTTGGGGCCTTCTGTTTTTGGCAGGCTGACTGTGTGGGTGGTCTTGGAGGCTTGGTTGGCCCCTAACCCAGTTGCTTGTCAGGCCCTGCCTTGTGTGCACGCTGCCGGCTGCTGGTTAGTAGGCCCTGCTCAGGAGGTGACTGATGGCAAGACCCCAGGGGACCTGAGGGCTAGTGCTGGCTCACGGATGGATGGAGTCAGGGTCCAGAAGACTCCAGTGCCCCTAACTGGTGGGTGAAGCCAGGTCCTGGGGTCAGTGCTGGATTACCTATCGGCAGCACCAAGTCCTAATGCTTGCTGCAGGGTCTGGGGGGTCCCAGAGCTGGTGTCACATCGCTTGGGGGAGCAGTTCCTGACACAGTTGGGTATGGGGTCACAGATGTGCTGAAGCTTGTGTTGGCCTGTTAGTGGGCAAGACCAGGACCCACTTGGTCCCAGAGCAGTTTCTGGCCTGCTAAGGGCAGGCTGTGTCTGAAGCCTGGGGGATTGCGTTTTCCCTGTGTCTGTCTGATGTCTGGCCCCTGGTGGGTGAGGCTGGTCTAGAAGCTTGTGCGTGTTTTCTGAAGGACAAGGCCAGTGCCTGCCCATAGGCGGGTGGGCCTTGTCTGGAGGGGGCTGTAGATTTAGGAAGTCTTTAGGAGTATGTGCTGATGGGACTGTGTCCCTGCCCAGCTGTTTGGCCTTAGGCATCCTGGTGAGGACACCTCCAGGATCTCAGGTGGGGCCAAGTGTGGCCAGGTGTTGCGGCTAATGAGCTAACAACGCCTCTAGCACCAGCTTCTAGAACGAGCTCCTAAATATGGCCCCTGCTGCCACGCCCTCTCACCTCTTGCCTCTCCAGGGGACTCTCCTAGAAGAAGCAGGTAGGTCCAGCCCAGACGGCCAGCCCAGGTTCCTATCAAATTACAGCTTTTGTGCTGTGTTCCCATGCATATGAGATTTTGTATGCACCACGGAAGAGTGACATCTCTATTTACATCCCTTTCCCCACTCGGGTCCTGTGGGGCCCCCAAATTTAAGCGCCGCTGGTCCTCAAAGCCAAATGCTCTGGGGGCTCATCTTGCTGGGGCAGGACTCTGGGGAGGGGGAGCCTGACTGCAGCTCAGAACTCACTCCTGTGGTAGAACCTCTGCATGACGATTTTTCTCCGGTTTGATGGTCTCTCACCCCAGGGTGTGTGGAACTTAATCGTATCCCGGGTCTGCCCCTCCTACCTGGCTCCTTGTGGTTCCTTTTTCATGTTTTGTTATAGACAATTGTTCCTGGTAGGTTCTGGGCTTGTTCATCAACAGTTCTGCAGATAGTTGTGATTTTGGTGTGCTCCTGAGAGGAGGTAGCTCAGGGTCTGCTATCTTGAACATTCTCTGAGAACAGACTTCTCTGGTCCCTGCTATTTCCTTTGGTCTCTGAAATCCTGAGACAACATTGAGCCTATCCAGGAAGTTACTCAGTACTGGGTCACAAAATTTGGAAAGCAGTTGTAATAGCTAATGTTACCGAATTAAGTTGTAGGAACCCTGCTAGAGCCCTAGCCTGGCAGATGCTCCCTGCCTGAGGGAGGTGGGGAGTGGGGTTGGTGCGCACAGTGTTCTTTTTCCATTGGGGCTGGAGCAGCCAACAAGGAAACCGAAGCTAAAATCAGTTAAAAATGGACACAGCACAAGCTTCATGGGTGGTGAAAGAAAGGAGAGGCAGCAACTACATTCACACATCAACTTCTCACCTACTTTGTGAGGATTTAATTTTAAAGATTAAAGACAAAAGCAGAAGGAGTGAGCCTAATGATGGTGAGGCATATTCATTAGTCAACTGGGGAAAGCCCAGGGCTCTTTTGAGGGAGCGGGTTGCCATCCTCTTTTTACCCCTTTTTTGCCCTTTATATCCAGTCATGGCATTTAATGCGCATGAGGGCTAAGTTGCTTTAGTTGCGTCCATTGCTTTGCAACCCTTTGGACTATAGCCAGCAGCCTCTTTTGTCCACGGGATTTTTTAGGCAAGACTACTGGAGTGGGTTGTCATTTTCTTCTCCAGGGGATCATCTTCTGTGACTCCTGCGTTGCAGGCAGATTCTTTACCTGCTGAGCCATCAGGGAAGTCCATTGTTTAATATGCTGATGTAGTAAAATCAAGTTATGTTGAGACTCAGGACCTATTAGAGGTCAGATTCATGCCCTCTTGGTCCCAGCTGATTCCATCTGATTTTTTGTTTAATTTCTTCATTTGTTGCTTCCTTTCTTATCTCTGGATCCTTTAACTTAAAAGGTTTATGTTAATTCCTGCTCAAGGTGGTGGACAGTAGGTTTTGAGCAAGGACAGAGCTGTTAAAGGTAGGGGTTGATGGATGTGGAGCAAACACCTGGAGCAGCTCTGGCAATGCTAATAGAATTAAAGGAATAAAATGCAGGCTCTGGGGTCTCAAGGGGAAGAAGAAAGGATGCTTTTCTTCTCTCCTTTTATCTTTTATCTCTGCTTATCTCTTTATGTTGAACTCACTTTTTGCTGTTGTAAAGAAACTTTTTCAATGGGACTGTGTTGGGTCTGACTGTCAGCTTAAATTGATAATATTAGAATACCATGAACTCCTAACAAGACAGAAAGTGTATTGCTTGGGAATTCTGGGAGAAAAGTTCTTGGAAGGATGATGACTGGCTGGACTGAGGTCCAGAGATTATCCGTCAGACAGTATCTGTGGTGAGAGAAATGGAGTATTCTAACTGGAATGGGGAGCTGTGATTGAGACCATTATGACCGACACTACACATGTCATGGGGCAAGTGAAAGCTTAATTCTGCAACCTCAGGGGCTTTTTTTTTTTTTCTTTCCAAAGACTATCTTAAAAGATGACCTATTTAGAATACGAACCTTGTCTTGATTGAGGTACATCCAAGTATTTTCAGTATTTCTAATGTGTCTTTAAACTATTTTGGTAGTATCATCTTCTATGACAGTGATTGGTAACATCACTGGTCAGTCCCCTGTAATGGAAAGTAAACACCCACCACTTGGTATTAAAGAAAACTTACAGGTGAGCCCTTTAGATGATATTTGCTCACTGTGTTGACACATGGGTCCTGGTGTCCAGAGGATTCAGGAAGGACCTGTTTGGCAGATATACCAACTAAAAGTGACAGCACCTGTCATAGTGACCTTTAGTACTTCCCTCTAGCTCTGTCTCTGTGAGGATCAAGCTCAACCAAGCCAGTTTTTGGCCTTCTCTCATCTGTTGTGTTTAACATATGGAATGCCTTACACATCTCCTAATTGTTACCCTTCTGTCAAATCACTCTTCTCTACAATCAGTCCTCTAAAAACCATGGAATTCTTTCTCTGAAACCTGAAGTCACTTTATTTTCTTCTGTCTACCTTTGCCAGCAAAGTTCTATCTAGTCAAACCTATGGTTTTTCCAGTAGTCATATATGGATGTGAGAGTTGGATTACAAAGAAAGCTGATGCTTTTGAACTGATGCCAAAGAATTGATGCTTTTGAACTGTGATGTTGGAGAAGACTCTTGAGAGTCCCTTGGACTGCAAGGAGATCCAACTAGTCAATCCTAAAGGAAATCAGTCCTGAATATTCATTGGAAGGACTGATGCTGAAGCTGAAACTCCAATATCCTGGCTACCTGATGTGAAGAACTGACTCATTGGAAAAGACCCTGATGCTAGGAAAGACTGAAGGCAGGAGAGGGAATGACAGAGGATGAGATGGTTGGATGGAATCACCAACTCGATGGACATGAGTTTGAGCAAGCTCCAGGAGTTGGTGATGGACTGTGCTGCAGTCCATGGGATCGCAAAGAGTCAGACACAAGTGGGAGACTGAACTGAACTGATCAGTGTAGTAATTTGTACTCATGTCTCATACCACCGTCTACACTAACACACGCGCATGCATGTATTATTCTTGAGTTCTTAGTATTACCTTTCTTGCAGCTAACGGCATGACAGATGTTTGAGGAAGGATCTATGGATTGTTGCTTTTGTCTAATGTCTTTGGTGATTCCTTGTACATTTCCCACTGGAAGGTCCATTTTACGTTTTAAACATGAGCATGAAGCCTGCCCAGGATTGCTCCTCTAGCTTTCATATGACCAAACTATCAGGCACATTTTACTTTCCCCAGTTATTCTACCTTGGTATACTCTCTCACTTCTGAGGCTGTAATTTATGATTTCCAGGTTCAAGTTGCTGACACTGAAATGAGTCATGCTGAAATGAGCCACAAAGGCACTGAACCAATGCAGAGACTTAGTCTGCTAACCTCACAGGATTAGTCCTCCCAGGCTGAGAAAGTTTAATTGGGTCAGCCAATTTCAAAAATGTAGTATTTCATTAGTGGTTCAGATGGTAAAGAATCTGCTGGCAATGCAGGAGACCCAGGTTTAATCCCTGGGTCAGGAGGATACACTGGAGGGGGACATGGCAACCCACTCCAGTATCTTTTGCCTGGAGAATCCCATGGACAGACGAGGCTGGCAGCAAACAGCCCATGGCTTTGCAAAGACTTGGACACAATTGAAGCGACTTAGCATGCACAATATTTCATTCCTTTCTCATGGTAATTTCTATTTTGAAAACGAAAGTGAAACTGAAAATGTTAGTCTCTCAGTCGTGTTCAGCTCTTAGGGACCCCATGGGCTATAGCCCACCAGGCTTCTCTGTTCATGGAATTCTCCAGGCAAGAATCCTGGAATGGGTTGCCATTTCCTTCTCCAGGGGATCTTCTTACCCAGGGATCGAACCTGGGTTTCTGCATTGCAGTCAGACTCTTTACCAGTGAGCCATCAAGGAAGCCCAATGCTTATTTTGAGCATGTACAAATGACAACTTTGAGGCTGACTCAGTTATGTTTTATCTAGAAGACATTTTTTAAAAATTTATTTTATTGAAATATAGTTGATTTACAATGTTGTGTTAATTTCTACTGTACAGTAAAGGGATTCAGTTATGGCCTTAGGATTTTAAGTTCAATAACAGTGAAGGAATTTAACTTCACTAGCTGTTGGAAATTGTATAGTCATAGCCATACATTTACCTGAGTAACATAAATATTTTACTGCTACAATGAATCATCTCCTTTCATAAATATCTCATAAAATAAGAATGGTAATTTTCTTTTAATTCTAGGAAAGAGCTTGTTTCAGGAATACACCACATTAATCTTCATGTTTATATGAGCTCTGATCCTTAATTTACTAACCAGTGTTGTTTCAAATGCTGGAAGTGAGCTTACCTGTTCTTACATCAGCATCTATTAACTGTGAAGAACATCAGGGTCCCCCTTACTGTGTGTCTTTTAGGAAATGACTTTTTCCTATTGGGCCTATCTTCAAAGAAACAGTAAGGACATTCTCTCCAGATCCCAACCTGAATTTTTAAATGCATGCTTTCATCTCTTTCTACCATCTTTCCAACAGCAAAATATCTCCTTTGCTCAAATTCGGCACCATGGTTCCCCTCTTAACTACTACAGTCTTCCTTTGGTCTGTATTTTATGGGCTGAAAGTGTGCTAAATGAATCTTGGGTTATACTATTTGCCTTACCTGTTTCTAAACTGCCTGAAATAGAAACTATTTTTTTTTTTAATGGTTCAGAGACGTGTAAATCTCTTTGCTTGAAACTCAATCTTAACTGCAGTAGAGTGTTTTGCCTTAAAATGCTGATAAATTTAAAGCATTTCACAAAATAAAATTGCATGGTGTCAGATTTACCTTGCATTCTAATTATTTGTTTAAGAAACATACCCACAAGCTTCAGTACATTTTAATAGGCTACTAAATTCTATTTTCTTGCTTTACATACACTAAATAACTAACCCACAACAGGAATAATGTCTTTATTCCTTTTAGCTCATTAAGTAAGCAAAAGAAAATTGTAAAGGAATTTATAAAGAAAGGAAAACAGCCCTAAGAATTACCTGAAACATATAATTGACTGTTTGAAGTCTTGGTTTTGGCCATGAACTCCTTTGTTTTTCAGTTCTTCTTTTAGCTTTTAATTCTCCCAGCATTTTCATCCAGTCTTTAAGTATTTAAATATCTGCTATTCTGAGTCACTGATTTAGGCATTGTTGTAAAAGGCATGATCCTAGCCATTTATGAGCGTAGAGTATAGAAAGCAAGATGGTGGAATGCAAACTAGTACAGCCACTATGGAGAACAGTGTGGAGATTCCTTAAAAAATTGCAAATAGAACTGCCTTATGACCCAGCAATCCCACTGCTGGGCATACACACCGAGGAAACCAGAATTGAAAGAGACACATGTACCCCAATGTTCATCGCAGCACTGTTTATAATAGCCAGGACATGGAAACAACCTAGATGTCCATCAGCAGATGAATGGATAAGAAAGCTGTGGTACATATACACAATGGAGTATTACTCAGCTGTTAAAAAGAATTCATTTGAATCAGTTCTGATGAGATGGATGAAACTGGAGCCGATTATACAGAGTGAAGTAAGCCAGAAAGAAAAACACCAATACAGTATACTAACACATATATATGGAATCTAGAAAGATGGCAATGACGACCCTGTATGCAAGACAGGAAAAAAGACACAGCTGTGTATAACGGACTTTTGGACTCAGAGGGAGAGGGAGAGGGTGGGATGATTTTGGAGAATGGCATTCTATCATGTATACTATTATGTAAGAATTGAATCGCCAGTCCATGTCTGACGCAGGATACAGCATGCTTGGGGTTGGTGCATGGGGATGACCCAGAGAGATGTTATGGAGAGGGAGGTGGGAGGGGGGGTTCATGTTTGGGAACACATGTAAAAATTAAAGATTTTAAAATTAAAATAAAAAAATAAAAATTAAAAAAAAAAAGAAAGCAAGATGGTATACAAATCAGAAGTTGAAGTATGAGGTAATAATGGTGGTAGCAATCACCCTCCCATTCATTCAGTCATTCAGTCATTCATTATTTGGTCCTTTAGTATTTTGGAATTGATACAATATATCAAATATGAGCAGTACAAAGGCAAATAAGACTCAGGTTACAATATCAATTAACAGAGTCCATAGGAAATGACAGACACATACACAAAAATGATGTATCAAATGTAATAACAGAGGTGTGTGCAAGATATTATGGGGAAAAGAGAATGGGAACATTCATCCTTGTATGGGAATTGCAGAAACTCTTATCAATAATACCCGAGAGAAGAGAAAGGAGAACTTTCAAACTATGACATACCACATAAGCAAAGGCAGAGGCATGGAACAATATGGAATGTGGGAGGAATTACAAACGTTTTCATTTTTCTGGAAGAATATGCGCCAAGGAAGGAGTGGCGAATGAGGCAGGCAGTCCTTCGTCACCTGCCAGAGAACACAGAAGAGGTGTGATCCGTCTTGATCCCTCCTGTCATCTTCCGAACATCCAGTAAGTTCACCTTCTTGTTGTCTCAGGCCCGTGTCAGCTGTATTCTCCACACCTCTTCCTCCGTCTCTCCTCCACTGACATAACAAAAGACAGAAAACGAAGCCAGCAGAGTCTCGTGACTTTCCTTAAAACTGCTGCTCACGTGTGAGGGGCACCAAGTCTACTCACACTCCGTCAGCTGAGACAGTCCTCCCCATGATGCATGTGCGAATAACGCAGCAGCAATAACCAAAATTATGCACGGGCACAAATCCTTCAGACAGTGGAGCCAGGCTCTAGGCATCCCTCGCTGTGCACGTGTTATTACTGCTGTCGCTGATGTGCGTGAAATACTGGGGGATCCAGAGAAGAGGCTGGGTTAGCTAGCGCAGTGTGGAGCTCTAGGCTATTCAAGACTGTGGGTGTTTACCAATCAGTAGAAAAGTATTTCAGCATTTCAACCATTAACTTATGTTGGTAGGTACTGAGTGACTATTGGGCTGGTAAGTGTGCATGTGTGTGTGTGTACATGTAGGCAAATCAAATGTGATGATAAGGAAAAGATAGTATTCTTGGGTTAGTCCTTATTTCTGGTTTGGGTGATCACTTAGGGAAGTGATGCTGAATAAGAAACAGATGATGCAGGTGGAAAATGATTAGGAAAAATATCAGTTTCATATTAATTATTACATGTGCTAAAAATTTCAGTTGCTGGTTTGTTATGTCATTCAGGCCTCAGAGGAGAGTTCTTGCTGGAGATAAACTGGATAATGTATTGTCAGGATGTGGGTCATAAAGACACAAAATGCACAGGCATAAAGCAAAGGTTGATGTGGTTGTGCCATTGAAAATATACAATTTATGAATATCAAATACTTAACAAACTCTTACAATGAAAGTCACATAATGCTTGAAGAATGTGATATATTATGGCAGGCAGACTCAATTATTTTAATATAAAAATGATACAATTTTAATAAATAAAATAACCCAACATTTTAAATTAATAAATATAAATCAATATGAATGGATTATAAACATATAGGATGATTCCAAGTCATAATTACATTAATATGACTTTTTAAATATTTGACTTATCGAACAGAAATATAAAAATATTTCGAAATAAATAGTGCTGGATGGGATAGAGGGAAATGCACCCTGTTTGCTACCATTGAAAGTGTTAATCTATGTTCTCTCTTTGGCAACCAATTTGTTAATATCTAAACACTCCAGTACTCTTCCCTGGAAAATCCCATGGACAGAGGAGCCTGGTGGGCTGCAGTCCATGGGGTCGCTAAGAGTCGAACACGACTGAGCGACTTCTCTTTCACTTTTTCCTTTCATGCATTGGAGAAGGAAATGGCAACCCACTCCAGTGTTGAGAATCCCAGGGACGGGGGAGCCTGGTGGTCTGCCGCCTATGGGGATACAACTGAAGCGACTTAGCAGCAGCAGCAGCAGCAGCAGCAGCAGCAGCATAAAACATTAAGTTAAAAAATGCTATAAACAGAGTATCCTCTAATTTCTGCATATGAAAAGTAGACGTACATGGAGACTTACAAACACATGTGCTTTTTCTGATAGACTATTTAAGAAACTTTTAGCTGTGATTGTTTCTTTTGAGAGAGACTTGGGATAATGGTGAAGGAAGTGTTCATACATAGACATTGAATTTTATGTTTAAATATTCAAAATTTTATTGTTGTTTATGTTACTTTTATCACTTCTAAAAGAAAAATATTTTACGTGCATATAAATATTTGATAAAGCAGTGTTTGTAGATGGCCATTTAGACATAGGAAATAATCTGGCAGATTTATGAATGTTTCCGAAATATCCCTAACACAACAAGCAATTTCAAAACAATGCTTTTAGTGGCTTGCATGCAAATTTCTCAAATGCAGTTGAGCTCAACCTCTCTAGAATTTGAAGGTTTAAAGAAAGAAAACAACCTGCAGTAAGACTTGGGTTTTAATAATCATATCCACACTTTAAAGTGAAAGAATGAAACTGTATGTAACAGTATATTCACTCAGTCTGTAATGCACTTGAACTATCAGCAAGTCTGGTGATTCTGTATATTATCCCTGTGCCCAAATCACAATGAGGCTATGTATAAACAAACTAAAAGATTAATCTCCCTGACTTTTTGGCCACAAAAGCTCAAATATTTACTCTTTTCTTTTGGAATATATTTGCATAATAAAGATTTTATGTTTTCTAGACTTCTTTTATGGAAGTGGGAGAGAAACAGTTTTATCAGCTGTGAGATTTACATGTCCATATTGAATGAGGACAGGAAAATGTGGAATATTTACCTTATGTCAGAAATTTGAAGGAAGGCAGACTGAAAATGATCTGAATTTTGGTTTTTGGCCTTTGTTGACTGGGGCAATAAAGGTTAAAAAGGTATCTCACATTTCTTAAGTCACTCTTCAAAATTCAACACAGTGGAAATTTGACGTAAAATTTCCTTTCTTTAGAAGCCATGTTGCTTTATGTTTAAACATCCTTATTTCATCAGATAGGTTGTGCTCTGGCAAGAAAATTTCAAAATCCCTTCTGTGTTCCTGATCCTGTGAGCCAACACTCAATCCATTTGCAGATTTCCACAGGCTCTGTGGATGACTGTTGGACTGGAATTATATTATTTTAACATATATGATGTTAGATTACCACATATGCTTGTCAGCCTAGAGCTATATTGTTTCACCACATATGATGTGGTGGCGGTGGTTTAGTAGCTAAGTTGGGTCCAACTCTTTGTGACCCCAGGGATTAAGGCCCACCAAGCTCCCCTGTCCATGGTATTTCCCAGGCAAGAATAATGGAGTGGGTTGCCATTTCCTTCTCCAGGAGATCTTCCTGAGTTGGTATCAAACCCATGTCTCCTGCATCACAGGCAGTCTCCTGCCTTGCAGGATGATTCTTTACCACTGATACACCAGGGAACATGCGATGCAAATCCCTAAATGCTTTCTGAGGAATACCTAAATAGATAAATTATTCCAATGGAATGCAAAGATGACATTGGCAAAATTTTAAAAAGCAAAGTGAAAGTCGCTCAGTGGTGTCAGACTCTTAAGACTCCTCTCTGTCCATGGAATTCTCCAGGCAAGAATATTGCAGTGGGTTGCTCTTCCCTTCTCCAGAGGATCTTCCTGGCCAGGGATCGAACAGGTCTCTTGCATTGCCACCAAGGAAGTTACAAGAGTCAGCTCTTAAAGTTCAAACACACTTCTGCTTCTGGCAGGTATGTTTACTTAGATGTTACATGCTTTCCTTAAGTTATTCAAGGCAAATTACCCACATTTTCTTCTTAATGCCACATGTAACTATTTTCTAGAATCTTATATTTATGTATTAATTTGGAAGATGTATATAAAACTTCAGGTTATTTTATTTCTTAGAAAATTTAACTCATAGTTACAAAGATCTAAGTTTTGAAATGATAGTCTAAGTATAATACAATATTATACACTAAACTTGTTTCCAATATAATTGTTCTCAATTTTCAGATGACAAAATTAAGAAAGTAAAGTAACTTGCCCAAGGATGCAATGTTATTAAGAAACAAATAAATATGATCCCTGAGCTTGAGCTGCCTGACTGGGCAAACACACTCTGTTTTCACCATCTTTTGTAGTTCTCTCTGTCTTTTAAGGTTATTAAAATAACATTTATCTTAAAAGTTAAGAGCTTTTCTTCCCACCCTTAGGAAGAAGCTGAACAACTTCACTAGCTATTTTCATCATTTGGAAAGATACTGTGTAAGTACTTCCCAAAATGATCCATTGGGTCCACAGTAAGCTATAGTGAAATCCTAGAAATTAGTGTCCAACAAAGCTTAACAGATCTTGACCCTCTGCCTGCCATGAGGCTGCACAGTGCAGCCAGGCTTGTCTAATCAGTGTCCTCCTTCTCAATGCTGTTGTAGCTACAAGGCTACGCTCTTGTGTGTAAGCTGTGGCCATGAAATTGAAACAAGCTAAATGACCTACAAGGAACTGTTCCAGATCCAGCTCCATAAAACACTGGAGTTGACTAAAATTGATTTATTTTCTGAGCCTGTGGCTACTAGGGTGGCCAAGGAAGTCCCTGCAATCTTTTAGCCTGAAATAAAGACGAAAAGTGAAGATATGGTTCTAACCTGAATCTTTACCCTTCGTCTGGTCATGGAAAAATGTCACCTTACTTATTCTGTTTAGCACGAACTCTGAGTCATTCTATCTTAGATACCATACAGTTGAAATATCACCCTGGATTCAGTAAGTGGAGAAATGTTTACAATTAAAGCACTATATGATTAGAACACCTTGTTTTCCATGGATATGTCATGAAAGATGAGTTTAACTCATCTGTGCCATGGTGTTCTGATCATCTCCTCTTCTCCCCACTGGTAGAAGAATCCTGTGCCCTAAGTCATATAAGTAAATATATAGTACCCAACAGTGGTTTGATGAGAATGTTGTTGTTTAGTCACTAAGTCATGTCCAGCTCTTTGAGACCCCATGAACTGCAGCATTCCAGGCTTCCTTGTCCTTCACTATCTCCTAGAGTTTGCTCAAACTCATGCCCTTTAAGTGCATGATGCTATCCAACCATCCCATTCTCTGTCTCCCCCTTCTCCTCCTGCTCTCAATCTTTCCCAGCATCAGGGTCTTTTCCAATGCATCAGCTATTTGCATCACGTGGTCAAAATATTAGAGCAGCTTCAGCATCAGCCCTTCCAATGAATAGTCAAGGTTGATTTCCTTTAGGATTGACTGGTTTGATCTCCTTGCTTTCCGAGGAACTCTCAAGAGTCTTCTCCAGCACCACAATTCAAAAGCATCAATTCTTTGGTGCTCAGCCTTCTTTATGGTCCATCTCTCACATCCATACCTGACTGCTGGAAGAACCATAGCTTTAACTATATGGATCTGTCCTTTGACTGTACTGATGAGATTGACAATAGTTTATTAGTCACATATATTCACAACCCCAACATATTGTAGCATGAACCAGAGGGGCTGGGGAAGCAGGCTTTGTAGTAACACAAGGATGGAATGCCCACAGGTTCCCATAGGAGGATGTGATTTGTTTGAGTAATCCGATGGTTGGTAGGCAGGGGAAGGGCTGCCTAGTTGGTGCTAGTGGTAAAGAACCAGCCTGCCAATGCAGGAGACGTAAGAGTTGAAGGTTTAGATCCCTGGGTCTGGAAGATCCCTTGGAGGAGGGTATGGCAACCCACTCCAATATTCTTGCCTGGAGAATTCCATAGATAGAGGAGCCTGATGGGCTAGGATCCTTAGGGTTGCAAAGAGTCAGACACAGCTGAAGCAACTTAGCACACAGGCAGGACCTTTGCTCAGTCATTGAGCTATCTAAGCAGAGAGGTGAAATCTATTAGGTTGCTGAGGAACCATTGGGAACCAGGTTGGGTGCAATTGGTCTGACTGATAGTGGAAACAGCAAGGCAGGGACCCTTTCCCACTGGATGGGGCATATCTGGTTTCTGGTGAAGGTTAAACATGTCAAAGCAACATTTGTAATTTTAGATCTTATGATGCAAGTATCTGTAATAATAATTTTCTACCACACAGAGCTCTTAGGAAAATCAGTGAAATAATTATGTGAAAATACTTAGTAAAATGAAATGTTGTGAAAATCCTTATTTATTCATATAAGTCTTATTAGAAAAACATTGAAACCTCATTCTTAGTTTCTATTTATGACTGCATATCTATATAATAATTTATTAATAAGTGAAGAATATACCTGAAATCTAATTCATGGGTTTACCTCTACTCCTTGCTATTAATAAGTAGAACAGCTGGGTATACAGCATTGCTGTATATAATGCCCTTCCTCCATTGTAGTAAATTGGAAATGGATTGTGTGGGTAATGCAAGTGGTTTTATGTAAAGAGAAATAGACCAAGGAAATCAAGATAGTGACAGCCTGAAATGTTCAGAGTCTTTAACTCTACTCTCAGGCTTAATCATTTGCTAGAAGGGATCACAGAACTCAGAAAAACTATTTTACTCATAGTCATAATCTTTTACACCCAAAGAACCCAGGCTAAAATCAGCCAAGGCAAGGGAACACCAGGCAGCATCCCAGAGTTAGCAGGTGTGAGCTTCTACTTGTCCTCTCCATATGGAGTTGTTTGGATGGCACCGTTTTTTCCAGCAACAACATGTAAAAATGCACTTGGAGTATTCCCAATAAGTGAAGCTCACCCAAGCTTTGGTTTCCAGGGTTTTCACTGGACCTTGGTCAGGTACACATGGGTGATCGGCTACCCACTCCAGTATTCTGGCCTGGAGAATTCAATGGTCTGTGTAGTCTATGCAGTTGCAAAGAATCAAACATGACTGAGTGGCTTTCACTTCACTGACTGTGTACACATGGGTGATCACCTGCATGGCTGACTTTAGGCTAGACCCTTCAGAGGCTGAGCTAGTAAGTGATCCAAGTTCCTCTGCCTTAAATCATGTTATTAACATTGACAATCCACATATCCCAACACCTCTGGGCAAACAAAGCCACTCTTGTTGAACAGGATTTAGGGGTTACCTGTCAGGAGCCAGTGGCAAAGACCACATCTCTCTTTGGTCAACGTTAATCGATTACTTGCAACTGACATTCTCTTTCTGACTCAAGCACTAATTCACCAGCTTTGATAGCATTGGATATGGTTACCTCACCTGTAAAATAAGAGGGCTGGGCTGTTTCAGTGTTTTTCACACTTAGCTTTGAGGAGGATTAGGAGATTTAAAAAATTGACTGAGATATTACTGAATATGAAGATTAAGGAAGCTACTGGGAAGTTGCCCGAATCAAAGCAATTCAAAGCAATTTATGTAGTGAACTTTTACCTAAGGCTTAATAGAAAAAAAGTATTTTCTGAGCACTTAGAAATAGAAAATTCCTGGAAATGTATGGTTTCTAAGGTTCCTTCCATGTCTAGTGTTGGAGGATAGCATAGTTTTAAGAAAAGACAACATATCGTCAGATAATTATTTGGATACTTTGTATTTTAATACAGTGGTATGACAATAAAAATATTTTTTTAACTCTGAAGTTATCCTGAACATTTATATAATCTATGATTATTCATGATTATAATGACATTCTTTGATTGGTGGTAGTTTATGTAACAGAAACTTCTTTAACATCTCTATAGATTTTTTTCTTGAACCCTATTATGTAAGTTCCATTTCTCCATTTTCTAGATGAGTATTTGGTTTTCCAGTGTATGAAAACTCACTGTAGTCAGAGTACAATAAATAAAACATATTGATGCTTCTGTAAGAGAAATATTAGGTCCTCGTAAATTATCAGAAAACATGAAATAGATTTGGATACTTTTGCACAGACTAAAGAGTCTGAAGACAGAAGTAAATTTTTGTATTATCTATTCTAACCCCATTCAGTCAGCTATTTCAGCAAAGAAGTTGAAGATAGACACTTGCTCTATAGTCCCTTTTGAACATAATTCCGATAACTTAGAATTTCAAGATGTTTGATTTGTAAATTGAAGAAAATCTGACATATTTCTCACAAACAAAATTGTAAGCTATAGTACCAAGATTAAACATAATTTGAAAGACATCTTGAGGATGAATAGACTAGGAGTTAGTAGCCTTGAGTGTTAGTTCCAGCTCTGAAACTCATGAATTCTATGTCCTTGAATACCACATGACTCCTTTCTCATCAGTGTTTTCATGTGACTAATGAGGGGGAGTAATCTGAGTCACCTGCTTTTTGCAGTGCATGAAGTTGATTGCCTGGCCTTTTTATAGTTTAGCTACATGTTAGAAATTTACAACCAAAAAACTTAGGATGTATTGTTTCCTTATTTTGTGAGAAATCATTTCATCGCATCTTAATCACTTGTCAGCGATTGCTTCTCACAGGGCAGCTGGGTAGGTTCAAAATCTGCTAGAACTTCACTAGTATGATTTCCTATATTTTATGCAGTTCTCAAGTTTATTTGCTTCTATCATAAAAATGTGTTTGGCTGTGTAAAAGCCTTGACATTTGTTTTCCAATTCATTTGACCTTTAAGAACAACAAGTACACACTCCCAGTTTTGCCACTTCTATTAAATTACCAGCTATAAAGGGCATGCATTTACTACTACTGCCAGTGATTACTAAAGAAACTATACTGTGTGGTTCCAAGACCCTGTTTATATAGTGTAAGCTATGACATCATGCCATGTTCCTGATGTGTCAGGCCTCTTTTGTTCCATAGATGGCTGGAAGTTTGGGGCTGAGAACAGGCAATGCCTATGGTGTAACCAGATTTAGTGGTGGCTATTACAGTGAAGTGAAGTGAAAGTGAAGTCGCTCAGTCATGTCCGACTCTTTGCAACCCTGTGGACTGTAGCCCACCTGGCTCCTCTGTCCATGGGATTCTCCAGGCAAGGATACTGGAGTGGGTTGCCATTTCCTTTTCCAGGGGATCTTCCTGACCCAGGGATCGAACCCAGGTCTCCTGCATTGCAGGCAGACGCTTTACCCTCTGAGCCACCAGGGATAGCCACCAGGGCTATTACTGTACCACACCACTATCAAGGGTCCCTTCACTGCAATGAGATAACATTCTTAGTAACAGTCACACCCAAGCCCTTAATTTATCTTCTTTGTAGGCAGATGGGATTGTACACATGGATCAAATCACTGAGTTTTAATCTGAAAAGTGCATCACCCATTCCAACTCCTTTACAATAAAAAAATCTTGACTTAAAACCTGAATGTAAAAAATCAGAATGTTCAAGTGAGAATGCTCCCTTGAAAGCAAAATCATTACAACTATCTCTGAACATATGAGCTAATAACCAATAAAAAACACAATTCTGTGTGGAAAGCTGCAACTGGTAACCAATACTTTAATGCCACCAAGTTATTCTACATTAGCAAGAAGTTCTGTATATTCTCCAAACTGCATTATAAAAAGTTTATATTTAAGCTAAAATCACCACAGTAATTAAAATGCATCATACATTTTGAATTCACTTTGAATGAGTGAGATTTTTCAACTAACCTAAAGTAAAGCAAACCAATTAGGAAGCCATCTGGGTAAAATTAAATTTTAGGAAATGACAAGTAAAAATGTGAATCCTTAACACTGTCATGGTTTCCAGTGATTCTCAGAAAGATCTACTAAAGATCTAAGTTATTAACACTTAACCCTTTAAATTGGCTAGTGTTTCTCAATGTTGGGTATAATAACCTGGGCAAATTAAAATACATATGAATGCCTAAGCCCATCACAGATATCTTGTTTTAATCAATCTGTTTGTGGGGGTAAGGCACTAATATTTTAAAAAGCTTTTCTTCAGGTAATTTCATTGTATCATTAGGATTTAAGACTCCTGATTAGATGTACTTAGTAGCATCAAATTTCCATTTTTCTCATTATACATTAAGAAACCACATCCTCCATTTCTCTTGGTTCTTGAAGTTACATTATCTGTTAATTTACATGTTGTATGTGGGCTTTTAGAATATTTTGATAGAATAATGTAAAATACTTTCTTAATGTTTCTCTAAAAATGTCACCAAAATGTTAACATTCTCAAATATTCTTATTTGCTGATAATGGGTGTTTCTTTCATCCTCTTCTTTTTCTCCTCTTCTTGTCCTCCCATCCCTTCTTCCTCCTCCTCCCTCATCTGTTTCAATGTTATGAGTCCAATTTCATATGATCTATTTGTAGTGTTTCAACTTCCTATTCCAGATGAATTCACCTCTACATACTAAATCTCAAGCTCACCTTTTTGGATTTATCTGAAGTGTGGTATCCTTAGGTCAGTTTCTTCCCTCTACTTCCTGACTGGTAGATGATAACCTCTTCAACCTTTAATAATTATGGTTTAGGGATCTTTCAATTGCATTTCCATGAATACATTTTGGGAATCACTCAGTGCTCTGCTGCTCTTATTTTTTGGTCCTATAACTATTGTCAGATATACTTTTCAAAGGATTTGAGTGTTCTTGGCAATGTTTGAAGAGGAACTTGGAGATTATCTAAATTAAATATCATTATTTTGTTAAGGCAAAACTGTAGCTTCATTTTAATATTTAGGCTAAAAAAGGGAGGTGCCAGGTTTTGACTCTGATAACTAATATACATCAACGGAAACATTAAATAAAGGGAAATAATTTGGGGGAGTGGTATGGTGGATCATGCTAGCTTTGTCCTAATATCTGTTCTCTCCTTTTTACAGTAATAATTTCCAGTGTTTGTAGAGCACAAGATTGCCTAGAATAAAATCTACATATGTCCATCCTCTCTGCAGCTATATGTGATATCTACAGCTATATATTATATCTACAAAGATGGTAAACAGCTTCCAAGAATTGTCTATAAAGCGGCATGCTTTCTGTTCTTTTCCCCCCATTTCCAGTGGGCTGGAGTACATCCATAATATAGTTGGAATTGTAGCCGATATCTTGTTCTGCGATGTGGTGTTGGGATTAGAAGTCATGCATAACAGAGGGACAAAATGAAAAGAAAGTAGATCCCTGAGCCAGTGGATTGCCAGTCAGCTCTAGAGCAATTATCACTGTCAAAGAGGAACAGAGCCAGGCATTTGTTAAAGCAACAAGACAGAATTTTCTTTTTGCTCCTGCAGTTGGAGAAGAGAGAGACTTCAGTATAAGTTGAGTTCAACTCTAATCCAGGCAGAGATGCTGGGAATTTTAGGGGAGAATGACGAATTAGGAAGAATCAGACAGGGTCTCGAGCATCAGGAGTGTGCAAAATCACAAAAGTTAGTGGGGCTGCTTTTTAGTAACAGACAAGTCAGGTGTTGGCTCGGTGTATATATTCGCAGTTTGGTTTGGAACAAATGGTAAATTCTTCTGGTAGCCTTGAGTTTTCCAAATCAGGAACTTAACAGGTCTGAGTCATCCAGGGATGTGGTCTTGAGTTGCTGGAAATCATGCTAGTGTCTGTTCGAGTCAAGTGTTGAGGATCAAGGAAATCTTTTGTGTTGAGAACTTTCTGAGTCTTTGGAGAACATGGCTCAGAGGAGCCTGATTAAATTTTGGTCAAGCACACAGTATTTCACTTCCAGATATCTTAAATATGAGCATGAAATTAAATTCAAAGTTATTTAATACCATCTCAGGCTTGTTGAACTAAAGTGTTACCATTGTACTGAATACAAGTTATTTTCTTTAAAATAGATTATATTGAATATTGATGATGAGATATATAATAGCTTGTATCAGGCACAGAGTTTATATTTGATGCTGAAGTTCAGGAAAAAGATTAGGACTAGGGAAGATTAGCAAAGATATAGTATTGACAACTATGAAATTGAGTTTCTCTGCAAAGGATGAGAATGACTGGGGAAGAGAAAACAGCCAAGGATAAAATCTAGAGGTAAGCCTGCTTTTGGTTATGTCTTAAATTAGTTTTCAAAGGTAGTGAGGGCGTTCTTTTATCTCTCTTTTTTTCCTCTCCAGCTTTACTGAGATATAATTGACAATTAAAATTGCATATAATCTTTACAACTTGAGGGTTTGATACAAGCATGCATTGAGAAATAATCATCTCAAGCTAATTAACATACCCATTTTCACAGAGTCATTATTTCTCTTATTCTTCCTTTCTTTTTCTGTGTTAAGAATACTTCAGATTTACCCTCTTAGCAAGGGCTTCCCTGATAGCTCAATGGTAAAGAATCTGCCTGCAATGCAGGTGACCCTGGTTACATCTCTGGGTTGGAAAGATCCCCTGGAGAAGGGAACAGCTATCCACTCCAGTATTCTAGCCTAGAGAATTCCATGGACTATATAGTCCTTGGGATTGCAAGGAGTCGGAAAGGACTGAGTGACTTTCACTTTCACTCTCTTAGCAAATTTGAAGTGTACAGCACAGTATTATTAATTCAGTTCAGTTCAGTCACTCAGTCATGTCCGACTCTTTGCGACCCCATGAATCGTAACACGCCATGCCTCCCTGTCCATCATCAACTCCCGGAGTTCACTGAAACTCATGTCCACCGAGTAGGTGATGCCATTCAGCCACCTAATCCTCTGTCATCCCGTTCTCCTCCGACCCCCAACCCCTCCCAGCATCAGGGTCCTTTCCGATGAGTCAACTCTTCACATGAGGTGGCCAAAGTATAGGAGTTTCAGCTTTAGCATCAGTCCTTCCAATGAACACTCAGGACTGATCTCCTTTAGGATGGACTGGTTGGATCTCCTTGCAGTCCAAGGGACTCTCAAGAGTCTTCTCCAACACCACAGTTCAAAAGTATCAATTCTTCAGCATTCAGCTTTCTTCACAGTCTAACTCTCATATCCATACATGACCACTGAAAAAACCATAGCCTTGACAAGACGGACCTTTTTTGGCAAGGTAATATCTCTGCATTTCAATATGCTACCTAGGTTGGTCATAACTTTCCTTCCAAGGAGCAAGCATCTTTTAATTTCATGGCTGCAATCACCATCCACAGTGATTTTGGAGCCCCCTCAGAATAAGGTCTGACACTGTTTCCACTGTTTCCCATCTATTTCCCATGAACTGATGGGACCAGATGCCATGATCTTCGTTTTCTGAATGTTGAGTTTTAAGTCAACATTTTCACTCTCCTCTTTCACTTTCATCAAGAGGATTTTTAATTCTTCTTCACTTTCTGCCATAAGGGTGGTGTCTTCTGCTTATCTGAGGTTATTGATATTTCTCCCAGCAATTTTGATTCCAGCTTGTGCTTCTTCCAGTCCAGCATTTCT
The DNA here is from genome assembly GCF_032405125.1 of Capricornis sumatraensis. NCBI lineage: Eukaryota > Metazoa > Chordata > Mammalia > Artiodactyla > Bovidae > Capricornis > Capricornis sumatraensis. Next base: position 8,818,993 of record NC_091078.1, read on the forward strand.
CTTGATGTACTCTGCATATAAGTTAAATAAGCAGGGTGACAATATACAGCCTTGACATACTCCTTTTCTTATTTGGAACCAGTCTGTTATTCCATGTCCAGTTCTAACTGTTGCTTTCTAACCTGCATATAGGTTTCTCAAGATGCAGGTCAGGTGGTCTGGTATTCCCATCTCTTTCAGAATTTTCCACAGTTTATTGTGATCCACACAGTCAAAGGCTTTGGCATAGTCAATAAAGCAGAAATACATGTTTTTCTGGAATTCTCTTGCTTTTTTAATGATCCAGTAGATGTTGGCAATTTGATCTCTGATTCCTCTGCCTTTTCTAAAACCAACTTGAACATCTGTAAGTTCACGGTTCACGTATTACTGAAGCCTGGCTTGGAGAATTTTGAACATTATTTTACTAGCGTGTGAGATGAGTGCAATTGTGCAGTAGTTTGAGCATTCTTTAGCATTGCCTTTCTTTGGGATTGGAATGAAAACTGACCTTTTCCAGTCCTGTGGCCACTACTGAGTTTTCCAAATTTGCTGGCATATTGAGTGCAACACTTTCACAACATCATCTTTCAGGATTGGAAATAGCTCAGCTGGAATTCTATCACCTCCACTAGCTTTGTTCATAGTGATGCTTTCTAAGGCTCACTTGACTTCACATTCCAGGATGTCTGGCTCTAGATGAGTGATCACACCATCGTGATTATCCGGGTCATGAAGATCTTTTTTGTACAGTTCTTCAGTGTATTCTTGCCACCTCTTCTTAATATCTTCTGCTTCTGTTAGGTCCAGATCATTTCTGTCCTTTATCGAGCCCAACTTTGCATGAAATGCTCCCTTGGTATCTCTAATTTTCTTGAAGAGATCTCTAGTCTTTCCCATTCTATTCTTTTCCTCTATTTCTTTGCATTGATCACTGAGGAAGGCTTTCTTATCTATGCTTGCTATTCTTTGGAACTCTGCATTCAGATGCTTATATCTTTCCTTTTCTCCTTTGCTTTTCACTTCTCTTCTTTTCACAGCTATTTTTAAGGCCTCCTCAGACAGCCATTTCACTTTTTTGCATTTCTTTTCCATGGGGATGGTCTTAATCCCTGTCTCCTATACAATGTCATGAACCTCCATCCGTAGTTCATCAGGCACTCTGTCTATCAGATCTAGTCCCTTAAATCTATTTCTCACTTCCACTGTATAATCATAAGGAATTTGATTTAGGTCATACCTGAATGGTCTAGTGGTTTTCCCTACTTTCTTCAATTTAAGTCTGAATTTGGTAATAAGGAGTTCATGATCTAAGCCACAGTCAGCTCCTGGTCTTGTTTTTGCTAACTGTATAGAGCTTCTCCATCTTTGGCTGCAAAGAATACAATCAATCTGATTTCAGTGTTGACCATCTGGTGATGTTGATGTGTAGAGTCTTCTCCTGTGTTGCTGAAAGAGGGTGTTTGTTATGTATGACCAGTGCTTCTCTTGAAAAAACTCTGTTAGCCTTTGCCCTGTTTCATTCCTCATTCCAAGGCCAAATTTGCCTGTTACTCCAGGTGGTTCTTGACTTCCTACTTTTGCATTCCAGTCCCCTATAATGAACAGGACATCTTTTTTGGGTGTTAGTTCTAAAAGGTCTTGTAGGTCTTCATAGAACCATTCAACTTCAGCTTCTTCAGCGTTACTGGTTGGGGCATAGACTTGGATTACTGTGATATTGAATGGTTTGCCTTGGAAACGAACAGAGATCATTCTATCATTTTTGAGATTGCATCCAAGGACTGCATTTCAAACTCTTTTGTTGACCATGATGGCTACTCCATTTCTTCTGAGGGATTCCTGCTCACAGTAGTAGATATAATGGTCATCTGAGTTAAATTTACCTATTCCAGTCCATTCTAGTTCCCTGATTCCTAGAATATTGACATTCCCTCTTGCCATCTCCTGTTTGACCACTTCCAATTTGCCTTGATTCATGGACCTAACATTCCAGGTTCCTATGCAATGTTGCTCTTTACAACATTGAACCTTGCTTCTATCACCAGTCCCATCCACAACTGGGTGTTGTTTTTGCATTGGCTCCATCCTTTCATTCTTTCTGGAGTTATTTCTCCAGTGATTTCCAGTAGCATATTGGGCACCTAGCGACCTGAGGAGTTCATCTTTCAGTGTCCTACATTTTTGCCTTTTCATACTGTTCATGTGGTTCTCAAGGCAAGAATACTGAAGTGGTTTGCTATTCCCTCCTCCAGTGGACCACATTCTGTCAGACCTCTCCACCATATTGTACATTAGATCTCAAGAACTTGTTCAGCTTGTCTGAATGAAACCTTGTACCCGTTTACCAACATCTCCCCATTCTTCCCTCCAACCCCACCAAACCCCTGTTTACCACTGTTCTACTCTCTGCTTCTATGATATTTCAGTCTTTCAGAAAACAACAGGTTAATACATAAAAGATGAAGAGAATGTTTGTTAAATACATTTAAGTGGGAGAACATCCTGTCTTAATTTGTTCTCAAACCAATTCTCCCCACTTAATAGGTGGAAAGCTCATTTCTCCTTGTTTTACATTTTTTCTCCATTGTTGTCTAATCTGAAGATTCTCTAAAGACTCTGGTTGCTGTGAAACATTCTCATTTGTTCTGCTTTTTTTATTCCTAAGTGTTTCTAGTCATTGCTTCCCATCTATATGATTCACTTGTGCTTATGTGATAAATACAAAACAGAAAGTAGTTGTTGTTGCAATATTAAAAAGAATTCATAATTTGAAAAATCTTTGTAATGTACTATAATCATAAAAAATGAAACTTTCTTCCAACATTATATTGTATACATCTTTCAAATATCATATTAACTTTTTAATGTGCCTTATTATAGTCAATGAATTTAACACCATGCAGACAGTTACCTAAAGGTAGCATTATCAGGGAAAAAAAAAAAAAAAACCCTGAATATTTCCAAAGTGAAATTTAGATCTCCATATGCACCTTCCCCCATTGTGACTAAAGTCATAATGAGGACAGAGACTGGGGCTTCTTAAGAGACAACAAATAAGCAACAACTTTATGGCAGTATGGTGACATTTTTTTTCTAACATTGTTGACTCTGGATAACTTGATTTCTAGTGTTCAAGGCCCCACCTCTACTTCAGAGAGTTAAAATATGGCCAATCTATTAAAGAGAAGGGATGAATCATCAGCCCAGCAAGCAAAATTTGGGATTCTTCTCTATGATTGTGTCATCATCTGCCTCATGGGTTCTCTAAAGGTATACACTAAAGATTAAAACCGTCTTTTGAATGTGAGGTTTAGAAAAGGGCAATGGCCCAAATGGTTACTGGGGTATTGTTAATAATCCTAAATGCTTTTCTTCAGTTTAGTTCAATTCAATTCAATTTAGCTCATACCTTTTGAGTATTAGCAACAGGCTAAAACTATGCAAGACTCTAATGCTACAGAGTTATTCGAGATAAGACCCTTGTGTCTTAGTATAATAAAAAGAAAGATTAGCAAAAAACATGGCTGCAAATCATTGCAATTTGTGCTGTGTATAAGACAACATGGTAACAAAGATAATGAACTATTGAGAGATTTATAGAGAAAATGTGACTTAGGGAAGAGTACACTGGAAAAATGATGCCTGGGTTGGGTAGAACTAGTGCATAAATATTATCAAGAGAAGAGGAGGCAGTAAACAGGGGAAGATATCTGTATGTGTGGAAAGGAGAATGTGATATTTAGAAAAAGTTAGGCTTCCCTACTAGCTCAGACTGTAAAGCGTCTGCCTACAATGCAGGAGACTCAGGTTCAATCCCTGGATTGGGAAGATCCCCTGGAGAAGGAAATGGCAACCCCCTCCAGTACTCTTGCCTAGAAAGTCCCGTGGACTGAGGATCCTGGTAGGCTACAGTCCATGGGGTCGCAAAGAGTCAGACACGACTGAATGATTTCACTTTCACCTTAGGTTTCCCTGGTAGCTTAGCTGGTAAATAATCTGCCTGCAATGTAGGAGACCCTGGTTCGATTCCTGGATCAGGAAGCTCCCCTGGAGAAGGGATAGACTACCCACTTCAGTATTATTGGGCTTCCCTGGTGGCTCAGATGGTAAAGAATCTGCCTGCAATGAGGGAGACCTGAGTTTGATCCCTGGGTTGGGAAGGTCCCCTGTGGGAGGGCGTGGCAATCCACTCCAGTACTCTTGCCTGGAGAATCCCCATGGACAGAAGAGCCTGGCAGGCTACAGTCCACAGTCGCAAAGAATCAGACACAACTGAGTGACTAAGCAAACAGAGCTAACATATGGAAGTCAGGTAGGAGAGGAGGTTAAAAAGGTAGAAAGAATCTATATCGTTTATTGCATGGTTAAAAAAATGCACTCTAACATGCAATGGAGGCTTTTAAGTAGGAGAGTAATAGTTGAGATTTGTGATTTAGAAATGTGACTCTGCCATCATTGCAGATTAAGAGCAAGAAGAGCAGAAGAAAGAGGTAATGTGGGTGTTCAGCAGGCTAAAATTGACTATTTGTTAAACCCAGAGAGAAGATTGATGTTAGTGTAAAAGTGCTCAAAGGATAAACAACTGAATTCATATCAAAGCACTAGGAATGAAGGAGAAAAGAATTTAAGATATATTAAAGAGGTAGATGAAGAGAATAGACAACTGATGGAATATGGAAAATGAGAGAAAAGCAAGTTTCTGTAATGATTATGGTTTGTGTTTGATAAAATGTAGTCATTCAGTTAAAGAATGTAAAATGGTTAACATTGACCTTTAGAAAATAAAAGAGTAGAAAATTGTAAGAAACTCATAAGTACCACAGTTTGCTCATGTGAGTTCTTAAAACATTCTAGGTAAAAAAGACTAAAGGCATAAATGAAAAAAAAAGTGAAGAATTATTGTGTAAGTTAATTGATAATGGATTATATTATGCCCAATTATTTCTAAAGTTTTACAAAGGCAAATGAAGAATCATGGGGTTGTTTAACATAGTTTATTGGTACTTGAAATTATAGTTTCTAATACATACATTGAGGTTGACATGAACAGGTAAGTTTTTTTGTAAGAAGTATAACTGGCATTTATTAGCTTTTATACACAAATATGAATTCAAAATATTATATTCATGATGTATGAATTTGCTCTTTTAATGATATATATATATATTTTTTCACTTTCTTCTAGTGATATATCATTAAGTGCTTAGCACGTGTAATTGACTAATGATATTCTGAATATCAGCATAATAATAACTTATGGAAAGATTTATGGATGTTTGTATCCAGATACCAGTGTTACAGAATTTCTCAGTGAAATCTGGTAACATGTGTTTCTTAGGCTCAGTTAGTTCAGTTCAGTCACTCAGTCATGTCCGATTCCTTATGACTCCATGAATCACAGCATGCCAGGCCTCCCTGTCCACCACCAACTCCCGGAGTTCACTCAAACTCATGCCCACCAAGTCGGGGATGCCATCCAGCCATCTCATCCTCTGTCATCCCCTTCTCCTCCCCTTCTTCCCCCAATCCCTCCCAGCATCAGGGTCCTTTCCAATGAGTCAATTCTTCGCATGAGGTGGCCAAAGTATTGGAGTTTGACCTTGAGCATCAGTCCTTCCAGTGAACACCCAGGACTGATCTCCTTTAGCATGGACTGGTTGGATCTCCTTGCAGTCCAAGGGACTCTCAAGAGTCTTCTCCAACACCACAGTTCAAAAGCATCAATTCTTCAGCACTCAGCTTTCTTCACAGTCCAACTCTCACATCCATACATGACAACTGGAAAAGCCATAGCCTTGACTAGACGGACCTTTGTTGGCAAAGTAATATCTCTGCTTTTGAATATGCTATCTAGGTTAGTCATAACTTTCCTTCCAAGGAGTAAGCACCTGCTGTTTCTTCGGTTAGCTTCCCTAAAGAAGCTTTGAGATGGAGGTTGCATGCACTATGTTTATTGAGTAGTGCTACTGGGAATCATATTTGTGAGGGGCTGAAGGAAGGGAGAATGGGCAGAAGCTAGGCTATGATGCAATGTGAAAAAAATCTTTAGTTTATTCCATGGAGAGCTTTGGAGTTCATCCAAACTTGCTATTTGCCCGAAATTAAGGCAATAGATATGGGATGCCTGTGGGGAGGGATTAACCTTGATCGAGGTGGCTAACTTTGGCTATGGGTAATTTCTGGAAAGACTGAACTGTGAGCCATCAGCAGCTAACACTACCGGCAAGCTGGGGGAATGGTCCTGCAGGGCACATCCATAACAGTCCATTCTTTGTGCCTCTTGGTTCCACTTTTATATAATGTCTTCTGAATTTGGGAACAGGTCCTCTGAAGAAAGTTGAAAGAAATTTAGTGGAATGACTAAGTACCCATCACCATAGTTGACCTTGAGAACACAACTGGTATTCATTTTTATTTCCTCTGCTGCTCATTTGAGCTTCCCTGGTGGCTCAGATGGTAAAGAATCTGCCTGCAATGCAGGAGACCTAGATTTGATCCCTGGGTTGGTAAGATCCTCTGGAGAAGGGAACGGCTACCCACTCCAGTATTCTGGCCTTGAGAGCTAGATTTCTCCTATCCTTCCAATAAATCCCTAGAAGTCCTTTCTGATCCAGGAACCCAGACTTTCATTTCCGAGAGGTCTGATCTCTTGGGTTATATAATCTTATCAGACCACTGTATTTGTCTATTTACCATCAAAATTAGATTTGGAAGTATCAAGAGACCACCAGCTTACCAGAGGACCACCTGATTACCAAATATATTCTTCTCTTCCTCAGTGCATCTTAAAAGACCTATCTTCTCCTGATGATCAAGAACAATTACATCTGCCTGGATAGTTGCTTCTTTACTGTGCAGCTGGTGTTTTGGCCAAAGGAGCCTGGAGTGGTGGCAATTGTATCTTTGTGGGATTTTGCTGTTTTCTTGGTGGAAGTATTTCTTTTCTAGGAGTCTCTGCTTCTAAAATGCATTTTCCAGATTTGACAGTTGAAAAACAACTTTTCTAAGCAGTCTATAGGAGTAATGAAGAATTTCTAGAACTTTTATTCTAATTCACTGATTGACTGCAGCTATTTTCAATCTGGGGTTCACTAATTTGTTGTAATTAATACAAAAGTTATGATTTTAATACATCTCATATCCTCCTGGGTTTCATTCTTCTTAATTTTTCAATTTTGTTAATAATTCATCTGAGATAAATCATAATGCATTTTCCCTATCCTTAAACAGTGTCCTTAAAGATTTTGGCATAGATTTTGAGAAGATCATTTCTGTATATGTCAACCTTTCTACCAGTCAATGCAAATAACAAGCATGAGCTATAAACAATGGATTTGTTATACCACATTTATAGCCTGATTTTGGCAAGTACATGAAATTTTCCCTAATTGTATGTTGTATAATTAATCTGTACGATGACATATCTGCTTCCTTGAGGAGAAATAGTGTAGAAATATGACATACAATTAAACTAGAATCATGAATAGATCATGCTGATGAAAAGATGCAGAAACATATTCTAAGAAGAAAGTTTGAAGAAACTAAGGAGATGTGAAAATGTCTTTAAAAATCTCAAGGCTTCCAGGAGATGATTAAGTCTACTATTCCTGTGGAGCCCTAGGAAATAGAAATTCAGTTGGTACAATACAAGGAGTAATATTTTTAAAATTCAGAGAATGCTAAACAAAAAATAGTTAGTCAGCAGAAACTGAATATAGGAGACATGTAGGAGAACCCAGACATGAGCTTGAAGGCTCAGGAATGACCATCAGTATTCTTTCTAACCATGAGCTTCTATGATTCAATTTTTCTTTTCCTCCTTTCTGTAATCCCAGTTCCTGAAAATGAAAGTCACTCAGTCATGTCTGACTCTCAGAGACCCCATGGACTACAGCCTGCTGGGATCCTCTATCCATGTAATTCTCCAGGCAGGAATACTGGAGTGGGTTGTCATTTCCTTCTCCAGGGGGTCTTCCTGATCCAGCATTTCCTGGGATTCAACCCAGGTCTCCTGCATTGGCAGGCAGATTCTTTACCATCTCTTCCTATAGCAGGACTAAATTTCATGGATCTGATATGGACAAGAATGACTGAGATACTTTAGGTTACAAAGATTATTTTTTAAAAAAGTGTGTTGATTAAAATATAATTTGCCTACTTTCATAACTGATGTGGAGCCCATACAAAACCTTCACACAAATGTTTATAGGAGCTTTGTTCGTAACTGACAAAAATTGAAAGCAGCCAAGCTGTGTTTCAAGGGGTAAATGAGCAAACAAACAATAGTACCTCTATGTAATGGAATATTACTCATTGATGAAAAGAAATGAGCTGTTGAGCCACGAAAGAACATGGATGAATCTTACAAGCATATTGCTAAGTGAAAGAAGGCAATCTGAAACAGCTACAAAGTTAATGATTTCAACTAGATGGCATTCTGGAAAAGACAAAACTTTGGAGACAGGAAAAAGATTAGTCATTGCCAGAGGGTTGAGAGTAAGGGGGAATAGGGGATGAATAGGTAGAGCACAGGGGATTTTTAGGGCAGTGAAGTTACTCTGTATGATAATGATGGACACATGTCATAATACATATATCAAAACGCAGAGAGTATAAAACAGAGGGAACCATATGTATTCTATGGACTTTAGCTAACAATGTACCAATATTGATTCATCAATTGTACGAAATGTACCACATCAGTGCAAGATGTTAATAAGGGAAATTGAGTGGAGAGATGAGAAAGAGTACATGGGAACTACTTTCTGCTCTTTTTTTTTTTTTTGCAAATCTAAAAATGCTCTAAAAACATAGTTTATGAATTAAAAAATATGTATAACTACTTACATACTTTCATAACTGATGGAGGAACCTTTAAAAATGACAAAATACAGGTGATGAATGCATCAAATGGAGACTGCTTTAAAAGTTGAAAAGATAAAATACTCCACTATCCTGAGTGTTTTTCATTCTTCTTTCTTAACTGAAAAACAAAGAAAAAGAAAGTGAAGTCGCTCAGTTGTGTCCAACTATTTGCGATCCCATGGACTATAGCCTACCAGGCTCCTCCCTCCATGGGATTCTCCAGGCAAGAGTACTGGAGTGGGGTGCCATTTCCTTCTCCAAGGGATCTTCCCTGCCCAGGGATCAAACCTGGGTCTCGTGCATTAAAAGTCATAGGGACATTTTCCTGATGATTAGTACTGATAACTTAGTCTCGCTACATGTTTGTTTTATGGTCCACCATACCTGGCACAGCTAGTTAGGATTATTTACTTTTTTATTGAGAGGTGTTATTTGGCTGACTTTATCAATTGTTTTTTTTTTTTTTCAAATACAAGGCTCCAGGGCATTTCTTGTTTTCTCTTCAATTTAGATTTCATTTTTATGTGGGAAGCTCTTAATTGATGTAATTTATATCCAGTATCGTACACACACACACACAATGCACCACATATGATTGTGTGCTTATGCACCTCTGAGTTCAGCCACAAATTACTTAGAAACTTCATTACTTCCTAATAGATGCTGTGTGGGCTTCTTTCAAAGATGTTTTCGATCGTGCATTTGAATCTGCCTGAGGCACATCTTCTAACTGGAGGCTGGAAATCTGCTTCTCGCCTCCAGTAAACTCCTGTGTGGCAGCAGTGATTGGAAAGAATTCATTCTTTGAAATTATACAATATAATTGATAGCATTTGTGCAGTTGGGAAATTGTTGCTCATACCTATTGTTTCATCTTCTCTGATGGTGGCCAAGTCAGATAAACTATTTTTAAACCTGGGCCATTTCTATTCTTGCCTCCAGGTATATAGATCCTGATGATTTTTAGAATTCAATTCAGCCAAGTGAGAATTCAAACATGAGATTTCTGTTTCCTTGGAAACCTAAAAGACATTTCTTTCTAACATGGAGGCTTGCGGCTTTTGGCATCAGTGTATCATGCCTAATTCTCAGGCCTAGGCTTTAAATATTTGGATAAGTCTCTCACTTTTGCAAGTGGTGGGAGGCACTCTTTTTAACCTGAAAAATCTCAGCTACCGAGGACTGTCTCAGTTGTTGATATAAACTAGCAGACTCACTGTATTCTCTTTATATTTTATATCTTCATTGATTAAACATATTCACAAACATTGATGGGAAATTGTATGTCATTTGTTTCATTAGAAAGAGGTGGTATTCCTTGGAAGGCTAGCATAAGGACCTTAAAAAGTAAGACAGCAGGATATTCTTAATATCTTATTTTTGTAAACAAGTGTTCTAAATATTGGCTGTGTTTACCTGAGTGTTCTATAGCCTTAGGGTCTTCCAGAATCACCTGGAAGGCTTAATGAAGCACAGATTGCTGGTCCCTAAGCCAGAAGTGTCCAATTCAGTATGTCTGGGTGAAGTCTGAAAATTTACATTTCTGATAAGTTCCCAGGTATGACTTGAAGCTTCTTGAATTTCTGGATAAGCTTATTTTCTGACAGCAGTAGTTGAACATACGTGGCATTCCATAATTGTAATCTTAAGCAATTAAATGATGGATACAATTTTCTACTTGTAGAAATTCCTAGCCTTCCAGAATTGACAAATAATTGCAGTGTAGTGTTTTACTTATACACTCAGCGCTGCTGGATTGTGTTAGATGTTTATCTAATGCAGAAGATAAGGACAGTTCGCTGAGATTAAATCAAGTAGCTTCTGCAGCTGTGAATTGGCATCTTCCTTCCTTGCTTCCTCCTATAGTAGAGGCCTACTGTGTGTGTGTGTGTGTGTGTGTGTGTGTGTGTGTGTGTGTGTGTGCGTGCGTGCGTGCGTGCGTGCGTGCTAGTAAAGGCCTGTTTTGGTGGTGGTGGGTTAGTTGTTAAGTCGTGTCTGATTCTTGTAACCCCATGGACTGTAGCCTACCAGGCTCCTCAGTTCATGGGATTTCCCAGGCAAGAATATTGCCTTTAAGAATTCATGTATAGATGGAAAGAACTGAATCTTTTCTTCCCAGGGACAGATCAGCTACTTGGAGCCCACCTGTCTTGAATTCATAAAGCACTAAATACCTTGACTAGAACATGGCTTACAGTTCTTTTTGTAGGAAAAAAAATAGGATAAAAAGCTTTATTGAGATATAATTCACATATCCTGTAATTCACCCATTAAAGTTATACAATTCAATGTTTTGTTTCTTTTTTTAGTATACTTGCAGACTTGTGGATCTGTTACCACATGTAAGTTTAGAACATTTTCATTGTGCCAAAAAGAAACTCCGTCCCCATTAGCAGTCATTCATCATTTACCATACTTCCAGTTCCAGGCAACCACTAATCCATTTTCTGCTCTAAAGATTTACCAATTATGGATATGATGTAAAAATAGATTCATATAATATTAGTTTTTGCAATGAGCTTCCTTCACTTAGCATAACATTTTCTTTTTTTTTGTTCATTAAAAAAATGTTTATTTTACCTTGAAGTACAGTTCATTGACAATGTTGTGTTAGTTTCAAGTGTATAGTAAATTGATTCAATTATACATAGACATGTTTCTACTCTTTTACAAATTCTTTTCCCATTTAGGTTGTTACAGTATACTGAACAGTGTTCCCTGTGCTACACAATAAGTCGTTGTTGATTTTTTTTTATAGAGTTAGTAATAGTTTATTTATAAAATGCTCATAAACTGATGCCCAGTTTAAGAATATTGAAATGATCTGTGTTTTTTTTTATTCTATCTATTTTAAATATAGTAGTGTGTATATGTCAATTCTAAACTCCCAATTTATTGTTCCCACTCTTAACTTTCCCCTTTGGTAACCATAAGTTTGTTTTCTAAGTCTGTAAGCCTGTTTCTGTTTCATAAGTAAGTTCATTTGTATCATTTTTTAAAGATTGTGCATAATAGCTATATCATGATCTTTGTTGTTCTCTGACTTACTTCATTGTATGATAAGTTTTGCTCATGTTGTAACATATATATTTGTGTGTGTGTGTATACTAATACTTTGTTCCTTCTTTATGATTGATTAATATTCCATTGTATGGATAGATCACATTTTGTCCCTCTGTTTATCAGATAGCAGATGTTTGAGCTGTTTCAAAATTTTAGCTATTATGACTAATACTACAAACATATGCAAATTAGGTTCTGTGTTTTCATTTTTTGCCTAGAAGGGGAATTGCTGTTGATATCATAATTCTATAGTTAACAATTGTGGAACTATCAAATTATTTTCCAAAGTGACTGCTCCATTTTAAATTCCACAACAATGAGTGAGGATTCCAGTAACTGTCTATCCTGTTGACAATAGTTATCCTAATGGGGATGAACTGGTATCTCATGGTGGTTCTGTTCTGTATTTCCCAATCAGTTTTCATTCCAATCCCAAACAAGGTAATGCCAACGAACTCTCAAATTACTGCACAATTGCACTCATCTCACACGCTAGTAAAGTAATGCTCAAAATTCTCCAAGCCAGGCTTCAGCAATATGTGAGCCGTGAACTTCCAGATGTTCAAGCTCGTTTTAGAAAAGGCAGAGGAACCAGAGATCAAATTGCCAACATCCGCTGGATCATTAAAAAAGCAAGAAAGTTTCAGAAAAACATGTATTTCTGCTTTATTGACTATGCCAAAGCCTTTGACTGTGTGGATCACAATAAACTGTGGAAAATTCTGAAAGAGATGGGAATATCAGACCACCTGACCTGCCTCTTGAGAAATCTGTATGCAGGTCAGGAAGTAACAACAGACTGGTTCCAGATAGGAAAAGGAGTATGTCAAGGCTGTATATTGTCACCCTGTTTATTTAACTTATATGCAGAGTACATCATGAGAAATGCTGGGCTGGAGGAAGCACAAGCTGGAATCAAGATTGCTGGGAGAAATATCAATACGCTCAGATATGCAGATGACACCACGCTTATGGCAGAAAGTGAAGAAGAACTAAAGAGCCTCTGGATGAAAGTGACAGAGGAGAGTGAAAAAGTTGGCTTAAAGCTCAACATTCAGAAAACGAAGATCATGGCATTTGGTCCCATCACTTCATGGGAAATAGATGGGGAAACAGTGGAAACAGCGTCAGACTTTATTTTTCTGGGCTCCAAAATCACTGCAGATGGTGATTGCAGCCATGAAATTAAAAGACGCTTGCTGCTTGGAAGGAAAGTTATGACTGACCAACCTAGATAGCATATTCAAAAGCAGAGACATTACTTTGCCAACAAAGGTCCATCTAGTCGAGGCTATGGTTTTTCCAGTAGTCATGTACGGATGTGAGAGTTGGACTATAAAGAAAGCTGAGTGCTGAAGAACTGAAGCTTTTGAACTGTGGTGTTGGAGAAGACTCTTGAGAGTCCTTTGGACTGCAAGGAGATCTAACCAGTCCATCCTAAAAGAGATCATTCCTGGATGTTCATTGGAAGGACTGATGCTCAAGCTGAAACTCCAATACTTTGGTCACGTGATGTGAAGAACTGACTCATTTGAAAAGACCCTGATGCTGGGAAAGATTGAGGGCCAGAGGAGGAGGGGATGACAGAGGATGAGATGGCTGGATGGCATCACTGATATAATGGACGTGGGTTTGGGTGGACTCCGGGATTTGGTGATGGACAGGGAAGCCTGGCATGCTGTGAGCGACTGAACTGAACTGAACTGAACTAAACTGAATGAGTAATAGCATCCAGTGTTATTTCATGTGCATGGTTGTTTGTGCATTTTCTTTAGAGAAATGTCTACAGAAGAAATCTTTTGTAAATACTTGAGTTGCCTTTTTATTTATTATTAAGTTGTAGGAACTCTTTATACCTTTTGGATACATTCAAGTTCCTCATTAGATATATAATTTGAAAATATTTTTTCCATTCTGTGAATTTTTTTTTTCTTAATTGATTGCATAATTTGTGAAAGCAATCTCACCTGGTTGGGGAATGCATTCTATTTGTAACAGCACAACAGAGACATACATCTTCTTTGGAAAACTCAACTCTTTGCACCAATTCCAAAGCATCCACATTTCTTCACAGTCAGGGATTTTAATGAATAATTGGCTTCTTTATGAGTTATTAAATCAATATATGAGTTCTGTGAAAATTATAAAGTATATAGAATAAAAATTGAATTTCATATCATAATCCTGCATTTTCAACCAACTCCCTATGTGCTCACAGACGTATGGTTTATTAACCAAAGAATGAGACTTCTTTTACTTAGCATTGTGATCTTAGATTTAACAATTTTTCATGCATATTTCATGTAATAGGCACATCTGGTGTATAATAATTTATTTTGCCATCATTTTTGATTAATGTATTTAAGATCCTTTTTGTTGTAAGAAGTTGTCATATTTATAAGGGATAAATGTTTTTATTGTATCATTTTAATTCACCTAGTAATAAGCATTATGGGGCATTTTTAGTACATGTATTGTTCATATGTGTCTATGAATTACTTTTTAACTTTCAGGATTTTTTTTTCCAGTTTGTCACTGAAATTTTGATTTGTATGAACTCTTAATATACAAAGGATATTACTATAATCATCTTGTTATGTAACAAGCCACCCATAAAAGTAGTTGCTTAAAAGAATAACATTCATCTTTTATTCACTAAGTTGAAACTTGGATACGGTTTGGTAGAGATATCTTAGTTCTGCTTCACCCTGCCTAATTTGGTCCACATCAGAGGTTAGGGACTAGAATCTGCTAAAGGCATTCACTTACATATCTTTTGGGTGATGCTGGCTTTCATCTTAGAAATTAGCTGGAACTACTGGCCAGAAACCTACCTACAGCCTCTTTTTGTGCTTTGGGCTTCTTTATAACACGGTAGATGAGTTTGAAAAGCAAGTACCTCAAGAGAGTTTTGGGCAAGAATCTTCCTGTCACCCCGTCCGTCACTCCCTTTATGTCATGCACTCACTTCTGTCATTAGAAACAAGTATTTTAGACTAACCCATATTCAACAGGAGGATAATTAGACATTAGACTATACCTTTTGTTGACTACATCTTTGGTTGGAAAGTGTCAAAGAATTTTTAAAAATGTTTTTAAGTTTCATCACAGACTGAAATTCATGCCTTTAGAAATGTCTCAGTCACTTCAGTCAATAAAAATTGCCCATGTTCTGCTGCTTTCTTCCCGGCCCCAAGACTTTTGTATTATTCACACCCTCTTTTAATAACATCATCACATAATTTTAATATGCTCCTCATTTGTCTAGTACTTTCCTTCTTAAGATGACTTTGGAAATCCAGTTATTGCCATCGGTTTTGCAGAATAAAGTAGTTTTCTTCTATTTTCCATTATGGTTCTTGCCTTGAGGCTTCCCATTGCACACCTAAAATGTCCATCTAAATTAAAAAATATGTATTTTTAAATTCTTTAACATCTAGTTCCCTAGGCAGTTAAGGATTTGTATTTAGGGGGCAGGTACATGTACTTGGCAATTGCCATCATTGTAATTTCGGAATATTTTATCTTCATAAATCTTCCCAAGCATACCTCCTCCATCCACCCTAGAACAGTTTTATCCGTTCCTCAGGTTTTTATCATGTCTTTTTAGCACATTTTTATTGTGTTCCACCTTTTGGTTATTAATCCCCTCTTAGCTCTGCTAGAAGGATTCAACATTTCTGATTAGAATAAGGGACAATAATAAGTTATTAAACAACAGGTAGCTATTAGTGCTCTGATCCCAAGGCAGAAAGAAAATGCATTTTTACACTTTTCAAGTCTTTGTTCTTCCAAGGTAACAGTTACTCTCTAACACAATGGGTGAATAGTAGAGATTACCAACTCATGCAATATTGCTAGTCAAAATTAGCCGGAAAGGTTTTCACCCATCTATCTGTTGTATTTGTAAAGGAAATTCTTTCTACTGTATCTCACCTTGTGTAGCATAACTCACTCTCAAACTCCTTACCAGATGCTTCTCAGAGTAAGGTTAGCTAGCCACTAGCTATTGTTTGGGGCATCCCTGGGGGCTCAGATTGATATTTTTGTTTGATTATCTTGAATGTATGTATTTATTATATCATATTGATATACCAGTTGATTTATATATTCATGCATATATGTATTTTATATATCAACTTATTATATACATAAACACATACATACATATTACATATTTTATGCATGTATATGGAGAAGGCAATGACAACCCACTCCAGTACTCTTGCCTGGAAACTCCCATGGATGGACGAGCCTGCTAGGCTGCAGCCCATGGGATCATGAAGAGTCGGACACGACTGAGCGACTTCACTTTCACTTCACTTTCATGCATGTATATATCAATTGATTTTCAAACTTTTTGGCTAGAGTATTTACCTTTTAAAGACTTCTGTGTATAGTTGGAAGCACAAAGGAAACAGTGAGAGACTTTATTTTGGGGGGCTCCGAAATCACTGCAGATGGTGACTGCAGCCATGAAATTAAAAGATGTTTGCTCCTTGGAAGAAAAGCTTTGACCAACATCGATAGCATATTAAGAAAGTAAAGCAAAGACATTACTTTGCCAACCAAGATCCATCTAGTCAAAGCTATGGTTTTTCCAGTAGTCATGAATGAATGTGAGAGTTGGAGTATAAAGAAAGCTGAACACTGAGGAATTGATGTTTTTGAACTGTGATGTTGGAAAAGACTCTTGAGAGTCCCTTGGACTGCAAGGGGACCAAGCCAGTCAATCCTAAAGGAAAGCAGTCTTCAATATTCATTGGAAGTACTGATTCTGAAGCTGAAGCTCCAATACTTTGGCCACCTGATAGAAGAACTGACTCATTGGAAAAGACCCAGATGCTAGGAAAGGTTGAAAACAGGAGGAGACAGGGACAACAGAGGATGAGATGGTTGGATGGCATCACCGACTCAATGGACATGAGTTCGAGCAAGCTCCAGGAGTTGGTGACGGACTGGGAAGCCTGGTGTGCTTCAGTCCACGTGGTTTAAGGATTCGGACATGACTGAGCGCCTGCACTGAACTTGTGTATGGTTATATTAGCTTTCATGTTTCTATTGCTGTGTGTTATTTTTGGTCATGCAGTTCAGATTTTATCTTTAAACTGCTTTTTTCTAAGAACTAGCTTTTGGTTTAGTTTTATTATTATTATTTAGTATTTTCTTTTTTTTAAATTTTGTTTTGAATGTTTCATTATGTTTTAGTACTCTGCACTAATTCTGAATACTACCACTCAGTATAGCGTAGTAGTGTTGCTCTGTACTAAAAATACTGATATGTTCTAGTAAATGAAATGAAGAATATAGTTTTTTCTCTGAATGCTATAGATGACATGTACATAATGCTCTCAGTTCTAATCAGTAAAAAATCCCTTACTTTGGTGTTACTTCCTCTAGAACCCAAGTTATTTAGCACATATACTATATTTATTTAATTTCCAAGGTGGTTATTATTGGCTATTCTTCTACAGTTAATTCCATGTTATTGTATATTGCATTGACATAGTTTTTTGCCTTTCTTTTTTTTCTTTTTTTTGGCTTGTGGAATCTTAGTTCCCTGAATAGTGATCAGAACTCAGACCCAGCAGTGAAAGCACCAAATCCTTACCAATGGACTGCTGAGGAATTCACTACTTGCTTGATTCTTTGTGCAATTTAATGAACCTTGTGTATAACTAACAGTGTAATATATATTTGTATTTAAATTTTTCTTTTTTTTTCTTTTTTCTTTTTTTACTTTTCTTAAGAATCTGAACATCTTTTTTTTTTTTTTGATAAAAGGCCCACAAATAGAAAATATATATCTTATAAACCTGTTATTCAACTTATTTCTGTATTTCTTATATCCACTTCATATATCACTTACTGAGTAATTCTATTAAAAATTTCACCCTATACTTGTGCTATAAAACTTCTGGAGTTCCCTGGTGGTTCAGATGGTAAGAAAAAAAAAGTCCACCTGCAGTGCAGGAGACCTGGGTTCAACCCCTGGGTCAGGAAGATCCCCTGGAGAAAAGAATGGCAGCCCACTCCAGTGTTCTTACCTGGAGAATTCCATGAACAGAGGATCCTGGTAGGCTACAGCCCGTGGGGTGGCAAACAGTTGGATGTGACTGAGAAAATAACACATAAAACTTCTATTACATGTTGATTTTTATTTTTAACTGTTGTTTCCTGTTATTTAGTTAGCAAGATATCTTTTTATAGGCTAACTTGTTGAGGTATAAGAGATATGTGAAATTAATGCTTAGTTTTTCTAGTGAGTGATGGAAATAGAAACCATTTAAACCATATCTTTATTTTGGCAAATAATAATTTATGTGTTTTCCTATGTGTTTTTAGTATAGAGTAAGAAAGTATCAACATTTTTTGCAAGTATATTTTATTTCCCTTTAGAACAGCTTGGCAAAAACTACTTCAGTCCTTGTTATTCAATAAATTTCACTGTTGGACAAACTTACTGAATTAATACCTCTAGTAGTGAGGTTTGAGATCCAAGGTTAAGCAGATGATTGCAATGGAAAAGTAGTTCTAACCAACCAAACTCTAGTGGTGGTGAAAGCCAAGGAAAATTCTGAAATAATGTCATGTTGAAGAGCAAAAGATGAGTCTAAGATAATAATCCAGCTTTAATAGGAAAGATTATTTTTGCTAGGTGGCAAACATGCTAGGTTGTGAAGTTGGGATAGGAGAACTTGAGAAAGCTGAAGTCTGAAGAATAAGACCCATTTAACTGACACTGTTGTGTATAGCATAATGCCAGAATTAAAATGGGCTTTTTCTTGCAAGTACATGAACTATATTGAGCTAGAGACAACAACAAGAAGAGCAGTAGAATAAATATGATGGACATTGAAAGAAAGACGGGGAATCCCCTCATAGCAGAGCTAGCACAGAATCTTAAAGAACCTGCTTGTGGAGTGATGCAGCAAGGAACTGGGGACATGTTAGAAGAACATTGGGTCTGAAAACTTAATATCTACAAATCTGGAAATGATGTGCCCCTGGACCATTGCAGGGGGCACCAAACCTTGAAGGAAGGTGGAATCAACAATAGGCAAAGTGATAAAGAAGCTTGATCCTGTCCTGGGAATCCAGGTGACTTTTGTGAGAGGCATTGTCTTGGAGGCTTAATTGATATACCAACATGTATATTCAAGATGGTGAAATTACTGTGAGATTATTCTAAACAATAATGCAAACAACAACTGCAAAAAAAAAATGTGCACACACACACACAGCAATTGGCAGGAGGAATTTAAAAATCATTCCGTAGAAACTTTGTCAAAGTAAGGGACACATTAGATACCCATGAGGGGATCAGGAATAGAAAGAAGATAAAAATTAAGAATACCCATAATGTGAGTGATTGGAACATTTTGAAAGGAACAATAAAGTAACTATGTTGAAAGGATTAAATGGATAAAGTAAGGATTTGAAAAAATGGAAACTTAAAGAACAGCCATATTTTAAAAGGAATCAAATAAAACTTCTAGAAATAAAGTATAGCCCTTGGTATAAAAAGCACCTCAATGAATGTTAAGGTAAATAGCAGATTAGGCACATTTAAAGAGTGATTTAATGAACTGAACAAAGACCTGAGAATATTATCCATAATGCAGTATAGAAATGGAAAAAGGAAATACAAGAAGTAAGAGATATAAAAAGAATGGTAATATATCTGAGAAGCATTTTGCCAAGATGTACAAAGTTATTACAGAGAAAACTTCAAAATTTTGCAAAGTACGTAAAGGAAGGCCTTTATTCAGAAAGAAATACCTCACTTCCTGGATAAAAGACTCAGTATCTTAAAGATGTTGCATCTTCTCACATGCAAATAAACATTTAAATGTGTTTTTTCACAAGTCATAGTTTTATAAAAAATAAAAGAAATGATTAACTAGTCTGGGCCTTGGAAATTTTCTTAAAGGGCCAGATATTAACTATTTTGCATATTAGCTGTCACAACTACTCACCTCTGCTGTGTAGTGCAAAGCTAATGTATAAAAAGATGTGGAGGGGTTATGTTCAGTACAGCTTTATTTACAGAAATAGGCAGCTGGTCCATGGGCCACAGTTTGTCAATCTCTGGTCTGTTTTAATAAGTTGCTTTCAGCATCTGATAACTTGACTTGGAAAGCTGTGAGATTAGATCCCTACCTCATCCTCTTGCACACAGGACAAATTCCACATGGTCAAGTGCTCTAAATACAAAACAAAGTAATACTTTAAAATGCTTAGAGAAAAGTATAAGGAAGTGTCATAGTAGAATAGGGTTTTCTGAACGTGAAACAATCACGCAAATTAAAATGTAAAATATTGATAAATTTTTCATTATATTTTAAAAGTTTCTATTTATATAACTACACTATGCTGCTGCTTGCTAAGTCGATTCAGTCGTGTCCAACTCTGTGCTACCCCATAGATGGCAGCTCACCAGGCTCCTTTGTCCCTAGGATTCTCCAGGCAAGAATACTGGAGTGGGTTGCCATTTCCTTCTCCAATAAATACGCTATATATATGAGCTAATTTTTAAAATAGGCTACAGCTTGGGAAATGGTAGCACCACATATAAAAGTAGGTGAGGATTAATTAAAAGAATCCTTTTAGAACTTACAGATCAATAAGAAAAACTAGCCAAAATAAAAATAAAATGGGCAAACAGCACCTAGAATCAATTTAGGAAGAAGAAATTCAAATGATTGGTACATATGAAAATATGCTTAATCTCTGCTGCTGTTTCTGCTAAGTCACTTCAGTTGTGTCCAACTCTGTGCAACCCCATAGACGGTGGCCCACCAGGCTCCCTCGAATCTGTAGTAATCAGGTAAATCTAATCTGAAATGTGAGAAACTATTTCATAAATCATCGATATCATGAATATGAGATGGAAAGTTAAATATCGCTTTAGCATTATTTATAATAGCCAGAAAACGGAAGCAAACTTAGTGTCCATTGACAGAGGAATGAATAAAGGAGATATATGTATACACTATGGAATGATACTCAGTCATACAAAAGAATGAATTAATGCCTTTTGTAGCAAATGGATGGACCTAGAGATTATCACACCAAGTGAAGTAAGCTGGAAAGACAAATGCCATACATCACTTACACGTGGAATCTAAACTGTGACACAAATGAACTTACCTGTGAAACAGACTCACAGACATGGAGAACAGACTCACAGACATGGTGAAGAGACTCGGAGATTCCAGGTGGGGACATGGAGTGGAGGAGGGGTGGACTGGGAGTCGAGTTAGCAGAGGCAACTATTCTATATAGAAAATAAACTAGGTCCTACTCTATAGAATAGTGAACTATATTCAATATCTTGTAATAAAGCATAATGGAAAAGAATATGCATAAGAATATGTGTGTGGTTGCTAAGTCACTTCCATTGTGTTCAACTCTGCAACTCTAATATATATATATATATATATATATATATATTTTATCTAAAGCACAATGCTATATACCAGAAGCTAACACAACATTGTAGCTCAATTAAACTTCAATTAAATCAATTTTTAAAATGTTGCTGATTTAAATATGTCTACAGCCATATTGGAAAGCAATTTACCAATATTGGAAAGCAATTGCCATTATTTAATAATGCTGAAGTTGTGTATACTCTAATATCCATCAATTACCAGTATGTATTCAGAAACTTTTACATACATACATATAAGGACATAGAAGAACTTTACTGTGTCCTTTTTCTATAAGAGCAAAAAGAATGGCAAGCAAAAAAGAAATATTCATCAATGGAGGAAAGATGAATACTTCCAGTGTTAATGAATACATTATTTTTGCATATACTGATACTTATATATATCAAAGTTTAATATTGAATGAAATTTTCTTGAAGAATTATAATAATAATACTTCTACATAGCCATGGAAAATGCAAAAAAAAAATGCAATATATTGCCATTTTACTCAAAAAGAGAGAAAGAGGGAGAAAACTAAGTGAATAATAAATACATATGGGTTTGTGGACTCAGCTGGAAAGGAAAGCCACAAATTTCCAGACTCTGGATGCCTCTTGAGAAAGAGAGGAATGGAATTGGAAAGAAATTCCATGGGAACATTGTATTTATAATAGTTTATTTTCTTAGAAGTAACAGTAAGTGATTTTGACAACAGTCCCTTTATTATACATGAGTGGTGGGCACAACTGACATCACATCTTATTTTTGTAGTTTTCTCCATGTTTGAATAGTGGTTTTTGAAAAAGAAAAGAAAGTGTTTGTCTCTTCTATATTTAAATAGATGTATATAAATACATATCCCTACACAGGTGAAAAGAGTGAGAAAGAGTGGTAGAGGTTTGATTATTCAAGGCAAAAGTATGCAAAGAAAGTAAAAAATTGAGAAATTTCAGGGCTGCAGGTACAAGATAAGGTTTGAAATAATAGCAGGTAATAGATCATGCAAAGGATTGTTAGGCAACAGAATTTCATTGAAGGTTTTTAAATTGAGGTGGGAGAGAAGATGATTATAATAAATTCTGTTCTAAAGGATCTTGGAGAATGCAGAAAATGGAAAATATACTGAGACATATACCTGCACATTGCAAAATCAGCTAGTTAGAAATCTATTTCAGTGGTTTCAAGAAGAAACAATGGCAGCTTGTTCTAGTTGAAGATATAATATTAATAGAACTTGATGATAAATTGGGTGAAAGTATCAAAATGTTTCAGAGTATCTGGCCTACACTCTGCCATCCCATTAGGCGAAGGATATAGGAAAAAATGAAGATCATAATTTCAGTTTGAATATGTTTAGTTAGATACGAACTTGAAACCTGTAAGCGGAGATAGCAGGTTATCCCAGAACTTAGTAATAGAGTTTTGGTTGGAGTTTGAGAATTTTGCATATTTTGGTAATCAGTGTCATGGACTAGCATTGCATAAGCCTGGGAGATCATTGAGTCAGAGGGAATGTGGCCTTGACCTTCAACCCTGAAGAACTCCATTTTCAAAAATCAAATGTCAAGATGAAAAAGAGGTGCATGGTAATAAGACTGAGAAGCTGTTGGGGAGTTAGGAGAAAAGCAGGTTATAGATGTGTCACTAGTATAAAAAGAAGTAAAGGAAGACAATGCTTCAAGGAAAAAGTAGTCAAATAGGATTGAAAGCTATTAGGAGGTGAGATAGAATGAAAACTGAAAAATACCAATCGGACTCAGTGACATGGTTACCATAGCAAGAATTATTCTAGTGTCATAGCAGGCAGATAACTGGTTTGTCCTATAATTTGGTGGCATATAAATAAGTGAGGGTTATGAGTATAGGCATTTTTGAAATTGGTTCATCTAAGACACACAGATGGTTATATCTGGAAAGGGCTGCTGGATCCTAGTTTGATATAGTATATATATATATGTATATATATATGGATGTGAGTTGGACCATAAAGAAAGCTGAGCATTGAAGAATTGATGCTTTTGAACTGTGGTGTTGGAGAAGATTCTTGAGAGTCTCTTGGACTACAAGGAGATCAAGTGAGTCAAAAACCTAAAGGAAATCAGTCCTGAATATTCATTGGAAGAACTGATGCTGAAGCTGAAGCTCCAATACTCTGGCCATCTGATGTGAAGAACTAACTCATTGGAAAAGGCCCTGATACTGGGAAAGATTGAGGGCAGGAGGAGAAGGGGACGACAGAGGATGAGATGGTTGGATGGCATCACCGACTCAATGGACATGAGTTTGGGTAAAGTCTGGGAGTTGATGGACAGGCAAGCCTGGCATGCTGCAGTCTATGTGGTTGCAACAAGTTGGACACTGAGCTGAACTGACCTGAAGAGGAATCATGCAGCTGTGGACATGGTGGGAGGAGACGAGTACTTCTGCTCCCCTGGTGCAATAACAATTCAAAGTATTTCTGCATGGGTGCAGAATGCTCTGGCATCTAAATTGTATACAGAAAAAAAGGGCAAGAGGACTAACAGAATCTTTTACAGCTGGTGACTTTCTTTTTATGGGGAAATATAAAAAAAAAAGTTGCCAGATTACATTGTTAAGCAAATCTTCTTGTAGTTCATGGGTAATGAAGTTTCTGAGCCCTTATTTGCCCCATATTTTTTTTCTACTCTGTGTGAACCATAATTTAATGAATTTTCATAGAGTCAGCCTCACATATCCACATGTAAATAGTTAGAGCACTTCCAGTTCCCAGAAGAGCATGGTGTACTTCTCACCAATTATAGCCTCATCATTCTCCCCTAGAAATGATCATTATCCTGAGCTTTATGATAATCATTTTGTTTTTCTTCATGTTACTAATCATATGTGTATCACTGTAAATTATAGGTTGTTTTTTTCTATATTTTAAATTCCATTGTATGGAATTCTAAACTATACATGGTGCTTTCTGAGCTTCATTCATGCTTTGCAAGTGGTTATACCTTGATTACTTTCATCACTGTATAATATTCCATTGTATGAATATTTAATAATTTATGCATTTGCTGTTTATAAACATTAAGAGTGTTACATATTTTGGAGCTACTGTGAACAATACATATAATCTCATACATACGCGCTTGAGTTTTTCTAGGGGTGAATTTGCTAGATGATAGGGTATTGTGGTCTTCTGACTTCTAAGCCCTTATCTATAGAAGAAGAATGAGAGCAAGGGGTAATTGTAACAAATATAATATAAGGACACATTTAATGAACCTTTCTAAATCTGTTGATTCCTTTGTAAAATGGAGACAATGCAAGTTTACTTTATCAGTAATGGGGACAAATATGTTATTTAATGGAAAAAAATCTTTGTGAGTTAAATAACCCTTTACTCTAAGAGACGATTGAAGATATTCTGGCATTGACTAATAGCACTTTTGCATGAATTGACTTTGCTCACTAAGGCCCACTAATTATAGTATATCTGTTCATCTTAGTGACTTTGAATTCTGTTCCCTCAATCTGGAGATCTCATTCTTTGTAAGACAAACCAGGAATTTAATAACATCTCTTAAGAAACAAAAAAAATGTCAACACACTAAAAATACACGAAGACTGTGAGAAACATTCGAGTCCCAGAAACATCAAGATTAGAAATATGTAAATGTTTTAGAAAGAAACTGTGGTGGGTAGAGAAACGGTAAATTGCTATTTTATGTTAGCAATCAGGGGATAGCAGAGTTCTCTGAGGTTTGGGTGTGTGTGGGATATTGACTTCTCCCATTCTATGGAAAGGAAATTGAGGCTCAGAGGAGTTCAGTCATTTGTTTATTTAACAAATTGCAAAAACTGTGGGGACAGTTTGGGACTTTGGGTCCTCATGGTGGAGCAGGAGAGACTTAAGATCTGGAAGTGTGTTCACCTAGCCTTAAGCCGCACCTTTCATTTTGGAAAACCAGCAAAAGAAAACACCACTGGGACTCTTCAAATAAAAACCAATCCACTGGCCCTCAGACAGAAAAACACAATCATCATCAAGGATAAATTTTTCCTGAATGAATACGTGCATGTGAGCACCGTGGAGATCAGGACATGAAGCCTTCTCATCCCTTCATACACTGTGATCTGGGGTCTCCCGCACCCAAGCAGGAAAGTGAAGTCAGTGTTGGGTGGACGCAGTTCAGGAGTGGTGGCTGTGCGAAGCAAGAGTGGCCAAGAGGAGATACCCCACATCCAAGGTCAGGAGCAGCAGCTGTGAGGAGATACCCCAAGTCCAAGGTAAGAGAGCCTTGGTCAGCTCCCCAAGAAGCTTCTGTGAAGTGATACCCCACGTCCAAGGGAAGAGAAGCCAAAGTAGGTACTAAGAGAGTGCATCAGAGGGCAGACAGACTGGAACCACAATCACAGAAAACCAGCCAATCTGATCACATGGACCACAGCCTTGTCTAACTCAATGAAAATAAGCCATTCCATGAGGGGCCACCCAAGATGGGAGGGTCATGGTAGAGATATTCTGACAGAATGTGGTCCACTGGAGAAAAGAATGGCAAACCACTTCAATATTCTTGCCTAGAGAACCCCATGAACAGTATGAAAAGGCAAAAAGATAGGACACTGAAAGAGGAGCTCCCTGGGTCAGTAGGTGCCCAATATGCTACTGGAGATCAGTGGAAAAGTAACTCCAGAAAGAATAAAGGGATGGAGCCAAAGCAAAAACAATACCCAGTTGTGGATGGGACTGGTGATAGAAGGAAGGCCCGATGCTGTAAAGAGCAATATTGCGTAGGAACCAGGAATGTCAGGTCCATGAGTCAAGGCAAATTGGAAGTGGTCAAATGCTGGGGTCTTACCCCGGTTGGATCCAGGGTATCCGAAGTGTGACGGTGTCGGCGAAGAGAATGATTTAGAGAGAGAGATAAAGAAAGAATGTTGCAGATAAGAAAATAGAGGAGAGAAAGAGGCTGATATTTCTTGGTTTACACAGAAAGCCAATAAAGCCCCAAGACAAGGGACTTGCTCTGTTCACGGAGGCTGCAGGTGCCCTTCCAGTCCCCCGAGGGACTGAAGACACAGAGCGCCTTCCCGTTCAGGTCTTAGAGGCCCAGGCAGATAAGTGAACGCAGAGAGCCTCTATGCTCCCAGGGATCAGCCTGAAATAGAGAGCAAGAGAGAGAAAGAAGGAAAGATACGGGGTGACCAAGTTTGGTGAGCGAGGCCTGTAACTTTATTTTCAAAAGGGACTTTTATACCTTGACTTGTACACAGAGGGAAATGAAGGACGCAAGGTCATGCAGAATCAGCCCAAACACTCCAGCAGTTTTGCCCTTATTGAAACCAGGATTTTTTCTGCATACCTTTCCCGTAAACAATGTTGTGTACATTATCTTCTGGCCTTGGAGGCCTGTGGACATTTTACGACCCTCTTTTGATAAAGGCTGCTCAACCAGGAAGCTTACTTTCCCTCATAGTGTTTTTTCTTTATATTTCTAATCTATGTCATCCTCAGAAAGTATCAAACAGTTACATTTCTCATGGAGCAAAGGTGCAGTGAGTTACAAGAAAGAACCAATTAGCTCAAAGGTCTGATGTGGTTAATTTCAAGGCTACACTTGCTTTTCTTACATTCCAACTATGTTAACTAATGCACTCCCAGGTGCACAGTGGATAAGAGATATGGGAACCTAGCAGCAAGCATTGGCTCAACAATGAAATCCTACACCAGCACTATTCTAATAACTTTTAACTCATTGAAAGGCTCTATGTTTTAGGCTTCCCGTGCCTCTCACAGTTGGGAGGCTGTGAATAATCACATGCGTAGCTGCGAAAGTCTGTATAAACCTGCCAAGCAACCTAGAATGCTAACAGAGGGGGTTTGATTTTAAATATTCCTCTCATGTCCAGGAGACTTATTAGCTAGAGTCCTAAGTTGATTTTCTCCAGAGAGAGGTGGTCAGGGATAGCCCCCTGTTAATGTCAGGAGAGTTGGTGAAAGGCACAAAATAGTAGACAGACAGATTCTGGTTTTGGGGTAGATGCTCAAGCAGGTCTAGGGAGCCCCTCGAATCCTGATCCACCTTTGCCTGTCAGGTCTTCTCTGCATAACCTTTGTCATGGGTGGGAACTCCGGTGGTGGCTCCTGGCAGTCAAACAGGAGATGGCAAGAGTGAACGTCAACATTCTAGGAATAAGTGAACTAAAATGGACTGGAATGGGTGAATTTAACTCAGATGACCATTATATCTACTACTGTGGGCAAGAATCCCTTAGAAGAAATGGAGTAGCAGTCATAGTCAACAAAAGAGTCTGAAATGCAGTACTCGGATGCAATCTCTGAAATGACGGAATGATCTCTGTTCGTTTCCAAGGCAAACCATTCAATATCACAGTAATCCAAGTCTCTGCCCCAACCAGTGACGCTGAAGAAGCTGAAGTTGAATGGTTCTATGAAGACCTATGAGACCTTTTAGAACTAACACCTAAAAAAGATGTCCTTTTCATTGTAGGGGACTGGAATGCAAAAGTAGGAAGTCAAGAAACACCTGGAGTAACAGGCAAATTTGGCCTTGGAGTACAGAATGAAGCAGGGCAAAGACTAATAGAGTTTTGCCAAGAGAATGCATTGGTCATAGCAAACACCCTCTTCCAACAACACAAGAGAAGACTCTACATATGGACATCACCAGACGGTCAACACCAAAATCAGATTGATTATATTCTTTGCAGCCAAAATGGAGAAGCTTTATACAGTCAGCAAAAACAAGACCGGAAGCTGACTGTGGCTTAGATCATGAACTCCTTATTGCTAAATTCAGACTTAAATTGAAGAAAGTAGGGAAAACCACTAGACCATTCAGGTATGAACTAAATCAAATCCCTTATGATTATACAGTGGAAGTGAAAAATAGATTTAAGGGAACTAGATCTGATAGAGTGAGTGCCTGATGAACTACGGATGGAGGTTCATGACACTGTACAAGAGACAGGGATCAAGACCATCCCCAAGAAAAAGAAATGCAAAAACACAAAATGGCTGTCTGAGGAGGACTTACAAGTAGCTGTGAATAGAAGTGAAGCAAAAAGCAAAGGAGAAAAGGAAAGAAATAAGCATCTGAATGCAGAGTTCCAGAGAATAACAAGAAGAGATAAGAATGCCTTTCTCAGTGATCAGTGTAAAGAAAAAGAGGAAAACAACAGAATGGGAAAGACTAGAGATCTCGTCAAGAAAATTAGAGATACCAAAGGAAACTTTCATGCAAAGATGGGCTCGATAAAGGACAGAAATGGTATAGACCTGACCAAAGCAGAAGATATTAAGAAGATATCAAGAATACACAGAAGAACTGTACAAAAAAGATCTTCATGACCCAGATAATCACGATGCTATGATCACTCACTTAGAGACAGACATCCTGGAATGTGAAGTCAACTGGGTCTTCGGAAGCATCATTACTAATAAAGCTAGTGGAGGTGATGAAATTCCAGTTGAACTATTTCAAATCCTGAAAGAAAATGCTGTGAAAGTGCTGCACTCAATATGCCAGCAAATTTGGACAATTTAGCAGTGGCCACAGGACTGGAAAAGTTCAGTTTTCATTCCAATCCCAAAGAAAGGCAACACCAAAGAATGCTCAAACTACCACACAATTGCACTCTTCTCACATGCTAATAAAGTAATGCTCAAAATTCTCCAAGCCAGGCTTCAGCAATGCATGAACTGTGTTCCAGATGTTCAAGCTTGTTTTAGAAAAGGCAGAGGAACAAGACATCAAATTGCCAACATCTGCTGGATCATCAAAAAAGCAAGAGAGTTCCAGAAAAACATCTATTTCTGCTTTATTGACTATGCCAAAGCCTTTGACTGTGTGGATCACAATAATCTTTGGAACATTCTGAAAGAGATGGGAATACCAGACCACCTGACCTGCCTCTTGAGAAACCTATGTGCAGGTCAGGAAGCAACAGTTAGCACTGGACGTGGAATGACAGACTGGTTCCAAATAGGAAAAGGAATATGTCAAGGCTGTATATTGTCACCCTGCTTATTTAACTTATATGCAGAGTACATCATGAGAAACGCTGGGCTGGAAGAAGCACAAGCTGGTAGCAAGATTGCTGGGAGAAATATCAATAACCTCAGATATGCAGATGGCAGAAAGTGAAGAAGAACTAAAGAGCCTCTTGATGAAAGTAAAAGACGAGGTCAAAAAGTTGACTTAAACTCAACATTCAGAAAACTAAGGTCATGGCATATGGTCCCATCACTTCAAGGCAAATAGATGGGGAAACTGGAAACAGTGGCTGACTTTATTTTTTTGGGCTCCAAAACCACTGCAGATGGTGACTGCAGCCATGAAATTAAAACATGCTTACTCCTTGGTAGGAAAGTTATGACCAGCATATACAGCATATTAAAAAGCAGAGACATTATTTTGTCAACAAAGGTCCATCTAGTCAAGGCTGTTGTTTTCCCAGTGGTCATGTATGGATGTGAGAGTTGGACTATAAAGAAAGCTGAGCACTGAAGAATTGATGCTCTTGAACTGTGGTGTTGGAGAAGACTCTTGAGAGTCCCTTGGACTCAAGGAAATCCAACCAGTCCATCCTAAAGGAGATCAGTCCTGGATTTTCATTGGAAGGAGCGATGTTGATGCTGAAACTCCAATATTTTGGCCACCTGATGTGAAGAGTGACTCATTTGAAAATACCCTGATGCTGGGAAAAGATTGAGGGCAGGAGGAGAAGGGGATGACAGAGGATGAGATGGTTGGATGGCATCACCAAGTCAATGGACATGAGTTTGGGTGAACTTTGGGAGTTGGTGATGGACAGGGAGGCCTGGTAGCTGTGGTTCATGGGGTCATGAAGAGTCAGACACGGCTGAGCGACTGAACTGAACTGAATAACAGCATGAAAACATATGTCTCAGTGATTTCTAGTTCCAGGCTCATTTTGGTACCCTGTGTTACCTTTATGAGGCAAAATGTATGACCGCTTATTTCCACCAGAGGCATTGAATACTATCCTCTTACTTAACTAAGTGACAATTTGACCTACTTAATAAGTTTTGATAAACAAATTTCTTCATTGTTTCTTAGTACTAACCATAGAAATGGCATTCCTATTCCTTGAGTAGGAATCAGTCCAGCTTTTCTTTGAGAATGTTTTTCAGACTTTATTCTCTAACAATTTATCTAGCAAGGAAAATCCTTAATAACTGGGTCTACGTGGGGAATGTAGAGGTTTCGTTCTTACTTTTCTCAACCTAATTGGATGTGAATAAAAGTTACAAAGCTTCCTGTAAATTCTGTATTTTCTTTTAACTTTGTTTGAAGTTAAGTTCATGTTTAAGTACTTTTTTGCTTGTGGCACAGACGGTAAAGCATCTGCCTGCAATGCGGGAGACAGGGTTCAATTCCTGGGTTGGGAAGATCCCCTGGAGAAGGAAACGGCAATCCACTCCAGCACTCTTGCCTGGAAAATCCCATGGATGGAGAAGCCTGATAGACTATAGTCTGGAGTCGCAAAGAGTCAGACAGGACTGAGCAACTTCACTTTTACTTTCTGCTTATCTGCAAAAATATCACAGAACTTTTCTGCCTATATAGGTAACTGCATGGTGATTAGATGATCTGATATGAACTACTGAGACTTTCTTAGTTTATTCGGTTATCCTGAAGGTAGCCATTTTTTCCTCTTTAAGGCAAGTCATGGACTACTTCAACTAAAAGTATGCCAACACAAAATACATATTTTCTTTTCTTAATCCCAATCTTGAATACATTGCTTTCCCTTGCCCTGGCAACTCGTATCACTGCAAATATGCTGTTTCCTTGTTTTTGCTCCTATCTGAACTCAGATTGCTATAATGCTATTCATAGAATAATTCCTTAATAGACTACTGCTTAAAGGCATCATCATAGACTGGTGATAAAAGAATATGTCAAGGAATAGATTGGGATGCAATCCAATTATTTCATAGTTGGTTATGTGGTCTATCTCGTCCTAACTTATACTTCTTCATCTTTGAATTTGAAATAATAAAAGAAATTATTACCTGTAGCAAGAATTAAATGAGATAATGTGGCAAAACTTTAACAAATGCTAGCTACTTCTCAACATTTTTTATACTAATGAGAAACCTTTTCCCTAGTCTTTTGCTTCATTGCCTGGTGCATCTGTTAACTGATTCATACACAAATATTTCACTTTCTCCTTAGAAAGGTAGAGTTTTACATTAATAATTGGAATTTCTCTTTCCTCTTCCCTCACTCCCTCCTTTCTGTCTCTCTCTCTCTTTCAGTTTCTCCCTCTCTCCCTTCCTTCTTCCTTTCTATTTTTTCTTCCTTCCTTCCTTTTTTCTCTCTTTTTCTTTCTCTCTCTCCTTTTTCCTTTCTTTCTCTCTCTCTTTGCTTTCCCTTTTGATCATAGGGAAGCCAGGAAAAAGAAAAAGGATGAGGAAAATCTGGCAAATTCTAGATATTCAAGGAAAAGATTTTACATGGAAAACTGAATATTATCTTTATCTCTAGTATGATACAAACAAAATGAGCTATGATATCCAGATGAATGATTCAATCATTGGCAATTTAAATATCTAGAGAGTTGATTCACACTTTAAAATAGATTATAGTACACTTGGATTCTTCTACTCATAGTCTGTTTGTTTGGAAGCAGATGGTAGTTAGGAGTTTGGTATAACGTATAGAAGATTTTAAAGGTTTTACATGACAGTTGGTTTCTAGCTGGGGGATCAATAAACCCTTGTCCTAGTCAAGGCAGAGGCCACCTGCATAGGCTATGACCTTCTACTCATTTTGTTCATTGATAATCCCAGTTTAACCCATAATTCTTTGTTGAAAGCAGCTGAAAGTGTTCCACACTATCCGATATTATTCCTCTAAGCTTTCCTTTTTCCTTCCTTCCTTCCTCCCTTCTTTCTTTCATAGAGGAATTGGAGTCTGTAAGGAAAGAGAATTCTTTCTTTGCAAAATGGTCCTTGGGATTTTAGGAGTCACATAACATAGAGTTGACCGTGCTAATTCATTTCAATTACTTCAGTCAGTAAGAGATGTTGAGAAAGTTGTTTGTTAGCCTTCAACTTCTTTAACGTCAAAGCCATAGGCTTTGTAAGATGATCTTTGATGCCTTGTAGCATGCCAAACAATGACATCTTCAGATGGAGAGTCTCCCAACCTTGCATTTGTTGCTGAACATGGCTGTTGGCCATAGTGTTTAGCCACTTTCCATGTTTTTTTAAGGCAGAGGTTGTCATGAAGTCATGAAGTCGCTCAGTCGTGACCGACTCTTTGCGATCCCATAGACTGTAGCCTACCAGGCTCCTCTGTCCATGGGATTTTCCAGGCAATAGTACTGGAGTGGATTGCCATTTCCTTCTCTAGAGGATCTTCCCAAGCCAGGGTTTGAACCCGGGTCTCCCGCATTGTAGACAGATGCTTTACCATCTGAGCCACCAGGGAAAACCATGCAGCTGAGACAATTATCTGTATAGATTTCTGAGCTGCATATATATCTTGAATGAATGATGATTTTTAAAAGGCAGTTTAAGGACATAAGTGAAATGTGCTAAAAATAAAAATCATGAAATGTTCACCAAGTAAACTTGTAAGAATAAAATATTCTAAAAATCTTTATAACATTTAAATGAACAAGTAATCAGAAAAGGCAAACCACACATTTATGAATGCTGATTTATTCTTCTAGTGAGCATACTCAGGATGAATTTTTGAGTCAAATATAAGCCACACAGAGCCTCTTCCTGTGCTCTAAATTTCTAGAAAGTGGCTCACAATCAATTAAAGCAGTTTTTCTCCTGGTTATGTAAACAAAAATGATCATAATAATGTAAGCAGATAGGTTATGTTAGAAGGTTAGAAGTCCTTGGAGAAAGAGAATCAGAAATGGCTGTCTTAAAGTACGAGAAGCCATTTTGATCTAGGCCATTTTCTGGTCTAAGCCAGGCTACTATGCTTACCTTTGAACGGGTTTTAATATTTAATGATCTTAAGGGAACAAAGGAAAGCAGGAACAGAAGAAAGACAGTCAAACAGTGGTTTAGTGATAAAAGCAGAGTCCTACTTCCTTCTCAAGGGATATACATAATTATATATCTTTGAATTATGTAGGAAGTCCCCCATCCAGGTGGAGAGTAGAGTTATGATGCTGACCCTCCTGACTCAAATCAACTAAAGCTTGGACTCTGTTGCCCTTTGCCCTAATTCTATGCTGAGTTTTCCTCCGGCCAGCCCCTTCATGAATATGCAGAAATCCTTAGGTTAAAATTCCTCCAATTTTGCTGCTTTGTGAAAGACCCCTGTGTTCTTCCTTGGGGCAAGTAATAAATCCTTTCTTTCCATCTTTGGCGTGGTTACATCTTTCGGTACACCCCAAGAGGAAACTCAGGGTAACAGTGATAGCAAATATTCATTTTTTATATATAAAGTTTACAGTATTAGTACAAAATATGAATTTTATTTAAAATAACAATTGAGTGTGCTGCTGCTGCTGCTAAGTTGCTTCAGTCATGTCCAATTCTTTGCGACCCTGTAGACTCTAGCCTGCCAGGCTCCTCTGACCATGGGGTTTTCCAGGAAACAATACTGGAGTGTGTTGCCATGCCTTCCTCCAGGGGATCAAACCTGCATCTCTTATGTCTCCTGCATTGGCTGATAGGTTCTTTCTTTACCCACTAGTGCCATCTGGGAAGCCCCAACAATCTATTGTAAATACCATATTTTTAAATAATTAGATGTTCACAGTTGCTTAGTGACTCACTTAAAATCACATAGCCGGTTGGTGAAAGATGTCAGAAGTCATCATAACTTTCCTGAAAAATGCTGTTTCCATACTAAATTCAATGTTTTCCTTGCCCCTTGGGGATGGACCTTTAGGTCATCCTTTTTCCCCGCCTCTAATGTTCCTTCTCCCTGGTGCTCCAAAGTGCCTACTGTTTGGATGTGAACTGAAACAGGTGTGTATAGTCTCAGGATCCTGATTTGTAGATCTCTATACTAGCTAGGTGGAGAAGGCAATGGCACCCCAATTGAGTACTCTTGCCTGGAAAATCCCGTGGATGGAGGAGCCTGGTAGGCTGCAGTCCATGTGGTCACTAAGAGTGGGACATGACTGACTGAGTGACTTCACTTTCACTTTTCACTTTCATGTATTGGAGAAGGAAATGGCAACCCACTCCAGTATTCTTGCCTAGAGAATCCCAGGGATGGGGGAGCCTGGTGGGCTGCCGTCTATGGGGTGGCACAGAGTCTGACACGACTGAAGCGACTTAGCAGCAGCAGCAGCATACTAGCTAGGATTGATGAACCAAATTTTCATGATACTTGGTCAGTAAGGAAGAAGGACAACTGCAGTGGATTTTTGCAGTAGGGCTGAGAGATTGAGTGCAACTCTGTGTAAAACAAGGACTAGTGGGGATTTAAAGTCAAGGGATTGGAGCTGTCATTGGATGGAAAATTATTAAGAGGAGACATCAGGGTAAGGGAAATTCATCTGGTGAAACAGATTTGGCAGGATTCTTGCCAAAGGCAGGCCAGGGTGATAATATGTCAAGGGTGGAGGATGAGGCATTTGATCAGATATCCAAGATGAGGATGGGGGACTTTTGCTAGATTGAAGCAACAGGAATTCTTGCTAAAACTAGCCTAAGTAGGTAAAGGACAGAACTCCAGATCAGGGTCTAATGGAGGAGAGGGCTCCAAGGAGCCTGCCTCAGATTTGGTCAATGACAGTCTTGATGCAGCGTCTGGGGCTCAGTTGGAACACAGAGAACCTTCTATTCTCGGTGCACTCCCAACGTGGTTGTCCTTTATGGGAGGAAAGAAGTTCAGTCAAGGGGCAAATGTTAATCTCACTTTAAACAAGCAATTGAAGGTGCTCTGAGGGAGGGGGGAAATCCTGGCTTCTTTCAGTCCTTAGTGAACCAATGTTTGCTCCTTGGACAATATTTAAGCCCAAGGTCAGGCAAGAGAAGTACATAAAAAGTACATATGTCAAACGACCTGTTTGCCATAGGTTGGTCACAAGAACGGAAATATCCAGAAAGACTATGAGTGTGTAGGTAGAGCTTAAGCTGTTCATCTCCCTCTTGATATTGGTTTTAAAGGGCATTGGATATTTATACAAAGAAAACTGATTCTTTGTTTGCCTTTATTCATTTTTGCAAAAGATTATAGAGAGACAAGTTGTCTGCTTGTCCGATGTTTCCAGGTGCAAGTATAGAATTGTAATTGCAATTCAATTGTATTTAGTTACAAAGGAAGCCTGGTGAATTTGTTTTTGTTGGTGGTGGTTTTTGTTTAGAATATTATATCCACATTGGTCTGTTCTCTAGAAGGGAGGTTCTCCCTCTCTCCGGTATTGTCCAGGCTGCCTCAAGCTGTCAACAACACTCCCTGAGAATCCCAGCTGTGTGCGAGTCACAGCTTGTTAGGCCTGAGGAATGATACCTGCATGAGTGAAACTCAGATGTTCTGGGATTACCTGTGAAGACTATGTGCTGCTCAAAACATTTTCACTGGTACTAAAACTATGATATTAGACAGAAAATGTGTCTTTACTTTTCCTTACTTTGTTGTGAGTTTAGAGCCTTCATGCCATTTACCAATTTACAGAATTAAGGAAAATTTTCCTTTTATTTAACTTGTCTCAAAATCGATCAAACCTGATCAATCATTCAGAAGTCTTCACTTTTTTAATCCTAGAAGATCTATAAATGGGTGCTTTGGGGGAACTTGGTGGCAGGTCTCATTAAGGACTGATGAAGTTTTTGCAAATTAGATCTAGAGTAAATGTTATTATTGGGCTTCCCTGTTGGCTTGGTGGTAAAGAATCCACCTGCCAATGCAAGAGATGCATATTTGATCTCTGGGTTAGGAAGATCCCCTGGAGAAAGAAATGGCAACCCACTCCAGTGTTCTTGCCTGGAGAATCCCAGGGACAGGGGAGCGTGGTGGCCTGCTGTCCCTGGGGTTGCAAAGAGTCGGACATGACTGAAGCAACTTAGCAGCAGCAGCAGGATTCTTGCTTGGAATATCTCATGGACAGAGGAGGAGCCTGGTGGTCCATAGTTCATGAGATCGCAAAAGAGATGGACATGACTTAGTGGCTAAACAACATCAACAAATGTAATTATTATTATGAACAGGTGCAAAGGCTGATTTATCCAGTTGTGTCTGTGCCTACAATAATACTATTTAATGAGACAACTTAATTCTATTTAAATACATTGAATTATACATGTGAATAATTTAGTTATAAATCCATTGGTTTATTTATTCAAGAAATAGTAATGAATATCTCATAAATAACAAGCACTGTAGTGATGAGCAAAAATATAAACATCCAATAAAAAAATCAGACACAGTTCCAACCTGCAAATTGCTTATGGTCCTAGTTCATTTTTTGTTATTATCTTTGATGGTAAATAAGATACAACAAACTGTGTCCACTTAAATTGCTCAATTCAGTTGGTTTCAATAGTTATAAAAACCCATGAGGCCACAACCACAGATAAGATACAGAGGTGTTCCAACATGCCCTAAAGATTTTATGCACCTTCGCAGTGCTCCCAATACCTGCTGTCATTCATAGGCAAGTATTGATCTATACAAGATTAATTTACATTTTATCAGTTCAGTTCAGTTCAGTCGTTCAGTCATGTCCGACTCTTTGCAATCTCATGAACCGCAGCACACCAGGCCTCCCTGCCCATCACCAACTCCCAGAGTCCACCCAAACCCATGTCTATTGAGTTGGTGATGCCATCCAACCATCTCATCCTCTGTCGTCCCCTTCTCCTCCTGCCTTCAATCTTTCCCAGCATCAGGGTCTTCCCAAATGAGTCAGCTCTTCGCGTCAGGTGGCCAAAGTATTGAGGTTTCAGCTTCAAAATCAGTCCATCCAATGAACGCTGATCTCCTTTAGGATGGACTGGTTGGATCTCCTTGCAGTCCAAGGGACTCTCAAGAGTCTTCTCCAACACCACAGTTCAAGAGCATCAATTCTTCGGTGCTCAGCTATCTTCAGAGTCCAACTCTCACACCCATACATGACTACTGGAAAAATCATAGCCTTGACTAGATGGAACTTTGTTGATGAAGTAATGTCTCTGCTTTTTAATATGCTGTCTAGATTGGTCGTAACTTTTCTTCCAAGGAGTAAGAGTCTTTTAATTTCATGGCTGCAGTCACAATCTGCAGTGATCTTGGAGCCCAGAAAAATAAAGTCTGACACTGTTTCCACTGTTTCCCCATCTATCTGCCATGAAGTGATGGGACCAGATGGCATGATCTTAGTTTTTTGAATGTTGAGCTTTAAGCCAACATTTTCACTCTCCTCTTTCACTTTCATCAAGAGACTCTTTAGTTCCTCTTCACTTTCTGCCATAAGGGTGGTGTCATCTGCATATCTGAGGTTCTTAATATTTCTCCTGGCAATCTTGATTCCAGCTTGTGCTTCTTCCAGCCCATTTCCCATGATAGACTCTGCATATAAGTTAAATAAGCAGGGTGACAATATACAGCCTTGACGTACTCCTTTTCCTATTTGGAACCAGTCTGTTGTTCCATGTCCAGTTTTAACTGTTGCTTCCTGACCTGCATACAGGTTTCTCAAGAGGCAGGTCAGGTGCTCTGATATTCCCATCTCTTTCAGAATTTTCCACAGTGTATTGTGATCCCCACAGTCAAAGGCTTTGGCATAGTCAATAAAGCAGAAATAGATGTTTTCCTGGAACTCTTTTGCTTTTTTAATGATCCAGCAGATGTTGACAATTTGATCTTCGATTCCTCTGCCTTTTCTAAAACAAGCTTGAACATCTGGACGTTCACGGTTCACATATTGCTGAAGCCTGGCTTGGAGAATTTTGAGCATAACTTTACTAGCATGAGATGAGTACAATTGTGCAGTAGTTCGAGCATTCTTTGGCATTGCCTTTCTTTGGGATTGGAATGAAAACTGACCTTTTCCAGTCCTGTGGCCACTGCTGAGTTTTGCAAATTTGCTGGCATATTGAGTGCAGCACTTTCACAGCATCATCTTCCAGGATTTGAAATAGCTCAACTGAAATTCCATCACCTCTACTAGCTTTGTTCATAGTGATGCTTTCTAAGGCCCACTTGACTTCACATTCCAGGGTGACTGTCTCTAGGTGAGTGATCACACCATCATGATTATCTGGGTAGTGAAGCTTTTTTTTGTACAGTTCTTCTGTGTATTCCTGCCACCTCTTCTTAATATCTTCTGCTTCTGTTAGGTCCATACCATTTCTGTCCTTTATCGAGCCCATCTTTGCATGAAATGTTCCCTTGGTATCTCTAATTTTCTTAAAGAGTCTTTCCCATTCTGTTGTTTTCTTCTATTTCTTTGCATTGATCACTGAGGAAGGCTTTCTTATCTCTCCTTGCCATTCTTTGGAACTCTGTATTCAGATGCTTATATCTTTCCTTTTCTCCTTTGCTTTTTGGTTCTCTTCTTTTCACAGCTATTTGTAAGGCCTCCTCAGACAGCCATTTTGCTTTTTTGCATTTCTTTTCCATGGGGATGATCTTGATCCCTGTCTCCTGTACAATGTCACGAATCTCCGTCCATAGTTCATCAGGCACTCTATATATCAGATCTAGTCCCTTAAATCTATTTCTCACTTCCACTGTATAATCATAAGGGATTAATCTAAAATGTGGTGTTAGTTTCTGTTTTACAGCAAAGTGATTCAGTTATACAGATATATATCCTTTCATATTTTTTCATTATGGTTTCTTATAGGTAATTCAACCTAGTAACCTGTGTTCTACAACAGGACCTTCTTTTTCTAAGACAAGTCTTAAATAATGTTGTATAGGTCTTTCAATTTTTTTTCTTTTAAAAAATTGCCTTGAGTATTTTAATTTTATGGATTTCCCTATATATTTTAGAATTGGCTTGTTAATATTTACAAAAATACATGTTATAATTTGTACATTATACTGTTTACATGTTATGTGCTCATTGTTATGGGCATTCTATGCCCATTTTCAAAGTAGTTTATATTTTTCAATGCATATTTAAATTTTTTATTTTCCCGTTGTTCGCTACATGTGCATAAAATATAACTGATTTCTGTACATCATTAATTTTGCATTCTGTGACCTTACTAACTTAGCTTTTCCATTTTACTAGTTGATTTGCAGAGGCTGAAATTTCTGTAAGAACACGATACTTCCCTGAGGGCTCAGATGGTAAAGAATCATCTGCCTGCAAAGCGGGAGATGCAGTTTCAATCCCTGGATCAGGTGATCCCCTGGAGAAGAAAATGAAAACCCACTCCAGTATTCTTGCCTGGGAAATCCCATGGACAGAGGAACCTGGAGGGCTACAGTCCATGGGGTCGCAAACAGTTCGGCACAACTGAGTGACTAATTAACACAC
Organism: Capricornis sumatraensis; assembly: GCF_032405125.1. Lineage (NCBI taxonomy): Eukaryota > Metazoa > Chordata > Mammalia > Artiodactyla > Bovidae > Capricornis > Capricornis sumatraensis. The sequence continues at coordinate 8,858,760 of NC_091078.1, forward strand.
CTGCAAATAGAGATGATTTTAATTCTTTGTGATCTTGAGAAACCTATATGCAGGCCAGGAAGCAACAGTTAGAACTGGACATGGAACAACAGACTGGGTCCAAATAGTAAAAGGAGGACGTCAAGACTTATATTGTCACCCTGCTTATTTAACTTATATGCAGAGTACATCATGAGAAACGCTGGGCTGGAAGAAGCACAAGCTGGAATCAAGATTGCTGGGAGAAATATCAATAACCTCAGATATGCAGATGACACCACCCTTATGGCAGAAAGTGAAGAGGAACTAAAGAGTCTCTTGATGAAAGTGAAAGAGGAGAGTGAAAATGTTGGCTTAAAACTCAACATTCAGAAAACGAAGATCATGGCATCTGGTCCCATCACTTCATGGCAAATAGATGGGGAAACAGTGGAAACAGTGGCTGACTTTATTTTTTGAGGCTCCAAAATCACTGCAGATGGTGGCTGCAGCCATGAAATCAAAAGACGTTTACTCCTTGGAAGGAAAGTTATGACCAACTTATACAGCATATTCAAAAGCAGAGACATTATTTTGTCAACAAAGGTCCATCTATTCAAGGCTATGGTTTTCCCAGTGGTCATGTATGAATGTGAGAGTTGGCCTATAAAGAAAGCTGAGTGCAGAAGAAGTGATGCTTTTGAACTGTGGTGTTGCAGAAGAATCTTGAGAGTCCCTTGGACTGCAAGGAGATCCAACCAGTCCATCCTAAAGGAGATCAGTCCTGGGTGTTCATTGGAAGGACTGATGTTGAAGCTGAAACTCCAATACTTTGGCCACCTGATGCGAAGAGCTGACTCATTTGAAAAGAGCCTGATGCTGGGAGGGATTGAGGCCAAGATAAGGGGATGACAGAGGATTAGATAGTTGGATGGCATCACCGACTCAATGGATATGAGTTTGAGTAAACTCCGGGAGTTGGTGATGGACAGGGAGGCCTAGCAAGCTGCAGTCCATGGGGTCGCAAAGAGTCGGACATGACTGAACTACATAACGGACCTGAAGTGATTTTTATTTTATTTTTCTTGTATTATGTAGTACATAGTGCTTTCTGTTAGCAATGTTATTTGGTTTCTGCATGCATGCATTCTTGCTTAGTCACTCAGTCATGTCCAACTCTTTCAGACCCCATGGACCATAGCCCACCAGTTTCCTCTTTTCCATGGAATGTTCCAAGCAAGAATACTGGAGTGGGTTTCCATTTCCTACTCCATGGGATCTCCCTGACTCAGGGATCAATCCCGCATCTCCTGAGTCTCCTGCATTAGCAGGTACATTCTTTACCACTGAGCCAACTGGGAAGTCCAAGTGTTCAGTTATTGCATACGTATTATTACATTTTTTTCCTAAAATTTTATGTTTTGGTCTTATTGTAACACCAAAACACTTTTAATTTTATTTTCCCCTTGTTTGCAGTCATTGGTTTCTCTATTCTGTTCTATAAATTCGTCTCTGATTTCACCGATATTAGTTTTAGTTACTATGGCTTTAAAAGAAATCTTTAAGTGAATACATGGAGTTGTCTAATTGTATTCATTCTTGTTCCTTTTTAATTCTTGTTAGACTTTATTTTTTTTAGAGCAGCTTTAGGGTCACAGCAGACTGTGACATTTCCCATATATCGCCTGCCCCCAAATGTGCATAGCCTTCCTTATGGCCAATGCCCCCCAACAGAGTGGCACATTTGTTAAAACTGATGTCACTTTGCTTGAGTCTTACCTGGAAGTCTGGAAGTTTACTCAAGTCTCTTTATTTTGATTTCAAACTCCAGACTGTCTCCACATTATGTAGTCTCTGAGATTTCTTTGCAATTTTTAAATTACCATATTCTGTAATGAATATTGAATTTGTGTTTACATTTTCAAATATTTATTGTCATTTCAGAATAGTAATGGAGTTTCTTACATAGAGTCATTTTTGTTTTTTCCTTAATATTAATTTTTTATTCCAATTTTACTTCCTAATACAGATGTATTTTTCACCAAAATAATACTTTATTCTGGACAGATCATTCATATTTTTCTTTCTTTTGATTTTATTTCCCATAGAAAGATATGTCCAGTTATAAAACAGAATCATGTTCACCAAAATATTACTTCACTGTTCAGAGGTCGCAGCCTGCCTTAGCCATAATTCTGAGTCTCCTGCATTAGCAGGTACATTCTTTACCACTGAGCCAACTGAGAAGTCCATACTTTTTCAATATGAGTGATGAGTTAGTATTTTTAATCTATGAATTTCACAATAAAAATCATAATCTTAATAGAAAAATGGATAGAACTGTTTAAGGGGAATTCACAAAAATAATAAAAAGCAAAGATATGCACTATATTTTTATTCTTAAAACATTTAGACTAAAGTAATAATACATTTTTTTATCTTAAAGATTTAAAATTTATGAATGGTAATATCAAGTGTTGGTTCAAATGTGCCACAGCAGTGTTAAAGAGTGAAAGCTATTTGTTGCTATAGTTCTTTGCTTGCTCAGTGATGTCCAACTCTTTGCAACCCCGTGGACTGTATCCTGCCAGGATCCTCTGTCCGTGAATTCTCCAGGCAAGAACACCGGAGTGGGTTGCCATTCTCTTCTCCAGGGGAACTTTCTGACCTTGGGATTGAACTCAGGTCTCTGCACTGCAGGCAGATTCCTTATCATCTAAATCATCAGGGGTTGTTTAGTGGCTAAGTCAGATTCCACTCTGAGTTCCCATGGACTCTAGCCCCCAGGCCCATCTGTCCATGGGATTTCCCAGGCAAGAATAATGGGAAATTTTCTTCTCCAAGGGAATCATCCAGACCCAGGGATTGAACCAGCATCTCATGCATCATAGGTAGATTCTTTACTACTGAGCCACTGGGGAAGCCTGTAAACTATATTAATATCAAATATTTGGGAAATTATAAGCTGTATGATATACCCACATAATGTGACATGTGTGACTCCTGATCATAATAATGTATAGTTTAATTAACATGCAACTCCTTATTGTATTTAAAAAGCCAATATATATACAAAATATTGTTTACAGTAACAGCCCATAATTATGTATATGAATCTTGAAAAATAGATGTGTAAATGTTAATAATGCTTATTTCTAGGACGCTGGCTTTTTAGATGATTTTTATTTCGTTTTCATTCTTCTTACCTTTTAGACTTTTTACTTTTTAAGTTTTTATAATAGTCAGATATCAGCGCACTATTCCTTTTTTAGATATAATTTTATTTCTTTTTGTCTGTGCTAGGTCTTTGTTGCGGTGTGGACTTTGCTCTAGTTGTGCCAAGCAAGGGCTACACTCCAGCTGCAGTGTGCAGGCTTCGCACTGGGGTGGCTTCTCTTGTTGCTGAGAGTGGTTCTCAGGCACATGGGCTCAGTAAATGTGCTGCATGGACTTGGTTGCTCTGAGTCATGTAGGCCCTTCCTAGCCCAGAGATTGAACCTATGTCTCCTGCATTGGGAGGAGGATTCTTTATCACTGAGCCAACAGGGAAGCCCAGTGAGCTCTAACTTTTTAAGTTATTAAAAATGTAAAGAAACTGACAAATCCAAGTATGTGTGTGTGTGTGTGTGAGGGAGGGAGAGAGCGAGACAAAGAGACTGAGAAAAAGAGAGGTAAGGGAGAGAACTTTTCTATATAAATTTGACTCCTGCTATGGTTGATTATTTTCCCATCACAGTGTGCTTTTCTTCCTTTATCTGATCTGAATATTGTCCTCAATGTCAATGAAATCTGCTGATGGAAACTTTCACATTAACTTGAGAGAACTAGCATTGTGCAAGAGTTCTTTTCTTTCCTATGCCAGCCCTGGAGATATGTCCTCAACAGCCTTAAACAGAAGGCTTAATAACAGTGGAGTAAGTCATTGCTGTAAACTTGCACATCCTAAAATATCATAAAATATCATTGGCAAATATTAGCCATTTTTCTGCAAATGCAAAGCCCTCATTTATCATTGCTCCATAGAAATGATGTTAAAAAGTTAGCAGAGTCATTGTTTTATAAAATATAAAATTATACTCTATTTTTTTAATGACCATTTCTTCTTTCTCTGCTTTTCTCTGGCCATACATTCTTCATTCATCTCTATAAGATCTGTAAAAGCTGAAAAAGCCTGTCTAGTGAGAAAGTTCTTGTCAATTATTTAAAGAGAAAAAAGCTCTCTAAGTTACAAAGGCTTATGGAATTGTTCTAGTTATTCTTATGTGCTTAGGCAATCCTTGCTGCCCAACCCCACAATTCAACAGGACTTAGGTTTTCTTGAAAACACCATAAAACATGGCACAAAATCTTCCAGCCTAATTAAGAAGAGAGGGAAATTAGATCTCCTCCAGTGGTTAATAAAGTGTGAGTGGTGGTGTCCATGAAGTAGAATGTAGTAGACTAATTTCTGCAGGTCCAGATAGAGCACTATGCCCCCTGGTTTTCAGATCTTGGTTTCTTCTCTAGCCTGATAATAAATAACATTATTATATTTTCATTCTTTAGGGTTTCACCACCAATCTGTTTCAGGTATAGCACTCAAGTGACTAGTCAGAAAGAGGATGGTACCTAGACTATCATGCCTCATCAGTAGAGCTTCCTCAGAGGGCATAGGACTTTTACATCTTGGGGCTGATGTAAATAAGAACTGTTGCCAGGAAAGCACTGAGAAGGGTCCTACAAAGAGGAAGAATGTAAGCCAAGGACCAGTAAGTGACACATGGATTAAGTGCCAAGAGACTATTAAGTAAGAGGTGAGACTCAAAAATCAGAATGTCTGAAAAACTGAAGAAGCAAAGAGAGACTCCTAGCAAGAGAGTCAGAGCACTATTTCCACATGCAATCCATTTAATCCAGTATTTTTGCTTGTCTCTTAGTAGTGTTTTGTATAAAATCTCTTGCATTCATTAAATTTTACTAAAATAATCTATGAAATATGCATGTAAAACTTAATGGAAAAATTATTAATAATCCTTCCATCTGAAGATATTTTTTATTGATGAAATTAATTTTTGTCCTGTATTTTAAAACAAAATTTGAAGTTACAATGTATAGGTGATTTTGTAGCTGGTCATATAAGCATTATCCACAAATTTGTATTTTTATGTAAAGGTATAATCACATGAATGGCTTGATTTTGGCAATTTCCATACATCTGAGATATTTTTCCTTTTTTCCCCATATAATATATAGTCCTGCCATGAACAGATTTGTGTACATACTTTACCTTGAAAATATTGATATTATTTTTCAAAGTGATTGCAATGAATGCAGTTTCGAAAGTAGAGTATTTGACCAGTGCTTTTTGAATTTTAATGTGCCTATGAGTCACCTGGGGATCTAGTTAAAATATAAATCCTGGTTTTATTAGGTCTTGAATGTGACCTGAGATTCTGAAATTCTAACAAGCTTCCAGGTGAGGCCAATGCTACTGGCTTACAGACCACACTGCCAACTGCAAAGCAGTAAGTTGCCTGTTCCACAAATCCTCATTCACTGTGAAGATCTGCATTTTCTGAGTGTTGGTTATTTTGATAGTTGATAAGAACTGATCACAGAATATTAATTCTCATTTTTTAAAAATTGCTGGTGAGACTAAACAGTTTTACAAATTTTTACATTTTTCTCTTTCATTATTTGTCCATTTATGTCCTTTTGTCATTGCTGAAGTGGGAGCTCTGACAAAGACGGAACTCATTATTTTAGGTAATTTAATAAATTTTATATGCACTTGTCATTTGACAACTTGCTCTCAAGGAAATGGCAATCCACTCCAGGACTATTGCCTGGAAAATCCCATGGACAGAGGATCCTGGTAGGCTACAGTCCACGGGGTTGCAAAGAGTCAGACACGACTGAGCAACTTCACTTTCTCATCCCCAGAACAACAAACAATAAACTTGAGTTTATTATAAATAAATATATTATCTGTAAAGTTGATAAATTTGAATATAATAATATTAAGGTATTCTATTTATCATTTTACTTCAAAGTAAAAAGATTATTAATTTGAAAAGGAGTTTTTTTTAATTTACTTTTTATTGAAGAATAATTGCTTTACAGAATTTTGCAGTTTTCTTTCAAACCTCAGCATGAATTAGCCATGGGTTTATATATATCCCCTCCCTTTTGAACCTCCCTTCCATCTGCCTCCCCATCCCACCCCTCTGATACAAAGCCCTGTTTCAGTTTCCTGAGCCATACAGCAAATTCCCGTTGGCTATCTGTTATACATATGGTAGTGTAAGTTTCCATGTTAGTCTTTTCATACATTTCACCCTCTCCCCATGTCCATAAGTCTATTCTCTATGTCTGTTTCTCCATTGCTGCCCTGTAAATAAATTCTTCAGTACCATTTTTCTAGATTCTGTATATATATGTGTTAGAATACGATATTTATCTTTCTCTTTCTGACTTCAATCTGTATAATATGTTCTAGGTTCATCTACCTCATTAGAACTGACTCAAATGCATTCCTTTTTATGGCTGGGTAATATTCCATTATGTATATGTACCACAACTCCTTTATCCATTCATCTGTCAATGGACATCTAGGTGGCTTGCGTGTTCTAACTGTTATAAATAGTGCTTCAGTGAACAATGGGATACATGTGTCTCTTTCAATTTTAGTTTCCTTAGGGTATATGCCTATGAGTGGGATTGCTGGGTCATATTGTGGTTTTATTCCTAGTATTTTAAGGAATCTCCATCCTCTTCCATAATGTCTGTATCAATGTACATTCCCATCAATACTGCTAAAGTGTTCCCTTTTCTCCATACTCTCTCCAGCATTTATTGTTTGTAGACTTTTTGATTATGGCCATTCTGACCAATGTGAGGTGATATTTCATTGTAGTTTTGATTTACATTTCTCTAATAATCAGTGATGTTGAGGATCTTTTCATTTGTTTGTTAGCCATCTGTATGTCTTCTTCAGAGAAATGTCTGTTTAAGTCTTTTTCTCACTTTTTGATTGGGTTATTTGTTTTTTTGGCATTGAGTTGTATGAGCTGCTTATATATTTTGGAAATTAATCCTTTGTCAGTTGTTTCATTTGCTATTATTTTCTCCCATTCTGTGGGTTGTCTTTTCACCTTGCTTATAGTTTCCTTCGCTGTGCAAAAGCTTTTAAGTTTAATCAGGTATCATTTGTTTACTCCTGTTTTTATTTTCATTTCTTTAGGATGTGGGTCATAGAGGATCTTGCTTTGATTTATATCATTGAGTGTTCTGCCTATGTTTTCCTCTAAGAGTTTTATAGTTTCCAGTCTTACATTTAGGTCTTTAATCCATTTTAAGTTTATCTTTTTGTATGGTGTTAGGAAGTGTTCTAATTTCATTCTTTTACATGTAGCTGTCCAGTTTTCCCAGCACCATTTATTGAAGAGATTATCTTTGCCCCATTGTATATTTTTGCCTCAAAAATAAGGTACCCGTAGGTGCATGGGTTTATTTCTGAGCATTCTATCTTGTTCCATTGGTCTATATTTCTGTTTTTGTGCCAGTACCATACTGTCTTGATGTCTTGTAGCTTTGTAGTATAATCTGAAATCAGGAAGGTTGATTCCTCCAGCTCCATTCTTCTTTCTTGAGACTGTTTTGGCTATTTGGGGTCTTTTGTGTTTCCATATGAACTGTGAAATTTTTTGTTCTGGTTCTGTGAAAAGTGCCATTGATAATTTGATAGGGATCATATTGAATCTGTAGATTGCATTTGGTAGTATGGCCATTTTTACAATATTGATTCTTCCTACCCAGGAACATGGAATATCTCTCCATCTGTTTATGTCATCTTTGATTTCTTTCATTAGTGTCTTATAATTTTCTGTGTACAGTTCTTCTGTCTCCTTCGGTAAGTTTGTTCCTGGATATTAAATCCTTTTTGTTGCAATGGTGAATGTGATTGATTCCTTAATTTCTCTTTCTGATTTTTCATTGTTAGGATATAGAAATACAAGTGTTTTTCTGTATTGATTTTATGTCATGAAACTTTGCTAAATTCACTGATTAGCTCTAGTAAATTTCTGATTCTAGCCTTAGGGTTTTCTATGTACACTATCATATCATCTGCAAAAAGTGAGAGCTTTACTTTTTCTTCTCTGTTCTGGATTTGTTTTATTTCTTTTTCTTCTCTGATTACTGTAACTAGAACTTCCAGAACCATGTTGAATAATAGTGGAGAAAGTGGACACCCTTGTCTTTGTCCTGATTTTAGGGGGAATGCTTTCAGTTTTCCACCATTGAGAATAATGTTTGCTGTAAGCTTATCATATATGGCCTCTACATATAGTGGAAGTGACAAGTAGATTCAAGGGATTAGATGTGATAGAGTGTCTGAAGAACTATGGATGAAGGTTCCTGACATTGTACAGGAGGCAGGGATCAAGACCATCCCCAAGGAAAAGAAATGCAAAAAGGCAAAATGGTTGTCTGAGGAAGTCTTACAAGAGCTGTGAATAGAAGAGAAGTGAAAGGCAAAGGAGAAAAAGGAAAGATAAAATGCTATTCCAAAGAATAGCAAGGAGGGATAAGAAAGACTTTCTCAGTGATCAATGCAAAGAAATAGAGGAAAATAAGAATGGGAAAGACTAGAGATCTCTTCAAGAAAATTAGAGATACCAAGGGAACATTTCATGTAAAGATGGACACAATAAAGGACAGAAATGGTATGGACCTAACAGAAGCAGAAGATATTAAGAAGAGGTGGCAAGAATATACAGAAGAATTATACAAAAAAGATCTTCATGACCCAGATAATCACAATGAGCTGTGATCACTAACCTATAGCCAGACATCCTGGAATGCAAAGTCAAGTGGGCCTTAGGAAGCATCACTATGAATAAAGCTAGTGGAGGTGATGGAATTCCAGTGGAGCTATTTCAAATCCTGAAAGACGATGCTGTGAAAGTGCTGCACTAAATATGCCAGCAAATTTGGAAAACTCAGCAGTGGCCACAGGACTGGAAGAGGTCAGTTTTCATTCCAATCCCAAAGAAAGGTAGTGCCAAAGAATGGTCAAACTACTGCACAATTGCACTCATCTCACACACTAGTAAAATAATACTCAAAATTCTCCAACAGTATGTGAACCGTGAACTTCCAGATGTTCAAGCTGGTTTTAGAAAAGGCAGAGGAGCAGGAGATCAAATTGCCAACATCTGTTGAATCATCGAAAAAGCAAGAGAGTTCCAGAAAAACATCTACTACTTTATTGACTATGCCAAAGCCTTGAATGTGTAGACCACAACAAACTGTGGAAAATTCTTAAAGAGATGGGAATACCAGACCACCTGATCTGCCTCTTGAGAAATCTATATGCAGGTCAGGAAGCAACAGTTAGAACCGGACCTGGAACAAAGACTGGTTCCAAGTAGGAAAAGAAGTACGTAAAGGCTGTATATTGTCACTCTGCTCTTTTAACTTTTATGCAAAGTACATCGTGAGAAACAGTGGGCTGAAAGAAGCATAAGCTGGAATCAAGATTGCAGAGAGAAATATCAATAACTTCACATATGCAGATGACACCACCCTTATAACAGAAAGTAAAGAAGAACTAAAGAGCCTCTTGATGAGAGTGAAAGAGGAGAGTGAAAAAGTTGGATTAAAGCTCAACATTCAGAAAACTAAGATCATGCCATCTGGCCCCATCACTTCATGGCAAATAGATGGGGAAACAATGGAAACAGTGGCTGACTTTATTTTTCTGGACTCCAAAATCACTGCAGATGGTGACTGCAGCCATGAAATTAAAAGATGCTTGCTTCTTGGAAAAAAAGTTATGACCAATCTAGACAGCATATTAAAAAGCAGAGACATTACTTTGCCAACAAAGGTCCGTTTAGTCAAAGCTATGGTTTTTCCAGTAGTCACGTATGGATGTGAGTGTTGGTCTATAAAAAAAAAGCTGAGTGCTGAAGAATTGATACTTTTGAACTGTGGTGTTGAAGAAGACTCTTGAGAGTCTCTTGGACTGCATGGAGATCCAACCAGTCCATCCTAAAGGAAATCAGTCCTGATTATTCATTGAAAGGACTGATGTTGAAGCTGAAACTCCAATACTTTGGCCACCTGATGTGAAGAGCTGACTCGTTTGAAAAGACCCTGATGCTGGAAAAGGTTGAAGGCAGGAGAAAGGATGACAAAGGATGAGATCGCATCACCAACTCAATGGACATGAGTTTGAGTAAACTCTGGAAGTTGTCGATGGACAGAGAGACCTGGCAAGCTGCCATCCATGGGGTCACAAAGAGTCGGACATGGCTGAGCGACTGAAGAACTGAATGTTGAGGTAGGTTCCTTCTATGCCCATTTGTTGAAGAGTTTTAATCATAAATGGGTGCTGAATTTTGTCAAAGGCTTTTTCTGCATCTTTTGAGATTGTCTTACGGTTTTTATCTTTCCATTTGTTAATATGGTGCTCTTCAGAAGTTATTTCCACTGTTTTATGTTCTAGCACACTGATTCATTCTTTTGTTTCAGATATTCTGCTATTGATTCTGTCTAGAATATTTTTAATACAGTAATTTTGTTGTTTGTCTCTCTGTGTTTATTCTTTAATTCTTCTAGGTCTTTGGTAATTGATTCTTTCATTCTCTCCATTTTGTTTTCAAGATTTTTGATCATCTTTACTATTACTGTTCTGAATTCTTTTTCAGGTAGTTTGCCTATTTCCTCTTCATTTATTTGGACTTCTGTGTTTCTAGTTTGTTCCTTCATTCGTATAGTATTTCTCTGCCTTTTTATTATTATTTTTTTAAACTTAGTGTGTTTGAGGTCTCCTTTTCCCAGGCTTCAAGGAAAGTTGAAGTCTTTCCTTGAAGAAGGTTGAATTCTTTCTTCCTTTTGGTTTCTGCCCTCTTAAGGTTGGTCCAGTGATTTGTGTAAGCTTCATATAGGGTGAGATTTTTGCTGAGTTTTTGTTTGTTTGTTTTTCCTCTGATGGACAAGGCTGAATGAGGTTTTAATCCTGTCTTCTGATGATTGGGTTTGTATTTTTGTTTTGTTTGTTTATATGAGGCATCCTGCACAGGGTGCTACTGGTGTTTGGGTGATGCCAGGCCTTGTATTAAAGTTGTTTTCTTTGTGTGAGTTCTCACTATTTGATACTCCCTAGGTGGGCTGCAGTCCATGGGGTTGCTAAGAGTAGGACACAACTGAGCGATTTCACTTTCACTTTTCACTTTCATGCCTTGGGGGAGGAAATGGCAACCCACTCCAGTTTTCTTGCCAGGAGAATCCCAGGGACAGGGAAGCCTGGTGGGCTGCCGTCTATGGGGTCACACAGAGTCGGACACGACTGAAGTGACTTAGCAGCAGCAGCAGCAGCAGCAGGGTTAGTTCTCTGGTAGTCTATGGTCTTAGAGGCACTGCTCCCACTCCAAAGTCTCAGGGCTTGATCTCTGGTCAGGAACAAAGATTCCACAAGTGATTTGTTATGGCATTCAGTTCAGTTCAGTCACTTAGTCGTCTCCGACTCTTTGCAACCCCATGAACCGCAGCACGCCTGGCCTCCCTGTCCATCACCATCTCCTGGAGTTCACTCAGACTCACGTCCAGCGAGTTGGTGATGCCATTCAGCCATCTTGTCCTCGGTCATCCCCTTTTCCTCCTGTCCCCAGTCCCTCCCAGCATCAGAGTCTTTTCCAATGAGTCAACTCTTCGCATGATGTGGCCAAAGTACTGGAGTTTCAGCTTTAGTATCATTCCTTCCAAAGAACACCCAAGGCTGATCTCCTTTAGAATGGACTGGTTGGATCTCCTTGCAGTCCAAGGGACTCTCAAGAGTCTTCTCCAACACCACAGGTCAAAAGCATCAATTCTTCAGCGCTCAGCTTTCTTCACAGTCCAACTAACACATCCATACATGACCACTGGAAAAACCATAGCCTTGACTAAACGGACCTTTGTTGGCAAAGTTATGGCATTAAGTGAGATTAAAACAAATATCCCAAAATGAGGAATGGACGATGAACCCCAGACAAATGGCAGTTACAAAATCAGGCAAGTAATAATTAAAATAATAGAATATATACATATACACCCATGAGCAAAATCAAAACAGTCAAACAAAAATAAAGTAAAGTAGATTTACCTGGCAAACAAAGGAAATAAAAAATTACACTTACCAGTTAAGAACAAAATTAACTAAAGCACCAACTGGAAAACAAAACTAAAACGAGGTGCCAATTGGGGAATAAAGCAATGAAAATAAAACTAACAAATGTGTTTAGAGGAAAGGAGAGAAAGAAAGAAAGAATAGATTTGCAAAGTTAAATAGAGGTAGATGAAGAAGATTTATATACATTAAAGATTAAGTGCAAGGGGAAAAGAACACCAGAAAATAAAACAAAGGAATACATGTAGAAAAATAATAATAGGTTTAAAAAATTAAACATGATAGAACAAAAGAAAATCTCCACAGAACTGCAAAAACCCAAGGCAGAGGCAGAGGTTTATAGCAACAATAAAAAAAAATGTGACTGAGGGGAAAAAAAAGCTTCAACGTTTAATTGTATTTCTTAGTTCCAATATAATTGACAACTACAACAGAGGAGGGGAAAGAATTATAAGAAAAAAAGAGAAAAAAATCCAAAAGAATCTGCAGAACAAGTCCAAAAATAAAAATAATAAATTTTTTTCTTGAGTCACTGCTGTCAGAGTCCTTTCCCTTGCTATGAATCACAGTCCATCTTACCTCCCTAAGATGCCCTCCAACACTGTGCTGATCTCTGGACCTGCTATGGGGGCAGCTCAGATTCTAATCTGCTCCTGTTCCTATATGTTCTTGCTGCCAGTGTCCGCAGCTCTTAAAACTAGTGACTTTTCTTTTGTGGGAGCTCTCAATGGCCTTTCTTACAATTCCATAGACACAGAGTCTGCCTAGTTGATCATGTGGATTTATTTAATCTGCAGCTTGTACAGCTGGTGGGAAGGTTTTGGGTCTTCTTCCTTAGCTACACTGCCCTGGGTTTCAATTGTGGTTTTATTTCTACCTTGACATGTGGGTCGTCCACTGGGGTTTGCTCCTGAGGCTGCCCTGGAGAACTTGTGTTTGCCCCTGTGAGGGCCAGGTGTGGAGGTGGTGCAGCTGCCTGGGTTGCAGAGGTTCTGGTAGCACCCGGCACTCAGGGGAGTTGGCGGCAAGAGCAGCAGGAAATACAATGCTCTAGAAGGGTACGGCAACCAGTTTTGGCCAATACACTGCAGTATTCTTGCCTGGAGAACCACCCCCTTCCTGACAGAGGGGCCTGGCAGGCCACAGTCTATAGGGTCGCAAAGAGTTGGACATGACCAAAGTGACTGTGCACGCATAGACACAAGACATTTTGCCTGTGGCAGCTCTGCCCCAGTGAGAGTTGAGTGTGAAGGTGGAGCAGCTACTTGGCTTGCAGGGAGTCTGGTGGCACCAAGTATGAAGGGACACGGACTTCCTCCACTGCAGGAGTTATGACCCTATCAGGGTCTTTATTCCAGCCTCTTGTTTTTGGCGATCAAAAGGGCTTTTTGGGCAGTCTTTCTCCATAGCTCCACCCATTCAGGTACTTAGAGGGCTCCCTTGCCTGGGGTCCTTCCTCTGTTGTTTGTCACGTCAGGCAAATAGAGGGCCCCCCTCTTGGCTGGGGTCCTTCTCTGTAGATCAGTGTGTCAGGCACTTAAAGGGGCACCCTGGGTGGGGTCCTACTCTGTAGTTCAGTGCATCAGGCTTTTGATGGGCCAGCATATTGTTCAGCTACTCATGCTGGCATGTGGGGAGAGAAAGGCTATAGTGATGGCGTCATCCACTACTCGTGATTCAGCAGTATTGCCTTGCTTCCTTGTCTTCCTGGCTTTCTTCCACCAGCATTTCCCACCATTATCTCCTCCCTCATATCCCCTCAATCCATCTGTCCTCAGTCAACAGCAGCCCTAGCTCTGGGATTGCTCCACAATCCCCAAACTCTAGCTCCCAGCAGCATTCTTGTCTGGGGTATGTGCGGCTGTGGCAAGGACTGACTCTCATTCCATTTAGGCTGCCATAGATCAGCTGTTTCACTCTCAGCCTTAAATGTTTCTCCTCTGACTCAGACAATTGCCCCAATGTGGGGACTGGACCCCTGCTTCAGTTCCCCCACTTGCTGAGGGTAAGTCCTGTCCTACTAACACTCCTGTTTTCCCCCCTAGTTCCTTTGTCCTACAAAGTTTTGAGTGGTTCTATATATTCATTTTCCACTGGTCAGGTACTCCTGTCCACTCTCAGCTGGTGTTCTGCATGCACTTCTGTGTCTGAAGGTGTATTCCTGATGTGTCCACGGAGAGAGATGCACTCCATGTCCACCTACTCCTCCGCCATCTTCATATCTCCCTGAAAGGAGTTTTAAAGTGTATAATTTATAAAACATTAGTTTCAAATATATAAAAAGCTCTTAAAATCAAGAAAAATCTAATAAAAAGTAAGCAAAATAAATGAACGTTATTTCAAACAAAAGAACACATACATGGCTAAACATTTTTTTAAATGGTATTTTCACTAGAATCATAAAAATACCAATCAAGACCACAAAGAAATTCAATTTAAAAAAATAAAAATTTAAGATGAAGCCTAATAGTGCTAACTGTTAAAGGAGTTGTGGATCAGGATCACCCTACATATTTTCAAAAATTAAAAAAAAATTTTGACTGTGCCATGTGTGATATGGGACCTTAGTTCCCTGAACAGGGATCAAATTTGTGCCCCCTGTATTGGAAACATAGAGTCTTAACCACTGGACTACCAGCAAAGTTTCCACTACACATGATTGATGGGAGTTTAAACTGGTGCAATTTCATGTATGATACATTCAGCAATTCCATTGTTGGGCATAAACTGATGAAAAATTGCCTATGTGAAATAGTTGGCATTTATAAGAATACTCAGTTCAGTTCAGTCACTTAGTCATGTCCGACTCTTTGTGAGCCCATGAACCACAGCACGCCAGGCCTCCCTGTCTATCACCAACTCCCAGAGTCCACCCAAACCCATGTCCATTGAGTTGGTGATGCTATCCAACCATCTCATCCTCTGTCGTCCCCTTCTCCTCTTGCCTTCAATCTTTCCCAGCATCAGAGTCTTTTCAAATGAGTCAGCTCTTTGCGTCAGGTGGCCAAAGTATTGGAGTTTCAGCTTCATCATTCCTCCAATGAACACCCAGGGCTGATCTCCTTTAGAGTGGACTGGTTGGATCTCCTTGCAGTCCAAGGGACTCTCAAGAGTCTTCTCCAATACCACAGTGCAAAAGCATCAATTCTTCAGTGCTCAGCTTTCTTTATAGTCCAACTCTCACATCTGTACATGACTACTGGAAAAACCATAGCCTTGAGTAGATGACCCTTTGGTGGCAAAGTAATGTCTCTGCTTTTGAATATGCTGTCTAGATTGGTCATAACTTTCCTTCCAAGGAAAGCGTCTTTTAATTTCATGGCTGGAATCACCATCCGCAGTGATTTTGGAGCCCAGAAAAATAAAGTCAGCCACTGTTTCCACTGTTTCCCCATCCATTTGCCATGAAGTGATGGGACCAGATACCATAATCTTAGTTTTCTGAATATTGGGTTTAAGCCAACTTTTTGACTCTCCTCTTTCACTTTCATCAAGAGGCTCTTTAGTTCTTCTTTACTTTCTGCCATAAGGGTGGTGTCATCTGCATATGTGGGGTTATTTATATTTCTCTTGGCGATCTTGATTCCAGCTGTGCTTCCTCCAGCCCAGTGTTTCTCATGATGTACTCTGCATATAAGTTAAATAAGCGGGGTGACAATATACAGCCTTGACATACTCCTTTCCCTATTTGGAACTAATAATAACAAAAAAAAAATGGAAACAACATACATCTACAGAAAAGAGAAGGGATGCCATGATAAGTAAAATGGCATATTCTCACAATGCAATACCTAAGGATACAAAAAAAAAAAAAAGAATCACAGTCACATGCAATATCATAGGTAAACTTAGTAATATAATATTGTGCAAAAAGGAAAATCATAGAACTATATCCCATAATGTTTTCTATATATAATTTTAAAATGAGAAAACCTAAATTTATTGTATAGGCATATATACTTTTTTTAAATTTTATTTATTTATTTATTTATTTTAATTTTAAAATCTTTAATTCTTACATGTGTTCCCAAACATGAACCCCCCTCCCACCTCCCTCCCCATAACATCTCAGTGGGTCATCCCCAGGCACCAGCCCCAAGCATGCTGTATCCTGCGTCAGACATAGACTGGCGATTCAATTCTTACATTATAGTATACATGATAGAATACCATTCTCCAAAATCATCCCACCCTCTCCCTCTCCCTCTGAGTCCAAAAGTCCGTTATACACAGCTGTGTCTTTTTTCCTGTCTTGCATACAGGGTCATCATTGCCATCTTTCTAAATTCCATATATATATGTTAGTATACTGTATTGGTGTTTTTCTTTCTGGCTTACTTCACTCTGTATAATCGGCTCCAGTTTCATCCATCTCATCAGAACTGATTCAAATGAATTCTTTTTAATGGCTGAATAATACTCCATTGTGTATATGTACCACAGCTTTCTTATCCATTCATCTGCTGATGGACATCTAGGTTGTTTCCATGCCCTGGCTATTATAAACAGTGCTGCGATGAACATTGGGGTACATGTGTCTCTTTCAATTCTGGTTTCCTCGGTGTGTATGCCCATATGAGAGCTTCCCTGATGGCCCAGATGGTAAAGAATCTGCCTGCGATGCAGGAGACCCAGGTTCGATACCTGAGTTGGGACGATCCCCTGGATAAGAAAATGACTACCCAATCCAGTATTGCCTGGAGAATTCCATGGACACAGGAGCCTGGTGGGCTACAGCCCATGGAATCTCAAAGAGTTGAATGACTGAGTGACTGATACTAATACTACTATAAACTTATATGAAGAACAAAAAGGAAGTCTTCACAACTGAGAGTAGTTGTTACCTCTGAGCAAGGAGATAAAAGGATGGGCTAGCAAAAGAGATGGGGTAATCATTCTTTTTGTGTTTTGATATGTTAACTGGACAGTCTACTGTATATTTCATTTTTTAATGTCCGGTCAAAACCTTGTTTTGGATCAGAGGCCCTGGTTTACCAGGTATTAAAAAAAAACAAAAAACTTCTGGGCATAGGTACGTAATGAGGGAGAAAAAAAGAGATTTTCAATCATATTTATAACACATGAGCTAACAAATAACTCTAAGAGAGATAGCCAACAAAATTGACAAACTAATAACCAGATGATGAAAAAGATAAAGTAGTATAAGAACCTGGAAAATACTTTAAAGCAACTTATTAGAAAAAAAGCAGGCAGAACTAAAATGAAAACAGTTGGGTATAGAATAAAACCAATGAGAAATTTGTCGTTTTAAATGCAAAACAGAAACTAATTAAAAATAAGGACATTTGTAATTAATTTCATCATTTAATGGTAGAAGATGAAAATACTCAAGTTGTTCAGGATCTGTTTAGAAATATTGAATTACTTTAGATTTATTAGAAAAAAGCATAGCATAAGTATTAAACATTTAATAACAGAAGAGTCTAATAATAAACTCCTTTCATCTAATAATTTATTTTGTTTAAACATTTATGTTTATTTTATTTATATTTGTATATAATTTATCATTATTTCTATAAATGAATATTTTATAAATAAACAAATTTTATATAGTAATAGTTCCCTGACCAGGGATGGAACCCATACCCACTATAGTGGACATGCAGAGTTTTAATCACTGGACCACAAGAGAAATCACTGTTTATTGTTTTCTTTTAAACATGTATGATATCTTTTGTTTCATATTATTTTTTTATACTTTAACACTATCTGCATGCCTTTCACTTTTAAAAATATTACTTTAATTTACAAATATGAAAATATGCTTGGTCTTTATCGCTACCATTTTCACTTGTTTGTTTCATTTTTGAAAAATGTATTTTCTATCACTTATACTTTGTTGTGTCATCTGAGGTATTTTTTTAATATATGTGTTTTCCTTTTTAGAGTTTAAAACATTTCTATACCCTCTTTTATTTGTAGCTCTTTCATATACATAAACATATATATAGTTTCTAAACTTCTTTATTGTTGCTGCTGCTGCTGCTGCTGCTAAGTCGCTTCAGTCGTGTCCGACTCTGTGCGACCCCATAGACGGCAGCCCATGAGGCTCCCCTGTCCCTGGGATTCTCCAGGCAAGAACACTGGAGTGGGTTGCCACTTCCTTCTCCAATGCATGAAAGTGAAAAGTGAAAGTGAAGTCGCTCAGTCGTGTCCGACTCTTAGTGACCCCATTGACTGCGGCCCACCAGGCTCCTCCGTCCATGGGATTTTCCAGGCAAGAGTGCTGGAGTGGGGTGCCATTGCCTTCTCCTTTATTGTTAGTGTTGTGCATGTATGCTAAGTCCCTTCAGTTGTGTATGGCTTTGTGTGACCCTTTGGACCATAGCCTGCCAGGCTCCTCTCTCTGTGGGATTCTTCAGACAGTCATACTGAAATAGGTTGCCATGCCCTTCTCTAAGGGATCTTCCTGACCCAAGGATGGAATGAAAGTCTCTTAAGTCTCCTGCATTGGCAGGCAAGTTCTCTACCACTAGGACCACCTGGGAAGCCCATATAAACGTATGTATCATTTTAAAACTTCTTTATTGTTAGCTTTAGTCAGTAGATCTCTGTAGCTCAGCTGGTAAGAATCCACCTGCAATGCAGGAGACCCAGGTTCAATCGCTGGGTCAGGAAGATGCCCTGGGGAAGGAAATGGCACCCCACTCCAGTATTCTTGCCTGGGAAATCCCATGGATAGAGGAGCCTGGCAGGCTGTAGTCCATGGGTCAGAGAGTCAGACACAACTGAGCACAGATGCATCTAACAATAGCAGCTTCTTAAATTAAAAAGATTGTCTTTTCTCTTGGCTAGAAGAACTCATTTTGGTGAATCTATTAAGATGATTGTATTTTTTGCTCCTTTAACACTGCATATGTTAAGTTATATTGATTACTGAAGGTATAATGAAACCTGTTATTTTTAGTCTGGCAAGAACTCCTTGTTTATTGCATGTTGCACTTATTATATATTGGGAATGCATCTAGCTAGTATTTTATAGAATGCTTTTTATGTGCCTATGTGGGATATTATTATGGCACATTTCCCCCCTAGTTTTGGGATCATAAAGTTTCTTGGCTTAAAAAATAAGTTAGAAAATGTGATAGAATAATGGTTCCCCCCAAAGATGACCGTGACCTAATCCTTGGAACCTGTGAAAATGCTATCTTACATGGCAAGAGGCACTTTGTAGATGTGAAAAAATTAAGAATCTTGAGATAGATGTTATCCTAGATTATCTGGGTGGCCCAAATATAATCATAATTATTCTTATACAAGAGAGACATGTAGGACAGAGTCAGAGAAAGTGTTAAAGAAGAATCTTGAGGGCAGCAAGAGATTATGCTTCACCTATGAAACAATTTAAATGACAGCGTATTTCTCAATAGAACCTATAGAGACCAAAGGAAGTGGCACATTTTTTAAGTACTGAAAGAACTGTCAGCCCAGAATCTTATGCCCAGAAAATATCCTTCAGTAATAAAAGGAAGACCAGGACATTCTCAGAAGTAAAACAACTAAGAAAATTTGTTACAGGTATGCCTTTACCTGATTGCCCTGAAAAACGGTTGGGGGAGAAATGCTCTAAATAGGAAGGAAATGAAGAAAGAATTTTAGAACTTGAGTAAGAAAGAAAAAAATATGGCATGCAAAAATATGAGAATGTACAGTAAACTTTCTCCTCTTGAATTTTTAAAGTTATATTTAATTGTTGAAATAAACAGTATAAATCTGTTTTATGTAATTCAAAAAGAATGTATATATTTGACAGTAGTAAATGGGGAAGGTAAATGGATTAACGAGAGATAATGTTTCAGTATTTCATTCAGACTGGTAAAATAACAACAGTAGACAGCGATGAAAGATAATAAAGGACTAGATAATAGAAATACACAAATTTGTTCAACTTATTTTTGACAAAGGTGCAAAAGCAACTGAGTGGAGAGATAAATTTTTTAAAAAACAAAGATTCTGTAGCAATTGGATATCCACTGGCCAAAATAAAGAAAACATAAAAAATGAACTTCAACTTAAACCGCACAGTTTATATAGAAATTAACTCAAAATGAATCACAGAATTGGATGTATAACAAAATAACCTTTAGAAACAATTTAGGCAAAATCCTTCTGGATCTGAGGATAGATCAATAGGTCTTAAAATTGACCCAAAACCACAATCTGTAAGAATAGTAGATTAATTGCACTTTATCAAAATTAAAACATCTGTAAAAGATTTTCTTAATGATATGGAAAGGTAAGCTATAGAGTGGGATAAAATATATGCAAACCACATATCTGACTAATCATAGGATCAATTATATGGAAAGAACTCTCAAAACACAAAAGTGAAAACAGATCAGGTTAACAAATGGGTAAAAAATGATATAAATTGAAATTTCACGGAAGCTGATATATAGATATCAAATGAGTGTGTTGAAAGATGTTTAATATTACTAGATATTAGAGAAATGCAAATTAAACCCACAATGTGAGATCACAAATCAGAATGGCTAAATTTAAAAACAATGAGAACATAAAATGCTGGTAAGGATACAAAGAAACCAAATGATTCATACTTTGCTGTTAAATATGTAAAACAGTTCATCTACCCTGCAGAACCCTTTGGCAGTTTCTTAAAAAGAAAAAAATAAAAAAGCATGCAACTATATGATCCTGCAATTACCATGTGGTCGTTTATTTTAAGGAAACGAAAATTTACACAAAAACTTCATGAGTGTTTGTAGCAGCTTTATTCATAATAGCCAAAAGTTGGAAACAACCTAGGTATTTGTCAATTAAATATACAAACATTGCCAGTCAAACCATGGTGTGCCTCTAAGCAATAAAAAGGAATGAATTTTTAATATACAGTACAATCTGGATAGATCAAAAAAATTATAGTAAGTGAAGAATCCTGTCCAAGTTATATAGCATATGATTTCATTTATGTAACATTTAAAAAAATGACAAGATTATAGAAATGGAGAACAGATTAGACGGTGCCTTGAAACGCAAAGGCAAAGACAGAAGGGAAGTAGTTATGAGAGCAACATGAAGAATACTTCGTGTGGTGGAAATATTTTTTATCTTGACTGTATTAGTGTCACTCTCCTGGACATAAGCACATTGTAGTTTTTCAAGATCTTGCCACATGGGGAAACTGAATAAAGGGTACAAGGATCTCTCTGTATTTATCTTAAAACTGCATATGAATCTTCAATTGTCTCAAATTAAAAAGTCTAATAAGTTATAATAGAGGATAGTGTGAACAAGAAATTTGAAACTTTAGATGAGATTTTCCTAAGAAAAAAACATATCACCCAATTCACTAAAATTTAAATATCAACTATAAGGTATCCTATCTCTTCCAAAGAAATAGAATTTTAATAGAAATAGTTTCTATAATCCTTCAGTCTATTTGTCTTCAGGGATGAATTTTTTCAAACTTTTAAGCAATAAATATTTACCAATCTTACACAAACACCAAATATAAGAAAACAAGGAACACTTCCTGTATTTATTTTCTACTGCTGCTGTAACAAATGGCCATAAGTTTGATGATTTAAATAAAATCATTTCTCCAGAGCTCTGGAGCCCACAAGTCTGAATCAAGGTGTTACTAGCAGGGCCACCTTTCTGAGGGCTCTATGGGAGAATCCCACTGTGGTTCATTCAGGTTTTGGCTCCAGGTGTTCCTTGATTTGCAGCAACATAACTCCAGTCTCTACCTCGATCTTCCCTGGTTTTCTCTCCTGCAATCTCCTTCTGCCTCTCTCTTGGAAGGACAATTCTCACTGAGTTTCAGTTCAGTTCAGTTCAGTTCATTTCAGTCACTCAGTCGTGTCTGGCTCTTTGCGACCCCATGGACTGCAGCATGCCAAGCTTGCCTGTCCATCACCAACTCCCAGAGCCTACTCAAGCTCATGTCTGTTGCATCAGTTTTAGGACCTGCATTAAATCAAGGATGGTTTCACATCAACATTCTTAATTACACTGGCAAAGACCTTTTTTTTTTTTTTTCCCAAATAAGGTCATATTCACAGGTTCCAGGCATTAGGACATGAAGATACCTTTGAAGGGCTATTACTTAACTTACTACATGTCCCAACATATTTTATGAGGCCAGAGCACTTTAACACCAATATTTGACAAGGATATTACAAGAAACTTTTAGACCAATTTCTCATAAGTATACCTAAATTTTTTCTAAAGAAAATATTAGCGTATAAAACCAAGTATGACTTAAAAATCATATGAAATTATGCTCTTTTAAGGACTGCAATATTAGCTTATATTTTCTAAAATTAATCATAATGTTTGCTATAATAAAAAGAAGTATCATATGATCATTATAACACTTATTTATTTTAAAACTTCTTAGTAATCTAGGAATAGAAAGGAAATTCCTTGGTATAATAAAAAAAGCATCAAAAACTTTGAAAGCTTTTTCTTTGCTATCATAACTTCTACCAACAATACAGTACAGTTCCTTGCTAGTGTAGTAAGGCAGGAAACAAGTGATGAAAAGAAAGAAATGATTGTCATTATTTGCAGATGACATGAATGTGAATGAACAAAATTCAAAAGATCTACACTTAGGACATAGGACTAAGTGAATTCACAAGATAACTGAATAAAATGTCAATAAATAGATTTTATTTCAGTTACTGCTAATCAAGAAAAAGAAAATTAAATTTAGGAAACAGTGCCAGTTAAAAGTAGCATTAAAATCAAATACCTCACAAAACATCTAACAAAATATGTACTCTATTTTTGAAGATTATATTGTTTGGTTCTGCAATTTCTGACAAAGAATGTTATCCAAAATATATGAAGAACACATTTTAAATCAAATTTTTGAAAAAAACAGTGAGTCAAATACAGAAAAGAGGCAAAAGATTTAAAGACATTTCACAAAATAGCCTATCCAAATAACTGATAAACTTAAAAGATGGTGCACAAGCTTATTAGCTGTTATAGAAATACAAGTTAAAACTGCAATGGCATAATGTCTAAAATAAAATGACTAACACCAAATAATAGTGAGGCCCTGGAGCATCAGTAAGTATCAAAAGAAACATAACTGTGGTATGTAACTTTGTACAAACACTGCTTGGCAATATTTACACATCCCACGATTCAGCATTTCCACTCTGAAAGGTTATATCTAACCATATGATGCAAACATATGTTTATCAAAATATACGTACAATGGACATTCATAGCAGCATTATTTGTAGTAAAAATGGTTATTGTGGAATAGATAAATAACTTATGATATGTTCTTAGAATTATTATCACTTTACAACAATGAGAATAGTCTATAAACTTAACTTTGAGCAAAAGAATCGGTGTAAAATGTTACACACTCTAAGACCTCATTTACATAACCATCAAAAATGAATAAAGATATTATTAAGAGTTACCATGGTAGAGCAATGGTGACTAGGAGGACAAGGGATGCTTCTGAAGGATAGATGACTTTTATCTGAGTTACATCTATTCAATAATTTCTGTACGTTATATGCATCATGCTTCATTAAATGTTCACAAAATAAACACTGGTGATAATGCCAGCTTTAGGTATCTGAAATTTTGGTTTTGATTTTCACGTTTGAGAAAAATATGCATTCTGATTAAAAAAAGAGCATTTCATACAAGTGGGAGAAATTATAAACTTTCCAAAAAGTTATGATGGAATAATTGGCTATCCTTTTGGAAGAGCATAATTTTGTTGTTCTGAACCTTAAATTATTCATTAAAATAAACTGCAAATGCCTTAAAAAGATAAAAAAGGAAAAGTTGGCCATATAAGAATGAGGAAAAATATGAACAAACATTGCCATAATTTTGAGGTGAAGAAAGAATTTCTGAGCATAAAAGAAAAACAAGATAATTAAATATATAAATTCAACTATATCTAATATAAATATTTTAAGTTAATGAATTATCCTATAAAAATAAAAAATTAAATAACAAATAATTTGTAGATCAGGTATAAGAGTAACACCCTTGATATTAAAAGAGTTCTTTCAAGTTAGCTAGAAATTAATCATACAATAATGATTAAATAGATACAAAGATATTGAGAGGAGAATTTCTCAAAGGAAAAACTAAAAATGCTATAATGAACAAAGGATAAAATGTTAACTTTTTGCAATCAAATAAATGCAAATTATTTCAGATGTTGCCTATAAACAGGTGCAAAACAGAGGAGAGAGAGAGAGAGAGAGAGAGAGAGAGAGTGAGGGGAAAAAGGGGGAGGAGGAAAAAGAAGAAAAATGAAAAGAACCTGTCCATTATTGTCCTGGGGTAGAAGGAAAAAAATATCACATATGATGGGTACAATGTTCCATCCATTCTTTTGCTTTAATCTTTTTCCTGTTTAAGAAAAAAAACATATTCAGAAAAGTATATAAATTTCTAACAGTGGAATACCATAAAACAAGCATTCTTGTAAGCACAATACAAGCCTAACCATCGAACTCTGCCAGTCATTCCAGAAACTCTTTTTATTTTTGACCTCTTATAATCTCATAGATACATCCCTTACAAGTATTTCCAATCCTGACTTTCACTGTAAGTCTATCTTTATGCTTCTTTATAGTTTAATCTTCCAAGAATGCATCCTTGTAACTTGTAAGAATCTTTTCGTCTATAGACTCCTTTCTCTTTGTCCCTTTCCTTTCTTCATAGTTTATGAGTTGAAAATTTCATCTGTGGTTTCCTATAGTCTAGATATTGGTGATGGCATTCTCAGTTGGTGAGACTAAAGGAAGGATATAACTTTGGATATGTCTTTTGGATATTTCAGCAACTCATTGCCTAGTCAGTGCCTCAGTCCAGTAATCCATGGTGATGTTCAACTTTTATAACTGCTTTTTGATTTGTTAGATTTTTTTTAATGAAATAGCACTTCCTTGTTTACTACTATTTGATTATCCAATTGTATAATTATAAAGAAAAGGTAGGGAAAATGTTTGATACTTTATAATATTTTCACCTTTTAGATAGTGGATTTATTTCAAATCATTTTCCTAGGGAGACTTACAAGCTTTTGTTTTATATTTTCATGAATTTACTGATTTAAACACATTTGGTGGGTTTTGATAAATCAAAATTATTATCTGTTTGGAAGCTCAAATTGTCCCATTTGTGATCAAAGCCTCTTTTAACTAGCTCTTGACATGACCATAGCAGCTGAGGGTTTTCTTGTTCTCCATTACGTGAAAATGTACATTTCCTGCCTCAGACATGGAATCGGATATTTCTTTAAGATGCCCTGTTTTTGTTTTTGTTTTTAATGGTACTTGGGTATTTCAAGATCATAATCCAGTCACTAAGATTACTCATTACTTTTGGGTTGTTGATTATTATTTCTAGTTCTTGTCTGTTGACAGAACCAAGAAATTATATATGCTAAAAACACAGACACATACACATACACACAGGACTCATAAATTCATATTGATATTGAAATTCAGGATTAGAGAGTTTTTAATGTAACTTGTATCCATATCTCTTGAGAATTCTGGTTCTGAAGGATACAATGGATTAAAGACAGATTATTCCATAATTATACATGTACTTTATGCCCACTTACACACACATATCTGTCTCAGAATAACATTGTAATTTACCAACAATATACCAAAAAGAGTTAACATTTGTTTGCATAAACTCTCCCAATTCTCCCGTTTTCATACTTGTATAATATCTACATTGCCTGAGCGTGTAGCCATGACAACCTGTACTCTTTCTAATCCCAATTTATTCTTAGTTCTATAATGATGTTTAATGATTATCAGTAGGTCTTACAAATGTTTTTAAAGTTACTTTGCCTAAGCTCATTATCTAATAGAGACTTCAGTAAGTGCTCATGGAAACAATATTACCAAACTTTTATATGTAATTAATAATAGTTGTTTTGTATGTGGTTTTTAGACTTGAAAAGTCACATTTGCTGAATATAAAACATTTATCTCAGATTTTCTCTCATTTAGTATATAAATATTTCTCTTTTCTTCATGTTGTCCATATGCTGCTTTGAAATGTAAGACGATAAATTTTCTTTGTCTTATAAATATCTTGGTTTTTTGTCTGCTAGCTGAGAAATGGTATTTTTTTTTTCCTTTTTCTATAAAGCCCAGAAATTTTACTAGAATACAACTGGTGGTATTCATCCCAGGTTGGTATTTTCAACATGTGGGGGGAGGGAGGCTCTTTAATATATAGTTTCAAATCTTTTAATTTCCAGAAAGCTTTTGTGAATTGCAAATTTTAGTATTTGTTTTATTCCTTTGATTTGGTTTTATTCTTCAGGTACTCCTATTATTCATAGGATGGATACAGTATATGATTTTTAACATTCTCTCAAATTTTTAAATTTTTTGCTTATTAAAACTTCATCATTTTCTACCTTCTTTTTCTCTTAAGATATTGTCTATTGTGTTTATTTAGTCCATTTTTTTTTCATAATTTAGTCTCCATTCAAGAATTTTCATTTATTCATTATTTTTATCAGACTTTCATCATCTCACTTGAGGTTTTTATATTATTATGATGTATGTTGTTCTGTCATGTCTTACAAGTTTTCTTAACATCTTTCAACTTAGTTTTAAGGTGTGAATTTTGATGTTTTCTGTGACAAGACTTTTTGGTGTGTTTTCCTTTAACATAGAAATGCTATTATCATTCTTGGAATTTGACCTCAGGACTTTCCTATTGTTCATCTTCTATCATATGAATTAGCCAGAACCTGTGGAAAGAGGTGTAGTTCAGAGTAGCTTTTCTCATTTCTCAGAGCTCCCTCTTCTGTTCTTTTCAGTAACATTCAGAAGATTTTACTGCCCCTCTTGGGTCAGGTAGACCCCAGCTAGGTCCTTCCTGTGGAGTCCTATCCTAAGGCCACAGAAGCAGAGCCCAGCCCCAACGTTATCTCGGAAACTGACTAAGCCCCCTTGTTTTTTGCATAGTCACTCAGTCAAGTCTGACTTTTTGCAACCCCATGGACTCTAGCCTGCCAAGCTCCTCTGTCCATGGGATTTCCCAGGCAAGAGTACTGGAGTGGGTTGCCATTTCCTTCTCCAGGGGATCTTCTCAACCCAGGGATCAAACCTACATCTCCTACATTGGCAGGAATTGGCAGGCAGACTCCTTACTGTTGAATAGAAAAGCCTCCCATCCCCCCATCACCAGCAAGCTTCCTAACCCCAAATTAGGCAAAATGCCCACCCTGGTACCCTGGTACTCCTCCTATAGCGCCCGAACTAATCACCTAATGCCACCCCTCCGGCAGAAATTTTCCTTGTCTTGAGGCTATAAACATTGGCTACTAATTCACGAAAAGAGAGTTGGTTCTCCCTGGCCCACTAAATGTGCAGCAGCTTCATTATCTCTGCTCTTTGTTCTATTTTAATGAATTCACTCCCTTCTGAACTGTTCTGTGTCAGGAAATTCTTTACTCCCATTTGGATTGCCACCAAATTTCCTAAGCAGAACCGTACTTAGTCGGTCAGTCCTATCCCACTCTTTGTGATCCCATGGACTGTAGCCCACCAGGTTCATCTGTTCATGGGGATTCTCCAAGCAAGAACACTGAAGTGGGTTGCTATGCCCTCCTCCAGGGGATATTCCCAACCCAGAGATTGAACCCAGGTTTCCCATATTGCAGACGGATTCTTTACTGCCTGAACCACCAAGGAATTCCTCCGCAAATCAGAGCAAAAGCTTTATTCCTTCATTGAGGAATTGGGCTTTCCCAGTTCTTCCTTCTTTAAAGACCCTTTTCTGCCTGAAAGAGGGAAGTGGAAAACTTTTAAGGAGTAAGTGGTGGGTACTTGTCAAAACACTGGGAAAGGGATAGTGAAAGTGAAGTTGCTCAGTCGTGTCCGACTCTGCGACCCCGTGGACTGTAACCCGACCAGGCTCCTCTGTCCATGGGGATTTCCCAGGCAAGAATACTGCAGTGGGTTGCCATTTTCTTCTCCAGGAGATCTTCCCAACCCAGGGATCGAATCCAGGTCTTACGCATTGCAGGCAGACGTTTTACCGTTTGAGCCACCAGGGAAGTTCCACCAGGGGAAAGGTAAAGCAATGTCCATCAATAGCTGGAGCATGCGCAGTTCTTCCGCCTCCCTTGCAGGTGGCACAAAGTGCCTAGCAAAGTTCAAGTCCCTGCTTTAAGTGGAGATCCTAGCACTGTAGTGATGCAAGAGCAGTTTTTGGACACTTCGTGTCTCATCTGCACAAGTGCTGCCTTCGTGGTTTAGCTGGAACAGGTTCAGGGCAGTTGACAGTCGCCCTCTCATGCCTGGCTCCCACAGGTTCTGCGATTTTGTTTGTTTGTTTGTTTTTCCTGGGGCATCTGCCTTTAAGCCAGCATTTTGTAGGCATGGACTAAGAGATAGTGGTGCAGGGAAAAGGAAGTCGGTTGTCTTCAATACAGGTATGGATCTCTTTCTGGGAACAGACTTCAGAATTATGGTGGATTGCTTTCTGGAACTTCCAGACTCTTGCTTTCCCCATTTTCACCTGGACCTTCTCTTTCCTTTTCAGTGTTATTTCTGGCTGCTGGATTTAAATGCCAAACTAAACAGCGTTTTCTGAGTGTGGGTTCCTACAGTCCCCTCCAAGGCAGGTGCCCCGGGAAATCAGTTTCAGGGGACAGTCTGTGAATAGACCACCCAGCCTCTCCCATCTCCACTCTGTTGGGCTCAGCATGAATTAGAAGGATGGATACCATCTCTGTTTCAGATGCTGTTCTCCAACTGGTCAGCCACAAGATCCAGTAAGAATTTATGGGCTATTTTGAGTTTTTGTTATCCTCACATCTGTGAGCGACCTCACATCTCCCTTTTGCTTTCTCCACCAGTGATTGGTAGTTTGTCTTCATCTGTTTTTAATTTGAGGGTTGTGGTTATATCGTGTAACCCAGCTTTATTGTAAATGCTGTTCCCATGTCTTTGATTTTTGCTATTTATTGTTTGCTTTAATATGTGAATTTGGGGATATTCAAGACCTGTGCCACCACTTCATCTTCCCAGAGCATTTATAGCTAAAGTTTTAAATGAATAATTAATTAATATTTTTACTAATGAAACTAACCTGATAATGCTTCCCAAGTTGGCCACAGGCACTAAAGCCTCAGATACCTATTAATAACCAAGGAATTTCACTGCTCAGAATTCATTCAAAGAACATAATTATGTAAGACTATGGTGATATCTCGGAGAAGGCAATGGCGACCCACTCCAGTATTCTTGCCTGGAAAATCCCATGGGTGGAGGAGCCTGATAGGCTGCAGTCCATGGGGTCGCTAAGAGTCGGACATGACTGAGCGACTTCACTTTCACTCTTCAGTTTCATGCATTGGAGAAGGACATGGCAACCCACTCCAGTGTTCTTGCCTGGAGAATCCCAGGGATGGAGGAGCCTGGTGGGCTGCCGTCTACGGGGTCGCACAGAGTCGGACACAACTAAAGAGACTTAGCAGCAGCAGCAGCATGGTGATATCTGGGCAAGTTTTCACTGGAGTGGATTTGTAAGTGCAAAAACTAAGCACAACATACATTTACAATAACAGTCAGATGGTTCAAAAATAAATGAATAAAATGCTGTCTTCTCATTAAGAATCTGATATAGAAATATGTTCAGAAATTAAGGTGAGAAATAAAATGAGAAAAAGGTTCTGCAATGTAATACTTAAAACATATATCTTTATGTATTATCTCTCTTTATGTAAGTCTATTGGAAGATAAATGAATATTAATATTATAATCATTGGTTAGTATTGTGAACTTCAACATTTTATTTACACTGTTAGTTTTACATTTTAAAATGTGAATTGAGGCTCTCAGTCATTCAATACTCTGACCTGCATTTGGTTGTTAAATAGTAACCTGCAAGGAATGGTTGCCAAGATGCATTAACCTTGAAGTTGTAAATAAATTTCAGAAAGACTTCTGGCATATATTGCAAAAAGGATTTTCCTTCTCTACTGACCTCTGCAACTTAGTTTATTCACAATTACTTAAGAGTTACAGGTTTGCAGTTTCTGGTTTTAATTTGGGGTGTGGAATTTGCCACTACTCAGCAAAGTTTGTGACTTTCCATTAGATATTTGGAGGTGGAAATGCTAAAGGAAATAAGAGCCTCTAATCCATAGGTAAGCCGAAAAGAAATAAGAAAACAAAGCCTCTAATTTTTTTCTGTCATGTTTCATTGGTTTTTAATGAACTGTTTAAGTTTATTGAGTAGCAAAGACAAGCCAGATGTTTAATGGTCCAATAAAGTAATTAATCAGTACTTCTGGTTTAACTGTGTTTTGCCTATCAGCCTCCATGGCACAGTTTCAAATACACTGGATAGTTTAATTGCACTAACCATGCCCAGTTAACTTTATCAATAACTAATAACAATGAAGTATTTTTATTTACCACTTTGCTTCTACTTCATGTAATTATATATGATCATAGTAAGTTGCAATTTGAAACTTTTATCAGTTTCACCCTTCCTATAACAATTATTGGCCTTCCCTGCTGGCTCAGAGGGTAAAGCGTCTGCCTGCAATGCAGGAGACCCGGGTTTGATTCCTGGGTCGGGAAGATCCCCTGGAGAAGGAAATGGCAACCCACTCTAGTACCCTTGTCTGGAAAATCCCATGGATGGAGAAGCCTAGTAGGTAGTCCATGGTCGCAAAGAGTTGGACAGGACTGATAACAATTCACTCACTATAACAAGTATTAATATTTGGTTAATCATTATATGTTGTTCATTCTGCACAGATTCTTTGTTTTTAAATCTATCATTGTAGCTCAGATACATGCTGTTTATCTTTTGGAAACTTAAACTTGTTTTCTCTTGTTTTAATATATTTTCATGAAAATATTCTTAATAATCCAGAGTTTATATCACTCTAGATTCAAAATGTTTGATGGATCACCATGCATCATAGTATGGGTTGCACACTAAAAATGCCTTTGTGGGCAAGGCAGGTCAGTAGGTAACATGAAAAAAATGAGTATGTCTAGAAAATACAATAGGTCTTAGAGTACTCGGTAGCCAGTTACTTTAAAAACATTCCTTCTGAACCAACATAATGCATCTGTGGGTCAAAAAGCTACAAGTTTGTGCCCTCTTGGAAAATTGAAGTCCAAGTCCCGATGCAGGCATACAAAGCACCTCATAACCTGAACCATACTCATCTTCCTACTTGTCACTATTCTCAAATAGTGACAGTCACGGTTTCCAGATAGGCACCGAAACACATTCCTCCATGCCCCTGCCCCGAGGATACATGCATTGGGAGCACACCTGGTCATTTTTTCACTATTCAAATCACTTTTTTTTTCTTTTTGATTTTTATTTTTACTTTATTTTACTTTATAATACTGTATTGGTTTTGCCATACATTGACATGAAGCCATCATGGGTGTACATGCGATCCCAAACATGAACCCCCCTCCCACCTCCCTCCCCACAACATCCCTTTGGGTCATCCCCGTGCACCGGCCCCAAGCATGCTGTATCCTGCATCGGACATAGACTGGTGATTTGATTCTTACATGATAGTATACATGTTTCAATGCCATTCTCCCAAAACATCCCACCCACTCCCTCTCCCTCTGAGTCCAAAAGTCCACTATACACATCTGTGTCTTTTTTGCTGTCTTGCATACAGGGTCATCATTGCCATCTTTCTAAATTCCATATATATGTGTTAGTATACTGTATTGGTGTTTTTCTTTCTGGCTTACTTCACTCTGTATAATCGGCTCCAGTTTCATCCATCTCATCAGAAGTGATTCAAATATATTCTTTTTAACGGCTGAGTAATACTGCATTGTGTATATGTACCACAGCTTTCTTATCCATTCATCTGCTGATGGACATCTAGGTTGTTTCCATGTCCTGGTTATTATCAACAGTGCTGCGATGAACATTGGGGTACATGTGTCTCTTTCAATTCTGGTTTCCTTGGTGTCTACTCCCAGCAGTGGGATTGCTGGGTCATACGGCAGTTCTATTTGCAATTTTTTAAGGAATCGCCACACAGTTTTCCATAGTGGTTGTACTAGTTTGCATTCCCACCAACAGTGTAGGAGGGTTCCCTTTTCTCCACACCCTCTCCAGCATTTATTGCTTGCAGATTTTTGGATTGCAGACATTCTGACTGGTGTGAAGTGGTACCTCATTGTGATTTTGATTTGCATTTCTCTAATAATGAGTGATGTTGAGCATCTTTTCATGTGTTTGTTAGCCATCCATATGTCTTCTTTGGAGAAATGTATATTTAGTTCTTTGGCCCATTTTTTGATTGGGTCGTTTATTTTTCTGGAATTGAATTGCATAAATTGCTAGTATATTTTTGAGATTAGTTATTTGTCAGTTGTTTCATTTGCTATTATTTTCTCCCATTCAGAAGGCTGTCCTTTCACCTTGCTTATATTTTCCTTTGTTGTGCAGAAGCTTTTAATTTTAATTAGATCCCATTTGTTTATTTTTGCTTTTATTTCCAGAATTCTGGGAGGAGGATCATAGAGGATCCTGCTGTGATTTATGTCTGAGAGTGTTTTGCCTATGTTCTCCTCTAGGAGTTTTATAGTTTCTGGTCTTACATTTAGATCTTTAATCCATTTTGAGTTTATTTTTGTGTGCGGTGTTAGAAAGTGATCTAGTTTCATTCTTTTACAAGTGGTTGACCAGTTTTCCCAGTACCACTTGTTGAAGAGATTGTCTTTACTCCATTGTATATTCTTGCCTCCTTTGTCAAAGATAAGGTATCCATATGTGTGTGGATTTATCTCTGGGCTTTCTATTTTGTTCCATTGATCTATATTTCTGTCTTTGTGCCAGTACCATACTGTCTTGATGACTGTGGCTTTGTAGTAGAGCCTGAAGTCAGGCAAGTTGATTCCTCCAGTTCCATTCTTCTTTCTCAAGATTGCTTTGGCTATTCGAGGTTTTTTGTATTTCCATACAAATCTTGAAATTATTTGTTCTAGTTCTGTGAAAAATATGGCTGGCAGCTTGATAGGGATTGCATTGAATTTGTAAATTGCTTTGGGTAGTATACTCATTTTTACTATATTGAGTCTTCCGACCCATGAACATGGTATATTTCTCCATCTATTAGTGTCCTCTTTGATTTCTTTCATCAGTGTTTTATAGTTTTCTATATATAGGTCTTTAGTTTCTTTAGGTAGATATATTCCTAAGTATTTTATTCTTTTCATTGTAATGGTGAATGGAATTGTTTCCTTAATTTCTTTTTCTACTTTCTCATTATTAGTGTATAGGAATGCAAGGGATTTCTGTGTATTGATTTTATATCCTGCAACTTTACTATATTCATTGATTAGCTCCAGTAATTTTCTGGTGGAGTCTTTAGGGTTTTCCATGTAGAGGATCATGTCATCTGCAAGAAATCAAAATATGCATAGAAACTAATGAAAATGAAGACACAACAACCCCAAACCTGTGGGACACTATAAAAGCAGCGCTAAGAGGAAAGTTCATAGCAATACAGGCATACCTCAAGAAACAAGAAAAAAGTCCAATAAATAACCTAACTCTACACCTAAAGCAACTAGAAAACGAAGAACTGGAGAACCCCAGAGTTAGTAGAAGGAAAGAAATCTTAACAATTAGGGCAGAAATAAATGCAAAAGAAACAAAAGAGACCATAGCAAAAATCAACAAAGCCAAAAGCTGGTTCTTTGAAAGGATAAATAAAATTGACAAACCATTAGCCAGACTCATCAAGTAGCAAAGAGAGAAAAATCAAATCAATAAAATTAGAAATGAAAATGGAGAGATCACAACAGACAACATAGAAATACAAAGGATCATAAGAGACTACTATCAGCAGTTATATGCCAATAAAATGGACAACGTGGAAGAAATGGACAAATTCTTAGAAAAGTACAATATTCCAAAACTGAACCAGGAAGAAGTAGAAAATCTTAACAGACCCACCACAAGCACGGAAATTGAAACTGTAATCAGAAATCTTCCAGCAAACAAAAGCCCAGGTCCAGACGGCTTCACAGCTGAATTCTACCAAAAATTTCGAGAAGAGCTAACACCTATCCTACTCAAACTCTTCCAGAAAATTGCAGAGGAAGGTAAACTTCCAAACTCATTCTATGAGGCCACCATCACCCTAATACCAAAACCTGACAAAGATGTCACAAAAAAAGAAAACTACAGGCCAATATCACTGATGAACATAGATGCAAAAATCCTCAATAAAATTCTAGCAATCAGAATCCAACAACACATTAAAAAGATCATACACCATGACCAAGTGGGCTTTATCCCAGGGATGCAAGGATTCTTCAATATCCGCAAATCAATCAATGTAATTCACCACATTAACAAATTGAAAAATAAAAGCCATATGATTATCTCAATAGATGCAGAGAAGGCCTATGACAAAATTCAACATCCATTTATGATAAAAACTCTCCAAAAAGCAGGAATAGAAGGAACATACCTCAACATAATAAAAGCTATCTATGACAAACCCACAGCAAACATTATCCTCAATGGAGAAAAATTGAAAGCATTTCCCCTAAAGTCAGGAACTAGTGAACCTGAACCCTAAAGGGTGTCCACTTTCACCACTACTATTCAACATAGTTCTGGAAGTTTTGGCCATAGCAATCAGAGCAGAAAAAGAAATGAAAGGAATCCAAATTGGAAAAGAAGAAGTAAAACTTTTTTTTTTCTTTTGTGAGGAATTCCCTGGTGTCATAGTATCCTCTCCAGCTGATTAATTATACTTTGAGCTGTCCCTTATTCTTCCCTGTTCATAACTCAGTTTGAACATATTGTTGCATTGTGATTATTTATGCATGTGAGCTTCTTAAGTTATGCTTTAGGCTTCATGGGGAGAGGACTGTGGGCTCTTCCCCTGTTAATGCTCTATCTCAGTATCTGTGTGTGCTTACTCGTTCAGTTGTGTCCAACTCTTTGCAACCCCATGGACTCTGGTCCACCAGGCTCCTCTGACCATGAAATTCTCCAGGCAAGAATACTGGGATAAGTTGCCATTTCCTTCTCCAGGGGATCTTCCTGACCCAGGGATTGAACCCATGTCTCTTGCATCTCCTGCATTGGTAGGTGGATTCTTTACCACTGTGACACGTGGAAAGCCCATCTCAGTATCTAGTACATGTTTAATGAATACACTCAAATAATTTATTCTGCTTTTTAATTTGTTTACAAGACAGGCAGTAGCATTAATATTGTTTATTCTCTGTATGTGTGTGTGTTCTAAAACTTGAACTCCAATGTGCATTTCAGAAAAAAAATAAAACTCAGTGGTCACCTATCTAATGTATGATTCTTAAGTTTGTGGGTATCATTTGACTGTTGATGGTCATCTTCATACATTAGGTTCTTTTACTAATAGCACAAATTATGTGGATTGTAAACAGTATCAAAATAAAGACTCAGGTTTAGTGAGAAAGTTTTATAAACTGCACCACAGTTGGTGGAAATCTTGTTCCCATTCATTTGTTGGAAGATTTTGGAAAGATTTCCTTTTTTTTTTTTTTCAGTCTATTTAAAGGAATTGACAATACATATTTTCCCAAGCTGCTGTCAAATTATTGTTAGGTACTTGATAAAAAGTATTAGTACAGGCCTGGCACACTGCAAGTATGGACCTTTTTCACAAACCAGGAAAATGATTTCCCCTTCCCTCCATCCTTCTGCTTGGAAGCTGAATAGTAGCTCCTCTAAGAATGTGTGCATGTGCGTGTGTGTGTGTGTGTGTGTGTGTGTGTGTGTGTGTGAGAGAGAGAGTGAGAGAGAGAGAGAGAGAGAGAGAGAGAGAGAGAGAGAGAGAGAGAGAGAGAGAGAGAGAGAGAGAGAGAGTTGCTTAGTCATGTCCAACTCTTGAGTAGTCCACCAGGCTCCTCAATCCATGGGATTCTCATGGCAAAAATACTGGGATGGGTTGCCATTCCCTTCTCCAGGGAATCTTCCTGACCCAGGGCTGGAACCTGGGTTTCCTTTATTGCAGATTCTTTACAGCCTGAGCCACTAGGGATATCTTCTCTAAGAATATTCCACCGCAATCCTGTCCTAATGAACATTGTCTTAGACATCATGTTTATTGCATGATGTTCTTGGAATCTGAGCCAGGTGTGGATATCTTTTTAAAAAATTTTTCAAGAAAGAACGTCCAACTTTCTCCCTTCACCTAAAAACCATTTGTCAGACATCTTTTCAATTCAAGTGCTCTGCTCCACTTGAAATTCCAAATGTGTTCTTAATCATCTCAGGAATAAGAATCCTAGTCAGGGCACCAAAATAGTCTTGAAATGTCTTTCAGAGAAAAGGTCAGCATCTCTTTTGCACGCGTGAAAACAGGGATGCCCCTGTCCCACTCTGAGCTGTCTGTCACACAAGATGAGTGAGTTGGGTTTATGCAGTAAAGCAGGATGATGCATTGACTTTTTGGACACTTTGCATGTGAATTATTCACTGAAATATCTTCAAATGGAGGGGTAGTCAAGAGAAGACTTCACTAACACCCATTGGAAAATAACATGAGAGAGAAAAATAAATAGAGGATAGTTACTTATATAGAGGTTACATTTCTCACTGACCCAAACAAAGTCCCTCAATCTTCACTTGTCTGAAATTTTGTGCTTTGGAAATTCATGAGGAGCATTTGGACAATAAATAACAAAGTCTTACAAAATGAAACAAAAAAACAGCTGCCAGCTGGTTTTATGCTGAGGCAGGCAACCAGGTGCTGAGCAAATGTAACCAGAGCTCTAAGTTCCAAGAGTTTCATGAATTCCACTATTTCACCACGTCTTGAGATTGCCTGACCAGGTAATGTGTTTAAACACACCCGAAATCCATCACCACATACAGAAAAGTATATCATGCTTCTAAGAACACTTTATGTATCGTGAATATTTTTGCCACTAATTTTTTTTTCCCATTTCCAAGCCAAAAATTCTTCAGCAACATGCATCTGTATTCGTGAATAACACAAAGAAAGCTAGCACATTCCTGTGACTCACGTTCCAAATTTGGCCTCAGTTCCCATCCTCCTCTTACCATGCAGTGCCTAGCACTCTTGGTGTTGACTTTTCAATCTTGTTCTTGACTCCTGTGTCCAATGTATGATATTTCAATCCACTCTCATCTGAATTTAACACATCCAAAAAGTGAAAATCGGTTGTCAAACATGACTATGAAACGTATTCGATGTCAAGTATATATCTTCATTTCAAATTGTTGACTTACTAAGAGCAGCTACCATGAGGAACAATTCAAATCTCCTAAGCATTCATATCAACAATCTTAGAAAAGTTCTATTCTGATACATTTCTTTGTGGTAGCTTAGTGGACTTCTGTGGAGAAGGCAATGGCACCCCACTCCAGTACTCTTGCCTGGAAAATTCCATGGATGGAAGAGCCTGGTAGGCTGCAGTCCATGGGGCTGCTGAGGGTCGGACATGACTGAGTGACTTCACTTTCATGCATTGGAGAAGGAAATGGCAACCCACTCCAGTGTTCTTGCCTGGAGAATCCCAGGGGCAGTGGAGCCTGGTGGGCTGCCGTCTATAGGGTTGCACAGAGTCAGACACGACTGAGCGACCGAACTGAACTGAACTGAGAAAACCATCAGGTTATTCTAATGCAGAGCACAGTAAGTGTATATAGCACAGAAAGATTTATAGTGATAATTAAAAGCAAAGTGTGGCATTGTTTCATTTGCTTAAACTACAAAAGGAAAAATGCATATGTTTATAAGTTTATATATGTACATGTGTTTATGCAATATGCCTTGATATTATCTAAAGAATGAGATGACTTAAAAGAGTAGTTTGAGGATTTCCACTGTTAAAATTTAATGAACATTTTCATGTATAGATGCCCAGAAATTTTTCTTGAGATTTTAATTCAGAAACATAGAGTAGAGCCCAGTAATATTCATTTCCCCAAACTCCTGTCTGAATTTTGGGGCAGATAACCATGGACCATACTTTTAATTACAGAGGTTTATAAGGTAGCTTCTTATTATTGTGGACCAGTCTGAGACTGTAAGTAATAAATTCGCATTGCCCCCCAATAAGTCTTATCTTTAGATACTACTGGCCATCTACAGGGGAAAAAATAGAAAAAGGAAAAGCACAGATGTTCATTTAGACCCTTAAGAATTTAGTAATGCTGTATTTGAGATGTAAGTTGATGTGATCCAGGAAACTAAATTATCAGCTGAGTTAGAAGGCATCTTTGGGATAGTACCTTGACTTAATCCTATCTCTGGGGCTTTAAACTCAAGGGAAAGGAAGGATAAGAGGGCTGTTGGACTTCAGAAACTTAGTAACACATTTACTCTCTTTTCATAGTTAAAAATGTACAAGCTTTCAGGTTTCATAGAAACTCTCCACATTTTAGTTCTGGCCTTACTTCTTTTATATGATGACATGCACTATTTTATTTGGTTTGAGTAGGAACTAGAGGAGGGTAGTTGGGTAAGGAGCAAAACCTGAGTCTGTTTTGTGTTTAAAGATTGGTGAGAATGAAAACTTAGACTCAATTCCAAAGTTGATTTTAATTTTGTTTATGCTCAAAATAGGAACTAGGATAATGGGTATTAAAAGCTAGGGGTTGTGGGGCTAGGGATTTGGCTATCCATTGGCTCTGTCAGGAAGTTAGTATTACCGTGGAGTTTGCCCAAATTCTGATGGTCTTACGATTTCACAGAGAGGATACTCTTTGGGTGCCAGGAGCTCAGATTGAGGGTGTGCAGTACTTTAAACTTTTGCAATGTCTGTGCCCACAACCATTTCTATAATATTAAAGAAATAATTCTGTTACTAAGCATAACCAAAATTAAAATCAACCTTGGAACTGTCCCGAAAATATAAGATCAAGGTTCCAGTCTTCAAAATGGCATCTGGGCTGACACTGCGGCAATCTATTCTTTTCACACTTGTGCTCTAAGATCTGGGTGTATTCACTGTACATTCAGTTCAGTTCAGTCGCTCTGCCCTGTCCGACTCTTTGCGACCCCATGAATCGCAGCACGCCAGGCCTCCCTGTGCATCACCAACTCCTGGAGTTCACACAGACTCACATCTATCGAGTCAGTGACACCATCCAGCCATCTCAACCTCTGTCGTCCCCTTCTCCTCCTGCCCCCAATCCCTCCCAGCATCAGAGTCTTTTCCAATGAGTCAACTCTTCGCATGAGGTGGCCAAAGTACTGGAGTTTCAGCTTTAGCATCATTCCTTCCAAAGAAATCCCAGGGCTGATCTCCTTCAGAATGGACTGGTTGGATCTCTTTGCAGTCCAAGGGACTCTCAAGAGTCTTCTCCAATACCGCAGTTCAAAAGCATCAATTCTTCGGCACTCAGCCTTCTTCACAGTCCAACTCTCACATCCATACATGACCACAGGAAAAACCATAGCCTTGACTAGATGGACCTTAGTCGGCAAAGTAATGTCTCTGCTTTTGAAT
Organism: Capricornis sumatraensis; assembly: GCF_032405125.1. Taxonomy (NCBI): domain Eukaryota; kingdom Metazoa; phylum Chordata; class Mammalia; order Artiodactyla; family Bovidae; genus Capricornis; species Capricornis sumatraensis. Next base: position 8,898,375 of record NC_091078.1, read on the forward strand.
ATACTATCTAGGTTGGTCATAACTTTTCTTCCAAGGAGTAAGCATCTTTTAATTTCATGGCTGCAATCACCATCTGCAGTGATTTTGGAGCCCCCAAAAATAAAGTTTGACACTGTTTCCACTGTTTCCCCATCTATTTCCCATGAAGTGATTGGACCAGATGCCATGATCTTCGTTTTCTGAATGTTGAGCTTTAAGCTAACTTTTTCACTCTCCACTTTCACTTTCATCAAGAGGCTTTTGAGTTCCTCTTCACTTTCTGCCATAAGGGTGGTGTCATCTGCATATCTGAGGTTATTGATATTTCTCCTGGCAATCTTGGCTCCAGTTTGTGTTTCTTCTAGTCCAGCGTTTCTCATGATGTACTCTGCATATAAGTTAAATAAGCAGGGTGACCATATACAGCCTTGACGTACTCCTTTTCCTATTTGGAACCAGTCTGTTGTTCCATGTCCAGTTCTAACTGTTGCTTCCTGACCTGCATACAGATTTCTCAAGAGGCAGGTTAGGTGGTCTAGTATTCTTATCTCTTTCAGAATTTTCCACAGTTTCTTGTGATCCACACAGTCAAAGGCTTTGGTATAGTCAATAAAGCAGAAATAGATGTTTCTCTGGAACTCTCTTGCTTTTTCGATGATCCAGTGGATGTTGGCAATTTGATCTCTGGTTCTTCTGCCTTTTCTAAAACCAGCTTGAACATCAGGAAGTTCATGGTTCATGTATTGCTGAAGCCTGGCTTGCAGAATTTTGAGCATTACTTTACTAGCATGTGAGATGAGTACAACTGTGTGGTAGTTTGAGCATTCTTTGGCATTGCCTTTCTTTGGAATTGGAGTGAAAACTGACCTTTTCCAGTCCTGTGGCCACTGCTGAGTTTTCCAAATTTGCTGGCATATTGAGTGCAGCACTTTCACAGCATCATCTTTCAGGATTTGAAACAGCTCAACTGGAATTCCATTACCTCCAATAGCTTTGTTCATAGTGATGCCTTCCAAGGGCAACTTGGCTACATATTCCAGGATGTCTGGCTCTAGATTAGTGATCATACCATCATGGTTATCTGGGTCATGAAGATCTTTTTTGTACAGTTCTTCTGTGTATTCTTACCACCTCTTCTTAATATCTTCTGCTTCTGTTAGGTCCATACCATTTCTGTCCTTTATCGAGCCCATCTTTGCATGAAATGTTACCTTGGTATCTCTAATTTTCTTGAAGAGATCTCTAGTCTTTCCTATTCTGTTCTTTTCCTCTATTTCTTTGCACTGATCGCTGAGGAAGGCTTTCTTATCTCCTTTGCTATTCTTCAGAACTCTGCATACAGATGCTTATATCTTTCCTTTTCTCCTTTGCTTTTCACCTCTCTTATTTTCACAGCTATTTTTAAGGCCTCCCCAGACAGCCATTTCGCTTTTTTGCATTTCTTTTCCATGGGGATGGTTTTGATCCCTGTCTCCTGTACAATATCACGAACCTCATTCCATAGTTCATCAGGCACTCTATGTATCAGATCTAGGCCCTTAAATCTATTTCTCACTTATACTGTATAATCATAAGGGATTTGATTTAGGTCATACCTGAATGGTCTAGCAGTTTTCCCTACTTTCTTCAATTTGAGTCTGAATTTGAGTCCAGAAAGAATGAAGGGATGGAGCCAAAGCAAAAACAATACCCAGCTGTGGATGTGACTGGTGATAGAAGCAAGATCCGATGCTGTAAAGAGCAATATTGCATAGGAACCTGGAATGTTAGGTCCATGAATCAAGGCAAATTGGAAGTGGTCAAACAGGAGATGGCAAGAGCGAACTTCGACATTCTAGGAATCAGCGAACTAAAATGGACTGGAATGCGTGAATTTAACTCAGAAGACCATTATATCTACTACTGTGGGCAGAAATCCCTCAGAAGAAATGGAGTAGCCATCATGGTCAACAAAAAAGTCCGAAATGCAGTACTTGGATGCAATCTCAAAAACGACAGAATGATCTCTGTTCGTCTCCAAGGCAAACTATTCAATATCACAGTAATCCAAGTCTATGCCCCAACCAGTAACACTGAAGAAGCTGAAGTTGAATGGTTCTATGAAGACCTACAAGACCTTTTAGAACTAACACCCAAAAAAGATGTCCTTTTCATTATAGGGGACTGGAATGCAAAAGTAGGAAGTCAAGAAACACCTGGAGTAACAGGCAAATTTGGCCTTGGAATGCAGAATGAAGCAGGGCAAAAACTAATAGAGTTTTGCCAAGAGAATACACTGGTCATAGCAAACACCCTCTTCCAACAACACAAGAGAAGACTCTACACATGGACATCACCGAAATCAGATTGATAATATTCTTTGCAGCCAAAAATGGAGAAGCTCTATACAGTCAACAAAAACAAGACTGGGAGCTGACTGTGGCTCAGATCATGAACTCCTTATTGCCAAAATCAGACTCATTTTACATTAGGAATCCTAATTGTGAATTTGGAACACTTCTCCATCCCATTATCACACACAATTTTTCTTGTATAGATTTTATTTCTTCGTGTTACCATAGATGATTCATTTTAAAAATCTTACAGGGCCATGTTTGTGCTTGTGGAGAGAGAATTAAAGATTACACACTGGTATGAGTATTTTAGAAGTACTGAAGAATGGAGTCTCTGGCAGTGTGGCAGAGACTGCCAGGGCACTGAGCTAAAAGCAACCCGGGAGAGATATTACCTATCAAAATGAATGCTAGTTACATACTAGAGATTCATCAAGCCTGTTCCATCCACAGGAAACAAAAGACACAAGAATTAAAATTTTTAAAGATATTACAGATCCAAATGCAAGATATGTGTGATGGTGAAAAGACTAGGTGAGTTCTCCCGTGTCTGCAAGTAATGCTTCTAAGTAAGCTGTACATGGTTGTAATCTAGAAGTGAAACATGTAGTTTTGTTTTCTAAGTAGAGTTACTACTAATGTTATCAATAGCACTGGCAGTGTTTTGGAGTCTAAGGAAATGTATGCTGTTTTAGCTCTTGCTAGGCCATACTGCAGACTTATAGATGGGAGACAAGAAAAAAAAGAGGAGAGTCTGAAGTTTCTACACGACAGGTTCATATGGAACATCTGATGAGGCCACAAGGACTAGCTTGTCATTCTGGCTAAGTGACCTGAAGGAAGAAAAAGAAAGCAAAACTCTAATTCACAGACTTTGGGTTATTTGGGGTTTCTTATATTAGCACATTCTCAGTAAGAAATCTCAACGTTTGTGTATACTGATCCCTCAGTCTAAAAGTGGAGAACATTAGTTGGCATCCATATGAATTTATCCTGAAAACTCCACATATCCCTGCCTCTTTTCTTTGTATTATCAAAGCATGAGGTTACACAGAGACACACACTATGGGGAAGAACAGCTGAGGGGCTCTGACTTTAGACATAAGTACTTAAATCTTTAAAAGCAAGAAGATTCCCTGAGATTCTATTCATGCTGTTGACTGCTTTTTATCTCCAAACAATTGTTGAACTGTTTGCATGTATTTGTCATATTTGCATATTTGTCATTCAAGGCATGGACAAAAAGTTCCCTTCTTCCCTTGTAGATTCTTCTGCTATTCTAATAATTAAATTGATATAGGACAAATTAACAGGAGGAAACATTTACAAACATACAGAAGCCACATAAAGATGGGAAGACTCAAAGGGTAGCCAGGTAAATGAAGCTTATATTGCATCCTGCTGAGGAAAGGATTACAGGGACATGGGGATACAAAGGGAGGAAGGCCATTCACTGGAAGGGAGAGTAAGATGTTTAGCAAACAACGGTTACCCTGTTACACAGATAAATTTCTTAGGTGAAAAAGAATGTCTGGTATAGATGGCTTATGCTACAGGGCCCCCTCCTATGTGAATTAAGGCAGTTGAGAGGGAGGTAAAGAGCTTTTCCTAAAACTTCTGGGTTTTGATTGCCTTTAGCTCAAAGAGGCATATTTTGGGGTGACAAATTTTGCTCCCCTGCATCAGGTGTTGTGTATGTGACTTTGCTTATACAGTCATAAGTGTAGCACATCTGGGTTAGATTTCACTCGATTTACATGTTGATCTTGGCCACTATAAATCTTGCCTTCGTTGGTTTTGGACATTCAACTTAGTTATTAAAGAGCAGCTGCTTCAAGGAGATTGCCTGGTTAAAACGCTGAGGCAGTTACTTTTCAGCCCATTGACTTAACCTTAATTTGAGCAACTGACAATTTTTTTAAGCCTCAGATTTTCAAACTATAAAATTGAAATAACAGTAGTATCCACCTCATAGGATTATTGTGAAAATTAAGTCAGTTTACATAAAGTACCTTGAACATATTAAATGCCCATCAAATGAAAGGTTTTAAATATTATTTGACTAATCCGAGACTGTCTAGATTATATCTCCATAATATCAAAATAGTAATAATGATGACAAATGCATATACTGTTTATTATGTTCTAGATATTGTTATAAGAACCTTAGTTACATATTAACTCATTAAATCATCAGAGCAGCCTTCTGCGGTGAGAACCTTACTGCTGGCATTTGATAGTGGAGCCAGGAACTTCACGTTGGCATCTTTCTTTGAGAGATTTTCTTCAGGCTTCTGCTTTGGCACCATTGATTAAATGGTACCCTGTGATCTCCAGCTATTTTCAGTTTTTTTGAATTGAGACAAAGAAACATGAGTGGGACTTTTTTTTCTTCAGTTCAGTTCAGTTCATTTGCTCAGTCGTGTCCGACTCTTTGCAACCTCATGAACTGCAGCATGCCAGGCCTCCCTGTCCTTCATCAACTCCCAGAGTTCACATAAGCCCATGTCCATTGAGTTGGTGAGGCCATCCAACCATCTCATCCTTGTCGTTCCCTCCTCCTCCTGCCCTCAATCTTTTCCAGCATCAGTGTCTTTTCAAATGAGTCAGCTCTTCACATCAGGTGGCCAAAATATTGGAGTTTCAGCTTCAGCATCAGTCCCTCCAATGAATATTTAAAAATGTTTTTTAGATGAAAATAATTTAGAAATATTTCTTCAAACTTTTGAGAAAAAAATATTATTTTATTTTTTCTTTTCAAATTCAGTAAGAATGGGGTTTAGAAACCAAAGCCTGTTTTCTCAGATGGGCCTTAGTTTTGATATCTATCAGAAGCTGTATTCAATGCACTAATTAAGTCAGTCTTGGTTTTGCTGCAGTGGCGAAATGATATTGGAATACACCTCCTTAACCTCAGTTTTGCTGAAACTGTTATGCTCTGCAGACAAGGCTTGGACTTGCAGTAATTCAGCTCCACTTGATTCCCTCTTGGGACTAGTCGGTTCTCAGAGCTCGTCTTCCCTTGCTGGGCTCTAGGGAAGCACAATCATCTCTATCTTCTGTTCACTGGGACGCTGTAGCTGGGAGTGAATATTGGTTATTACTTGAGCTGCTCCCTGGATTGGATTGCAAGTTTTATTCGCACCTTTTTAAAAATAGTTTTCTGGAATCATGTGACTTAGATAGTCTGCTTCTAATGATAGATTTCGTGTCTTCAAAAGTCTCCAGAGTGGTTACAATGAAACTTGCAAAAATTTAAAGTTTTGCAGCAGAATCTTCAGGAATACAGAGTTTTAATGTTTAATTGTGTGACACAAATGCAGTTTTAAAAGTAAGCCATATTTATCTCGCCATATGCCGTGTGGATGCCTTCGGTCTCCTTCAGCTAGTTACTAACTGCCTATAAAAGACCATGATGCAAGACGTTTATGCCTGGTGTCATCTGTATTTGATTTGATTTTCATTTCATTTTAAAATGCCACCTGAATCTTCTTAATTCCCCTTCATTAAAATATATCTAGTTAAAATGCAGGGCAGGAATAGTCTTTATTGTTGATTGGGGTCTTATTCACTCACTGTTCATTTCAAGGAATAAATTACCAACAGATTAGGTCAAATAAAAAGATACTCCAACTAATGACATAAAAGACAGCAAAGCAATGAGTTTGATTAATACTCACTAGGCCAGAGTCTGATCAAACACCAGGAAAGAGATGGAAGGGATAGTTCTATACAGCACACACATGAACTAGGTATGAAGCAGAAACAAGGTGTTCCCTTCTTTAGAAGTGCATCTCTTCCAAAAAACTTCCCTCATCCCTTACTTCCACCTTTTGATTTTAACCTTAGGTTGAAAATAGTTTCTCCTTCTACAAATATCCAGAACCCAAAACGTAATAGTTATAATGGCAGCAACCATTTGGGTGCTTACTATGCACAGATCAATTATCTTATTGAATCAAAATTTTAAATTTTATTATTTTTTAATAAAAAAATAAGACATGTGAGTCTTAGACTCGCATGTCTGGCATGCAGATAACACTTAAAAAATGACTGTAGAAAAAAAATAATAGTGAATGACATAGAACATTAAAATACCTTCATTCCATTAAAATGAATGTGTTAGTCACTCAGTCGTGTCCAGCTCTTTGGAACCCTATGGACTGTAGCCCATCAGGCTCCTCTGTGCATGGAATACTCCAAGCAGGGCTACTGGAGTGGATTGCCATTTCCTTTTCCAGTCAATCTTCCTGACCCAGGGATCAAACCCATGTCTCCTGCATCTGTTGCCTTGCAGTGGATTCCTTATCATCTGAGCCACTAGGGAAATCCATGAGGCCACAAGGCCTTATTATTTCCAGTTTAATCTGATTTTTGTTTCAGACAAACACCTTGGTATTTCCCATTTATTTCTCCCCACATTTTGTCCTCTTCCATGATATCCTGGAATTATCTCTTTTCAGTTCTTGCATCTCATTCCTAAAATGTGTAAAGCTTTGGGGCTAAATGGTGACTTCCACAGGGATTAACAAAATCCCTATTTCTCTGTTCCAGTTGAAATGACCAGACCCAGGAATGTGGCTGACCAGAATGTGAGTAGTGCTGTCTCTACAATATAACAGTTTGCTTATCTCGTGTGTATCTTCATTATGCTACCAGCCTGAGCAGAAGACCTAGGTTTAGAGGATCCAGAGTTGGAGGACAGAAACTTTTAACTTCTGAGCAAGGAGCGTTATCTAACTGAAGTTCCAGCAGAGATTCCAAGCATAGGAGAGAGGCAGGGAACAAACCTTCCAGGGAAGAAGAAAATTCAAGAATACTTTTTGAGTTAGATTTAAGTGTTAGATGTATAGTATTGCTAAGTGCTGATGTTGTCAGGAAAATATTTTCTAGGTTATGCTTCTGAGGCAATACAATGAGGTAGAAATATCCCAAAGCTGTAAAAGGACTCAGAGCAATATGGTCTCTGACATCATCAACAATAGAAGGGTTACACAGGGTAGATTTAGAAAGATGATCATTTGCAGCAGAAAAGGAAGCTCCCTTTAATTTCAAAGTAAAAGTAATGAGATCAATATAATGGATTGTATTGTGTCTAGTTTCATATCAGTTAACGTGTCTTCTTCTCAAGAATACACCCAAAAAGTATAAAAGTAGCATTGCAAAATGCACAGTTTTTGTAGCTTGGAAGAAATGGAAAATAGACATTAATAACCAACCATAGCATAAAAATCATACAATTTAGACATTTGTAAAGAACAGCATATGATTCTGGTTTTGGTGACCCCCAAAAGGCTTTGGGGGTGCACATGATGAGGCTGCTGGCATTCGTGGTTTTGGATCTATTTAACTGTCACTCAGGCAGGGGAAGGAGCCAAGCTTTTGGCCTCTAAATCACTGCTGAACAGCGATGTGCCATGGAAGGGTGAGACCTGACCTTACAGTACATCTACAATGTTGGCTCAAGTGCTGTATGTATTAGATGTGGAATTATCTGATGATATTTTTCCCTCTAGAAGAGTTCTTTGACATTGTGTCTGGGATGCTCAGTGTCAAATGGGATCAGATTGCACCTGCTAGCAGCATCTCCCACACAGTGGTCCTGCACCCTCTCAAGGCTGGTTATTTCACTTCACCTCAGCAACTATTACTTACTTGGCTCAGGAGGATGGGTCCATTGTGATGGGCTTTACCAGTACAACTGGACAGGAAAGACTCCTGGCTCAGTGAGAGTTTGAGAGGGGATTCTCCCTCCATTTCCTGGACTGGATGACCTCTGGGGTCATGACTCTCCCTCCCATTGGCATACTCCTGCAGTTGTGGAACTCCAGCAAGAGGAAATATGACACCCCTAAAGTCAAGAAAAAGTGAATGGGGTCTTCCACAGCCCTTCCTTCCCAAGATGTCCAGGTGCTTTCCAGACTCCAAAGGGTATCTCAAATGCAATCTCTTCTCCCTCAGCTCTTGGCTAGGTTCTCCTGGATCTTGCCCTGCTCTCAACCAAAGCAAAGGACCAGGCCTGGGAGGCTATGAAAGCCTCTTTGGTTCCGCCTGAAGCTATATAAAGAGGATTGCCTAAGGCAACAGCCTGAGCCTAGGGGCCCTGTGGTGACCCCCACCCCTCCTCAAGGTGTCATAGGGCATGTTGCTAGCGACGTGACCTCTCTCTGGGGTCTAGGATGGGGCACCTCTGAGACTGCATGACACCACACCCATTGCCCACCATCCCCTATCAAAAGAAGGTAGAAGATAAGGTGAAAGCTATGGGACTTTTCGAGGCTACCCAGTCTCTGTGGTGGCTTAGGGAAGCTCTTACCAAATGGGATTTTCTAATAAAAACAAATGTTTGCTGTTAAAAAAAAAAAAAACACAATATTTTAATTAAGTGCTTGGTCAAAGGATAAATCAGATAAGAAAAATATTAAAAAGAAACTACAAAATACAAAAATATGAACCACATACATAAAAATGTGTGTATTCTCACAAACACACAAATCACATCCTTAGAAATTTTACTGGTAAGCAAAAAGAATTAAAATATATTAAGCATTCAGTGTAAATAGTTGGTAGAAGAATAAGAGAACATGAAGAAACAGAGACATCAGTAAATATAGAGAGAAAATTAAGTAATCTGTAAATAGAAATGATAAAAATTAGATAGAAATATCTACACCTACTTAATAAGACAAATAAGAACACAGCTAATTGTGAACTAGCTTCATCAAGAAAAAAGAAGGAAAAAACCGACACAATTATATGAACATCCAAAGTATATGAAAGATAAAAGGAAGATAATTCTGTGTATAAATTTATGTTAATAAAAAAGAAAAAAGTTATTTTATAGAAAAGTAGCACTTTAGGATAAATAATAGTCATAACTCAAAAAGAAATTGAGGAGCAATTTAGACTAATAACTACAGAGGCTCTGTCTTACCAATTTAACTGCCCACTTAGTATCCCAAAGACATCTTAAATCAGACTTGACCAAACTGAGTGGCTGAGTTTCTTTCCCAGCCCATTTGGTCCACCCACAGTTTTTCTCCTACTCAGGAAATGACACATCTCCCATTTTCTCATACTAAGAAACCTGAACTCATCGTTACCCATTTTGCCCTTCATATTCAGCAAATCCTGTTGTCATTGCCTTTGATTAAATCCAGAATCCAAAGTCTATCCACCATCTCCATCCTGCAGCCCTGGCCTTCTCTCATCAGGATTACTATAATGCTCTCCTTCATGGTCTTCAAACTTTGGTTCTTGATTTGTTAAAGACTTTAATTACTCCTTACAAAGCTTCTATGCTGCCCATTTTGCTCAAGGTGAAAGTCAAAGCCATTGCCATTCTTTACAGACCTCCCTCTCTCAAACCCCTCTTCTCCTACTCACCCCATCACCCCATATCCATGCTTTCCCTTTGCTGCCCTATTGCCTGTGGGAGTTGATATGGGTAAGTTATTTTGCAGGCTAATTTGAAAATATGTATCAAAACCTTAAAAAGTGCACATACCCTTTAGTTCAGCAATATTTTTTCTGAATTCATGATATAACCACAAGTGTGCACAAATAATGTTTACAAGAACAGTCATTATAATGTAATTTTAATATTAAAATTAGAAAACATCTTAAACATCTGGTAAAAGTAATAACTGAATACTTTAACAAATTATAGTGTTGCACTGAAAAGAACATTTAAAATTGATTATAAAAATTCATATTTTATAATATAGGAAATTTTTACTATATATTTTGTGACTATAAGATACAAAATATATGCTATTTAATTTTAAAAACACAAATTTATACTATATTATATTTATAATATCATCTGACATGAATACTGCATGGATTTTCACAAATGGGAGTATTAAAAATATACATCTCTTCATAATTGGATTAAGCATGAATTCAAACATTTTATATCTTTTTCTATATCTCCTCCAAAATTAGAAGAAAATTATTGACTTTAATCAGAAAACTAATAGCTCAGACAGTAAAGCGTCTGCCTACAATGCAGTAGACCCGGGTTCCATACCTGGGTTGGGAAGATGCCCTGGAGAAGGAAATGGCACTCCAGTGTTCATGCCTGGAAAATCCCATGGACCGAAGAGCCTGGTAGGCTACCATCCACGGTGTTGAAAAGAGTCAGACACAACTAGGTGACTTCACTTTCACTTTCTTTCATAGTAAGATTAAAAATATTGATGAGAATTTACTTGAGAAACTCAAAGTCTACTGATATGTTACTACCATCATTGATAATGATAACCATTTATTGAGGGCTATTATTTGTGACAGCCATTCACATAGAAGATTCAGAGTTAGTTCAGTGCATTATTTTCACCCTGGGTACACAGTGGTTCTGACTTCATATGCTTATATGTCTATGTGTGTATGTCTTTGTATATGTCTATGTCTATGTAAAATCCTCAAGTTGATTGTCTAGTACCTTCCTACTATCAGCCTTACCTGGGAGCTTGTTGAAATGCAGTGTCTCCCCCACCCGCACCTCCCAGACCTGTGGAATCTGAATCTACGTTTGGATAAGGTCCCAGGTAGTCTAAAGGCACACTCAAGTTTGAGACGCTCTGGATTAAAAACATTCTTAAAACATCAAATGAAGGAAAAACCTTTCCTTTTCTGATTTTTTTTTTTTTTCTGTAAACTGATTCTGACTCATTGTCCTTGGGAGCACCAGAATTATTTTATTTTGTGATGCAGGCTGTCACATTTAAACTCTTCTATGCAGTTTTGCTCTATGGCATTTCCTACAGAGCATCTGGTTTAAAGTAATCTGAGGTGTAACAAATGAACTGTGCTTCTCATAGTGCTAGGGAAACATGATTGATATTTTCAGTTTGCTGCTTTTCACATCTGTGAGTTCACCTTGATTTGTCTCCTTTTTCAGCTGCCACCACTTCTGTGGGCTTTGGTAGCTGGGAGGTACACAGAGAGAAGGTCTCTGCTCCTTGCACTTGGAGATGGTGTGATGACATGAGTGCCTACATGACGGTGGTTGGCAGAGAAGTGAGGTATGCCTTAGAGGCCGGCAGATCATCCGCCCTCTTATGTGACACCTGCCAGATTGGGACAATTTCTCATCTGAGGAAAGGACTGGGTACTCACAATGGAGGCATTCCCAATGTCAGTTCAGTTCAGTCACTCAGTCGTGTCCAACTCTTTGTGACCCCATGAATCACAGCACGCCAGGCCTCCCTGTCCATCACCAACTCCCAGAGTTCACTCAAACTCATGTCCGTCAAGTTGATGATGCCATCCAGCCATCTCATCCTCTGTTGTCCCCTTCTCCTCCTGCCCCCAATCCCTCCCAGCATCAGAGTCTTTTCCAATGAGTCAACTCTTCGCATAAGGTGGCCAAAGCACTGGAGCTTTAGCATCATTCCTCCCAAAAAACACCCAGGGCTGATCTCCTTTAGAATGGACTGGTTGGATCTCCTTGAAGTCCAAGGGACCCTCAAGAGTCTTCTCCAACACCACAGTTCAAAAGTATCAATTCTTCAGTACTCAGCTTTCTTCACAGTCCAGCTCTCACATCCATACATGACCACTGGAAAAATCATAGCCTTGACTAGACGGGGCTTTGTTGGCAAAGTAATATCTCTGCTTTTGAATATGCTATCTAGGTTGATCATAACTTTCCTTTCAAGGAGTAAGCGCCTTTTAATTTCATGGCTGCAATCACCATCTGCAGTGACTTTGGAACCACCAAAAATACAGTCTGATGCTGTGTCCACTGTTTCCCCATCTATTTCCCTTGAAGTGATGGGACCAGATGCCATGATATTTGTTTTCTGAATGTTGAGCTTTAAGCCAACTTTTTCACTCTCCTCTTTCACTTTCATCAAGAGGCTTTTTAGTTCCTGTTCACTTTCTGCCATAAGAGTGGTGTCATCTGCATATCTGAGGTTATTGATATTTTTCCCAGCAATCTTGCTTCCAGCTTGTGCTTCTTCCAGCCCAGCGTTTCTCATGATGTACTCTGCATATAAGTTAAATAAGCAGGGTGACCATATACAGCCTTGATGTGCTCCTTTTCCTCTTTGGAACCAGTCTGTTGTTCCATGTCCAGTTCTAACTGTTGCTTCCTGAACTGCTTATAGGTTTCTCAAGAGGCAGGTCAGGTGGTCTGGTATTCCCATCTCTCTCAGAATTTTCCACAGTTTATCGTGACCCACACAGTCAAAGGCTTTGGCATAGTCAATAAAGCAGAAATAGATGTTTTTCTAGAACTCTCTTGCTTTTTTGATGATCCAGTGGATGTTGGCAATTTGATCTCTGGTTCCTCTGCATTTTCTAAGACTAGCTTGAACATCTGGAAGTTCATGGTTCATGTATTGCTGAAGCCTGGCTTGCAGAATTTTAAGCATTACTTTGCTAGCATGTGAGATGAGTGCAATTGTGTAGTAGTTTGAGCATTCTTTGGCATTGCCTTTCTTTGGGATTGGAATGAAAACTGACCTTTTCCAGTCCTGTGGCCACTGCTGAGTTTTCCAGATTTGCTGGCATATTGAGTGCAGCACTTTCACAGCATCATCTTCCAGGATTTGAAACAGCTCAACTGGAATTCCATCACCTCCACTAGCTTTGTTCATAGTGATGCCTGCTAAGGCCCACTTGACTTCATATTCAAGGATGTCTGGCTCTAGGTGAATGATCACACCATCATGATTATCTGGGTTGTGAAGATCTTTTTTGTACAGTTCTTCCGTGTATTCTTGCCACCTCTTCTTAATATCTTCTGCTTCTGTTAGGTCCAGACCATTTCTGTCCTTTATCGAGCCCATCTTTGCATGAAATATTCCCCTGGTATCTCTAATTTCCTTGAAGAAATCTCTAGGCTTTCCCATTCTGTTGTTTTCCTCTATATCCCAGTGTCATCTTCCTGTATTTTATCTGGACCTGGGGCTCTAAGTGCCCAACCACTCAGAAAAATTACCTTCTACAAAACAACTCACATAGTAACATTACACAGTGACCACATTTACCACGTGGTTCAGAGATGCTGGTCTCAACTATGCAATCATGTGAGGTAGGCAAAACTGTTTTGTTTGTTAGATGGACCAATTATGCCTCAGACAGTTTAGTTCCTGCTCTGGGTGTCACGTTAGTGAAGGATGGAATCTCATGTCCCCTGTCTAGATCTCTATCTGATGCCCTGGCCTTGGGACTGGAAAGTTAAATATAGCAACAGTTGATTAGGCACCTAAGTAATAACAACAGGCTCTGCTGCTTTTTGATCATGTCAGACCCCTCTCCATATCTATGCTGTCCTTTCTCCTTTGCCTAAAACTGCAGTATCCTTAGGAACTGTCTTAGCATCAAGCAGCTCATCTTTAGTCACATGTGGTTCCTTTAATCAGCTGTTCTCCCTTATTAAGCTGGAGTTTCATTGCCCTATAAAGAAGACATCCCTCTAAGACTGAAAGCATCTCCTCTGTCCTGCTCCTCAACTTCACTGTGCTCCCCTTTTACTGACTTAGTGATTCCAAAAGTCACCCATTCTATCCTTCAGTTCTTGTCTTTTCCTTCAGATTTGCTATATTTGCTTGTGGCTTCATATACGCAATTCAGCAGTTCTTTCTTGGGTTTCCTAATATGCTAGACCATACAAGGTGGTCTGATACCTTATATTTGTCCAGAGGTCACCCCCTCCCAGCCCCCAGGACAGTAGGTGCTACCAACTTGCTCCCTCACATCTTACAGGAAGCAATCACATGGTTCCACCTCATGCATTTGCAGCTCAATCAAGATCACATTTGTGCATCTGTTTTCAAGTACTGAGCTTTGACTTTCTCTCTGTCTAATCTCTTGGCTTGGTAGTGTGTTTATTACCAAGGGAAGGATCTGGGCCTCTGATTTGCCTAGTGCTTCATCTTCTCTGCCCAGAGCTTGAAAACCAGCTTTGTGTCTTGGATTCCAATACCAGCTAACAGTGATGGCTGCCCACTGGTCACTTTGTCTGGGCCCCTGATGCCAAGGGCTTACCTGTATTATGATTTATGGATGATGACCACTTTGGATATTGTGTTCACACTGAAGGTACCCACCCTTCTGTTTTCTCTACCAACTCTATGTCTCTCTTCAGCAAGAGTCTAATTCTAGCTCTTACTCTCTCATTTCCTGTAGTTATCCATGCCCTGACTGACTAGCCTACTTCATAAAACAGAAGATTAAGGAAAGAGAAACGAATGAAGATTTGGCATCTAGATCAAGAATGACATGTTATATATTGATTTTTAAGTACAGTAACTATTTATTGAGCAGCTACTATTTATTTGAATGTAGAGCAAGATATGTTGTATTTTTATTATTCCTGCTAATAAAAACCATACAAGGTAAGGATTATACCCTCCGTTTGTTAACGGTGCAATTTGGGCCTAAGCTTGAAAACGTATATATAGTCAGTAAATGTCAAAACCAGAGTTTAATTTTGAAGACTAGCTCAGCACTACCCCAGCTCCTCTTTTCCCACTATTCTATTCTAGTTAGAAAGGTACTATTGGAAAGTAAAAGTATTATGACCGCTTGGAGAGTGTTTTCAGAATCTTCTTTAATCATCTGATTAATTTTGATAGTAAGCTTATCTCAGTGAATCCAGGATTAAAATTAGTTTGATCAAGCAAAATTCAGTAACCTTGATCATATTTTCACTACTTTAGATATATGCTACTTAAAAAGATTACATAAGGTCTTCTCAATGACAT
The DNA here is from genome assembly GCF_032405125.1 of Capricornis sumatraensis. Classification (NCBI taxonomy): domain Eukaryota; kingdom Metazoa; phylum Chordata; class Mammalia; order Artiodactyla; family Bovidae; genus Capricornis; species Capricornis sumatraensis. Next base: position 8,913,409 of record NC_091078.1, read on the forward strand.
TTTAGTCATAATTTCTAAAGCTCACAATCACTTTGAAAAGGTGGTATTTTATATTGAAATCTGCCCTTGAGTGTGGTCAGATGATTCATTCACCAGCTTCACTTCCTTTTCCTGAGTAATTAGGGTCTTGTTTGAAGTTAAGCTGTTCACTGCTGGATGTCATAACTCTTTTGCCTGGTGACATATGTCAGATAGGTCCACCATAGCTGGTCAAAGTCACATTCCTCATCCAAGGGGAAGCCAGGACATAATCTCATAAGAAGCTGATTTGCACAAGAGGGGGCGGGTAGAACTTGGTATCTCCTACTTGGAGTTCTCTTCAGGCAGGTCCCCGTTTCACTCACTAGATCACCGCAAGGAGGAGAGACTGAATATTAAGTGAAGAGAGCTGTTTCACTAACATCAACAACAACAACAACTCCCGGGATACTGAGACCAAAGACATCCACAGAAAAGCGGATGTCTTAAAGGGTGAAAGGTATTCCCCATTTCTCATCAGTACACATCTACAATCACTCCTGTATTTCTGTGACACCAGTGTGCTGGACACTGTAGTACTCTTAGGCCCTGGGTGATACGGCAGCTGAGTCCAGTTAACAGCTCCCAGGTGATATGGCATCTTCAGACTGGTAATGTCTGATAAAAGCAGCAATAATCCTGGGCTAGGAGATGGAGAGTCTAGGAGAGGAGACGGCACAGAGGAAATTTTAAGAAACCACAGACCTCCAGGGCAACTGATCTGGTCATAGTTATGTGAGACCACTGGGGCGATGCCCCGTCAGTATCCCCTTAAGTCTCCGTGAACACCTTAGGGCTTTCTCCTGCACTTTAGACCTCCAGTGTTCTTGCCTGGAGAATCCCAGGGACAGGGGAGCCTGGTGGGCTGCTGTCTCTGGGGTCGCAGAGTTGGACATGACTGAAGCGACTTAGCAACAGCAGCAGCAGCAGCCTATAATGTTACGTGGAATTTTAGGATGCATTAAATAACTTTATTTTTCTTTGTTTTCCTTCAAAAGTTAACAATATTATGGCTTTGGGCCTTAGGAGCTGTCTTTTTCTTTTGCTTTAGTTTTTAAATGCAGTCAATATTTCCAAACATGCCCCAGAGCACTGAATGCATTTCAGTGTGTATATTGTAGCCCAAGCCTCATATCCAGGGTAGAATTTATGATGTTATTTCATCAGAAATACAATTTTAGAAAATATAAACTTTTAGAAGTTAAAAATGAGCTGAAGGCCAGCAATTGGTTTTATATTACCGGGTACTATGTCACAGTTTGCCATCCTGTTCTGTTTGGGAGTCAGTGGACTTTGTAAGCACAGTCCTGGGACTAGGACTGGATGTATTTTATGCCCATGAATAAGCATTCACTGTATGCTTATCAGGCTATACATCAATGCCAAGAAGAATAATCAATAGCTAGTTATGAAATTCAAATGGGACAAAGGAGCCATGGGGAGTCATGACTTGTGAACTATGGATGTGGGCAGAGGAAAAGGAACCTGGCAGAATTCTCTGGAGATCAGTTATCGATTGTGAAATATTGGTCATTTCTAAGTTCAGCTGAGTGAAGTAAGCTAGTAGGAAACTGCTAGAAATGTGTTTAGGTAAAGGAAAGTTAAACAGCACTACTCAAAGCATCTGATTCCAGCTCAATATGCATTTGCCTCTTTCTTTCTCTTTGAAAAATTCCATCCTTAGTGCATTTTCCAATTCCTGCAAAAAATCTCATGGGCTATTAACTGATTTCCACGTCCTTTCCCGGAGCAAAGTGACTTGGAAAGAAAACCGTTAAGACAGTCTTCTCTGTCAGATATGCTAAAGTATTTTCCATACAAATAAACTACTGTGTGTCCAGAGAGTGTCTTCCATGCAGCTTGAAGTTACTTGAAGATAGGAAAGATAGTGATTTCCAGTCAGATGGATGTATAGTAATAGTAATCATCTCACAAAGATTAAACTCACTAGGGTGGCAGGGTGCTTGGTAAGAGGGTGAGTATTCTTACTGTCACTTAGTGAAAAGATCAAGAGTGGCTAGGAGCAGAAATGGCTCTGAATCCATTCAGTTCAGTTCAGTTCAGTTCAGTTCAGTTCAGTTGCTCAGTCATGTCCAGCTCTTTGCGACCCCATGAATCACAGCACGCCAAGCCTCCCTGTCCATCACCAACTCCCGGAGTTCACTCTAACTCACATCCATCGAGTCCATGATGCCATCCAGCCATCTCATCCTCTGTCATCCCCTTTTCCTCCTGCCCCTAATCCCTCCCAGCATCAGAGTCTTTTCCAATGAGTCAACTCTTCACATGAGGTGGCCAAAGTACTGGAGTTTCAGCTTTAGCATCATTCCTTCCAAAGAACACCCAGGACTGATCTCCTTTAGAATGGACTGGTTGGATCTCCTTGCAGTCCAAGGGACTCTCAAGAGTCTTCTCTAACACCACAGTTCAAAAGCTGTTCAATTCTTCAGTGCTCAGCTTTCTTCACAGTCCAACTCTCACATCCATACATGACCACTGGAAAAACCATAGCCTTGACTAGAGGGAGCTTTGTTGGCAAAGTAATGTCTCTGCTTTTGAATATGCTGTCTAGGTTGGTCATAACTTCCCTTCCAAGGAGTAAGCATCCATTACCACTCTCCCAAATCTCAACTATTCTTACATCTCCCCCATTTCATTAGTAGTATCAGTTTCCACTGTCTCCAGCCACAAACACTGCAGTCACCCCTATTTTCTCTGAATCCCTTACCTGCTCATCTATTGGGTCTCAGGTTGATCTCTCATTTGTAGAGAGTTGTGGAGTTTTAAATTATTTGGAGAGGAGAGTGTTAAGGAATTGATGAGCCAGAAAAACAAAACGTGTCATATTAAAAGAAGATGGCATAATTTTCAAGACTGGAAGCCCTTAGTGACCTTGGTTATGGACCTCCACATTAAAATTTTAAAATACTTCAAAAAAATCTGTCCAGTCATATTCAGGTTTAGGCAGCCTATTTTAATCTTCATCACTTATTACTTCCCAACGCTACCAGGTCCTTAAAATTTTAAATCTAAGTTATATCACTCAAAAGAAAAGTCATTCAGTGTCTGTCTCTTTCATACAGTGTGTAGCTTCTTAGCTTCAACCTTGTTCATCATCCTGTTTCCCAGGCATAAACATTACTGTATAATTTTTAAGACAAGTAATTGGTTTTCATACTTAAATCATGCTGTTTCAACTCTCTGCAGTTGTTTCACTCTTCCAATCACCCCTACTCACCTACCACTTTCATATCCTCTATCTTTCCCCACCTGCTAGTTCACCTTGAAATTCTCATTTCAATATCAGAGTCAACTCCTGACTTAATTTCCCCCCTAATTCTTCATGTGGAATTAAGCACTTCCATGCTTCTGGTGTAGTGATCATTTTATTGAATTTCCATCACCATATGTCATTCACTGTATTATGATTAGCTCTGTGTATAATCTGCCCACTCTGCTGGATTGTGAATTTCTAGGAATTCAGACTTAGTCACGACTTTATCCCCAGCATCCAGCATACTGTTTGGCAAATAGTACTCAGCACATATTTAAATGAATTAAAAATACATGTTAAATTAATTGATCAGTTTAATTTTCAAGGATTTAACCTGCCATTGCTAAATATGTTAAATTACATTTTTAATTAAATATATATTTGGACTGAATATCAAACCCCAGGTCATGATATTCAGATACACATTTCTTGTTATCAACCCTTCTAGTCCTGAGAGTTCTGAGAACAGTTTTCAATATGGAGGATTTTTCAGAGAAGAAAGAGAATGGTAAAATGGGGTGCAGTTATTTGACAACTCATCTCTCCTTTTAAGTTCTTATATTTAGAGAAAGTAAAAGTGTGCACAAAGAAACCTAAATTTCTGCAACTGCTTTCTTTCGATAACCTTGGATAAAGTCAATCCTACATCTAGAGTTGCACTGCTCCATGTGGTTTTCCCAGCCCCATGTGGCTATTAAAAGTTCAGTTTAGATTAATTAAAATTATGTAAACTGAAAAATTCAGTTTCTTGGTAGCATTAGCCACATTTCAAATGCTCAGTAGCCATGTATGGTTAGTGTTTACCCTATTAAACAGTGCAGACATAGAACACTTCTGTACATCATCACAGGAAGTTCTACCAGACAGCGATAATCTATAAGATTTCTCAAACTACTGAAAGAGCCATCTTTATAAATGCAACGTGTTTATGTCACTCTCATGCCTAAATCTTTTAGTGGGGTGAGATTCTGTCCAATATCCAATTCAAAGGCTTTAATATATATCCCTGCCCTTCATAGACTGCCTTTCCTGATGATCCCTCCATCTTCATGGCTTGTTACAGTCCCACAGTCACCTTATGTGTTGCAGGAAATGGTTTTCTTACAAGTTGGTAGATTGGCAGAGCGCTGACCACCTACATCTACCTTTTGCCTAGAATACCTGTCCATGTGTCTAATTCACACAAATTTTCCAGGCATGATAACATGAAACCTTCCTTGTCTCTCTCTATTGGTCTCACTCCTTGTCTCTCTCCTCATCTGTTTTCCCATCACCTTGTGTGCTGAATTTTCAGATACAATTTCCCCTGAACAGTAATGGAAATGTAATGCCTTTTTTACTTTTAAATGTAAATGCCTTTGTTACTTTTACTTTGTTACTTTTTATTTTTTACTTTTAAATGTAATGCCTTTGTTACTTTAAAAAAATTTTTATTTATTTTAATTGGAGGCTACTTTTTTACAGTATTGTAGTGGTTTTGCCATACATTGACATGAATCAGCCACGGGTGTACATGTGTTCCCCATCCTGAGCCCCCCTCCCACCTCCCTCCCTATCCCATCCCTCTGGGTCATCCCAGTGCACCAGCACTGAGCACCCTGTATCATGCATTGAACCTGGACTGGCGGTCTGTTTCACATATGATAATATACATGTTTCAATGCTATTCTCTCAAATCATCCCACCCTTGCCTTCTCCCACAGAGTCCAAAAGACTGTTCTATACATCTGTGTCTCTTTTGCTGTCTCACATATAGGGTTATTGTTACCATCTTTCTAAATCCCATATATATGTGTTAGTATACTATATTGATGTTTTTCTTTCTTGCTTACTTCACTGTATAATAGGCTCCAGTTTCATCCACCTCATTAGAACTCAGTAACAGTAGTGCCTTTTAGCTCCATCATGACGTAAATATGGTTGATAAAGCATAATGATTGCTTCTATGGAAAAAACACATCAATGTTTAATACAGTGTCCTCTTACCATTCATCTTCAATCCCCCAAAATGGACATAACACAAAAATTTCTAAATTTGGCAGTAGTTTGAATCAGATCTCTCTATACTCTTTGGCTACACTATTCTCTGATTTACACATTTATCCTCTTAACATATCTTGATAAAAATAAAAACAAAGCATTTATTTTTGAGTTGGTTATACACAGTATTTAATTTATTGATTTTGGTAGATTTCTGCTTTGCCTGTCCCAAGATTATGGTTACATATATTCAGAGATGCTGTTTTGAACACAAAGAATAACCCACAGAAGTTAAAGAAATGATTATGAGTTGCAATATTCAGAGAAATAATTGGAGAATGTATTATATTGTCAACATTTAGCCGTTATAATCAACTTTAATCATCAAAGCTGCCTTGGAGTCTTTAGTATTTTAACATTAATTTCAAAATAATTTATTCTATTATTACACTGACTTTCATACTAATGTAAATGAACTTAATAAGATGAAACGCAAATGTAATGTTAAAACAGAAACATAATAGAAATTGTAACCCAAATGAGTACACTCCAAAGCACAGAGGCTTTTTGGCTGGCTTCTGTGGAGGAATTTTCATTTCCTTTAATCCATATCACAGACGTGTTGTCACGTCACCAAAAGGGGAGATAAAAATTCTAATGAAATCTTTTTTGCATTTAAATGATAACTTGTGTTCTGTGTTCATTTGCCTTTAAAATTGACTGAAATTGTACTGAAAACGTGTGCATTCTAGGGTTAAAATTACAATTGTGAGCCTGACTTGCTCACACACATACCCGATCCCTCCCCTATATAACCTTCATAGAGATTTTTCTCACTCTTCATCCTTATTTCTCAGTTAAAGAGAAATGATCTTTGTTTAATTTTAATTTTTAGAAATTATAAGTAGTACTCAGTCTTTGTCATTAAGTCTAATATGCTTTGATTACCTGGGCTGCTGCTGCTGCTGCTAAGTCGCTTCAGTCGTGTCCGACTCTGTGCGACCCCATAGACGGCAGCCCAGCAGGTTCCCCCGTCCCTGGGATTCTCCAGGCAAGAACACTGGAGTGGGTTGCCATTTCCTTCTCCAGTACATGAAAGTGAAAAGTGAAAGTGAAGTCGCTCAGTCGTGTCCAACTCTGTGCGACCCCATGGACTGCAGCCCACCAGGCTCCTCCGTCCATGGGATTTTCCAGGCAAGAATAGTGGAGTGGGGTGCCATTGCCTTCTCCGTGATTACCTGGGAAATAATGACAAAATTAAATGTTCCTGTTTAACTCTTAAATCCTGGATAAATATTTGTTGATGTTACTTCATTCTAATTAAAAGCGGTAAAAATATAAACCTACACCTTGAATCCAAAGTTATGCAGTGTGCACATTTAATGTGAATTAGTCTTTTGGACTTCAGTCTCTCCGTGGTTCATCACTGTGACAATTAGTCCAGTGATTCTAGTTCTAACAATTAATTCATATTAACTGTGGTTAAACTCTGGTATAAAATATTAAATATATAAACTGTAATGTTTTGATACTCTGAAAATATATGAAAATAATATCATGACTTTTAGATGAATACATGATAAAAGAGTACATTATCTTTCAGGTCAGGGTAATGAAAACATATTTTAAGACCAATAACTAAGCAACCAAGCTAAGAAATTGAATGACAGAAAAAACATATATGATACAAGCATCTCTTATACATTTCACTATTTGTGTTCTCTACTTTCTGGTAATGTTAGCTCTCTCCTTCCTGTCCCATTCTTTTATTTTATGCATGTGTGCACACACATAGACACACACACCTGTGCAACCACTATGTCCCCTGGACACTTAGTCATTTTATACGTCACTTCTACCAAGTGTGAGGCAATAAAAAATTCTTCTAGTCCTAATACCATTGGTTCCATGATAGGACCCAATCTGCTCTGTGTTCAGAATGCTAATATCCTCAGAACTAACTTTTATTCGAGTCACACTCTTTCTTTCATGGTGTATACATGTGTCTCTCCTCCTAGCTCTGAAAAAACAATTGTTCTAGCCTTCTTACTATTGATTCCATGATAGGACCCAATCTCTTCCGTGTCCTCCTCTCCTTCTACTTGAATTATCTTTTTTGTACTCCTACGTAGGCTGTAATTAAGAACCTTGAATACAAAGCATTTATAACAAGAATCTGCACTACTACAATTGCTTCTGACTACAGTATCACCAACAATAAGTTGACAGTTTCACAAGTCCCACTTGGACCCTTATAGTTAGAAACTGTCTATGTAAGTCATATTAAACTACTTTTATTAAAGAAAGAAAATATAATTTTTTGTATTAAGATTGGTTTTTGATGTGGACACCACATCTAATTAAGCACCACTCTTGTCTGTGACTGCTTCTTCTTTGTGGGTTATGGGTCACTCTGCATTAAATGCCATTCTACTCTTTTGCTAAGATACAGAGTGTTGAAAAATTTTATCTTTGAAATCAGGTCACTGGATTTGAGTTCTAATTCCATCTCTTCTGAACTGTGGGACCTATATCACAGATTCCTGGGTTTTTATCAATTTACTTATATAAACATGGAGGTAATAATAGCACCTACCACATAAAATTGTGAGGATTAAATGAAGTAATTCATATAAGTATTTAATAGAGTGTCTGACACAGTTAACTTTCTATAAATGTTATTTATGGTAATTTTGAAATGAAATACAAAATCTGTCTACTATAATCATGGATTTAGCAAGCTGATTGCATAAGTGGAATTTTGCAAATGTAATTAAGCATTTATGTTAATTTGAATCAAACATATATTATTTTTCATTACCGGCATAGTGCATTGCATTGCACATAGTATGTAGGGAATAACTCCTTTTATCTGATGGTCAGACAGATGAATTATTTGATGGATGAATAAAAACAGTATATAAACATGCAGTTGAAATTATAAATGAGTAAGACTACAATAATTTTTAAATATTATTTTATTTATTAATCATCTAAAACTAACATTCTTCTTTTAGAATATTTATTATACTAAATTAAAAAAAAAATAGCTAGCCTGAAATCTCTGAACTACATTGGTTGGACGAAGTTCACTGTGCTCAAACCCTTTGGGCTCCAGTTAGAATCGTCTTACCTAATCGTCTTTCCCTATACATGGCTTCTTGGCTGATTTGTACCATCAGATAGAAATTGGCCTCTGAAGCATCCCAGTTAACAGGGTAAGGAGAAAAGAGATGGGAATGTGATATAAAGTAAATGCTTTGTGGTGTTTATTTAGCATTTCTTCCTTGGAGGGACCACCTCTCTCCAAATCCATAGTCCTGGTAAAGCTATGAAGACTTTCCTGAACTTGGACAGCCCAGCAAAAAGGTGGACAGTAGCTCTACTCTGGACAGCCAGAGCACTTCACTAGACATTTCTGAGACTGCCAGTGGGAACAACTGTTTCCTGCTTTGGGGACATAAGGCTGACAGGATATGAATTTGAAGCTGCCTGAGCCAGCTTCCCTGATGACATGAAGGAAGCCCATATGTCTTAGGAAAGAATTAGGTCAACCTTCAGAAACAAATAGATCCAAGAAATTGAGAAACTTAATAACTTTATATGAAACCCTGAATGGAACTGTGTTTGAAACCATTTCCTACACCTCCTCCAGGAGTTTCCCACTTAACTGAAGCCAGTACACTCTTTTTTTCACTCATTTCTTGGAGTTATGTTTTTGTCATTTTTCTACAGGAAGTGTCCTGATTAGCTAGGGAGAAACATTAAGACAGCTTTGATTTTAATTATTCCTTAGTGTCCAAGGAAAGGAAAGAAAAAATTAAAAGGGAAGCCATGTTCTAGAACCAAGATATTTTCTTCTTTCAGTTAATCATACATTTATGAAAAGTTTATTCAGTGCTTAGTATGTCCCAGGCATTTTTTTTCTAGTTGCTTGGGTGAGATCTATTACAGAACAGACAGATAGTCTTGCCCTTGTAACACTTACATTCTAACAGGGAGAGGAAGAAAACAGTGTATGTGCAATATCCTTGACCATGTACTATATCTAGGAAAGGAGGGTTAAGGATAGTTGTAAACCATTATACTAGAGCTAATGAGTTGGAAAAAGAAAAAAGGTACTTGCTGAGAGTGAAACAAGGATTATGGAGGGATAACGGGTATTGTAATGACATCTAACATGTATGACCAAGGGGATGAGTGACTGAGGGGTAATGTAGACGATCGTTGGAGGAGAGAATGTTTAGGAAGTAGCAGGTAAAGACACTGAAAGCATCACTTCCATTTAGGTTGGAATTCCAAACAATTAAGGCAGAAGTGACGTTAACAAAAACTGGCAGTAAGCAAGATACTAAGGTCATTGAGACATGAGGGGAAAATGGGTATTAACAAATGAGGAGAATAGTAATTCCAAAGAACCTCAGACTCCTGCAGGACCATTCTGAGAGGAATGTTCTATCATAGAAAAATGATTCTTTTGGCCAGGGAAGAATGGATACGTGTATATGTATGGCTGAGTCCCTTTGTTATTTACCTGAAACCGTCACAATATTGTTTGTTAATCAGCTATACCCCAATATAAAATAAAAACTTAAAATTATTCACAACCTAAAAAAACCCCAATGATTTATGAGTTATATTAAAGAACAATTACTTAATGACTTTATATCTGAGTCTCAGTGCCTGTGCGGATTCTTAATTTAAGATGAATTTAAGAAATTTGGGGAAATTTGGTTATTTGTGCATAATTGACCTTAATGCATCTTGGATCCAAACACTCTGCTCAGATTTCAGGAATCCCTGTGTGGTTTGTAGGGGAGCTGATGATCTTCTTTGTCAAGTCTAAGACATGATTTATTTTATATACTGATGGCTAATGAGAAAAGAAGACTGTCAACATTTGTCCATTAGTATTTCTTTTCTTTTCATTCTTCCTTTTATTTTTTCTGTTTGAGAGAATGCTACAGAGTATCTCTGAAGTCTTAGGTAATTCATCAGTAGCTGATGAAGAGGGTAGTTGGGGATATGGACTATTTGGTCCAATTAGCTAATTTGGATGATATAATTTATAACAAAAATAAATAATAGTCAGCTACAAAACAGATGTGTACTCAACTGAAACTCTATTTTTCTAACAGAATTTAATTTTCTTCATGAGCTCTCATTTCCACTTGGCAGTGAATACTTTAATTTCAACACCTTCAGGAATACTCAGTCTGATTCAGTAGGTTTTTTTTTTTTTTCAGTCAAATTAACCACTATTTCTGATTTACTGTCCAGTTCTATGTTACCACATCAGTACTACCTCTTCCCTTCCTTTGGGGTTTTCTAGCGCCCATGCAGAAATACATACCACTATAGGAAGGTATTGAAAGAGAACAAGGCATACATATGATCTTAGGCATACAATACATATGGTTTTGGGGATGATTTAAGGGAATGAGTGGCTGAGATAGGTTGAAAGACAAAGTCATTTGAGGAAGGCATTTCAAGATATTAGAAAACTAGGATATGATAAGAATCTTTTACATGTATGTTGAAATAGCAAAGAGTTAATATTAGGGATATCCTTGCTGCTGCTGCTGCTAAGTCGCTTCAGTCGTGTCCGACTCTGTGCGACCCCATAGACGGCAGCCCACCAGGCTCCCCCATCCCTGGGATTCTCTAGGCAAGAACACTGGAGTGGGTTGCCATTTCCTTCTCCAATGCATGAAAGTGAAAAGTGAAAGTGAAGTCGCTCAGTCGTGTCTGACTCTGTGCGACCCCATGGACTGCAGCCTACCAGGCTCCTCCATCCACGGGATTTTCCAGGCAAGGGTACTGAAGTGGGATGCCATTGCCTTCTCCATAGAAAAAAAATATCTTAGGCATTATATGTAGCTGACTTGGCTATCTGGAACCTCTGTAACTTCCTGGCACATAGATAGTTCTATAGAAATTTGTGAATCTTCACTATTCTTCTAGGTAACAGGGCTGTTTCACAGTCTCTGCTCCTTGTGTACCCTTTCCTTGCATCATGATTGGCCATCCAGAAGGTTGTCAACCCAGCTCATATGTTCTTTTAATGTCTTCTCCTTATTCTGGATCCCAGTAGTAGATCTAGAAATGGGATAAAACAAAGTGGAGGTAGTAATAGAAGATAATGCTTAGTGCAGAGTTTGGCTCTAGGTTAGGATACTCTCTGAACTTATATCAAATTTAGTGTTTTGATTCTAAACTGGATAGTGTTGCTATTCAAATCACATGCTGTATTATGCCTTTCCATAAACAAGTGTCATTTTTTCCACACCCCTCTGAAGCAAGTGGCACATACATTTCCAATAGACTATGACAACAGATTATTCTCAGCTTTCTGCCCTTCCTCATTTCCATGCTTTATGTATGATAGTGAATTAAAGAAATGTTCCTGACTAAATAAACATTTATGAGCATGTTGATGAAAATTATGCCTGTTTCTGTCAATGCTTCATCAGTCTGACTTATCAGTAACAGAGTAACGCTAGGACAAACTGCCAACAAGAAAGTAGTCAGGAGAGGCGTGGATATTGAAAGAGGGAAAGAGTGACTTCTTATTTTAATTAAGAATCAATAGGAAAATGTGTGATAAGCTGAAAATTATTGCTGACATGAAATCTAGGAAGGCCTGGGGGTTGACACTCTAAGGAAAGCAAATCTGTGGTGTTCCTTACTAACAGTCTCTTTGATGGGGAGACTAGATGCTCCATTCATAAACTGTTACACTATTACTTGGTAAAATTTTGGTGATAAATTTAAGGCATTTGTGTTTGCTCTTGTTCATGTGTGAACTGAGCATTACTTCACAGGATTATGGTTACTAAACTGCATGCTAGGGCTGAAAATGTGTGGCAGCTCTATCAAATTATAATTTCAGGACTAATTTTTGATTGGGCTTAGTAAAAGAGGTACTGAGAAAATTGTCCAGTTTCCCATTCAGGCCACTGTCATTATCTCCAAGAAGGAGAAACAGACCATTTAGAGGTACAAAGAGTGTGTTTATGATGGAATATGATCTGCTATGAGTCTTTGTCACCTCCTGATGGCTGTGACTATGTAACTCATGAATTACAGATTCTCTTGATCTGGTTGTATTTTAGTCAAGAAGACATAGCTATGTGTGCTAAGCTGCGTCAGTCATACCTGACTCTTTGCATCCCCATGGACTGTAGCCCGCCAGGCTCCTCTGTGCATGGGGATTCTCCAGGTAAGAATCCTGGGGTGGGATGCTGCTGGCAACGGAATGAAACACCAACACTGCAGAGTGGTTTGAATCTTTTTACTTTACAACTGCTGCTTCTTGCAGCTGCTTTACTTTATATCTTTTGCACAACAATCTACAGGGCAAGTTGCCAAACACCATAATTCAGCGACTATACAGTGCGCAGGCATGGGGCGAGATAACCTTTACCTTGACTTATTTACTGCAGCTAAGACTTTTTTGGGGGGAACTTTTTTATCAACTTAGAATCCGTTTTGTCCCAGGGTCTGTTCCTTTTGAGGAATCAGAGAAACATCCTTGTGTGCAATAAATGTTCTTTTCCCATGGGAGCAAACAGGATTCTTAGCTGAACATCTCGTTTGCAGGAATGTTCAGCCCTGGTTGAGAGTCTCGTTTGCAAGCACTTCTCAACCTTCCTTAAACCTTGTTCCCTACAGGATGCCATTTCCCCTCCAGGGGATCTTCCCAACCTAGGGATCGAACCCTCGTCTCTTATGTCTTCTGCGTTGGCAGATGGGTTCTTTACCACTAGTGCTACCTGGGAAGCCCTGAAGTCATAGCTAAGACAGATATAAATAGTAAGAAATGTTTAAGTTATCAGAAATAAAAGATTTAGAGCTGATTTTATTATCTCTAAATACCCACATAATTTAAAAGCATTTTGTTAAATCTACCAAGAACTTCCAACTCAGACAGAGGATAGAGTAGAGATGATAGTGGGTATTCTTGGTCTGTGACATTAGAAAATTCAGCATTTCTTTTACTATCTTGCCCATAGTGAAAGGTAGGGGTCCCAGTTGCCCATTTTTTCTGCTGTTAGGTATATGAAAAAATGATTAGTGCTAATTAGTACTCACTTTCCATTCTCCTTCCTTTGTAGTAAAATTCTCAGTAGAACATGGTCACCAAAGTGAAGACTTTATTTCCCATCCTTGATAATACATGTAGCTCTATGGCTAAGTTTCAGCCAATAAAATATAAGCATATATAATGTGTATCATTTCTAAGTCCTGCCCTTGAAGAGAATAGGCATGAATGCCTTGGTCTCTCTCCCCTGTTTAGAAGGCAACTAAGAGAATTCCAGAAAAACATCTATTTCTGCTTTATTGACTATGCCAAAGCCTTTGACTGTGTGGATCACAATAAACTGTGGAAAATTCTGAAAGAGATGGGATTACCAGACCACCTGACCTGCCTCTTGAGAAATCTGTATGCAGGTCAGGAAGTAGCAGTTACAACTGGACATGGAACAACAGACTGGTTCCAAATAGGAAAAGGAGTACGTCAAGGCTGTATATTGTCACCCTGCTTATTTAACTTATATGCAGAGTACATCATAAGAAACGCTGGACTGAAAGAAATACAAGCTGAAATCAAGATTGCCAGGAGAAATATCAATAACCTCAGATATGCAGATGACACCACCCTTATGGCAGAAAGTGAAGAGGAACTAAAAAGCCTCTTGATGAAAGTGAAAGTGGAGAGTGGAAAAGTTGGCCTAAAGCTCAATATTCAGAAAGCGAAGATCATGGCACCTGGTCCCATCACTTCATGGGAAATAGATGAGGAAACATTGGAAACAGTGTCAGACTTTTTTTTGTGTGTGTGTGCTCCAAAATCACTGCAGATAGTGACTGTAGCCATGAAATTAAAAGACGCTTACTCCTTGGAAGAAAAGTTATGACCAACCTAGATAGCATATTCAAAAGCAGAGACATTACTTTGCCGACTAAGGTCCATCTAGTCAAGGCTATGGTTTTTCCTGTGGTCATGTATGGATGTGAGAGTTGGACTGTGAAGAAAGCTGAGCGCCAAAAAATTGATGCTTTTGAACTGTGGTGTTGGAGAAGACTCTTGAGAGTCCCTTGGACCGCAAGGAGATTCAACCAGTCCATTCTGAAGGAGATCACCCCTGAGATTTCTTTGGAAGGAATGATGCTAAAGCTGAAACTCCGATACTTTGGCCACCTCATGCGAAGAGTTGACTCATTGGAAAAGACTCTGATGCTGGGAGGAATTGGGGGCAGGAGAAGAAGGGGACGACAGAGGATGAGATGGCTGGATGGCATCACCGACTCGATGGACGTGAGACTGAGTGAACTCCGGGAGTTAGTGATGGACAGGGAGGCCTGGTGTGCTGCAGTTCATGGGGTCGCAAAGAGTCAGACACGACTGAGCGACTGAACTGAACTGAACTGATGATGCTAGAAATTGAAGCAATCATTTTAGACCATGAGATGGAATCCACATGTTAGGGATTGCAAAGCGAAAATGCAAAAAGGGCTTACTCTACACTATCAGTCCTAGGTTCCTAGTCTTGGACTCCTATGTGAGAAGGAAACAAACTTCCACTTATTTAAGCTGCAACACATTATTTTGACCTCAAATTTAATAATTGAATTGATAATCTGACAATTATAGAAGAAAGTAATTATTTTCTAGAGTATGTTTGAAAGACTCATTGATTGGGGGTTATGATACTCAGCATTAAAAAATAACACCGTAATATTCAGATTCAGTGTCATGAGATACAGAATTTGGTGGTTTCAGACAAACAAACTAGCAAATTAAAAGTAATTTCATATTTGAAAATGAAGTTATTAGCATTCTTGTCTATGAAGTGTAGCTAATGGCCAACGGGGAGGCAGTCAAGCTGGTACACTGAATTCATCTCCTGTTTCTGTTCACTTGTTGGGGAGCATGTGGACAGGGCAAAAAGACACAGTACTTTTTAACCAAAGAAGGAAGCTCCAAAACAGGTAGAAGGCACCTTGTTTCCTCCCTTGCAGAATACAGAAGGAGAAAAATTAGCTGTGACTCTCAGAAGGTGACTAGGTGATATGGAAAAGGGCAGGAATCCCAGAGCACTGACATAATGACGCCTCAAACTGTCTTCTACATTCGTTCACATAAACACAGTAAGCATTTCAAACTGTTGAAACTGGTCAATGCAGGTGGGCTAGGCACACAGTCACTCACACATCCGTTTATTCAGTTACATTTAACCCTGCACTCAATAAAGAATCTAAACTAACAAATAGTAATTCATTTCCACCCACTTCTTTGTACTGCTGGTGACTAGACTTGGAACCTAGTGATTTAAATAAATTGTACCACTCCACCTTTAGAAGACTGTATTCTAAAGCCTTATTCTAGCTGTAAGTTCTAGAGAATTTACAATCTATTGTGTCAAATGTTATTTCCTTAAATAAAGGGGGATTTCTAATTTTCATAAATTAGCTGCTAATATGCTTGGGGAATCCCATATTTTTATTTTTATTTATTTTTTATTTTTTATTTTTTTAGAGATAAGTAGTAGACTCTACTTTTCTCTGGAAAAAATTGAAAATTATGTTCCCAGTGCTTTGTTTACTTTATTGAAGTACTGCCCATCTTTCCAAATACAGTTCTGCTAGAGGAATTTACTCTGCTATTGGGACCTTTAGTAGAGAATTTATATTCACAATGTTCTATACTAAACTAAGAGTTTTGACAGTCACTAATGGAATAGTAAAAAATAATAGGTCCAATTTTCTGGTAAAGC
Source organism: Capricornis sumatraensis (assembly GCF_032405125.1). NCBI lineage: Eukaryota > Metazoa > Chordata > Mammalia > Artiodactyla > Bovidae > Capricornis > Capricornis sumatraensis. Next base: position 8,929,462 of record NC_091078.1, read on the forward strand.
AGGAAGAAAATTGTTCTCCTTCTTGGAAGTGTTGAATTACTTGGAAAAAAATACTTATAGTAATCACAGTGGCTTATTCTGATAAAAAGTTGGTTGCAGTATTTTATTTTTCTTTTGCATATTGATTATCTCTAGCCCTAGGATAATAAATGAGAGCAAATACTCATTTAATCATTGATTACACTTTATCATTTAACAAAAAACTTTACAAGAGCTTATCACAAGAAAATCTTATAATAACTTATCTTGTGTGAACTCTAAGCACACTTGGCTGTTTAGTTTATATAATATGAAGAAAGCTAATGCTGTTAACTTTGGATAGGATGTGAATATAAAGAAGTCTAAGGATTTACATAAATCAATAAACAGTGAATTAAGATCTTTGTGTAAAAAATTGAAAGGAACTTGAAATGCATACAGTCCCTATTTTACATGTGCTGAATTTTGCACGGGGAAAACGAAACTTAATTTAGGAGAGTTTGCTTTCTACAGATTATACAAAAAATGACTGATATTTGATAAACTAGGACTAGATATGACTATATGATAGTATTGTAGCAACTTAATCATCCTCAAACTGTTTCTATTCTTAAAGCTGGAATCTGAGTTGATTATTTCCTCTTGCCGTATATAGTTTGGAATATTTTAATGTTTCTGCTCTGTATTTTTAACCAAATCTTTAATCTTCCTTTTAGAGGTCATTGGAAGCTGGAATTATTATATTTAGTTATTTATAATTTCACTGAAAGAATATTTCATTTGGTTTTTATATCTGAAATTGTAATCCACTTTTACAGGTGTGGAAGCATCACAAAGAGATTAGTTTCTCTAAGGCTATAATGGAAAGAAGTTAGAAGTAAAATACCAATGTTCTAAATCCAGAAGTTTATTCCCTTATTGATGATTCTTAAGTCTAGGAGTCAAGGACCTAATATATTTCCAAGGAGGGTTGCGATTCCCTGTTTATTGCTTTCATTCCTTTAAGTCTCTTATTTTATATATATGGTGATTATATTTGAGTTGTGTGAAGACTGACAAATTTTTAGCAGTGATCAAAACTATTGACATCTTGCATAATACTAACCTATTTTTTTTTAAAAATAGATGTAAAAAGTTTACAGAGTTGAACCTTCTATATGAGTGCCTTCCATCTAAACCCCTAAATCTAAGAAAACTCTTGAGCAGTTTGGTTTAGTATCTATGTTACTAAAGCACATATGTTTGTGGATCACAATAAATTGTGGAAAATTCTGAAAGAAATGGGAATACCAGACCACCTGACCTGACTCTTGAGAAATCTGTATGCAAGTCAGGAAGCAACAGTTAGAACTGGACATGGAACAACAGACTGGTTCCAAATCGGGAAAGGAGTACGTCAAGGCTGTGTATTGTCACCCTGCTTATTTGACTTATATGCAGAGTACATCATGAGAAACGCTGGGCTGGAAGAAGCACAAGCTGGAATCAAGATTGCCAGGAGAGATATCAATACCCTCAGATATGCAGATGATACCACTCTTATGGCAGAAAGTGAAGAAAAACTAAAAAGCCTCTTGATGAAAGTGAAAGAGGAGAGTGAAAAACTTGGCTCAAAACTCAACATTCAAAACTAAGATCATGCCATCCAGTCCCATCACTTGATGGCAAATAGATGGGGAAACAATGGAAACAGTGACAGATTTTATCTTTTTGGGCTCCAAAATCACTGCAGATGGTGAGTGCAGCCATGAAATTAAAAGACGCTTGTCCTTGGAAGAAAAGTTATGACCAACCTAGACAGCATATTAAAAAGCAGAGACATTACTTTGCCAACAAAGGTCTATCTAGTCAAAGCTATTGTTTTTCCACTGTTCATGTATGCATATGAGTGTTAGACTATAAAGAAAGCTGAGCACAGAAGAATTGATGCTTTTGAACTGTGGTGTTAGGTAAGACTCTTGAGAGTCCCTTGGATATCAAGGAGATCCAACCAGTCCATCCTAAAGGAAATCAGTCCTGAGTATTCTTTGGAAGGACTGATGCTGAAGCTGAAACTCTGATACTTCGGCCACCTGATGTGAAGAGCTGACTCATGTGAAAAGACCCTGATACTCGGAAAGATTGATGGTGGGAGGAGAAGGGGACAACAGAGGATGAGAAACTTGGATGGTATCACTGACTCAATGGACATGAGTTTGAGTATACTCTGGGAGTTGGTGAGGGACAGGAAGGCCTGGCATGCTGCAGTCCATGGGTTCACAAAGAGTTGAACATGACTGAGTGACTGAACTGACTGAACTTACTAATTTTTAAATGCTGTCTTACAGGATAAGGGGAGCAATCATGGAACTTCCCTGGTGACTTAGCAGTAAAGAATCCACCTGCCAGTGCAGGAGAGGTGGGTTTGATTCCTGGGTTGAGAAGATGCCCTGGAGAAGGAAATAGCAACCCACTCCAGTGTTCTTGCCTTGGAAATCCCATGGACAGAGAAGCCTGGTAGGCTACAATCCATGTGGTTGCAACTGGGGCTGGTGCATGGGGATGACCCACAGAGATGTTATGGGGAGGGAGGTGGGAAGGGGGTTCATGTTTGGGAACGCATGTAAGAATTAAAGATTTTAAAATTAAAAAAATAAAAACTAATTAAAAAAAAAAGAGCTGGATATGACTTAGTGACTAAATAAGAGCAGGCATATCAGCATTTCTAGACAGCAGTTATTTTTTTGTATATGCTAGGTGCCAGAAAACTACATACTACTTGGAATAAGAGATATTATAAGTTATGATGAAAAGTGTTTAGTAATCAGATAGACCTAGCTTCCAATGCTGGCTTTGCCATTGCTTACTGTGTGTATTTTGATAAATTAAGCAACTTCTCTGATCTTGCAGATTTAGGAATGATAATTTTTTAAAATGTGCTCTTAAAGGGTCTATTGCAGAATTTCACAGTGGCCTATATATGATTTTTTTCTTCCCTAGAATTTGACACTAAACATGAGAGGCCATCCATGGGTTGAAAGACAATGAAGAATCTATATATTTTTACCAAATTGTTCTGCTCTTCTTGTATATATTGAAACCTAATCACGCAGCTATTGTAGGATTTTATTAACCTGGTCTCTAGTGTCAGAAAGCTTGGGACTCTTTCTGGTTGTGGCCCTCTCCAACTATGATAAAATAACTGTGCTAAATTTCCTCAAATGCATGTAAACTGGGAGATATCTTCCTTATAGTATTATCCAAAGGATTAATTATGGATAAATATAACAGTTGTAGAAATAAATTTTCAATTATATAGTACAATATAAATGCACAGGCCATTTTGTCACTTTTATTATTGCCATTATTTCCAATATTTATGACTTTCAACATTTACTGAAAAGACATTTAACAAATATTTATGAAACATTAATATGCATCCTATTTTTATACACAGAAGTTGACAAAATCTAAGAAACAGTCTAGGGGAAAACACAAAAGCAGGACTAAGTAAGAAAAGCACTTGCACTTTCTGTGAAATAAGTATGAGTTAAGGATGCATACTGCATTATACAATGCACAAATTTTTAAGAGAAAGACTGTAGGTTAAAACTTATCTTCTTTGCAATTCCATAATCAGCCTTTTCAAATAGGAGAAATTGTGACATTCTATTCGATAATGAGTCGTCTATTAAGGATTATCCTTTCAAAATTCTCACCCTGTTTTCCATATTCATAACAAATCACACCTCCTATTTATGTGGGAACTGTTTGCTGCAAATGCCACCTCTTCCTTCTGATCTCTCATAATCAGGCCGAGATGTGCTCATGCCAGAGCATCACAGCAGTAACCACAGCCAAGAGCTCAGGGTTTCTAAACCTGATTAGTTTCTGCAATTTATATTTCATCATTGACATATCAGTCTTTTAACAGATTGAGGACTGTGCATGTTTGAAATGAAATTTACACATTTGACAACTGAAGAAGTTTGTTTATTTCTTCAAGAAATTAATTCACTCCTAATGAAGAATGAAAGACTGTCTGAATCATTCATCAGTGTAACCTTTTTCATCTTCTAGAAATCAACCCTTCATTTATAGGACTTTAAGAGAGAGTGTTATTTTCCATAAACTTAATAATTGTTCAAAATCCAACTTTTAACTGGGCATTTTGTCTTAAACATTTTATTTCACTAAGTTATTAAACATGAATATTAGACAAATTAAGAATAAAATTGGCATTGAGTGAGTATGTTGTGAATTACTCTTTTGTAATTTCCCCTTAAACACCCGTAATAACTTATTGAAAGAACACCTTTAACAAACACTAAGAATACCTTTTGCAAGATTTTATTTACAAAATTGAAACTAAAATCTTATGCAGGTAATACAGTATTTGCAGTGTTTCATAGAGAGAGAAGTTCTGCCACATGAACCCTCTGATGGAATAGGCTTAATCTCTCTATTATACTCTATAGTAGGGGTTCATTAATTGCACCAGTTTAAAAACTGGACCTGCCTAATCTGTTGTGTGCATGTGTGTCTGTATGTGTGTGTGCAAGTGTGTGGCCAGATGTAATTCTTGTCCATTTGCCCCAATTCTATCACTTCTCATTTTGCTAATATTTAGTAACAGTATCAGCAAACAAAAAAGATAAGACAGGATGTAGAAGGCCCTGGAGGTGAAATATTTCCCTGTTTATTCTCTGTAATATGGTCAGGAAGAGAAATGATAGTGCTTTATAGGGAGTGCAGGCTTCGTTATCCATTATTTAGTGTCAAATTCAAATTGATTTTGTTTCTTGACGTCCAAAAATCTGAAATAAATTGATCCAAGTAGTGATCACATTTCATTAATGTTTCCATTTATAGCAATTTATTTGATCTTTAGATTTTTAACTTTAAATAATCAAATTATTCTTTCATGAAAATATTTGAATTTAAAATATTGCATTTAATAATACGTAATATTTAGTATGCTTTAAGCATGAACTAACAAGATGTTATAATTGTTTTACTTGTATTATTATTATTCCCAATTATTATATGAGAGATATGACTATTATACTTATTTCTCAAATGACAGTAGGGTATGGAGAGGATCAGTATATTGCTCAATGTTACTACCCTTTGGGTAATGAAAAGGCTTGTTCAAGTGGAGGCCAAACTTGAACCTGGATCGTCTAGTGCTCTTATTAGTGCTCAATTGCTTGTATGTTCCCTTCAAAGACATAAAGATCTGCCTTTTATGTCTCCATTATCTGTCTTCTACATTTATTAACTTATCTGGAATATGTTTTAAGGCTTAGTACCCTTATGATTATACACTGAAAGTGAGAAATAGATTTAAGGGACTAGATCTGATAGATAGAGTACCTGATGAACTATGGACTGAGGTTCATGACATTGTACAGGAGACAGGGATCAAGACCATCCCCATGGAAAAGAAATTTTGCAAAAAAAGCAAAATGGCTGACTGGGGAGGTCTTACAAATAGCTGTGAAAAGAAGAGAAGTGAAAAGCAGAGGAGAAAAGGAAAGATATAAACATCTGAATGCAGAGTTTCAGAGAACAGCAAGAAGAGATAAGAAAGCCTTCCTCAGTGATCAATGCAAAGAAATAGAAGAAAACAACAGAATGGGAAAGACTAGAGATCTCTTCAAGAAAATTAGAGATACCAAGGGAAATTTTCATGCAAAGATGGGCTCAATAAAGGACAGAAATTGTATGGACCTAACAGAAGCAGAAGATATTAAGAAGAGGTGGCAAGAATACACAGAAGAACTGTACAAAAATATCTTCATGACCAAGATAATCATGATGGTGTGATCACTCATCTAGAGCCAGACATCCTGGAATGTGAAGTCAAGTGGGCTTTAGAAAGCATCACTACAAACAAAGCTAGTGGAGGTGATGGAATTCCAATTGAGCTATTTCAAATCCTGAAAGATGATGCTGTGAAAGTGCTGCACTCAATATGCCAGCAAATTTGGAAAACTCAGTAGTGGCCACAGGACTGGAAAAGGTCAGTTTTCATTCCAATCCCAAAGAAAGGCAATGCCAAAGAATGCTCAAACTACCACACAATTGCACTCATCACATATGCTAGTAAAGTAATGCTCAAAATTCTCCAAGCCAGACTTCAGCAATACATGAACCGTGAACTTTCAGATGTTCAAGCTGGTTTTTGAAAAGGCAGAGGAACCAGAGATCAAATTGCCAACATCTGCTGGATCATGGAAAAAGCAAGAGAGTTCCAGAAAAAACATCTATTTCTGCTTTATTGACTATGCCAAAGCCTTTGGCTGTGTGGATCACAATGAACTGTAGAAAATTCTGAAAGAGATGTAAATATCAGACCACCAGACCTGCCTCTTAAGAAACCTATATGCACGTCAGGAAGCAACAGTTAGAACTGGACATGAAACAACAGACTGGTTCCAAATAGGAAAAGGAGTACATCAAGGCTGTGTATTGTCACCCTGCTTATTTAACTTATATGCAGAGTACATCATGAGAAATGCTGGGCTGGAAGAAGCACAAGCTGGAAGCAAGATTGCTGGGAGAAATATCAAAAACCTCAGATATGCAGATGACACCACTATTATGGCAGAAAGTGAAGAGGAGCTAAAAAGCCTCTTGATGAAAGTGAAAGAGGAGAGTGAAAAAGTTGGCTTAAAACTCAACATTCAGAAAACGAAGATCATGGCATCTGGTCCCATCACTTCATGGGAAATAGATGGGGAAACAGTGGAAACACTGTCAGACTGTATTTTTTGAGGCTCCAAAATCACTGCAGATGGTGACTGCAGCCGTGAAATTAAAAGACGCTTGTCCTTGGAAGAAAAGTTATGAGCAACCGAGATAGTATATTGAAAAGCAGACATTAGTTTGCCAACAAATGTCTGTTTAGTCAGGGCTATGGTTTTCCAGTGGTCATGTATGGATGTGAGAGCTGGATTGTGAAGAAAGCTGACTGCCAAAGAATTGATGCTTTTGAACTGTGGTGTTGGAGAAGACTACTGAGGGTCCCTTGGACTGCAAGGAGATCCAACCAGTCCATTCTAAAGGAGATCAGCTCTGGGTGTTCTTTGGAAGGAATGATGCTAAAGCTGAAACTCCAGTACTCTGGCCACCTCATGTGAAGAGTTGACTCACTGGAAAAGACTCTGATGCTGGGAGGGATTGGGGGCAGGAGGAGAAGGGGACGACAGAGGATGAGATGGCTGGATGGCATCACTGACTCGATGGACATGAGTTTGAGTGAACTCTGGGAGGTGGTGATGGACAGGGAGGCCTGGTGTGCTGTGATTCATGGGGTCGCAAAGAGTTGGACACGACTGAGCGACTGAAATGAACTGAACTGAACTGAATTTTCTTCTATGTTGTTCACAGGGACTTAAATTTTTCCTCCACATACACATTTAATGTTCTGAATTTTATACAATTGAAAATCTCAATAACATCACATTTTCCTTTACTTTGTTTAACATTTCAGCTTCATTTCAAATTACTTCCTACTCTGTGGGAGAGGGTGGGATGATTTGGGAGAATGGCATTGAAACATGTATAATATCATATATGAAACGAATCGCCAGTCCAGGTTCGATGCATGATACAGGATGCTTGGGGCTGGTGCACTGGGATGACCCAGAGGAATGGTAAGGAGAGGGAGGAGGGAGGGGGGTTCAGGATGCAGAACACGTGTATACCTGTGGCAGATTCATGTTGATGTATGGTAAAACCAATACAATATTGTAAAGTAATTAACCTCCAATTAAAATAAATAAATTTATATTAAAAAATAATAAATAAATTTCTTCCTTAAGAGTGGAAAGCTGCAGCTTTCTCATAGTTTTTTTTTTTTTCCTGTTTCCTGAATTACCATTATCATATTTGTTACCATCACTCTCATTAACATCACCCTGTTACTTTTACACTAAGACCAGCATCCTCTGTTGAGAATTTACAGTATGTCTCTTGGCTCCAATTGTAAATCCTCCATTTCTGTTATGGTTTGCCATACCTTCAAGACTTGCCTCAGTTGGACCCCAAACTGCCCATTTCCTGTGGGGGTTTTCATTTGCTAGTTGTGGTTGCATTGTGTTTTCCACCATATTATTATTTCATTCTGGTAATTTTAGTAAGTTTTCATATGAGGGGCTAAAACATCTGCTATTATGCCCCATCTTTTCCTAAAATCAAAGTTTCATGTCCTCTTGCTTATTAAAGCTTATTAAAGACTAATTGTTTCATGTTGAACAATTTAGCTTTCTTGGGAGGGACTTGTAGAGGGGAGGAAAAATAATTTTTCTCTACCCTTCTAGGTTCTTGCCTAAGAGCTCCCCCCTTTAATAAAAAGGCAGATTAATAGGAGGAAAACAAATTTAATTATGTAAATATGCTGGTGTGTATGCTAAGTCTCTTCAGTCATGGCCGACCCTTTGTAACATCATGGACTGTAGCCCGCCAGACTCCTCGGCCTTCTTTATGGCCCAGCTCTCACATCCACACCTGACTACTGGAAAAACTGTAGCTTTGACTATAAGACCTTTGTCAGCAAAATGATGTCTCTGCTTTTTAATACACTGTCTATATTTGTCATTACTTTCCTTCCAAGGAGCAAGTGTCTTTTAATTTCATGGCTGTAGGCAGTCTGATCATCAAAGGATTATTGGTAATTAAGGAAAACCAGACATCTCAAGTTAAAGAATTTAGCACTTTTCTGTGTATGGGAAGATGCAAGACTCTGGGCTCACTGAAATCCTTTCTTTCATATGCGTCTCAGCCATCTGGAGCCAGTATCGTTTTTTTCCCCTCAATGTTCACGACAGGGAGTGGCTGCAGTCAGAAGGTATTGTCTGCAATACCAGATTGCAGGTATTGCTCTCCTTCCTATTTGCCCTGGAAGGCTGGAATCACTGATAACTGTGACATCCTTGTTTATTGACATGGTAGGAAATACTCCATTTCTCAAGTGTTTCGGTATACTTTCGTATACTTCAGGTTTGTTGAGTTTCTTCCATCAGTGAGTTAGTAGTTTTTATCAAAACTATAATTTTTCAGCCATTATTTCTTCAAAAAATATTCTGTTTCTCCCCTCTCATCTTTCAGGGACTCCAGTTATTAATAGATATATATCATGCTGGTTTAATTGTCTCCATAATATAATTCAAAGTTAACTTTCTCCAGTATTCATCTTTGTTTAATTTTGGATATTTTCCGTTAATGTAAATTTAATGAATTATCTTTATGATTTCCCTTTCTGCTGTGTAGCTAGGAGGAAGTAGGGGTATGTGCAACATCTATATTTCAGTTCATTCTGAAATGTTTAATCAGAATAACATTTTCAAGATTCTCATGTGGTACCTTTTCAGGTTTTATTGGATAAAAATCCTCTCTGATTTTATTCTGAGTATATGTCCTACTTTCCTCTGTGCCATTCTAAGATGACCGCTAAATATATCAAGAAGGAGAACTGCTCAGGCAACCTCATCATAGTTGGAAGAAGTGTGGTATCCTTTGATCTCATGGCATTGTTTGGATTTCTGCATTTCTTTCCTGTGAGGTCATAGGTTAAAAATGTTCTTTAAGCTGGGGCCGTAATATGTAGCTATTCTGCTAGCATCTTCTAGTTAAGTCTGTGATCGATATAATTCATAACTTGTTTTCTTGGTTTTAGTCAATACTAGGTGGTATTTCCATTTGTTCTAATTTGTTAGCACTAATTTGTTCATGTATTGGATTTTCCTGCCATACTTTCTACCAAGCATGTTTGTAAATCATAGACTCCACAGTGTCTTATGTACCATTACCTTACCCTAACTAGTCCAACGGTCCTCAGCTCAGTTATCTAATTTATTGACTTACCGCAAGAGAATGTGGTAAACTCGGGCCCTCTCTTTGTCACTTAGGTGACAAAGATTGTTTGGATAAACTATGCTTGAATCCTTCCTTGGCCAAATTGTCTGTGCTACCAGATTTATTCTTAAGAAACTCAGCTCCAAGTTGGTAGATGGATATAAATTTTTCAACAATAAATAGTTAGAAATCCCTTGTGCACCTACATTTCTCATTAATCTATGTGATATACATCTACCCTCTAGGAGTTCAGTTAGGAGATGAGAGATAGAAATATTGTAAAGTAATTAACCTCCAATTAAAATAAATAAATTATATTAAAAAAAATATGTACTTCATTACAATCCTTCATTTTCTATCACATTTCTTTTTCATAAAGGTATTTGGTAGAACATGAAAGAAATTTTATTTTCCTTTCCAGTCTGGCTAGACTTTCAAGGGTAAATTTTAAGTTTCACACTTTTCTAGATTATATTATACTTTCTGAGACTGGCTTCATGGCTTTACCATAATTATGGATGGGTGGGACTTAGAAGAGAGACTTACAGTGACAAAGAAGCATATATCAAAATACTTGTAAAAGCATATATATTTCTCACAGATTGAAATGAAAATGTATAAGTATATATAAAAACAGTCACTGCTTCAGTATTATTCCAGAAATCAATTAGAAGGAATAGGTTCAAGCAAGACTTTTAATTATGATACAGATAGACATTTATTGGAAGCTTTTTATCAGAAATCTAAATTTTCTCCGCTTTGTGTGGAACACCAACATAGTCAGCTATGCACATTTTTTCTCAATAGCAAATGCTTTTGTAAGATACAATAGAAATTAATCAGTTTCCTAGGGGAAATCGCACATATAAATGTGATCCCTTGAAGACATTTGAATAGTCTGATCTTAGTCAAGACAACATAACTAAAAATTGAAGGAAATATCATTAGGGAGACCTTTTGGAACTTTGAAAATATGGTAGTTGTAGCTGACATTTGGTGTATCATAGTTGGTGAGAGTAAGAATGGGGTCATTTTGACTGTGGCAAAGTAATATATCTTCCACTCTGTGCTAGTCTGTTTCTTTTTAGACTCTTCTGATACAGTGCTGGAATTTTTAGAACTATGCCTCATGGGGCAGCCAAAGGCTTGCCATTTGCCTTTTTTTCTCATCTCCGGTTCTTCTGTTTTTACCAATGCATAAAGTGGTGGTTATACTATTGAGGCCCATTAAATGTCACAACACTAATGTTCATAAAAGATACCCATGCTGATGTTAATTTCCCTTGCTGTCTGCCCCAAGGCAATCCAATCTTGCTTCTGACAATCGCATGGCTTCTGTTGCAGGCAACATCTCTTGATACATATAGAACAAATGACTCTTAACTCTAAGCATGCCTTTAGCCTTGGGATGTCCCATAGAGTTGGAAGATAAACAGCTGTTTTGGTTTTTCCCCAGCTGTTTCATTGCAGTTGTTTTATTGCTGTACTCTCAGAAATCAGGCATGAATGCATAGGACTGTTCCAGAAGCCACATTCGGTGAAAGACACAAGGCTGTTTTGAGAATCACTAGTCCCATCTAACTCTTGTAAATTGTTTCTAAGTCAAAGTTGTAATTCTCAATGGTCTTCTCCTGGAGTTAATACTTCAGTGGAAATGTTTTCATTCGCTTTTGCTTATCCTAATTCAATCCTGTAGACACGTCCAGAGGTAGCAAAAAATTAGAGAAAATATATTAACCAAAATGGATAACACTGGGAAGAGAGCAAACTTCAGATAAGAGGGAATCAAACATTCTGTTTTGGACATTTAGATTTGAGCTTTCTATTAAGGTAATTCATTATGAAGCAATAATACCTGGAATAGTAAGTAGAATAGACAACACCGTACAAATGTCAAGATAATGTGTCAGCCAGCTTTGGCTATGTAACTAAACATACCAAAATGTAAAACAATAATTGTTTCATATAGCTCATCATTCTGTGGGTCAGGTAAGAAATTTTTCTTGTCTAGATTGTCTTGACTGATTATCTGGGGTCACATGGTAGGTCCACTGGCAGCAAAGTGATTTAGGATAGTCTTGCTTACATGTCTGGTGTAGGGCAGCTTGTTGACAGGGCACCTACATCTTCATCACATTGCCTTTCTAGAGCCAACTTGGATCCATTCACATTGTAGCCTCAGGGTTTTAAATACAGCAAGCAAGGAAACCTCTGTGGGTAATCTTTTTCAAACTGTGACTTCGGACATGTTTGTTAATATCCTATTGGCAAAACAAAGTCACATGAAAATCCCAGTGTCAATACAATAGAGGGTCTTCCAAGCAAGTAGATATAGGTAGGGGAGCATTGCAATCATTTTTGCAAACAACCTGCCAAAGACAAAGCTACGTATGAGATTGTTTTTTGGCTGTGTTGTGTAGCATGTGGAATCTTAGTTCCTCAATCAGGGATTAAACCTGTGCCCTCTGCCATGGAAGTGTGGGGTCCTAATCTAGACTGCTAGGGAAGTCTCACTACCTGTGAGCTTCTTGTTGTTGAATCTAGAAGTATGAATGGAATTGAAGAAGTCAGAGAAGTAACGAGTCATCAGAGATGTCAGTTGGAGAAGGAAATGGCAACCTGCTCCAGTATTCTTGCCTGGAAAATCCCATGGACGGGGGAGCCTGGTAGGCTACAGACCATGGGGTCGCAAAGAGTCAGACACGACTGAGTGACTTCACTTTCACTTTTCACTTTCATGCATTGGAAAAGGAAATGGCAACTCACTCCAGTGTTCTTGCCTGGAGAATCCCAGGTAAGGAGGAGCCTGGAGGGCTGCCGTCTATGGGGTCACACAGAGTCAGACACAACTGAAGTGACTTAGCTGCAGCAGCAGGACCGTCAATATAACTCCAGTGGATGTGGCATAGTGAAACACATTCCCTTTGCGGAAATTATTGACCTCATTGGGGAGTTCTGAAAATGGAATGCGTACATGCATTGCTTACTTCTTATTCCATGCCAGTTTTCTAGATTTTTGATGTTGGTTATAGGTTTGCTTATATCGGGAATCCAAAACATGTTGCACTGATTTTATGACACCCATCTAAGATTTTAAATTCACATTATAATCACAAAGGTACATCAAATACAACTTTTAATTTTCCCACAACTGATCGGGTCCTCTTCATCCAATTTGTTTCTTTTGTACCTTCTTTTGCCTGCTTTGTAAATGTTATTTATCTTTCACAAAGCCTTTTCTTTCTTTTCTTGATCAAGATTAAATGATAGGGTCAATGCATGAATGCAATTGAGTACCTGGCAACTTATTAAGGTAAACATAGACAGAGTGCCTGAAGAACTATAGACAGAGGTTTGTGACATTGCACAAGAGAAACCATCAAAACCTTTGACAAGAAAAAAAAATGTAAAAAGGCAAAATTGTTGTCTGAGGAGGCCTTACCAATAGCTGAGAATGGAAGATAAGTGAAAGGCAAAGAAGAAAAGGAAAGATACACCGATTTGAATGCAGAGTTCCAAAGAATAGCACAGAGAGAAAAAAAGACTTCCTCAGTGATCAATGTGAAGAAATAGAGGAAAACAATAGAATGGAAAAGGCTAGAGATCTCTTCAAGAAAATTAGTGATACCAATGAAACATTTCATGCAAAGATGGGTACAATAAGAACAGAAATGGTATGGACCTAACAGAAGCAGAAGATATTGAGCAAAGGTGGCAAGAATACACAGAAGAACTATACAAAAAAGATCTTCATGACCCAGATAACCACAATGATGTGATCACTCACCTAGAGCCAGACATCTGGAACGTGAAGTCAAGTGGGCCATAGGAAGCATCACTGCAACAAAGCTAGTGGAGGTGATAGAATTCCATTTGAGCATTTCAAATCCTGGAAGATGATGCTGTGAAAGTGCTGTACTCAATATGCCAGCAAATTTGGAAAACTCAGCAGTGGCCACAGGACTGGAAAAGATCAGTTTTCATTCCAATCCCAAAGAAAGGCAATGCCAAAGAATGTTCAAATTACTGCACAATTGCACTCTTCTCACATGCTAGCAAGTAATGCTTAAAATTCTCCAAGCCAGGCTTCAACAGTGTGTGAACCATGAATTTCCAGATGTTCAAGCTGGATTTAGAAAAGGCAAAGCAACCAGAGATCAAATTGCCAACATCCACTGGATCATTGACAAAGCAAGAGAGTTCCAGAAAACCATCTACTTCTGCTTTATTGACTATGCCAAAGCCTTTGACTGTGTGGATCACAACAAACTGAAAAATTCTTCAAGAGATGGGAATTCTTCAAGACCACCTTACCTGCCTCCTGAGAAATCTGTATGCAGGTCAAGAAGTAACAGTTAGAACTGGACATAGAACAACAGATTGGTTCCAAATAGGGAAAGGAGTACATCAAGGCTGTATACTGTCACCCTGCTTGTTTAACTTATATGCAGAGCATATGATGTGAAATGCCAGGCTGGATGAAGCACAAGTTGGAATTAAGATTTCCAGGAGAAATATCAATAGCCTCCGATATACAGATGACAACACCCTTAAGGCAGAAAGCGAAGAAGAACTAAAGAGCCTCCAAATGAAAGTGAAAAAGGAGAGTGAAAAAACTGGTTTAAAACTCAACATTCAGGAAACTAAGTCATTGCATCCAGTCCCTTTACTTCATGGCAAATAGATGGGGAAACAATGGAAACAGCGACAGACCTTATTTTGGGGGGGCTCCAAAATCACTGCAGATGGTGACTGCAGCCATGAAATTAAAAGATGCTTGCTCTTTGGAAGAAAAGTTATGACCAACCTAGACAGCATATTAAAAAGCAGAGACATTACTTTGCCAACAAGGGTCCGTCTCGTCAAAGCTATAGTTTTTCCAGTAGTCATGTATGGATGTGAGAGTTGGACTATAAAGAAAGCTGAGCACTGAAGAACTGATGCTTTTAAACTGTGGTGTTGGAGAAGACTCTTGAGAGTCCCTTGGACAGCAAGGAAATCAAACCAGTCCATCCTAAAGGAAATCTGTCCTGGATATTCATTGAAAGGAGTGATGCTGAAGCTGAAACTCCAATACTTTGGCCACCTGATGTGAAGAACTGACTCATTTGAAAAGACCCTGACCCTGGGAATGATTGAAGGTAGGAGGAAAAGGGGATGACAGAGGATGAGATAGTTGGATGGCATCACCGACTTGATGGACATGAGTTTTAGAAAGCTTTGGGAGTTGGTGACAGACAAGGAAGCCTGGCATGCTGCAGTCCATGGGGTCGCAGAGTTGTACAAACTGAGTGATTGAACTGATAGTTCAGTTCAGTTTAGTTACTCAGTCATGTCCGGCTCTTTGCTACCCCATGAACTGCAGCATGCCAGGCCTTCCTGTCCATCACCAACTCCCAGAGTCCACCCAAACCCATGTTAATTGAGTCGGTGATGCCATCCAACCATCTCATCCTCTGTCGGCCCCTTCTCCTCCTGCCCCCAGTCTTTCCCAGCATCAGGGTATTTTCAAATGAGTCAGCTCTTCGCATCAGGTGGCCAAAGTATTGGATTTTCAGCTTCAACATCAATCCTTCCAGTGAACATCCAGGACTGATTTCCTTTAGGATGGACTGGTTGGATCTCCTTGCAGTCCAAGGGACTTCCAATTAATGTTTTTATTTTATAGCACAAACATTTAGAAACACCAGATATATAATATTTTCACTACATTTTCTTTTGCTGATGGAAAATCATTATTATATATTTAAGCCCTCAAGCAATTAAGTAACTACCTTTTTAAAAAGTGTTCATTCTCTTTCTCCCCTTCTCTCTCTCATTCTATATGTGTGTCTCTAAAGTATCGGTTTAGTTATTTCAAATCCGGTTCAGTTCCTCAGGTTGGCACAAACCATCATCAATCATAGTTAAGAACTAAGATTTACATTCAGGACATTGTGAACTCCTTATCGCAACTTTTATATTTAAGAGTCTGCATCCTTTTGTCAGTCACTGTATTCTTTCCCAGAATGAAGGCAGAGAATGCCAATGTATAATCAGTCAGCATATCAATTACCTACCATGTGCCTGGCATCATATTTAGTGCTTTCATAGTTCTAACCAGGTAACAACTCATTATACTGTTGTTGTTTTTGCTTATATTAACTTTATCATCCTAGAAACTTGTATTAAAAAGGCTACTTGTCTCTTGGAAAGACAGAATTGATCAGATAGTATATGAGGAAATATATATTGAAGATATCAAGCTATTGAACAGTACTTACTGCAGTACATTGATTCCTCACTTCCTTATAAATTGTCATCAAGATAATTGGAATGGAGAATATGTAAGCTAGGAGAAGACTTTAGTCTAAAAGAAATGGTATTTTAAAGGAGTTTTCCCTAAATTGCTTTGTCTTTGGCTATGATTTGGTTCTACTAACTATGTAGTGGAAAGAGGTATCCTCACTGAGTAGATGAGCCTCAACTTTTCTCCTTCTGTGCTAGCCACAAGGTAGATAAATTCCAACACAGAAACTCAATTCAAAGAGAAAACAATAGGTTGGATCTATATATGACACTTCCCTTAATTCCTCTAGCTAGCGTGTTTTATAACTATCTACTCTAAGAACAAAGAATATAACTCCTAAAAACAGAAGGTAATAATAACTATTACTATTATTGTGTGTGAAAGTCACTCGGTCATGTCTGACTCTTTGCCACCCCATGGACGACTATACAGGCGATGGAATTCTCCAGGCCACAGTACTGGAGTGGGTAGCCATTCCCTTCTCCAGGGGATCTTCCCAACCCAGAGATCAAACTCAGGCCTCCCACACTGTAGACAGATTCTTTACCAGCTGAGCCACCAGGGAAGTATTACTATTAGTAATAAGCAGAAAAAAAGTGAAAGTGTTAGTTGCTCGGTCATGTCCAACTCTTTGCTACCCCATGGGCTGTCCTCTGCCAGGCTCCCATGTCCATGGCACTCTCTAGGCAAGAATACTAGAGTGGATTGCTATTTCCTTCTTCAGGGGATCTTCCTGACCCAAAGATTGGAGCCAGGTCTCCTGCATTGCAGGCAGATTCTTTACCAGCTGAGTCACCAGGAAGCAGAGAACCATCTAAATTCAAGTTGAGGAAATAAAAGTCTCTAAAGAAAGCGTAATCTTCCAAGACATAAGTCAGCTGAAAGATATATTCAATTTAAATTGATAAACAGAATTCAGTGTTTCAGTCTGAAGAATACAGACTCTGATAGTTTTATTGCTTTCAGGTCTTCACTGGGAATGAAGAGCCCTTTCTTTATATTTGCATTAGAAAAGAGCTCACTGAAATGTATCTTCCAGAACAAAGGGACTTTCTGCTAGTGAGGAAAAAATCAGATTGAATGTAGAAGGCAGATACTGGTAGAAATTTTGGAACTTCAGCTTCCCCTGATATTGACTTTCAGTCTTCCTCAGATTTAGTAGTCACACACAGGAGGGTCTCATACAAGGCATGTGTACATGTGTACAAATATGTATACAGGAATATGTATTTTAACATATACATGTGTGCTATGTGACCATGTATGTCATTGAGTACGGCTGGGTGTACATGGGTGTGTGATCTTGTATGTGAATGTGTACGAGTGCATGTCTAGGAGTGGATCTGCAGCAGTGCATTAATAGAGATCTTCTATAGGAAGAGGTGACTCATTGGAAAAGACTGATGCTGGGAGGGGTTGGGGGCAAGAAGAGAAGGGGCCAACAGAGGATGAGATGGCTGGATGGCATCACCGACTCGATGGACGTGAGTTTGGGTAAACTCCGGGAGTTGGTGATGGACAGGGAGGCCTGGTGTGCTGCGACTCATGGGGTTGCAAAGGGTTGGACACGACTGAGCGACTGAACTGAACTGAACTGATAGGTGTTAAAGAGTATTGTTGATTTTCTTTCCGTATTTAAAGATTGTTCTTTAAAGTGATCATGTGTTGCTTAGGTAATTGAACATTAAAAGCTATTTCAAAACATTAAAATAATCTATTGGGTCAAAGCTCATTGGGATGAGTAACATTTACATAACAATAAAACAGATTGATCCCAGAACCTGCTTCAGCAGTTAGGCTCTTCCTTTGGAGGGTGACCTCTGGCATCCCCTTTCATTAGGAGAAATTCTAAAATGTATATTGGTAAAAATCAGTTCCCCAATCTTCCCTATCTTATTTCTTAATTTTCCATTCCAAATATTTAAAATCTCTCAGTTTTCCTCCCTGTCCTCTTCTAGAGTTTTGCATCTGGCTTCATTAGTAAGGGTTTATTAACAGATTTACATCCACTAGCTTAGTTAATGGGCAACTTGCATATCTAGTGGAGAACTCTGTAAGTAAATTTCTTCCCTATGGACTCAAAATCTATTGCAAAATTCAAAAAGTTTTCTTATGTTTATACTCTCAGTTTTTCTTGTATTTGCTAAAGCTGTTACATTAAATCTTGCTCCTACGGAATATAAGCCTTGCTATAGAGAGCTGGAGCCTCTGAGACTTGTGGGTATGTCTACATATATCCACAGAGAGGTTCAGTGAGGAGTCATGTGTATTCCACTATGGTCTTCATCTCAAAATCTTTTCCTCCACTCTTGGATTCAAGGTCTAGATTCTCTTTCTATTCATTTCCTGTGGTAAGAGCAGAAAGAGAGCTTTTTGTTACTCTTTTTTTTTTTTTATTTTTATAAAATGCAAGACAAAACCTCTACTTCCTCTGTTGTTCAGCTTTCTCTTTGATTCAAAATTTATAATAAATATCTGGAAGGAAAGAAGTCTTATAGAAAGTTTAATATGGTAAGATAAACCCATGAATCTAATTTTATTTTCTCCATAAAACCACCTGACAATACAGTAAAATGATTCTTTTTTAAAGGCAAAAATTCCCTAGGATAGGAAAAACAAATGAGACGAAAAATAAAACAAAATTTTGGACATTGGAAAATACATAGACACTGTTACTGTCTGTATGATATAGAACTTGACTGGCCTTTTTCCTTGGCTTCTGGGAGGAAAATTCTAAAACCCCTGAAATTTAAGTGAATTATTGTCTTCATTATTTGTGAGCCCCTGGGATAATAGCAGAGTTTTTGCTAATGTGGTGACTTATGACGGGCCCCTAGACAACTTCCAGTTGGAGTCTGTTCACCAGAAACATCAACTGTGTGGTTGTGGGGATGGGATTCTGAGCTAAACCTAACCTCCAGGGATAGATGGTGGAGACTGAGTTCAATCATGTGGCCGGTGAGTTAGTCAGTCACCTCTAAGCTGTGAAATTCCAAACTCTGGACCTCAAAACTCATTGAAGACTGCTGTTTGATGAATACACCCATATGTCAGAAAGGTGATTTGCCCTGATTCCACATGGAGAGGTCACAGAAGCTCTGCATTTTATGTGCTTTATTGTGTCCCAAGCACCATAATGTAGTCCCATTTTTTAGATTTAAAAAATACATTAATCAAATAACTGAGAATATTGCTAAGAGTGGAGTCTGTCTTTCTAGACAGATTTTTTTTTTCTGGCTTCCTTGACTATGCTCAGTAAGTATCTATTGATCTAATAAATAGGGTTTAATTTTATTAAATATGTTTCATTAATAAGAATTCCAAATTAACATTTCCTTCTTTATGTCAGAATGCTAGATCTCCATAGATTATCTATGAGATTGTAGCATTAGTAAAGGATGATATATTCCACTGGGTGATATTTTGTTTTTCTGAAGCCAGATGAATGATCATCTCATTTTTGTTATTTATTCTTTGAAAACAGATTTTAAATTCTCAAAAGATTATTTATTTCAATTCCTTTAAGACCAAAGGAAAGTTTATTTCCCTGCACTTATTAGAAGTGATATAAAAATATTTGGGAACATTAAGCAAGATTACTGAGAAATGATATATTGTGTAACAGGAAGAGCTCTTATGTTGTTTTTTTGTATCCTTAGAACTAATCAAAAAACATTAAACCTTAAACAATAAACAGAAATATTTGTGACTAAAAAGAAGAACAGCAGCACCAATGCTGCCTATTTCTTGCCAGCTCACCTTAGTTTTCATTTATTTGCCCATAATGAAATGTCTTGGAAGAAAGACACTCAAGAAAATTCTTTATTCCTTAAAATAACAAAAGATCCATATGAACAACACCAGGATGACAAAATAAGTCATGCTAATAAATAACATATTTTCTTGTTTTTACTTAAAATAGTTAAAGAAAATATGTCTTTGTAAAACCCAAAGTGCAATACACTTTGAGAAAAGCTGTAATGTCACTATAAACAAATAACTTTAGCAATACATTGCTATTGGGTGGAATTTCCTTGTGAATAAGCAAAGGGAACTTTTCTCACTTGATGGGGCTCTGGCAGCAATGATTACAGGCCAGGGAACTCACCTGCTGATCAGAAAGGTAATAGAAATTCTGCCGAGAAGACATGGAAACAACCAAAGATCTTGGAAATGTACAAGTTTCACCACTTGTGGCTCTTGCAGGTACTGTGATAAATGTGCAATAAAGAAAACCAAAATTATATGACACTTTTGGTTTGTAAAGGTCTCCTGCCCTGAGTGGCTCTCAAACAGGGGTTGGCAGAGCATCTAAGGCGACAGAGGTCCAATCTCTAAAAGTACAGGTTGCCTCCTGGTGAGACCCATTTGCACTCAAGGGAATAAGTGTTGCCATTAAACAAATTTCTCACCCCATCACTTCAGAAGCAAATATTGTGCTATTTGTATACTGCCAACAAGCAAGGTTTTGCAAACCTTTGTAGACTTTGGTATTAGCCATTTTTCTTTTTTTCTTTTTTTTTTTTTTTTTTGCCTTATAGCCATTTAATTGCAAGTGGCTGTAATAGATTTTCCAAGTGAAAATAATAAATGCTTTGCTTTTTGTATAAAGATGAGTTTTGCATTTTGATGTATTTCTCACCAATCTAGGAATTATTCAGACTGAATCATCTTTAGCTCGCCTACTTGACTTATTTATGGTAAATATTTTGTATGTTCGCACTATGGATTTGACTAGGATGCCCAGACTCCTGAAGCATCCACTCTGCCTTCCAGATCACAGTGGTATACAACCATACAAACAATAACATGCAGTTAAGTTTCTGTGCCAACTATTATGGGAAATCAAAAGGTCACCAAAAACAACGGCCAAGTTAAGTCTGAGAAGGTTTTGTAAAATAGTTTGCATTTGAAATAGGGTTTAAATAATTATCTCAGTGTGAATAAAATGAATATTTATTAACCCGTGTGTCTTTTCTGTGCTACAGACTTTGTTTAGACTATTTCTGCTAATTTTCATTGATAATTTTCATACTAATTTTCATGATATCCTTATGAGGCATCTTTGTCTCAATTTTAAAATCAGGAAACAAAAGTTTAGGTGAGATAACTATTAAGAATGTATATAACTGATGGAAAAGTGCCAAAGCATAAAAAGAAGAATCCTAAGTCCATGAATGACCAAAGAGAGTAGGAAGACCCTGATAGCCTAGCCTTGTCAGACAGTTATGTGAGAGTAAAATAAACCACTATATCATTTAAGTGCCATTGTTGTCTCTTTGATATAGAGTTAGGCTTCTTGCTAATATATAATTTTACTACTGTGTCTTCGTTTTCTTTTTTACCACCCCTCTTATTAGGTCTCTAGTCACCTTTTTAGTAATCTATTATGACCATATTGACTGCGTCCTTTTATCAAGTTGAAGAAGGACCTGAGCAATTTGACAATATGTTTTTTTTTTTCCATCAGACTTCTTGAACTTCAAGCAGTTGAAAAACACAGATTTTTGTTACCCTGTAGGTGCTCTGTAATTATGTGCAATGTGCACTGTAAACCATCAAGATCTTGGCTCATAAACCAGATTCCTTCATCTTCCTTGTGTAAGTATTAGCAGTGAGGAAAGTGGCAGCAGATGGCGTTCCCCTGGTAACTGTGTTTCTAACTCACCAGTTCCTGTCAGTACCTGCTTGAAGGTTTCAAACTTGTAGGCAGTTTAATACCTTTGACAGATTTACTGAAGAAACAGCTGAGAGAATCTCTGAGAGCAACAGCTTTCTAAAACTCTCAGCTTGCTGCCTCCAGTTCATTTGGAGGGCATTTGGTTGTATCAGAATTGTAATCACTTCTGATGCATCACAAACTGTATAACTAGCCCTTGTTCTCCACTTCTTCCCTTGTTTAGGGAATGCAGTGCTTAAAACAACAGAGATGAATTATCAGCTTAGTCAATACTTAAACTAAGTAGTTGTGTTCTGGTGGTAAGCACAGAGGATAAGTGGGTGATGGTTTTTCTGCAATGTATTGCTTGTACTGATCATCTAGTAAGATAGTAATGACCACCATGGAAAAGTGTGGAAGCATCCCGATTTGGAGAAGCATCCCATCTCTGGCAGGTTGGATTCTCTAGGAAACAGATTCTGAGATGGTGTGCATGAGGTCCATTTAGGGAGTACTCTTGAAATCAACTGTATGTACAGGAAAGGAAGACAGAAGGATTGGGCAGAGGGAGAATTTGAACTGTGAACACTGAAAGCCTCATTCAAACCCACAGAGAAGGCAATGGCACCCCACTCCAGTACTCTGCCTGGAAAATCCCATGGACGGAGGAGCCTGGTTGGCGGCAGTCTATGGGGTCGCTAAGAGTCAGACATGACTGAGCAATTTCACTTTCGCTTTTCACTTTCATGCATTGGAGAAGGAAATGGCAACCCACTCCAGTGTTCTTGCCTGGAGAACCCCAGGGACAGGGGAGCCTGGTGAGCTGCCATCTATGGGGTCACACAGAGTTGGACACGAATGAGGCGACTTAGCAGCAGCAGCATTCAAACCCACAGAGATGTCTGCATCCAGAATACCTGTATAGCTGACCTGTATTGTGGACAGGGGGCTGGATGTTCAGTTCCTGTATGAACCAGTCATTGTATGAAGGCTGCCCCAGAAAGTGGCAATGACATGAGAGAGGCTGATTTCTTTAGTCACAGAAAATTTCCAAGGAAATTGTTAGCTTTCAGCTGTCAGGTGACAACCTTCACAAGAACTTTGGGGATAAGAAATAAGAAACTCTGAAGGAGAACTTTGGATGACTCATCATAGGATATACTCTATGGTATATTCTAAGCACCTCCACAGTGACTCCAAACAATATATTCTTCCCTTAGTTTCATGCCCTTCTTCTTATCCTTCTAGAGATGATGATTTCATCTTTGGAGTCAGCAAAAAATACCTTTTCACTATGGTACCAACGAGAAAATATCCCCATCAGGGAGTGCCATAGGTGACACTAGGTATTAAATAATCTCTTTGCTTTGATGTTCTTGTTGTTCAGTTGCTAAGTTGTGTCTGACTATTTGCGACCCCATGAACTGCAGCATGCCAGGCTTCCTTGTCCTTCACTATCTCCCTGAGTTTGCTCAAACTCATGTCCATTGAGTCAGTGATGCCATCCAAGCATCTCATCCTCTGTTACCTCCTCCACTTGCCCTCAATCTTCCCAGTGACAGCTTCGAGATCAGGGACCACTCAGAGCTCTTGTGTGGCAGAAGCTTTATTACCGTGAAAAAGAGGGTGGAGAATGCCCCCCTCACTGGTCTTAGCAAGGGAACTATATACTTTTTCAGTTGGTTGTTACAGTAAATCAAGACTGTCTCAAGGTTGTAAAGGTCTTATTAGACCCACTCCCACAACTTTCATTTTAAGATGACAGGGTTTTGGTACAGAGTTTAAGGAAAAACATGTCCTTTACCAAGGAGAGTTGTTTTGTTGTGTAATCATTAACTCTGAGCTTAAAGAAAAAAAATTTTATGTGACTTAGATGAAGGAATGCAGAAATAAAAAAATCTGTCTTTTTCCCTTTCTCAGAGCCCCAGACCTCTTTCCCTTCCTCCTGCTCCTTCACTACCACTGCCACCGCCACCTTCTCATCAACCCACCTAAGAACTGACTCCCTCACCAGCTTTAGAGTCTTTTCCAAAGAGGTGGCTCTCCACATCAGGTGGCCAAAGTATTGAAGCTTCAGCTTCAGCATCAGTCCTTCCAGTGAATATTCAGGGTTGATTTCCTTTCGGACTGACTGGTTCTTAAATATCACTAAAATGTGTTAGGCTATACTGGTGTCTCTGTTCTAGTTCGGTTCAGTTCAGTTCAGTCTCTCAGTCATGTCTGACTCTTTGCGACCCCATGAATGCAGCATGCCAGGTCTCCCTGTCCATCACCAATGCCCGGAGTTCACCCAAACTCATGTCCATCGAGTCAGTGATGCCATCCAGCCATCTCATCCTCTGTCGTCCCCTTCTCCTCTTGCCCCCAATCCCTCCCAGCATCAGAGTCTTTTCCAATGAGTCAACTCTTCGCATGAGGTGGCCAAAGTAGCGGAGTTTCAGCTTTAGCATCATTCCTTCCAAAGAAATCCCATGTCTGATCTCCTTTAGAATGGACTGGTTGGATCTCATTGGTGTCGAAGGGACTCTCAAGAGTCTTCTCCAACACCACAGTTCAAAAGCATCAATTCTTCAGCGCTCAGCCTTCTTCACAGTCCAACTCTCACATCCATACATAACTACTGGGAAAACCATACCCTTGACTAGACAGACCTTTGTTGGCAAAGTAATATCTCTGCTTTTTAATATGCTGTCTAGGTTGGCATAACTTGCCTTCCAAAGAGTAAGCATCTTTTAATTTCATGGCTGCAATCACCATCTGCAGTGATTTTGGAGCCCCAGAAAATAAAGTCTGACACTGTTTCTACTATTTCTGCATCTATTTCCCAAGAAGTGATGGGACCAGATACCATGATCTTCATTTTCTGAATGTTGAGCTTTAAGCCAACTTTTTCACTCTCCTCTTTCACTTTCATCAAGAGGCTTTTCAGTTCCTCTTCGCTTTCTGCCACAAGGGTAGTGTCATCTGCATATCTGAGGTTATTGATATTTCTCCTGGCAATCTTGATTCCAGCTTGTGCTTCTTCTAGCCCAGCATTTCTCATGATGTACTCTGCATATAAGTTAAATAAGCAGGGTGGCAATACACAGCCTTGACGTACTCCTTTTCCTATTTGGAACCAGTGTGTTGTTCCATGTCCAGTTCTGACTGTTGCTTCCTGAACTGCATATAGTTTTCTCAAGAGGCAGGTTAGGTGGTCTGGTATTCCCATCTCTTTCAGAATTTTCCAGTTTATTGTGATCCACATAGTCAAAGGCTTTGACATAGTCAATAAAGCAAAAATAGATGTTTTTCTGGAACTCTTGCTTTTTCGATGATCTAACAAATGTTGGCAATTTGATCTCTGGTTGCTTTGCCTTTTTTAAAACCAGCTTGAACATCAGGAAGTTCACAGTTCACGTATTGCTGAAGCCTGGCTTGCAGAATTTTGAGCATTACTTTTAGCATGTGAGATGAGTGCAATTGTGCGGTAGTTTGAGCATCTTTGGCATTGCCTTTCTTTGGGATTGGAATGAAAACTGACCTTTTCCAGTCCTGTGGCCACTGCTGAGTTTTCCAAATTTGCTGGCATATTGAGTGCAGCACTTTCAGAGCATCATCTTCCAGGATTTGAAATAGCTCAACTGAAATTCCATTACCTCCACTGGCTTTGTTCGTAGTAATTCTTTCTAAGGCCCACTTGACTTCACATTCCAGGATGTCTGACTCTATGTGAGTGATCACACCATCATGATTTATCTTGGTTGTGAAGATCTTTTTTGTACAGTTCTTCCGTGTATTCTTGCCACCTCTTCTTAATATCTTCTGCTTCTGTTAAGTCCCTACCATTTCTGTCCTTTATTGGGCCCATCTTTGCATGAAATGCTCCCTTGGTATCTCTAATTTTCTTGAAGAGATCTCTAGTCTTTCCCATTCTGTTGTTTGCCTCTATTTCTTTGTGCTACGTGGCAAATAGATGGGGAAACAGTGGAAATAGTGGTTGACTTTATTTTTCTGGGATCCAAAATCACTACAGATGGTGATTGCAGCCATGAAATTAAAAGATGCTTACTTCTTCAATGGAAAGTTATGACCAACCTGGACAGCATATTGAAAAGCAGAGACATTACTTTGTCAAGAAAGGTCCATCTAGTCAAGGCTATTGTTTTTCCAGTGGTCATGTATGGATGTGAGAATTGGACTGTAAAGAAAGCTGAGAGCTGAAGAATTGATGCTTTTAAACCGTGGTATTGGAGAAGACTCTTGAGAGTCCCTTGGACTGCAAGGAGATCCAACCAGTACATCGTAAAGGAAGTCAGTCCTGGGTGTTCAGTGGAAGGACTGATGTTGAGCCTGAAACTCTAATCCTTTGGCCACCTCATGCAAAGAGTTGACTCACTGGAAAAGACTCTGATGCTGGGAAGGATTGGGGGCAGGAGGAGAAGGGGCTGACAGAGGATGAGATGGTTGGATGGCATCACCGACTCAATGGACATGGGTTTGTGTGGACTCCGGGAGCTGGTGATGGACATGGAGGCCTGGCGTGCTGTGGTTCATGGGGTTGCAAAGTTCGGACACGACTGAGAGACTGAACTGAACTGAACTCTAACTTCTCTTCCCTTAGGTTGGTTATTCATTCTGTTATTCATATTTACATGTCACGTATTCTTCCTTGTTGAACTGTTTTTCTCCTTTGAAACTGAGTTTCTATGCAAATTGTTATTGGCCTCTGGAGTATTTCAAATCCAGACCCTTAACACAAGACTGGTGTCCACACAGTTTGATGCCTAAGAACACAACAGGCACCCACTAGGAGCTTGTTGAACTTAATTGAATAGTAGGAAATTTCTTTCCTGAAATGTAAGTGCCCAAAATATATGTGTTTGTTTCTTTTGCTATTTCTCTAATCTGGAAATGCATGAATTTCAGGAATTCAAAATGCATTTGAAAGTACCCCTTATGAGATGTCACAAAATGTCCTTTGTATTATCGAACTAAGGTAGACTATTGTTAGTATTAACAATATTATTATTATCATGCTCTTTAATTTAAAGCAATAAGAATGGATGTTGACAGACCAAGGAAAAAAGATAAGTTTCTGTGAAATTATTGACTGACATAGAATCAAATAGTAGGTCTGAGAAACAGGCTGAAACATGAGGCAGGTCTCAGAGAATCTCCAGGGAGCTCACAAGCAAGAATTAATCAATAATTTCAAAACAAATCATCATGGAAATACATGTATGCATTCTATTTAATTATGTTTTTTCTTTTATGCCTTCATTCAAAATTCAAATGCTAGATTTCATTGATCTAGTCTGGTGACGTGCCATGATATCTGTCTCCTAATTCTTTTCATGTAACTCATTCTTTGTTTCTCATCTCAATTAATTCCAATCATACTTATCTTCTTAGTTGTCCAAGTTAGAAATCTAGACATCCTGCAACATTTATATACGGTTTTTGCTACAGGTATAAGTACATCTATTATAACATTTATATATCCTAATCTACTAAATTCTGTCCACCCTTCTACTTCTACCCTGACTCTGACCCTGAACACCCATAAGAGACTGCCAACTTTTTATAACATGGAATCTGCATTGTGTGGCCACAAAAAGTTTGCAACAAAAACAAAAAAATATCTTTCTTGTCCCCAGCCACTCAGGACTATTCCATCATATTTTCAGTCAGAGCCTAATACTTATTCAGGGATATATATAGTTTTCCGAATAATACATGCAAATATTTTAAAAATGTGGAATCATATTAAGACTGACAGTGATGACAGGAAGTTGCTCTCCTCAATGTCACAATCCAACTACCTTGAAATAAACACTTTCAAACTTTATTTGCTATTTTTCTGACATTTTCCTGTGTACATTTTAATGTGCTTTTACTAATATTTCTCAAGTAATTAATGTTAGGCTTTATGTACTGACTTCCTATTATGTCAAATATGGGTGCACTTTTCCCTGGTACTTCGTCTCTCAAAATCCTCCTAATGTAGGTCTTCCCCACTTATAAAAATTCCTTTGAAATTCCTTTATCTCTGTCTGTTTTCCTGAGCCTTCTCTATTTTTGGCTTATTTACTTATTTATTGTTTAAACTCATTTCACTAGGAGATTTCCCTCAAAACGCCATTGCATTTAGCTCTGTATGTTAAGAGTGACACTGCTGGTTAGGATGTCGGTTGGTTCATCCATATCATTTATCATAAATATGCATTAAAATGTGCTATTTGTTTTTCTGACTTACTTCACTCTGTATAATAGGCATTGCTGTAGGGCAGAAACCAGGACATTGTTAAGCAATTATCCTTCAATTAAAAAATGAACAAGCAAATTAAAAAAAGAGCAAAAAAAAAAAAAATGCTTGGTGGAAGTTGTTGTACCTGTGTTTACCTTGTTGATAGGATATGGTGTTATTTTTTTTGGAGCACCTTGGATTTCTCCTGGGATACCCATAGAACTCCACTGATAGTTCTAGCTGCTTGCCTTTCTGAGGCAGAAGCCATAAGGGTCCTGCAGGTTTCACAGTTGAATATGCATATCTACATTTGATTTCCTTGTTTTCTATTGAGTACCCAGTTGTATTTCCTGCTGTGACTAGTGTCCCTAATTCCAATAAATCTCCAGCAACATCTATTTCTTGCAAAAGTTGGAGAAATAGTGGGTACATATTTCTGTATACTTTAGGGGAAATGATCTAGGAATCTAATCGCTAAAGATCTTGTGATTTTACACAATCTCTTCATTTCTTACTTCATATCTACCAACATCTTTTAAATTTTCTTTTATTATGCCTCAAGTTTTTGATCCTTTGGAAGCTTATTCTATTGAAAATTGCCTTTCTTGTTGTCAATGGCTTTTTCAAGAGTTATTTAACTTTTGACTTTTCAGTAATCCTTTCATTTTCAATTGAATAGTTAGAGCTGTTTAATTCACATATGGCTGAGCTATATGAAAAATGATTGGATCTCTTCTAGCATAGATACCTTCTTGTTCACAGTATTCATTCAATTATTCAATCAATAAATGTTATGCTAGGTACTGTTTAGGTGCTTGGGATATAGTACTGAAAAGAGAGACAAAAATACCTTTCTGTAAGGAGCTAGCTTTCTAATAGGGGATTCTGATAGAAGTCTTTTTTTTTTTTTTAGCAATATACTTTATTTTAGATAGTAATACAGTATGTAATACAATACAATATGCAATACATAATGGATATCTTTATTTTAGATAGCAATATTTACTCTTCTCCTGGACCTAGAAGTAGAATATTCCAATACAAGAGGACTCCTTGTAACTTTCCCCAGTTATATCCTCTTTTATCCCACAGTTAGTCAGTATTCTGATTTTAAGTTAGTGATTTCCCTGATTTTCCTTAGAGTTGTAAAAAACATTCAAAACGTCATTGTTTAGTTTTTGCCTTTTCCTGGAATTCACATATGAAATGATACTAGATATACATTTTTGTTGGTTTGTTCTTTTATTTGATATTATATTTTCCAGATAGAGATAAATTGATTTGTGTAACTGTAGTACACTTATCTTCATTGAATTTTGTACTGTATAATTAATTCACTTTATTGTGAATGAATATCAGGTGGTTTCCTTTTTTTTTTTTTTTTTTTTACTTTATTTTACTTTACAATACTGTATTGGTTTTGCCATACATTGACATGAATCCACCACGGGTGTACATGCGTTCCCAAACATGAACCCCCCTGCCACCTCCCTCCCCATAACATCTCTCTGGGTCATCACAGTGCACCAGCCCCAAGCATGCTGTATCCTGCATCGGACATAGACTGGCGATTCGATTCTTACATGATAGTATACGTGTTACAATGCCATTCTCCCAAATCATCCCACCCTCTCCCTCTCCCTCTGAGTCCAAAAGTCCGTTATACACATCTGTGTCTTTTTTGCTGTCTTGCATACAGGGTTGTCATTGCCATCTTTCTAAATTCCATATATATGTGTTAGTATACTGTATTGGTGTTTTTCTTTCTGGCTTACTTCACTCTGTATAATCGGTATAATTCCTGGTTTTGTTTTGATTTTTTTAGTATTACAAACAACTGTAGATGTATTTTTGCACATGTGTGCCATCTGTATGAATTTCTTTGGGACTTATATGTAACAGTAAAATTGCTGGGTCATAGGGTATGCACATATTCAAGTTTACTGGACAGCACCAAGCTCTTTTCTGGGTTTGAGGGTAAACGGAAATTCTTCTTGTTCCACAAACTGGCCAACACTTAATATGGTTCAGTTTTTGAATTTTTGGTCCGTGTGATCAGTGGAAATGAAAACTCACTTTAGATTTTAATTGAATTATTCTAATTATCAATAAGATTGTGTATCATTTTATATATATTTATATATATATATATATATATATATACACCTTTTGTGGTTCATCTTTGAAATTCCTCTTAATTTTCTTGTGTGTTTAGAATGGATTGCTTGCTTTTCCTTGTTGATCTGAAAGTCTTCCTAAGATAATCAGGGTAGTAATACGTTAAATATTTTGCAAATCTATTTTCAAGTTTTTGTCTTAACTTTCCATTATGTTTATAATATTTGAAGAAACAAATTCTTAATTTTAATGCAGTAGAATTTATCTATTTTCCTTTATGATTTGGTTTTGTGTCTTATTTAAGAAGGCCTTCCTTCCTCCAGAATCATAAGATAATGTTTATATGGCATGTCTAAAGTAGTATAATTTTGCCTGTTAACATGTAAGTATTTATTGACTTTTAATGGCATTTTGTGAATGTTGTGTGGTAGATGCCTACTTATTTATTTGCTAATTAACCCTTTATGGAAAGCCAATCTCTTCTTTTGACCTACACAAATTCTTTTATATGTAGAAGAAATCAGAAAACAAAATTATAAGCCAGTCTCATTCATGAAAGTTGATGAGAATTCCAAACCTGGTTATTAACAAATGGAAGACAAGATATATAAAAATAATTGCTTTGTAGCCAGATATGTTCCTGCTGACCACTTTCTTTTTCATATTTCGGTCTATCTTTGATAATGTTTCTGTTTCCTCTGCACATCTTACTAGACCATGTATATCATCAATAAACATCACAGTCATAAATATTCTCTCTAGTTATAGTGGACAGCTAGGCCTTTACTATAACTCACGAAATTCAACAGCTTTATAACAGGGTTAGTTGTCTCTGTCTAGTCTTCACTGCATCCAATACAAATAAACTCACTTTAATATTCAGGAATTAATTGTCCTGGTTTTTAATTAGGTAAGCATTCAATATGTTTTAATCTCATAAATGAGTCTTGGCTACAGGTTATCTGAACTGCCAATTTATTACAAAGAAAGCTGCTCTTTGCCTTCTAGTACCTGCGCCCAGTACTTTCTCTGTTTATGCTTCACTCCTTTTAAAACAATCATTAAAGCTTGCTTTACAAACCTCAACATGCTGACTTTCCTTTAGTTTGTTTGAAACGATTTGACTTCTGCAAAAATACATTATAACCTCACAGAGCTCAATTTTTTACCTCTGAGTATTCCTAATGTGTTAAAGCCTTTATCTTCAAAGCCCTCTGTACTCCTGGTGATTACTTTATATGGTGACTCAGAATCAATCTTAAAATCATCCCTTCACCCTTGTTTTAGATGCAGAGTGTACTATTTTGAATCTATCTTGCAGTGAGTCAACCATACCCATCTCTTGCCCACTCACTGGCTGAATAGGCAATAATAGTTGTTACCTAAGAAATGAAGCTCCATGCATTTATTTCTTATGCTTTGCATACTTGAGAACAAGTAAGTAACATATATTTTTCTTCTCCAAGAGGAGCATCTTTAATTTTATGTGGCCATGTTTACCGCACCAGTTAATTCAAGCTTCACAGAAAGAAAAATTCTATATATTACATTTCATCAGATGTTATCAGAAGGAACTAAAATGTGGTAAAAAAGTTTTATAGTTTTAGAGAAATAATTTATTATTAACTTTATCATTTCCAAAGTATATGAAATTAGGCAGCTTAACATGCCTTAACCCAACTTTCCGTATCTATAAAATAAGATAATATTATGACTCAAGTCATAAATTATACTTTTTTCTAAGAGTTTTTGTCAACTTTAGCATATTTGTAAGTTTATATGCAGTTTATAATGTATCACATTTCTAAAGAATCACCGTGGGTTGGGATTTTAGAACTTTCAGTTTGGAAATTTAGAATTTGTATACAACTTATAGATTAATATTTTTCCTTTTAAGGCTAGGATTTATTTCTCTACTTATTTAAGACATTTAGTTTCTTCTCTGAATATTTTCTTCATCTCATATTTTATTTGAGTGGCCAGTCCCCTAAGGACATTGATAAACACGGAGGTAGCTCTCCCAAATGTTGGTTATTTCATTCTACTTTTTCCTCTTTTTTTTTTTTTTTTTTGTCATCTAGTCTGTGAAAGGGTCTAGATGTGGAATAACTTTTCACCTTGCTTTTTGTCATTCCATCCATAATATTTCTTTCTCCTCACTCAAAACTATTCTATTTGTGGTAATCTACATTGGTCTGCCTCTCACTCCCTCTTATTTATTTAACTCATTAGATGCTGGTTCATTCTCTTCAGTGGTATTCCTGTCATAATTCTTGAGCTAGGAGCTTAATTACAAGAATTGTCTCAAATGCCTCTTTATCTCTATTTCCATGAGCTTTGTAACATGATTTTGCTGGTCCTCTCCAGGAACTGTGGAATTTATTTTCCCACACCTTGACCTTGGGCTAAACTTCCAACTTCTAACTTAGCTTGAGTTGTAGAATGTGGTAGAAGTGACATTGAGTTTGTGCTGTGCCTAGACTTCAAAGAATCGTGCATGCCTCTACTCTTTCTCAGATCCCTTAAGCAACATAACTTGTCTGAGATAGACTGCTAAAATCAGAGACCATGAAATAAAGCCAAGCAAACCAGCTCAGTGGTCCCAGCTAAGGCCATGAACTTCTGGAAGTACTCAGCCAAGAATGTCAAAGCCAGCCGCTATGTGGATAAACACCAGCTCAGACTAAGTAAATGCTTATCAATGTACGAAACTGAGACTTTGAGATTTTTTTACCCAGTATTATTGTGACAATAAAAACAAATACTAATTGGTTTTGAGGAAGTAGAAATTTCAAAAAAGTTACGTAGCACAATCACATAAGCAAAGCTTTATGTTTTGCTTTATTTGCTAATTGCTAATTGTCCAAGCCAATCTGGACAGCTGCACTTTGTGTGTGTGTGTGTGTGTGTGTGTGTGTGTGTATTGTTTATTTTTTTAAATTAGAAAATTGATTTTAATACAATTTTAAAGGTTTCTTTCCATTTATAGTTATTACAAAGTATTGGCTATATTCCCTGTGTTATGCAATACTTCCTGGAGCTTATCTTACACCTAATAGTTTTTATTTCCCACTTCTCCCATCCCAGGATTCCCTAGTAGCTCAGTTGGTAAAGAATCTGCCTGCAATGTAGGAGACCCTGGTTCAATTTCTAGATCAGGAAGATACCCTGGAGAAAGGGATAGGCTACACAGTCCAGTATTCTTAGGCTTCACTGGTGGCTCAGCTGGTAAAAAATCTGCTGGCAGTGTGGGAGACCTGGGTTTGATCCCTGGGTTGGAAGATCCCCTGGAGAAGGGAAAGATACCCATTCCAGTATTCTGGCCTGGAGAATTCCATGGACTGTATAATCTAAGGGGTGACAAAGAGTCAGACATGACTGAGTGACTTTCACTTTCGCTTTCTCCCATCCCTATATTGCCACTTCTCCCCACACTGATAGCCACTAGTTTGTTCTCTATATCTGAGTCTGCTTCCTTTTTTGTTACATTCCTTAGTTTGTTGTATTTTTTAGGTTGCACAGATAAGTGGTATCATGCAAATAGTGGTCTTTGTCTGACTTATTTCATAGCATAATGCCCTTCAGGTTCATTCATGTTGCTGCAAATGGAAACATTTTGTTCTTTTTTATGGAAGATAGTATTCCATTGTGTGTGTGTGTGTGTGTATCACCTATTCATTGTCCATTCATCTGTTGATGGACACTTAGGTTGCTTCCTTATCTTGGCAATTGTAAATAATGCTGTTGTGAACATGGGAGCGCATGTATCTTTCTGAATTGTTGTTTTTGATATATACCCAGTAGTAGAATCTTTGAGTCATTTGATAGTTCTTTTTTTTTGTTTTTTGAGAAATGTCCATCCTGTTTTGCATAGTAGCTGTATCAATTTACATCCCCACTGACAGTATAAGGTTCTATTTTCTCCACATCGTCACCATTTGTTACTTGTGTTCTTTTTGATGATAGGCATCTTGACAAGTAAGGTAATATGTCATTGTGGTTTTGATTTACATTTCCCTGATGATTAGCAATGTTGAGTACCTTTTCATGTGCCTGTTAGTCATCTGTATGCCCTTTTTGGAAAAATATCTATTCAGTTCTATCGCACATTTCTAATCTGGTTGTTTTGTTGTTGTTGAGTTGTATGAACTGTTGTATGAATCCCTTACTGGTCATTTCATTTGTAAATATTTTCTCCTATTTAGTACATTGTCTTTTTGTTTTGTCAGTGGTTTCCTTTGCTGTGCAAAATCTTTTAATTATTCCGAACAACTGCATTTCAGAATTCTTTAGTCATTATCTAAGTCACAGATATATACCCTACCTCAAAATTGAAAAAAGTGAAATTAAATTTTGCATTTGATATTGGGAAATAAGAGAATGTCACAAAAATGCTGTTAGGATGCTTGATGTAACTGGAATGTGTATATGTGCTTTTCTGAAACCTTATTTCAACTTCTTTGTGAAACTTATTCCTATACCTGTTGAACTGTACTTACTTTCTTAGCCAGTCCCACACACTGGGAATGAAAGTACTGAGTGATCTCTACAGACAAGCCCAGAAAAGATGCAAACTGAGTCAGAGAAGTAATCTCTACAATTCTTATAATTTTCAGTTATTTTAGCAGTATGTAATCAGTTTCAGTGATCAATTGCTAAATATTATTTTTAAGGTTTGCATCAGAGCAATCAAGGTGGAGATCCTAAAATACTCATAATTGTGTGCATGCATGCGTGTGTGAAGTCGCTTCAGTTGTGTCCGACTCTTTGTAACTCTGTGGACTGTAGCCCGCCAGGGTCCTCTGTCCGTGGGATTCTCCAGGCAAGAATACTGGAGTGGGTTGCCATGCCCTCCTTCAGGGGATCTTCCTGACTCAGGGATCTAGCCTGCATCTCTTAACATTGACAGATGGGTTCTTTACCACTAGTCACCACCTGGAAAGCCCAAAACACTCACAGGTACTCACACACAAATGAAAAATGTTAAAATATCTTCAAAATACTTTAATACTTTGACTTATGGTAATGAAATACATTGGGCTTCCCTGGTGGCTCAGGCAGTAAAGAATCTGCCTGCAATGCAGGAGACCATTAGGAATAAAATTTGGCCTGTTTGAAATCTTTTAACTCTGCTACTTGACATGAAGGATGTAAAATGGCTCTGGCATCATAGCACATGCCTGATGCATGCACACATGTGAGGTAGGAAGGTGTTTTCCTGTCACAGTCACTGTGCTGAGTTGAGCCTCATAATCTTGAGATATTTTTCACTGAGTTTCTATAGAGTAACAGTGGTGTGAATATGCTTCCTTTTTCAGTAATGGCAAATAGAATTAAGAAGTGAATGAATTTTATCCATTTAAAAATAATCTACTAGTATCATAGAAATAAAGAGCAGGAGGTTTAACCCTACAGAAATGTTAAAACATCAATTTTTCTGCTATTTGGTCTTGTGTTGTTAGGGCAAATTACTAAGTACCTTAGGCAATTGCTTTTTTCATGTGAAATGGAGGTAACTTGGTGTTTTGACTATGCTTCTGTTTCTGCTTGAGCATTTAACTCCCGATCACATCACAGCACCTTGGAAAATTGATGCTTAGTCAATTCCTTTCCACTATTTAAAAAATCCCAAATCTCTTCTGTATCATATTAGACACACTTTTATTCTCTTCCTAGCAAGGTAATTTTTCACCAAGTGTTTATTAATTTCTGTCTAACTTTGCTCAAATGTTGATGATTGGTTTCAGTTTTGATTCTAACATAATTCAGTTCAATCGCTCAGTCATGTCGCACTCTTTGTGACACCATGAACTGAGGCACTCCACGCCTTCCTGTCCATCACCAACTCCCAGAGTCCACCCAAACCCATGTCCATCCAGTCGGTGATGCCATCCAACCATCTCATCCTCTGTCATCCCCTTCTCCTCCTGCCCTCAATCTTTCCCATCATTGGGGTCTTTTCAAATAAGTCAGCTCTTCACAACAGGTGGCCAAAGTATTGGAGTTTCAGCTTCAACATCATATACACTGTCCAATTAAACTTTCAGCCGTTGATACTAGCAAATACATTATTCATTTTTGAAAAATTCTTTTTATCACACTCTAAAATCTCATTTTCAGTAGATCTTTTTAAATAAAATATTTGAAAAATTTGGTAGAGAGAGACTATCCCTTGGTCCTATTATAAATAGTAATTAGTATTAACAGAACAGAATATATTAATAATGCATATTTACTAGTAGAATTAATTGAGTCTCAGAATATTCTTTAAAATCTCATTAAAGAGGATAAAGATAGTCTGAATAGTTTTTAATATATTATAAAATAAAATTTGTCATTAAATCTTAAAAAAATAGCCTCCAAGCCCACACAGTATCAGGGTAAATTCTACTATACACTTAAAAAATAGATAATACCAACTCAAAAAATATTCCAATGAATGTATAAAGATGTGGTATATAGCTATATCTAACCTACACACATGCACACATATGCACACACTGAAATACTACTTAGTCATAAATAGGATGAAGTCTTTCCCTTTGCAACAGCATGGATGGATCTGGAGGGTATTATGCTAAGTGAAATAAGTCATATGTAGCAGGACAAATAGCATATGTGATTTCACTCATATGTAGAATAAAAACAAACAAGGAAACAAAAACAAAATAAATAAACAAAAAAACCAAACCAAAAACATATTACAGAGAACAGTATTGTGCTTATTGGAGGGTGCTAAGTCACTTCAGGCGTGTCCGACTCTGTGTGACCCCATAGACGGAAGCCCACCAGGCTCTGCCGTCCCTGGGATTCTCCAGGCAAGAACACTGGAGTGGGTTGCCATTTCCTTCTTCATTGCATGAAAGTGAAAAGTGAAAGTGAAGTTGCTCAGTCGTGCCCAACTCTTAGCAACCCCATGGACTGCAGCCCACCAGGTTTCTCCGTCCATGGGATTTTCCAGGCAAGAGTACTGGAGTGGGGTGCCATCACTTTCTCTGAAGGGATGGGGGAGGGCAAAATGGCTAAAGGGGATTTACTACATGTGACAAATGGAAACTAAATTTTTGTTGGGGAGCAGACTGAGGGGTATACAGTAGAAACACAAAGTTGTACATATAAAACTGATATATTACAAACCAGTATTACCTCAATTAAAAAATAAATTAGTTTTTCCAAAGGTGAATTTGTTTCATACTTTACATGCAAAACAAACACAATCTTAAAGTAGATCATGGATGAAAATATAACATGTAAAATAATAAATCTCCTTGAAGAAAACATAGAAGAAACCTGTGTTGAAATGTTCATTAAAGGATTTTTAGAAATCAAAGCATGATCCATGAAAGAAAATTCTGATTTATCGGACTCTATCAAACTTTTTAAAAATTTGCTCTTTGAAAGACACTGTTATATAAATGAAAAGACAACCTATGGAATGAAAGAAATGTTTGCAAATCGCTTATTTGTAGAATTACTTGTACTGAGAAATATCCCTGAACTCAATGTACAAAGCCAACAGCACAATAAAGAATATTCACAACTGTTGAACAGACATTTACAATATACATATCTGGCAAATAAGCACATGAAAAGATAGTCAATATCATTAGTCACTAGTATAATGCAAATTAAAACCACAGTGAGATTACACTACACACAGAATGTTTTAGAATTTTAAAACAGGCAGTATCAAATGTCTATAAGGATCAGGAGCAGCTCTCATGCACTGCTGATGGGAATTTGAAATGTGACACGCACAGAGATGTTATGGGGAGGGAGGTGGGAGGGGGGTTCATGTTTGGGAACACATGTAAGAATTAAAGATTTTAAAATTTAAAAAAAAAAATAAATAAATAAAATAAAATAAAGGAAAAAAAATGAAATGTGACATGCTTTGGAAGACAATTTTGTGGGTTTTCTTTTAAGCTAATACTTTAAGAAATATCACATTTATCTTTTAAAGATCATGGTTATGATATGACAAAATCTTTTGCATAGGTATTGATTCACTGAATTTTTAAATTTATGTTTATACAGATTTATTTCAGTTCAGTTCAGTCACTCAGTCGTGTCCGACTCTTTGTGACCCTATGAATCGCAGCACACCAGGCCTCCCTGTCCATCACCAACTCCTGGAGTTCACTCAAACTCACGTCCATCAAGCCAGTGACGCCATCCAGCCATCTCATCTTCTGTCATCCCCTTTTCCTCCTGCCCCCAATCCCTCCCAGCATCAGAGTCTTTTCCAATGAGTCAACTCTTCACATGAGGTGGCCAAAGTACTGGAGTTTCAGCTTTAGCATCATTCCTTCCAAAGAACACCCAGGACTGATCTCCTTTAGAAGGGACTGGTTGGATCTCCTTGCAGTCCAAGATTTATTTATGATCATCTCAAACTGGAAACAGCCTTATGGTGAATAGAATGATAATTGCCTAAAGATATCTACATCCTAATCCCTGGAGTCAATGAATACGGTAGTTTACATGGCAAAGGGGTATTAAGGTTTCAGATGAAATCAAGGTTGCTAATCCACCGACTTTAAAGTCAGAAAATTATCCTGGATTATCCAAGTGGGCTGACAGTATGGACAAGGGTCCATAAAAACAGAAGAGAAGCTGGAAGTCAGAACCAGAGAGCAAGTGTGAGATGGATTCAGCTTGACATTGTTGACTTCAAAAAAGGAAGAAGAGGGGCATGGCCAATGGAGGTAGCTTTTAGAAGTGGAAAGGACAAGAAAAGGGATTCTCTCCTAGAGACTCCAGAGAGAACTGCAGCAATGCTAACGATTTTAGCTCAATGAGACCCATTTTGGGTTTCTGACACCTGTTAAAAGATTTCTGCTATTTTGAGTCATTAGGTTAGTGATAGCTTATTACTGCAGAGTTAGAGAACTTGTAAATAGAGGCTTTCCTGGTGGCTCAGTGGTAAAGAATTTGCTTGCGAATGCAGGAGATGCCAGTTCAACCCCTGACCCTGGAAGATCGCACATGAAGCAGAGCAACCAAGCCTGTGCACCACAACTCCTGAGCCACTGCTCTAGAGCACTCAAGCCACAACTACGGAAACCGCTGAGCTCTAGAGCCCGTGCTCCACAATAAGAGAAGCCACTGCAATGAGAAGCCCGAACACTACTATAAGAGTAGCCCCCGCTCTCCACAACTAGAGAAAGCCTGCATGCAGCAGCAAAGACCCAGTGTAGCCAAAACTAAAATAAATAAATAAAAAATTTAAAGGGAAGCTTGTAAATATTCAGATGTCCATCTAAGTAAGATGGGTTAAAAAAACTGTGGTACATCTATAAAGTAGACTACTTTTTAACAGTAAAAAAGAAAAGTGTACTTATTCATGAACACCATAGTTGAAGCATAAAGGCCTTTTACTAAGTTACAGCCCCCAGATCCCAGTGGCATTTCTCTTCAGGTGAAATGAACATGAAAGGGATGGAAAGAGATAAGTGGTTGCCAGAGCCTGAAGTTGGAGGAATGTGTTGACTACAAAAGGCCATGATATATGACACATGCATTTGTAAAAACCCACAAAACTTTTATCACAAAGAAGAAATTTTAATGGAAAAATACTTTTAAAAAGGGAGGAGGAGAATCCACAGAAGAAATATGTACCTTTCAATTTAATAAAAAAATACAAAAGCAAATGGAAAAAATCACTTACATTCATACCACAGAGAGAAGCATAATCAACTGCTAGTGTATATAGTCCCAG
Source organism: Capricornis sumatraensis (assembly GCF_032405125.1). Taxonomy (NCBI): domain Eukaryota; kingdom Metazoa; phylum Chordata; class Mammalia; order Artiodactyla; family Bovidae; genus Capricornis; species Capricornis sumatraensis. The sequence goes on from NC_091078.1 coordinate 8,969,297, forward strand.
AATTTTTCTTTTCATATAGATAAATAGAGATAGAGATTACTTGTAAATTCATCAGTACAGCCCAAGTAAATTTTAGTATCATTTCAAAATCATTTGTAGTTTTTAATGCCTCAATTGTGCCTTTACTGTGAAGTTTAAAGAACTGTCAAGTTCTCAAGCTATTTGTTATGACCATGTAAACTGGTGGCATTGATGCTGTGTCTGTGAATGCTGACTGGGGAAGAACCTGCTTTTCTTCTTCTGTGGTTGTTTGCAGGGTTTGGCTCCTAGTGGCTGCATTACTGAGAGTTTCTGTTTTTTGCTGGCTGTCAGCTGGACCCCCAGTTTCTAGAGGTCCCCTGAAGTTCCTTGCCAAGTAGGGTTTCCTGTCATGTCTACCCGCCTCCTTTCTGCCAGCCACAGAGAAAAAGAAAGATTCCGGTAAAGCATCTACCTGCAATGCAGGAGACCTGGGTTCAATCCCTGGGTTGGGAAAATCTCCTGGAGAAGGCAATGGCACCCCACTCCAGTACTCTTGCCTGGAAAATCCCATGGATGGAGGAGCCTGGTAGGCTACGGGTCCATGGGGTTGCAAAGAGTCGGACACGACTGAGCGACTTCACTTTCACTTTCCAACCAGACAGGTGCTTCAGTTTTCTGTAATACAATCACATATATCTTGTCATCTTTACAAGTGGCAGATCCAACCAACACTTAATGGGAGAGGAACACACAAGGTTATGAATACCAGGTGAGAACGATGGGGGACATCACAGATGTGTTCATCAAGAATCAGCTGATAAAGGCCTCTGGTGGCATCTCATGTCCTATTCCCAACGGTGTTAGTGTTCTCTCCAAAGACCTTGAAAGGATCCTTGTATTATTAGTGCCAACCTTCCATTTCTAATTTATAGTATAGTTGTGGGAAATAGTCTCTTTTTACTTCTTAGGGAAACTGCTTTTCATTTGCACCAAATAGGTGAGTGTTCTCATTCACAACTTATTTTTCCTTCAGGTAGAAAAAACTTAAAATTTCCAGTGTGTGTGTGGTGCCCAGACCTGTAGCTGATGAAAAGTTCCATATTTTATGATCCTTTTGTTTATTTCAGCAGGACTCTGGAAGGCAAGTGATGTTTCCAAATCACAATATTTATTCTGAATTTGCAGGTGTCTTTTAGAAGTCTTATTTGAGAAATTGAGGGGGACAATTCTATCATAAATATCATGAGTCAACTAGGATATCTGCATTCAGTAGTCTGAAAATCTGTTAAGCAGAGGTTAACATCTGGCCCACAATCCCTTCCTGCTAAGGACAGTATGAATATTTGTGTTTGCTTGTACTTAAGACATATCCCAAATTAAAAATATGTACATATTTTTCATATCTGTATCTTTATCTATTTATATCGATCTGTGTGTGTGTTGTATCTATATATATGACAGTAAATAGGACATTTAGGCACTTCTTTCATGCTCTCTCAGTGTTCTTTTGTGGCTAGACTTGAGATTTTTGCACGGGCAGAACACCTGATGGTAGGAAGAGGGCACGCCTGTCTTCCTCAGTGAGTCCCATTGCCTGTGACCTGGGAGAGTCTCTCAGCAGGACACATTCTCAGGGCTAACCCTGAATATGCAGCAGACAGAACTGTGTACGTGTGTGCATGAGGGGTGGTCAGCAAGTACATGGGGTCTGCCAACAGTATTTCTTCTCACGGAAGTTGCAAGTAAGCTGTTAGATGAATATACAAATGATTGTTTCTAGCAACATCTACCTGCATAATGTAAGATAGGAGATGAAGGCAGATGTGTTTATTCCCATTTTTTGTATACCTATTAAAATTTCCTTGACACATAGTGTCCAGAAACCAGTCTCAGTTTTCATTTACACTTTGTTTACAAATAAAATATATACAGCTCATACAATGCTGATTACATTTTCAATGCCAGATAATGAGATCATGATGTGTGTTCAATTTATCTCATCATTTTATTTCCACTGGGGTTATTGGAGGTTTTAATTTTTTTTTGTTGTTGTTATAATGAGTATTTCAGTATTTCTGTGGAGTTTGGAAAGATTTAGTTTCTCTCTCATTTATCTATTTTTTTCCATTTTTCTGCCTTATCAGAAAGTTGGCATAGTTCATGATAATAGCTACTTAGGAGGATTGTCTCAAGCAAAGCTTTTAATTTACTTTGCCATAAGAAAGGTAAGGTTTATCCCTAGATTAAAGTGTTGTTGCTTTTCTTGAAATAAATACAGTTTTTCAGTGAGTTACCATATATTTGCACATAAAATATGCTATGAATTATGAATAAATTTCACAATTGATATTAAGCATATCTTGATTAGATATTAATGTGCATGTATAATTATATATATACTAAATATACATCTTAATGCATATGTGCATGTGTATATACACAAGCACAATTATAGACACTCATTTCTGTTACTACTATTTATGCCTTCTCCTCTGGTCAGCCTTTCCTTTATGTGTACCGATGGTGAGAGAGGAAACCAAAGCAAAAAAATTATTGATTTGTTTATTTATGTGAGATCTGAAGCCCTCAGATTGGAGTATTCCTCTTGCATTGTCATCAGCTTAGATTTAGTTCACAATATTGGTTTTGTCACGTGGAATTTCAAAGAAATACTAATTTTAATGGAGAATACCTATAGTGTATTTACAGCACTGTCTCCTTATCTCATGTGCCAAAGCTCTCTCTATGGCTCATCACTGAATCCAGCCTATGTCCCTTGGGTGTGTGTGTGCTCAGTTGCTCAGTCGTGTCTGACTCTTACAACCACATGGGCTGTTGCCTGCCAGGCTCCTCTGTTCATGGAATTTCTCAGGCAAGAATACTGGAGTAGGTTACTATTTCCTCCTTCGGTGAATCTTTCAACCCAGGAGTTAAGCCCTCATCTCTTGTGTCTGCTGCCTTGGCAGACAGAGGCTTTTACTACTGCGCCACCTAACAAATTGAAGTTCACTTCTTCATCTTTTTAATGACCTTCTCTATCAGGCCTTACTCTTTACAATTACTGAAAAAAAAAAAAAAAAAACCTCAAGAGTCCCTTGGACTGCAAGGAGATCAAACCAGTCAATTCTAAAAGAAATCAATCCTGAATATTCATTGGAAGGACTGATGCTGAAGCTGAAGCGCCAATACTTTGGCCACCTGATGTGAAGTGCCGACTCATTAGAAAAGACCCTGATGCTGGGAAAGATTGAAGGCAGGAGGAGAAGGGGATGATAGAGGACTAGGTGGTTGGATGGCATCACTGACTCTATGGACATGAGTTTGAGCAAGCTCTGGGAGATGGTGAAGGACAGAGAAGCCTTGAGTGCTACATTCCATGGGATCGCAAAGTTGGACACAACTGAGCAACTGAACATCAGTGACAACAATTATTAAAAACATTTCTGAATGAAAATGATGCAAACTAGGAACTTTGTCTTCTCGGAATGAATTCATATGCCTTCTCCTAGAATGAGTAGAATTGGTGGCATTGCAAAATAATCAGTTAATTTCTATCAGAAGTCTCTGCTGGGTAAAATTCTCTTTAGCTTTCCAAGACCCTTGGCAAGGACCTTACTCTTTACTTGTGCTGCTTGAACGATGTCCACATTCCTTCTGGATGCCTTAAACATGGTCAGAAAATGTGCTTTGGGATCAGTAAGATTTCTTTGGTAACTTCTTCTTTGTGAAGAACTAGACACGAGTTTCAGAAATGAAATGGCTTCTCAAGCCTGTGACTAGTTCTGAAATACTTGGTGTTGTGTATTTGTTTTGTGGCTACATATCTCTTGCTTTTCAAATGTACTGCTTTTTACAGTGATTTTTATATGTTAAATAAAATGGGACTATAACATTGAATTTTACCATGTGTAGAGTGTTATATGTCTCTAGTTACACCATATATAATTTATAGGGTCCTTAGACAAGTTAATTAAAATCTTAAAGCCTTGGCTTCTTTGTGAATAAAATAAGAGATAATTGCAGAAACTTCCTTAAAGTGTTTGAGGATTTAATTATATGTGAGGCACGTGTACACTGTCTGGTGCATGCTAAACACCTAATAAATATTATTTATTGCTTGTTTTTTTGTGAAAAGGGGCTTAAAGCACTTGTTTATACATAATTTCATTTAAGTCACAAAAACTCTATGATATTGAAAATACCTTTCAAATTTTACATACAAAATAACTGAACACCAGAGATACTAAGTGACTTAAGTCTCCACAGGAGGAGTGGAGAAGCTTGGATGTGGTACAGGACCACTTGACTCCAATACTGCATGCTCCACATTTTAGCATAGCTACCAGAAGACTTCCCTGGTGGCTCAGAGGGTAAAGTGTCTGCCTGCAATGAAGGAGCCCTGGGTTTGATCCCTGGGTCCAGAAGATCCCCTGGAGAAGGAAATGGCAACCCATTCCAGTATTCTTGCCTGGAGAATCCCATGGATGGAGGAGCATGGTGTGCTACAGTCCACAGGGTCGCAAAGAGTTGGACATGACTGAGCAAATTGCATTACATTACATTACCAGAAGGCTTAGAAAGGAGGATTACCCTATAAGGAGATGCTGCCAGTCCATCAACTACATTTGTCAGCATTGTTTTCAAAACACTAAAACCTAAACCCTTTAACAATATGGTAACACTTCCACTCTACCACATTCATCTAAGGACCATTATTTGTCTAGTGGGTTATTGCCCTGGCTTCCTGACTTGTCACTTTGATTGTGTCTTTGCCAGCTATGACCCCAACACGCAGAGTGTATCATCAACACCTTAGACCACATGATGTTTAATCTTCAATGAGATCCCATCACTCATGTGCTCCAAATATTTCACTGGCCTTACATGTGCTTCATTTGCCATGATTTTATAAAAGTTAAATGATATAAGTAGGTACATGATTAAGTGCATGTAAGTATCATAAAATGATGTTTAGCATTACATATATTGCTATATATACACATATAAAACATATATGTAAAAATATATAAAGCTAAACACCATTTTCATTGGAGAAGGAAATGGCAACCCACTCCAGTGTTCTTGCCTGGAGAATCCCAAGGAGGGGGAAGCCTGGTGCGCTGCCATCTATGGGGTTGCACAGAGTCAAACACAACTGAAGCAACTTAGCAGCAGCAGCAGCAAACACCATTTTAGGAATATATATATATGTGTGTGTACACACACGCACACACACACACACACACACATACATGTATACAGTTGACCGTTGAACAACATAGGTTTGAATTGAGTCCAGTCATCCACAAATTTGTTTTAATAGTAAATATTGAGAACTGCACAATATGGTTGTGTGAATCTGTGGATTAGAACCTTGGATGCAGAAATCTAGATATAAAATGTTCAATCAACTCTGTGGAGGGTAGGTGATCTTAACTCTCATGTCAACTGTCAGTTGAAAGTTCAACTGTGCAAAGATCAACTGTCAGTTCAGTTCAGTCACAGAGTCATATCTGACTCTTTGCGACCCCATGGAGTGCAGCACGCCAGGCTTCCCTGTCCATCACCAACTCCTGGAGTTTACCGAAACTCATGTCCATTGAGTCGGTGATGCCATCCAACCTCTCATCCTCTGCTGTCCCCGTCTACTCCTGCCTTCAATCTTTCCCAGCATCAGGGTCTTTTCAAATGAGTAAGCTCTTCGCATCAGGTGGCCAAAGTATTGGAGTCTCAGCTTCAGCATCCGTCCTTCCAAAGAATATTCAGGTCTGATTTCCTTTAGGAAGGACTAGTTTGATCTCCTTGCAGTCCATTGGATTCTCAAGAGTTTTTTCCAACACCACAATTCAAAAGCATCAATTCTTCGGTGCTCAGCTTTCTCTATAGTCCAACTCTCACATCCATATATGACTACTGGGAAAACCATAGCTTTGATTAGATGGACCTTTGTCAGCTTTGCCAACAAAGGTCAACTATATATTTATTTATTTTTTCCATGGCTCATTCCCATCATGGAAAAAGTAGGGATCATTTGAAAGAGCATAGCTAGTGTTACAAGGATCAGTTCAGTTCAGTTCAGTTGCTCAGTCATCTCTGACTCCTTGCGACCCCATGAATCACAGCACGCCAGGCCTCCCTGTCCATCACCATCTCCTGGAGTTCACTCAAACTCACATCCATTGAGTCGGTGATGCCATCCAGCCATCTCATCCTCTGTCATCCCCTTTTCCTCCTGCCCCCAACCCCTCCCAGCATCAGAGTCTTTTTCAATGAGTCAACTCTTCGCATGAGGTGGCCAAAGTACTGGAGTTTCAGCTTTAGCATCATTCCTTCCAAAGAAATCCCAGGGCTGATCTCCTTCAGAATGGACTGGTTGGATCTCCTTGCAGTCCAAGGGACTCTCAAGAGTCTTCTCCAACACCACAGTTCAAAAGCATCAATTCTTCAGTGCTCAGCTTTCTTCACAGTCCAGCTCTCACATCCATACATGACCACTGGAAAAACAGCTGAAACAAAAAAGACCAAAGATCTTATGGTTCCTGAACCAAAGTTGTTTCTGCTTTCCAAGTCATTTCTTTACAAGAGTTATTTTTTACATTCCTTGGAAATTGAACTTCAAATGTATGTTTCTAAAATAGGAATAAAATCTGTTTTGTTTTTATTTTGTTCAGGATCTAATGTTCCAACAGGCAGTTGATACGTAGGGAGATCTATCTTTTATTCCAGATTCAGTCATTTTTCTCTGTTTGATTCTGAGTAAATTGGCTTCCCTTGTGGCTCAGAGGGTAAAGCATCTGCCTGCAATGCAGGAAACCAGGGTTCGATCCCTGAGTCAGGAAGATCCCTTGGAGAAGGAAATGTCAATGCACTCCAGTACTCTTTCCTAGAGAATCCCATGGAAGGAGGAGCCTGGTGGGGAACAGTCCACAGGGTCACGCAGACTCAAACATGACTGAGTGACTTCACTTTCACTTTTCCATGCCTCAATTTCTTCAACTGAGAAGAGCCTATATTATAATTATTTCCAAGTTAAAATATTCTGTGAATAGCAATAAAGTTTAGCAGATCCTTGGAATTGTGCTTATCCATTTAAACTTCTCAGTTAAAACTCAGCAGTGGCCACAGGACTGGAAAAGGTGTTTTCATTCCAATCCCAAAGAAAGGCAATCCCAAAGAATGTTCAAACTACCACACAATTTCACTCATCAAACATACTAGCAAACTAATGCTCAAAATCCTCCAAGCCAAGTTTCAATAGTTTGTGAACCATGAAATTCCAGATGTTCAAGATGGATTTAGAAAAGACAGGGGAACCAGAAATCAAATTGCCAACATCCATTGGATCATCAAAAAAGCAAGAGAGTTCTAGAAAAACATCTACTTCTGCTTTATTGCCTATGCCAAAGCCTTTGACTCTGTGGATCACTGCAAACTGTGGAAAATTCTTCAGGAGATGGGAATATTGGACCACCTTACCTGCCTCCTGAGAAATCTGTATGCAGATCAAGAAGCAACAGTTAGAGCTGGACATGGAACAACAGACTGGTTCCAAATCAGGAAAGGAGTATGTCAAGGGTGTATATTGTCATCCTGCTTATTTAACTTATATGCAGAGAACATCATGAGAAATGCCAGGCTAGATGAAGTACAAGCTGGAATCAACATTTCTGGGAGAAATATCAATAACCTCAGATATGTAGATGATACAGCCTTATGGCAGAAAGAGAAGAAGAACTAAAGAGCCTCTTGATGAAAGTGAAAGAGGAGAGTGAAAAAGTCGGCTTAAAACTCAACATTCAGAATACTAAGATCATGGCATGCAATCCCATCACTTCATGGCAAATAGATGGGGCAACAATGGAAACAGTGACAGATTTTATTTTCTTGGGCTCCAAAAATCACTGAAGATGGTGAGTGCAGCCATGAAATTAAAAGATGCTTATTCCTTGGAAGAAAAGCTATGACCAACCTAGACAGCATATTAAAAAGCAGAGACATTACTTTTCCAACAAAAGTCTGTCTAGTCAAGGCTATAGTTTTTCCAGTAGTCATGTATGGATGTGAGTATTGGACTATAAAGAAAGTTGAGTACCAAAGAATTGATGCTTTTGAAATATGGTGTTGGAGAAGACTCTTGAGAGTCTCTTGGACAGCAAGGGGATCAAACCAGTCCATCCTAAAGGAAATCAGTCCTGAATATTCATTGGAAAGACTGATGTTGAAGCTGAAACTCCAATACTTTGACCACCTGATGTGAAGAACTGACTCCCTGGAAATGACCCTGAGGCTGGGAAAGATTGAAGATGGGAGGAGAAGGGGATGACAGAGGATTTGATGGTTGAATAGCATCACCTACTCGATGGACTTGAGTATGAGTAAGCTCTAGGACTTGGTGATGTACAGGGAAACCTGGCGTACTGCAGTCCATAGGGTTGCAGAGTCAGATACTACTGAGCAACTGAACTGTACTGAACTTATGAGCATAAATGAGAGCTTTCCATTTATTCTTAGAGAAAACAGCTGGTCCATGATGAAAGAACAAAGCTGTTTACATTTACTGTAAAGGACTTTGAAAACTTATATTCCATATTCTTACTACTTTACAAATATATTCTAGGTATTGTTTTATCATCTGGACTATACATCATATTGGACTCAAAGTCAGGACATTCCTGCTCCCTATCAATGGGACATACTTTTGGTTATTGGCTGATTTATTTTTACCACTGACAACTCTAAATAAAGTCTGCTTTACCTTTTAATTTGCATGGACTGACAGAAGTGTCAAGATTGCTTGGTCTAAATGTCTAAATATTTCTCATGGTCTATTGGTTTCTTCCAAAAATCCTATTTAAAGGTTGAATTATTTAAACTCACACTCATTTCCAAATTAAACACTTTAATATGGAATATGTGACAAATTATGGTTTAATTCCTGCTCTTCTCACCAACATTTTCTACCATCACTCATCTTGATGAACCTGACACTTGGTCAGGAACCCAGAATTCAAAACGTGGGTTTTTTTTTTCCACTTTCATTACCTGGCAGATCAATCATTTTGTCTGCAAAGCCCATTAAGCCTTCTCACTTTCTTGTTCCCCTACCCTAACTTATTTTAGTGTTTTGTAACTATATATCTGAGTGATTTTTGTATGTTTTATTCTTCCTTATTTTTTAGGTTAATCAAAATTAATTTGTTTCTTAAATTTCTATTGGAGTATAATTGATTTACAGGGCTGTGCTATACCCTTCCTTGTTATACATTCCATTAGGTCAGGTAACATATTTATGTTATTGCTCATCACTTTATACTCACCATACTTTATACTCTCTCAAGACGGTGCCTATGTGCCTATGTTTATATGCTTAGCGTGTGTTTGTCAAAAGAGTGAATGTGTATATACATTCTTATTGATTAAGTAGAATAATTCTATAATACAGTATTTGATTTTTTTCCCCTTATAGCTTCACAATTCCCATCAAAACTATTTACATCCTTTTCTGTTCTATGCTCATGTTATTTATATGTCTTATTAGTGTATTTTGTGTGTGTTAAAATATTGGCTTAAGGAAGTGTCTAATTTGGACTTATTTTGCTGACCACAATTTCTGGGTATAGTAATTCATGCAGCAGATTTTTTTGAGCAGCTGATATGAACTAAGTCATATTTATAATCAGAAAATAGTTTACCCACCCTTATAAACCAGTATTTAGCTCTGCTTCTGACTTACAAATAGTACCCAATGATGGTGTCCCAAAGAAGGAATGGATGAGTCACCTTACCCATCACTCTGTGTAACACATTGCTACGCATATGGCTGAGTTTCTATAGCATTTGCAGTAATTTCACAAGATTGAAATAATTATGATTTTTAATGAGATTTGAAAATCATAATTATGGTGCTTTTACTAATGTTTAGTGACAATCAGCTATTGTGGACTGAGTGATTTTTAAATCTGAAGTAAAAGATATGAGGCACCTGTGTAAAATATTGACATTACTCTAGTATATCAACCTCTTTGTCAAATGAAAAAGAATAAATGGTTTATATTTGTTTATGAAAATTTAGTTTTGCTTTGGTGATTTCAGTATAACTTATTAGTAAATCACAATGATTGTGAGATAAGCAGTGGTAAATTGATGTAGATGCTGTAATCGCTTTATTTTTATTGTTTAATTTAGTTAATAAGCATTGTAGTAGGTATATATTATGTAGAAATTTTCTTCTACCTGGTTAGTAACACACTTCACTTTCTTTTTAAATATATTGCTAGCATTGATTATAGAACACAGTTTAATCTATCAATGCAGGAAGTCCTACTATTTAACAATTCTGTACTTTTTCTCATTTAAATTTCTCTTTCTACAAAAATATTGTTGCATGTGTTATTTTTATATAAAATTTTCATCTATTTCAATACCCCTCTTATAGGTCCATAAGATCATTTTATGACAGAATTTAAATTATGCTAATATGCATTAAAATTTTATGTTATTATTATTTTGAACATTTTTAAGATATTTCATAAATTAAAAACCCATGGAGAAGGCAATGACACCCCACTCCAGTACTCTTGCCTGGAAAATCCCATGGGCAGAGGAGCCTGGTAGACTGCAGTCCATGGGGTCACGAAGAGTCAGACACGACTGAGCAACTTGACTTTCACTTTTCACTTTGATGCATTGGAGAAGGAAATGGCAACCCACTCCAGTGTTCTTGCCTGGAGAATCCCAGGGACGGGGGAGCCTGGTGGGCTGCTGTCTATGGGGTCGCACAAAGTCAGACACAACTGATGTGACTTAGCAGCAGCAGTAGCAAATATTCATATTATTAAAGGAATTAATGATACCCACATTGAGATATTGTGTTAAGTAAATAAAATATTGAATTTAAATAACCCAACAGTATTTAAATCATAAAGGCACTCAATTAATGTTACTTCCTTTATCGTTTTCCTGGGCATTTTATAGGTACAAACACTTAAAGAAAATGGAGACTAAACATGAAATAAAGAATATTATATGATAGAAATTATAGTCTTGGATTTTTCCACCCCTTTTATAGCATTTTTATAATAAGAATTCTAAAAAATATGTTAATATGTAGAATTCCTAAATATGAGTGAATATTTTATGCTGTGTGAATCTTTTGCTGTGTTTTTGTTGTTGTTGATTAAGGATTGTCCTGTCATTCTATTTTTTTGTAACAACTATGTAAAGCAGGTTTTGTTTTTCATAAATATCTGATACAAATCTCCAACTAAACTGCCAAAGCCCTATACTTGAATGTGGGAGGGTATGTTTGTGTGTGGGCATTTTGTCTGAAATAATAATTTAAACTTTTTAATACACCATAAGCTAATCCTGTTCCTTATTTCTTCTTGTTTCAGCTTTAGTAACATATGCTCTTAGATATTTCTTCAGTTTGGTTCATGTAAATTTCAGATAAGAACTATAATTTCCACATTTTGATGCCGGCATTTAGTCTATTTACATTTAATGTAATCATGGATAAGTATGTACTTATCACCATTTTGTTCATTGTTTTCTGATTGTTTCTTTAATTCTTCTCTGTTCCTTTCCTTTTTTGTTCTCTTCCCCTGTTATTTGATGACTTTCTTTAGTGTTAGGTTTATATTCCTTTCTATGCATTTTTTGTCTATCTGTTACAGGTTTTTGGTTTGTGACTGCCATAACGTTCATATATCACAACCTATGTAGTTAGCAGTCTATTTCAAATTGATGAGTTTTTAAGTTTGAACACATTCTAAACGGCACTACATTTTAACTCTCCCACCCAAATTTTATGTTTCTAATGTCACATTTTACATCTTTTTATTTTGTGTATCACTTAACTAATTATTGTAGTTTTAGTTAATTTTACTGCTTTTGTCTTTTGACCTTCATACTTGCTCTGCTAGTGGCTGCTCCATTACCTTCTCAGTATATTTGTCTTTACCAGTGGGATTTTCTTCTTTCATATTCTTCTTGTTTCTAGTTACAGTCTTTCTTTTCCATTTAAATAAGTCCCTGAACATTTCTTGTAAGGCTGATTTAGTGGTGACAAACTTCTTTAGCTTTGGCTTGTCTGGTACCGTATCCCTCCTTCCATTCTGAATGGAAACTTTGCTGGGTAGGTTTTTCTTGGTTTTAAGTTCCTTACTTTCAGTATGTTGAGTATATCATGCTAATTGTTTCTGGGGCTGCCCACCTGGTAGGGAAGGATGGAAGTAATTTCAGAGGGGCTAGTCAGGACAAAAAGTTTGGATAGGGTGGTTCCTTAGGGGAATGCCAGGGCAGGGTGCAAGGTATCTAGCTAGGTTGATGGAAAGTGACAGAAATTGTGCCAGCCAGTGTCAGACAAACTAGGTATAGAGTTAAAAAGAAAGTGCCTGCCAATGCTTCTGTCCCCAGAGAAACTCCTACTAGGTCCCTGCCCCTGGCACCCTAAAATTGGTCAATTAATTCTCTTCTCATGTGACCCTAAAATTGGTCAATTAATTCTCTTCTCAAGTGACCCAGGCATTTTCCAAGCTGCTGCCTCTTCACTGAGACTTGGAGCAAGTGAGTTTGTGTGAAAGCCCTACAAGAACAGTCTTGATTTCCCACAGCCCTCCAGCTCTACAGGATATAAACCCTGATGGTTTTCTAAGACAGATATTATGGAGGCTTGTCTTTCCAGTGCAGGTCCCCTGGGCTTGGGAGCCTGAAGAGGGACTCAAACCCTTCAGTACTCAGGAGGAACATGTGTTTTTCTGATATCTCTCTGATTTTTAGGGCCCTGCACCAGGGCTGTGGGTTCTGACTAGACTCTGTCTCTACCCCTTCTACATGTCTTGATATGGCCTTTCTTATATATCCTTCATTCAGTTCAGTTGCTCAGTCGTGTCTGACTCTTTGCGACCCCATGAATCGCAGCACGCCAAGCCTCCCTGTCCATCACTATCTCCCGGAGTTCACTCAGACTCACGTCCATCGAGTCCGCGATGCCATCCAAACATCTCATCCTCTATCATCCCCTTCTCCTCCTGCCCCCAATCCCTCTCAGCATCAGAGTCTTTTCCAATGAGTCAACTCTTCGCATGAGGTGGCCAAAGTAGTGGAGCTTCAGCTTTAGCATCATTCCTTCCAAAGAAATCCCAGGGCTGATCTCTTTCAGAATGGATTGGTTGGATCTTCTTGCAGTCCAAGGGACTCTCAAGAGTCTTCTCCAACACCACAGTTCAAAAGCATCAATTCTTCAGCGCTCAGCTTTCTTCACAGTCCAACTCTCACATCCATACATGACCACAGGAAAAACCATAGCCTTGACTAGACGGACCTTAGTTGGCAAAGTAATGTCTCTGCTTTTGAATGTGCTATCTAGGTTGGTCATAACTTTTCTTCCAAGGAGTAAGCGTCTTTTAATTTCATGGCTGCAGTCACCATCTGCAGTGATTTTGGAGCCCCCCAAAATAAAGTCTCACACTGTCTCTACTGTTTCCTCATCTATTTGCCATGAAGTGATGGGACCAGATGCCATGATCTTTGCTTTCTGAATGTTGAGCTTTAAGCCAACTTTTTCACTGTCCTGTTTCACTTTCATCAAGAGGCTTTTTAGCTCCTCTTCACTTTCTGCCATAAGGGTGGTGTCATCTGCATATCTGAGGTTACTGACATTTCTCCCGGCAATTTTGATTCCAGCTTGTGTTTCTTCCAGTCCAGCGTTTCTCATGATGTACTCTGCATATAAGTTAAATAAGTAGGGTGACAATATACAGCCTTGACGTACTCCTTTTCCTATTTGGACCAGTCTGTTGTTCCATGTCCCGTTCTAACTGTTGCTTCCTGACCTGCATACAGATTTCTCAGGAGGCAGGTTAGGTGGTCTGATATTCCCATCTCTTTCAGAATTTTCCACAGTTTATTGTGATCCACACAGTCAAAGGCTTTGACATAGTCAATAAAGCAGAAATAGATGTTTTTCTGGAACTGTCTTGCTTTTTCCATGATCCAGCAGATGTTGGCAATTTGATCTCTGGTTCCTCTGCCTTTTCTAAAACCAGCTTGAACATCTGGAAATTCACGGTTCATGTATTGCTGAAGTCTGGCTTGGAGAATTTTGAGCATTACTTTACTAGCATGTGAGATGAGTGCAATTGTGCAGTAGTTTGAGCATTCTTTGGCATTGCCTTTCTTTGGGATTGGAATGAAAACTGACCTTTTCCAGTCCTGTGGCCACTGCTGAGTTTTCCAAATTTGCTGGCATATTGAGTGCAGCACTTTCACAGCATCATCTTTCAGGATTTGAAACAGCTCAACTGGAATTCCGTCACCTCCACTAGCTTTGTTCATAGTGATGCTTTCTAAGGCCCACTTGACTTCACATTCCAAGATGTCTGGCTCTAGATTAGAGATCACATAATCATGATTATCTGGGTTGTGAAAATCTTTTTTTTGTACAGTTCTTCTGTGTATTCTTGCCACCTCTTCTTAATATCTTCTGCTTCTGTTAGGTCCAGACCATTTCTGTCCTTTATCGAGCCCATCTTTGCATGAAATGTTCCCTTGGTGTCTCTAATTTTCTTGGAGAGATCTCTAGTCTTTCCCCTTCTGTTGTTTTCCTCTATTTCTTTGCATTGATCACTGAAGAAGGCTTTCTTATCTATCCTTGCCATTCTTCCTTAGTTGTAGAAAATCTATTCTGCTAGTTTCAGTTCATTCTCAGAGCTAGCTATTTTATGCAGAACTATTGTTTTGTGTCCACAGAAAGAAGTGAACTAAGGATCTTCTTACTTCACCATTTTTATCTATACCCCCTCAATCATTTCCTACACAGTGTCTCATCTGATTCCATCAAGATTCTTAAAAATCAACTATTTTGGAGAAGTGGAGATCCTCATATAAAGTCACACTATCAGCCCCTAATGGAGCCCATCGTTTTGGTTTATGAGTTCAATATTTCTTCTGCTCACCATTTCTCTCTTTGCATCATTCATATATTGAACTTGATCCAAAAGACTAGCTAATTAGGAAGGAAGAAACAGAGGTTTATATGGGCTGTACAATTTGCCCACATTTTCACATAGGTATAGATAGAGATAAAATACTGAAAATTTATTTTTGACTCATTCCAAAGCCCATCCTGTATCCGCTAAACCACTTGACTCAAATAAGACATTTATTTGAAGGTGTCGACTGAGGTGGGAAAAAGAGGCGGCAAGAATACACAGATAAACTCTACATGAAAGGGCTTAATTATTCCGATAACTATGATGGTGTAGTCACTCACCTAGAGCCAGACATCCTGGAGTGTGAAGTCAAGTGGGCCATAGGAAACACTACCATGAACAAAGCTAGTGGAGGTGGTAGAATTGCAGCTGAGCTATTTCAAACCTTAAAAGATGATGCTGTTAAAGTGTTGCACTCAAAGAAAAGAAAGTGAAGACACTCAGTCGTGTCCAGCTCCTTGTGACCCCATGGACTGTAGCCTGCCAGATTCCACCATTCATGGAATTCTCAAGGGAAGAATACTGAAGTGGATTGCCATTTCCTTCTCCAGGGGATCTTCCTGACCCAGGGATGGAACCCACATCTCCCACATTGCAGGAGATATTTTACCATTTGAGCCACCAGGGAGTACTGCACTCAATATGTCAGCAAATTTGGAAAACTCAGCAGTGACCACAGGGCTGGAAAAAGTCAATTTTCATTCCAGTACCAAAGAAGGGCAATGCCAAAGAATGTTCAAACTACTGTGCAATTGTTCTCATTTCACATGCTAGTAAGGTAATGCTCAAAGTCCTTCTAGCTAGTCTTCAGCAGTGAGTGAACTAAGAACTTCCAGATGTACAAACTGGGTTTAGAAAAGGCAGAGGAACCAGAGATCAGATAACTCATGTATGTCATCAGTTAAAATATTATACTGAGAAAAATATATAGTGGTGAACTTGCTCTTTCTCACTAAGAAGTCAGAAAAACAAATGCATGGTTTGGTCCAGAATTTGGCGACCAGGAACATATTTGAAGGGATAGAGTTTTTGTTTGATTGGTGTGCATTAAGATATTATATATTATGCCACAGATTATAAGATCTAAAGCATGGTTTTTGTTAATGTTTTTGTGTTGTCTATTTCTGTAAGAGACACAGTTAAATAGTAGGAAGAACAAGTATTTGAGCGATAGAAGGTTGAATTCTGGTTTTTGCCTCCCTCATTTGGTTGGAAAGACCTGGACAAATCATTTCTGCTCTTTGAGTCACTAGCTCTTTGGTATTAAATTTATGGAATTGAATAAGATGATTTCTAATGCTCCTTTGAGTTCTGGCACAACATAGAAGAATAGAAAAAAGATCTCAGAAACAGAATGGGAACAACAATAAAATATCACTTTTGTTTTTTTTAAATATAAATTTATTAACCTTTGCTTTTATGTGTGAGAATTTCAACAAATTTCATCTATCAAGCTAGCCTGAGTAGTTAGTAGTTACTATTTTAAACAGTCACATTTAAATCTAATAGAAATTTAATTTTATGTGTTTAAAATGTTTTGATGTATAAATACATGAGAAACTGAATATCAGTGATGGGATTTTAATAAAAGTAATTAAGCTACTTTATCCTTGAAACACTTGGAAAGTAAAATTCTGTGCTAAAGCTTCTAGAATGATTATTAATAGAATGCTAAAAATACTAATACTAATACTAAATGAATACTAAATGCCTCTTGCATACATGTTTTTCTGTTATTGAAAGTGAAAGGGAATTATTTTAGTCAGATTTCTCAGAGAAAAAGGTGAAAAATCTATTAACTCTCTTAAAGCTCAATGAACAAATATAACTGGTGATTTTTAATATTTCAGAAATATATCTTTTCCCCCCTCTTTTTAAACTCTTTTTAGCGGACTTCCTTAGTGCCTCAGATGGTAAAGAATCCACCTGCAGTGGGGGAGACCTGAGTTTGATCCCTGGATTGGGAAGATCCCCTGGAGAAGAGAACGGCTACCCACTCCAGTATTCTGGCCTGGAGAATTCCATGGACTTGTATAGTCCATGGGGTTGCAAAGAGTCAGACACAGCTGAGTGGTTTTCTTTTCTCTTTATAGGGATTTGGGATAGCAAGAGAGGTTATATATCAATTAACGATTGATACATTTTTTTCCTTAATAAATTTTAATGTAATTTCTATTTAACCAGTGAAACATCATCAGAAAAAAATTTCAATTCTGTTAATTTTTTTATAGCAATCGATTTCATCTAGATTCTTATGCTAGTTTGTTTATTGATACAAATCTTGTTTTTCTGTATTTGTATTTTCTATTTTTATTAATAAAACTTTCAGTTGGAAGGAGAGGTTACATAAGCTATTGCTAATCAAATGCTTAAACATCATATTCATATTTCAATGGGACTTTTAATTTTAAAAATTACCAATTTTAATTAAATAATGAAGTACATGAAATTAAGCATTCCATGATGAGATGAAAGTAACCTAAATTCAGGAACAAGGAAAGTTTTATTGTATAATACTGTTCTAGAAAGCATAACTCAGTGACTTCCCTAGTGAAGCATCAAAAACTTGAGTATTGGGTACCATGCCGGCAGAACCAATCAATCAGAATCTCTGGAAATATGTTCTGTAATCTCCATTTTTTTTTTCAGTGATCCAAAGGACTTTTAATACTTTGTCAGATCTTAAAACTCTTATTCTGTAACAGAAAGAGGGAAAATAAAAAATTTTTAAATTGTAATTTTCAATGAGGTAACTCAATATTAGTTATATGTAGAGGCTATAACATTATATATTTTTGTAGTTGCTTAGTCACTAAGTTGTGCCCATTTTTCTGGAACATCCAATCAAATAATTTGAACCCTTTTAGAAATTCCTAGGTGATTTTAAATGGTATGGTAAAATATATATATTAGAAGGTCAACAGTTTTTGTATACTCTAGTAAAAATGACATCAAATTACTCTGGAAATTGTTTTCATTAAAAGTAAGATTATTTTTTAAAACAAAAACAAAGCACACAGTTACAAATATAAGAAATTTATGTAAAGCATAAAAAGAAAATTAAAAAAGACAATTTTTAAAGTCTTAAAAAAGAAGAATGAAGTGACTTATACTTAAATCACCACATCGCAAACACATCTAAGATTAGAGAAAAAACAGATATTAAGACAATATGATAAATCTTGCTACTCCAAATAAAAAAATCTAAAATTCAAAAATTAATGTAGAAAAATTTTAAATGAAAATAAATATATAAATAAATGGGGCATATCTGATAGAGAATGGGGTTTTTATAAAGTACTCTTAAAATTACTAATCAGAAGATGAAAACACAACTGGAATTACTAACAAAGCCTATAATAAGCCATTTACTAAAACACATACAAATGGCATATGGACACAGGCATAAATATTCAAACTCACTAGCAATCAAAAATGCAATTTTAGAGAGAATGCAAACTAATTTTTTGCTTGTTGATTTTGAAAAGAATTTTAAAAATCTAATTCACTAGGTGGAAGGTGAGAAGAAATGAACACTGTGAGAAATCACAGCTGACAGGCATGTTAATTGCTAGAAACTTATTTTACTTCAATTTAGAAATATTTATCAGAGGCTCTGAAAATTTTCATGTAATTTTACTTAACAATTCTTCTTAGGAAACTCATCCTGAGAGACTATTCATAAATCTATGCAGCAGTTTGGTATAAGGGCAAATGGTATATAAAATGAAAAAATTAGATGAACATCCTAAATGTCTACGAAGAGGAGAGAGACTAAATACTTTATGACTATAGACAGAACTCCAAAATATTATTTTAATATAGCATACAGAAATACAAGTAAACAAAATTAAACAGTGCTTAGATCAATAATAAAGATTCAAAGATTATGAATAATTCATCTAAATCTGTGGACTGCAATTAAAAAACTAATTTTTTTCAGTTTTTGCTATCAAGAAAATCAAGAAAATAAATGACTTGCATACTCTTATATGTATTAACAGCTAGTTTCTGATGGAGGATAGCAATATTTTTTATAATAATCACAAGTAAGACTATGTACCAGTATTTAACATGTACTAACTGATTTGCTCCCCATGACAGCCCTCTAAAATTGTAATAGTTATTATCTCTGCTGATAAATGAGAAACTTAATCATAAATTAAAGATGCAAGTGGGATATGAAACTTGGTAGACCATCTCCTGTATTTATGAAACAAGGAGCAGTCTACAATACTATCAATAATATTCTTTAAACAAAACAATATAGCATTTTTTAGAACTACAAATGGAATAATCACAGTATCCAGTGACATATTAGTCAACAAAGGGTGCTTATATAAGTTACAAATAATTAATATCATAATACTATATTCTAAAGTCTATAAATGAAATAATGAATACATTTAACAATTATTTTATTTCTATATATCATTCTTAAATTTTTGTATACTTGGAAAGTAAACCATAAGCTACTTAATAACACTTAAGAAAATAATATATAGTGAGAGAAATTACAAAATATTCAGACATGAAAGAAAATTACATATTATATATTGAGCTATGTATGTGTCAAAGTTTGTAAGAAGCACATAGCAATATTTATAAAATGAAATATTTTCATTAAGAAATAGGAAGGAATGAAGGAATAATTACAAAACAGATGAGGATTTAAATCTGTAACATAATAATTTCCAGAAATTCAAATTCCAGAAAACAAATTCAAAGAAATGAGAAGAACATAAATTAATAGTAAAGAGAAAAAAATAGAAAAATTTCACCAAGACTGTTTTTATAAAAATATTACTAAGACACTCTAGCAGAAGGGATGATGAAAACAATCAAAAATAATAAAGAAAGAAAAGAAAAGAATGAAAGAGATTATATCATAAAGAAAATATTACTCACAAATATTATGAAGACTGGTCTTTATAATGTACATTTGAAAATGTAAATAAAATTGATACAAATTTAGGAAAATATAAATTGTCAAAAATTATCCAAATTTAAATTGGAAACTTATAGTTGGCCTCTAATATTTAAAGATATTTTAGTGGTAAGAATATTTCTCTAAAGTTCCAGACCATGAGGATTCCATAGGTGAGGTACGTTTAGTTCATTCCAAAAAGAAATGCACCATAAACATAACATAAAATAGCCTTACTCAGTTAAATCAATTAATGTACTTTAATTCTGAAATATGGTATGAATGTCAAAAAGAAAAAAAATGAATTTTTATTCATTACTGATGGAAGTGAAAAATGGTACAGCTACTTTTTCGTTCAGCAGTTTCTTGCAAAACTGAACATACTCTTACCCTATGACCCAACAACCACAATTTGTGGTATATGCCCAAATGATTTGAAAATATATGCCCATAAACCACTATTTGTAGCACCCTTATTCTTAATAGCCAAGACTTGGAAGCAAGCCAGATATCCTTCTTTAAGGAATGGGTAAATAACGTATAGTTTGTCCAGACAATGGAATATAGGAATCTTAAGTGCATATTATTAATATCAAGTAAAATATACTGATCTAAAAATGCTATGTACCATGTGATTCCAACTATGTAACATTCTGGAAAAGACAAAACTATAGAGACATTAAAAAATCAGTGGTTGACAGAGGTTGGAGGGAAAGAATTAGGGATAAATAGGTGGAGGATCTTTAGAGCAGTGCAACAGTTCTATATGAAACTACAGTGGTGGAAACATGTCATTGTACTTTTGTCTAAACCTATGTAGAGTGCAGTATAAAGAGTGAACCCCAATGTAAGCTATGGACTATGGGTGGTAAGGATGTGTCAGTGTTGGTTCATTGGTTATAATAAATATACTATTCTGATAGGAGTATGTTACTGCTGGGGGTAGCTGTGTATGTATACAGGTAGGAGTATGTGGCAAATCTCTGTACCTTTCTCTCCATTTTTCTGTGAACCTAAAACTTCTAACGCATGAAATCTTTAAAAAAGAGAGAATGTGAAATTAATTACTAACAAAAATATAAAGATCTTAATTTATTCAATGAATATTTATTTGATGAGTATTTATTTTAGTGTTAGTCACTCAGTTGTGTCTACTCTTTATGACCCCAAGAAAAGTATGTAGCCTGCCAGACTCCTCTGTCCATGGAATTATCCAGGTTGGACTACTGAAGTGGGTAACCATTCCCTTCTCCAGAGGATCTTCCTGAACCAGGGATAGAACCTGGGTCTCTCACATTGCAGGCAGATTCTTTATTTGTTACTGTTCAGTCGCTAGGTCATGTCCAACTCTTTGAAACCCTGTGGACTACAGCCACCAGCTCCCCGTGCTTTACTATCTCCTGGAGTTCTCTCAGATTCATGTCCATTGAGTCAGTGATGCTATCTAACCATCTCATCCTCTGCCACCCCTTTCTCCTTTTGCCTTCAATCTTTCCCAGCATCGGGTCTTTTCTAATGAATTGTCTCTTTGCATCCGGTGACCAAAGCTTCAGCTTCAGCATCAGTCCTTCCAATGAATATTCAGGACTGATTTCCTTTAAGATCAACTGGTTTGATTTCCTTGCTGTTCAAGACACTGTCAATAGTCCACACCACAGTTCGAAAGCATCAGTTCTTCAGCACGCAGCCTTCTTTATGGTCCAACTCTCACATTTGTACATGACTACTGGAAAACACATAGCTCTGACTCTACAGACTTTTGTCGCAAAGTGATGTCTTTGCTTCTTAATATGCTCTCTAGGTTTGTCATTCCAAGGAGTAAGCGTCTTTTAATTTCATGGCTGAAGTCCACAGTGATTTTGGAGACCAAGAAAAGAAAATCTGTCACTGCCTCCACTTTTTCCCCTTCTATTTGGCATGAAGTGATGGGACCGGATGCCATGGTCTTAGTTTTTTGAATATTGAGTTTTAAGCCAGCTTTCCACCTTCATCTTTAACCCATATCAAGAGGCTCTTTAGTTCCTGTTCACTTTCTGCTATTAGTTGGTATAATCTGGATATTTTTTCAGTTTAGTTCAGTCACTCAGTCATGTCCAACTCTTTGTGACTTCACGAAGTCACATGCCAGGCTTCTCTGTCCATCACCAACTCCCAGAGGTTGCTCAAACTCATGTCCATCGAGTTGGTGATGCCATCCAACCATCTCATCCTCTGTCATTCCCTTCTCCCACCTTCAATCTTTCCCAACATCAAGGTCTTTTCAAATGAGTCAGTTCTTTACATCAGGTGGTCAAAGTATTGGAGCTTCAGTTTCAGCATCAGTCCTTTCAATGAATATTCAGGACTGATTTCTTTAGGATTGACTGGTTTGATATCCATGCAGTCCAAGGGACTCTCAAGAATCTTCTCCATTGCCACAGTTATAAAGCATCATTCTTTGGTGCTCAGCTTTCTTTATGGTTCAACTTTCACATCTATACACAACTACTGGAAAAACCATAGCTTTGACTAGACAGACCTTTGTTGGCAAAGTAGTGTCTCTGCTTTTTAATATGCTGTCTGTGTTAGCCATAGTTGGATATCTAAGGTTGTTGATATTTTTCCCAGCAATCTTGATTCCAGCTGATGACTCATCCAGCATTCATCTTTCATTTCAGACTCTTTCTGTTGACTTTGTGGGCTACTCTATTTCTTCTAAGGGATTCTTGCCCACAGTAGTAGATATAATGGTCATCTGAATTAATTTGTTCATTCCTGTCTGTTCTAGTTCACTGATTCCTAAGACACCGATATTCACTCCTGCCATCTCCTGCTTGACCACATGCAATTTTTACCTTGATTCATGGACCTGACATTCCAGGTTCCTCTGCAGTATTGTTCTTTATACCATCAAACTTTACTTTCATCACCAGATACATCCACCAGCTGAGTGTCATTTCCATTTGGCCCAGCTGCTTCATTCTTTCTGAAGTTATTAGTAATTGCACTCTGCTCATCCCAGTAGCATATTGGACACTTTCTGACCTGGGGGCTCATCTTCTAGTGTCATATGTTTTTGGCTTTTCTTACTGTTCATGGGTTTCTCGTGGCGATAACACTGTAGTGGTTTGCCATTCCTTCTTCCAGTGGGCCACGTTTTGTTAGAACTCTTAACTATGACCTGTCCATCTTGGGTGACCCTGCATGCCACGGCTCACAGCCTCATTGAGTTATGCAAGCCCCTTTTCTATGACAAGCCTGTAATCCATGAAGGGAATTTGTTTATTTAATATAAATAAATGTTCTAGGCTCTAAATGTAAAAGCCTTGAGTTAAAAGGTCAAATTCTTCTCAACATGGAACTTAACATCTAGTTTGAGGAAACAAATAATAAACCATCATTAAGGATGCATCTGTTGGAATCAAAAGTTAAAAAAGAAAATGAATCAGAGTGAGCATACCAGGGAAAGGGTAGATTTTTCTGTTTTACCAGAAGCTGCTTAGATAGTGAATTTGATGCTATTAATGTCACACACTAATCCCTAATCTAGTGCTTAGGCAGAGGAGAAAGTAAATGATGAGTGTCAGTTATGGAGTATCAACTCTCAGAGGATTCAGAGTAAAGGCTGTAGTTTATCCCACTAACCCAGGGTCTACTATATTTTCCCAGAAGATGAGACCAACCATATAAGTTCACTTTCTCCATCTCTCCAGGCACAGTTTAAGGTGAATAGGAGGTGTATCTGAGCAGTGCAAGGAGTGGGGGTTGGGCTGGGGGTGTTTGAATTAGATACTGTTGGTGTGTTCCTAATATTCCCTTTAGAAGCTGGTGCACACATCTGCCAGTTGCTGTCATATTGTGTAATAACAACTCACAGCTGCCTTCTTTTCTAGAAAATGTCTGTTAAACAAATGTAAGCTACCTAGTCTGTGAGGCAACCCCTTGTTCATAGGGAAAGACTTTAGCCAAGGAGAAACTGAGATGGGGTTGAGAGAATAGCTCCCATTCTCTCACAGTGGACTGATTCTATGGAGTAATTTGTGCCACAGAGCTTCCTGATTTGAACTGGGGTGCTGTAGTACTTTGCCTCAACTTAGGACAAATATGAAGTGCCAGTCTAACTCCAGAGCTCCTCTTAAGATTGGCAGAGGGGTTAGTTGCAATCATAGTATGGATTCCCTTCCTGAATTTGAACATTTCACTTCCTTAGAAATGTATTTCTTCAGAGTAGGCACCAATAAATCTTATGCAACCTTTCATCTTAAAGTGTGTTTTCAGGAAACCAAAACACTGTGGGCACAAGCTAAAAGGACTCTCCTGCTCACACCATGTCTTTGTTGAGACATTCCCCATCTTTATTTGGCTTCCTTCCCTCGCCTTCTCCTGAGAGAATATCCTCAAGACATAACTCAAACAAAACTGTCTCCGCTCTACTTTTAGGAAACTGATATAAAAGAGATAATATTTGATTCATGACTTGAACAAAGGAGAAAATTCTAAAAATCCTGTGTGTTTAGAGAATATCAGGCAACCAAATGGCAAGTAAATTAGATGAAAAATCTTATGTTAAAAGAACAACTAGAAGGAAAGTGTGACAACAGCAGAGTCAGTGAAGTGAGAAATGGAAGTTAAAAAAAAAAAAAAAAAAAAAAACCTTGTAGGTCTTTGAAAGATTTAGCCAAATAATTATGGAAAGACATTGGAAGAACTGAAGGTAAGAAGTTGGCTGATATGTTTTATATTTTTAAAGATTATCTTTGCTGTAGTTAGGTGACTAGACTATAGAAGGGCAAGGGTAAAATGCAAAACCCTATCAGTGTGTATGTGTGTGTAAATTAATCAGTGCATTAAAAGATTATCCTCATATAAGATTATTCCCTGAGTGTAAAACTGGTTGGCCAGCATCAGGAAGTTTATAAATCAAATTTACAATTTAAATAAATCCAAGAAGAAAAATTATGTCCATCCCATTAAATCCAAAAAAGGATGATAAAGTTCACAGAATATTTATCTTAATTATTTTTGCTAGCTAAGATTTCAAGATGATATATAAATTTTTATTAATGTTAAATCTTGTAGAGACAAAACAAATATATTAAATGCTGTAAATGAATGTATTTTAGGCTACTTCAGTTCAGTTCATTTCAGTTGCTCAGTCATGTCCAACTCTTTGCAACCCCATGAATCACAGCACGTCAGGCCTCCCTGTCCATTACCAACTCCCAGAATTCACTCAAGCTCATGTCCATCAAGTCGGTGATGCCATCCAGCCATCTCATCCTCTGTCGTCCCCTTCTCCTCCTGCCCCCAATCCCTCCCACATCAGAGTCTTTTCCAATGAGTCAGCTCTTTGCATCAGGTGGCCAAAGTATTGGAGTTTCATCTTAAGCATCAGTCCTTCCAACGAACACCCAGGACTGATCTCCTTTAGGATGGACTGGTTGGATCTCCTTGTAGCCCAAGGGACTCTCAAGAGTCTTCTCCAACACCACAGTTCAAAAGCATCAATTCTTCAGTGCTCAACTTTCTTCACAGTCCAACTCTCACATCCATACATGACTACTGGAAAAACCATAGCCTTGACTAGATGGACGTTTGTTGGCAAAGTAATGTCTCTGCTTTTGAATATACCATCTAGGTTGGTCATAACTTTTCTTGCAAGGAGTAAGCGTCTTTTAATTTCATGACTGCAGTCACCATCTGCAGTGATTTTGGAGCCCCAAAAAATAAAGTCTGATACTGTTTCCCCATCTATTTCCCATGAAGTGATGGGACCAGATGCCATGAGCTTCGTTTTCTGAATGTTGAGATTTAAGCCAACTTTTTCACTCTCCTCTTTCACTTTCATCAAGAGGCTACTTAGTAACCAAATACTTCAAGATTGCTCTAAGATCTCAGGAGCTAAACATAATAAACTTTTATTTCTTGCTCATATCACATACTACTATGAGTTGGCCAACTCTGCTGAGCTGTTAGCCTGTATGCTGAGATACTACCAGAGATGCTGTTTCCTTCCGCCTTTTGACTCCACCCAGGACCTATAAGAGAGTTCTTAGAATATTTTTCTCAGATTCTCTGCAAATAGATACACAGTGTGAGAGAGTTGAAGATTGAAGGGAGCATCTTAGTCCAGGAAATGATAATTATGACTCCCAGTAATATATTGACTATAGCTCATGGCCACTAGTCCCCATTCTAATAGTAGTTTAGGATGGAAAATATAATCTATAATCTTCATGTATGCCTAAGAAAAAGAAATTGATAAGCATCTGTCCAGTTTCTGCCAGGAATGACAAAACTATAGACCTAGTTTATTTTACATCAGAAATGAGGACACTTACTATTCTTAACACTGTCCTGGTGGTTTGAACCAACGCAATAGAGTAAGAAATGTGAATAAAAATATGTGAAGATAAAAAGTGAGATGTATACATTTATTTTAATTCACTGATTATTATGAGAATTATGTACATTCAGCAATGGAAATATATAATATGTATTTTTTGAATCAGTAGTACTTTTAAAAATACCAGATATAATCAACTTGAAAATTGTATAGGTACATGCTTTCATGTATAATACTAACTAAAAAATGTAAAGTATCTTGAAATTAATTTAAAAATATACATGACATGTGTAGATAAACTTGAAACTCTCATAAAGAGCATAAAAAAAGCCAAAACAATAGTTTATCAGCATTATATATGACATGCATAAGTATTATAATAATAAGTATTATAATAATGTTTAAGTTTCTCCAAATAATTTATTACAATCACAATCAGCTAAGTTTTAAATACATCTATTGATACACATACATATACATATCCACCCACATTATTAGGTTAGAAATCCATGGGGAAATAAATCAATTTTGAAAAAAATGGACAAAGTGGTGAGATAAGTCTATTAGATATTAATGCATATTAGAAACTTATAGTCATGAAAATATTAGATAATTAACACAACTATGATGTGTAGACCAATGACAAAGGATAGAAAACTCAGGCAAAGATCAATGTATGTTGGAAATTGATGTATAATAAAACTAATATCACCTTTATTTTTAATTATAGAATTAAATATAAATTATATAATAAAAGTAATTTATGCAGAATTAAAAAAATCTTTGGAAAGGGTGGTTTTCAGTAAAGTAACTCACTATAGGATCAAAAGAAATAGTTCCAATTTTATACCAGATACAATGATGGATTAAAAATCAAAATATTAAAAAATATATAAATTGAATAAAGACATATAGGATAACATTTTTATTACTTTCTGGCAGGAAAGAACTTCTCAAAGATACCTATTAACATTTTGTTTCAAAATCAAGTGTTTCTGTTCAGCAGAGGACAACATTAACACAGTTCAGTTCAGTTGCTCAGTCGTGTCTGACTCTTTGCGACCCCATGAATTGCAGAACGCCAGGCCTCCCTGTCCATCACCAACTCCCGGAGTTCACTCAGACTCGTGTCCATTGAGTCAGTGATGCCATCCAGCCATCTCATCCTCTGTCGTCCCCTTCTTCTCCTGCTCCTAATCCCTCCCAGCATCAAAGTCTTTTCCAATGAGTCAACTCTTTGCATGAGGTGGCCAAAGTACTGGAGTTTCAGCTTTAGCATCATTCCTTCCAAAGAAATCCCAGGGCTGATCTCCTTCAGAATGGACTGGTTGGATCTGCTTGCAGTCCAAGGGACTCTCAAGAGTCTTCTCCAGCACTACAGTTCAAACGCATCAATTCTTCGGTGCTCAGCCTTCTTCACAGTCCAACTCTCACATCCATACATGACCACAGGGAAAACCATAGCCTTGACTAGATGGACCTTAGTCGGCAAAGTAATGTCTCTGCTTTTGAATATACTGTCTAGGTTGGTCATAACTTTTCTTCCAAGGAGTAAGCGTCTTTTAATTTCATGACTGCAATCACCATCTGCAGTGATTTTGGAGCCCCAAAAAATACAGTCTGACACTGTTTCCACTGTTTCCCCATCTATTTCCCATGAAGTGATGGGACCAGATGCCATGATCTTCGTTTTCTAAATGTTGAGCTTTAAGCCAACTTTTTCGCTCTCCTCTTTCATCAAGAGGCCTTTCAGCTCCTCTTCACTTTCTGCCATAAGGGTGGTGTCATCTGCATATCTGAGGTTATTGATATTTCTCCTGGCAATCCTGATTCCAGCTTGTGTTTCTTCCAGTCCAACGTTTCTCATGATGTACTCTGCACATAAATTAAGTAAGCAGGGTGACAGTATACAGCCCTGACGTACTCCTTTTCCTGTTTGGAACCAGTCTGTTGTTCCCTGTCCAGTTCTAACTGTTGCTTTCTGGCCTGCATACAGATTTCTCAAGAGGCAGGTCAGATGGTCTGGTATTCCCATCTCTTTCAGAATTTTCCACAGTTTATTGTGATCCACACAGTCAAAGGCTTTGGCATAGTCAATAAAGCAGAAATAGATGTTTTTCTGTGAGTGATAAATAACATCTAGAATATGAGAAATATTTTCCAAAACACCAAAAAAACTCAAAACAGGAAAATGATAAGTATAGTTAAAGTTGGGAATAGGAAGCAAAAAGGGAAATAACAATTTTTTTTCTATAAGCATTTGATAAGATACACTCATTTATAGGAAAAGAAATACAAATGAAAACAATGGAATATGACTTTAGACCAATCTTACTGGAAAAATTGTAAAAATCAGATAATGCTGTATTTTCTGGTATTTGACAAAACTACACAGATTAAGGGGAAACAGTCCTTATAGATTGTCCTTACTTCAGACATCAACCATGAGTTCAGAAGTCATGGTGGGCTATCCTCCCTTCCAGATAGCTGGCTACAAATCTGAAATTCTCACAGACTTCCTCATATTCAACAATATGCTAAAATAGTCTACAGAACTCTGAAAATTTTATATATTTATATATTTACAGTTACAGTTTTATTATGGAAAATGATATATATCAGAATCAGCCAAAGAGAGAGATGGATAGGGAGAGGTTAGGGAGAGCTTCAGATATGAGGCTTCCATTTTGCCCAGGGACATGTTTCTCTCCTGGCACTTTGATGTATGCTGATACGTAGAGTATTGCCAACTAGGGAAGCTCGTCCAGCTTCTGGAATCCAGAGCTTGTAGTGAGGCTTCATTACTTAGGCACAAGTGATTGCATCACTGGCCATGAGTCTGAACACAATCTCCAGCCCCTCTTTCCTTCTTAGAGGTTGGGCTGATATCACATGGCTAAAAAATTCAGCCCTCTAGTCACATGAATAATTTTTTCGGGTAGACAATCCCAATGCCAAGTCATCTGTTAGCATAAACTATCAGGTGTGTAGTCCCCCGGGATTCCCCATAAATAACAGATAATTCATCACTCAGATAATTCTAAAGATTAAGAGGTCATCTCCCAGGAATAGAGGGGGATGGTAGGACAAATTCTCTTTCACACACAGATCTTGTCAGGGAAATAGGAAATCTTACAAAGTGATGATAGGAATGGCTACCCTAGCTGAGAGACAAACATAAAGTACTTATGTTAACTGTATATAGGCAAACATTATTACTTAGAAATACCACTCTTGGATATATATTCCAAGGAAATTCTCAAAGTGATTCATAGGTAATACATGTTAGGTTTTTCCCAATAGTGTTGTTTCAAGTGCCTGGCTTGGAGACAATTTTTGAGTTCATATGAGGCAGATAAATATAATGTGTATGCAGCAGTTGTAGCAATTATGTAGTAGTAACATGAATTTATATTTAGCACATAGGGCTGTATAAACAAAAAAATGAAACTAAGATCTACAGTAATTTTATACTCTAAGAACACACAACAGTAGCTGCATGTTTGACAAGAATAGCTTAAAATTCAAGAATGTATAGAAAACACTTTGCAACTCCCTCTGTTTGGGGGTGGCTGGCAAATCATATGGAGATGGATATAAAAGGAGAGATTACAAATGAACGTGAGCAGTCCTTGGTGGACCAGCGATAGTCATATGAACATCTGTTTCTGCTTTATTGACTATGCCAAAGCCTTTGACGGTGTCGATCACAATAAACTGTGGAAAATTCTGAAAGAAATGGGAATATCAGACCACCTGACCTCCCTCTTGAGAAACCTATATGCAGGTCAGGAAGCAACAGTTAGAACTGGACATGGAACACCAGACTGGTTCCAAATAGGAAAAGGAGTATTTCAAGGCTGTATATTGTCACCCTGCTTATTCAACTTATATGCAGAGTACATCATGGGAAACACTGGGCTGGCTTAAGCGTAAGCTGGAATCAAGATTGTTGGGAGAAATATCAATAAACTCAGATATGCAGATGACACCACCCTCATGGCAGATAGTGAAGAAGAACTAAAGAGCCTCTTGATGAAAGTGAAAGTGGAGAGTGAAAAAGCTGGCTTAAAGTTCAACATTCAGAAAACGAAGATCATGGCATCTGGTCCCATCACTTCATGACAAATAGATGGAGAAAGAGTAACTGACTTTATTTTTCTGGTCTCCAAAATCACTGCAGATGGTGATTGCAGCCATGAAATTAAAAGATACTTACTCCTTGGAAGGAAAGTTATGACCAACCTAGACAGCATAGTAAAAAGCAGAGACATTACTTTGTCAACAAAGGTCCATCTATTCAAGGCTATGGTTTTTCCAGTAGTCATGTATGGATGTGAGAGTTGGACTGTGAAGAAATCTGAACACCGAAGAATTGATGCTTTTGAACTATGGTATTGGAGAAGGCTCTTGAGAGTCCTTTGGGCTGAAAGGCGATCCAACCAGTCCATCCTAAAGGAGATCAGTCCTGGGTGTTCATTGGTAGGACTGATTTTGAAGCTGAAACTCCAATATTTTGATCACCTGATGCAAAGAGCTGACTCATTGGTCAAGGTCCTGATGCTGGAAAAGATTGAGGGCAGAAGGAGAAGGGGACGACAGAGGATGAGATGGCTGGATGGCATCACCGTTTCGATGGACGTGACTTTGAGTGAACTCAGGGAGTTGGTGATGGACAGGGAGGCCTGGCATGCTGTGACTCATGGGGTCGCAAAGAGTCAGACACGACTGAGTGACTGAACTGAACTGAACTGAACTGAACTAAGTGTGATCAACACTGATTTTATGGTTTTTTTAAAAAAGGTCACTCCTATCTCCATTTTCTTTAGGCTAAGGATTGATTTAGTAAAGTAAAGTGTGATTATGGGTGTGAAAGAAATTTGTAAATTCATTCATTTAAATATTTACTGAGCACCTATTATGTTCCAACATTCTACAACATGTTATGGATGAAATGGAAATCTCAGTCTCAGCCCTTGAAGACCCTGGATTCCTTGGGTATACAGACTTGGGCACCAGCCTTTCAAATACAATGAGACTCTGCAAGGAACTACACAAATGTAAGGGGACTGGTGTGTTCTCTCTCCAGACCACATATTATTTCATCACACTCACTGTACTTTCATAGCCATGACACTAATTGTACTCTTTCCAGTTGCT
Source organism: Capricornis sumatraensis (assembly GCF_032405125.1). Lineage (NCBI taxonomy): Eukaryota > Metazoa > Chordata > Mammalia > Artiodactyla > Bovidae > Capricornis > Capricornis sumatraensis. The sequence continues at coordinate 9,000,663 of NC_091078.1, forward strand.
CATTTTTTTTTTAATTTTTATTTTTACTTTACAATAGTGTATTGGTTTTGCCATACATTGACATGAATCCACCACGGGTGTACATGCGTTCCCAAACATGAACCCCCCTCCCACCTCCCTCCCCATAACATCTCTCTGGGTCATCACCGTGCACCAGCCCCAAGCATGCTGTATCCTACGTCAGACATAGACTGGCGATTCGATTCTTACATGATAGTATACATGTTACAATGCCATTCTCCCAAATCATCCCACCCTCTCCCTCCCTCTGAGTCCAAAAGTCCATTATACACATCTGTGTCTTTTTTGCTGTCTTGCATGCAGGGTCATCATTGCCATCTTTCTAAATTCCATATATATGTGTTAGTATACTGTATTGGTGTTTTTCTTTCTGGCTTACTTCACTCTGTATAATCGGCTCCAGTTTCATCCATCTCATCAGAATTGATTCAAATGTATTCTTTTTAATGGCTGAGTGATACTCCATTGTGTATATGTACCACAGCTTTCTTATCCATTCATCTGTTGATGGACATCTAGGTTGTTTCCATGTCCTGGCTATTATCAACAGTGCTGCGATGAACATTGGGGTACACGTGTCTCTTTCAATTCTGGTTTCCTCAGTGTGTATGCCCAGCAGTGGGATTGCTGGGTCATAAGGTAGTTCTATTTCCTGTTTTTTAAGGAATCTCCACACTGTTCTCCATAGTGGCTGTACTAGTTTGCATTCCCACCAACAGTGTAGGAGGGTTCCCTTTTCTCCACGCCCTCTCCAGCATTTATTGCTTGCAGATTTTTGGATTGCAGACATTCTGACTGGTGTGAAGTGGTACCTCATTTGCTCATTTTTTTGATTGCTTGAGGACAGTTACCTGGTCTGACTTGTTTGTTATAGTATCATGAGTGCCTTACACAAAGCATAGGCTCTAGTCAGTACTCCTTAGATATTCATAAATAAGTACACAATTGGCCCCTGGAGAAAATTTCAGAAGTATAATTCTGTTTCTTTAGAATTTATTTCAATCTAAATGAACATGGTTGATGATACAAAAGAAACTAATAATGATTGAGAAGTTAAAGTAATTTTTTTGTTGTTTTTACCACTACCCCAGGATGTGAAAGTTCTGAATTTTAACCATTGTCATTTAATGCTTTGTTTATTATTACTAAATTGCCATTCTAGAGTATGGCATTCTGTAATTTATCTTATTTTCTTTGTCTGCTTTAAAGAACATTTTCAATGCCCACTTGGAGTCAGGCTATGGCATTAATTGCTGAGGATCAAGAAATGACTAAGTACACACAGTTTTTAAGGATCTCATAGTCCACTGATGGTGACATGTACATGAATTCATTCAAAGTATTCAGGTATGCAGAAAGTGGTGCAAGAACATAGAGAAGGAAATGAAATTTGCTATGCAGTCGAAGAAACCAGCAGCTACCCACAGAAAAGATGATATCTGAGTTAGATCTTAAAAGGAAAACAGGAGTTTGCCATCTGGACAATTGGAAAAAGGCACCCAGGAAGTGTAAACAACGTTTTTAGAAAATAATATCGGGGGGAAAGCACTATATCTCAGAAACCTGGAGAAAGCAAGTATGGCTAAAACATAGGTTGCTGTTGTATGTCAAACTCAGGGTGAACCTGCAAAGACCACGTGGACCCCAGTTCTGGAGAGTGGAGTTTCAAGTTTATTTAGTGAGCAGTTGGAAGCTTCCCTGGTGGCTCAGAGGTTAAAGCATCTGCCTCCAATGAGAGAGACCTGGGTTCAATCCCCGGGTTGGGAAGATCCCCTGGAGAAGGAAATGGCAACCCACTCCAGTATTCTTGCCTGGAGAATCCCCATGGTCGGAGGAGCCTGGTAGGCTACAGTCCACAGGGTCGCAAACAGTCGGACATGAATGAGTGACTTCACATTGGAAATGATCAGCAGCTTTAAGATTCTTTCATTTATTTTCTTTCTAGTGTTGTAGCTTCCTAACTCACTAAGTTTCTGGTTCATGGGAAAGCAGACTTTAAAACTACATGTAAAAAGGTTGAGAGTTCATACATCAACTAACCTCTTTTCGACCACATATTAGCACTTGGTTTTGGCTTATAGATCTAATTTCTTGCAGAACACTCTTTGATGTTCGTATTCTTATTTAGAGTTAAATAGCCCGGAGCCACAGTGTTTGCTGAATCAGGAATATAACTAAACTATCAATATCTCAACTTCACAAAATCCATATTTAAACACTTGTATTCTGCTGAAGACATTAAAATTCTCTGTGGAGAATGGAAATTTGTTGCACATATATATGGTAGAGTAAATTAAATTAAAAAAAAGTAATGTGAGGCTGCAAACTCAAGACAAATGGTGTATAAATCCAGACATTAAATTAAATGTTGCACTGGGCAATGATGAAGTGTTATACATTCTCTCTCTCCTGATGTATAAGAAATTGATTAGCTAAATTTCAAATTCACAAGGTAACTGACTGATAACTCATTTTGCATAATTCCCGAAAGGGTACATAAGACACATGGCAAAAGTTAACCATGACCTTAACTCAAAAAGCAATTTCTCTTTGTATATTTTACTCGTGAGCTGTGAGGATGCAAAAATTATGAAAAAGCAGTAAGAACATTTCAGAAGGAATAACCTAATAAGGAGTTGCTTATTTTAATTGTCCTGCCTATTCTGTTAACGTATATATTTAGGCAATACGAATATAAAATATCAGCATTTTTGGTATCTTATTATTTTAAAAGAAATATGTGGTAATGATTGAGTATGCATTATCTCTCACTGTTAATCTTTTAAGATATTTCCACGTGTAAGCTGCTAACTCTAGAGTCAGTCTTATAGAACAATAACATTAGAGATATTGGTGGAGTGGGTAATAGGGAAGTAACAGTCTCTTTGCTCTCCAAGCAACCAGTGATACACAGTTTGGGTGTAAATATGGCAGTCCCTTACTTTCAACGAGGCAATTTGAGCTCATTTATTTAACTCTCTTCTTTCCAAAGTTCTTGTGAAATGAGTTAAAAAATATAAAATATTAATAAATGTGTGAACATATGTGTTGTTAATAATGAAAAGTTTTAGAATAGGTTCCAAATTCAAGAACTGAGTGTAAGTGGTAACCCACTACATTACATAACACAGAACAAGACTGTGTGGAAAGGAAATTAAAGGAGTTCCCTGTGGATCTGGATTCATAGGAACAAACACAAAGAAACAAATTGGAAGCAGCAGGAACTGAGAGTCGCGTGAACCTGGGGTGGTGAACTGAGGGTAACTTGAATAACTTGAACAGTTTCTGACTGTACCACATCAACAACAAACCAATTTACCCTGGCACGTTTGATAATTATTCTTTTAACACAAGTAAATAGCTTAGTAAACACTGCAGATTGCTACAACCAACTCCTAAAGGCTAAAAGAAAGAGGAACAGCTCTCAGTTACTTCAGGCATGGTTAGCAAACCAGTGTGCTCGCCAGTTGGGTGTCTCTCCCTCTGTGTTCTTCACAGCTGTCTAGAATACCTACAGCCAAATAAAACTATAGTAAATATTAGGTTTCTCATTTTCCATCTACAGTTGTGCAAACAGGGTAAACACAGCAAACATTTGATGCAGTAATGGAGTAAAAGGAAGAATCTTAAGAAGATTCAGAGGAAATATCCTGTTGTGAAATTATTTTAGTTTAAGAAACAGTAAAACAGAAGGAAAACTCTAATTTGTATTAAGATAGAAGATTTTGCATCTTTAAGGTAAAAACAATAAAATCAGTGAAGAAAAGTCATGAATGAATATGGTAATTTTTAAACTTTAGGAGTCATGAGCTCAAAGACATGCTAGGGAAGTCTCATGGCTCACTTTCTCATGTCCTCATTTCCCTCAGGTGTCAGCTCCAAGACTGTCTTCTCTGTATGACCTTTCTGAACTTTCTTTCCTAAGCTTCAAGTCCATTCTTAAACTGTTCTGTGTTTTGTTCTTGTCACTTTGTAACATGAAATATATTTACTTGCTTACTGCTTGCCTTCCTCTAAGGAAGACAGAGCTTTTTTTTTTTTTTTTTTTTTCAGTTTGTTCATTGTCCTTTCACTTCATTATCAGAACCATCCATCACACATTGCAGCTGCCCCAAAATTTATCTGTACAACAAAGGAATGAGAGCTAGTGAGAGAGCCCCTTTGACCACAGAAGAATTCCTAACTAAAATCTTGGCAATTGGCAAAGGAGTTAAACTGTCCTTCCAGAAATGAAGGAACTTTACTTATTTTAAGAAGTGTATTTCAAGGAGGATCAAACTGTAAGCAAGGCCCAACTTTCCTAGTTCCTTAGGAATTATATTTTCATGTTAAATTATCTTGAGCTCCTTACATAAAATCACATAAGCATCTCTGAATTTTCAGTATGGAAAGCCCTAAACTGGAGGAGGAGAAGGGGGTGACAGAGAACGAGATGTTTGGATGACATCATTGACTTAATGGACATGAGTTTGAGCAAACTCCAGGAGCTAGTGAAGGACAGGGAAGCCTGGCATGCTGCAGTTGTGGGTTTGCAAACAGTCGGAAACAGCTGAGCGGCTGAACAACAGCAAACTTCATGTGCCTCTAATGTACTTAGATTTGCGTTTATCGTCTTTATCATAATAATCTTAACAGGGAATGCACATCAGAATCATCTCTGAATATCTGACACAGATTAACAAAAGACCAGGTCCTTCTAACAGCAACTGAAATAAAATTTCTAGGTAGGACCTAGGTATTTTCAAAAAGCCCCCCGAAGATCCTCATATACAGTTAATGTTGAAATCCATTGCTTTACCACTTTCTCTCTTCCCTTAGACTTGCTACTGATCTTCCCTGCAAAAGACAGCTGATCTCATTCCTTGTACGGTTTTTCAGCGATCAGTTTTTCTAACATAAATGCTACAAGGCAATAGACATGTGAATCGGTATACCATGGAAATGTCATTAAATTCATGATACATCTGGCTTATACAAAGATTCAGTTTAAACAGCCCTGACCTTTCTACCTAGCTCAGAGTAATTCTATGTGCTCTAGTCTGTGTCCCAAGTAATGGCAATTAAGATCCTCCTTTACACCAAGTAAAGGACTGTGCATTTTGAAAGCTTGAAATCTGCTCTAAGATTTTAGCTGAGCAAATGAGGACAGAGAAGATAACATTTCCATGGATACAGAAAGATAAATGTCAAAGCACAGGGAAGGCGATGGCCCTGCTCATCTAAAGGCCAGATGGGGCATGAAGTGTCTCAAGTGAGGACTCACTGGAAGTGAAATGGTGAGCCCTGCTCATTCATGGAACTTTCTTACAGCCAATGCACTCCACTCACTGACATTTAGGGAGGCTGTCATTGATAATCTCAAGTTTAAAACTTTCTTTAGCTATCCCTTCTCCATTTCTCTTTAGGAGCCTAGAATACTTCCTCGAAAATAGCAAACATAAAATAACACCTTCATTGCTTTCTTTGATAACAGAACATGACTGTTCTGAGACTGTTCAGACATGAGATGCCCAAACAACCATTTTACACAAGTCAGAGGGTAGGGAGCAAATTTCAGTAACTTCATTTTACTCCTAACAAGCCTTTCTATTCATCTCCTTAAATTCTCAGTGAGGCATTCCATCAGTTAAGCTTTGGTAAGTTTACCCTGCTATGTGTCTAACATACATTTTTCAATTCAGTCCTGTGCTGACTTACATATTTTATTTTTCAAGGAGCAATGTGGCAATGGGGAAACCCAACAATGCTTCCTGAATCACCCAGGCTGCTTACAAAAAATGTAAATTATTGGGCACAAATTACAGATGAATTGAGACCTTTAGGTATAGAGTCTTCATCTCTGTAAATCTAATGCACAGAAATCTGAGCTTCAGTGAATTAAGGAAAGAGATAAATGGGATATTAGAATATAAATCCACAGATAGTTAAATGCATATGAAAATAATATGTATTCCATATGCTAAAATCCTCCACGATGATTACTGATTCACCAGTTTCCCCATTTAATTCACTAATTATTTAAATCTTTAGAAATTATTTCATTAGGTGAAAACAAGTCTAGAAATGTTTTAACTTTCTTATGCATTGACCTTTTTGTCATTATGTTTCTCTTTATATCTGGTAATGAATGCTTTTTGCATTATACACTGATTTACTTTGGACCCTATTTTCATGAAAAAAGTTGGCCATTATTTTACTTTCAGTTATTTGATATCCTTATATTTAAAGTGTGTCTCTTTCAAACTGCATAAGTTAATTATATATATATACATACACTAGAATATGGTCTTCTCTAGTGGCTCAAACAGTAAATAATCCACCTTCAATGTGGGAGACCTGGGTTCGATCCCTGGGTTGGGAAGATCCGCTGGAGGAGAGCATGGCAACCCATGCCAGTGTCCTTGCCTGGAGAATCCCTATGGACTTAGGAAACTGGCGGGCTACAGCCCATGGGTGGGCTATAGCTCATGCAGAGTCAGACACAACTGAGCGACTAACCACATACTGCAGTATGTATTTATGGTATTATAGTATGCATATTCAGTCTAACAATACTCATTCTTAATTGGAATATTTACATTGAATGTAAACATTGATGTATTTAGTTTAAAACATATTTTATCATTTGCTATTTATCTTACAAATTCTGTGCTTCTTTTTCTCTCTTTTCTTGTCTTCTATTGATCAGTGATTATTTCTGTTTCTTCCCTCTATTGTACTTTTTATTGTCTAGTGCCCTCTCCACAGTTTATTAGGAGTTACATATTTTTTATCTTATTTTTCTTCCCCTCAAGCTATACATATCACTTACTTTACATATCAAAGTGTCAAGGAGTTCTCCTTCTCCTTCTCATGGATTCCACACAGAGGACTTTTTCTTAAAAAAAAAAATTATTTTAATTGGAGACTAATTACTCTACAATATTGTATTGGTTTTGCCATACATTGACATGAATCCACCACGGGTGTACATGTGTTCACCATCCTGAACCACCCTCCCACCTCCCTCCCCATACCATCCCTCTGAGTCATACCAGTGCACCAGCTCTGAGAATCCTGTATCATGCATCGAACCTGGACTGGCAATACATTTCACATATGATAATATACATGTTTCAATGCCATTCTCCCAAATCATCCCACCCTCACCTTCTCCCACAGAGTCCAAAAGACTCTTCTATACATCTGTGTCTCTTTTGCTATCTTGCATACAGGGTTATCGTTACCATCTTTCTAAATTCCATATATATATGTTAGTTACTGTATTGGTGTTTTTCTTTCTGGCTTACTCCACTCTGTGTAATAGGCTCCAGTTTCATCCACCTCATTAGAACTGATTCAAATGTATTCTTTTTAATGGCTGAGTAATACTCCATTGTGTATATGAACCACAGCTTTCTTATCCATTCATCTGCTGATGGACATCTAGGTTACTTCCATGTGGCTTCCACTGGCTATTATAAACAGTGCTATGATGAACACTGGGGTACATGTGTCTCTTTCAATTCTGGTTTCCTCGGTGTGTATGCCCAACAGTGGGATTGCTGAGTCATAAGGCAGTTCTATTTCCAGTTTTTTAAGGAATCTCCACACTGTTCTCCATAGTGGCTGTACTAGTTTGCATTCCCACCAACAGTATAAGGGGTTCCCTTTTCTCCACACCCTCTCCAGAATTTATTGCTGGTAGACTTTTGGATAGCAGCCATTCTGATGGGAGTGTAATGATACCTCATTGTGGTTTTATTTGCATTTCTCTGATAATGAGTGACGTTGAGCATCCTTTCATGTGTTAGCCATCTGTATGTCTTCTTTGGAGAAATGTCTATTTAGTTCTTTGGCCCATTTTTTGATTGGGTCGTTTATTTTTCTGGAATTGAGCTGCAGGAATTGAGCTGCAGGAGTTGCTCATATATTTTTGAGATTAATTCTTTGTCAGTTGCTTCATTTGCTTTTATTTTCTCCTATTCTAAAGGCTGTCTTTTCACCTTGCTTATAGTTTCCTTTGTTGTGCAGAAGCTTTTAATTTTAATTAGGTCCCATTTGTTTATTTTTGCTTTTATTTCCAATATTCTGGGAGGTGGGTCATAGAGGATCCTGCTGAGATTTATGTCAGAGAGTGTTTTGCCTGTGTTCTCCTCTAGGACAACATAGACAGTTCCGGGCTTATGTTTAGATCTTTAATCCATTTTGAGTTTATTTTTGTGTCTGGTGTTAGAAAGTGATCTAGTTTCATTCTTTTACAAGTGGTTGACCAGTTTTCCCAGCACCACTTGTTAAAGAGATTGTCTTTTTTCCATTGTATATTTTTGCTTCCTTTGTCAAAAATAAGGTGTCCATAGGTCTGTGGATTTATCTCTGGGCTTTCTATTTTGTTCCATTGATCTATATTTCTGTCTTTGTGCCATTACCATACTGTCTTGATGACTGTGTCTTTGTAGTAGAGCCTGAAGTCAGGCAGGTTGATTCCTCCAGTTCCATTCTTCTTTCGTAAGATTGCTTTGGCTATTTGAAGTTTTTTTGTATTTCCAGACAAATTGTGAAATTATTTGTTCTAGCTCTGAGAAAAATACCATTGGTAGCTTATAGGGATTGCATTGAATCTATACATTGCTTTAGATAGTATACTCATTTTCACTATATTGATTCTTCCAATCCATGAACACGGTATATTTTTCCATCTATTAGTGTCCTCTTTGATTTCTTTCATCAGTGCTTTATAGTTTTCTTTATATAGGTCTTTTGTTTCTTTAGGTAGATATATTCCTAAGTATTTTATTTTTTTCATTGCAATGGTAAATGGAATTGTTTCCTTAATTTCCCTTTCTGTTTTCTCATTGTTGGTGTATAGGAATGCAAGGGATTTCTATGTGTTGATTTTATATCCTGTAACTTTACTATATTCATTGATTAGCTCTAGTACTTTTCTGGTGGAGTCTTTAGGGTTTTCTACGTAGAGGATCATGTCATCTGCAAACAGTGAGAGTTTTACTTCTTCTTTTCCAACCTGGATTCTTTTTTTTTTTTTTTTTTTTCTGCTCTGATTGCTGTGGCTAAAACTTCCAAACATATGTTGAATAGTAGTAGTGATAGTGGGCACCCTTATCTTGTTCCTAACTTATATAGCTTTTATTATGTTGAGGTATGTTCCTTCTATTCCTGCTTTTGGAGGGTTTTTATCATAAATGTATGTTAAATTTTGTCAAAGGCTTTCTCTGCATCTATTGAGATAATCATATGACTTTTATTTTTCAATTTGTTAATGTGGTGAATTACATTGATTGATTTGCGGATATTGAAGAATCTTTGCATCCCTGGGATAAAGCCCAGTTGGTCATGATGTATGATCTTTTTAATGTGTTGTTGGATTCTGATTGCTAGAATTTTGTTAAGGATTTTTGCATCTATGTTAATCAGTGATATTGGCCTAGTTTTCTTTTATTCTAGTATCTTTGTCAGGTTTTGGTATTAGGGTGATGGTGGCCTCATAGAATGAGTTTGGAAGTTTATCTACCTCTGCAATTTTCTGGAAGAGTTTGAGTAGGATAGGTGTTAGCTCTTCTCTAAATTTTTGGTAGAATTCAGCTGTGAAGCTGTCTGGTCCTGGGCTTCTGTTTGCTGGAAGATTTCTGATTACAGTTTCAATTTCCATGCTTGTGATGGGTCTGTTAAGATTTTCTATTTCTTCCTGGTTCAGTTTTGGAAAATTGTACTTTTCTAAGAATTTGTCCATTTCTTCCACGTTGTCCATTTTATTGGCATATGATTGCTGATAGTAGTCTCTTATGATCCTTTGCATTTCTGTGTTGTCTGTTGTGATCTCTCCATTTTCATTTCTAATTTTATTGATTTGATTTTTCTCCCTTTGTTTCTTGATGAGTCTGGCTAATGGTTTGTCAATTTTATTTATCCTTTCAAATAACCAGCTTTTGGCTTTGTTGATTTTTGCTATTGTCTCTTTGTTTCTTTTGTATTTATTTCTGCCCTAATTTTTAAAATTTCTTTCCTTCTACACACACTGGGGTTCTTCATTTCTTCCTTTTCTAGTTGTTTTAGGTGTAGAGTTAGGTTATTTGTTTGACTTTTTTCTTGTTTCTTGAAGTATGCCTGTATTGCTATGAACCTTCCCCTTAGCACTGCCTTTCGAGTGTACCACAGGTTTGGGGTTGTTTTGTTTTCATTTTCATTAGTTTCTATGCATACTTTGATTTCTTCTGTGATTTGTTGGTTATTCAGCAGCGTGTTGTTCAGCCTCCATATTTTGGAATTTTTAATAGTTTTTCTCCTGTAATTGAGATCTAATCTTACTGCATTGTGATCAGAAAAGATGCTTGGAATAATTTCAATTCGTTTGAATTTACCAAGGCCTGATTTATGGCCCAGGATGTGATATATCCTGGAGAAGGTTCCGTGAGCACTTGAGAAAAAGGTGAAATTCATTGTTTTGGGGTGAAATGTCCTATAGATATCAATTAGGTCTAACTGGTCTATTGTATCATTTAAAGTTTGTGTTTCCTTGTTAATTTTCTGTTTAGTTGATCTGTCCATAGGTGTGAGTGGGGTATTAAAGTCTCCCACTATTATTGTGTTATTGTTAATTTCCCCTTTCATACTTGTTAGCATTTGTCTTACATATTGTGGTGCTCCTATGTTGGGTGCATATATATTTATAATTTTATATCTTCTTCTTGGATTGATCCTTTGTTCATTATGTAGTGTCCTTCTTTGTCTCTTTTCACAGCCTTTGTTTTAAAGTCTATTTTATCTGATATGAGTATTGCTACTTCTGCTTTCTTTTGGTCTCTATTTGCATGGAATATCTTTTTCCAGCCCTTCACTTTCAGTATGTATGTGTCCCTTGTTTCGAGGTGGGTCTCTTGTAGACAACATATATAGGGGTCTTGTTTTTGTATCCATTCAGCCAGACTTTGTCTTTTGGTTGGAGCATTCAACCCATTTACATTTAAGGTAATTATTGCTAAGTATGATCCCATTGCCATTTACTTTATTGTTTTGGGTTCAAGTTTATACTCCCTTTCTGTGTTTCCTGTCTAGAGAAGATCCTTTAGCATTTGTTGGAGAGCTGGTTTGGTGGTGCTGAATTCTCTCAGCTGTTGCTTGTCTGGAAAGCTTTTGATTTCTCCTTCATATTTGAATGAGATCCTTGCTGGATACAGTAATCTGGGCTGTAGGTTATTTTCTTTCTTCACTTTAAGTATGTCCTGCCACTCCCTCCTGGCCTGAAGAGTTTCTATTGAAAGATCAGCTGTTATCCTTACGGGAATCCCCTTGTGTGTTATTTGTTGTTTTTCTCTTGCTGCTTTTAATATTTGTTCTTTGTGTTTGATCTTTGTTAATTTGATTAATATGTGTCTTGGGGTGTTTTGCCTTGGGTTTATCCTGTTTGGGACTCTCTGGGTTTCTTGGACTTGGGTGATTATGTCCTTCCCCATTTTAGGGAAGTTTTCAACTATTATCTCCTCAAGTATTTTCTCATAGTCTTTCTTTTTGTATTCTTCTGGGACTCCTATGATTCAAATATTGGGGTGTTTAACGTTGTCCCAGAGGTCTCTGAGATTGTCCTCATTTCTTTTAATTAGTTTTTCTTTTTTCCTCTGTGTTTCATTGATTTCTACCATTCTATCTTCTACCTCACTTATCCTATCTTCTGCCTCTGTTATCCTACCCTTGGTTCCCTCCAGAGTGTTTTTGATCTCATTTATTGCATTATTCATTATATATTGACTCTTTTTTATTTCTTCTAGGTCCTTATTAAACCTTCCTTGCATCTTCTCAATCCTTGTCTCCAGGCTATTTATCTGTAACTCCATTTTGTTTTCAAGATTTTGGATCATTTTCACTATCATTATTCAGAATTCTTTATCAGGTAGATTCCCTATCTCTTTCTCTTTTGCTTGGTTTGGTGGGCATTTATCCCATTCCTTTACCTGCTGGGTATTCCTCTGCCTTTTCATCTTGTTTATATTGCTATGTTTGGGGTGGCCTTTCCGTATTGTGGAGTTCTCTTTATTGTGGAGTTTAGAGGAGTTTTTCTTAAATACACCCATAGTCTTTCTGTAAACCATATATTTACTCTTCCCAGAGAAATTGTTATAAATGCTCACTTTGCTACATTTGATTGTTATTTTTGGAGAAATAATTTGCCATGTTGACACAGTTGCTATTGTTGATCCTGGGTATGAGGCTTTTCCTCCAAAATACAAGTTCTCCTCCTCCAGATTTTATTTGTCTGGGAGGCTCCCCCTTTGGGGCCTGGGCTGCCCCAATGAATGACGAAATCCGTGTGCATAAATTTGACTATTAAGGACCTTCGTTAAGATATTGTCAAGAAGACTTAAAGCCACCTTGTCAGTCAGCTTATGTCTTATCAGTGATAGACCTCATGGTTTTGTCTCAATCTTTATTCTTTTAAGTGTCAAATTGTTTGAGACTTGGTGGAAACAATTCTAAGCAACAGACACCTCCATAGAGACTGTACTTACTGTGATCTATGTTACATTTAGTACAGATCTGAGAAGAATGGCAAAGAATATAGAGAGAAACATATACAACTTTGAAATTCTGCAGTCTGATAACAATGTCATTCTCAGGGACAACAGCTTGAGTTTCACTGAGAGTTTTTTTGAGGCTATATGTTGTTATTGCATTTTCTCAGATTCAGGCATCCCTTTTAAGAAAAGAAAGGTGTTTGTTCTGCCAAACCAAGGTAACTAATATAGTGGAAACCTCTTGGATTATTTTTCAGACTACTTGTTACTCTTACAGAGATGACTCATTGTGGTCATGTTACTGCTGTACAATCCTCCATGGAGACTGTGGCCTTTATCTCCCCACATTATTCTGCATATTTAAAAGACTGAGCAACTGTTAGTTTTTGAGAGCTAAGTTAGTAAAAAAAAAAAAAAAAAAACTCTAAAGGGAAAATTTACAAATTCCTAATGTTAGAGATCTTTACTCTAATAGATCTCCAAGCCTCTTTTCTTATTCATTCTTACATTAAAATATTCTTTCTAATGCATTCTGTTTTCTTCTTTGTCTTCCTAGACTAGCTTAAGTTAAGGACAACTACAAGTTAGATACAGAATCTTTGGAGAGATCTACTATATCCCATGTCATTTTCCATTTACTGTGGAAAGTATGTGCTATATCAACCATACTATAAAATATATAATATTAACACAAGAAAAACTTATGAACATTGAGTAGAAATCTTTTAAAACATTTGATTTTACATTTTCCCTGTATTCAAACAGAGAACTGCAAATTCTCTCCCTGTGTTTATATGTATATAAAGAGGAAAAAAGGGTGTATTCAAGGGTCCTAGTAGGCTTTTTTAAATCTTTGAATTCAAAGAAGTTTTAAATTAGTTAAGTTAAAATAATTTTTAATTGAGGAATACTCACATATATATGTGTCTTTTACTCTGTAAATGTGTATGTATTTCAGTGGGTGTGTTTATATATGTGTGTTATATGTATGAACATACATATAATATGTATATAAAATAACAATAAATGTGGCAAATGAGGAAATGTTAAATGAGAAACAGATTTTCTATGTTAGCTATGTACATATGTGTGCAAGAAGGAAGTGACCACTTATGTGCATGTGTGATAAACATAGTGGCCGTATATGCTAGAATTAATCATTTAAATAATGGGAATTACTTTTCTATATCTGGAATATATATTTACAGATACTGAAAATAGATAAAGAAAAGTAATTAACTGCACTCTGATAGCTTTAATGATAGAAACAGATGTTCACATTTAAGGCATCAAATCTGAGTGGTTATCATTGAACTGCTGTTGCTGGTGAGCATGAGCAGTGGTATTATGGTCCTCCTTTTCATAGGAGAGAATATTGTAATGCAGATTATTGTGATTGTCTGAAAATATCTCCATAGCTGACAATACTTTTTTTTTTCTTTTTCTACTCTCTTCTTTGATAGTTAAATGGGACATTTAACAAGCACAATTATGTCCTTTCTTGTCTATTATGCTGCATTTAAGCATAATTGCTTGCAGAAAGCCTATAGAAGTGTCTTTAAGCTCAAGTTTCTCATTTCCATCACAACCAAAGAAGATAATCTATATATTATGTTGCCTTTAAATTTCATGAATTAAAAGTGAGATGAGTAATAAACATATTCAACAAGGCTTGACTAAGTTTTAAAAAATAGAATCTAGGAATTAAATATGAAAATTCTGATTCAGGGCTAGTTTGACTTTTTTTTTTTTTTCTATAGAAAAATCAAATGTTAGGGGAAGCACACGGACTGAAACCGCCCACTCTGGTTAGGCACCATAGTAACTATTGCATGAGTTTTTTTTACAACAGGAGGTCCTGGTAAGGAACATGAAACTAATAAGCCACCACCAACCAGAAGAGTTCAGGAAAGGTCACCTCATGTCTGACCATCTCCCAGAATCCTTCTCTCTGGCATCCATCTTGGCTGAACAAGGCATGCACCACCAGGAAGGACTCTGGGTCCTTCCCAGAATGATTGGCTAAAGACAACCTGGAAACTAATCCCATCACCATAAAACCCAACTCTGCCACATGGCAGAGCTGTTCTCCTGGGTTCCCTTACCTACTGCTCTCCACCTGGGTCCCCTTTCCCAATAAAATCTCTTGCTTTGTCAGCACATCCTACTCCTCGGACAATTCATTTCTGAATGTTAGACAAGAGCCCAGCTTCAGGCCCTGCAAGGAGTACCCCTTCCTGCAACAAAAGACTTATTCAACACCAGCTTACTTTTAGAAAATAATAATTCTTTTAAATCTAGTCTTATACAGTGCAATTTTTACTTTTTATTCCTGAATTCATATGTTCTTCATAAGTAATCAGTTAAGGCTTTTAAATATTTGAGGAATCTATTATAGACAATTTAATGTTACTTGGTTTTATATGTATAAAATAAAAATAGGTAATAAATTAACCAAAATTTAATATTTAGAGATCATTCTTAACTTTTAATTCATATTATATATATATATGCACACAGATATATTTCATTTTTAATTAGTATTACATATTGAGACTTTTCTATATTAATAACTTATTAGCAGTCTAACTGTTAAAGTTTTATAATATATCTTAATAAGTAAGGTAAAATTTACTTAACCATTTTATTCCTCTGATGGATATTTGGTTTGTTTCTAATTTTTCTCTATTGCAAATTATACTAAGAATTTGTTTTACCTAAAATTTTTCTTAGCTTTATTTTTTCAAAGTAGACTTTTACCATGACAGTGAACTAACTATTAAAAACTCTAAAATCTTATGACTTACACTTAGAAAGTGTTCTTTGGGGAATTTTTATAATTTAGTCTGCCAAATGAGGAGAGGAAATCAGCAATTTAATAGATAGGAAAATATTTCATTATTATTTAAATTTATCTTTCTGTTCAATATGATGAATTAGAGAAAGGAATGGAAACCCACTCCAGTATTCTTGCCTGGAGAATTCCATGGACAGAGGAGCCTGGTGGACTACAGTCCATGGGGTCGCAAAGAGTCAGCACAACTGAGTGACTAATGCTTCACACTTCAATATGATGAATAGGTTAAGTAATCATTTAACTTTTTTCCTCTGGTTTTGTTTCTTCCCTTTTTCTCTGCTGAGCATTGGTTGTATCCTGGTATTTTTTATAAACAATATTGACAATTCTGAATATTACATCTTAGCAAATATCTTTCAGTGATGTTTGCCCTTTTATTTTCACTTAAAACGTATTTTAATAAGTTTGTATGGATATTTTAAATTTCTAATTAGCCATTTCTTCTGAATTTTTATTATGTATTGCTTCCCACTATTAAGTACTTATATTTTTTTCTTTTTTATGGAAATAGTTGAAATTTAACACTTGATTCATTAAAAATTTTTAAACTGAGACATATGATTCTGTCTAAACTTTCAATCTATAAAAACAAGCTTTCATTATAAGAATGCAAATACTATTCCATCATCTGACTTTGGTAGCTATGTGAAAAACCCCTAGCAATGTTTCTACATAGAATAGATGTAGATATTTCTTTAAATGTCACCTTTAAATGTGCCCTTTCATGATTTTAACAATCCATGTGTTGCAGGGAGGGGGACACCTTCCAGGGCTTGAAAGTGGGCTCTTATCTAACATTCAGAAATGAATTGTCTGAGGAGACACATGTGCTGACAAAGCAAGAGATTTTACTGGGAAGGGGCACCTGGGCAGAGAGCAGTAGAGTAAGGGAACCCAGGAGAACTGCTTTGCCACATGGCTCCAGTCTCAGATTTTATGGTGATGGGATTAGTTTCCATGTTGTCTTTAGCCAATCATTCTGACTCAGAGCCCATCCTGGTGGTACGTGCCTTGCTCAGCTGAGATGGATGCCAGCGAGAAGGATTCTGGGAGGTGGCTGGACACGTGGTGTTGCCTTTTGACCCTTCCTGAACTCTTCCAGTTGGTGGTGGATTATTAGTTCCCTGTTCCTTAGCAGGACCTCCTGTCTTAAAACAACTCATGCAAATAGTTACTATGGTGTCTGGCCATAGTGGGTGGTTTCAAACAGTATATTTTCCCTAACACATGTGCATCTGTAAGCAACAATGTTTCTATTTAATGGTAAGATATATTTTTGTTTCCCACTTAGTTCACTAGATTTAAAAACAGATTGAAACTTCTTATATGAAAAACAAATGCACCAGACAACTAGGGACTGATTTTATTCAGGCTATTGTGGTAGAATGAAGCTCATTAATGAGAAATATCTCAAAGTATAGGAGGGGCCTGAAGATTTAGAAAGGCAGGTATATAAGGGAGTCATTCACCTACCTCATGGAAGTCAAAAAATAACAGAAACAGGTTTTATCTTGGAATATATGAGAGTAGGGTTATTAGAGGTTTCCAAAACACAAACATGTGGGGGCCTATTTTAGCTCTTACTGTTTTCCAGCAGCATAGAGATCAGGTATAGCCGAATATCATCAGTTAGTAGGTGGTGTCACGTGGATCAGTTCAGTTCAGTTCAGTTGCTCAGTCATGTCTGTAATTGTGTCTTGATGGTGTGGAGAAACAGACAAACTTATGATTAATTATAAACGGATAATTCTGATATTCAGAATCAAGTTTCATTAATTTTCTTTCTAGACTCTGTAAGTTGTTTTTAAATGAACTATAGCTATTAAAAAAAAAACATTTGAATATCTTCAGACATAGGGAAATTATTTCCCTTGCACAAATACAGGAAATTCCCAAGGGTACTCACAAAACTTTCTTGAAGTATTCACGTGAAACAAGTATATTCAGAAGGCACGCTCATTGGTAGGCAAATTGTAGAAGGAGCAACTACCACAGAATTTTTGTTTGTTTGTTTCTCATGACAATGAAATTGTGCCAGAAAAATAGACCCAAGTGACTAATTATGGCTGAAATTGGGCAATTACTCCTCAAATTAGCCAAATGCAGGTGTAATTATTATTTTAATAAGACTAATTGCCCAGTGGTAATTAGCAAAGTGGAGCCTGCCATTTTGGTGAAGACACAAGAACTCCAGCTCCTTGACATATAGAAATATAACACGATATTAAAAAAACAAGGAGTAGAAATGAATTATATATATATATGTATATAGGTAGATAGAGTCAGAGAGGATAAAGTTATGGAAAAACCTTGAGAGATCTAACACCAAATTATCAACTTTTCTATGGAAATGTCTATGAAAACTCATCAAATAGGGAAAAATATTCTAATATATGAAGTTAAGACAAAGTATTCAGCATATCTGAGAACCTAAGCATATCTCTAAAACCAATCACACCTATTACAAATTATTTTTAAAAGTCACATCAAAATAAAGTTACCACTCTACTTTCACATAACCTAACATTTCTAAGTCAACATTATCCCTTAACTTCCTAGTTAGTCTCTCTTTTTCATAATTTTTTCTAAAGAGTGGCCAAAATGATTTTTTTAAACTGTTCATCAGAGCAGATCACTCCCATGTTCCCTACTTTCTAATACTACACTCAACAAAGAAATCCAGATTCCTTCTATGGCTTACTCAGTCTTCAGAACTGATAATTGCTGAGCCCATTTCCTACTTCCCATATTAGTCTTTCTCCTACACCACTTATTCTTTCTAGCCAGGCCAGTCTTAATCTACTTGAGATTTTCTACCTCACGATCTAGGCAATCATTGTTTTATAGATAATTTAATGACTCTCCTCTCTTTCATTCAAATGTCATTTCCCCAACAGTACAACTCTGATGATATTATTTCACCTAAAATAGAAGCATTTCTATAATACTTTGTATTCTTTCATCAACAAATTGTTCTTATTTTTTCTTTATAAGACTTAGCAGAATTTGTAACGTTCTTGCTCAGTTAATTGTCTGTTCACATTTGTTTACCTTAGTAGATGAATACCTGAAGGATGAGGGCAGAGGTTTTGCTGATTTTTTTTTCATCACTGCCTCTCTAGTTTCAGTAATCATGTCTGTAGCATGGCAAACTTGTGACAAATAGTTATTGAAGAATGAATAAATAAATGAATTCATGTTGGAGTCTTTCAGACTCTTGAAGTTGGAGAAGGGAAAAATTGACTTTTGCATTGAATGGAATTGCAATGTCCAAGTAAGTGGTGTGAAGAAAAGCTAAAACAAACAAAAAACAAAAACAAAAAACTTTTTGTTTTTTTAAGGAGCAGAGTTTGGGTCTGTGGGTGAAAAATTATTAAGAGGAAACATCAGGGCATTCTGGCTAAACCAACTTGACAAAGGTCATTGAAGAATGACCAGATGATCAGAATGATCAGATCCTAAGTGTACAGGATGAGGAATTTAATCAGATACAGAAGGTGATCAGGTATCCCCTGTTAAGGGTAGGGATTCTTGCTAAACTGATCTAGCAGGGACTTTGCAGCTTCTTTATCAGTACCAAAGCAAATGAAGACCAAAGGTGCCTGTCTGTGGGATGGGGCACATGGTCGGAGGGAGGGGATATGTGTATAGTTGTAGATGATTCATGTTGTCATACAGCAGAAACTAACACAATATTGTAAAACACATATCCTCTAATTAAAAATTAAAAATGGTAAAAAATAAAGATACTTTCCATAAAAAAGGAGGTTTTTTTTAAGAAGATTTTAATTTAAAAGTAATTATAAATTCCAGGGTGTTACACATAAATGTACAGGGAAGTCCTATGCACTCTTCTAGTCTCCCCAAGGTAATTCTAAACTTTTATATTCTACTCTCTTTAATACAATTGAGATTCAAAGATGCCTAGGTTAAGGGGCCAAGTGAAGCAGTATCTACAAGGAAGAGGGAGGGGATTGGATAATAAAGAGCTTCAGGGCACCATAGAGTAGCATGTTTTTGGCCACCACTCTCCCACTAGGCAAACCAGGTACCTAGAGACCCAAAATACATGATAATATTCAGCATATCTGTTAAATGAGTGTTAAAGGAGAATGATTAATGTCAAGAACATTCCATGCCATCCAGTCTATCATTAGTTTAGGGCTTCCCTGGTGGCTCAGTGGTAAAGAAGCCACCTGCAGTGAGGGAGATGCAGGAGATGAGGGTTTAATCTCTGGGTCAGGAAGATCCCTTGGAAGAGGACATGGCAACCCACTCCAGTGTTATTGCCTGGAGAATTCCATGGACAGCAGAGCCTGGTGGGTTACAGCCCATAGGGTAGCAAAGAGTTGGACACAACTGAAGTGACTGAGCACACATGTGTAAATCTACCTTAGTGAAAGGGAAAAGTGAAAGTGAGGTCACTCAGTCATGTCCGACCCTCACTTGACCCCATGGACTGCAGCCTTCCAGGCTACTCTGTCCATGGGATTTTCCAGGCAAGAGTACTGGAGTGGGTTGCCATTGCCTTCTCTGAAATCTACCTTAGGTGGTACTGAAAGGGTTTTGAAGCCCTTGATAAGCTCAGGTGCACTGTGGCAGGTAAAAACTAAGGTATTAATGCCTGATATTCTACAGGAATATTTGTTTAATTTTTTGAAATAATTGTAGATTTAAGTGGTCTTCCCTGGTGGTTCAGATGGTAACGAATCTGGCTGCAATGCAGGAGACCCAGGGTTGATCCCTGGGTTGGGAAGATCTCCTGGAGAAGGGAATAGCAACCCACTCCAGTATTCTTGCCTGGAGAATTCCATTTGCAGAGGAGCCAGGTGGGCTACAGTCCATGGGATTGCAGAGTCAGACACGACTGAGTAACTAATTTTCTTAATACTATAGATTCACAGATTTATTGGAAAGAAATGTATACAGGGAAGTCTCATGCAATCTCTTCTCAGTCTCTGCAATGTTAATACTTGATACAACAATCTAACAGTACTATACCAATGCCAATAAAATAATACTGATATAATTCATAGTGCTTATTCAGATTTTATAAGTATGCAGGCATTCATTTCTGTGTTTGTATATGCAATTACATCACATACGTAACTTTATGTACTACTATTATAATCAAGATGTTCAACTGTACATCACCATAAGCTGACTTGCGTAACACTGTCATAGCCACAACCATCCCTTCCCATTCCATCCCCAACACTCAGAATCTGTGATCAGTTCTCCTTCTGTATACTAATGTTTCACAGATTTACAAAAATGAAGGCATGAAGTTTACATCATTTTGAGACTGGCTTCTTTTTTCTCTCAGTATAATTTCCTTAAGGTTAATCCAAGGTGTTAGATATATGAATGGTTCATTCCTTACTGATTAATGAATCATTCATTTTATTGCTGGGTAGTATCCCATGGTAAGGTCTTTCTTGTTGGCTCGGGGTAAGGAATCCGACTGCCAATGCAGGAGACAGGTTCCATCTCTGGGTCCCGAAGATCCCCTGAAGAAGGACATGGCAACCCACTCCAGTATTCTTGCCTTGGAAATCCCTTGGACAGAGGAGCCTGGTGGACTACAGACATGGGGTCTCAAAAGAGTCAGACAGGACTTAATGACTAAATAATAGCAAGTCCTGTTCCAAGGCATGAATGGGTGTACCATAGTTTATTAAATCATTCAGCCTCTGAAGGACATTGGGTTGTTTCCAATTTATGGCTTTTATAAATACAGCTGCCATGAATATTTGTGTGTAACTTTTTATATGAAACTTAGTCTTCATTTATCTGCCAACAAAAGCCCAAAGAGTGAAATTGCTAGGTTGTATGGTATCCATTTTTAGCTTTAAAAAAAATACCAAGCTGTTTTCCAGAGTGACTGGACCATTTTGTATTCTCAGTAACAATTTATATGTCATCCACTTTCTCCAAACCCTCACAAGCATTTGGTGTTATCACAATTTTTCATTTTTGTCATTTTGATAAGTTTGTAGTGATAGTGATGGTTATTGTTGGCAATTCCTTAATTGCTAAGGAACTTGAATATCTTTTCATGTGTTTATTTGCCATTTATATATCCTTTTCAGTATAACACCTATTTATGTTTTTTGCCCATTTTCTAACTGAATTGCTTTATTTGTTTTACTGTTGAATTTTAAGAGGTATTTGTGTATTCCAGGTACAATATCTTTGTCCATCATATGATTTGAAAATATTTCCTCCAGTGTGTACCTTGTCTTTTCATATTTCAAACAGATTTTTCTCAGATCAGAATCTTTTAGTTTATCAATTGATCAATTATCAGTTTATCAATTTATCAATTTTTCCCACTTGCAGATCTTGGTTTTGGTGTCAAGCCTATAAATTATTTGCCAAATTCTACATCTCAAAGATTTTCTACTTTGTTCATTTCCTAGTTTTACAGTTTTATGTTTTACATTCAATCCGTGATCTGTTTGTGTTGAGGGAAATACAATTGCTCTAGCACTATTGGAATTAAAATCGTTTTGACTATTTTAGGACTTTTACCTTTCTATATAAAGTTCAGAATAAGCTTATCTATATCTTCCAGTAGAGATTTTGTTTATGTTTACACCCTGAGATTTTATAAGGAATTGTAGTAAACTACTCAGTTAACATAGAATTGACATCTTTAACTTTATTCAGTCTTCCAACACATGAACACAATATGCCTCTCCAATAATTTCGGTCTTTGATTTCTTTCATGAGCATTTCATAATTGTCCTCATTCAGAAACTGTATATGTTTTGTTAGACTTATTTCTATTATTTGCATTGGAAAAACTATGGTACTGTGATTTTGATTTCTGTCTCCTCTTCTTCATTGTTGATGTCTAAAAATATGGGTGATTTTTGTAGGTTGATCTTGTGTCCTATGACCTTAATGAACTCACTTGTTAAGTCTAGGTGATTCCTTTTTTTTTTTTTTTTGTAAATTCCTTGGGGTTTTCTATAGACAGAGACAGTAATATTGTCTGAAAAGAGAGACCATTTTATTTCTTCTTTCAAAACTAAATTTTGTTTTTTGATTTTTAAACATTGTTGAATTCACTCTGATAAAAATTTTGTGAGGGTTTTTTGCATCTAAATTCATGAAGTTTATTTTTGTTTGTTTTTTTTTGTGCTGATTTTGGTTTGGGCATTAGGGTAATCCTGGTCTCATAAAATGAATTGTGAAATGTTTCCTCTTCTGTTCTCTGGAAATGATGGTGTGAAATTGAAGTTGATTTCTTCTTTTAATGCTGGGTAAAATTATCCACTAAAATCATCTGGGCATGGAGATTTCCTTTTCTAAAACTTTTAAATTGCAAACCCAATTTCTTTAATAGTCATAAGATCAGCACTACATCTTCTTGGCTGCTTTCTGGACTTTATTTTTTTCAAGGAATTCAATTCTTCTAAATTAAAAAAAATTATGTTGTGTGTGATATTCCTTTATTATCCTTTTAATTATTGCAAGATCTTTGTTTGCTATTCCTTGATAAACCTAGTATTATTGAACAGTGTCTTTCTTTTTAATCTTTGTCAGTTTATCCAGATTTTATGAAGAGCTCTACCTGATACAGGCAGGCAGTTAGTGTGAAGTCAGATCACTCAAATTAAATTTTAGATTGAGGTGAGTTTTAATCTTTTGTAAGAACTATTCTGGGTAGTCTTTTCAGTATATTTTCTGAAAATTAGATAGCTCTATTAATAGTACAGATATCTCATATTCTAGTAACTTGACTTTCCTATGGAGTTTTCCATAGTGTTTGAAAGATTTTTTTTTTAATTTTATTTTTTTACTTTAAAATACTGTGTTGGTTTTGCCATACATTGACATGAATCCACCACAGGTGTACATGAGTTCACTGTCTAATCAGTTAATGTTTCTTAAAAACTAGGATTTTCCATTACCTTGAAATGATATATAGTTAGAGCTTTTAAATTAAATGTTATAAACTAAAGGCTTTGTAATATTGACTGCATTTTATTTTTTAAGCTGCCATATACTTTTCAATTTCAAAAAAATTGCTGACTAACATTTGGGACTGATTAGCAATCAGGCCATATGTAATTTAAAAGTGAAATCCTCTATATTAAACTCTGATCCTTTTTAATAAGATGTTTCTAGATGAACTCAGTTGTACACTGTCAAAAAGTTCAATATTTATTATGTAAGAGAAATATGTAATGTGGTTTGAGAAATCCAAAAGGTCAAATTGACCAAGATTCTGTTTTCCAATCAACACCCTAAATCTCCAACATCAGAGTCTCTCGGAAGACTTAAGCTTTTTCCCCCTAGATGAGATAGCTCCAAGCAAATTATAAATCAATGATGTGTATTGAATTACAGGTTATACAGATGACAAGCATCAGCATAATCTAACATATAAATGTAAGGTTTATTTATAACTGCAAAGAGTACCACTGAGTTAATAACTGTCTTATCATCTGGTCTTCAATGGAAAGTATTTGCCCAAAGATGATCTCTGATTCTAAAAGATTCTAAAAGCTTCAGAGCTGTATGTGCTTTCAACCCTTTAAGACTTCCAAAAGAGCACTCTGTTTTAAACTTTTTGTTTTGGACTGTCTCCAATAATGTCTAAGGATAACTCATATATCCTAATTGCAAATAGTACCTGTCTTTTGTCAAGAATTTTAGTTAACCAAGATAGAATGATGTACAATATCTGCCTTGATATTTGAATATCATTTATTAAATTCTGTTTTTTGAAGATAATATACACTAATATTGACTTTCTCTCTTCCTCTCTCTCTGATGAGAGGAGTTATAGTTGTATTAGTTTCAGTTCAGTTCATTTCAGTCGCTCAGTCATGTCTGACTCTGCGACCCCATGAATCTCAGCACGCCAGGCCTCCCTATCCATCACCAACTCCTGGAGTTCACTCAAACTCATGTCCACTGAGTCAGTGATGCCATCCAGTCATCTCGTCCTCTGTCGTCCCTTTTTCCTCCTGCCCCCAATCCCTCCCAGCACCAGAGTCTTTTCCAATGAATCAACTCTTCGCATGAGGTGGCCAAAGTACTGGAGTTTCAGCTTTAGCATCATTCCTTAAGCACATTTATAGATTTGTGTAACTACCACTGTGGTCATGATAGAATTTTCCTATCACCCACAATAATCTCACTTTGAGAACTTTTTGGGGTCACAACTACTCTAATCTCATTTTTTCTATTTGAAAATGTCTTACAAATGGAATTATAAATTGTGGAACCATTTGACACTGGCTTCTTTTACTCAACAAAATTCATTTGAGGTTTAGCCAAGTTGCTGAGTATATTAACATTTCATTCTTGTTTATTGCTGAAGCATTTCACTGCATGGCTGTTCCATGTTTGCTTCCCCATTAATCCCTTGAGAGACATTTGGTGATTTATGGTTTTGCAGATTATAAATAGAGATATTTAGCAACTGTGAAGATTATTTCTTGAAGGAAAAACAGCATGTGTGATTAGCAGTATATGTAACTGATGGGAAGTAAATAGGTAAGAAACCTCCTGAGTTTTCTGAGGGAATTTCAATGCCAAAGAAACACGCACACACACACACACACACACACACAAAGGATTGTATAATGACAACATCATATCACAAAGAGAATATTAATGAGATAGAAAAAGAGGGTCAGGAGTAGACAGCTTTGTGAAGAAGAACAACATTGTGGACTTACATCAGAAGCTAACCTATTATAAAATTAGAGTAATTTGGGTAAAGTGATATTGGGGGCAGTGCATTTGGTGGAGGGTGGTAGGAGGGAATAAGATATCATTTTAAATTGAGCCATAATCCTGAATGGCACAGATTCACTCCAGATTATCTCACATTTCTGCTACTAGCTGGCTCTCTAAATACATCCACATTTTAACCTTTCTACTCTTTATGTTTCCTGCCTGTCCCACTTGTCTTGAAGACTGTTGTGATAAAGGTGATTATACTTTTAAAATTTCTTTGAAACTATGAATCTATCTAATTAGAAAATTGATTGGCACCCAAAAAATAAAATCCCCCAACACAGAAATGTCTGCAGGGGAGTACAGCTTGAAGGTGAAGCTTGTTAATCTGTTCAATAGCAAGCATAGACATGTTGTATTTATTAAAATTTGGACTTGGCTATTGATTCAGCCTGATTTCAGTCAGATTTCTAAATAATCTAATCAAGTCTAGATAGTCTAGATTACTGATTTACCCCACATTATATAATAGAATTATACTGCATAATGGGACATTTATTCTTTGTTAATGAAATGGAAACACAGATCTCATCTTCCAAATAAAAAATCAGTAGAAATTACCTACAATTACAATCAGTAAAAAGAAAAGAGTATATTATTTAGGAACATGGTAAGAATGAACTAAAAGAGCTTAAAGTTTTATCTCTAGCAGGAACACAGAGGTGATGGAATATAGAACAGTGGACTACTTTAAAGGATTATAAATATGCAATAATATTTTCCTATTATATTATACATATACTTTATTTGCTAAAATAAAAATTAAATGTAAAAGTTAAGTCTAATGAATTTTTCAAAAGCTGTATATCATGCCAATACTATTTTCTAATTTATACACTTACTATACCACTAGCCACTTATATACCACTAGCCATTTATATACCACTATAAACTCAGATATGCAGATGACACCACCCTTACGGCAGAAAGTGAAGAGGAACTAAAAAGCCTCTTGATGAAAGTGAAAGAGGAGAGTGAAAAAGTTGGCTTAAAGCTCAACATTCAGAAAACAAAGATCATGGCATCTGGTCCCATCATTTCATGGGAAATAGATGGGGAAACAGTGGAAACAGTGTCAGACTTTATCTTTTTGGGCTCCAGAATCACTGCAGATGGTGATTGCAGCCATGAAATTAAAAGACACCTACTCCTTGGAAGAAAAGTTATGCCCAACCTAGATAGCATATTCAAAAGCAGAGACATTATTTGCCAACAAAGGTCCATCTAGTCAAGGTATGGTTTCTCCAGTGGTCATGTATAGATGTGAGGGTTGGACTGTGAAGAAAGCTGAGCGCCGAAGAATTGATGCTTTTGAACTGTGGTGTTGGAGAAGACTCTCAAGAGTCCCTTGGATTGCAAGGAGATCCAACCAGTCCATTCTGAAGGAGATCAGCCCTGGGATTTCTTTCAGCTGAAGCTGAAACTCCAGTACTTTGGCCACCTGAAAAGACTGTGATGCTGGGAGGGATTGGGGGCAGGAAGAAAAGGGGACGACAGAGGATGAGATGGCTGAATGGCATCACGGACTCGATGGACGTGAGTCTGAGTGAACTCTGGGAGTTTGTGATGGACAGGGAGGCCTGGTGTGCTGCAATTCATGGGGTCGCAAAGAGTCAGACACACTGAGCGGCTGAACTGAACTGAACTGAGCCACTCAAGTCTGTGTGGTTTACTTCAAGGAGCACCTCTTGTGCTGATCACCCTTGATCTTCTCAGGTAGTAATTATTTGTCCTGTATGTGCATGTTACATTGCTTCTCTCTCTGTTACAGCAGTTGCATTATTCTACCTTAACAAAAAAAAAACTTCTCAAATACCTGCTTCTATAATGGATCACAAATTCATTGTTGGCATTTACCAGTTAGAGAATGCTCTCTCTTGTGAGAGCATTACAAGGATTTTTTTTAACTTATTAAAATTTTAAGTTACCAAATTATGTACTTATTAATATCATTAACCTACAATTATTGTATTTTTATGGGATCAAAATTACATTCAAACTGCATATTTAGATCAGGGCTAGATGTATAGTTTTCAATTATACTAGTGATAAATTGCCTGCTGATCATAGTATGACCACTCAAACTCATATCTGTATTTGGTTACATGCATGTTATACCAGATCTTATGTAAATGCAATTAGAATGCAAAAGGTGAAGGACATTTCCATGACCCTGGAATATAAAGACATTCAGTTTATTATTTCCACATTGTTGTGAAGTTTTTAATATTTTTAGATTATACAAAGATCAGCAAGTCAAACTGTAAAAAGAAAAACTCAGCAGTGAATCATTTTA
This sequence comes from Capricornis sumatraensis, assembly GCF_032405125.1. Classification (NCBI taxonomy): domain Eukaryota; kingdom Metazoa; phylum Chordata; class Mammalia; order Artiodactyla; family Bovidae; genus Capricornis; species Capricornis sumatraensis. Next base: position 9,028,105 of record NC_091078.1, read on the forward strand.
TATTAGGCTTGATGTTCATAATAGACTGTACATTCATAAATTGGATTTAAAATTTATTTTATAGCACAGTCTAGTGAGAAGAGTGTTGATCAGGTATTAATTAGTTTTAGGTCTTTTCCCTCTAAATTCCATGACCATGGACATTCATTTAACCCAATTCTGCCTTGATTTCATCACTTACCATGAGGGTATGACTCCAGATGATTTTCATTTTATTATCTATTTCTGATGTTATAGATGCTAATGGTTCTAAATATGTTTCCCCAAATAACATTTGTGATAAAATGTCATTAGCTTATGCAACTAAGATATTAAAGTCTCTTTAAAGATGGAAATTTTGAAAATGACCATGTATGTTGTTACTTTTATGACAAACTTATTCTCATGTCTTAGGGTTAAATTATTATTTATTTAATGTCTATACACATTAAGGAAACATATTAGCTGAGCAGAAACTAATGAGAAATTCACATTGAGCTAGTTAAATATTAATAATACATTCACATATTGACCCAATAATGATTCTGTAGGCTTCTAATTTTATTATGAATCTGCAGATTGGTTTTTCATTATATTTTTTCTACTATTGCTTGGCCAGTCATAAAATGCGATGGAAGATTCTGGAGTGAGAAGATTTAGAAATATGTGAGGTATCAAAATTACTTTATGGAAGGCAGTTATTTTATATATGGCTACATATGATCATATATTATATTTATCAATTATTTCATATAGTGTATAATTGACAACTGAGATTTTCTTATTACATCCTATTCACTAGATTATAATAATTTTTTAAAGCCACATATACTTAAAAGAGGATTCTACGTAGGCTATTCACTGAGTTCCTACTATGTGCATGGCACTCGTACATCTAGAGCTCTGGAGAAGCAATGTATTCTTCAAAGTATCCCAGGTGATGATAGGGTTCCAGGTCCAGAAGAAGGATACTTTCATTCCTAAATGATAGTATCAGCTTGGATCACAGTGGAACATTACTGAGGAGGTAACTGAGATAACTTGACCACCAGGGTCAATCAGAGTCTCCTCACCATCTCTACTGTCCTTGGAATATGAGTTCTACTTGCCTTCCCAGAGTAGAAGCTGCCCCAAGGACACAGCTTTGAGAGAGTAAGGTGTTGTTAAGATCTTCAGGATGGTTTATGTGACTGAATCTAGTTAAGACCTCTACAGAAACTTGATGATTCTGGTGGGCAGGAATAGAGATCTACTCATTCTGTGGCTGCCCAAGACAAGTTGTATGTAAATTCCCTTGCTTATTAAAACTGCCTGCCACCAGTCGGGAGCCCTCTGCCTCTTCTGGGGTCTCTCCTTGCCCTCCTTGTCCTCGGTCCATTTTCAGATTCCACTTGGGGAAGCTCTCCAGGTGAAAGCCCCAGCAAACATGTCTTATGTAACAGATTTTCTGTTGTTTGTTTGCCTGTTATAATAACTTTGTCTCCCTTTCTTTCTTCCCTCCCCCACCCCAATCGTGCATGTGTGTGTGTGTGTGTGTGTGTATGCTGTGTGTAGCATCTTAAACACGTTATATTATATACATTATACACATTTTATACTCACACACTGTCTTCAGCAGCCATAATTTTAAAAACATTATGCCTAAATAATTGTTTTTATTCATTATAACAAAGTAAAGTGGAAAGGCTAGATTTCAAATGCCATTTTCTTATAGTATCTGATTATTGTGCAAGTTCATTTTAGATGGTTATTATCTGATGGCTCAGCAGGTAAGGAAACTGCCTGTGAGCCAGGAGACGAGGGAGACACAGATTAGATCCCTGGGCCAGGGAAGATCCCCTGGAGAAGGAAATGGCAACCATTCCAGTATTCTTGCCTGAAAAATTCCATAGACAGAGGTGCCTGGTGGGCTACAGTCTAATGGGTTGCAAAGAGTTGGACACGATTGAACAACTAAGCACAGCAGAGCATGTAGAAATGATAATTACCTTATTTCCTAGTTTTACATATTTGATCTAAGTACACCTGATTTTGACCCACATGGGAGTTTTATATCCCAGCTTCACTTTTGCCTCTACCCTTGCTTTAATAGAATGCCTAATTTCTGGTTTTCTTCTTTTCCAAATATTATTTTCTTCTTAGTTCACAAAGGTACTGCACATGGGTATTAAATATATTTACCTATCAACTTGTCCATGTGTTATTCATATCTACTGTTAGTAGTCATGAACAGAATCACTTAATATCAGTCAGAAATTAAGACCAAAATAAGTATGGGTTAAATTGTCATACAAAATAAAATTCAGTTGAGCTGATTGAAGCTAAGTTGTATTTCAGTGCTCTGAAGCACCCTCTCACTGTTTGCTGCTGATTTTTGCTAATTTGCTATTTGGTCCCTCAGTACGTGAGTGTTTATGTTCTTTTCTATAGATAAATGCTTTCAATTCAAAGGTGCTACTTGTATTATAATGCAAAGATGATGAAGAATGCCTTGCCAGGAGTAGATCAAAGTGGTTAATTACAAACCAACCTCAGTATTTTGCCCCTGTTTGTCAGAAGAGGGAAACAGGTGGTGTGTGGTTCTCTGCCAGAACATTGGTATATAAATAATCATGCTCTTTGAAAATAATACCTGTGAGTAAGTCATTTCAAGATAATTTCAGTGGTTATAGATGTCTTTTTTTGAAGGAGCCTTGAAATATTTTACATTTGCCAACTCAGTGTTTAATCCTTTCTCTGTCAGTTTAAATTTGGATCATTGAGAATACTTCAAGGACTTCCCAGGTGGTGCTAGTGGTATAGAACCCACCTGCCAATGCAGGAGACTTAAGAGACACAGGTTCAATCCTTGGAGGAGGGCATGGCAGCCCACTCCAGTATTCTTGTCTGAAGAATCCCATGGACCAGAGGAGCCTGGTGGGCTACGGTCCATAGGATTCAAAGAGTTTGGCACCACTGACATGACTTAGCACATACACAAAAGTCTGTTTAGGAAGAAGGGTACCGATAAAGGAACCAAATTGGAGTCAAGAAGACGCACTTTTAATAATGACCATGCCTTCTTACTAGTGTAGTAACACTGTGTCTAATCCCACTCTGCACCTTTTTTTTTCCCCAGGAGCATTTTTAATATTGGGCTCACCAAAGAGCCCCCAACTCACTTGTAACAAATCTCCATCTGGATTTTTCAAATCTTCTCAATCACAGTATTTCCACAGTTGATCTCTTGTTTATTTCTCCATCCTAATCTTATCCTCCCCAGATGATAGCTCCATCCATCTAGCTGCTCAGGACATAAAGCCAAGCATCTGACTTCTCATTCTCTGGGGGACCTCACATCTAATCCAGAGCAAATACTACTAACTCTAAATTGAAGGTAGGTGTCAAATTTAAATTGCAAACCTGAACACTTTCAACACCACAGTGCTCCACATGAACTGCCACCTGGATCAGCGTAACAGGGTCTTAACTGGTCTCACTGCTCCATTATTATTCACCTACAATCTGTTCTCTATAGTGAAGTCAGGGGGATCTTTTAAATACCTAAGTCTGATCATATCACTCCCTTGTTTGAGACCCACCAACATTTTCCCATTGCCTTTGACAAAAGTCAGCTTTCACCATAAACTAATTTTTCATTAACTAAAAACAGTTTCTCATCCCTGCAGTATACTGAAGTCTCTCCCACCTCGGGACCTTTCCACTTGCTGGAGGACATTCTTCCCTGTATGCTCATGTTTCAGTTATTTGTATTTTTTAGGTCACTATTCAATTGTGGCCTCTTCAGAGAAGTCTTTCTGATCAAAGCAGCTAAAATGGCAACCCGCAACACTATTTTCATTTATACACTCTATATCTTTAGAGCACTTTTCACTACTTGGCATTAAATTGCTGTGTCTTGTTTATTTGTTATTGCCTGTCTCCCATATTACAATATAAAGTGTCTGAAGTCAAAGGTGTTATCTTGTCTATGCTAATATCTCCCGTTCTGGAACTGTGCCTGGTATATGGTAGAAATTCAATAAATATTTACTTAATGAATGAATATTGAATGACCAAAGTGCCAGGCACTGTTCCAAGTGGTGGACCATAAACACTGAACAAGAAAGATGAGGTCTCCTGTCTCATGACTTTTATATTCTAGTGGTCAATCATTCTCAATAGCATGCACCATGTTGTAAATATACTTTTCATGTGAGCCTACTTTTTTGGATTGAAAATGGTGTCCTTGAAATCATCTTACTGTTCCGTGTATAACCTTGTACCTGGAACATAAAATCTTGTTAAAATGTTTTTAGTTACCCTACATATTTCAGTTTGTTTACTTGTACTTATTAAGAATATCTAGCTTAGCATAAAGTTTGCATTTTAAAATTCTTAGTAAGAAACTACTATCCCAGAAGTCAGGCTTAGGAATTCAGTAGCAAATGGTTAATATCCCCATTTACAACTAGGAAACCACCAGAGAGTGTTGAAGTAACTTTCCCAAGGTTATCCAATGAATCATTGCCAGAGCTGGAATTAAATCCTATAACTCATTCTTATTTAGGAAGCACTTTTATTCCTGGTTCTAAGATACACTGGAAGAACACTGTGTATCATCATCATTTTTCATTGGAGAGTGTAGAACAGACAAGGCCTAAATCAACTTTATAGTAGAGGTCTTTGTTTCATTTTGGAATTTCAGTGAAATATCATTAAGGATCATTAAGTGTTACAGGTTGGTTTAAGTGGAGATTGGTTTATTGATCATTAATCAGCTAGTGAGTTCTTAATTAATTCTACATATTGGAAAAACATGTTTCTAGTGGTTCATGTTTGTTGTACCTATTAGGAAGGATTATTTTTTATCAATAGTGAAAATATAAAAACAATTGTCTACATCTGTATAATGGTATTACTTTGAATTGAAAATTGTTTGGGAGAGGGTGGGATGATTTGGGAGAATGGCATTCTATCATGTATACTATCATGTAAGAATTGAATCGCCAGTCTATGTCTGACGCAGGATATAGCATGCTTGGGGCTGGTGCATGGGGATGACCCACAGAGATGTTATGGGGAGGGAGGTGGGAGGGGGGTTCATGTTTGGGAACACATGTAAGAATTAAAGATTTTAAAATTAACAAAAAAAATAAATTAAAAATAAATAAAAAATAAAAAAACAAATCAAAGTAAATATAAAATATATATATATATATATAAAGAAATCAATAACGGTAAGAATTCATTTACACAGGTCAGAACACCCTTAACAGTTTGTAATTAAGTTCTACCTCTAAAGTTGAAGAAGATATTTGTGGTAAGCTTAATTACTAAACTGGAGAAGGCGATGGCACCCCACTCCAGTACTCTTGCCTGGAAAATCCCATAGATGGAGGAGCCTGGTGGGCTGCAGTCCATGGGGTCGCGAAGAGTCAGACACGACTGAGCGACTTCACTTTCACTTTTCACTTTCATGCATTGGAGAAGGAAATGGCAACCCACTCCAGTGTTCTTGCCTGGAGAATCCCAGGGACGGGGGAAGGTGGTGGGCTGCCGTCCTTGGGGTTGCACAGAGTCGGACACGACTGAAGCGACTTAGCAGTAGCAGTAATTACTAAACATACTACCTAAATTGAATCTTAGATTACTGAAATCAGTGAATACTATTTTAATCTGAAAGATTCTTCATTTTAAAACAGTTTACACGTTTCTTCTTTTTTCTACTATATGTGATAATTATGCCTTACAAATTATAAAACTAGCCTCCTCCCCTGGCAATATTTCTTATTTTCTACCTTTTATAATGGTCAAAATGATTTTTCAACAATTTAAATCTTATCATTCTTCTATTTAAAGAAAAATGTCAACTTCCATTTTATTTCCAAGGAATTCTAAACCCTGTTCACAGCCTGTAATGCCCTGTGTGATCCGGAGCTCATAGTTCACCCCAATTACATCTCCCAGACTAGGGCTTCCCAGCTGGCTCAATGTAAAGAATCTGCCTGCCAGTGTAGGAGATCAGGAGGCACAGGTTTGATCCCTGGGTTGGTATTCTTGCCTGGAGAATCCCATGGACAGAGGACCCTGGTGGGCTACATCCCTTGGGGGTCACAAAGGGTTAGACGCAACTGAAGTGCCTGAGCATGCCCAAATCCCACACTGTACTATTCGTTATGGTCCAGACTTGCTAGACTTCTTTGTTGAGTATCAAAAACTCAGACCTTAACACTATTGCATTAGTTCTTGCCTGTATCTGGAATGCTTTCCCCCTGTCTTTCCGCTGCTTTTCTTTTATGATTCAGATCTTGCCAGATGGCATATTTATGGTATTCTATCTAGAATATCACTTTCTATCTAATTGCCTGATGATTTTTGTAGGCAGGCCTTGTGATATTCTTTTTATTTCCATTTATGTCTTCCCTCAACACCTTCCTAAGAACTCAGTAGAATATAAATTCTAGGAGGATTGTGCTTTGAACTTTTTGCTCTCTACATTATCCTCAGAGCTTGGACAAATGGTGCTCTCTATATAGTCGGTGTTCACTACACAGTTTGTTTGGGTGAATGAAAAGTTTCTTCAGTAATCCTGGGTTCCACAGATTGAGGTAAAAAACTGGATTCCAAGTTGATTTCCTGTCCTTGATATTACATGAATGCAAATCCATGCCTTGAAAATAAACATTATTTTTTACCCTAATTTTAAAACAAAGACTTTACATAAACTGCCTTAACTGGAGACTTTTATAATTTCATAATTCAGTATGCTCAAGGCACTATGCAACCAATGACAGAATTTAATATCAGTATCTCAAGTCCTCTTCTGAACTAGTTTGAGTTATATCTAGCAAACTAGTATACTTTAAAGTATGTAAATGCAGGCCTTTTCTAGTAACAGCACAGGTGTTTATGTTATTTTTTATTTATTTTCATGGAATTGGCAGTTGAGTTGACAGAAAATTAGAATATTCACTTACTTCTGTCCTTCTTGAAAGCCTAAACCCTTCACAAGAAATTGCTCCTGGATGTAATGTAATGCGCATGGAAGGAAGTCTTGTGATGTTTCAAGCTTATTTACCCTAGGCTCCCTTCTCTGAAATACAAGCTTTCTCTAATTCCCTTCCATTTCTGCTTCTCATAGTATGAACAACCTTTTTTCAGAATAAAGAATGAGAACCGTGATTAGCAGGGCCACAGAGGATGCCCTTGCACTGAAGCATTAGAGGTTTTTCTGCCAAAAATTTTTTCTCAATTCTTTCAATAAAGTTAATTAAATCTTTCTGTAAGAATCTAGCATTAACTGACTGAAAAAAATTAAAACGATGCTTAAGATGTTTAAAATCCTACATAGTATTTAGGGAAAATCATGGCATTAACTTTCTTTTACCCTAATTACAAAATACACTGTGTCAATTATATCATCCAAGTTTAAAAGAAACATCTCCAGAGCCTCTCTCTCAGAAAATGTAAAAATTTATCGAGAGAAGTTTTTCATTACATAATTTAATAGGAAGCTTAATGCAGTATCAAATACCTATATTACCTTGAATTGGGATTCATAGAAGAAAATCAGAGAGTCCTGTTTGAGAGCAGTTGTTTAAATTCTGTCCCTCCTGTGGCTGGCTCACGCTTGAGCAGTGCTACTCAATGTGGTTCTTAGACCAGCAGTGTCAGCACTACCTGAGATATTGTTAGAAATGCAAATTCTCAGGTGGTACTCCACACTTACCGAGTTTGACATTCTGGGTGTGTGCCACAGCAATCCAGATATTAACAGACCCTTTCTGGGGTGATCCTGATGCTCTCGACAGCTTGAGAGCCATAGTCATATGAAGACCAACTCTTGACAATTTCTCCAGTTGTTTTTCAGATTTGTAGAGTGCTGACCTATTCTCCTTTGGGATGTCTGTGATAACTGATCCTACAGAGTGTACTCTTTAAAGAGAGATTTCGTATCTTCCTTCCAATATCTGTTTGCTGAAATATCTTTCCATTTTAATTTAATCGGGGTTTATATTCTCAGTCACTTTCTATCTCCCTGTGCTATGAACTTTTCTCCTACACATTCTAAATTTTCTTGTGTTTGCAACCACACAGAATCTAAATACATATAGTAGGTAAGTATTGTGGAGCCTAGAAGAATTAACAAGACAATCTATTTTTTCCCTTACTTCCTGTGCCTCTAGAATTAAAAACGCTGAATGCCATGTAAATTTACACAACATGTACAAATGCCACCACTGCAGTTCATGGTAATATATAATAAACACTGGATTCTATGTACCAAAACTCATTTGCTGTCTTCATTGTTTTCTGACTTAAAGCGGCAAAAATCACTTCAAAAGTGGATTAAGGGATTCTATCATGTATACTATCATGTAAGAATTGAATCACCAGTCTATGTCTGACACAGGATACAGCATGCTTGGGGCTAGTGCATGGGGATGACCCAGAGAGATGTTATGGGGAGGGAGGTGGGAGGGGGGTTCATGTTTGGGAACACATGTAAGAATTAAAGATTTTAAAATTTAAAAAAGAAAGACTTAAAAAAATATGCAATCATAAGCATAATTGTAAGGTTCTCATATAAATAAGCTCTATAATAGCTTCTCTAATTTGTATATTTAAACATTATTTTAATGTCACAGGCTTCTAAAATAACCAAGGCATATTTTATAGTTGATTCCATGATAAGAAACACACACTCAATTAAACTAAATGTTGTATTTATAATATATCAAAAACTAAAATGAGTGTCAAATCAGTTGAATAGTAAATCGATTTCAATAAAGATGCTGTTACAAGCAAGGATTTTATTTAAAAAGTTAATAAATTCCACTACACAAAAGTAATATATAAAATATAAGAATGATGAACCTACAATTTAAAATAAGATAAAAATTTCAGGGATACTGTCAGAAAAATGAAAAGATGCCAAAAATGACCATGATCTTTGTAGCAGCCACAATGAGTACAAATCTGAATATGTCATGGAATGACTAGGCTGCACTGGATCTGTGTAGGTGGGAGAGGGTTGGGGAATAATGCCAAGACACATAAATTCGCTTTCATACCATGTTCTATCATACCAAGTGGGAGTAACTCAAATTCTTTCTTTTGAGCCTTCCGCCTTGAACAAACACCCTGCCTAGTTGCTTATCTTCTTTCTAATCTCCATTTCAATTTCTTTTGCCTTCTTATTTTATTGGATGTCTCCATGGCAACTGTACATTACTAACTTTTATACAAAATGTAAATCCACACCTCTTTCATTCTACTTTGCATTTGAAGCTCAGCTCAGTCAGTTGTGCCTTTCACCATACCATCAGGCCAGAGGGCATCGTAAGCAAGCTTCTGCTAACTCCTCGCATTCACATTTCACACTCAAGTCACCATCTTGTTAACTATTTTTCAAAATAATGATAAATAATCATTAAATGTGTTGTCTCCTCTCCACTTCCACTGACATCTTTTCTTTGTTTAAACTGATTAAATATGACCAAATAACAATAACTACCGCTGACTTCATGGCACATGAGTGACCTTGGGAATGACATCTGGGCTAGTCAGAACATCAAAAAGGACAATGCCTGTGGCCTTAACAACATGAAGGGCCATTCTGACCCTGTGCCATCAACACTGGGACTTGAACATGAGAGAAAAATATTTATCTCTCTTGCTAAATGTGCTTATTTTGTTTACTTTTATTACTGAACTCATTCTTTAAAGATGTGCCTTCCATTTTTGCTTGAAAAAGTTTGCAATATTTTCCTACCTGACCTGATATTACTCCACTCCCAAAAAAAGTTCAAAGAACTGGCAATTAGAACTTCAGAAGACCAATACATGCTCAGTTGCTCAGTTGTGTCTGACTCTTTGTGACCCTATGCACTGGTCTCCATTTCCCACTCCAGGAGATCTTCTTGACCCTGGGATCGAACCTACATCTCTTGTGTCTCCTGCATTGGCAGCTGGATTCTTTACCACTGCACCTGGGAAGCACTTTCAGAAGACCAAATCCTGTCATATTTACTTATCCTGTTACTTCTATCTACTGTCCATAAGATGAAGTTCAAAATATGTACCCTGCAAACGGGAAATTCATAATCAGACCTATATAGGCTCAGTTCTTACCATTCTCACACACTGTCTCTCCATTCTTCAGAATTTATTGCATAAATTCTCACTGAGCACCTACTCAACAGCCTGACATTTCAAGTACTTCTTATGTCTTCCCAGTCTCATGGGCCAGAATTTGCTGTTTCCTAATGTAGAGTTCTTCTCTCCTGTTTTTTCATTCGACAGGGGCTTACATTTTTCCTTATAAGTGAAGCAACCCCTAACTCTTTCCTAATCTATCATTTCTTCTTTCTGTATTACACTGTGCATATTTTAATTGCTGATTTCCATGCCATATTATTTTCTTTTACATGTTGCCTTTCCCATTTGACTGTAAATGTTTTATAGCAATAATATTATAACCATCTTCAAATTCCCAGTATCTGGCAGGTGCCAGGATCATAGTAATGTCCAAAACTATGTGTGAAAAATATTAATAAGATAATCATCCTACCCACCCATCTTTTACCAGATTACAAAACAAAGGCTCAGAGAAGTTAAAAAAGAATCATTTAACTCTTTATTATAATATCAATATTAAGTCTGGTGTTGTTTGACTTACAAATTGGTGACAATTTCTCCACTTCGTGTCAGTTTTATTTTTGTACCTGAATTATTTCAGTAATTAATCTTGTTTTCTTTTCATTTTCCCCACCATGTCTGTTCATCTAATGTTAAAATGTTTGTTTTCTCAGTCTCCTACTGATTTGACTTGCCTCCTAAAAATTAGAACACTATTAGAAGACAAAGGAGAGAGAGGTTAATGGATAAAATTAGCTATGCAAAATCTTCATAAACCTTTGTAACTGAAAAGGAAAAATAAACTGCAACATTCTGAATTTTTCTCATGTACTAAACCCACAATTTCTCATTATATTTCTTCCCAAATAATCGAAACCCATTACTAATTGAGGAGGTACCTAGAAAACACAGCTAAAAGTCATATCTGATATGTCTCAGTGACATTGAAATGCTTGTAAAGAGAAAATAAAAGTGATTTCTTAATGTTACCCTTGCAAAATACTCAGACATTAGCTTCCAGAAGAAGGCATAGAACCACAAAGTTGCATCTTCATGGTAGAAGAATGGTAGAAATCCAGCAGTTTTTTGGGTCACATGTTTAGAAAGTAGGCTAGAAAGAGTTAATGATCCTGATCCTGTATGAAGAATTTTGAGGAAGATGGGGCTGGAGCTGCTATTTCTAAGCTCCCCTAAATGAATCTCAATCCTCTTCCCCAAGCACCTTCGTTTTGTGTGAGGTGAGTTGAACATATTGCAGGAATAAGGAAAAAGAAAGGAAGGAAATGAATAATCAATCATGTTTAGGTAATTCTATTAATAGATTAAAGAAAGATACTTATTTTCTTTGAGGGTTTTTATGGAAATCAGATGGGCAATACTTTAATTCTTGTTTTGTACAATTCTTCTTAAACTTTCCCTCAAACTATATTTATGTCATTTAAACTTCACAAGTACCTCTTTGCTATCCACATTGTACAAATGAGAAAACTGTGATATAAAGAGGATATATATCCACAATAACAACAACAGCAAGCACTTCCTGGGCATTTGCTATACTAAGCAATCAACTAAGCTGTTTATAAATATGATCTCATTTTCTCTTCACAGAAGCCATACAAAATAAATTTTGATATCACTGTGTAACAGATAATATAGAGGTTATACAACCTGTAAAATTTCACAGATACTGAATGAGGTGACCAAAAGGGACCAGAATTAAAGCCTGTAGCTTCTCTTTTGACTCCAAAATCATAACGTAACTCTCCTTAGGAGAAAAGGATAAAATGCCCACATGTTAATTACGGAGCCCTATCAGTCACAAACAAGCAAGGGTAGCCCGGCCTACATTAAGATGGTTAAACACCTGGGTTTACCTCCCAGCTTGAGAAAATTGGCAAAAATGCATAAACATTTACAATGTATAAGACAATGGTTTCAAAGTCTGGACCCCCGACCAGGGGAACTTGTTGGAAATGCAAATTTAGGGTCCCACCCCAGATATACACCAAGTCAGAAACACTTGGTGCTTCTGCTAATAGTCTGTGTTCTAATAAGTGCTATCTGATGCTGGCTAAAGCAAGGGAACACACTGCCCACCAAATCCTGTAAGACTCACTCAGCGTCCCTTAGCCCAGGCCCTAAAATCCAGTAACATACTGCCCTGATTTCCTCATTTGGGACCCTATGACTTTAAGAGGTGGCATTTGCCCTTCCTGCAGTAAGTCTAATAATCTTAGGTTTGCCCACAGAGGTTTTTTTTTTTTTTTTTCATGGGACATCAATAATCAATACCTAGGATTGCAAGATGAAACCAATCTGTGTCAACCTCAGAAAAAATGGGAAGGCATTAAGTATTTCAATCTCTCTCTTCTCCAACCCTCTGCCGTACTGCCAGTGCCTCCCACTGGTCAAACTCAGCCAGAAGGTAAATGGCAAGGGTATTCGTAAAGTTTTCCGTCAAAAGTTGGTCTGGTTCTCCACAATGAGGTATATATCTGTGGAAGGAATACAGGGGGAAAACTGAAAGAAGTATATCAATGTACCCCCAATTCTTCTCAATATCAAGTAATTTATTTTGTCTAGAATAGAAACTGTATCATCCAAACAGGGAACTTATACAGATCCATCAGTTACCATATGATAAATGATGCATTATCCATCTGTCATGCTGTTATTTAGAATCTAAAGTATTAGTCACTTCTAGTATTTTTCATATAAGATACTTGGGACAAAATGAGGAACAGAGAAACTATAAAGCATAGCTTCTGTTTTCACTTCTGCAGATAGTCATGAGGCTGAAGCAGATAATTGTAGCTTCCTTTTACAAGGGAATTCCATTATCCCCATACTTTGTCCAGCATTCTGGCTGCCTGGGATTCTTAACCAAACCTTTGTTCCTATTAGATCTGAGTGTTTTCTGGATCTGTATTTATTAGATTCCTGAAGTTTACTATTGATCAAGATTATCGGGGAAGGGAATACTACAGATGGGCTCCCCTGACAGTTCAGTTGGTAAGGAATCTGCCTGCAATGCAGGAGACCCTGCTTTGATTTCTGGGTTGAGAAGATCCACTGGAGAAGGGATAGGCTACCCACTCCAGCTTTCCTGGGCTTCCCTAGTGGCTCACTTGGTAAAGAATCTGCCTGCAATGTGAGAGACCTGGGTTCGATTCCTGGGCTAGGAAGATCTCCTGGAGAAGGGAAAGGCTACCCACTCCAGTATTCTGGCCTAGAGAATTTCATGGACTGTGTAGTCCATGGGGTCACAAAGAGTCAGACACAACTGAATGACTTTCACTTTCTTTCATATTACAGATGACAGTAAATCCCCTGACCTCCATGCTGAATTGCCTTTGTACCCATTGACTGTAGATCATGGCTAATTGTTCTGGTCCCTGGGTTGGGAAGATCCTCTGGAGGAGGGCATTGCAACCTATACCAGTATTCTTTCCTGGAGAATCCCATGGATGGAGGAACCTGCAGGCTACAGTCCCTAGAGTCACAAGAAGTTGAACATGACTGAAGCAACTTAGCAGGTACACAGTAAACTCTGTTTCATGCCTGTTAAAAGAGCAACATGAAAACCCTAAACACCCAAGGAGAACTTTCAACTTCTGATGATAACAATAACTATGTTTCCTAGTGAGAGTTCTCATGGGTGATTAAAGACTTCTAAATCCATGATCCCAAAGTTGACTGTATAAGAATTAAAAATTCTTTCAGTGGGTTCTTTAGTGTAATAACCTTCATTTGGTTACTAGACCTGTGTATCCTGACTATACAGGAATTATCTCAAAATATTGGATTCAGATCTAAGGTATTTTTTCTGTTCTTCCAGAAAGGATTACAATATTGCAGTTTTGCAGTCCAACTAAAGTTATAATTGAGTTGTTTCAATCCAGATGATTCTTTGTAGTGGGTACATGATAACACTTGTGAAATTCTACTTGTATGTCATGGAGGTGATGTTGTATAGATTAGCCATGATGATGAATAAAATATTCTGGAAATCCATAATAGGGGCACTGCAGAAGCTCTTCAGTCAGGGAAGCCATATTCATATGTGGAATATATTTGTCCCCCAGAGGAAGCATCACTGACATCTCCATGGTGGAAGGATTTAATGTCATCAACCTACCAGCTGGTTTATCCAGGAAATATTCTTATATGGGAACCAGTGAAGAAATGCTCAGTATTAGCTTAGGCTTTTATAGGGTGGGCAGTAAGTAGGTTTCACAATCAGATCAACCTTTATAAGGGGAGATTCAAGTTATAAAGATCATATACCATTACCACCTTTGCCACCTTGGCCACCTGGTACATTGCTTCATGAAATAAGCACTGCAGTGGTTTGGGGCAAGAAACCTATTTACAATCACAGACTAGGTATCTTGTCTATTGAGGGACAAATCTTTATAATGTTTCTACACATTTAGGATTGTCTTTTCCAGTATGTTTAGCCAATACACTGGGAAGATAGATGTAGTGTCTCCCTCCAGATCAGATAGTATATTTGTTTCCTGGCTAGGATAATAAAGATAATGTCTTCTCTTGGGGATAAAGATTGGGCAGGTTTGCTAGAAGTGCCCTTTGAAGATTAGGAGTTTTCTAAGCACTTGTACTTCAGCTGTGACATAAACCCACTGAGTATCAGTGCTTGATTATGCATCATCCACATGAGAACTGGGGAGGATCAAGGGGGAACCGATGCATACGTGTATCTCATGCTTTGTGCTGTGACATAAGTAATAAACGGTTTAAATCTATTTGATCTTCTTGTCTCCCTGTGGGTCAGATCTGTGGATACATGGCAGAACAAACTAGCAACCTTAGGAATTGAATCTGCTTGGGTCTACTTGACCAAATGACGTTTTCTACCTGATTGTTGAATGTCTTAACCACAGGGATATGTTTTAGTGGGATTTTCTAGGCAGAATATCTTTATACTGTCTACGTTACTTGTTCACTTTAAGTTGAAGATTACTATGTAGCATGGTGCGATAGAATTTCTTTCCCTGAAAGTGATGAAATTAACAAGATCCCAGAGTGTTAAAGTCAAAAGTTGTGCTTAACCATAAGAAGTACAGAGTTGCGAATTATCCCAGTAGAGTGGGGATTAGTCTTTAGACCATAGGGATTTATGTTATTAAAGATTATGTATGAAATTTGGCTAAATTTTACAAATTTGGCCAACATGTCTGCAGGGCCATGCTCCCTCTGAGATTCTGGGTAGGATATTGCCTTGCTTTTCCCAGTTTCTTATGGTGGCATTTAATCCTTGGCATTCCTTGACTTGCAGCTGCCTCACTCTAGTCTCTGCCTCTATCATCACGCAGCATTTGCCCTGTGTGTCTCTATTCAGATGGCAATTTCCTCCTCTTATATGGACATGGGTCACAGTCATATTGGATTAGGAACCACTCTAATGACCTTCTCTTAATTATATCTGCAAAGACATTAATTCCTAAAAGGGTGGTATTTACATATATGAGAGATGAGGATTTCAACATCTTTTTTTTGCCATCAATTTTATTTTTTTATTTTATTTTTTAAATTTTACTTTATTTTACTTTACAATACTGTATTGGTTTTGCCATACATCAACATGAATCTGCCACAGGTGTACATGAGTTCCCAATCCTGAACCCCCTTCCCACCTCCCTCCCCATACCATCTCTCTGGGTGATCCCAGTGCACCAGCCCCAAGCATCCTGTATCCTGCATCGAACCTAGACTGGCGATTCGTTTCTTACATGATATTATAACATGTTTCAATGCCATTCTCCCAAATCATCCCACCCTCTCCCATTCCCACAGAGTCCAAAAGTCTGCTCTATACACCTGTGTCTTGCTGTCTTGCATACAGGGTTATCGTTACCATCTTTCTAAATTCCATATATATGTGTTAGTATACTGTATTAGTGTTTTTCTTTCTGGCTTACTTCATTCTGTATAATCGGCTCCACATATCTTTTTATGGACACAATTTAATTGATAACTCCTCCCAACAAAGAGACCAACCATGTGCTCTTCGACTCTATGGGCAGATTGGTAGGAAAGAAATGAAATTGTAACATCCTGTAATTTATTTAAAGATACTATTTACAAAGGTGAGGCTGCATTATAGAAACCAAAAAATTGCACAGCTAGCAGTAGTTTAAATTTGTGACCACCTCTAGGATTGTGTGAATAATAGGATGCAATAACTGTAATCTATAGAGAGGAGCCATATGGAAAGCATATTCTGACAATACCTTTAATCTTTAAATAAAGGAATTCAGCCATCCCCAATCATCCTATCAGAGTGAGAGCTGGGGGAATAAGCACCTTGTCCTTATAATCTTATTTTGTAATCTCCTGCCATGCCTCCTTTGGGTCAAACCTAACTGTCAGGTACCCAGCACATAGAACATGGAGGAAAAGTATAGAAGGTTAATTTAGAGGGACAGAGAGAAAATATCCAGCGTAGCTCATGTAACTGCAGTTCACAAAATAAAGGAAAAACAAGTAGATCATAATTTTTAAATTCAGAGTATTTTGTGTGAGAATCTAATTATTGTCATGGACTGGCCAGCATCAAAGTTGATAATACAAATTCTTGGTAATCATGTTGGATAACAGGGTAATTCTGTCCAATATTGAAAGGCAAATCCATTTGGTTCTGTCACTTTTTGTAGAATTATTTTTTCATATCTATTGGATGTAGCATAAACACTATTCAAAGATGTTCATAGAGTCATGCTAATAATAGAAGAAGCCTGAGGAATATCTAAATGTTTATAAAGAAGTTTATGTAAAAAATCAGCTTGTCAATTTAATAGAACTTTATAAATCCACAGAAGTCATAAGCTAAAACATTTAGTTTAAACTGTAGATAGAGTATATACATTAACCTTCTCTCTAACTTGAAATCATAGTATAATTCAATAGCAACAAAGATAAAGGGATAAGGAAATAATTAACTTATTTCAGAAGGAATAGAGGACCAAATGTCTAAGTTGTCTTCTATATGAATACATTTTTTTCCTGAATAATTTATTATGTTTTCCAAGTGTGTTGACTGACCCATAAATGTAAATTATTTTATACCAGTTTCCACTTAGGTGTAGATCTATTTATGAGCTCAACAATTCAGTCCATTTTTTGTTTGTTTGTTTTGATTTGGTTTATTCTTTTGTTCATGCAAACGCATATTGCAAATGTTTTCTCCCAATCTACGTCTTGCTTGTTTTCTTTCCAGCATATTTTGATGAGCAGAGCTTTTTAATTTGAATGAACTTCAGCATCCCTTTCTTTAAATTTTATGCTTAGTGATTTTTTGTGTCATCTATGAAACCTTTGACAAGCAAAGTATTTGAAGGAATCCTCTTATGTTGTCTTTCAGAACATTTATAATTTATATTTTGTATTTAAAGCTATGGTCCATCACAAATTAATTTTTGTTTATGTGTCAAGGAATGGATCAGTTTACTTATCACATTGTTTAAACTTCATTTGTGAGAAATATTTTCTACTGTTGAATTGCCTCAATGCCTTAGTGAAATAAAAAGTTTATTTCTCAGCATTTCTTGTCATATGTTATGTCAGTGGGATAGAAGGATCTGGGAAGAGTCCTTTATTCTTTCCTCCTTCTTTCCACTGGAATGTGGCCACACGGTTTCCATCTTGGGACATGAGACAGAAGTCACATGTTATTATTGCTCTCCGAGCTTAAAGATAGGCAGGGTTCTCAGCTGACAAACGTGGAACCCATACCCAACTAGCTCTGGCTCCTTCCCACAGAATTTTGTTATACTGGAGAAAGCTACATTTATTTTTGTCAGAAAAATTCATAAGAGGAGATAAAATAGAATACAAAAAATATAAAATATTTTATCTCCTTTAAAATTTCTTCTTATTTTCATATGAATGAATGTCTCTTGCATCTTTTTATACCCTGACTAGAAGTTGAAATCTATCAGTTGGTTTTTAAATTTCAATAATTTGTTTTTATTTCCAAAATTATTTTCCTTTAAGTTAGCTTGGTTACCTTTTGATAATCTATAATTCTTTGATCTATTTCATAGTTCCATCTTTTACTTATTAAATATTTCATTGTATCTCCATGTGGTAACTATAATATCTGATTTTCTTGAAGAGGTATAAATCTCTCTCTTGTTTTTTTTTCTTTCAACTGGTAGTCAATCATAGTGGATTCTTTGCTTGTGTGTTTTGTCATCTTTTATTGTGAATTCATGTTTGATTAATTTTAACATGTAGAAATAACTCGGGTCTTAATGGGAGAATTATTCTGAGATAATTTTAGTTTGTTTATACCTAGAACTAGGGAGCACCAACAAACTAGTGCTCATATCAGCCTCTTATGACATCTAGAAATATCTTGAGTCTCACAATTAGCACTGGGTTTGACATTCTAGAAATTTCTCTTATAATTAAGCTAGATCTCTGGCTTCAGTTCCTTTGATATTCCCTTCCCTTCCAGCCCGGTAGTACAATTTTATATTTTATGCAACTTTAATTACTTTCTGACGAAAAGGCTTTTCAAAATTTCTACTTCATCAAATGGACAGAAAATGATATTTGAGAAAATAATTTTTGAAATAAAATATTCATTATCCAGCAACCTGCAGTTTGATCCTTGGGCAAAATAAAGACATTTTCAATATTTAAAGCATTAGAAGGTTTATCTAAGATGCTTTAACTTATATACCAGTAAAACAAAGAACTTAACAAAAAGTTAAAGTGTTATATTCAGGAAAAGGCACATTTATCTCTGTAGCTAAGGGGTGATGTGTAATGAGAAATAGTTATACCTAGAGAATAGGCTTCTCAGATTAATTCAGGTAGGCAAAGAGTGGAAAGGAGTATGTTTTTCGTAAGAGGAATGAATAGAACATATAGAATAGACCTTGGGTGAAATTTAAAGTATGAAAAACTATACTTTGAGTACCTGTGGATGATAAAAGAGGAGTGTAAGTTCATATTTGAATTTGGAAATATTCTTTTTGTTGATGTTCAGTTGCTCAGTCTTGTCCAATTCTTTGCGACCCCATGGACTGCAGCATGCCAGGCCTCCGTGTCCTTCACCACCTCCCAGAGCCTGCTCAAATCCATGTCCATTGAGTTGGTGATGCCATCCAACCATCTCATCCTCTGTCATCCCCTTCTTCTTCTACCTTCAATCTTTCCCAGCATCAGGGTCTTTTCTAATGGCTCTTCCCATCAAGTTGTCAAAGTATTGGCGCTTCAGCATCAGTTCTTCCAATTCAGGACTGATTTCCTTTAGGATTGGCTGGTTGGATATCCTTGCAGTCCAAGGGGCTCTTAAGAGTCTTCTCCAACACCACAGTTCAAAAACATCAATTATTCGGCGATCAGCCTTCTTTATGGTCCAACTTTAACATTCATACATGACTACTGGAAACACCATAGCTTTGACTATACAGACATTTGTCAGCAAAGTAATGTCTCTGCTTTTTAGTGTGCTGTCTAGGTTTGCCATAGTTTCCTTCCAAGGAGCAAACATCTTTTAATCTCATGGCTGCAGTCATCGTCTTCAGTGATTCTGAAGCCGGAGAAAATAAAGTCTGACATTCTTTCCATTGTTTCCACTTTGCTTTCTGCCATAAGGGTGGTGTCATCTTCATGTCTGAGGTTATTGATATTTCTCCCAGCGATCTTCATTCCAGCTTGTGCTTCATCCAGCCCAGCATTGCACATGGTGTACTCTTTGTATAAGTTAAATAATGCAGGGTGACAATATATAGCCTTGACCTATATCTTTCCCAATTTTAAACCAGTCCATTGTTCCATGTCTGGTTCTGACTGTTGCTCCTTGATCTGCATACAAGAAGGCCTGCATAGAGATTTCTCAGGAGGCAGGTAAAGTGGTCTGGTATTCCCATCTCTTTAAGAATTTTCCACAGTTTATTGTGATCCACACAGTCAAAGGCTTTAGCGTAGTCAATGAAGCAGAAGTAGACGTTTTTCTGGAATTCTCTTGCTTTTCCTATGATCCAATTAACATTAGCAATTAGATCTCTGGTTCCTCTGCCTTTTCTGAAACCACCCTGAACATCTGGAATTTCTCGGTTCCAATACTGTTGAACCCTGGCTTGGAGAATTTTGAGCATTAGCCATAAATCATAGCATGGACCTTCAGAAAAAGAACTGTACACTTCTTGGCTTTGTAGTAAATAGATTTACAAAGGAATTGACAATATCCTTTATTGACTTTCAAATTTTAGAATCTACACAGCAAGAACAGAAATTTTAATGATGGCCACAGAATGAAAATTTAATTCTACATCCTAATATAGAAGAGGAGAGACATGAGGAAGGAAAGAAAACTGGAAATGAAGTACAAGGTATCAATCTCTTTGAATAACCTTCTCCTTGTGTTTGATTGTACAAGAATGAGTGCTTGTACATGCTATTAAAGGTGAAGAGTTGACCAGTAGCAATAAGGAGAGTAATACTCAGCTAACATGAGAGAATGGAAAGCTATATGGTGACAGTGGTCTAAGTATATTAAATTTTCTTGTCATAATAAGTAGAATGTTAACCAAAAATAGCTAAAATAGATGAGTGAGTGGATACAAACAAAAACACATAATCTAGAAATAGAAACTTCATATTAGCTTTTTATATCCGTGTAAAAATTTACCACAAATTAGTGGCATTAAACAGTGTCTACTTATTCTCTTTTGTTCTGTGGGTCAGACATCTGAGTGGCCCATCTGGGTTCTGCACTGAGCATTTCACAATGCTGGAAGATCTGGGGAAGAATCCACTTACAAGTTTATTTAGGCTGCTGGCAGAATACCTGCAGCCCATTTTCCCTGATGGTTATCAGCCAGGGGAGGCTCTCTACTCCTGAAGGCCACTTGTATTCCCTCTCACAGGCCATCCCCATTTTCAGACCAGCAATGGCATTTGGAGTCCTTGTTACTTTAAGAGTTTTTCCAGCTTCTTTTTCTCTTTTCCCTTTGTGCCTTCCTCTTCACTTTCCTCTTCTGCTATTAATCAGAGAGCATGCTCTGATTCAAAGGGTTTGTGTGATTAAGTTGGACTTCCCTAGTGGCTCAGTGGTAAAGAATCTGCTTGCCAATGCAGGAGACGCATGAGATATGGGTTGAATTCCTGGGTCAGGAAGATACCCTCGAAAAGGAAATGGCAACCCACTCCAGTATTCTTCCCTGGGAAATCCCATGGACAGAGGAGCCTGGTGGGATGCAGTCCAGGGGTCACAGAGTCAGACAGACTTAGCGACTTAGAATAAGCTTGACAAGCATGTGATTATATTCAGTTCAGTTCAGTCGCTCAGTCATGTCCAACTCTTTGCAACCCCCTGGACTGCAGCACATCAAGCTTCCCTGTCCATCACTAACTCCCAGATCTTCCTCAAACTCATGTCCATTGAGTCAGTGATACCATCCAACCCTCTCATCCTCTATCGTCCCCTTCTGCTTTCAGTCTATCCAGCATCAGAGTCTTTACCAATGAGTCAGTTTTTTGCATCAAGTGGCCAAAGTATTGGAGTTTCAGCGTCAGTATCAGTCCTTCCAAAGAATATTCAGAACTGATATCCTTTAGGATTGACTAGGTTGATCTCCTTGCAGTCCAAGGCACTCTCAGTGATTATATTAACTCCTTGTGTTTTGAAGCTCAACTGTGGAATATAACATAACACAATCATAGGGACTGAGATTGCAGGACACTCATAGGTTCCAGGGATAAGGGGCTGTGGAATCTTACGCCCATTGCTAGAAATTGTTTCCTACAGAATTCACTTCTAAAAATTCCAAAGAGAAATGGCTGAAAATATTTTTTCCTGTGGGAAATATTATTGATGCACAGATCCTGCAAAATATGCTTGGAGTTTAACTTTCTATTGTAAAAAAGGCAAAAATTGAATTCTGTGGATAAAATGACAAATTATTCAATCAATTTTTGGATCAATATTATATATTAGGTAAAATATATTTAGCAGTTTATTTTAACCACAAAAAATAAAGCATAAGAATATGTTTTTAGAAAATAAAGAAAATATGTTTAATTTGTAATTGACTTAGAAATATATATATTTAGTTTGTAAAATCTGAACCTTTTTAAAAGTTACCATAAATAAAATTAGGGCTTCCATGGGGCCTCAGTGGTAAAGAATCTGTCTGCAATGCTGGAGACCTGGATTCAATCCCTGGGTCGGGAAGATTCCCCTGAAGAAGGAAATGGCAACCCACTCCAATATTCTTGCCCGGGAAATCCCATGGAAAAGGAACCTGGCTGGGTACAGTTCATGGGGTTGCAGAGTCAGACACATCTGAGCTCACACAACTGAAGATCAACTGGTAAAGTCAAATAATCCAGAAATAACAAGGATAAAGCTTTCAACTTACAAAAAAAAATTAATGTACATTATCATATAATAACAGAATAAGACAAATATATTATTAATAAACTATTGTACACCCATTAGAATAATGGACCAAGTATGTTAATAGACAATTCACAATGGGAAATACAAATGGCTTATAGACTTATGAAAATATTTTAATCTTATTGCTAGCCAAGAAAATGAGAATTAAAAGTAAAACAAAAATATTATTTGCTCAGCTGATTAGCAATTTAAAAACATACACAATGTAACACTTCAGGGACGCTTTATTCTCCCTGACTGGATCTACTCCTGATTCGTACTTCACTGGAATCTTGAATATTCACATTGCACTATTATTGAAGTTGTAACTTTATATTTATATGCCATAATTAATCTCTTTCATACTTAATCATTGGGGCTTAGCATAATATCTAGACTATGAAAAATGCTTTCTAAATATACATTTGAATGGTTTAAAAAACTGCTTTTGAGAATATGAGATAATGCATAACCTCATGTATTTTGTCAGAAGAAAAACTGCTGTAAATTTTTTGATACAATTTAGGAATACTTAATAGAACATATAATGAACAAACATTAACCAGGTGATTTAATTTCTTTAAGAAATTGTTTCCTTAAGTTATTGAAGTGTAACTGACATATAACATTATATTAGTTTCATGAGTAAAACACAGTGATTTCATATTTATACTTATTTTTAAATAGTCACCACAATAAGACTAGTTAACATTACATCCATCATTACACATAATTAAATTTGTTTTTGTTGTACAAGAACTTTTTAGATGTATTCTTTTAGCAACTTTCAAATATACAATACAATATTCTTGACTATAATCACAGTGCTGTAGGTTACATTCCAATAACATTATTTTTTTTTTTTTACTGGGAATTTATGCTTCTTGACACCTTTCATCCATCTTGCCCCACCCCACACACCTAACTCTGCAACCAGCTATCTGTTTTTCATATCTATAAGTTAGGGGGGTTATTTGTTTTGTGATTCCACATGAAAGTGACATGATATCATCTATGCCTTTCTCTGTCTGATTAGTTTTACTTAGCATAATGCTCTCAAGGTCCATAGGTCCATTCATGTTTTCACAAACAGCACAATTCCCTTCTTTTGTATGGCTGAATAATATTCTAACACACACACACACACACATATTGTTTTTATTTATTCATCCATCAGTGAAAACTAAAATTCTTTCCATGTCATAGCTGTTGTAAGAAATACTGCTATGAACATGAGGGTGCAAATATCTTTTCCAGTTAATTTTTTCATTTTCTTCAAATAAAGAGGCAGAAATAGAATTGCTGGATTGTGTGGTAGTTCTACTGCTAATTTTTCGAGGTAACTCAATATTGTTTCTATAGTGGTTGCATTAGTTTACATGCCCAACAATGCACAAGGGTTCCTTTTATCCACATACCAATCAACACTTGAGATATCCTGTCTTTTTGATACTAGCCATTTTGACAGGTGTGAAATAATATCTCACTGTTTTGATTTGTGTTCCCTGATTAGGGATGCTGCCATCTTTCCATGTGTCTGTTGTCTATCTATACATTTTTCTTTCAAAAAGTCTAAGTCTTCTTCCTATTTTTCAATTGGATTGTATGTTTTGTATGTGTGTGTGTTTTGCTATTAAGTTGTATGAGTTATTTCTATATTTTGGTATTAACCGTTTATCAGATATGTAATTTGCAAATCTTATCTACCATTCAATAGGCTGTCTTTTCACTTTGTTGATGAGTTCTTTTGCTGTGCAGAAGTTTTTAGTTTTATATAGTCCCATAAAAAAGCTTCCATTTTTTATTGCATTTGTGAGAACCAGTTTTTAATATTTGAAGATCAATGTCTGGTTGCATTATCTCATTATCTATTAGTTAATAACAAAGGTAAAAATAATAGTTTACTTACCAAAAGTAAGAGGCAAAGAATAATTTGTTCAAATATTTAAAATATTTTAAGATTTTTAAAAATATTCAGCATTTTATGCAATGTCTTGTCATTCAGTTGTTTTAACTTTATTGTTTTCTTAAATTTATGAACCTTATGAACTGAACACTAAGAAATATTTCCTACCTTGAAGGAGGTCAGTCATCCCTCTTATGAAATTTTTACAAGTTATTTCATAAGTAACTCATCAAAAATGGATTTTGTTCAATATCTTTCTAAATTAGTTCAGTCTATAAATATTGTCACTGCAGTAGAGGATGACATATGAAAACTGTTTACATAAGTCAAATTTATAAAAATCCCAAATTTATAAGCCAAAGCAAGCTTTAAAAGCTTCTGAAATGTATTGCATGCCACATGTGCTAAATAAACAATACCAACCGATGGTGAGTATCAAGGCATTTAGTACTGAGAGTCATATAACCAGAGGCCAGTTCATTTCAGCATTTTTACACATTTTGCAATTAAACCTTGTACTCTCTCCAGTGCCTGTCTTTCCACCAAATTACTTTAAAAACATAAGTAAAATAATGGTTTATATAAAGATATTATATATTCACCAATAATAGATTTATTTCTTTAAAGGCTAAATGAAAAGAGCTGGTGATAATTAACCTTGGACTCTATACAGAATGCATCTTGATTCAGACTAGTTGTACTTACTGAACATGGCAACATTACACACTAGCATCTTTGTAAACTATTACCTCTAACTCTTGAATAATACTATTTCCAACCAAAACTGTCACTTAATACATAGGCAAAGTGAAAAACTATACCAAGATGGAAATATTATAAAGCTTTGGGAAGCAATGAGTACCTAACCATCAAGGGACTTACCAGGTGGTGCAGTGGTAAAGAATCCACCTGCCAATGCAGGAGACACAAAAGACGGAGGTTCAATCCCAGGGTGGGGAAGATCCTCTGGAGTAGGAAAGGGCAACCCACTCCAGTATTCATGCCTGGGAAATCCCATGGCAAAGGAGCCTGGCGGGCTATAGTCCATGGGGTTGCAAAGAGTCAAACTCGACTGAACACGCACGCACACATGCATGTAATCATAAAACCTCTCCCCTTTACTAACTAAAATAATCTGATAAGACCAGTATTCATAAAAATAAAAACCTGTAGCAATATTAGAAATGAAAGAAGGCTGATTTCAAAATGACAGAAGATACGTTTCTGCCAGATGCATAGAAGCTGGGAAAAGAAAGAAGAGAAACTATTGAATATACAATTAAGTGACTATGGATAAATTATATCTAACCTAGCCAGGAATTATTTTACTTTAAAAGTTTTAAAATACAATGTCTAGCTTTATTTGTAGCATTTGGGGATTCCAGAAGAGAGTTCCAGGCATACTGAAACAGATACTAGGGCAATAGGGTTCAATAATGTGTGGTCAATTAAGCCCTCCCAGGGATTTGGATACATGTTCAAGTTTGAGAAACACCACATTAGACAAATGTTTTCACTAATAAATAAGGAAGTCATCATCATGTTAACTGAAGAATTGCATTATTCATTGAACAGAATCAAACAGAGTTTAATAAAAATAGATAGGGGGACCTAGAATGGTTCCAAACCATGTTCCAGTTCTGAAGCAGTCAAGAAGGCATATAGATCTGGTGACAAGAGGACTTCATCTTGGATACAAAGAGCCTGGAGGTAGCAAGACTGGTTGCTATTAGTCCACGCTGGCTAGAGATGAGGAAACCTAAATTAGAGCAGCAGTAATTACAATGAGTTAAAGACTATTGAACTGTGTAGGACACATTATTGGCAGGAATTTATCAATGATTGAGTCCAGGGAATGAGTTGCAGAGGAACTTTTATAAGCTAGGATTTTTAACATTGTGCTATATTAAGCATCCTAGACACAAACTAAAGCTTTCCCTTCCTTTATGTATTTATTTAGCAGAATTATTTAGTGTTTGCTATAGTATATATATGCTATATATATATATTTATCATATCATTGTATTTTCTTTATTTTCTTCTGTTGTTTAGCCATATTTTTCCTGAATTCGGATGATCTCTTTCAAACTCTGGTAGTTTTGTAATGCAGTTAAGTTCACTGATGTGGACAAAGGGAATTGAATAGAATAAAACAACAGTGAATGAACAGAACAACAAATTCCCTCCCTTCATCTTTACCTTTTAATTAAATAGACAGAAAACAAGCAAATAAATATATCTTAGAATGTCAGCTGATAAGAGCAATGAAGGAAGATAAAATCATAGAAAAGTAGAGTGGTAAAGGGTGCTATTTTAGATAACAGTTTGGGGATAGTTCTATCTGAGGGGATGACCCTTAGAGCAAGACAAAAAAAAAAATCACAGAGATGAAATAAAGTACATTCTAGGTACAAATGTGAATGCTCTAAAATGGACCATATTGAACATGTTGAGAAACACAAAGGAAGATAGCATAGCTGCAGCTGAATGAGTATGGTGAAGCAGGACTGGAGATGAGACTGGATGTCTAGAGAGAGCCAGAGTATACAAGGCCCTGAAGACCATGCTGAGGAATCTGTTTTATGTTAACTGTGATGAGAATCCATTTAGAAGTGACTCTTTTAAATGATGGAAAGCATATTATTTAATGAATGACTGTTAAACTATTTGAAAACAGAAAATGGGAAAACATGAAGTACTAGTGTCTTGAAAAACAAAGTAGTAAATGTACCGAGTTGATGTAGGAATTGCATCAATATATGCACAGTGGACAGTTGCAAAATATGGCAGTGGAACCATAGCTGCTTCATATCAGGAAAAAGTAAATAGGCGGAAGAGCTCAGGAACAACCAGTAGGGCAGTTAATTGGGGGTACTACAGCCTGAGAAGCCACGTGAGATCTCCTTATGTTCTCTCCAGCCACAGATACAACTCAGTGTAGGTTTAGAGCTCATATAACCCTGGTACTCAAATTGGGCAAGCATGAAAGAGAATAAAAAGTTATAGATAAATTTTGCCAATAAGCCAAGATTTAAAAACAAAAAAGAGATTAAGTGTAGAGATACACTAAAAGAATATAATTTCATAACCAGTTAAGATTCATTTAATAAAGTAAAAACTATTCAACAATGGATATCTAGTAACATGTTTCAATAAATGTGAGGATTAAACATAAGAATATATATGATCATTTATATAGTGGAAACCATTTTTAAAATTCAACACAAATTCATGTTTGAGATCATTTAAAAAGTAAAGAGAAATTCTTTTCATTAAAAAAAAGTTTGTATGAGAAATGCATGTATACAGGAAAGCTTCAGCAAACACTGTACTATATTTTGAAATTTAGATGCTCTCTCTATAAAATCAGAAATGATACCAGAATGCCCAGCATAGTATTAGTGTTTCATTCAATTATGAACTGAGTGTTGAATACACATAACACAGTGAAGAAGTGGTGAATACAGGGATAAGAAAGAGACAAACGATTTTCTTATAGATGTTATTGTCATCTCCCTAGATAATACAGGTAGATATTTATGAAAACGAACATGAAAGATAAACAAGCAGCCACATACAATTAAGCATAAAGCAATCAATTGCTGTCTATACATTTAGAAAATGAAAGAAAACAGAGATCCTATTAAAAAGGCAGAGAAGAAGAACAGAGGGTGAAAATGGGAAAACACAGGCAAATTATCAAACAAATATGCATAAGAAAGTGGTGGAGAAAATTATCTTACCCTATTAGAGGTCATAAAGGAAGATGGAAAATATGATAAGAAAACTGGATGTGTGAATAGGATGATTTTATATTGTAAAAGCATCAAGTTTCCTAAAAGGTAGTCTTTAAATTCAACTCAATAACAGTCAAGTCCCCAAACACAATTTTGTTAGAAATTGACAATGTGTTTCTAAAAGTTACCTGAAATAGTAATTGTAAAAAATTGGATATAATTTTTCAATAGATGAAAGCCACTTGCAAGGGACCTTGGGAAATATCATTCCCAGTGATAGAAAACTAGGATATATATGAGAGTAGACGGGCAAATGTCCAGCACAGTCTTTTATCCTCTTAATAAAATATCCCTTTGAGTTTGCACTGAAATTGCTTTATTCACAAGAATAAAACATATGAAGCAGGGGGAATGAAAATTTGATTTCCAGCAGATTCTCTGTATAGTGATTCAGGATCGTCAATGTTGTATTCTAGCTGGAGGCTAAAATAACCTTTCTTCTAGATATGCTTTCCCCAAGCCTAACCCACCTTTCTGAGGAGTAGGACTAAATATAGAGATTAAATGTTTTATTTATTTTTTCAATAACCTGCCATTCTCTCAACTTTCTTCTTTGAAATATGGTCTTGAATTCATAATTTTTAAATGAACAGATTACTTGTCTGAATCAATAGCAATTTAATGTTAAACCAAAAGTTAATTACCTAACATAAAAAAAAAAAACATGATACCCCCAGCATAAAACTATGAAACTGTCTGTTCTGCAGTCTCTTTTACTGCCATTCATGCTATAAAAGGCAGGTATCTGGAAATCTGATGTTATACAATTTCCATCATCCCATTTATGACATCTGATATGCACTGTTTTATAAAGTATCTTTTCTTTCTCTGTCCTTTTAAACTGTATTGTATAATTTTTTTAAAAAAATCTGTTATTTAAAAATGTGAACAAGTTAGTTTTTCTTTTTCCAGAAAATAATCCAGTGACCATTTTCTTATGGCCATTTGTGTATCTTATTTACTAGGGTCTATCATAAATGAGCTTATAAAAAACAATCAGAATAATATTAGTGAAAAGGGTGGAGTAAGGAACTCCAAACTCTGGTCATTTGGGAACACAATGAAAAAATTGACAACAGCTGTTAGTTGTTTTGCAGCAGTTAGGGGAATGCTTATTCTAGAAAAGTGGAGGAACTGAATCTCAGTGAGAATGTTAGTTTTGGGGGATTATAACTTACCCTAGTCCCACACCCTGCTTACCAGCTCAGTCCCACTCAGCTGTAACCTTAATAGCCTTCATTTCTATTATCAGTCCTGGAGGAACAGTGTGGGCCTAATTTGCAAAGAACTGTAATTGCTTTTGTTTGCCTGTCTGGTAGTTCAAAGTGGAAGCAGTTACAGATTGTATTTTCTTGGACTCCAAAATCACTGCAGACGGTGACAGCAGCCATGAAATTAAAAGATGCTTGCTCCTTGGAAGGAAAACTGTGACAAAGTTAGACAGCATATGAAAAAGCAGAGACATCACTTTGCTGACAAAGGTCCACATAGTCAAACCTATGGTTTTTCTAGTAATCACCTACGGATGTGAGTTGGACCATAAAGAATGCTGAGCCCTGAAGAATTGATGCTTTCAAATTGTGGTGCTGGAGAAGACTCTTGAGAGTCCCTTGGACAGCAAGGAGATCAGGCCAGTCAATCCTAAAGGAAACCAACCCTGAATATTCACTGGAAAAACAGATGCTGAAGCTGAAACTCCAATACTTTGGCCACCTGATGAGAATAGCCATACTCACTGAAAAAGACCCTGACTTTGGGAAAGATTGAAGGCAAAAGAAGAGCGTAGTAGAGGATGAGATGTTTAGATAGCATCACCAACTCAATAAACATGAATCTGAGCAAACTCCAAGGGGTAGCAAAGGACAGGGGACCTGGCTTGATGCAGTCCATGGGTTCGAGAGTTCTGAACAACTGAGTGACTGAACAAAAACTGGTAGTTCATGGAAAGACTGGCTCAAAAATTTGCCCTTATACCTACTAAACTGGAGTGGGGTACCATTGCCTTCATAATTCAGAACTCACTCAGTGCTAAAGTTGTTACCAAAGAGGTATTTGTGAAAAAGTCACAGGGTAGTTGGCCTCAAAATGTTTTAGATAGCTTCCTTTCTTTGGTATATGGTTGTACAAGTAAATTGCCTCAGGTTTGATTATCCACTGCCCATTTTCAATCTTTCTTAAAAAGTATTGTTTTATAAAGTAATACCATTGCTGCTGCTTTCCTTATCTCTAGGAACCAACCACAAAGCTTTCTGTAAATCAAACTTCTCTGGTTGCTTGCTATTCATTTCCAGTAATTAAGGCTACTTTGTTTCTGATAATTAATGACAGCTATCTGACCCCTATTTTGGATCCTAGAATCCTCACCATCAGCGGGGAGCTGTTACTTTCTAGCTTTATTTACCTTCAAGCTTCAGCATATGGAGGACAGCTACCACTGGGCTTCTCAAGGATACTAGTACCAACTCACCAGTACATTCCTTATTACTTTGGTAAATGGGATGCCATCTAGCTTGCCCATGGAACATAGATTGTGTGTTCTCAGGACTTATGTAGGATATCCATTCTAGCACTGCCATTTCCTTCATGATTTTCAACAGAAATTCTGGCTTTTCTACCTTATTGGTATGAGTTATCATGTTTCCAAACTATCAAGAGTCATTCTAGTAGCACATTAACATAGTCTTCCTGAATCTTTGCCAAACCGTTTATTCCTAAGTGTTCGGATAGTGTTTTGTACCAATAAACTCAACAGTACCAACTTTATGCCCTTCTCCCTTCATTCAGCACCCTTGGTGTCATTCATGTGTTGGCTTGGCTCTTCAGTTATCTTCACGCATAGGTCCTTTCTACCTTAGCTGAACCATAACTTCCCCTCTGTGATTTTTAGTTATATTTAATTTTAAACGTGTCTGCGGTTACCAAGAGGGGAGTTTTCAGTAGATACTGAAAACAGTATTTACTTTCTTCTAAGGCATTAACCTTTGCAGACTCTTGAAGTTGCAGGTGGGAAGCCCCATTAATTGGGAGTAGTGGCACACAATTAGTGGAAGACTTGGATTCTGCATGTTCTGGAGTTTCAAGTTTCTGAAATGCTTCAACCCAGATGAATCAATTCACTGAGATTTTATCACCTATTTCTTGACCACATCAAACAGGGAAAAATGATGCATACCTAAATGCAATGTTGCCTTGACTGTGAAAATTTCTTCTTTTACATTCGTTCACTTAAAGTTATTTCCTAGAGTACATTTATAATAGTAGATGCTGTGGTGTTCTGCCCAGAACCCCACTTTAGGATGAGTCACTCATTTTTCTAAAGGTCCTAGGTGGCAACAACTACTTTTCTTTCAGAAAATTATCATCTGCTCAAGATCAAAAAGTTTATCTATTAATAGCACTCATCCAGTAACTTGTGAAGTTTCAATACAAAAAATCTAGACCTTTTGTTCAATTGAAAATAATTTTTTAAAATTTCATTTCTTTTTATTGAGATATAATTAATATAACAGTGTGAGAGTTTAAGATGCCCAATATGTTGATCTGCCACATTTATATACTACAATATGATTACAATAATAATATTATCTAATGCCTCCATCATATCACATAATTGTCTTTTTTTGTAGACATTTAAGATTTAGCAACTGTGAAGTATGTGAGTATTGTGACTGTAATCACCGTGTTATGCCTTAAGTTCCCAGAACTTATTCATATTTGCTTTAGACCAACTTTCCCCCAATTCTCCCATCCCTCAGCCCCTGGAAACTACCACTCTACTATCTTGGATCTTATATCATCTTTTTCTTGGGTTCCAAATTTGTGTAATATTGCTTGGAATCTATTTTCTCCCTTTTTCCCTTTGATTTTAACTTTGTTTTGTTGCTGTGTAAGGGGTGTTAGTATTTAGGAAAGATTTGTTAGAAGTCAGCTCCTTTAATAATTTAAAATTTCTATATTTTAAAATCCTTGCAAGTAGACTGACATTTAATGTAACATCTAGTCTAAAATAAAATTTCCTGAGAATTGTGATGTCACTGACACACTATCTTGGAGTAATTTTTGCTGATGAATAATAAATTTCCAATCTGGTTCTCTTTTCATTTGTTGGCAACTTGTTCTTGCTTCCTGAAAAAAAAATTCTATTTGCATCTTCTTTTTATTTTAGAGTCGATATTTTCATAATGGTACATCTTTGGGTATGCTTATAGTCTGATTGATTCTATATGACGATATGTATGAGTTACAGGCAAGTGGATAATTCTACCACAGTTGAAATAAGAAATGCCTTCCTGTAGGTTTCAAATCCTCTTTAGGAGCTCTAAATCTCTCCAGAAAGATATCTATTCACTAAAGAAAATTTCTGGTTTGGATTAACTTCAGATACCAGATTCTAATCTCTGTAGGAGGCTGAAGTACTAGAGAAGAACTTGGAAAAAAAAATTGACCCCATTATTCCAACTACAATCCTTTGATTAATTTCTATAACTTCTAAGTCATGGGCCTCTTGCTTTCTAGACTAGCTAACACAGAGCTTGGGAAGCTCTTTGGTGCTCAGAATATCTGCCTCCACACCAATTAAAGACTTTTTTTCAGCTACCATCTTCTGAGTTCTAACCTTTTCTATCCTGATTTTTTAAAAAATATTATTCCATCAGCAGATGAATGGATAAGAAAGGTGTGGTACATATACACAATTGAGTATTACTCAGCTGTTAAAAAGAATTCATTTGAATCAGTTCTGATGAGATGGATGAAACTGGAGCCGATTATACAGAGTGAAGTAAGCCAGAAAGAAAAACACCAATACAGTATACTAACACATATATATGGAATTTAGAAAGATGGCAATGACGACCCTGTATGCAAGACAGGAAAAAAGACACAGCTGTGTATAACGGACTTTTGGACTCAGAGGGAGAGGGAGAGGGTGGGATGATTTGGGAGAATGGCATTCTATCATGTATACTATCATGTAAGAATTGAATCGCCAGTCTATGTCTGACGCAGGATACAGCATGCTTGGGGCTGGTGCATGGGGATGACCCAGAGAGATGTTATGGGGAGGGAGGAGGGAGGGGGGTTCATGTTTGGGAACACATGTAAGAATTAAAGATTTTAAAATTAAAAAAAAATAAATAAAAAATATTATTCTCTTTTTGTTTTCTCTGCAATTGTAAAATAGCTCCTCTAGTAATAAGAATCACACTTCTCCCATTTCTTAAGAGCCATGCATGTATTTTACATATGTGAACATTTTCTAACTCATTTTGATTGAATTTGAGGAGGAGGCATTTTTAGTCATTTTCTTGTTTGTTCTCTTGGGACAGAAATTCACATATTTATATATCTGTATTTTATTTTGTGATGTGAATGTTTTACTGCTTAACATTTATATACTATTTTGCATCTCATACTTAATATTTTAATAGTTTATTTTGTTTATTTTACAATGGACCAAAGAGCAGCATATATTTCCATGTAGAAGACTACAGATAATCAACACAAACATGTCAGAAAGGTTTTTAACTTCAGTTTTTGTGGAATTACTATCTTTAAATTTGTTTAGTGTCAAATGCTTGACTGCATCTTGATTTTGCTATGCATTTGGTCCCTTATAGAGACATTTTATTTGAACCAAAACCCATTAACTTTATAATGCCATTGGGTCATTTTATCATTTAAATATTAACAGTAATTATAGACATTTGCAAAATGTTTCACTAGCTTAATTATATTTTAACAGATTAATATTACATACTTATACAGTAAAATTATCTGTAATATTTGAGAAAGATATCTAAAGTATAAAAGAGAAAGGTGTCTATAAGTATAAATGGAAACAAGTATGATTCCATATCTTTAAATCAAAGTGCTATCTTATTTTTTTCCACATCCAGACCTCAAATATCTGCTTTGACTATTTTCTTCTCTCAAATCTATTTCGAGATCCTTGGTATATTATGTGAATGTCTCCAATTATACACAAACTCTACTCTGTCTTATTTCAAAACACTTAATCTTTACTTTTCCATGAAGTATCAATTTATGTTCCTTGTGACCATCTTTGAAGTACAGTAACAGCTACATCTCATGAACAAATGCTGCTGCTATCAACATAGTCAGTCATCCAAATGCAGTCAGGGCAATTTGCTTTATAACTTCATTTTTTATATTCCACAGTTTTTAAAGATAAATGGACAAGAAGATATATGTCTGTGTTAATGGTATACAAAAATATAAAGACATAATTTGTAACAACAATGAAATAAAGTGAGGTGGCAGAATGTAAAGGAATAAAGTTGCTTTTGTTAGTGACTGAAGTTAAATTTATATCAATTTTAAATGAAATTTTAAATTTTAGGAAGCAAGTCCTAATAAGATTTGTATGGTAAATCCCTGGGTACACTAAGAAAATATAAATACAATAAAGCTTTTTAAAAGGTATTAAACTGTTTATTAGGACTTCCCTGGTGGTACAGTGATTAAAACTCCATGCTTCCAACACAGAGGGCAAGAGTTCAGTCCCTTGTCATGAGGCTAAGATCTGACATGGTGCATGGCATGGCCAAAAAAAGTGTTTATTAGAAAATATTTGATTAATGTATAAAAGAAATAAAGGAGGAACAGAAGAACAAAGAAGGCATGAAATATACAGGAAAATGAAATAAGAGAAACAAACTCAACATAATCAACACTAACATTAAGTGAAAATGGATTAATGGATCCACCAAAATGCATAAATTGTCGGGCTAGATAAAAAAAATAGCATACAACTAGTTGCTATTTATTTATTTTTAATATATGGGGCTTCCCTGGTAGCTCACTGGTTAAGAATCCACCTGCAATGCAGGAGACCCCAGTTCAATTCCTGGGTTGGGAAGATGCCCTGGAGAAGGGATAGGCTCACCACTCCAGTATTCATGGGCTTCCCTGGTGGCTCAGATGGTAAAGATGGTAGAGACCAGCATTTGATCCTGGGTTTAGGAAGATCCCCTGGAGGAAAGCACGGCAACCCACTCCAGTATTCTTGCCTGGAGAATCCCCATAGAGAGGAGCCTGGCAGGCTACAGTCCATGGGTTTGCAAAGAGTCAGACACAACTGAGGGACTAAGCACAGCACATTTGATATTTATAGGATACACACTTTAGATTCAAAGGGACATGTATTTTGGAAATGAGAAGATGGAAAATGTATATCACGTAAACTAACCATAAGATGGATGGTATACTAAACTAATATTAGACAAAATAGACCAAAAAATTATTTTTATTGAATACAATGTTGTGTTAATTTATTCTATACAGGAAAGGAACTCAGTTGCATATATATATATATTCATACTTTTCCATTATGGTTTATCATAAGATATTGAATATAGTTTTCTGTGCTGTAACAAGGACCTTGTGCTTACCCAACCTATATATAATAGCTTTCATTGTTTAATCCCAAGCCTCCAATCCTTCACTCCCCCACCTTCTCTACCCCTTAGTAACTACAAGTCTGTTCTACAAAATACTCTGTTTTTAAATTAATTGCTTTATTTATAATTGGAGGATAATTGCTTTACATTGTTTTGGTTTCTGTGCAACAACTCAAATCAGTCGTAACTACATATATATATTTCCTCCAAAACAGAGTTTTAACAAACAAACATAACTAGATATAAAGAAACACATTCTATATTGATAAAGGAACAAGTCATCAAGAATATCATACAATTATAAAAATATGCATCTACCAAAATACTCTCAAAATATATGAAGCAAAAATAAAGGGAGAAATAAAGAATAAAGAATATAACAATAATACTTAGAGACTTTATATTTCACATTTAATAGTCAATAGAAAAACTAGGCAAAAGATGAACAGGGGGAATAGAAGGCTAGAACAATGCTATATACCAACTAGACCAAATTGGCATGAATTGAGCATTCTTTCTATAAAAAGAAAAAAAATATGTTTTTCTTAGGTGCGTATCAAATATTCTCCTGGATGGATCATAATCTAGGCCATAAAACAAGCTTCAGTAAATTTAAATGGTATTGAATTAATATGAAGTAAGCTCTCCCGCCAAAATGAAATGTATTCAGAACTCAACAACAAGAGGCATTTTGGAAAAAAAAAAACAACAATAGGAAATTAAGTTAACATTGACTCAAAAATGCACAAGATAAATTAGTATATTAAGATGAATGAAGATGAAACATAATAGATCAAAATTTATTAAGTGAAGTGAAAGTATTTACTAGGAAATTTTGGAGTAGGTAATGGCAACACACTCCAGTAGTCTTGCCTGGAAAACTCCATGGACAGAGGAGCTTGGCCAGCTGCAGTCTGTGGGTTGGCAGAGTCAGGAATGACTGAGCACACACAAACACGCAGGGAATTTAAGAGTATAAATCTACATTTTAAAAAGAAAGATCTCAAATCAGTAATGTAGCCTTCCATTTTAACACACTGGAAGAAGAAGGTGAACCTAAAGCAGATAGAAGGAAAGTACTAGTAAAGATTCAGTTCAGTTCAGTTCAGTCACTCAGTCGTGTCCGACTCTTTGCGACCCCATGAATCACAGCACGCCAGGCCTCCTGGTCCATCACCAACTCTCAGAGTTCACCCAAACTCATGTTCATCCAGTCGGTGATGCCATCCAACCATCTCATCCTCTGCCGTCCCCTTCTCCTCTTGCCCACAGTCCCTCCCAGCATCAGAGTCTTTTCCAATGAGTCACCTCTTCGCATGAGGTGGCCAAAGTATTGGAGTTTCAGCATCAGTGCTTCCAAAGAACACCCAGGACTGATCTCCTTTAGAATGGACTGGTTGGATCTCGTTGCAGTCCAAGGGACTCTCAAGAGTCTTCTCCAACACCACAGTTCAAAAGCATCAGTTCTTTGGCACTCAGCCTTTTTCACAGTCCAACTCTCACATCCATACATGACTGCTGAAAAAACCATAGCCTTGACTAGACGGACCTTTGCTGGCAAAGTAATGTCTCTGCTTTTCAATATGCTATCTAAGTTGGTCATAACTTTCCTTCCAAGGAGTAAGCGTCTTAATTTTATGGCTGCAGTCACCATCTGCAGTGATTTTGGAGCCCAAAGAAATAAAGTCTGACACTGTTTCCACTGTTTCCCCATCTATTTCCCATGAAGTGATGGGACCAGATGCCATGATCTTTGTTTTCTGAATGTTGAGATTTAAGCCAACTTTTTCACTCTCCTGTTTCACTTTCATCAAGAGGCTTTTTCAGAATGCAGATTAATGACATAGAGAATGGAAAAACAATAGAGAAAATTAACCAAACCAAAAGTCAGTAGTATGGAAAGACCAAAAAAAGGAAAAAAAAAAAATCCTAAAAAATCCTGACAAATCTTTAGCTAGGCATACTAAAAAAAAAAAAAAAAAAGAAGAAGAAGAAAAGTATATACTATATACTAGTACTTTCAACCAGG
This sequence comes from Capricornis sumatraensis, assembly GCF_032405125.1. Lineage (NCBI taxonomy): Eukaryota > Metazoa > Chordata > Mammalia > Artiodactyla > Bovidae > Capricornis > Capricornis sumatraensis. The sequence continues at coordinate 9,065,777 of NC_091078.1, forward strand.
TTGCAGGTACAAGATCAATATTTTAAAATATACAGTATTTTTATATAATGGGTGCTCTATTGCCCCAGTCATGTCCAACTCTTTTCAACCCCATGGACTATAGTTCACTAGGCTTCTCTGTCCATGGAATCACCCAGGCAAGAATAATGGAATGGGTAGCTATCTCCAACTCCAGGGCATCTTCCCTGATTTAGGAATTGAATCTTCGTTGCTCTCTTGCATTGACAAGCAGATTCTCTACCATTGCACCACAAAAAATTTGAAATGAACTTAAGAAAACAACTTCACTTGAAACAATGTTGAAATAATAAAATTATTAGGAGGGATAAATTTCAACCCTTTTACGACCCCATGAACTGCAGCCTGCTAGGATCCTCAGTCCATGCGATTTTTCCAGGAAAGAAAACTGATGCCTTCTCCAAGGCATCTTCTCAACCCAGGGATTGAATCCGCATCTCTTGTCTCCTGCATTGGCAGACAGATTCTTTGCCACTGAGCCACCTGGGAAGCCTGGTATATCCAATAATGAGATGTAATTAGATAGCAAAAGTAAAACGTACTGATGAATGTTCTAAAATGTGAACATGAAAGTCTCTCAGTGGTGTCCGACTCTTTGTGACGCATGGACTAAATACAGTTCATTGAATTCTCCAGACCAGAATACTAGAGTGAGTAGCCTTTTTCTTCTCCCAGGGGATCTTCCCAACCCAGGGATCAAACCCACATTGCAGGTGGATTCTTTACCAGCTGAGCTACAAGGGAAGCCCAAGAACACTGGAGTGGGTAGCCTATCCCTTTTCTAGCGGATCTTCCCCACCCAGGAATCGAACTGGGGTCTTCTGCATTGCAGGTGGATTCTTTACCAACTGAGCTACAGGGAAACCCATTGCAGAAAATTTTATGCTATGTGAAATAATTCTGGTAAAAAAATACTACATATTGTAAATGAAATGTTCAGAATAGGTAAATCTATAGGAACCAAGAGAATGCTGATACTTGCTTAAGTCTTGGGATAAAAAGGGAGAGTGATTGCTAGTGAATAAAAATTTATTTTGTGGTGTAGTGGAAATGTTTTAAAATTGATTATGGTTGTAGCTGCACAGCCCTGTGAAGATATTCAGTTCAGTGGCTCAGTCGTGTCTGACTCTTTGCGACCCCATGAACTGCAGCACGCTAGCCCTCCTTGTCCATCACCAACTCCCGAAGACCACCCAAACCTATGTCCACTGAGTCAGTGATGCCATCCAACCATCTCATCCTCTGTTGTCCCCTTCTCTTCCCACCTTCAATCTTTCCCAGAATCAGGGTCTTTTCAAATGAATCAGTTCTTCACATCTGGTGGCCAAAGTATAGGAGTTTCAGCTTCAACATCAGTCCTTCCAATGAACACCCAGGACTGATCTCCTTTAGGATGGACTAGTTGGATCTCCTTGCAGTCCAAGGGACTCTCAAGAGTCTTCTCCAAAACCACAGTTCAAAAGCATCAATTTTTCAGTACTCTTTATAGTCCAACTCTCACATCCATACATGACTACTGGAAAAACCATAGCCTTGACTAGACGGACATTTGTTGACAAAGTAATGTCTCTGCTTTTTAATATGCTGTCTAGGTTGGTCATAGCTTTCCTTCCAAGGAACAAGCGTGTTGTAATTTCATGGCTGCAGTCACCATCTGCAGTGATTTTGGAGCCCCCTAAAATAAAGTCAGCCACTGTTTCCACTGTTTCCTCATCTATTTGCCATGAAGTGATGGGATCAGATGCCAAAACCTCTAAATTGTACTTTTTAAATGATGAATTATACAGTATATAATTTTGTATATCAACAAAACTATTAACAAAAACATTCACTTCTTTGTTGTCTTTGTTATCAGTTTTAAATATAAGAAAGAATGTATATACAGTTCATCTGACCATTTTTCTTACTAGTCTTTTAATTGCCTAAATATTTAGGTAACTTTTCAGTAGATAGACCACTTAAATTTGAGATTTTTGTTTTTCATAAGAGAAGTAGCATTTATATATGCTTGTGATTATATGTAAATTCCTTCTCTATGGAAAAATAAGTGCATGATTTATATATGTAGAAGAATAACAAAAAATGTTTCCTCCTATCTCATAGTTTTACTCAGCTGACATCCCATATTTGAAATAAGTGGGTGATAAGTGCTGTCACAATTTAAGGAGAGTGCAAGATTTCCAAGACTAAGAAAAAGAAGTACAGAAACTTCATCATTTTATCCATCTCTTTCTTATATAAAAGAAGGCTAGAGTTTCAGCAGCTGCTTTGAAGGGAATTCAAATGATGAGAGAATTCTATGTCATTCTGTCTCAGCAGAAATCTGACCTTTCTTCTGTTCAGTTTAATATCTGTTAATACTTGCTTATAATTTCCTAAAAGTTTTTAAGATAGGTGTTTCAACAGTGTTTTAATTTTATTTTGTTTTATATTTTGACCTCTTAAGATTTAATTGATATAAACAGGGACAGGGATTGGATTGATTCTTGGACTGATAATGTGAAAAGTACGATTTCAATTGATTGATGGAAGTCAGACAATAATTCCTAACTGTTACTGTTGAAAATAAATTTCCACTGAAGAGAAGGGAGCCTTTCATTCAGGATATTAGGGAGTGAATAGTAGTTGGGAAAGCAGATAACCCCCAAAGCCCCTTCGATGTCTATTATTCTATTACATATTTATTTTCATAGCTTTTTTTGAGGCATGTTTTAATTTTTTTGTTTTCTCATGTCCCTTGAATGAATAAGGAAAAATTATTTATCTTGACATACTTTCATTTTCATAGCATATAAATAAAAATTCTTATTAATAGTACTGTATTCCATATCTGAAATTTGCTAAGAGTAGATCTTAAAAGTTCTCACCGAAGAAAAATAACTGTAATTATGTATGGTGACAGATGTTAACTAGACTTACTATGGTGATTTATAATATATACAAATACTGAATTATGTAAAAAAATTTTAAAAATCCAAAATAAAAACATAAGGCACAATAAGTTAGGGTTTGAGAGTAGTATAGTTACCAAGATATTAATTATAAAAGTAGGGATGAGTATGGGAGAACATCGAGTTAATTCATAGTTGAAAATAATAGTAAAATATTTATCTGACAAAATTAGAGAGCATATTCACAGCAAAGGAAAAAGGCTTAATTCTAAATAAATGCAAGCTATTTTCTGAAGTTCTGGACAATAAATTTTAGATGGAATGCTGCAGACATTTCAACATCATATATAAGAATATGTTTTGATTTTACCATGTTAATAGCAAAGATCAGGTTAACTGTTGGAGCACTACTAAGAGGGAGTTTCCTAAAAGTATGCTTAAGGTTGTGAAATGTGTTATGGTAATATAAACTCCTGAGTGAAAATTCCGAGATAGATCAAGAAAAATACATAAAGAAGTTGAAAGTGAAAGTGTTAGTCACTCAGTCCTGTCAGACTCTTTGCAACCCCAGGACTGTAGCCCACAAGGCTCCTCTGTCCATGGAATTCTCCAAGCAATAATACTGGAGTGGGTTGCCATTTCCTTCTCCAGGGGATCTTTCAGACTCAGGGATTAAACCCTGGTCTCCTGCATTGAAGGCAGATTCTTTACTGTCTGAGCCACCAGGAAAGATTGGGAAATTAACAGTATTAAAACAACACATATTTAGATGCTTCTTACAGCATCTTTATATTTCCCCAATGTCTTACATCAATGTTTGAAGACAGCTATTGAAGACATGATTTTCCCAGCAGAAAGTAGGAAGAAAGGAAAAGCTTGTTTCTCCTTTTATTCATTGGTTTTAGAGGTACCTTTGAAAGTAGTTGCTTCCTTTCTGTATTCCCAAATCCCACCACTGCTTCCTGTTTGGTGAATTATTTTGGGAGCTTCTCTGTGATTGAAGCCTAGTAGGGTGTGTTTTTCCTCCCCTGTTTTAGCACTAACTGAGCAGAACCCTGAGTAGTGCAGAAACAGGATCCTGATAGTACCAGTTCCTTTGTTAATCATCTTCTCCTGTTCTAGGAATGCTAGTGGCTTTTAAAGTTACTAATCTCTAGGTATCAGTCTTGTTTGTTTTACTTATTCTTTACTAACAAACTCATCCTTTTCTGCCACACACCTTTTAATAGCAGAGTAACTGATTCTTTTTAATTAGAGTTGAAATTTTTAAAAATTAAAATAAAAAACTGTTGTATTACATTATTTTTTTCTGAATTGGATTCTCTGATAAACTAATTAATATAAAACTGAACAGCAAGCACAGATCTATCTGAGTAAGGAAAGAAGTAAATTGATCAGAGTGTCTTGGTCATAGTTTGTTTGTAGCTTCACTGAGAAGTTAAAACTTTCCATTCTGATCAAGATGATGTACAAAGTCATGTGTGAACTTTGGAAGACACAGGGCCTACCACATACCAAACATCTGACAGTTGGAGCCCCATGTCCTCATTAGCTACTTATGTATAATTGAATGGTCACTTTTTAAATGCCCTTTCTTTAATTTAAACTTTCTATTTTACATCATTATAGACTTCATACAGTTGTAAGATATAATACAGAGAAATCTCATGTACTTTCTATCCACTTTTTGTCATATCACAATCAGGATATTTACATTGATACCATCCACTGAAGTTGTTCAGATTTTCCCAGTTTTACTCACTGGGCTTATGTGCAGGTGTTTTGTTCCATAAATTTATCACATGTGTATATTTGTGTATCCCAAAGTGCAGTTGCAATATAAAATATTTCCATCACCACAACCCTTCTTCATCTTGCCCTTTTATAACCACAGCCACTTCCCTATTGTGTCTACCCCTACCTTAAACCCTGGCAACTACTAATCAGTTTTCCATTTTAATAATTTTTTAAGTTATTTAAAGAATGTTATATACATGGGATAATAGTATTGTAAGCTGCTGGGAAATTTTTTTTTTTCATTCAGCCAAGTTCCCTTGAAATTCATCTCAGTGGCTGTGTGCCTCAAAAATGTATTCTTTTTTTACTGCTGAGTACTATTCCATAGACTGTTGTACTGTCATTTGTTTATTCATTTACCTGGCAAAGAGCTTCTGGGTTGTTTAAGGTTTTTGGCTCTTAGAAACAAAGCTGCAGTGAACATTTATGTACAAGTTCTTATGTGAAAGCACATTTCCATTTCTCTGGGATAAATGCCCAAGGGTGCAATTGCTGTGTATTTGGAGATTATGTTTCATTTTATAAGAAACTGTCAAACTGCAACTGATCAGAATTTAAAATACTGAAAACACCAAAATGTTGGAGAGTATGCAAAGAAACTGATCACTCATACACAGCTGGTAGGAATGTAAAAGGATACAGTCACTCTGGAAAATAGTTTGAAAGCGGGTTTTTTTTTTTCCTTAACTTTTAGAAACTATTTGAAGCTAACTACATCATAGGCTAGTGCAGCCCCTCATATCACGGACCTCACAATCCTGCCACTCTTCCTCTTCTCCAAATGAGTGAGTGATGACCTGCTAGCCAGCTTCTAACACATGCTTTCAACAATGCTGACATGATGGAGAGGAAATTGCTTGCAATGTGGATATACATTAAAAAAGCAGTTTTTCCACAGATGTCTTTGAGGAATCTTTACAAATTACTGTGGCTATTGTAAATACGCAATAGAAGAAATTGCTAAACCTTCTAAAACATAGGCTATTCATTATAAAGTGCTTTTGTGGCATAGTGTTAGTGTGTATTTTAAAATGTTTTTAAGCTACAAAAAGAAAATGCTTCACTTCTGATGAAACAGAGAGGGTTATTAATGGAGACTGAAGAATAGAGAAAACAGCTGCTTAAGGGAAAGCACAGCAAAATGCTTAAACTAATTTTATCTGTATTCTTCCATTGAGCTCTATAGTAAAAATGTAGTTTGCTAAATACAAACCTCTCCAATAAATATTTTGAAAAATATAACCTATAAAAATAAATAAGATTAATCAAAAGATTATATGATATAAAGATTATATGATATAAAGATATTTATGAATTTGTATAAATTCCCTTGCTTTGATTATTATAATTTTTTTTTCAATTTACACTTCAACAAATGATGAGAAGGAATGTGAACTGACTCATTATCCTTATGACAGGTGTGTAATGAATGTCTTAAAAAGGTAAAAATATGAACATAAGTAAAAGCATGTCATGAGAGGTAAAGATTAACTCAATCTAAGCCATATCATGAAAACCATTTTAATGCCTAAAATTTAAATTGGAGGAATAAATAAAACATACACATAGATTTTCTTTTTCTATTGCAAAGGAAATACTTTTTCTTAACAAATTTAAAATCAGATAAAGCAAAAGACTAATAGCAATTTAAAGAAATACTAAGAATTGAGTTTTTTCACATGCATTTTAAGTATAATATTATAGCAGAAACTTTAACATTTCCCTAAATCAATATGATTAACAATATTTTGAGCAGGTACTTAGTATTGCACTAATTGAATATATTCTAAATTAAATAAGCCCCAGGGTTTATACTTTACTTTACTTAAAATATTTTAATAATAGAAGTAATAATAATGTTTTACACAAACATACACATATACATACCCCAAACTATCCTTGGGCACTTGTCTGTTCATCGGTTGGAAAAAATTTTAGTGTAAGTAAAAGTAAAAATTTTAGTATAAGTAAAAGGGCAATATCACTTTTCATAATTAAATTTTTGAGATATATTGCCTAATTCCTTTAAAGAAAAATATCCCAATTTATATTCCAGCTGGCAGAATGAGTGCAAAAAAATAAAGTCTGACACTGTTTCCATTGTTTCCCCGTCTATTTCCCATGAAGTGATGGGACCGGATGCCATGATCTTAGTTTTCTGAATGTTGAGCTTTAAGCCAACTTTTTTGCTCTCCTCTTTCACTTTCATCAAGAGGCTTTTTAGCTCCTCTTCACTTTCTGCCATAACAGTGGTGTCATCTGCATATCTGAGGTTGTTGATATTTCTCCCAGCAATCTTGATTCCAGTAAAATTAGACTTTGCAGGTGGCCCTTGTAAAGAAGCTAGCCTGCTAATGTTGGAGAGACCTTAAAAAACTGGAAATAGAACTGCCTTATGACCCAGCAATCCCACTGCTGGGCATACACACCGAGGAAACCAGAATTGAAAGAGACACGTATACCCCAATGTTCATCGCAGCACTGTTTATAATAGCCAGGACATGGAAGCAACCTAGATGTCCATCAGCAGAAGAATGCATAAGAAAGCTGTGGTACATATACACAATGGAGTATTACTCAGCCATTAAAAAGAATACATTTGAATCAGTTCTAATGAGGTGGATGAAACTGGAGCCAATCTTACAGAGTGAAGTAAACCAGAAAGAAAAACACCAATACAGTATACTAACACATATATATGGAATTTAGAAAGATGGTATCAATAACCCTGTATGCGAGACAGCAAAAGAGACACAGATGTATAGAACAGTCTTTTGGACTCTGTGGGAGAGGGAGAGGGTGGGATGATTAGGGAGAATGGCATTGAAACATGTATAATATCATATATGAAACGAATCACCAGTCCAGGTTCAATGCATGATACTGGATGCTTGGGGCTGGTGCACTGAGACAACCCAGAGGGATGGTATGGGGAGGGAGGAGGGAGGGGGGTTCAGGATGGGGAACACGTGTATACCTGTGGAGGATTCATAATGTATGGCAAAATCAATACAATATTGTAAAGTAATTAACCTCCAATTAAAATAAACAAATTTATATTAAAAAAAAAAGAAACAGGGGTTTGATACCTGCAATGGAAAGATACCCTGGAGGAGGTCATGGCAACTCACTCATGTAGTCTGGGCTGGAGAATCCCATGGACAGAAGAGCCTGGTGGGTTACAGTCCATAGAGTTGGACACCACTGAAGCAACGTAGCATGTGCACACACATATTACAATTACAAAGTTTGATGGGGAAAATATCTTTGTTGAATATTCACACTCAGGAACATGTTATTTCTCTCTAGGTTTTAATTTTTTAATACATTTGTAGTATTTTTAACACATTGTTTAGCTACATACACATTTAGATTATTGCTATTTCCTATTTTCCTATTATAATTAAAATTAATTTTTTAAAAACACCAACTTTTAAGTTTTGCCTTTGTACATTATTTAATTTTAAATATTAGACAGAGTATCATATAATTTTTAACCACTCTTACAGTTTTGGGCTTCCCAGGTGGCTCAGTGGTAAAGAATCCACCTGCCCATGCAGGAGACTCGGGTTCACTCTCTGGATTGGTATGATCTCCTGGAGAAGGAAACCCACTCCAGTACTCTTGCCTGAAAAATCCCGTGGACAGAGGAGCCTGGTGAGCTACAGTCCATTGGGTTGCAAAGAGTCAGACTCAACTGAACAGGCACACACACACACATATTAGTTTTCAGTTCAGTTCAGTTCAGTCGCTCAGTCTTATCTGACTCTTTGCAACCCCATGGACTGCAGCATGCCAGGCCTCCCTGTCCATCACCAACTCCCAAAGTTTACTCAAACTCATGTTCACTGAGTTGGTGGTGCCACCCAACCATCTCATCCTCTGTCATCCCCTTCTCCTCCCACCTTCAATCTTTCCCAGCATCAGGGTTTTTTCCAATGAGTTAGTTCTTCACATCAGGTGGCCAAAGTACTGGAGTTTCATCTTCAGCATCAATACTTCCAGTGAATAGTCAAGACTGATTTCCTTTAGAATGGACCGGTTGGATCTCCTTGCTGTCCAAGGGACTTTCAAGAGTCTTCTCCAACACCACAGTTCAAAAGCATCAATTCTTCAGCACTCAGCCTTATAGTCCAACTCTCACACCCATACATGACTACTATTAATTTGACCGGTGATGAATCCCCTCAGTTTGTGTTTACCTGGGAATGTCTGCTCCCTCATTTTTAAAGGATAAGGTTTACCACGTATACTAATCTTGGTTGGCAGTTTTTTTTTCTCTCAGTTCTTTGAATATATTATTCCCCTAGTCCTGGCCTGCCGAAATTTACTAAAGAGTTAGAGAGGGGTTCTATTGTATGTTGCAAGACAGTTGTAGTGTTTTCCAAGTTCTCTTTTTTATTTTTGCAGTTTGATTATAACATATTTTTGTGCAAGTCTCTTCAGATTCTATATATATGTGGTCTTTTAAGCTTTATGAGTTTTAATATCCATTTCCCTCCTCAAATTCCAAATTTTTCAGTAATTGTTTCTTTAAGCAAGTTTTCTGTCCCTTTCTCTTTCTGTTCTTCTAGGACTTCCATAATATTCACTGTAAGGGCTATGGGAAAATGTAAGAATAAAGTGAAGCTGCAAAGTTGTCTTTTCTACCCAACTCACTGCATCTTTTCTCATTTCCATGTTGCACTTGGATTTTTTAATCTCTCACCTGGATTCCTGAGTTCTCATGTAGTTATTTTGTTCCATGAGTAGATGTCAATTTCTATGTGAAAAAAAAATGCTCAACTCTGTTTTGTCATCTTGCTGATGGCGCCGCCAAAATATTTAGGCAGCATTTTATGCAGTCGTTGGTTAAACAACTTTCTGCATTAATGGATTTAAGCTCAAATATTAAAGGTGGCATGGGTGGGGAAGAGGAAAGAAGAGTCAAAATTATGCTAATAAATTTATTAACCAACATAATATCTCATGAATTGAAGGGTACTGAAAAACACTACAAAAGTAAGTGGGTAATATGTTGAGACAGCCCAGAGTAGAGGTGGCTTGACTTACAGTAGTGTGGAGCAGCTCTTCAGTGTGGCTCAACTTTTCATCAAGTATGAAAAGACTGAGCAACAACAGCCCAAGAAAAGGATGATCTGGTGAACAGACAATCAGGATTCTTTAAAGGGTAGGAAGAAGAAACACTTGACTCAAATAAAGTGAATAAATGTACAATTCAGCAGGACTCCTATTGAAAATCAAATCACCTTAATAATAAATAACTTGAGATACTTATAGTGAATGCAGAACAACAATTCAAATTAGTTAGAGATAATATAAAAGATGGTCTTTCCTCGTAGCTCAGTCGGTAAAGAGTCTGACTGCTGTGCAGGAGACCTGGGTTTGATCCCTGGGTCAGAAAGATCCCCTGTAAAAGGAAATGGCAACCCACTCCAGTATTCTTGCCTGGAGAATCCCATGGACAGAGGAGCCTGGCAGGGTACAGTCTATGGAGTTGCAAGCGTCAGACTCTACTGAGTGACTAAGAACATAATGTAAAAAATGTGGAGGGCAAGCTGTTGAATTTCAAGGTAGTTAACCCTAATTTTAAAAAAAAGTCATAAAATGTAAGAAATAAGAGGAAGGCTATAATAGAATATTCTTGAAGAAAAGAATTGACTGTAATTCAAGAATATTATTTGTTCTAGAAAAAATGTGACTAAGAATTATGGATAAGAAAAATATATTGCAGTTAAGTTATTTAATTGTAAGTATTAAAGTAATAAGGAGACTCCCAGGTGGCATTCAGTTCAGTTCAGTTGCTCAGTTGTGTCCGACTCTTTGCGATCCCACGGACTGCAGCATGCCAGGCTTCCCTGTGAATCACCAAGGACAGGGGAGCAGTGGTAAAGAATTTTCCTGCCAATGCAAGAGTTGCAAGCGATGTGGGTTTGATCCCTGGGTCAGGAAGATTCTCTGGAGTAGAAAACGGCAATCCACTCCAGTATTCTTGCCTAGAAAAATATATGGACAGAGGAGCCTGGTGGGCTACAGTCCATGGGGTTGCAAAGAGTCAGACAAGAGTGAGCACACACACAGAGAAAGTAATAAGCACAGAGGCAGAAAGTCCTTTACCAGCAGAAAAATTCAAGGTGACTTTAAAGTTCTCCACAATGTTTAATTGGGCTACAATGTTTTGCCTCATCTGCCATATTCACCTGACCTCTTGCCAAGTGACTATCATTTTTTTAAGCATCTCAACAAGTTTTTGCAGTGAAAACACTTCCACGAGCAACAAGAGGCTGAAAATGCTTTCTAAGCGTTCATTGAATCCCAAAGCACAGATGTTTATGCTACAGGAGTAAACACTTCTCTTTTGCAAAAATGTGTTGATTGCAGTGGTTCATATTTTGAATAATAAAGATTTGTTTGATCATACTTATAATGATTTAAAATTAATGGTCTGGAACTGCAGTTATGTTTGCACCAACCTGCTGCTGTGGCTGCTGCTAAGTCACTTCAGTCACATCCGACTCTGTGCGACCCTATAGATGGCAGCCCACCAGGCTCCTTGGTCCCTGGGATTCTCCAGGCAAGAATACTGGAGTGGGCTGCCATTTCCTTCTACAATGCATGAAAGTGAAAAGTGAAAATGAAGTCACTCAGTCTTGTCCGACTCTTCATGATCCCATGGGCTGTAGCCTACCAGGCTCCTCCATCCATGGGATTTCCCAAGCAAGAGTACTAGAATGGGGTGCCATTTCCTTCTCCATTGCACCAATCTAATAGTTGGTAAAAAGTCCTATAAGATGGAATTTCTTTCCTTTTTTACATAATAATCTAGAATATTTTTATTAGGGAATGAATGCCAACATTGTAGCCCAATTCGTTTAACTTCATCAATTCTTCTTGATGAAGAATTGGACCCTTTCTGTTAACCAGTGGTTACTGCAGGCATTGAAGTTTTCAGTGTATCTTATTGATTTGCTGAACATACTTCTCAGATAGAATGGTTTCTCTGGAATTCAGAACGCTGTTGTGGATTGGATGGCAGCAAATCACCGAACAAGGACCATCACCTTTTTCTGGTGCAATTTGGCTTTAGGAAGTGCTTTTGAGCTCCTTCTCAGTTCAACCACTGAGCTAGCTAGTCATCACCAGTTTTTGTATAAAATCCACTTTTGTGGCACATCACAATCCCAGAGGATTCTCTGTTCCTTGTTGCATAGAGTAAGAGAAGATGACATTTCAAAATGACAATATTTTTGATTTTCACTGATCTCATGAGACATCCACTTATCGAGCTTTTTCACCTTTCCAATTTGCTTCAAATGCCAAATGAATGGTTGATGTTGAGTTCTTCAGCAACTTCTCATGTAGTTGTGAGAGGATCAGCTTCAATGATCCTCTCAATTGGTCATACTCAACTTCCAATGACTGTCCACTGTGCTTCACATCTTGAAGGCTCTCATCTCTTAAAACCTTTTTGGACCACCACTGCACTGTATTTTCCTTAGCAGTCCCTGGGTCAAATGTATTGTTGATGTTGTGAGTTGTCTTGGCTGTTTCAAGACCCATTTTGAACTCAGATAAGAAAATCACTCAAATTTGCTTTTTGTCTAACATAATTTTTTTGGCCTAAAATAAGTATAAAATAAATATAAAATAATGTTATTAGGAAACATAAATGTACATTAAAATGATGTATAACATAACCACACATATTAAGGATGTATTACAATATCAAATGGCAAATTTCAACAATGCAAAATCACAATTACTTTTGCACTAATCTAATATGTATCTATTTGTGCTTTATTGACTATGCCAAAGCCTTTGACTGTGTGGATCACAAGAAACTGTGGAAAATTCTGAAAGAGATGGAAATACCAGACCACCTAACCTGCCTCTTGAGAAATCTGTATGCAGGTCAGGAAGCAACAGCTAGAACTGGACATGGAACAACAGACTGGTTTCAAATAGGACAAGGAGTACGTCAAGGCTGTATATTGTCACCCTGCTTGTTTAACTTATATGCAGAGTACACCATGAGAAACACTGGACTGGAAGAAACACAAGCTGGAATCAAGATTGCCGGGAGAAATATCAATAATGTCAAATATGCAGATGACACCACCGTTATGGCAGAAAGTGAAGAGGAACTAAAAAGCCTCTTGATGAAAGTAAAAGTGGAGAGCGAAAAAGTTGGCTTAAAGCTCAACATTCAGAAAACTAAGATCATGGCATCCCGTCCCATCGCTTCATGGGAAATAGATGGGGAAACAGTGGAAACAGTGTCAGACTGTATTTTTTGGGGCTCCAAAATCACTGCAGATGGCGATTGCAGCCATGAAATTAAAAGACGCTTACTCCTTAGGATAAAAGTTATGACCAACATAGATAGCATATTAAAAAGCAGAGATATTACTATGCCGACTAAGGTCCATCTAGTCAAGGCTATGGTTTTTCCAGTGGTCATGTATGGATGTGAGAGTTGGACTGTGAAGAAAGCTGAGTGCCGAAGAATTGATGCTTTTGAACTGTGGTGTTGGAGAAGACTCTCAAGAGTCCCTTGGACTACAAGGAGATCCAACCAGTCCATTCTGAAGGAGATCAGCCCTGGGATTTCTTTGGAAGGACTGATGCTAAAGCTGAAACTCCAGTACTTTGGCCACCTGATGAGAACAACTGACTCCTTGGAAAAGACCCTGATTCTGGGAAAGATTGAAGGCGGGAAGAGAAGGGGACAACAGAGGATGAGATGGTTGGATTGCATCACAGACTCAATGGACATGAGTTTGAGTAAGCCCCAGGAGTTGGTGATGGACAGGGAAGCCTGGCATACTGCAGTCCATAGGGTTACAAAGAGTCGGACATGACTGAGCAACTAAACTGACCGACTGATAGTTTTTAAATGATATTGAAAGGAATGTGCTAGGAAGGATAAGAATGCTAATTTGTTAATACTTCAAAGTAGAAAGTAAGTAGAGAGTCTCTAAAATTAAACTGTGGTTAATTTTAGTTAAAGCAATGTTTGATAAAAATTATTTTTTCCCCTTAACTTTAGAACATCAGTTGACTCCAAGTGACAAGCATTTATCTCAAATTTAGGGATCACTTTAGTTTTAAATCAGAAATAATTTTTTGTTTCTCTCATTTGGATTAAAGCTAAATGTAAAAAACACTTCACTAAAATCATCTTTGTTGATCTTCTGTTCACGTGCATAGAGATAGACCTGAAATAATATTCTTTTCATCATATTGATGGTCATTTTTGGTCACTGGATTTCTGTTAATAAGGTGCTTCCATTTTATGTAGTTTCAAATTATACTAAATCTAATTTCAAAATATTATGGCCAATTTCATTTTTTAATTATAAATCAAACTATCAATTTCTTTCTTTCTTTTTTTTTTTTTTTTTCATACACCTGAGGTATTGTACTGTTAAGGACACTCAGAAAGGTCAGCAGCCAATTTCACCAGGTTCAACATTCCTAGAGACAGACTGCCAGCAAGCATTCAGAGGCTACCTAGGAGTAGTAGGAAGTCTTTTTCGTGATATCCCCACACATCCATCAGAATTATCGATATACTAATATGTCCCAGGAAATCTTGTTTTTCCTCGGTGATAATAAGAACTCTAGATGTGTCAATCAGATCCTGTCATTGTAACTGCTTCCTATATTGTCACAGCTGAGTTGAACTTCCATCTCTACTGCAATAAACATGTTTTAATTAGTTCTGCTAACAGCATTTTGTAAAGAAGACCCTGTTGTTAAGCAGAATTTAATTTTGCATAGGTACTAAGGCATGCCTTCTCTGTTTTGCCTGGCATTTCTTTGTTTATAATTGATAAATGAACACTTACTATTTTCATGTCTTTGAAATTAAAAAAATCAGTGACAGATTTTAATCTGTGTGGATGGCTGATGTCATTCATAGCTTGGATTTAAGCAGTGTCTTTGGGCAAAGAACAAGAGTGTTTGTCACATGTGCTTGGTAGACCCCAGCCTTTGGCTTAGAGACATGGTAGAATGAACTATGTGGGGGTCTTAGAGTCAGGAGTTCTTCATCTTGGATCCTAGGTCTTTCACTTACCTTTAAACCTGAACAAGTTACTCAATGTCTATGAAACTCAATCTTAACGTTTAAAAATAAATAAAATTAAAATGCAGCACTGTGATTCTTTTACAGTGTGATTTTCTTTCTTTCTCTGTGATTTTTGTTTTGACTGTGCTTTAAAAAGATTGAATTGAAGTTTCATTAAGAACATCATGTCTGTAAGGATTTTAATTAAAGGTATATGATAATGCTTCTTTTTGTTGAATTTTAATGTCCACCAGGAAACTGTCATTTTCATTTTAGAAAATGAACACAAAGTTAAAGAGATGGAGCAGATTTAAGGTACAATCCTTCTATAATCTATTTTTTTAAGATAGGGACACAACAATTTAAGTACACTCTTTTCTGATGATCAGAACATAAAGACATATTGTCAGCATTGTACAGTAGTTAAACTGCTAAATATCTGTTAACAGTTTAATGAAATAAATAACCTTTGTCTACTAATAAATAGAAGTGCTAGGATTATTGATTTCAAGATGCCAATATAAACACAATGCTCAGTAAAATATCTGGAAATACAAGGAATACAGATAAAAAGACAGAAAAGCACATTTCCAAGCCCTGTTGTCTGGATTAAATGTAGCAGCTGTGGCAGAGCCTCAAAGACCATACCACAACAAGGAATTATGATGCTTTCCTTTTCTGTACCCTTCCCCATGAGCTCCAAATTGGTGGCTGGAAAGAGACAGCAGTACCTAATCTTGTAACCCCTAATGTCACAGGATACAGGACAGCTGACTCAGAGAGTATTTTTATTTTTCCCAATTCTGGATTTCCCAACTCTTGGAACCAATAGGTTCCAAGCTAGAGGCACACTGCTCCTTACTGGGGGTTTATTGTTTCACTAGGGAGCATCCCCAAATTCAGCAGCTTGTACTGCACCTGAAAGAACCCCAGAGGATACTCACACAGTATGCACAGTCCCTTTAACCTTGAGAAAAACACTTCACTGAAATATTGTGCAAAGTATCTGTCCTTCAACAGGCGACAGACTGCCAGGAGTACTTTTGTCCTTTGATGATCTTCCATTATGTTTCACAGGATGGCCGTGTGATCTGTATTTTTAAATAAAGTAATTTATCAAACCTTCTTTCAACCTTGTGAAGAATCTTCATGATATTGAATAAAATTATAGAGACTGAGTCAGGAGATAAGAAAAGCCGAAGTGCAGTGTTGCATAAGCTTCAAAATCCTTTAATTTCTGTGTTGTAAGATCACCAGGGTCTTTGACAAGAATGATACAGGTGATGCTGCTAACAAGTCAAACAAAAATGGATATGCATTCCACACTTCTGGGTTCCAGTAACAAATGTTCTGTATCATGTCAACCACCATGGTAAAGGGGAAGCACCATTAGGCTGAAAAAAAAAAAAAATAGGATGCTGAAGGTCTCATCGTAGTAGCTCTATTGATAGTGGGAATACATTTTTAGCTCTGATTTTATAGTCCTAAATTTCCCCATTGTTTAGATGAGAGATTCCCAGAGAGGTAGGAGAAGTTATAATCTTTAAAGATTGGAGTCAAAATTAATTTTTGCTCAAATTGAGTTTCCTTTTCTTTTTACCATTGTTATTTAATAATGCAACATTAGACAATCAGTTCATTAGTTTCTCATTGGAGCTGAAGACATTTAGATTAGACAAAGCTAGTGGAGGTGATGGAATTCCATTGAGCTATTTCAAATCCTGAAAGATGATGCTGTGAAAGTGCTGCACTCAATATGCCAGCAAAATTGGAAAACTTAGCGGTGGCCACAGGACTGGAAAAGGTCAGTTTTCATTCCAATCCCAAAGAAAGGCAATGCAAAAGAATACTCAAACTACCACACAATTGCACTCATCTCACACACTAGTAAAGTAATGCTCAAAATTCTCCAAGCCAGGATTCAGCAGTACATGAACCATGAACTTCCAGATGTTCAAGATGGTTTTAGAAAAGGCAGAGGAACCAGAGATCAAATTGCCAACAAAATGCCAATTGCTGGATCATCAAAAAAGCAAGAGAGTTTCAGAAAAACATCCGTTTCTGCTTTGTTGACTATGCAAAAGCCTTTGACTGTGTGGATCACAATAAACTGTGGAAAATTCTGAATGAGATGGGAATATCAGACGACCTGACCTACCCCTTGAGACCTGTATGCAGGTCAGGAAGCAACAGTTAGAACTGGACATAGAACCACAGACTGGTTCCAAAAAGGAAAAGGAGTACATCAAGGCTGTATACTGTCACCCTGCTTATTTAACTTATATGAAGAGCACATCATGAGAAACGCTGGGCTTGAGGAAGCACAAGCTGGAATCAGCATTGCTGGAGGAAATATCAATAACCTCAGATATGGAGATGACACCACCCTTATGGCAGAAAGTGAAGAAGAACTAAAGAGCTTCTTGATGAAAGTGAAAGAGGAGAGTGAAAAAGTTCGCTTAAAGCTCAACATTCAGAAAACGAAGATCATGGCATCCGGTCCCATCACTTCATGGCAAATAAATGGGGAAACAGTGTCAGACTTTATTTTTCTGGGCTCCAAAATCACTGCAGATGGTGATTGCAGCCATAAAATGAAAATGCTAACTCCTTGGAAGGAAAATTATAACCAACCTGGATAGCATATTAAAAAGCAAAGACATTACTTTGCCAACAAAAGGGTCCATCTAGTCAAGGCTATGGTTTTTCCAGTGGTCATGTATGGATATGAGAGTGGGGCTATAAAGAAAGCTGAGTGCTGAAGAACTGGTGCTTTTGAACTGTGGTGTTGGAGAAGACTCTTGAGAGTCCCTTGGACTGCAAGGAGATCCAACCAATCCATCCTAAAGATCAGTCCTGGGTGTTCATTGGAAAGACTGATGCTAAAGCTGACACTCCAATACTTTGGCCACCTGATGGGAAGAGCTGACTCATTTAAAAAGACCCTGATGCTGGGAAAGATTGAGGGCAGGAGGAGAAGTGGACTCACTGACTCAATGGACGTGGGTTTTGGTGGACTCTGGGAGTTGGTGATGGACAGGGAGGCCTGGCATGCTGCAATTCATGGGGTCGCAAAAGTCGGACACGACCGAGTGACTGAACTGAATTGAACTGATGTAAAATGACAGTCATTCCAAAAGAAGGCCAAAACATTCAAAGGAGTTGCATAGAAGATGGCATACTTGGCATAAAATAAGGCTTATTCTGATACTTTGGTAACTTCCTTTACTCCTCTCTTTTTTCTTGCATGTAAAACATCAGGATAGTGTTTTGGCTGTACCCTTACAATGCATCCAGACTCCATCCACTTACTGCTCTCACCACCTACCACAGTCCATGATCATTTCTTGCCTTGGTTCTGGTCACTGTTAGTGTCTCTGCTTCCACTTTTGCTCCCCAGAAGTCTAATATCAACACAATAGCTAGAGCCTTCCATCTAAGACAGAAAGTGTTACTTCTTTATCGGAACCCCCAGACAATTTCCAGTCTTACTCCAAGCAGATGCTAGCATCCTTATATCGACTTAACCTCCCCTTATTAGTTAACTCTGTGCTTGCATTTCTCTGAACTCAACACCTACCTCTCTCACTTTCATGCACTCTACTTCAGTCACACTGAACTCTGGTTTTTGAACACCCCAAGCATTCTTTAACCTCTCGAAATGTTCACTTGATGTTTTACCTGTTTGAAGCAGTTCTTCTCGATATCATTGTGTTTTTTTCACTCTGCTTTAAGGCTAGCTGTGTTCAGATGTCACTTTATGGACATAAATGTGATGGTGGTGACCAGGAAGGAATGTGGTGTTTTCTATAATTACCTAACCAGAGATATCAACTTCCTCCCATTTCTGTCAATATCTATCATCATTTCTGTCTTTATAGCACATCTTGTCATTACACATTATCTTCATAATATGTTTTATCCATCTTTACTCTAAAACTGAAGATCTACTTTTGGTTTTACTGACTGGTGTATTTTTAATGCTTTTATACAGTATCTAGAGTGGAGTGGGTGCCCAGTAATGTCTTCTGAATGAATGAAACCAGTTCCACCCTTCTGCATCACTCTATCAAAACAAGAGGTACTAGGCAATGCATCCACTCCAGTCTGCTAGCCAGGGCTTCCCCTGTCATATGACCCTTCTCTTATTTAACAAAAAAAAACACCCTCATACTAAAATCACAACCTTCAAGAATTACTTTCAGGATACAGCAGAATCCTTAGAGTTTATACTGATCACCATTTATCATTGTAAAACATATGCTAAGTTCTTTTTCCTTGTGTTCCATCACTTGTATACAGTGTAGACTTTTATATTGTTTGTCCCAGCAGAACTTTCCACTAATTTGCTCGTTCTTGAACCCTTTTGTTAGTGTTTCTCTCTCATGACTGACACATCATTCTATGTTCTCAGCCTGCTTATTGTTTGGTCTTCGTTATCACTTTTTTGTTTTCACTGAAGACAATATTTCTTTCCAGTTTCCTCAGTTGTGTCTAGTGTATTTTCTTAAGCCCTATGAAGTAAGATGGAAAGAGCTTATCTTTCCTTTCCTTGTCCTTTTGTTTGACGTTACTACTAGAAAATCATATCTCTTATACCACGCCGAAATTACAAGTCACACCATTTTATTTATGTCATATTAAGTCAGTCCTGTATTTCATTTCTTTGTGGTTTCTATAAAAAATGTAAATATTTTATTCATTTTTATGTAATTGTATTATTTCCCCTTGGTTGTGTATGACATGCTGTAGGATTAAGTTATTTGTTTAATGAAATAAATATTTTTTATTTTAAAGACTTTGTATTACTTTGAAATTACTACTGTGAAATAGCACTATCCATTTCCATATTGTACCTTACAAGAAACATTTATTTGGACATTCAGTTGAGAAAATCTATTTCTCATATATATATATGGTTCATGGCTTATAACTCCCCATAATCTATCATCAGACCCCACAGATGCACTACCCACATCTTTCAGAAATCTAACATATGTTCCTAAATTATTTCACTCTCCCTTTAGTTACAACTGCTGTTTCCAAACTTCACTTTTAGTTAATAGTTATTTACTTTTAATTATTATTATTATTATTATTATTATTATTATTTGCTTTACAATATTGTATTGGTTTGCCATACATTGACTTGAATCCGCCAGGTGTGTACATGTGTTCCCCATCCTGAACTTCCCTCCCACCTCCCTCCCATACCATCCCTCTGGGTCATCCCAGTGTACCAGCCCCAAGCACCCTGTGTCATGCATTGAACCTGGACTGGTGATTCATTTCACATATGATAATTTACATGTTTCAATGCCATTCTCCCAAATCATCCCACCCTCTCCCTCTCCCACAGAGTCCAAAAGACTCTTCTATACATCTGTCTCTCTTTTGCTATCTTGCATACAGGATTATCATTACCATCTTTCTAAATTCCATATATATGCGTTAGTATACTGTATTGGTGTTTTTCTTTCTGGCTTACTTCATTCTGTATAATCGGCTCCAGTTTCATCCACCTCATTAGAACTGATTCAATTGTATTCTTTTTAAAGGCTGAGTAATACTCCATTGTGTATATGTAGCACAGCTTTCTTATCCATTCATCTGCTGATGGGCATCTAGGTTGCTTCCATGTCCTGGCTATTATAAATAGTGCTGCAGTGAACACTGTTGTACACGTGTCTCTTTCAATTCTGGTTTCCTCAGTGTGTATGCCCAGCAGTGGGATTGCTGGGTCATAATGCAATCATATTTATAGCTGTTTAAGGAATCTCCACACTGTTCTCCATAGTGGCTGTACTAGTTTGCATTCCCACCAACAGTGTAAGAGGGTTCCCTTTTCTCCACACCCTCTCCAGCATTTACTGCTTGTAGACTTTTGGATAGCAGCCATTCTGACTGTCATGAAATGGCACCTCATTGTGGTTTTGATTTGCATTTCTCTGCTAATGAGTGATGTTGAGTATCTTTTCATGTGTTCAGTTTCAGTTCAGTTCAGTCACTCAGCCGTGTCCGAATGTTTGCGACCCCATGAATCGGAGCACGCCAGGCCTCCCTGTCCATCACCAACTCCCGGAGTTCACTCAGAGTCCCGTCCATCTAGTCAGTGATGCCATCCCAGCCATCTCATCCTCTGTCGTCCCCTTCTACTCCTGCCCCCAATCCCTCCCAGCATCAAAGTCTTCTCCAATGAGCCAACTCTTTGCATGAGGTGGTCAAAGTACTGAAGTTTCAGCTTTAGCATCATTCCTTCCAAAGAAATCCCCGGGTTGATCTCCTTCAGAATGGACTGGTTGGATCTCCTTGCAGTCCAAGGGACTCTCAAGAGTCTTCTCCAACACCACTGTTCAAAAGCATCAATTCTTTGGTGCTCAGCCATCTTCACAGTCCAACTCTCACATCCATACATGACTACTGGAAAAACCATAGTCTTGACTAGATGGACCTTCGTCGGCAAAGTAATGTCTCTGCTTTTGAATATGCTATCTAGGTTGGTCATAACTTTTCTTCCAAGGAGTAAGCGTCTTTTAATTTCATGGCTGCAGTCAACATCTGCAGTGATTTTGGAGCCCCCAAAAATACAGTCTGACACTGTTTCCACTGTTTCCCCATCTATTTCCCATGAAGTGATGGGACCAGATGCCATGATCTTTGTTTTCTGAATGTTGAGCTTTAAGCCAACTTTTTCACTCTCCTCTTTCATTAAGAGCCTTTTTAGTTCCTCTTTACTTTCTGCCATAAGGGTGGTATCATCTGCATATGTGAGATTATTGATATTTCTCCTGGCAATCTTGATTCCAGCTTGTGTTTCTTCCAGTGCAGTGTTTCTCATGATGTACTCTGCATATAACTTAAATAAGCAGGGTGACAATATACAGCCTTGATGTACTCCTTTTCCTATTTGAAACCAGTCTGTTGTTCCATGTCCAGTTCTAACTGTTGCTTCCTGACCTGCATACAGATTTCTCAAGAAGCAGGTCAGGTGGTCTGGTATTCCCATCTCTTTCAGAATTTTCCACAGTTTCTTGTGATCCACACAGTCAAAGGCTTTGGCATAGTCAACAAAGCAGAAGTAGATGTTTTTCTGGAACTCTCTTGCATTTTCCATGATCCAGTGGATGTTGGCAATTTGATCTCTGGTTCCTCTGCCTTTTTTAAAACCAGCTTGAACATCAGGGAGTTCACTGTTCACGTATTGCTGAAGCCTGGCTTGGAGAATTTTAAGCATTACTTTGCTAGCATGTGAGATGAGTGGATTTGTGCGGTAGTTTGAGCATTCTTTGGCATTGCCTTTCTTTGGGATTGGAATGAAAACTGATCTTTTCCAGTCCTGTGGCCACTGCTGAGTTTTCCAAATTTGCTGGTATATTGAGTGCAGCACTTTCACGGCATCATCTTTCAGGATGTGAAACAGCTCAACTGGAATTCCATCACCTCCACTAGCTTTGTTAATATTATCCATGTACAAATAATCCAAAAGTTATAGCAAACTATTAAAAAAGAGTTCAACATGGGAGCTGGATGAAATACTAACAGGAGAAAAACACTTCCTTTATATTTCCTTTTTTCTATTAATATTTTATAAAGTATCACAGAATATCAAGTAGAAAAAATAATATGAGTGTATTTTAACCATCCTGTGTCAAATAACTTTGGTAAAAATATCTATATCTCTCTCTTTACCTCTTCCTGACCATATCAATATTCTTTCTCAAGAAGAGTTAAACACTTATTTTGAAAGAGGAATGGCATAATTACACATTTTTTAGGATTTTAATATATGTGTATTTCATTTACTTAATATATGTTATTATTTTGAAGCTGTTTATTTTCTTAGTCTTATATTTAGATACCCATCCATGTGATCATACTTGAGTATATTTTCACAGCTTCATGGTATTTCATATTGTATTATGTTCTTTTAGGACTTCTCTGGTGGCTCAGATGGCAAAGCATCTGTCTACAATGCGGGAGACCTGGGTTCAATCCCTGGGTTGGGAAGATCCCCTGGAGAAGAAAATGGCAATCCACTCCAATACTATTTCCTGGAAAATCCCATCAACAGAGGAGCCTGGTAGGCTACAGTCCATGGGGTCGCAAAGAGTCGGACATGACTGAGCGACTTCACTTTCACTTTATGTTCTTTTATTTTCAAGAAGTGAAAGAGAAGTGAAGTTGCTCAGCCATGTCCTACTCTTTGCGACCCCATGGTCTGTACCCTACCAGGCTCCTCCATCCATCATGTTGGGCATTTTATTTGATTTCAATGGCTTTGTGATTAACTGCTTGTATGTACATTCATATACAAGTCCCATTCTACCCTTGTGAAATGCTTAGTATAGAGTTTATATACAAATAATTGGTGAATCATAGGCTATATGCATCTTCATCTTTAGATATATTACCATATTCTCCCCCAAAATATGGATAAAAATTCATACTCCCAATGGCACAGTAAAATGATAGTCCTTATCATTGTATTGACAGATTTTTTGAAAATTCTGCATCTGAAGAATACTGTAGTGACCTCTTTACTAAGAAGAGTGAATACCTTCTCACATGCTTATTGGTCACTTGGGTTTTTTCTCCTAAAATTGACTTAATCACCTGTGTGTGTGTGTATACTGAGGATTATCTTGCATACCATGCATTTCAAATCCTTTCTAGTAGGCCAAGGCTGGGAAGTCAAATCAACAATTTCAAGATTCCTTTAGTCTGCTGGTTTCTTCCTGTCTTGCAGGATCTGACAGATGTATTCATACTGCTCTTTGATGTGGAAATAAGCCATCTGGGGCAAGAGGCAGTCTGGGTTACATCATTTTGCTTATGTTGATTTTGACAAGGTGCTGAAATTCTAAGGTCAGCTTTCTAATTTTCTCTGTAAACTGCTCATGTACCTTTTAAAGCATGCCCTAGGGTGTTGCCTAGTTATTTTTCTATTGATTTATTTATCCATCTTTTCAACTTATTTACCCATTCAATATGTACTTCCGTGTAGCTTCTCAGATGACTGAGGTCATCTGAACTCCACAATATATAGACATGCATTTGCATGTAGAGCTATTTATGATATTTTAAATGTTACATGTTTGATAGATTTTTTATCTCTTGCTCAATTTCACTGTAAAATAAGCCAGCACAAAACACAGTCACATATAAAAATAGGCCTTTATTTTCATGCTCACAGATCTGCAGTTCAGCTGAGGTGACTTCACTTTAGGTTGTATATCTGTGGGTCAGCTAGGGCAGTTCTGCTCCCTGTGTGTTCATTCTGGAGCCCAGACAAAACCATCGGCAATGACCCAATTTGCCAAATTTTAGTTACTGCACCATATCTTTGTTCAACTTTGCAGCAAAGGTCTTTGAAAGATCAGTCAATAATAGGGCTGGCAAATCATGAAAATACAAAGAGCACTGTTAAAATAGTTATGCAATTATTAAAGATAGTATAAGTTTATATTTTTCTTCTTTCTTCCCTTAACTGATGTTGAAAGCAATTGTATAAAACAAAATCTATGTAACTATTATCAGGGATCTAAAATATAAAATATATTTGCTAATAAAAGAAAGGAAATGGATGGGAGCAAAGCTATATTGGTAAGGAAACTAAGTCAAATGGTAACTGAAACCCACAGGGACAAATGAAAAGAACCATAAGTGGTAAACAGGAAAATAAATATAAAAAGCCCTGTAAATATATACTCATTTTCTTTTAATCTGAGCTTCTTCAATTAATACAATGTAATAACT
Organism: Capricornis sumatraensis; assembly: GCF_032405125.1. NCBI lineage: Eukaryota > Metazoa > Chordata > Mammalia > Artiodactyla > Bovidae > Capricornis > Capricornis sumatraensis. The sequence goes on from NC_091078.1 coordinate 9,090,311, forward strand.
GTAAAAATTATTACAATATAATAGCTTGTAGCATATATCAATATAATATGTATAGCAATATTAGCACAAAAAGAAGGGAATAGAACTTTATAGTAGTACCATTTTTTATTTCAATGGATTGTTAATATAAATCTTAAGCTGATTCTGATGTTTAAATGTATATAGTAAGCCCTAGAATAATTCACTGAAGATAAAGTGATAAATTTCATTCAAGGAATTAAAATGCTACACTTTAAAAAGAAACAAAAACATTATGATTCATTCTAAATTTGTTGAGGACAGAATAGGAAATAGATCTGTTTCTAGTATTGTTCAACATAATGACCAATTATTTGGTTTAAATTCTCAGATGTTAGAAAAAGAAATTAAAAGCTTGAATGAAATATAAAAATTTCTAAAAAATATAAAGGTCATAGAGAGTGAATTAAAAAAAAAAACATTTAATAGGTTAAAAAATTTAAGTGTCTAGTAGTCCTCTCTTCTCTGCAGGTTCACTTTCCAAGGTTTCACTTTGTTCAAAAAATCCAAAATATTAAATGGAAAATTCTATAAATGAAAAAGTCATGAGTTTTAAATTTTCACCCTGTTTTGAACAGAGGGATGAAACATCACACACCCATCCCCCTCAAACCGGGACATGAATCATATCCTTGACAAAGTGTATCCCATTCATTTGTCTCTTAGCAGCTCTCATCAGATTGACTGTCAAGGCATCTCAGTGCTTGTGTTCAGGTAACTCTTGCTTTGCCTAGCATTTATCTCAAATCACAGGACTAGTGATGCTGGCAACTCAGATATGCCTAAGAGAAGTCAGAAGTGAAAAAGTGAAGGTTCTCAACTTAATAAGGAAAGAAAAAAATGTTGTACATTGAGTTCAGTAGGATTTACTGGAAGAGTGAATCTTCTGCCAGTGAATTTGTGGAGAAGTAAAAAGAAATTCATGCTAGTTTTACTGGTTGTACTTCAAACTGCAAAAGTTAGAGCCAGGGTGAGTGACAAGTGCTTGGTTAAGAAGGAAAATGCCTTACTTCTGAGTAATAAGGTATTTTTAGAGAGAAAGAGATTACACTCACATAACTTTTATTGCAGTATATTATTATTTTTCTATTTTATTATTATTGTTAATCTCTTATTGTGCCTAATTTGTGAATGAAACTTTATCACAGGTGAGTATGTACAGGAAAAAGCATGGCGTGTACAAGGTTCCGTACTGTGCATAGTTTCAGGCATCCAGTGGGGGTCTTGGAATACATCCCCCTCTGATAAGGGAGCACTGTGCTTGCGTGCTAAGCTACTTAGTCGTGTCAGTCATGTCCTAACTCCTTGCAACCCTATAGTCTGTAGCCTGCTAGGCTCCTCTGTCCACGGGATTCTTCAGGCAAGAATACTGGAGTGGGCTGTCATGCCCTCATCCAGGACTACTCTAAATTGCATAAAAGACATACACATTGGGAAAGAAGAAATAAAACTGTCCCTCCTTGCAGATGTCATTTTATATAATTTCAATGATTTAAGAACAAGTACTTGTAAAACATTAATTCAGTGAGGTCAATAGATAAAATCCAGTTGCATTTCTATATACTCTATCTTTAGTTTTTTATTGGTTGACCTGAGTATTATACTTAACAGCTTAGTATATAACAGTCTAGTTCAGATTAATACTAGTTGAATTTTACTCATTAGACATTGTTTCCTTTAGTTCCTTTATTTAAAATAGCTGCTTTGAAGTGTCATCTAGTAAAAGTTCAACATCTGGGCTTGCTCAAGAATAGTTTCTATTGACTGCTTTTTAAAAATTTTGTATGGGCCTTATTTTCTTTTCTTTTTCTATTTTCCTGGTAAATAAATTTAATGCTATAAAATTTTCTCTGAAGTATCTTATTTCTCTAGTTCTTGAATATTTGCTGTTTCAGAAGCTACATTGAGCTTGCTTATTTGAATCAGCCATGAAACACTTAACCATTTTTTATATCAGACTTAATGAGTTAGGTATCAATTACCGAACCACTTTCCAAAATTTTGTTTGTTGGTATGATTTTGTCTTTGAAAAGACAATTTTCTCAATGTCTTGGCCTTGAATAACTGGAATTTAATACTTTATTTTTAAAAGCATGAAAAAAATATGGAAAAGAGCAAGTGTTAAAACTAGGTATTTAGTATTCAGTTTTCATTATCACAATGATAATGGGCAATGGGCATGAACTTGGGAAAACTCCAGGAGATGATGAGAGACAGGAGGGCCTAACATGCTGCAGTCCATGGGGTCACAAAGAGTCAGACATGACTCAACAAGTGAACAACAACAGCATCTAATTTTCTAGATGTTTTTGGATTATTATATTTAATAGTTTAAAATATGTGGTAGTGATTGGAACTGATGTTCTTTGACAGGTTTATTGATAAAGTCACACTTTATTTAGATATTCAGTGATTTTTTTTCCATTGAATTGACTCGAGTTCATTTATTCTGCTTAAACGTCATGTCACAATCTCGGTCAAGAACTTTTCCATTTTCCTCTGGGATCATTGTTATATGCCTGTCAATTGGATCCACTTGTTTCTTTTATTTTTTCCTAATCATTATTATTCATTTTGTGCCAGTTTTCTTCTAAATCTTTTTTGCCTTAAATTACGAAACTTAGATTTATTTTTAGTGTTAATAATACATTTATTTTCCAATATCTGAGTAAATTTATTATCTATCCACAACCTACATACAAGTATGCACAAATGTAAGATATTTCATATTCTCTCTGGCATCACAAACATTTGAGTAGTTCTCTGATTATCCTTTTTGTTTGTGTGCTTTTTAACTACTCTATGCCTGGTATGCTTTTCCACCATCTCAGAAAACTTCAACAGCTTCTTCAAATCCAGCTCTTATACCACCACTCAAGTCAAAATTTTACCCTGATAGCTCTCATCTCTGCAATTTACTATTCATATTTATTTTACAAATTTAAAAATAAAAGTTTGTACTATACTAGTCACTGATCCTTTTAATTTTCATGGCCCATTATATTCATCTTTTGGTCTGAAACTTCAAAATAGCCTACTGTGTAAGTAGCTTTTAGTCTTTCATGTTAACCAGTGTAGTACTGAGCTCTGAAATTAAATACGTGTTGACTGATTCTTCCATTTTTAGGATAGTTGAATTATAGTGTCATCAATTGATGAGGTTAAATATTACTTGATAGATTATCTCACTCTACGTAGACTGGCTGGACAGGATTCACTCAGTATGATGATTGTAGATCAGTGGGGCAAGTCACCACATGATTAACTGCCAAACAGCGGGAAAGTACCTGCCTGCCAATGCAGGAGAAATAAGAGATGCAGATTGAATCCCTGGGTCAGGAGGATACTCTGGTGGAGAGCATGACAACCTGCGCCAGTATTCTTGCCTGGAGAATCCCATGGGCAGTGGAGCCTGGCAGGCTACAGCCTATACAGTCACAAAGAGTTGGACATGACTGAAGCAACTTAGCAAGCACGCACAGTAGAACAGGAGGACATATCATTGAAAAATATTCCAAGGTATACAGTCTTCAGAAAAGTATAAAATAACATGTGAACATCTATGATTTTAAGAATGTAGCACTTGTTGCTCAGTCATGTCTGACTCATTGTGACCCCATGGACTGGAGTCAGCCAGGATCCTCTGTTCATGGAATTCTCCAGGCAAAAATACTGGAGTGGGTAGCCATTCTCTTCTCCGGGGATCTTTCTGATCCAGGGATCGAACTCAGTCTCCTGCGTTGCAGGTGGATTCTTTACCATCTGAGCCACCAAGGAGCCATAAGAATGTAGAGTATGGATAATTATAGGTGCACAGATAACAAGTTATGGTTCTGAGGCTTTCCAAAACATTAGTCTTTTATAATCAATACAGCAATTGAATTAAGTGAGTCTGGGTTGTCAGGTGCACTAAGACAGTTCCAAAAATAGCTATTATTGTCATATGAAGTAAGGAAAATTAGCTTTTATGCATTAGGAAAAACAGCTGTATGGCATCAAACCTAATTGGAGATTGCTTTATTTTGCTGGAAATAGTTGTAGGAATTCATTATATCATCTGTGACATCTGTTGTTATAAGAAGTGGCATCTGGTTGCAAGATCACCGATCTTGTATAATTAGACATTTTTTTTTTCTTTTTCATGTATTCAATATTGGTGAGTTGTGGTGTTAGATATCTGACATATTTTAACATGATCATTTTTTAAAATACATGAGTACAAAATCTATGCATTTTAACTTTCTGTTTTGCTTTCCTTTTACTAGGACCTAACTGAGCAGTGTTTGAAATGAGGTATTATCTGTCATCTCATAGCATTTCAGCTATAGGTAATAGAAAACAATTACCTAGTTCTTGAGGAATGAGAAAGTCATTTCCTCATAAGATGTCCAGAAGTAGTGCAGTTCCAGAGTTGGTTAGTTCAACAGATCTGGAGTGTTATAGAATACCCCTTTATTTATTAATTCACTCATGTAGTCACTCAACACATGTGTTCTAAGCACCTATTGTATTATCATCCTGCTTCTAAATATTTGGTTTGTATCACTGAATAAAACAGTTGTAGATCATTGCCTTGTGAAAATTATGTTCTCATTGTGGGCAGATGATGAATATTATACACTATATACGTTAAAAACTAATTTAGGATGTTCAGTTCAGTTCAGTCGCTCAGTTGTGTCCGACTCTTTGCAACCCCATGAATCGCAGCATGCCAGGCCTCCCTGTCCATCATCAACTCCCGGAGTTCATTCAGACTCACGTCCATCAAGTCAGTGATGCCATCCAGCCATCTCATCCTCTGTCGTCCCCTTCTCCTCCTGCCCCCAATCCCTCCCAGCATCAGAGTCTTTTCCAATGAGTCAACTCTTCGCATGAGGTGGCCAAAGTACTGGAGTTTCAGCTTTAGCATCATTCCTTCCAAAGAAATCCCAGGGCTGATCTTCAGAATGGACTGGTTAGAAAATAATAAAAGCTATGGGGAAAATGAATAGAGGAAAAAACGATGGAGAATGCTAAGTGTGCAATTTCAAGTAGCATGAGCAACCTTTGAGAAGGTGGTTTTTGAACAATCTTGAAGACAATGATGTGGTTTTCCAGGCACATATCTGGGGGCAAAAATCTAATTAAAGTTAACATCTAATGCAAAAATTCCAATGTAGTATTATAGCTGACAAGCTGGAAGAACTCTAAAGATGTCAAGAGGCTATAACAAAGTTGGCAAACAACAGAGCAGAAGAAATCTAATTTAGAGAGGGAATCAGGACTTTGAAGTTAATTCTAAGTGCATTGGCTTTTTTATAGTTTGGAATGCTAAATGATTGCTAACTTTTAATTAGGGGAACAGCATTAAATAATTCACTATTTTAAAGGATCACACTGGCTGCTATGTAGACAATGGACTGGAAGTTTGCAGAGCAAGATTAGAAGTAGTTTTCAATAGTTCAGCAAAGAATGGGACTCACAGCAGGGACCTGGTGATGGTATATAGTCAATGGAATCTGGGTGTATTTGAAGGTAAAGGTGACAAACGTTTTAAACAGGTTTGAAAAAGAGAAATAAAGGATGACTCCAAATTTCTGTATTTTTATTATTAATAACCTTGATCATTAATGATAATAGCAGCTCTTAAAAAATACCATAATAAAATAATATATGTAAACATACTGTACATATATATTATATGTAAATAAATAGTCATAATATATTTTATTACTTTGTTCTTCATAAAGTACTTCAGACCTAGACAAATAAATGCTATTCTTATTTTTAAAAGTAAATCAACCAACCATTCAGGGATCATCTGCAAAATGATATGGAGCTGTTAATTACTTATAAAATCCACGCAAAGTTTAAACATACAAATACCTTAACTAGTAAGTGACAATGAAAACTATGCTTGAGCAAGCGCTCTATGTCCTTATTTGCAGGATTGGTTACCAAAATATATTTAAGTGGTTTATGTTTTCTCATCATTCTGAACATTTTAAATAGAAATTTTCGGGGAAAAACCATGTCACACAGACTTCATAAAATAATACAGAAATAAAATTGCTTTACAATATATTTAACAATGCTCATTTTATGCCAAGAATTCCCTTTCACTTTTAAGTTTCACATTGATAACTCTCCCAAGGATCCACACTTTACTGTGAGTTTAACTTTTCGATATTTTGCTTCACTATCACAATTTAACTGCAATTCTATGTTTTATGTTTTTGCCTTTAAGAATAAATTTCATGAATATGTTAAGGTTTTCCATCCAATAATTCCTCTTCACATAAATTGATTTATAGAAGTTTATATGTTTTTCTTAAATTAATAAATTACTACACCATCATATTATTTGCGTGTATTTTCTAAAGACTGTACTTTAAGAGACGATTGAATTTTCTATTTTGGATTCCCAAGATTTTTTTCTTCCTGGATTAGCACTTCTAACTTATTTTCAGTATCACTTGCTACCCCAAGCGAAATATGACATATGTGCTACTCTTTTCCATTTCAAACAGAAGTCCAATTATGTTAATTCCATATTTAAAAGCCCCGATAATATTTATCACCCCTATGATAAATATTTTTCTTTTGGGGGGATATCAGACGTTCCCTTCAAAGGTGTTTCTTCCCACTGACTTTTTCAGCCTCATTTCTTGCCATATCCTCTGGCCACTCCATTTGGGCGTCCTTTCCTCACTGTGTTCCTTCACACTTCTTGTGCATTTCCTTAGAAATATTTTCTTTACTAAACCTGGTTTGTACCTCTTTCATAGCATATTTCATACTGTACTACAGGAAATAAATGATCACTATTCTTTTAGATGTAAACCATCCATTGAGGAGAAGAACAAGACATAGATATTTGCAACTACTAAGTACCCTCAAAAACAAACTGTGGTTTAGCAACTAAATATCATACTCAAAATGAATATACTGGGAAACAGTTATGGAACATAATTAATATTGACTACAATGAAAGGTGGGACATACGATTTATTTTCTTCAATTGACATTTTTTAATAAAGTTGTTTTCAGCATTACATATACAACCCTGTGGTTGTCCAACCTTCCTTTCTTTTAAAACCTCCAACTTTCCTAATTATGTAATAGATAGCCTACTAATTAAGATAATATCTTAAATTCATGACTTTGTAGTCTGAAACAATTTCTGTTGTATTATAAATTAACGTTTGCTATAATAGATATTCTGTCAGGGAGAGAAAATCCATACAGGACTATAAAACCAACTCCAAATAAATAGCATAACTTATTGGGGACAAAGTATTTATTCACACTCTTAGTTATTTATCTTTTGTTTTGCCTTAATTAGATTTTCATAGATCAAAGCTGAACTCAGTCTTTTCTGACTTTTTTCTTTGCTGTTACAAGGAAGGAGTAGAAGAAGAGGAAAATGACAACTGTGACATCTTGATAAAGAAGATTTCAATAGTTAACCAATATGCATGTCATCAATAAATGCATTAGCACTTGAGCACCTGGCTTCTTAAGCAGACACTTAAATAAGCAGATACTTCTGACCTAGTGACCATTTTAGAAACCTATTCCATTTAAGCTTCAGACAGGCTGGTGTTGCTCATCAATTCTGTGTCATCTTTAAGACTTAGGAAGATATTTACTACAAAAAATATTTTCCAAGATGTGAAAAATAAAGTTTAAAATATGCACATGTATTTTAATTTAAATTTTACCTCTTTAACAAATAAAGAGGGGTATATATGGGTATATATATGGGGTGTATATGGTAAAAAATGAATTATTGAATATTTAAAATAATTCATATCATGTTATCTCCCCTGCTCCACCTTAAACACCCTTTTGCCTTTCCTTGACATTTCCATGCTTTTCATCATGGTTTTGACTATGTAATCCCTTCTACCTCTCCTTCCAGACTTAATTTTATTATTTCCTTTACTGAGATTTCACGGATCCTTCCTAGTCCAAAGTAGCCATTCCCTTTCTGTATTCCCAGAGCATTTCATTCATAATGGCTACATTGAATTAAAAAGCTGAATTATAAAGGAGAAGTAATTGCTTTTACCTGCCCATTATTGATACGTGGCAGGAATTCCTTTGAAAATGGAAAGACATAATTTTATAAATGTTTTACTATTTTGTTGCTGTGTGTGTATGTGTGTATGTTTAGAGAGATTAGTTTAAACTAAGATTTGAATTTAAGCATAAATTCAGAAATAGCACTAAAGAAAAGAATGGAAATATAGCTCTTTATTCTGTGTAAAGTACAATTTATGTCCCAGAAAAAAATGCAGCTTCTAAGTTAGAGATGTTTACTATAATTTTGTTCTTATTTATAAAAGCATGTGTAAATTTGCATTTTTGTGCTAAATCCACTGTATGAATATTTGAGTCAGAATAAGTATAGAACTAATATTAGGATGAGTAATGTTGGTGTAATAAAATGCATTATTCATGAAGAACATATCATTTCTGAATAAACATAAATTCTAGAAACATGGACAAATGGATTAATCTTTCCAACAGAGAAGAAACAAAATTTCATATTTTATAATACATTTGTATTCTTTCTAAGCAGTAATTCTCCTGGATTCTCCCTTAGAACTGAGGCAAGTCACCTAGATTCTCAGAATTTCCAGTATTCAGATCAGAAAAAAATCTTCAAAGAAAAAAAGTTAGAAACACCGGAGCCTACACGTGCTTCACAACTTAAGTACGTATTAACATTTACATTTATTGAATAACTACTCTGTGCTTAGGTGCTGTGTTAGTGATAATTTATATTTATTCAATTTAATTCTTACATTAACCCTAAAAGTCTAAAAATAAGAAATACAGGTTGAGAAAATGTAAGTTTTTTGTTGAGGTTCAAACAACCTTGAAATGTTATAATAAAGAGAAATATTCATGTCTGAGTGAGTCTGCCATTTTGAGCTCTACTGAATTTGTATATGCTAAGAAGGAAATAAGAGTGAATATCACCACAATGGGGCTTCCCTGATGGCTCAAATGGTAATGAATCACTTGCAATGCAGGAGACTCAGGTTCAATCCCTTGGTCAGGAAGATCCCCTGGAGAAGGGAATGCCTACCCACTCCAATATTCTTGCCTGGAGAATTGCAGGAACAGAGGAGCCTGGTGGGTTATAGTCCATGAGGTCACAAAAAGACATAACTGAGTGACTAATATACCTTTCATAATCACAATGGTGTGATCACTCACGTAGAGCTGGACATCCTGAGGTGTGAAGTCAAGGGGGTCTTAGGAAGCATTACTAAACATGAAGCTAGTGGCGGTAATGGAATTCCAGCTCAGCTACTGAAAATACTAAGAGGTGCTTCTGTGAAAGTGCTGCACTCAATATGTCAGCAAATTTGGAAAACTGAGCAGTGGCCACAGGACTGGATAAGCTCAGTTCTCATTCTAATCCCAGAGAAGGGCAGTGCCAAATAATGTTCAAACTACTGTATAAGTTGTGCTCATTTCACATGCTAGCAAGTTTTTGCTCAAAATCCTTCAAGCTAGGTTTCAGCATTATGTGAGCCTAGAACATCTAAATGTACAAGCTGGATTTAGAAAAGGCAGAAGAACCAGAAATCAAATTGCTGACATTGATTGGATCATAGAAAAAAGCAAGGGAACTCCAGAGAAAACATCTACTTCTGTTTCATTGACTACAGTAAAGTCTTTGACTGTGTGGATCATAACAAACTGGAAAATTCTTAAAGAGATAGGAGTACCAGACCACCTTATTTGTCTCCTGAGAAACTTGTACATGAGTCAAGAAGAAACAGTTAGAACCAGATGTGAAACTGCTGACTGGTTCAAAACTGGGAAAGAAATATGATAAGGCTGTATATAGTTACCCTGCTTATTTAACTTATATTCAGAGTGCATCCTGTGAAATGCTCGTTTGGATGAATCACAAGCTGGAATCAAGATTTCTGAGAGAAATAGCAACAATCTCAGACATGCAATAATACCACTCTAATGGCAAAGAGTGAAGAGGAACTAAAGAACCTCTTAATGATTATGAAAGAAGAGAGTGAAAAAAACTGGCTTAAAACTAACTCAACATTCAAAAAACAAAGATCATGGCATCCAGTCCGATCGCCTCATGGCAAATAGAAGGGGAAAAAGTGGAAGCTTGACAGATTTTATTTCTCGGGTTCCAAAAATCACTGAGGACAATGACAGCAGCCATGAAATTAAAAGATGCTTGCTCCTTGGAAGGAAAGCTAAGACAAAGCTAGACAGTGCATTAAAAAGCAGAGACATCACTTTGCCAACAAAGGTCTGCATAGTCAAAGCTATAGTTTTTCCAGTAGTCATGTATGGATGTGCGAGTTGGACCACAAAGAAGGCTGAGCACTGAAGAATTGATGCTTTGAAATTGTGGCACAGGAGAAGATTCCTGAGAGTCTCTTGGACAGCAAAGAGATCAAACCAGTCAATCCTAAAGGAAATCAGTGCTGAATATTCATTGGAATGACTGAGGCTGAAACTGAATCTCTAATCCTTAGGTCACTTGATTCAATGAGCAGACTCATTGGAAAATGCTGAGACTCTTAATGCTGGGAAATATTGAAGGCAATTGGAGAAGGGCATGGCAGAGGATGAGATGATGATGATTAGATGGCATCAGCAACTCAATGGACATGAATTTGAGCAAACTCTGGGAGATACTAAAGGACCTAGGAGCCTAGTGTGCTGCAATACTTGGGGTCTCAAAGAGTTTGGGATGACTTGCAAGTGAATAACATAACAACTAATGTTTTAGAAAGTATTATCAATTATATCCCCAGAAATTGTTTTATAGCTTATTCTTGCCAACTGTTTGAGGGGTATTGAATCGCCACTTCTTGATCTGGATATTTTGATATTATATCCTTATTTTTAATTTATAAACAGTTTTAAATGCCTATTAATATAAAGATAAGATGATTGTAAGTATACCATTCCCATAAATCTAGCTGACATTGCAAAATAAAAGTAAGGCATGGATGTGGTTATAAAATTGGAATAGTAAAGGCATAACATAAAAACAGGAAAATATTTACCTCTACCCACTTCAGAGTTCATCATCCATCAAATGACTGTTCTTACGAATTTCATATAATTTTCCTGAATAATTCCATGACTGTTTAAGTACATATTTTTGTAAATTACTTAAATTCAGTTATCTTTTGCAAGGTTTATTAATTTCACATACTTATACATTGTTCAGCACGTATGATTCTAGCTCATTCTTCTCAACTACTTTTTTCATTAACTATATGTTCACTGATTAGCATGTAATAAAATGTTTTGGTTAAAGTCTATAATTTGCTGTTAAATCAGTACTGCAATAAATATCTTTGTATGTTTTCTTTGGCTACTGTGTGCAAGTGAATTCTCAGGAAAAATTCCTGGTCATGTGATTAACAGATCAAAAAGTACACATGTATTAAACGTGAGACAAACTATCCAACATTCCTATAAAAGTATATTATGGCAAAAATTTGCTCAGTGTATGAGAACATTTGTTTCTGCACAGCCTTGCCAGCCTTGGATCATCAAAGGAATTAACACTTGCAAAATCATGTGATTTTTCTTACTTAATGCATAACTGCTGGACATTACTTCATGTGTGGACTGGATACAACTAGTTATTTTGTGTAGATCACTGCTTGTATTGTGAAGTGTATGTGTGAGTGGGTGGGTGTGGTGTAGCATGGTGTGGTGTGGTGTGCCTCTGTGTCCAAATTAATGACATTGAGCATCTCCCATCAACTGTACGTCAACCTTGATTTCTCACTTTTATACATAACACACAATCAACCAATTGTATTGGTCCTACTTTCAAAATTTATCCAGAATCAAACCATTTATCATGACCTACAGCCATCATATCTCATCTGAATGATTATGACATCCTCTAACTCTTCTATTCTGAACAGAGTAGCTAGTGTGTTACTTTTAAAACATGACAACTCATGTCGCACTCTGTTCAAAATTTCATTCTAATTGAAATCTAGAATCCTGGATGATATATAGTCATTGAGAAATCATCTGATCCTTGACTGTCCTTTTAACCTTGTGTTCAACTCCTCTTGCAGTAGCTGGCTTCCTTTTTGTGCCATACCCTGTCAAGTACCTTGAAAGTGGCATCCCATTATAATTTAAACCAAGATACTCTTTCTCAAGCTACTACCTTCAATAGAACAATTAAAATGCGATTAACTTTCTTCACGTTATTTTTGTATTTGCATATGGAGCATGTATTAACTGCAGAGTCAGAACATATCTGTGCATCACATGTTGGGAAATAGATACAATTGAGCCAGCTACTTTTTCTAAGCTGTTAATCAGGGCATCATACCAGTTACTTCAGACGTTTCAAGGACTTCCCATCATTTTCTTTCAGACTATTTGTCTTGAGCTATAGTGTGGAACATGATTCTCTTAGAGTTAGGAAATAGCATAGTAGAGTGAAAATAGCAAAAATTCCAAACAGTGACTTTGAGTTTCTTTTTCACGATTTATTGTTTAGAATATTGTGAAATTTTTTAAAACTTCTCAGATCTTCTTTTTATCTATAAAATGGCAAAAAATATACATTATAGAATATCTGGAAATTTAGGAAAGGTGTTTAAAGCACTTGCTAGATATGTTGTTAGTCATTGATGAATGCCAATTTTCTCCTTTGTGGAATGCTTAAGTTAATAAAATTGGGACTGTTCTCTAATTCATCTTATATTTCCTTATTTTTTCCTTCTTTTTCCCACCTGCCTCTTGCCTAAGAGTGAAAATGCAGCAGCTGAAAATGATGTCATTGCATTGTTAAATGCCTGTATATGGACCATGGGTGAAAGCACATTATTATAACTGCAGATATGCAATGACAGTAACAAAAAGTGCAGGAAATGAATGATTTTTGAGTCACTAAAGTTGGGATTTTCCTTTTCATAATAAACTTAAGTAGAATTGGGTAAGTTGTTTGAAAGAGGTGTTCAGCTGTCAGTGCTCACATTTCATTATATTATAAATCCAACAATTCTTTACCTATTAATGAGGTGTTTGATAACATGAATAAATTACATATGGTTATGATGTCACATATCTGGTTGAAAACAGTCTTGATGATAGTAGATGTGTGTTCCAATTTACACATAATGAGATATCCTTAGAGAGCTCAACTACTACAGCCTAATTATTCCAGAATGTTGCTGTTTCTTTTATTATTCCCCAAGATGACACCGGCAACTTTAATGAAATTTTCCAATACTGTGTGTTTTCGTAAGACTAATTATGTTTCTTTTCATATCAAAAAATATGTAGTTTAAAAAAGAACATTTCTTTAAATATATTTGTAAATTCCAACACCTTAAATGTGTTACATATATATAATACTATATATAATGTATAATATTTCTAGAGTTAACCAAAGAAATGGATGATATAGAAGATAGATGTTTGATAGATCCACATATTTTATAGATAGATAGAGCTTTAGATCGCTGTAAGGTATTGACATTATTAGGAAAGTCAGTTTAGAAGGGGACCAAAGTTTTGTTTAATATCCTTTCAAAATTCAGTATGATTTAGAATTTACGGTCATCTATTTTATTCTGGACTATATTCTGAACACTATGTTGGTTCCTGAGAAGCGCAACTAAATGTAAATCCTACTGGAAGAGACTATATGCAATCAGAATATTAATAGACTATACATAGAAATGTTAATAGAAAGCTGTAATGGATAAAAATTGATGAAATAAGTGCTATGACAACATGTAGATATTATTTTTTTCTGATTGGATTGCAATAGAATAATTTGTGGGTGATGTGGCATTTGATCTCAGCTTGGAAGAATGAGAATTTTGTATGTGACTAAAGCGTCTGCCTACAATGTAGGAGACCCAGGCTCAATCCCTGGGTTGGGAAGATCTCCTGGAGAAGGAAATGGCAACCCATTCCAGTATTTTTGCCTGGAAAATCCCTTGGATGGAGGAACCTTGTAGGCTACAGTCCGTGGGGTCACAAAGAGTCGGCCACGACTGAATGACTTCACTTTCACTTTTGGAATAAGAAGCTATAAACTTAAGATATTCACTTAATAGAAAAAGGGAAACTCATTAACTTTCTGAAAGGAACATTATGACCATCTAGTTTAAATAAAAATATTTGTATTAAAATAAAAAAAATTCATCACATATTAAATAATAAAGATAGGAAAAATTTCATGAGCATATAAATTTTAGTCTGATTCTTATGAGAAATATATGTACCATGAATGTATCCACATAAGGGCATTGCCTGAAATATTAAAGAAAATATACTACAACATTAGGAATAACTGGTATATCTGGTGATAATCTAAATATTAACATTGTAAATTTCTTCAATTGACATAAAGGGAAACTATGATAAACATAGACAGTGTGTTAAAAGTAGAAAAGACCTTTGCTGACAAAGTTCTGTATAGTCAAAATGTGTTTTTTCCAGTAGCCATGTACAGTTGTGAGAGATGGGCCATAAAGAAGGCTCAGCACTGAAGATATATGTTTTTGAATTGTGGTGCTGAAGAAGACTCTTAAAAGTTCCTTGGGCTACAAGAAGATCAAACCAATTAATCTTAAAGGAAATCAACCCTGAATATTCATTAGAAACAATGTTGCTGAAGCTTCAATACTTTGGCCACTTGATGTGAAGAGCTGACTCATTGGAAAATAACTTGATGACTGGAAAACATCTTGATGAAAGATTGAAGAGAAAAAGATGAGGGTGGCAGAGGATGAGATGGTTAGATAGCGTCACTGACTCAATGGACATGAATTTGAACAAACTGCAGAAGATTACAGAGGACAGAACAGCCTGGTGTGCTACAGTCCATGGAATTGCAAGGAGTCGGACATTAATGACGGCAAACAACAAATGATGATAATGGCATAATGTGTTATAAATTCTTAGAAAAAAATTTACACCTCGTTTACTTCTTTTGATCATGTTGTTTGAATTTGTGACTTTGGGTAGGGTTGGAGAAGCTTATCAAATCACAAAATAAAACAAAATGAGTTCTAAATTTTAATAAGTGAATGACTTCCTAGAAACGAAATGTTGTCTTTCAGTGAAAACTGTATAGTGAATTGAGCCGAAAGAAACCAAATGTTGAGAAATGACGTTGGGGAATGAGAAAACCTTTTATAAGTATTTCAACATAAAAGCAATTCAAAACAAAAGACTCCAAGTCCATTATTAAAGAGCATATGAAATCTACAATAACATTGAAATAGCTGTGCTGCTGATCTGCTTTTACAATGAGTACTTAATAAAATTTATTTTCTTTTAAAATGATGCAGCAACTGATATTGCCATCTGAACTTAAAAGCTCCACTCTGATGAACATAAAAGTGATAGAAATAAACATTTAAGTCTAAATAAATCATTATCTAGGTAACACACATTCCAGGGTATTGAGAGTTAGACAATAAATGGCATTGATACAATTCTGTAAGAACTCAAATGATGCTTTCCAGTATTATGTAGATATGTAGAAAAATGATTAACAAATTAGAAGGTACTAGATTTTAAGTGTGATTTTTAAAATGAGAAAGAATGTAGGAAGAAGCTTTAAAAAGCACTGGTATGATAATTTAAAAGGCATTTATGTTTAAGGATAGCTTAAATAATTTTTGTTAGAATCAAAAGTAAGATTCTTATTAATACACACAGTTGTGGTGATAAATGGTAATTTTCCCTTAACTTTTCTTTCTAATATTTCATTGGTAGTCTATAGAAGTACTACAGGTTTCCTTTTATTAATTTTGTATCCTGCACTTTATCAAATGACCTGATAAGTTCTGATAATTTTTCTGGTGGCATCTGTAGGATTTTCTATGTATAGTATCATGTCATCCCCAAACAGACAGTTTTAGTTCTTCTTTTCAAATTTGAAATTTCTCTTGTTTTTCTCTCCTAACTGCTGTGACTAGGACTTCAAAGCTATGGTGAACAAAAATGGTGAGAGTAGGCATCCTTGCCGTGTTCCTGATCTTGGAGGAAATGCTTTCAGCTTTTCACTATTGAGTATGATGTTAACTCTGGGTTTGTTGCATATGGTCTTTATTATGTTGAGGTATGTTCCCTCTATGCTGGCTTTCTGGAGAGTTTTTTTTTTTT
Source organism: Capricornis sumatraensis (assembly GCF_032405125.1). Taxonomy (NCBI): domain Eukaryota; kingdom Metazoa; phylum Chordata; class Mammalia; order Artiodactyla; family Bovidae; genus Capricornis; species Capricornis sumatraensis. The sequence goes on from NC_091078.1 coordinate 9,106,478, forward strand.
TTTAATCACAAATAGATGTTGAATTTTATCAAAAGCTTTTTCTGCATCTATTGAGATTATCATATGGTTTGTATTCTTCAATTTGTTAATGTGGTGTACCACATTGTTTGATTTACAGATATTGAAAAATCCTTGCATCCCTGAGATAAATCCCACTTGACTATGGCATATGATTAAAGTATTGCTGGATTTGGTTTGCTATATTTTGTTGAGGATTGATGCACCCATGTTCATCAGTGAAACTGGCTGGTAATTTTCTTTTTTTGTTGTTGTAACTTTGCCTGGCTTTAGTATCAGAGTGATGCTGGCCTCATAGAATGAGTTTGGAAGTGTTCCTTCCTCTGCAGATTTTTGGGGAATGGTTTCAGAAGCATGGATTTTAACCGTCTCTAAATGTTTGCTAGAATTCACCTGTGAAGTCGTCTGGTTGTGGACTTTTGTTTGCTGGGAGTTTTTAAGTGACTGATTTAATCTCATTACTGGTAATTGGTCTATTCATTTTTTTCTATTTCTTTCTGGTTTAGTCTTGGAAGACTGTACTTTTCTGAAAGAATATAGTCTTACAGAATATAGTCTTTGATCTCAATTGAATTAAATTATTAATAAAAATATATTGCTAAGAATTTTTATATTCATACTGTTTCGTTCATTTTTATAAATCTGTTTTTTACTTACATATGTACATTATTTCACTTCTTTCTTATATAATTTTATCCTACTACTTTTTCTGATATTGTTAATTTTCTCTTATTACTATTCAGATTGTCATAATTGGCATTTTAAAAGCACTTTGTATCCTGTTTGGAAAGTTCATGCCAAAATTTAAGTGATCTCTTTCTTTTGTAATATGTGGAGACATTTTATTCCTTAATCTGCTGCAGATTACATGGTTAGAACTTTATCTAAGCTAAATAACTCCATGTGTTGACTTTTCCTTCAGTCTGACGATAAGTAAATCATCTGAAGTTTATAGGAGTTGAAGATGTTTCTTTACTGAATTTTGTCACTAATATAGTTTTTTGTTTTTATTTTCATGCTCTATAAATTGTCAGACTAATACATAAGAAAGGAGTTTGAATACAGTTGCTCATTTCCATATCTTCTGAAATTCTCTTTGTATTTCCACATTAGAAAGAAACTGTTTACATGACCTATTCTTTAATATTTTTATTCTATCAAATATATTCATGTATGTTGATAGATGCCTCTAGCTATATTTCAGAGCAATGTGCAGATATAAAACAAAAAGTATATGAAATTGTTATGGGAAAATATTGACAAAATGTAACATTTTTCTTATATAACAAATTCTTAGCTGCTCCATTGTAGAGGTTTTCTTTTTGAGTAATGAAGAGTCTTAGCCATCGACTCGAGATTTTTTTCTGACTCTTAAATGATGTGATAATACCAATTCAAAAAAATAAATAAATTTCTTTAATATTTCTAAGACTGAATCACTTTTTCCCTAATGTATGTGCTTATGGATATCATTCCCTCATGATATAAATATAGATTAAATTAGTAGAAAGAAATGACTTTCCATTCTGTGTTGAACTTAGGTATTTCCAGAGATGAACTTCCTCCCTGGAAATAAAAATAGTCTTCATTCATGAATTTTTTTTGAGGCAAAATAGTACAGGTTTTGAAGAGGCAAACTTGAAATCAATTCCGGTTTTTCCAAGTAGAAGTGTGGTCATAGATGTTTCATACACTTTATTAGTATCAGTTTTCTTTTCAGAATTGAGAATCATAATGTCTATCATGGAATCAGGAATTATACATACGCAGAAGACTTACTTTAAAATGCACAGCTTTTATTAACCATTGATACTTGATTCAAAAGTTCTTTCCGATTTCTTATATTGTTTACATCAGCTGTCATTTGAAGAAAGTTTTTTTATCCTTTGTGTCAACCCTTAGAGTGAGGGCAGATTTTTAAAATTTGCTTTAGCTCTACCTGGGCCACTTCCTAAAGGTTTTCAGGTCTCTGAGAGGTAACACTTCTACAGTTTCTGCATCACACCACATTAGAGGTGAAGGAACAAAGAGAATAAAGCCTTTGAAAGAGAAGGAGAAATCTAGGATTCAGTGATCCTGATTCTAAGGAAATCATTTTGTTCTTGAAATACGTTACAAATTCTCTTGAGGATGAAGTGAGTAAGTTACCACAAGCTATTAGAGGTTCTATTAATAAACACCATGGATTTTACAAAATTGGTGTGAAAGTTTCCAAAGCATTGTAATGCTAAATAAACTAACCACATGTAAACAAGCAAACCAAAAAGCAAGTTGCGTTTTCCCAGGTGGCATGAGTGGTAAAGAACCTGCCTGGCAATGCAAAAGACAAGAGACATGGGTTCGGTCCCTGGGTTGGGAAGATCCCCTGAAAAAGGGGGTGGCAACCCACTCCAGTATTGTTGCCTAGAGAATGCTCTGGACAGATGAGCTGGCATCTTACAGTTCATAGGGTCACAAAGAGTTGGACACGACTGAAGTGACTTAACACAGAATTTATTTTCACATACTTCTATTAGAGCCTTTAAATGTTATGTGTATTTATACATATGAATTCACTGATATTTCATAATTCATGAATGTATGTATTCATGAATCCATTCTGCACTATGACTAAATACTTTCTCAGTAACTATAGCTACAAAATATACCTTACAATGTTCATATTCTATTTTATTCTCCAAAATTTTCTAACTCCTCCTGTTTCAGTCCTCTTCCATACACATTTTAGGAATTATAAAAATAAGCTCCATAAATAAGAGATTCATTACAAGTACATTAAATGTTAATATAAGAATATACCTATAATATTGAATGTTCCTATTTATCAGTATAGTTTTTTTCAAATATTCTTCATAGGGATAATTTTTTAGATATCCAGAAGTCTGTTTCCATTGTATTGGATTGATTATCACATACATAGGTATGTATGGATTAACAATGTACTTGAAACATTATGGGTATTAATATCATTCACTGTGTCTTTCCAGAATACTTTTACTATGTTATTCTTTCTTATGAAATTTATATATCACCACATTATAAGGAAATAATATATTCTGAAGCATGATTTCTATTTTATTCTATATGAAACAAATAGTTTAAGTAAGAATTTTCTGAGAAAAATCTCCAAACACTCTTTTAATGTACCTAAGCAGAAATGATACAATAACATCTCTATCAAAAACTCATGGTAATATTAAATATTTTGTATATCTAGGCATTTAATCACTTGCCATATATCTTGCCTGGTTTGGATTATTCAGCAGGAGAGAGGCAAATTCTCCCCTGGGTAAGGAAGATATTAAATTTTAATTTGTAGGGAGCTTTGTTGTCAAATGAAAAACATCTGGCTATTTAGGAGCAGACAGATGTTCAAATAAATTTTTCATTTTTCATAAAAAGTGTCTGTTACCTGGCTGCAACCTTAGTATGAATTCCTGGAAAATAAAAATGTTTCATTCATTCATATATTCAAATCATATGGGTAACTAAAAATCAGCAGAATCACAGAGGCCAGTTCATTACTATGTTTCATTGCAATTATAATTAACAAATTATCTTTGTTTCTTATCTGCACGCATTTTGTTAAGTATGTACCACTTCTTTGTGGTATTAGAAGATCTTAATTACCAGAGACGATCCAAAAAGCCTCATTAAATTCTCAAACACAGAAAACTAATACAAAAAATTTCTTAAGAATGTGCCTATAAATTTTTCCTGAAATATTTTTTAAACTTATAGAGGGAAGGTAGTTTAGCAATGCCTTATGTAAAAATGCCAGAATACCATAGATTTAAAGCTACCTACATGATGAAATCGCTGGTGGCTCAGCAGTAAAGAATCTGCCTACCAATGCAGATGTGGATTTGATCTCTGGGTCAGGAAGATCTCCTGGAGAAGGAAATGGCAACCCACTGTAGTTTTCTTGCCTGGGAAATCCCATGGACAGAGGAGCCTGGCAGCAACAGCCCACAGGTTTGCAAGAGTCAGGCATGATTTAGCTACTAAACCACCACCACCACATGATGAAATAGAAAACGGGATGAACCTGATGATGAACTGAAATTATAAAGAATGATAGACCATAACATTCTAGACTGCAAGCCAACCCTTCTAAGTGTCCATTGGTTTGAAAATATTAACATTTCATTTTTAGATGAACTACTACATCATTTTAACCACATTTGGAAGTTCAGTATAGTACAGGCATTCTAAATTAGGAAGCAGTAAAGCTCAACGTGCAGAAAACGAAGATCATGGCATCCGGTCCCATCACTTCATGGGAAATAGATGGGGAAACAGTGGAAACAGTGTCAGACTTCATTTGGGGGGGCTCGAAAATCACTGCAGATGGTGACTGCAGCCATGAAATTAAAAGACGCTTACTCCTTGGCAGAAAAGTTATGACCAACCTAGATAGCATATCAAAAGCAGAGACATTACTTTGCCAACTAAGGTCTAGTGAAGGTATGGTTTTCCCAGTGGTCATGTATGGATGTGAGAGTTGGACTGTGAAGAAAGCTGAGCGCCGAAGAATTGATGCTTTTGAACTGTGGTGTTGGAGAAGACTCTTGAGAGTCCCTTGGACTGCAAGGAGATGCAACCAGTCCATTCTGAAGATCAGCCCTAGGATTTCTTTGGAAGGAATGATGCTGAAGCTGAAACTCCAGTACTTTGGCCACCTCATGCGAAGAGTTGACTCATTGGAAAAGACTTTGATGCTGGGAGGGATTGGGGGCAGGAGGAGAAGGGGACGACAGAGGATGAGATGGCTGGATGGCATCACTGACTCGATGGACATGAGTTTGGGTGAACTCTGGGAGTTGATGATGGACAGGGAGGCCTGACGTGCTGTGGTTCATGGGGTCACAAAGAGTCAGACACGACAGTGTGACTGAGCCTAATAAATCAGCTCTTTTTATGAAAAAAGTATTAAATTCTCCTAAATATATACATAGAAATGGAATTGCTGGCTCTTGAGATAACTCTGTGTTTACATTTTTAAGGAAAAACTTTTCACTCAGTTTATAGTCTTTGTACTGTTGGCAAAAATTACTTTTTCATAGGCATATGGTATTTTTTTGGACTATCAGTTCTATTCCTTTGATCTATATATCTGCATGGGTTTTGCTCTTTTTTCTTCTAATGGTGCATATTGCATTGCTTGGTTTTCATGTGTAGGACCACCCTTGCCTTTCTGGGTTGCCTCAAACTGTCATGGTGTGCTCCTTAGTATATGTTGCTGGTTTCAGTTTGCTAGTATTTTTTTTTGAAAATTTGCTAATCTCTATTCATAAGAAATATTGGTCTATAGTTTTCTTTCTCTTAATGCCTTTTTTAAATACTTGTCTGTTTTTAAAATTATTATCGTAAGAGTGGCCTTATGGAATCAGTTTGAAAGTGTTTTCTCCACTTTTTTTTTTTTTTTAAATTTGTGAGAGATGATGTGTTCTTTTGTAAAATAGTCCTAGGCTTTGCTCTCTGTAAGTTTTAAAAATTAGTGATTCAACTTTTTTGCTTGTTATTACTATATTCAGTTTTTGTTTCTTTTAAAAGAATTTTTGTGTCTTTTTAGAAAATTTTTAGTTTATCTGGTTATCTAATTTGTTAGCATATTTGTTTTCATAGTATTCTCTCATAATCCTTTTTTATTTCTCTAAATTTGGTAGTAATGTCCTCTTTCTCACTGCTGGCATTAGTAATTTTCCTTCCTTTTTCTTAGTCAATTTAACTAAATGTTTGTTACTTTTACTGACTATTTTTTGGAATGATCAACTTTTTGTTGTTGCTGATTTCCTCTATTTTTCTATTTTACTTCTGCTCTAATATATTTTATTTCCATCATTTATCTTTGGTTCAGTTTCCTCTTCCTTTCATACTTTCTTAAGATGTGATTTTAGGTTATTTTAAAACTTGTCTTCTTTTTTATTTAAAAAAAAAGAAAGAATTCACTATGGTAAATTTCCCTATGGTAAATTTCTCTCTAAGAATGACTTTAGGATGTGCTTTGGTTTTTGTTTTTTTCATTCCATCTCATTTAATTTGCATAATGATTTATTCTTTGATTCATTAGTTATTTAGGTGTACATTCTTTAATGTCTATATAGTTGTGGATTTTCCAAATTTCCTTCTGTTACTGATTTCTAATGTAATTTTACTATGTAGAATGTAAAGTTTGTTTATGTAAAGTCTGTTATATTTGCATATGTAAAACAAACTTTGTAGAATTTCAAGCTGTTTAAATTTATTGAGACTTGCTTTATGGCTTAGCATATGGTCCGTCCTGAAGAACATTCCTGGCGGTGCTGCCGGAGGAAGGGTTTTATAGGTGTAGTTGACTTATAGTGTTGTTCTAGTCATCTCTTTTCTTTTGGATCTTCTGTCTCATTGTTCTAACCACTATGGAATTTTAGATATTGAAATATCCAACTCATAGTGTAGAAAAATGGAATTATCCCTTTCATTCTGTCATTGTCTGCTTAATGAATTTGCGGGTTCTGGTTTTATAGATGATTATGAAGCAAATCCTAAACACTATGTAATTTTAGCTATAAATTTCTCAGTAGTATACCTAAATGGTAAGAACCTGTTTAACATAACAACATAACATAACAACAATACCGTTATTTTGACTGTTGAAATTGACAATAGTTACTTAAAGCAATTGCTTATTCAGAGTTCAGATTTCCCAGATTGCCGAACATTGACTTTTATTTTCATTCTCTATTTTCTTTTACTCTTCTACTCCCTTTTAAGATGCATATGTTTATGCAACCACCAAGGTATGGAACATTCCCACCATCCAGACGATTCCCATATGTCCCACCAATAAAATATCATATATTCATATGTAACTACTATTCCGACATTAGTTTTACCAGTTTTTGAAGGTCAGGTGACTGAAATCATAGTTTTTTGTGCTTGGTTTCCTTCACTCAACATTTTGTCTTTGAGTTTTAACCATGGTATTACATGCACTATGTTGTAGTACCACGATTAGGATTTGAGTTATGATTTTCCAAAAAGAGCATATCAATAGTAGTTTATTCTTTATCATTGCTCTGATGATTTCCATTGCCTATCTATACAATAATTTGTGTAGTCTATTCTAATGTACATAGACATTTAGACTGTTTCACATGGCACTCAGTAATAGAGTATACATACGCTTATCTTTAGAAGATAATCTCAAACTTCTATCTATAAAAACATCTATAAATATCATCTATAAAAACAGAACCCCCAAATTCATTAAGCAAACAATGACAGAATGAAAAGGATAATTCACTTTTTCTACAATATGAGTTGGATATTTCAATATCTAAAATTCCATAGTCGTTAGAACAACGAGGCAGAAAATCCAAAAGAAAAGAGATGACTAGAACAGAGTAGTTACATTAATTTCAACTCCAGACATCATTGTGTAAATGCTACATTTAACCCATAATCTTGAAAATACAAGATGTTGCTATAACACTTTTAAAGACAGTAGGTCTCTAAATTATGACTGCAGTTGTTTCTCTCTAATGCCTTCAAATGACTGAGTTTTTCTTCCCCCAATCTTTGTAGCTGTTTTTGACAGGAACATTACTGCTTTATAAATAAGCACAATGTTTTTACACAGTTTATTTAAATTACAACCCAATAAACTCCATACGTTTCAGTTGATTGATTTGGCTCTTAAATTTATTTTAATCTACAGGTTTTCACTCTGTTTCTTCTTCCCTGGCTATTATTTATTGAAAGAAAAAATCATTTGTCTTGTGGAGTCTCTAACAGTCTGTAGTTTACTAATTCATCCCCATGGTGTCACTAATCATTTCTTTTTTTCTATTATTTGCAATAATAGATGTATGAAGCTTTAAAAGGCCCTGACTTGATGTTTTTTGGCAAAAACACTTTATATTATGTGTGGAGTTATAATTTTCCAAAGAGAACATATCGACAAGTTGTCACTTTTTTTTTTTTTTAACTTTGCAATATTGTATTGGTTTTGCCACACATCAACATGAATCCACCACGGGTTTTTTTATAATATTCAGTTCAGTTCAGTCACTCAGTCATGTCTGACTCTTTGAGACACCATGGACTGCAGCATGCCAGGCATCCCTGTTCATCACCAACTCCCAGAGTTTTCTCAAACTCATGTCCATTGAGTCAGTGATGCCATCCAACCATCTCATCCTCTGTCGTCCCCTTCTCCTCCTGCCCTCAATTTTCCCCAGCATCAGGGTCTTTTCAAATGAGTCAGTTCTTTGCATCGGGTGGCCAAAGTATTGGAATTTCAGCTTCAGCATCAGTCCTCTCCATGAATATTCAGGACTGATTTCCATTAGGATGGACTAGTTGGATCTCCATGCAGTCCAAGGGACTCTCAAGAATTTTCTCCAACACCAGGGGTCAAAGCATCAATTCTTCAGCAATCAGCTTTCTTTATAGTCCAACTCTCATATCCATACATGACTACAAACCATAGCTTTGACTAGACGGACCTTTGTTGGCAAAGTAATGTCTCTGCTGTCTAGGTTGGTCATAACTTTTCTTCCAAGGAGAAAGCGTCTTTTAATTTCATGTCTGCACTCACCATCTCCAGTGATTTTGGAGCCCTCCAAATTAAAGTCTGTCACTGTTTCCACTGTTTCCCCATCTATTTGCCATGAAGTGATGGAACCAGATGCCATGATCTTAGTTTTCTGAATGTTGAGTTTTAAGCCAACTTTTTTTACTCTCCTCTTTCACTTTCATCAAGAGACTCTTTAGTTCTTCACTTTCTGCCATAAGGGTGGTGTCATCTGCATATATGAGGTTATTGCTGTTTCTCCCAGTAATCTTTATTCCAGCTTGTGCTTCATCCAGTCCAGTGTTTCTCATGATGTACTCTGCATATAATTTAAATAAGCAGGGTGACAATATACAGCCTTGACGTACTCCTTTCCTGATTTATAATGTTAGTGTCTATTAATAATTATTCCCCTGATCTTTTATATCAGTAGATATTGAAAATTGTGCTGTTCTTATTAGCTTAATACTTCTTTAAGGATAACATTTTCCTCCTTATCTGGCTAGTTTCCAGTAACAATAAGAAAAATAAGGTGATACAAGTTAAATACTTAATATTTTCCCTTTATTTACCAACATTTTGACAGATAAGTTGAATACATATTTTAAATATTTAATGTTTTCCCTTTATTTACCAGTGTTTTGACTGATAAGTTGAATACATATTATCCTCTAAATAGGGCTAATGGCTTTATTATTTTTATACTTATATGATCATCTTAATGGATTTTTATACAAATATTTCAGTTACAGCAGTCTTTGAGAACATTCTTGCTATGTGGTAAGACAAAATATTTCAGGCTTGTCTTGTCTATTTCTTGTCCCTGATTTGGGTAGGCTTCTGTGGAAGAAGCTTTGGTTCCTTTTAGAAAAGAATGATAATTAGAATTTTCAGTATGGACAAGAAGGGTGTTCTTTGCTACAGGAAGTTATTATGCCTAGGTTCTTTCTGGAAACAGAGCTAGAAAACATAATTTTTAAGGATTAAATTTAATGTGTTAATGATGATACTTCCAAGTTGAATTCAGGAATACAGGGTTTTAGTGTTGTGACATAAATATTTTTTCTCTCCCCTTTCCAGTGCTGAGATTTCTGCTTCTCAAGAGCATCAATATGATTAGTCATCTATTTCATGCCATAATATACTCACATCTCAGAATAACAATACTTTCAATAGAATCATAAAAATGTATTTATCATCAATAGCCTTTCTTTTTTAGTTTTAATTTTGGAATTGACTCAGGTTACACAGACAATTTTAGAGATATAGGGTCCTTTAAAGTGCTTAAGGCTTAAGGTGGCTCAGTGGTAAAGAATCCACCTGGCAATGCAGGAGACACAAGTTCCATCCCCAATCCCGGGAGATTCCCAAATGCCCTGGAGTGTCACAGTTACTGAGCATGTGCTCTAGATCCCAGAAGCAGCAACTACTGAGCTGGCATACTGTAGAGCTTGTGCTCCACAACAAGAGAAGCCCCTGCAATGAGAAGCCCATACTTGCTGCAGCTAGAGAAAAAGCCTGTGCAGCAACAAAGACCCAGCACAGCCAAAAATAAATAAATAAAATTATATTAAAAAAATGCTTACGCCCTCAACTAGATCAGAGGTTCATTTTTTGGTCTTTACTGTGTATTTTAGGTGTTGTTTTATAAAACTAATTGTATTGTATAGTTATGTAAAATATTTACATAGTTCCAAAATACAGTCCCTGACTTTTACATAAATTATAAATTTCACTTATTGTTTTTGTGTAATGATAGTCTTCATCATTTTATTGGAAGAAAAATTTAATAAATCATTTATTCATTAAGCCTATATTGATATTAAAATAATTAGAATTAATAGGTGATGATTAGAGTGTAAGGAGAAGTGAAAGATTGGGTTCCTGATGCATGTAAGGAGATATATTAGGACGTTTCACCTACTTTCTCTTTCAATTCTCATTGCAACATTCTGATTATTTTCTTTTAATATACTATTACTAAGGAATACATTGAGGATAAAATGGTTTCAGTAACCTTAAAAATTCATGTATGTAGTCAGTATAATATTTGTGTTTAAATGTAGGTGTATTACCAGCTAGGTTCTTTGCATTGTATACTATCAAATTAAAGTAAATAAGTTAACATTTGTATAATTTCTTATAGAATTCTACACCTAATTGCATCCTCAGAATAATATTGGAAGAAATTTACTTTCATGTTTTACAACAGTGTTGACTCTAGATCCTAATCTTTCTATGTTACTTATATTTTAAGTTTGTTTTCTAGCACCTTAACTGATTTGCAGAATATTGGGTTGGATCTAAATTCATGTATGTATGTATATATATATATATATATAGGAACAAAAGGCTGAGCTGAATGAGAGGTTGACTTATATTTCAATATAAAGACAGAGTTATATTAGTTTTTATGAATATTCTAAGTTGTTAAAGTTGCCAAGGTTTATGTTTTTTTCATATGTTCTGCTCTGAATTCTATTTGTTTCTCTTCTATACACTTAAAGGAACATCACAAGTTTTCTGATTTCCATTAACATGCACATTCCCTTACAGGTGCACTTTTCCTTTAAAAATGAGCTATGCACCAATGACATTGACAGCAGAAATACACTGCATATAAGGCGGTTCAGTAGTGTATGTGCATTTCTTTTATCTGTTGGGATTGCATTAAAAAGTGCAGGGAGGCCTGGCATTCCGCAGTCCATGACTGAGCGACTGAACTGAACTGAAAAAAGGTCATTGGAAGCTGCTAATGTCAATTAGTCCTATATAAAGTAAGACTGATTATCTGTTCTAAGAGAAAGTTACCCCCAAGACCTTGTTTTAATAGCACAGAAAACGTGGATTTTTACCAACTCTGAAACATGGTGTAGCAATTTCACAAACAGTCTTATCTTTGTTTCAGAATGAGACTGTGTTGTTTAGCAATTGGTGAAAGTACTCAAGTTCTGGCAGTTCCATGGTCCCTTCCTTGGGTAAAATGAATTCCACCTTAGCTAAAATGTTTTCTGAAATCATCACAAAGTATTAAGAACCAGGTTTCTTTCACCTTTATCAACCTCGGGCACAAAATAAGGGAATACTGAACAGAAGATATCAATAGAGATGAATAGTTTTATAACATTTCAATTTTCATATGCAAAAGGTATTCTCATTCTTTTAAATATGAAGCAGATGAAAAAGGAAAAGAAAATAACTTGAAAGAGTCAGTGTAGTTGAAAAGATATCCCAGGCTCTGCCTCTGACTTGTGAGGAGAAGCCATCACAACCAGGTTCAAATCTACCTCTCATGCCTCTTTGCTTTGTCTTTGCAGGAGACAAGATCTCCTAACACCTCAAGCCATTGAAGTGAATTAGCAGCTTTGGACAAATGCTGCCAGACCTTTGGCACACAATTCAGGATGGCTAGCATCTACCCAGCCCTCTCATTATAGTTGCCATAGCGGATAGCATACCCTAACATCTGTGAAAACAGACCTCTCCAGGCCTCATTCTGCAGGATGCATACAGGCACTAGGGAATCTGCACAATTTCATGAAGTGTGGATAGCTGTGTTTCAGTTATCATCAAATACTTAGGGAGTTTAACTGCAACATAAATCGATGCTTAACTAAGGCACATTTGCTGTAACCAGAACTTTTCTGGGGGAGCAGTGGTTACTTCCATTACATTCAGTATAACAATCACAATTACTTTCTGAAATGTGATATTCTTATTTTTTTTAATAACTGCATTAATAACTTCCCCATGTCCACATGGCTAGTAAGTGGCAGGGAGAGAACTTGAAATAAAAAGTCTCTGTTTTTTGGTCCAAACACTTTTCTATGTCATTTCATCTTCTCCACTTACAGTGATTCTGTACTCTAAACTCTGTACTCTGAGTTGATAAACATGAGGAATCAAAAGGACAGTGACACTTTCACCTAAATAAAACAAAAAGCTACCACTGAAAAGGGGAAATTATAAAGGAAGAAAAGCAGAACAGCCATTGAATGAAAGCCTAAAAATGTGCTTAGACCTCAGCTCTCCAGTAAAGAACTTTATTATGTTGTCATTATACTTTTTGTTACTTATAAATCTCAAAAAGAATCATGGTTCATTATAGTTATGATACTTTGTGTACTAAACAAGATTCTTCTGAAACCCATTGTCTCATGTTTACTTTTCAATAATTCTACAGAATAATCACTATTATTATTCTGATCTTTCCTTTATAAATCAAGAAACAAATAATCAGATAGGTGAAGTGATTTACTGTGTTTGTACAGTGAGCAAGTAACAGAGTCAAGATTTGAGCTCAGTTCTTCTGACTCCAAAATAAAGGGGACAATTTACTTTCCTAAGTCTCCTCCTATAATCAAAGAGATTTTCTCAAATGTGGAAACTACCATTTTCCCAGGTCATCAAATTCAGTGCAAGACAATAGGCCAACATTTCCAGACCATTTTTGCAGAAGTACCAAAAAGTTCATGTTGTGGGAGAATCATTGGGTGCCTAAGTCTTGAAAAGAATAAAGAATTTAGGATTGAAAACTGACTTTTAAAAGTGCTGGCAGTAAATTGAACTGGAAATGTTTAGGTTAATTTGACGTTATATTTTGGACAAGTTTTATTCTCTTGATTTTCTTTTAGTGATAGGATAACCTAAATGACAAGAAAGCTTTGGAATAAATGAAGTTATAAAGATTGTGATGTTTTCTAATCTGACTATAGTCCTTACAGTTTAGGGTTTGACAGATTGAATCACTTAAATATATAGGTGGCTAACTTTCCCGATGCTTATGCATCTTAATTTTAAAAGAAAATTCTCTCTTTTATACAAGATACTATTTTGAAGTTTACAGAACTGGACATCCTGATATTAATCATGTATACTATCATGTAAGAATTGAATCGCCAGTCCATGTCTGACGCAGGATACAGCTTGCTTGGGGTTGGTGCATGGGGATGACCCACTGAGATGTTATGGGGAGGGAGGGGAGGGGGGTTCATGTTTGGGAACACATGTAAGAATTAAAGATTTTAAAATTAAAAAAAAAATCATTAAAAAAAATAAAATAAAATAAAATGAATAAGATTTAAACTTTGCTCTTTTCACAAAGAGTTGGGGATTACTTAGTGACTGAACAACAACTTTTAAATTAAAACACTGTATTTGGATTTAAAAATTAGAAAAACTAGACAATATAAAATACATTTATACACTGCTATGTATAGAATAGATAACTAATGAGAAAGTACTGTATAGCACAAGGCACTCTACTCAATGCTCTGTGGTGACAAAGACGGAGTATATGTATTCTTACAGCTGATTTACTTTGCTGTATAGCAGAAATTAACACAACATTGTAAAGCCATTAAGCTCTAATGAAACACACACACACACTTAAAGCTAAAGCTATCTTTAAAAAATTTGGCAACAATCTCTATGAGGATAGTTCACTGTTTTTCTTTATCCCTTGTTTTAATTTTTAACCTAAGCCATAATTACATAAAAGAAAGAATAAAAATCAATTGAAACAAAAGTATCCAAAACTTCTATAATACTATGAAAATATGTTTATATTGATTGCTTGTAAACTGTTACAACTACTGCATGCTCAATAGGCCCATTATCTTCTTTGAGAGATGAAGGTGGTAATAACATGAATTTGGCTAAAACACTTTTGAATGAAACCTAATCATCTCAGATGGAAGTTTTTTTTTAATTAAACTTTTATAATAAAACATTGGAAAAGAAGAAGTAAAACTCTCACTGTTTGCAGATGACATGATCCTCTACATGGAAAACCCTAAAGACTCCACCAGAAAATTACTAGAGCTCATCAATGAATATAGTAAAGTTGCAGGATATAAAATCAACACTCAGAAATCCCTTGCATTCCTATACACTAATAATGAGAAAGTAGAAAAAGAAATTAAGGAAAAAATTCCATTCACCATTGCAACGAAAAGAATAAAATACTTAGGAATATATCTACCCAAAGAAACTAAAGACCTATATATAGAAAACTATAAAACACTGATGAAAGAAATCAAAGAGGACACTAATAGATGGAGAAATATACCATGTTCATGGGTCAGAAGAATCAATATAGTGAAAATGAGTACACTACCCAAAGCAATTTACAAATTCAATGCAATCCCTATCAAGCTACCAGCCATATTTTTCACAGAACTAGAACAAATAATTTCAAGATTTGTATGGAAATACAAAAAAAACCTCAAATTGCCAAAGCAATCTTGAGAAAGAAGAATGGAACTGGAGGAATCAACTTGCCTGACTTCAGGCTCTACTACAAAGCCACAGTCATCAAAACAGTATGTTACTGGCACAAAGACAGACATATAGATCAATGGAACAAAGCCCAGAGATAAATCCACACACCTATGGACACCTTATCTTTGACAAAGGAGGCAAGAATATACAATGGAGTAAAGACAATCTCTTTAAAAAGTGGTGCTGGGAAAACTGGTCAACCACTTGTAAAAGAATGAAACTAGATCACTTTCTAACACCACACACAAAAATAAACTCAAAATGGATTAAAGATCTAAATGTAAGACCAGAAACTATAAAACTCCTAGAGGAGAACATAGGCTAAACACTCTCAGACATAAATCACAGCAGGATCCTCTATGATCCACCTCCCAGAATTCTGGAAATAAAAGCAAAAATAAACAAATGGGATCTAATTAAAATTAAAAGCTTCTGCACAACAAAGGAAACTATAAGCAAGGTGAAAAGACAGCCTTCTGAATGGGAGAAAATAATAGCAAATGAAGCAACTGACAAACAACTAATCTCAAAAATATACAAGCAACTTATGCAACTCAATTCCAGAAAACTAAACGACCCAATCAAAAAATGGGCCAAAGAACTAAATAGACATTTCTCCAAAGAAGACATACGGATGGCTAACAAACACATGAAAAGATGCTCAACATCACTCATTATCAGAGAAATGCAAATCAAAACCACAATGAGGTACCACTTCACACCAGTCAGAATGGCTGCGATCCAAAAATCTGCAAGCAATAAATGCTGGAGAGGGTGTGGAGAAAAGGGAACCCTCCTACACTGTTGGTGGGAATGCAAACTAGTACAGCCACTATGGAGAACAGTGTGGAGATTCCTTAAAAAATTGCAAATAGAACTACCTTATGACCCAGCAATCCCACTGCTGGGCATACACACCGAGGAAACCAGAATTGAAAGAGACACATGTACCCCAATGTTCATCGCAGCACTGTTTATAATAGCCAGGACATGGAAACAACCTAGATGTCCATCAGCAGATGAATGGATAAGAAAGCTTTGGTACATGTACACAATGGAGTATTACTCAGCCGTTAAAAAGAATTCATTTGAATCAGTTCTAATGAGATGGATGAAACTGGAGCCGATTATACAGAGTGAAGTAAGCCAGAAAGAAAAACACCAATACAGTATACTAACACATATATATGGAATTTAGAAAGATAGCAATGACGACCCTGTATGCAAGACAGGAAAAAAGACACAGCGGTGTATAATGGACTTTTGGACTCAGAGGGAGAGGGAGAGGGTGGGATGATTTTGGAGAATGGCATTCTATCATGTATACTATCATGTAAGAATTGAATCGCCAGTCTATGTCTGACACAGGATACAGCATGCTTGGGGCTGGTGCATGGGGATGACCCAGAGAGATGTTATGGGGAGGGAGGTGGGAGGGGGGTTCATGTTTGGGAACACATGTAAGAATTAAAGATTTTAAAATTAAATAAAAAAAATTAATTAAAAAAACATTTTAATTATATATGTGAAACTGCAAGAAAATGCAATAGCAGTTAAAGGATTCCATTTAGAATGACAGAAGAAAAACTTTTTGAAATCTATTATTTACAAATTCTAGTCATGCAGTGATACAAAATGGAAGGGAAGTCACGATTCTTCTCAAATACGACTTGTCCCCTTCTGCAACAGTTGTTTTATGTAAGAAAAAATTGTTTTACATAAAACTCAACAAAAACATATAGCTTGTTAAAATATTTGTTTAAATGTACAATATTAGATCTAACAAATGACATGAAACTGCAGATGTGGGCAGCAATTTCTGAGAAAACAACTTAAATGGTTATGAGTAAATATCATTGCTGGCAGTAGTAGTTCAGATATAATTCTACCCTTCTGCTGCTCCAAGAGTGCCACTGCTCTTGAGGAATTAAATATGTGTGCTAGGATTATTTTGGTTAAACTGGAAATGTAAATTCTAACATCATAAGCCAGTTTCTTTATTTAAGCCTGTAAACATTTGTGTTTTTATGGATTTCCAAATGATCATCAAACAAGCTTGCAATGTTGATTTCTTGAAGAGCAATGATATAACCCACCATTAAAATTTTTAGTGTTATTAACATTACATATCAGTAAAAATAGTTCATGATGCAAATTTGCTGGCTTATATACAACTTGACCATTTTATTAAGATGGCATTATTGAGAATTAAAAATTGGTAATTTTTTCATTACTTTTAAGATATTGCTGACAGCAGCCTAAGTTTATGGTGCTATCTGCCCAACAAACATTTAGTATAATTTTCACTGTCAGTATTTTTCAGAAAAAATAATGCATGTTTCAACAGACATGTAAGTATTTTTGCTATACATGTACACTTCGGTCAATAGCATTCATTGTACAATGGGTGGGTTAAAATTCAAAATGAAGGATTGTTAGTATCTCAGAAATCAACACATTTGTGTCTTAGAAATTGATCTCTTTACATAAAGCTTCAACTTCATATACATATTTAATAAGACAGGACATTGTTAATATATGTCCAATATAATTCTGTTGCCTTAATACTCCATTCTTTTACTTAAAAACAGTTCTGCTGTCTATCAACTAAACTCTCATCATACCCACTAAAAAGAGTAGGAAGCTCCAAATCGTCATCTCTCCACTAAGGCAATGATTAAGTTGGCAAAACTGTCAGAATCACCTTCATTGGAGCTGTAGAATCTATATCTTAATCTGATATTGATGGAGAAAAAAAAAAGAAAAAAAAAAGAATAGTTTGAACACAGGTAAAAGAATTAATCAGAAATAAGTACCTACTGGTGGAATAAGTGATTTTATTTTAAACAATAATTTTCAAATTACCTTCTGCTGTTAAATGGTTTAAAATTAAAATATCAGAAGAACAGCTAAAGAAATTAGGAAATCAAATGACAATTATATATAAATACCTGCTAGAGATATTAGCCAACACTTTGGGGGATAAAGGCAGAGAAAACATCATCTTCACATATTTATGTCATAAATGTGCACATTCCTCAGATGTGAAAGTTAGAAAAACAAGATATCTTTTTAGTATTCTTAAAAGCATCCTTCTAAAACCTTAATGATGAAAATAGGGTCACTGTGGTTTAGGGTTAAAGGCTAAAGTTAGGGTGCAAGACTATTTTTTTAGCTACATAAATAAACATGAGACCAATTTGAAAGAAGAATTTTGCTGTCCAAAGAATGGAAAGTATAGGAAGGGGCTATATAAATATCTTAGGAGTGAAAGTAAGGCATGAAATTAAAATTATTTTAAAATGCTAACCTAATTCATTTAAAGGTATTGAATTCATTTAAATACCTGGCTTTAATAAGAAAAAAGGCAAGAACATTTTGTATAATTAGGTAGTAATGGGAAATTTGTAAAATAACTATTAATAAAATGTAATGAAGTGAATATTTTTTAAAATGAGCATTAAAAAACCATTAGGTTTAGATAAAGTTATTTTAATGTGATGAGGAAATTATCTCACTAATTTGACAAAAAGAATTTATTTTGAAATGGCAAAGTAAGGTAGAATAGGGAATGCAATTAGGAAAAGTACAGGCAGTTCAGTTCATTCATCAAAACTGCTAGGCTAGCCTGAAAATTATTTCTATTCATATTACTAGAATAAAGATTTTAAAATAAACTGAAATATTAAAGTGGCAAATGATATTGATCACTATACAGTGATTAGAATTTAGAAGTTAGAGTTGGAAGAAATCAGATCTCCTGTTGCCCTAATCAGTGCTCTTACTCCTGTTCTGTCCTCTTTCTAGTGTACTGTACAGAATTTCCATTTTCAATAGATAGTGCCCACATATGCCAGGGATTTGCCCCTAGGATCTTCTGTCTATAAGTAAGAATATGCCATATCCCTGCAGCAACCAGAGAAAATTTTTTTTAATTCCTCTGTTCAAAACTCTTTGAAGATTTTTCTTAGAATAAAATTTAAAGACCCAATTATGACTTATTTTAAGCTACCTTCTCATCATCTTTTCTAAACTATCCCTGTGCATGGTCAGTAGGGCCCTTCATCGGTATCATAGAGTAATAATGTCTGTTCTCTTTGGGGCTGTACTATTGCATCTGAGAAGCAGCATTACAGAGTTACTGCTGGAGGAACAATATACTTATGATACAATCGCACAAATATTGTTGATGTCCATCCATGTTGTAATATGTAGAGAAATGTCATTCTTCTTTATTGCTGAATAATATATTACATTATTTTATTTTATTATCCATTCATCAGCAATGGACATTAATGTTTTTTTCTACTTTGGGGCTTCTATGAATAATGGGGCTGTGAACATTTGTGTACAAATTTTTGCTGTACTTTTTTTTCCCCATTTCTTTTTAGTATATACCTAGGAATGAAGTTGATGGATCATATAGTAACTCTATGTTTAGCAAGTTTAGGAACTGCCAAAATGTTTTCCATAATGGCTGCACAAATTTACATTCCCACCCCAGTGAATAAGGGTTCCACATTCTCACCAATACTTATTTTTATCTCATTTTGATTGTAGTCATTCTAGTAGATGTGAAATAGTATGCCCTGTTTTTTTAATTTTTATTACCTAAGGACTAATGATGCTGAGTATCTTTTCATACAGTTTCTAGCCATTTATTTATCTTCTTTTGATATTTATTGATAGATCCTTTCCCATTTTGATTGGAGTTTTTTTGAGAGGTAAGGAGTGTTTACATTTTCTAGCTGCCAGTCCCCTACAAGATGTGATTTTCAAACATTTTTTCCATTCTGCAGATTGTCTTTTCACTTTCTTGAGTGTATTGTTTACATCATATATTTTAAAATTTTGATGTAATCCAGTTTATCTGTTTTCTATTTTTCTTGCTTATAGTTTTGATGTCATAGCTAAGAAACCATTGCCTAACCGAAGGTCATGACGATTTACTGCTATGTTTTTTAATTGGTATATAATTGCTTTACAATCTTATGTTCTCTTCTGCTGTACCACAGAGTAAGCTAGCTAAGCATGCATATATCCCCTCACTCTTGAGCCTCTCTCCCGCCCCACTCCCCAGCTCACCCATCGAGGTCATCTCAGAGCACTGAGCTGAGCTTCCTCTGCTTTATAGCAGGCTCCCACTAGCGATGTTATGCATGGGAGTGTATATATGTCGGTCCTACTCTCCCAACTGACCCCACCCTTCACTTCTCCCTCTGTGTCCACTTATTTGTTCCCTGCATCTGCATCTCTGCTCCTGCCTTGGAAATAGGTTCATCTATAACATTTCTCTGGGCTTTCCAGGTGCCGCTAGTGGTAAAGAAACTGCTTGCCAGTGCAGGAGACAAAAGAGATCTGGGTCCTATCCCTGGGTTGGGAAGATGCCCTGGAGAAGGAACTGGCAACCCACTCCAGTATTCTTGCCTGGAGAATCCCCAGGGAAAGAGGAGCCTGGCGGGCTACAGTCCATAGGGTCGCATAAAGTTGGACAGGACTGAAGTGAGTTAGCAGGCATCCATACCATTTTTCTGGGCTTCCCTGGTAGCTCAGATGGTAAAGCATCTGATTGCAATGTGGGAGACCCAGGTTTGATCCATGGATGGGGAAGATCCCTGGGTCAGGAAGATCCCCTGGAAAAGGAACTGGCAGCCCATTCCAGTATTCTTGCCTGGAAAATCCCATGGACAGAAAAGCCTGGTGGGCTACAGTCTATGGGGTCACAAAGAGTCAGACACAACTGAGCAACTAACATACTGTTTTCTAGATTCCACAGATATGCTGCTGCTAAGTCACTTCAGTTGTGACTCTGTGGAACCCCATAGATGGCAGCCCACCAGGCTCCCCCACCCCTGGGATTCTCCAGGCAAGAACACTGGAGTGGGTTGTCATTTCCTTCTCCAATGCATGAAAGTGAAAAGTGAAAGTGAAGTCGCTCAGTCGTGTCCGACTCTTCGAGACCCCATGGAGTGCAGCCTACCAGGCTCCTCCGTCCATGGGATTTTCCAGGCAAGAGTACTGGAGTGGGGTGCCATTACCTTCTCTGTCACATACACATATATGTTAATATACGCTATTTGTTTTTCTCTTTCTGAATTGCTTCATACTGTATGATAGACTCTAGGTTCATCTGCATCTCTCCAATGACACTATTTCATGCCTTTTAGTGGCTGCACAGTATTTCATTGAGTATATATATCACATCTTCTTTACCCATTCATCTGTCATTGGACATTTAGGTTGTTTCCATGTGCTGGATATTATAAATAGCGCTGCAGTGGCCATTGGGGTATGTGAGTCTTTTTGAATTATGGTTTTCTCAGGGTAAATGCCCTATAGTGGGACTGCTGATTCATAAGGTAGTTATAGTTTTCACTTTTTAAGGAACCTCCATACTGTTCTGAAATGGCAACTCACTCCAGTACTCTTGCCTGGAAAATCCCATGGATGGAGGAGCCTGTTAGGTTACAGTCTATGGAGTCTCTAAGAGTCAGACACAATTGAGCAACTTCACTTTTTTCACTTTCCTGCATTGGAAAAGGAAATGGCAACCCACTCCAGTGTTCTTGCCTGGAAAGTCCCAGGGATGGAAGAGCCTGGTGGGCTGTCGTCTATGGGGTCGCACAGAGTTGGACACGACTGAGGCGACTTAGCACCAGCAGCAGCAGCAGCCATACTATTCCACACAGTGGCTGTGGAGAAAAGGGAGCGCTCTTGCACTCTTGACGGGAACGTAAATAGATACTTCTATGTTTTATTCTAACAGTTTTACTTACATTTAAAGTCTATGATTCATTTTAAGTTAATTCTTAAACATAGTGTAAAGAAAGGATCCAATGTCATTCCCGCGCATGTGTTTATCTACTTGTCCCAACACCATTTGCTCAAAAGACTATTTATTCTTTCTCCATTGAATTGTCTTGGCACTTCTGTCAAAAATCAGTTGACTAAGAATATAGAGTTTATTTCTAGATTTAAAAATTCTATGTCATTTGCTGTATCTCAGTTTCATTTCATCGGTCTACATGTCTTCAGTTCAGTCACTCAGTCCTGTCTGACTCTTTGTGACCCCATGAACCACAGCACACCAGGCCTCCCTGTCTATCACCAGCTCCTGGAGTCTACCCAAACCCATGTCCATTGAGTCAGTAACGCCATCCAACCATCTCATCCTCTGTCATCCCTTTCTCCTCCTGTCTTCAATCTTCCCCAGCATCAGGGTCTTTTCAAATGAGTCAACTCTTCCCATCAAGTGGCCCAAGTATTGGAGTTTCAGCTTCAACCTCAGTCCTCCCAATGAACACGCAGGACTGATCTCCTTTAGAAAGCACTGGTTGGATCTCCTTGCAGTCCAAGGGACTCTCAAGAGTCTTCTCCAACACCACAGTTCAAAAGCATCAATTCTTTGGTGCTCAGCTTTCTTTATAGTCCAACTCTCACATCCATACATGACTACTGGAAAAACCATAGCCTTGACTAGACGGACCTTTGTTGACAAAGTAATGTTTCTGCTTTTTAATATGCTGTCTAGGTTGGTCATAACTTTCCTTCCAAGGAGTAAGGAACTTTTAATTTCATGGCTGCAATCACCATCTGCAGTGATTTTGGAGCCCAGAAAAATTGTCAGCCACTGTTTCCATTGTTTCCCCATCTATTTGCCATGAAGCAATGGGATCAGATGCCATGATCTCTTCTTGTGCAAAATCTCATTGCTTCATATCCTTTAATTTTATGTGATCTATGTCTAGATAATCCATTCTATTTGCTATTAAATTGCAATGATTTAATTGTTGTGCATATACATTATAACATCTGAAAGAATTATATTCCCTACTATTTTTTTCCTAAAAATTTCAATCTGTTTATATTTTATATGCAGAAAAATCTTTTTATGAATTATAATTTTTTAATTGTTGAATTTTTAGAGAAATGTTGAAAAAGAACTAACCATTTTGATGGTTGTCATGATATTCAGACAATAATACACATACTCTCATTGTGATATTTATTCATCTATTACCAGCAGATATACTCTGCTGTATATAAATACATGTTTAACAATTATAAATTTTCTGTCCTGCTTTATTGGTTTGATTATGAGCTTTGTAATTTTTCATCCTCTTCATTTCTATCTTATCTTTAATGCTTTTCATTTTCATACAATTTTAAAGCTGCTGATTTTGCAGAGTAGGTCTCTCTGAACTTTTTCTTTGTGTGTCAGTTCAGTTCAGTCACTCAATCATGTCCAACTGTTTGTGACCCATGGACTGCTGCAAACCAGGCTTTCCTGTCCATCACCAACTCCTGAGCTTGCTCAAATTCATATCCATTGAGTCGCTGATGCCATTCAACCATCTCATCCTCTGATGTCCCCTTCTCCCCAGCATCATTAAAGACCTCATCTTCTCTAGCTTGGACTTTGGGTATTGCCACGAATAGCTGAAGAAGCTGATTGCTCA
Source organism: Capricornis sumatraensis (assembly GCF_032405125.1). Lineage (NCBI taxonomy): Eukaryota > Metazoa > Chordata > Mammalia > Artiodactyla > Bovidae > Capricornis > Capricornis sumatraensis. The sequence continues at coordinate 9,129,797 of NC_091078.1, forward strand.
TGCCACTCTTCATTTTCAGGTGATAAAAACTCTTTCTAGCTGGGAAGTTCCGCACAGTACCCTCCTGGGGAATAGGATGATGCAGGCAGAAGGAAGCTGTATTCCTTCTCTTCTTGTGCGATACTCCCAGTCTTTCTGTTCCACTGAGTTGCTGAAACTTCTTAGTAGCCTCTACAGATCATCCAGAGCTGTTTTTGCTTTTGAATAGCTATTAATTGTTGATCTTTGTTGGAGGACCTGAAGGGTGGAATCTCCTATGTCAGCATTTTGGTCTTCTTGGAAGAAGATTGGATTCTCAAATCTTCTGATTCTATCTATGTCATACTCACTTGGTAAACCTTCATACCTCAACCTACGCTATTCCTGTGTTCTTGAAAAATGAATGGTCCTAGAGAAAAATATATAACCATGCTGAGTGGGCTCTAAATTTATGATGCGGGTCTTTAATGATGCTGGGGAATTAAATTATAATTTAGCTGATTCAATCTCCACGCTCCACTATTCTCCTTTCTTATCAATCTGTATGTCTCTTATTCTGGCATAGTCACTCATAGCTAAAGAGGTGCTTTCTGTTAGGAAAATGTAGCCAATCAGAGCACATTTCCACAGCCACCTAAGACCAGATCTGCCTATCAACATATGTACCCAACATTTATAACTTCTTGTTTCTCATGACTAGTGAAATACTTATCATGTTATTTTATTTTCTGTCCTCTCCTTGAATTTTAGTTTAATCATTTTTGAGAGCTTTTTCTACAAAATCAGTTTTCTCACTTTATTGAATCATTAACCTTATTAGTTATTCACATCAGCTGACACACAATTTTTTTTAAGATGCATCCTCCTGACCCCTTAGCAAGAATTTGCTTTCCTAAATGTAATATTAGCTAAGCTTGAACACAATATTTTGAACATTAGATGGTGAGAAAGAAATTTTAAATGTATTATTTAGAGGGATAGTAAAATTCCTGCCAAGCAGAAGAAAGTTGAACTAAAGGGAAACAAAGCTTTTTATTTGATCCTATTTATTAGCTCCCACTTCAATTATGCCTCAGAAACATGTATTACAGTCAGACAGTAAACAAATTGAATTTTTCTTATGGGTGTAAGTCCAATTAAAAAAATATTGCTTCCCAAATGACAAGAAACTTATCCTCTCTACTGTTTCCTAGAAGTTTAGTATCAAATTCATCTTTTTTATCCTTTAGTTATACTGATTTTATTCTCTTCCACTGTCCAAAGATTGCCAACCTTGACAAAAGTTTGTGGCTGAAAGCTTTCCTTAGAACATAGTATAGCAGAAAGAACAGAAAAACTATTAGGCTGGCTTTCAGATATCTACAATTTTTCATGTGAGTAAATAAAAGAGGATTTTCTCTATCTGTTTAATTCCTATGTGAAACAAGTCTCAATTGATTAGCTTTTCAGAGGAAATTCATTCCTTTGTATACCATTTAATCAATATCCACTGTTAATTACTAACAGATATCTGGTAGTATCCATAAAGGATACAACTCTCTCCTATGAGCAGCAATCAGCATTCAGATATTTTAAGGGATTTAATAAAAGGGCATAACAAATCCTATTAAAAGATTAGAATTAATCAGTCTCCTTCATGATTCCCTTATGGAAAACATAAAGATACATTTTTCTTTCCAGCTTCATGGTTACTGACCATTAGAATTCCAAATATATGACACTTATTTAAATATAACTTATTGCTAGACAAGACATCTAGCAAACTCCCCAGTGGGGAATTGAATAGATAAAAAATAAAATCTAAGAGAAGAAAAGAATATCTGGCATCAGAAATGGCTCAGTAGGATACAAATAAGTAAAACACGGGGATGAAATGAATTGGAACTGAATCTATTTGCATTAGGGATTGAACATGATGTGCTCAGTAGGAAAGTTTGAAACACTTCACTGAACAATAGAAAAATAAGTTGAGTATTTTAGCAATGTCTCAGTATTCCTCAAATGAACTTTTGTTGTACACCCCATTTCAGCCATTTTCTTTCCAAAAGTAATGTTCTCTTATATGTCTTTTTTTAAAATTTTTTTATTGAAGGATAATTGCTTTACAGAATTTTGTTCTCTTAAAAACAATTCAAAAATCTATGTTTTGTCCTTTCATGCAGTCAAAATTTCCAGGATAAATGAATTTCTCTCTGAAAAACCACTTTCTTTTGATGGTTTCTAAGGTTATTTTGGTTGACATGGTGTTGTTAGTTTTGACTTGACCTAAGTTTAGCTTCCCTGACTCTAATAGAATCTATTCCTTTCAAAGTGCCTTCAGCTGGGAGATTTGTGCTGTGGCGCAAGTCTATGATCCTTGAAAATGATCTCACTGTGTTCTGATCCTTATCAAATTCAGTTAATTGCATGATAAGAAAGCACTAGTTTTTGTGTTTATTTACTTCTATATTTGTTTTGGCTTACACTTTTTACATATACCCATCTGTATTAATATGAAAGCCTGCTATAACAAAGTACCACAGACTGGGAGTCTTAAACAGAAATTTATTTCCTCACAGTTCTGGAGGTCAGGATATTGGCAGGTTTGATTTCTCCTAAATCTTTTCTCTTTGGCTTACAGATATTCTCCTCCTCACTGTGTCCTCTCGTGACCTTTTCTCTGTGGGTATGCATCCCTGATGACTCTTTTTGCATGTCCTAATTCCTTTTCTTATAAGTAACACCAGTCAGATTAGATTAGGGCCTGTTCACATATCCTGCTTTTTAATTACCTCTGTGAATATAGTTACATTCTGAGATGCTAGGGGTTCAGGTTTAAGATACGAATGTAGGGAGGACACAATTTAGCTCATAACACCATCTAGAATGAGTTTATCACACTATGTAAATATTCAAATGAGAGAAGAAGTACAGAAATTGTGCTAGAAAATACTTGAGATCATATTTATATTATTTTACAAGGTTCTCAATGAGACCCAGCAAGAGCGGATTCCAGCACTTTATGGTTATGGCTACATACTCAAGTTCTGACATAAACATATCAAAAATATTTCCTTGGCAAATTTAACCTTGAAAGATTTTGTAGAGAGATGTGACCAAGAGGTTATCTGTTATAAGACATAATAATATATTATCAGTAAAGATGTGTGAATAAAAATAAGACTTCGTATAAGTAAAATGATAAACATTAAAGAAGTCTTCTAGCATTTAGCCTTGCATATAAACCTCACCTCCTGCCATGACCACTCCTTTGCTATTCTGAAAACTCAATATATTGCTGCAAGTCATACTTTCTTCACCTTCCAGGGTAAATTTCATCCAGTTAAATGCTCATGTGGCCTTTTCTATCTCAGTTCAGCTCAAGCATTAGTTTGAAGCATTTCCATTGTTAAGGCCACCAGGTAGAACTAACCATTCTATCTCCTTTGTCTACACTGTATTTGGTGTGATTGTCTGTATGTAAGTATAATATATACCATGCAATAAGTATAGAGATTATTTTGACATTTTATGTACAGCAATTCTTTTTCTGTAGTCAGTCTCATCTTTTATTTTTGATAAAATGCTGACTCTAAAATCAAATTAGGAAAATATCATAGACTTAGAATGGAATATAACCTGCAAAAATACTGAGTCATTATGCTGTACATCTAAAACTAATACAAGGTCGTAAATCAGTTATAATTCTGCAAAAATGTAAAATACAAAAATTAGCTAGATTTGTAGAACTTTACTAAAACAGTAGCATGCTCCATCCTGGAATCAAAAAGGGCACAGTAAGTGCAGCATTCCTTTCAAAGATGGGGGCTTGCTCAGCCTTTGTTTCTGTTTAATAGGGTGCATTATATTGTACATAAGTCCATATAATGTCCTTCTTATATTAAAAATAACTGTTTATTATTTTTCCATCTTTTGTACACACCCTGCCCATTGATATACATACACATTTATATCTTTATCTCTGTTCATGCCAACATATAATGGTACAAATTGTTTTTTGCACACCTAACCTATATTTCCACCTATCCTTTACCAGCAATAATGTTACTATATTTATCTTCAATTTCCTGATTTATTTAATTACAATAAATCTGATTTATCTATAATAAACTTGATTTATAAATTTATTTAATTTATTAAAATTCAATTTCCTTCCATTTCTCAAAATGTTCAAAACCCATATGGAAAAAAATAGTATTCCCTATTGCTCCACTGAAAAGTAAGAGCTGAGTTATCCAAGACTGATCCTTACAGGATGGCCTCCAAAAATGTCCCATCAAAACAGCTGAAACTATAACACAGACCAATTTATGGTAGAAATCTGAAGTGGCATTTTAGTTGAATGGTTGCTCCTTCAACCAAGAATACTAAAAAGTAGCAAACTTGGGCTGAAAACTAGAACTCTGGTCATATTATACAACTGTGACTATATAATCCCAGGTTTGATGTCAGTTTATTAATATATCGAGATGAGGGCTGAAGTGAAGACACAAAGATGGAGCCAAGGTTCAGTTACGCCATGTTGATGGAACCCACAAAGTTTGGACCTTAGACTTTGGTCGCACCATGGAAGGGCCTTGTACTCCCTCAGTCATGCCTGGTGTGGTGTTTGTCTCCATAAGTCCTTCCTCTCCCTTTACATTTTCCAGAAGGCCTTGTGTGTGTGTGTGTGTGTGTGTGTGTGTGTGTGTGTGTGTGTACGTGTGCATGTGTGTGCATGCCGTATTTAATAATTTTTAATTTTACCCCGCAAAGGAATTTTTCCTTAGAATTCATAGCATAACCATTACACAGCAACGTACATTACTCATGGCCCTCTCTCCAGGTCAAGTGATAAAAACATTGGAAGTCATTGGTGTTCTTCATAAATATTCCAGCTCTGTTTCCTTTAGCTTATGGTATTATTCAACTTCTTCACCTGCTGCAAGATAATCACGACCATAAGACTTATTGTTACCAATAAAATGTGAGCAAAGCAAATTTGCACGTCACCTCTCCGAAGACGATTTAAGTGATGGTGACTATTTCATTCTCTCTTTCCTTTTGCATAGAAAGAGTCTACATTCAAGATAGTCACTGATACTCTTGGTCCCTCTGCTGACATAGATGAACATACAGGGGAAGCTTTGTTATTTTTAAGACACTGAGATTCAGGGATTGTTATTTCAATATAACCAGGCTATTCTGAACCAACACAGAAATGAAAAATCTTTAATTTTAAAAAGTGCAGAATATGAATTTATAACCATATATATTCACTTTCTAACTGATGAACATTGGATTTTTAAAAGAATAAATCCCCTTATACATATATAGTAAAAATGGGTCACTTTATTTGTATAGAATAAGATTCTTAAGTCAGATTTCTATGTCAGATGGAATGGTTGAAGTTTTTCTATTGATGGAGCAATGCTCAATAGGAATATGACTAGATGATGGACAGAGCAGAAAGGCAGCATAAGCAGTAATAGCAATCAAAAAACAATATACTAACATATGAAAAATTATTATAGATAACTCATTGTTCTAAGTATTTTATATGTTTAATAATTTAATCTCAATAAGTAATTTCCAATGTGGTTCCATTTTACAGGTGACTTAACTAAAGAACAAATTAATTTGTATACCAAAGGTCACATGACTAATAAAGAATAGAGCTAGTAATTGGAGGCAGGAAGTAATCTAAGTTGTATTTTCTCTTTTAAGGATTCATAGAGTTAACACATGGGCTTCCCTGGTAGTTCAGCTGGTAAAGAATCTGCATGCAGTGCAGGAGACTCCAGTTCCACTCCTGGGTCAGGAAGACCCACTGGAAAAGGAATAGCTACTCACTCCAGTATTCTTGGGCTTCCCTGGTGGCTCAGATGATAAAGAATCCTCCTGCAATGCAAGAGTCCTGGGTTCGATCCCTGAGGGGGGAAGATACCTTGGAAGATATGTTTTGTTACCCCCAAGAGCTTCCAAGTATTGCAGGTCAACACAAGTCATAACTTTCAAGAAAGACAAAATTTGGAGAAAAGGGTTGAAAAGACAAAAACATCTATGTATTTAGAGTGTCTGGGGCACTAAAATCTTCTCAAGCCTTAAAAGAGAATTTTGAGAGCAAAAATTCTCTATTTTGCTTATAAAAATACAAAATCTCATGGCTAAAGTCCTTCATGAATTATGCTTTAGCAGAAAAAATAAAAGAATGATTTCTTAAAATCAACAAACTTCTCAATATATTTTTAGAAATTGACTTTAGACCATAAGTTTTTCTAAATGTTGGATATGCCTTTTTGAAAATTAAACATTCACATCCATGTAAATATGTATTCAATTAATGGACACACAGATTTAACTTCCTAATCTAAGTTTTCAAATTATTCCTGACATTTCATTTTTCATACATTTATAACTATTTTGATGTAAAAGTAAACAACTATAATTACATCCATAAAACAAGATGAGGTATCTAGATTTTTAAAAGAGGCACAATAAATTAAGACAATTGAGAAAATTATCATCTCATCTAATTTCAATTTGAACATACACATATGCACAGAAAGAAGACTGCATAGAAGAGACCTATATAGTAAAACTCATATCTCTGAGTTATCAGTGATGGATGAAAGGCATGCATTCAGGAATCAGATTGCCTGTATTTATACCACAGTTCTGCTTACCTAAATAATTTAGAGCAAATGAATGAATATTCAAACTACTAAATTTGGATAACTTCGAATTACATAATCAAGTTTACAAGTTTTAGTAACACAGGCAACAAACTCAAAAATAGATAAATAAGACTATACCAAACTTAAAACATTTGTACATCAAATGATAAAATCGACAGAGTGAAAAGGCAAGCTAGGAATGAAAGAACATATTTACAAATCATATATCTAATGAGAGGTTAACACCAAGAATATATAAAGAATTTCTTAATGTCTGCAAAAATCAAATAACTTGATTAAAAAATGGGCAAATGACTTGAAATATTCTGCAATAATATGCAAATAAGCAAGCACAAGAAAAGATATGAACACCACCGATTATCAGAGAAATGCAAGTCAAAATTATACCACAAACCCATTAGGGTGGTATGATTTTTTAAATTAGTTTATGTATATATGTACCTAAATTGGGCTTCCCAGGTGGCCCAGTAGTAAAGAATCCACCTGCCAAAATGCAGGAAACACAGGTTCAATACCTAGACCTGGAAGATTCCCTGCATCAGGAAATGGCAATCCTTTCCATTTTTCTTGCCTGGAAAATCCCATGGACAGAGGAGCCTGGTGGGCTGCAGTCCATGGGGTCACAAAGAGTCGGACACGACTGAGCAACTGAGCAACACACACACATAACTCAATCTTTTGCTGTACCCCAAAACTAATTCATTATAAATCATCCCTACTCAGATGGTGACTGCAGCCATGAAATTAAAAGATGCTTAACTCCTTGGAAGGAAAATTATGGCCAACTTAGACAGCATATTAAAAAGCAGAGACATTACTTTGCAGCAAAGGTCCATCTAGTCAAGGCTATGGTTTTCCAGTGGTCATGTATGGATGTGAGAGTTGGACCATAAAGAAAACTGAGTGCCAAAGAACTGATGCTTTTGAACTGTGGTGTTGGAGAAGACTCTTGAGAGTCTCTTGGACTGCAAGGAGATCCAACCAATCCACCCTAAAGGAGATCAGTCCTGAGTGTTCATTGGAAAGACTGATGTTGAAGCTGAAACTCCAATACTTTGGCCACCTGATGCGAAGAGCTGACTCATTTGAAAAGACCCTGGTGCTGGGAAAGATCGAAGGCAGGAGGAGATGGGGACAACAGAGGATGAGATGGTTGGATGGCATCACCGACTCAATGGACATGAGTTTGGGTAAACTCCAGGAGTTGGTGATAGACAGGGAGGCCTGGCATGCTGCAGTTCATGGGGTCGCAAAGAGTCTGACACGACTTAGCGACTGAACTGAACTGAACTGAACTCATCTATACTTCAGTATAAAATAAAAATTTAAAAAAAAAGTGTTAGCAAGAATGAAGGAAAATAGAAACCATTTTGTATACCATTTGTGGGATTGCAAAATGGTGCAACGGTTGTGAAAAACAGTATCATTTCAGTTCAGTCGCTAAGTCGTGTCCAACTCTTTGAGACCCCATGAATCGCAGCACTCCAGGCCTCCCTGTACGTCACCAACTCCCGGAGTTCACCCAAACTCATGTCCATCGAGCCGGTGATGCCATCCAGCCACAAATACCCGTTAAAAGGTGAAAAAGTAGGACTACCATATTATCTAAAGATCCCACTGCTAGATACATTCAAAGGAATTGAAACCAAGGTATCAAAGAGATATTTGAACATCATGTTCATACCAATATGATTCACAATAGCAAAGTGGAAAAAGTGTAAGTAAAATTGCTCAGTCGTATCCAACTCTTTGCCTCCCATGGACTAGCCTGCCAGGATCCTCCATCCATATATTCTTCAGGCAAGAATATTGGAGTGGGTTATCATTTCCTTCTCCAGACAAGAGGTAGAAGCAATCCAAATGCTCATCAATGGATAAATGGATAAGTAAAAGGTATTATATATACAATTGAATGTTGTTTTGTGTCAAAGAGGAGGAAATCTTGTCACCTGTTACAACATGAATAAACCTGAAGAACATTATGCTAAGTAAAATGTTAGCCACAGTGGGACAAAGATTGCATATGAGTTATTTAAAACAGTCAAATTCATAGGAACAGAAAGTAGATAGTGGTTTCAAAGAGAAAGAGTTGGAGGAATTGTTGCTTACTGGGCATAAAGTTCAGTTTTGCAGGATGAAAAAGCTCTGAATATCTGTTTCACAAGGGTGTGAATATACTTAACAATACTCATTGTACTCTTAAAAATGGTTAAATTTTATGTAATGTGTTTTTACCACAATAAAGAAATCCCAATAATATAGTAATATAAATGAAAAAAGTAAAAATTAGGAGATAACCTTTTAATTATTGAAGTCTTGATTTGCTTATATTTCATTTATAAAATTGAATAGTAGTAAAAGAAATAGATAGGTGATAGCAGATAGAGAAGTTGATATAGTCAGATAGTAATTTTGAAATTGCAGTTTCATGTCAAGCCAAAGGCCATTTACTTACAGGAGTGAAATGAAAAAGTATTTGGGATGTACAAGTTCTAAAAATACACTGACTACTCAAACATTTTAGAAGATCCATACAAATTTTAAAAAATAATATTTCTATGAGTATGATGGAGGAGTATAAGAACGCACACAAATGAAAAGTAAAAATAATATTTGGGTATGGACTCTAGCAAAATAGAAAAATAAATTATGATTACATGGAAAATATCATAAATTATTGCTAATAATATGGCTGTAGAAATTAATATGGTTGTAAAGTTAAGAAATTATAAAATGGATGAGCATGCTAATAAAGAAGAAAATACTTGAAATGACTGGCTCACCAACAACAAAAATTGTGGTCAGTATTCAGCATTTTAAAGTGAATTTGACTAATGTCTTTTTGCAAACAAGAAGAAAAATAGTGCTTCTGAATTTCTAACTTCAAGAATAATGTAAAGCCTAGCAACATAGAACATTTTTCCTCTATCTAAATATACAAAGGGAAACATGATATCAAATTAGTTTATTACCTAATCATCTGCAAGCTGCTTTTGCAGAGAAAAAAATAATTGATTTGAACCAAATTTATTGTCATAAAATCTTCAGAGAGGTATAAAATGCATCTTGTTTTTATGACATTTAAAAGAAATCAATTCAAAACTCTTTTTATCATGAATTACTTAAGGATAAATTTTAAACAGTTTCATAAGAAAAATACAATATTTTGTTAATGTAAATTGTGTGTGTAGTGTACTGAAATCTGGAGGGAAAATGCATAATCTTATTTCTCCTAAAAAGAAAAAAAAACTATAATCAGAGCACCAAGAATAAACAAAATGATGACTATGAATACTTCTATCATATAGAAGGCTCACAGATTTTTTGGTAAGTTCTCAAATATATATTGTATTGCAAAAGCAAATACTATTACTGTATTTTAGTAAGTTCTATTAGCTAATGAATAAGTTGCAAAGAAAAATAATTTTACATATGTTTTGATGCAGTTCTAGACCAAAAAATAAGGGGTAAGGAAAGAACAAAATACTAAATTCAATGAATATCTGCATAGGAAACCACACACACAGGCAAATGTTAAATTAAAAGTGAGTTCAACAAGGCATAAAAATATAGCATTCTGGATAAAGTACATGAATTATGAAAAACAGAAATTTTTCATTTCCACATTTCTGGTTTCAGTGTGTGTGTGTGTGTGTGTGTGTGTGTGTGTGTGTGTGGACTTCCTAGCCTTTGTCCCAGGAACTGAGGTTTGCACTTAGAAACTCTTGCAGCTGCTTGGAGCAATGCAGTTAGCACCCTGTCCAAAGTATCAGTTCATTTTGCATTGCCTCCTTAAGTAAAAATTTTAGAGTGGCTTATATATCTAGGTGGCTACATTTCTAGTTTCCATTTCAGTCACCTTCTTCTCCCTGACCATTTTACCTTCTAGGTGTATTCTGGGTTAACTCCCATGGTCTTCCTACTCCTGTTCCTAAGTGACATTTTCATTCAAAGGCATCCAAATGCATAAAATATTTTTTTCCCTTTTCCTATGTCATAAAACTTTGAACCTTTGATCTCCACGTGTGTGTGCTCTGAAGTCCAGCATGCCTAGGATGGAGAGTGACAGGGGCAAGGTAAGCAGCAGTATAGAAACTACCATCTCCAAAACACTTTGGGGGGGGGGGGTATGCCAAAATTAAGATCATGACATCCAGTCCCATCACTTCATGGCAAATAGATGGGGAAACAGTGGAAACAGTGGCTGACTTTATTCTGGGGGGCTCCAAAATCACTGCAGATGGTGATTGCAGCCATGAAATTAAAAGACGCTTATTCCTTGGAAGGAAAGTTATCACCAAGCTAGAGAGTATATTAAAAAGCAGAGACATTACTTTGTCAACAAAGGTCCATCTAATCAAGGCTATTGTTTTTCCAGTAGTCATGTATGGACGTGAGAGTTGGACTGTGAAGAAAGCTGAGTGCCAAAGAATTGATGATTTTGAACTGTGTTGTTGGAGAAGGCTCTTGAGAGTCCCTTGGACTGCAAAGAGATCCAACCAGTCTATCCTAAAGGAGATCGATCCTGGGTGTTCATTGGAAAGACTGATGTTGAAGCTGAAACTCCAATACTTTGGCCACCTGATGGGAAGAGCTGACTCATTTTAAAAGACCCTTTCCCATCTTTGATGGGAAAGATCGAGGGCAGGATGAGAAGGGAATGACAGAGGATGAGATGGTTGGATGGTATCACTGACTCAATGGACATGGGTTTGGGTAGACTCCGGGAGTTGGTGATGGACAGGGAGGCCTGGCATGCTGTGGTTCACGGGGTCGCAAAGAGTTGGACATGACTGAGTGAGTGAACTAACTGAACTGACTGTGCCATAGCAAATTCCATATCAAATCCCTCACACTAGATCTATGTACCACCTAAGGCTTTCAGTTAATCTGTGGGCAGTCAACTTCTGCTGCTACACTAAGTCAGGCAACAAGGAATTTCACATTAGAGTAGACAGTGATGTCCTCCCAATCTGTCTCTGCCTTTTGGAAAATCTAATTAGAAAGCCAAGAGCCATCTAATGGCAAAAAAAAAAAAGAGAGAGAGACAAAAATTATATTTGGATAAACAGAAATCAATTAGAGTAGAAATCATTGAAACTGAAAATGGGGAATCAATAGAGAAAATCAACAAAAATTAAAACTGATTATTTGAAAAAAAAATTTTAAAGATCATTAATCCTCTAGCCAAGTGAACTAAGAAATAAACAGAGATAATACAACTAAGTAATATCAAAAATGAAAGGCATGATGTCATTACAGATCCTAGGGATATTAAAAGGTCAGGAAAGTTATAACATAAACAACTCTATGCCAACAAATTTGATGACCTAGATGAAATGGACCAATTCTTTGAAAGAAACAATCTGACAAAACTCTCTCAAGAAGAAACAGACAATCTAAAATATGCTTCTATTAGGTAAATTGAATCAATAATAATTTTTTCACACAAAAAGCATAAGAAGACTCAGATAAATTTGCAGGTGAATTCTACTAAGCCTTTAAGAAAGAAATTATATCAATTCTTTATAATCTCTTTCAGAAGGCAGAAGTATAGAGACTACTTCTTAATTTACTCTACAAGGCCAGCATTATCTAAATGTCAAAACAGGACATAAATATTACAAAATTAGAAAACTACAGATCAATATCTCTTATGAATATATATGCAAAAATCCTCATCAAAATATTAGCAAATCAAGTCATAAAATTATAGAATCATATGCCATGAACAAGTAGAAGGCTGGTTCAACACTGGAAGATCAATTACTGTGATCCATTGTATCAACTGGCTAAAATAAGAAAAATCAAAATATCATATCAATAGATGCAGGAAAGGAATTTGACAAAACTCAGTAAGTATTTGTGATTAAAAAATAACCTTTAGTACACAAGAATTGAGGGGAATTTCCTCAGCTTGGTAAATAATATCTACAAAAATCCTACAGCTATGCTTATATTTAGCAGTGAGAAACCTGAAGCTTTCCCATTAAGATTTGGAATAAGGCGAGGATTTCCCCTCAACACTGGTTTTCAATAGCATGCAGGGAGTCTCGCTAATGCAATAACACAAGAAAAGGAAAGAAAAGGAAACAAAAGTTTCCAATTTGAGAAGGAATAAATAAAACTCTCATTGTTCACAGATTACATGATCACCTCTGTAGGAAATCCAAAGAAGTAAACAGAAAACTTCTGAAACGAACAAGCAATTACATCAGGATTGCAGCAGATAAGGTTACTACAAAAAAATCAGTGATTTCCTATATACTAGCAATGAACTATTGGAGGCTGAAATAAAAACACAATATCTTAATATGAAGTTACAGTAATCAAGATAATATACTGGTGAGGAGTAAACAAATGGACAAGCAGAATGGAAGCGAGAGCCTAGAAATTACACATATATATAATCAACTGATCTTTGACAAAGGAGGCAAGACAGTACAGCAAAGATAGTCTTTTCAACAACAATGATGATTGAGTGGAGAGTTCTAAAACCTGCCTTCCTTTATTTTTCCTAAATATGTATTAATATAGATATTAGTCTGCCCCCAGTATTTGCTTTTCATTTTATTCCTCACAATTTCCAGTTTTAACTGCAGTGCAATCATACAGAAAACATATACAACACATGCATTCTACAGATATGATTTCTTATTTGCCTATTGAAGACAGATGTCTCTGTCAAATGAAAAATATAACCATCAGTCTTTATTTATCCATCTATTCTTCCCTCATAGAAATTCTCACAATTCTCAGTCCAAGAGTAAATTCTTCACAGCCTAAGTCAAACACAGTCCTTATCTTGGTACATTTAGGCATGGGAATGTAACTCAGGCCAATGGGATGAAACTAATTCTTCTGAGGATTGATGGAAAGGTTTTCTCAAGCATCAACAGAGATAGAAGTGTCCACTTCTGCTATTAGACTTTTTCCTTTTTCAAGTGATGTCTAGAACTGTGGAAGCCATTATGCAATCAAGAAGTAAGCCAGCTAGGCATAACCAAAGCTGACACAATGAGGATAGCAGCACAAAAAAAAAAAAAAAAGGAAAAAATGCCACATTCTGATAATGTCGTTTGGCTGCTACATTAACCAATCTCTGAATCATTCTTTCTAGAAACTTCTTATGGTGTAAGTAAATGAATAGTCCTATTTATATAATGTTGATAAAGTTTACTGAATCCAAACATGCCCTAACCTAATAATACACACTTTATTCCAAGCACTTTTCAAAAGATGACTTAGTTCTTTCCTCATTCCTACATATTTGAGACCATTGTTAACATTTTACTGATGAATACTTTGAGGCCAACTTAAATGATTTAAGTCACACAAAAAAATAGCCAATGAATTAAATTGAATCCTTATTTACTTTGCCAGAATTTGTACTGTTTTTACATTAAAGCAACAATCTCCTTGAAATAACTAAAACAAAAGCACTGCTCTAGTACAGTTTGTAAGCCTGAGATATAAAGGAGAAAGAAAACAAATTAACCAGTATTTTATCTCCAGAGACCACAATATTTTGAAAATGCAGACATGTCAGCTGTGCAGTGTATTCTTGTTTACCTAACCACCTTTATAGTTTGATCCTTATATTACTGCCTCATAACCAAGCAGTTCTGCAGTGGGTGTTATAAATAATATTTAAATGCAAGCAGTATACAACCCTAATACAATAAAAATTAGGTTTGGTACAAAAATTGCCAATAAACTGAAAGTTAATTCAGTAATGGGTGTTACTCCCTGTTGAAGGCATTTAAGACCAGAATATTTAATCAAAGGAGACAGACTTGCTCCTGAGAAACCACACAAAAATGAAAGGTTCCTACTTTAAGTCTTAAATTTGTTTCATCATTTGCTCAATAATTTTCTCCCTGGAAATTGATTTTTAGAGTTTCTTAAAAGTTATGACCAACCTAGATAGTATGTTCAAAAGCAGAGACATTACTTTGCAGACTAAGGTCCATCTAGTCAAGGCTATGGTTTTTCCAGTAGTCATGTATGAATGTGAGAGTTGGACTGTGAAAAAGGCTGAGTGCCGAAGAATTGATGCTTTTGAATTGTGGTGTTGGAGAAGACTCTTGAGAGTCCCTTGGACTGCAAGGAGATCCAACCAGTCCATCCTGAAGGAGATCAACCCTAGGATTTCTTTGGAAGGAATGATGCTAAAGCTGAAACTCCGGTACTTTGGCCACCTCATGCAAAGAGTTGACTCATTGGAAAAGACTCTGATGCTGGGAGGGATTGGGGGCAGGAGGAGAAGGGGACGACCGAGGAGGAGATGGCTGGATGGCATCACTGACTCGATGGACATGAGTCTGAGTGAACTCCCAGAGTTGTTGATGGACAGGGAGGCCTGGCATGCTGCGATTCATGGGGTCGCAAAGAGTCGGACATGACTGAACAACTGAACTGAACTGAACCTTTTTTATTTTATAATAATTTATTATGCAACTAGTAGGGGTTTACCTTCACAAAGCAGAAGGAAACTTATATAAATCTAACGCCTAATATCTAGCAATGACCACTGTTAGCATTTTAGAATGCACGGCTTTAATCTCTTTCTTATGAAAATATGTATAGGTATGTGTATAGACCCGGATATATAGAGATGTTCATTTCATGTAAATAGTGTCATAATCTTCCAGTGAGAAATGTACTATAAATGTATTTCCATGTCAAAAACAGATTTATAGATTCATTTATATGAGCTGAACTTTCCATTATATCAGTATTTTAGATAATTTTCAGTTGGGGGGAGGTGGGAGGGGGATTCAGGATTGGGAACATTTGTACACCCGTGGCGGTTTCATGTTGTGTGGCAAAACCAATACAATATTGTGAAATAAAAAAAGAAAAAGTGTTAAAATATTCATATGTTCTCTTTTTCAACATCGGTGTTATATCTCGTGCTCTAGTGGTACGCGGTGGTTTAGTTGTTCAGTCATATCCTACCCTTTAGCGACCCCATGGCCGGCAGCCCACCAGGCTCCTCTGTCCATGGAATTTTTCAGGCAAGAGTACTGGAGCAGGTTGCTGTTTCCTCCTACAGGGGATCTTCCTGATCCAGAGATCAAATCCGCTTCTCTGTGTCTCCTCCATTGCAGGCAGTTTCTTTATCGCTGAGCCACCAGGAAAGCATCCCATATTGCACATCCCATATTGTATCCTCGTCTAAATTCTTAGAAGTGTAAATTCAAAAGAAAGATGACTTTAAAATTGCCATCCACAATCAGGGTGGCAATATTAACCATACCAGTAATATAAAGAGAAACACCCAGAAATTCTGTGAAGGTTAAAGACCCACTAGCCATTTATGAGAGAAGTCTGGATTTATTTGTATGCTACCTAAGTTACATAATCTTTTCTTTTAATGTTGAGAAATTGTTTTTGGACTTTCTGTTTTTGATCTTTTAACAAAAGGTTTTCATGGGAAGAGTGGTCATTGCTAAGCATATCCCTGGATTCAGGAAAGTCCTGAGTCACAGAAGAAATTGCATCCCCAAATAAGTGGTACTGTGTAGCTATACATTTGAGATGCCCACAAGAGGAAGAGACTTTAAAGGGAAAGCTATAATAGCTCACTTCTCCTGTTTGTCTTAAAACCAGTGTAATCAGCCTTTATGTGTAATGTTGATTTTTATGGTAACTAGAAAAGAATATGAAAACTGTGGCTAATTTAAAATGGACTGAGGCTAAATAAAATCTCTCAAATACTGGCACCTCTGATTTGAGCTTAGCCTGTCCCTCAACTGTGCGTGGCGTGTTGCTGTGATACTGATAGATACCAAACTTTTTCATGTCTAAAAGCCAGACAGATTTGCACCTTCTCTAGGTTAACTAGAGAATTTATGGAGATCCTGATTTATTGATATGAAAGAGATTGGGATTAGAGTTTTCCATCTGGTAGAACTCTCAGTGAAATTGCATTTGCAACCAGAGGTCTGCAGGTATAGCAAATGGAAATTTATATGCTGCATCATTACAGATGAGATCCCACAAATATCTTTTCCTGTATTTCAGAGAAGAGATGTTCTGACTAAAGAAATTTGACTTTAGTTACTGATTTTTCTGTGGGCATGTGCCTCAGACAGGGGCTACTGTGTGACCTCCAAGCAAAGCACAGATACCAGTTGTCACTGTAAATGCAATAAGTCACTGTATTCTATTTTTTCAGGCAAAATGTCAGGTAAATGCTAATCCTGCATAGATCACCTTTATATACAAACTGGCAGATGCTAAAGCACTCTATATTATTCATGCATTCTATAAAATAGCAAAGACAGGAAAGACACTTCAAAAGATCTCTCAGTTGGGTTGGGGTTTCTAGAACAACTTAAAATTCATTTTACATTGTATTTATTACATTTAAAGTAGATTGTGTTAAAATCTGTCACTTACATTTTAATACCATCACATTACCCAATTTAAAGAAATGTTCAAGTAGTAGTGTAACTGAATAGCAAGGGATAGCCACTGTTGAGTGAATGTGCCCTCTGCATTGTGCTAACATGACTGATTCCGTATAGTTTTCTATACTCAAATAATACTCAATGTTTGCTCAGTGGTATCCAACTTTGAGACCCCATGGACTACAGTCTACCAGGCTCCTCTGTCCATGAGATATTGCAGGCAAGAATACTGGAGTGAGTTACCGTTTTCTTCTCTAGGGGATCTTCCCAACCAAGGCATCAAACCTGCATCTCTTGCTTATGCTGCATTGGCAGGCAGATTCTTTACCACTTGCATCATTCTCTTAATCAAACCATTCACACTGGTCAAATAAAAATATTCCATGACCTTCATAATTTTATTTATTGCCTTGACACCAGTGTAATCAGCCTTTATGTGGAATGTTGATTTTTATGGTAACTAGAAAAGAATATGAAAACTGTGGCTAATTTAAAATGGACTGAGGCTAAATAAAATCTCTCAAATACTGGCACCTCTGATTTGAGCTTAGCCTGTCCCTCAGCTGTGCGTGGCGTGTTACTGTGATACTGATAGATACCAAACTTCATGTCTAAAAGCCAGACAGATTTGTACCTTGAGCAGTGTTTCAACTTTGTATTCAAACAAAACAGACTGAAGTAAGAACCTGGAGCTTAAATCAGAAAAATCCTCTTTGAATCAAGAAAGAGAATATTGCTTGCTCCCCAGCAGCCATTGTGAGACACCTTCTTAGTCATTAGCTTCCTCTTTTCCCAAATGGTATCCGTTTTCCTAACTTATATGATGTCGCTCATTGCTCTTTGGCATTTCACCACAAATGTTTGTATCCCTTGACATTGGAGCTTTTTTTTTTTCCCTGTTATTTTTTTAACTCTGAGAGAGAGAGACTTAGTCACTCACTCATGCCCAACTCTTTGTCCAACCCCATAGACCGTAGCCTGCCAGGCTCCTCTGTCCATGGAATTCTTCAGGCAAGAATACTGGAGTGGGTAGTCATTTCCCTTCTCCAGGGAATCTTTCTGACAGAGATCAAACCCTGGTCTTCTGCATTGCAGGCAAATTTTTAACCTTCTGAGCCATTTTTTACTTTACATAAATGAATATTAAAGTTTGTAGTAGTTGGTGACTGCTTCCTGTAACAGTGTGACTGTTGCACATAGCCATATGAATTCACATTCATTCATTTCATTACTGTATAGTGTTCCATTGTATGAATATATCTCTGTATATATTTATACAGTAAACTGATAAATCCTCTTTGTTGCATGATTCTTATCTATTCCAAATAATAATATTGTAAACAGTCTTGCACACTTCTCTTGGTATACATGTGTATACATTTCAGGGATACATATTAATGAGTGGAATTATTCCTCATAGGGTAGACCGTTATCTACTTAGCTTTAAGTAGTTAACAAAATTTCAGAATGTTTCACCATTGTATTTTCTCCCAGCAGTGAATGTAAGTTATAGGAAATCCATATCAGGTGATTATCAGCAGTTGGTACTGGTGGACACTGAGTTTTAGTCCTTCTGAGTGATCAATGGTGTATCATTGAATTATGAATTTGTTCTTCCCTGATTATTAGTGAAGTGAACACTTTTCATATGTTTCATATTTTCTTTTGTGAAGAGTGTGTTCAAGTCTCTGGCACATTATTCAATTAAGGTGTTTATATTTCTATTATTTATTTGAATAAGTTCTTTGTATATTCTTGACATGAGTCTCTTCTACAGTTATATGTATTTCAATGATGGTGTTCCAGCTCCTAGCTTTACACCAGTTTACATCATCAGTTTGCACTAGCTTATAAGCAAGACTCCTGTCTTATCCCTTATTTGTTTATTTCTTACTACTGACTGACTGATTTAAGTATTTACTAATTATTTTGTTTCTCATGGGTGTTTTCCCCTAATGGTCTGTAATATTTTAGTCTTATTATCTCGACTGTAATATTGCCTCATATATGGCTAATGATAGTCTCTGCATTCTTGGGACATGATCATAATCTTCCCCTCTCTCTCTGTTTTTCTCACACACATACACAACACACACATTTACACTTACATACAGTTTCTTACTTTCTGGGGTAACAAGAACAGGCTAATCTTATCCCTACACTGTAACAAGTAAGATGGTTTATAATGACAATTATAATTTTATTCATTTTTAAATAACTGTTCTGATATTTTACTTCTTGCATCAATTTTGGTAAATTCTACTTTGGGGAGTGTTACTAGCACACAGAATTTTAGTAGTATTGAAGTGGTCCCAAGATGATGGAGGAATAGGACAGGGAGACCACTTTCTCCCCCACAAATTCATCAAAAGATCACCTGAATGCTGAGCAACATCCACAAAACAACTTCTGAATGCTGGCAGAGGACACCAGGCACCCAGAAATGCAGCCTATTCTCTTTGAAAGGAGGTGGGACAAAATATAAAAGACAAAAAGAAAGGCAAAAGCATTAGGGACGGAGACCCATTCTGAGGAGGGGGTTGTGGAGGAGAAGTTTCCAAACAGTAGGAAACCCTCTCACAGGTGGGTCTGGAGGGAGTTTTGGAATCTCAGAGGGCAACATAACCAGGAGGAAAAAAAAAAAAAACCCACAGAATACATGCCTAACAGCAACTGCCAGCACAGAGGTAGCCCAGAGGCTTGCAAACTGTGGGATCACCAGAGAGAAAAATAGAGAGAACTTTCCAGCCAAAGGCTCTAACTCACATTCTGGCCCACTCACAGAACAGAGGAATGAGTGAATACCAAAGAGCTAGCTGGCTGCATACAGGCCCCTCCCCCCTACCCCGTCCCCCCCACACCCTCCCCACCCCCATCGGAGGCAGAGAGGCATACGGGCAACAGCCAAGGCTGGAAGGCAAGGGGCTGCTGCTGCAATCTCAGCCTGAGACAGGCATCCTCCACCAAACTGTGAGCAGGCTCCCAATTGCTAACCACATCTCCCTGGGATCCTGGATGGTGGACGTCCACCAGGAGGGGCGCAGCCTGAGGTTAGCTCCCCAGAGGAGACACACAGCACACCTGAGACGGTGCTCTCACAGCGAGCCAGGAAACTGAGCAGCCGGGACCAAGGAGGTGATTAAGATGCACGGCCCACCTGGGACAGTGTGCTTGCCAAGCACCTCTTCGCTTGAGCTGCTCAGACCTGGGAAGGGCACAAAATGCTCTCCAACCAAATCTGCCTTTGTGGAGTACCCAAGAACCTAAGCAGCTTAGACCTGGGAAGTTCACAAAATGCAGGGCCCGCTTTGGACAGTACCCCTGCAGAGCACCCTGGATGCTGAGCAGTGTCAACTCGGGAAGCACAGGACGCCGTGAGCTGGGGCAAATGCAGTGTGGTCCATACACTGTGAGCACTCCCCACACAGGCCAGCGATATTTGTTTGCAGTGTCCCTCCCTCCCCACAGCACATCTGAACAAGTGAGCCTAAATAAGTGGCCACCTTGGCCCCCTTGTGTCAGGGTGGAAATTAGACACTGAAGAGACCTGCAGACAGAAGAAGCCAAAATAAAGAAGAGGGAACCACTCTGGAAGTGACAGGTGCAACAGATTAAAACCCTGTAGTTAACATTGATTAAGCTTGGGAGGGGCCTATAGACCTTGAGAACAAGTACAAGCTGGAACAAGGAACTAGCCGAAACTGAACTGATCCCACACTGCCCGCAACAGTGCCAGAGAAGTTCCTAGGTATATTTTTACTATTATCACTTTTAATTTTTTTTAATTTAAATTCTTTATTACTCCTTTAACTTTCATTTTTATAACCTACTATTACCTTGCCAAAAAAAGACCCTATTCTAAAATCAAATTTCATATCTACAGTCTTTTGTGGTTGATTTTGTTTTGTATTGTTTATATTGTATTTTTGAGAGTCTAACATCTACTTTAGATATTCAATCTTTGCTTTTTGGTATTTGTTATCAATTTTGTCCTTTAAGAATCTAATCTTCAGTATCCATTTTCACTTAGGGGTGTGATTATTGACTTGATTGCTCTCTCCCCTTTTGACTCTCTCTTTGCTCCCCCTCTATCTCCTCTATAGGTCGCCTCTATCTCCTCCCTCCCTCTTCTCTTCTCTACTTAACTCTGTGAATCTCTCTGGGTGTTCTGGGGTGTGGAGAACACTTAGGGAGCTGGTTACTGGCTAGATCGCTCTCTCCCCTTTCGACTCCCCCTCTTCCCCTCCTGGTTACCTCTTTCTCCCTCCTCCCTCTTCTCTTCTCTGTGTAACTCCATGAACCTCTCTGGTGATCCAGACAGTGTAGAGCACTTGGAATTGATTACTGGCTAGATTGCTCTCTCCCCTTTTGACTCCCCCTCTTCTCCTGGTCACCTCTATCTCCTTCCTCCCTCTTATCTTCTCCATGTAACTCCGTGAACCTCTGTGGGTGTCCCTCACTGTAAGGAATTGTTACATAATTAACTTAGATGTTTTATCATCTGTGCTGTATGGATGGAGAAGTCTTGAGGTTAGTGTAAGAAAAAGACTGAAAGCTAGAGGCAGGAGGCTTAATTCCAAAACATGAGAACATCAGAGAATTCCTGATTCCAAGGAACATTAATAGACAAGAGCTCACTAAAAATTCTCCCTACCTATACTGAAACCAAGTTCCACCCAGGAGCCAAAAAGTTCCACAGCAAGACATACCATGCTAATTCTCCAGCAAAGCAGCAGCAAGCCCTGAGCATTAAAAGACAGGCTGCCCAAAGCCATGCCAAACCCATATATATCCCAAAACTCACTACTGGACACTTCACTGCACGTCAGAGAGAAGAGATCCATCTCCACCCACAAGAACACAGATGTAAGCTCCTCTAACCTGGAAACCTTGACAAGCCACTAATCCAACCCCATCCACAGGGAGCAGACTCAACAATAAAGAGGAATCATGAACTTCCAGCATACAGAAAGGCCACTCCAAACACAGAAATCTAAACAAAATAAAAAGGCATAGAAATATTCAGCAGGTAAAGGAAGATAATAAATGCTGATCAAATCAAACAAAAGAAGAGGAGACAGGAAGTCTACCTGAAAAAGAATTCAGAATGATAGTAAAGATGATCCAAACTCTTGAAAACAAAATGGAGTTACAGATAAGTAGACTAGAGACAAGGATTGAGAAGATGCAAGAAATGTTTAACAAGGACCTAGAAGAAATAAGAAAGAGTCAGTCAATAATGAATAATACAATTACTGAAATCAATGTACTCTGCGGGGAACCAATAGTAGAATAACGGAGGCAGAAGACAGGATAAGTGAGGTGGAAGATAGAATGGTGGAAATCAATGAAGCAGAGAGGAGAAAAGAAAAAAGAATGAGAAGAAATGAGGACCCTCAGAGACATCTGGGACAATGTTAAACGCCCCAACATTCGAATCATAGGCACCCAGGAAGAAGACAGAAAGAAAGGGCATGAGAAAATACTTGAGGAGATAATAGTTGAATACTCTCTTAAAATGGAGAAGGAAATAGCCACCCAAGTCCAAGAAACTCAGAGAGCCCCAAACAGGATAAACACAAGGCAAAACACCCCAAGACACATATTAATCAAACTGACAAATATCAAACACAAAGATCAAATATTAAAAGCAGCAAGAGAAAAGCAACAAATAACACACAAGGGGATCCCCATAAGGATAACAGCTGATCTATCAATAGAAACCCTTCAGGCCAGAAGGGAATGGCAGGACACACTTAAAGTGATGACAGAGAAAATCCTACAACCCAGATTACTATAGCCAGCAAGGATCTCATTCAAATATGAAGGAGAAATAAAATCTTTACAGACAAGCAAAAGCTGAGAGAATACAGCACCACCAAACCAGCTCCTCAACAATTGCCAAAGGATCTTCTCTAGTCAGGAAACACAGAAAAGATTTATAAACTCGAACCCAAAACAACAAAGCAAATGGCAATGGGATCATACTTATCAATAATTACCTTAAATGTAAATGGGTTGAATGCCCCAACCAAAAGACAAAGACTGGCTGAATGGATACAAAAACTAGACCCCTATATATGCTCTCTACAAGAGACCAACCTCAAAACAAGGGACACATTAAGACTGAAAGTGAAGGGCTGGAAAAAATATTTCTTGCAAATGGAGACCAAAAGAAAGCAGGAGTAGCAATGCTCATATCAGATAAAATAGACTTTGAAATAAAGGCTGGGAAAAGATGAGAGGATAACAGGCAGGAAGGCCAGGGGTCTCCAAATGGAGGAAATATGCTGCAAGTGTCAGACATTTTTTCTCTCTCTCTTAAGCAGTAGGAGGAAACAAACTAGTGTTATATTTTTTTCCCCTTCTCTATACAAATTTAAAAAGAGATTCCTCTTAAAATTCTGTGTTGCCATAATGACAGCTGGTTCCACTTGAGCTGAACTTTTCTCAAACCTTGAGGTAACTAGTGCATTTTTTTTTTTATGGAAATGTTTGTCTTAAGCTATGTTAATGTACTATGCATTTACCCCAGACTCTGTCTTCAAGTCAGTTCCTCCTAAAGGCTCAGAACTGACTTAACAAACCAGTATGTTATACTCATACATTGTTCTCTTAATCTATGTTAATGAGACTATATATTTGTATGGGAATCTGCCTTTCTTCAAGATTCATGTCAATCATTTTATGACCTGGGATGACTCACCTGGTGCCAAGATTATCTCAAAATTCATCTTGTGGGTGAGGGATCTGGTGCCATTCTCTGAGTTTTGAGACATTTCTTTTCTTTAATTAGCAGACTGCTAGTAGCTATGTAACATCCAGCTAAAGACGAGCAGGTGGGTATTCTTTCTGTCCCCTTCTGATGTCTATGTCAGAAGCTTTCTCTATCTCTTTTATAATTTAATAAAACTTTATTACACAAAAGCTCTGAGTGATCAAGCCTTGTCTCTGGCCCCGGATTGAATTCTTCTCCTCTGGAGGCCAAGAATCCTTGCATCTTTCGTGGTTCAGCAACAACCTTTCAAAGAGACAAAGAAGGACACTACATAATGATCAAAGGATAAATCCAAGAAGGAATAACAATTATAAATATATATGCACCCAACACAGGAGCACCTCAACACATAAGGCAAATGCTAACAAGTATGAAAGGGGAAATTAATAGTAGCACAATAGTAGTGGGAGACTCACACCTATGGATAGATCAAGCAAACAGAAAATTAGCAAGGAAACACAAACTTTAAATAATACAATGGAACCGTTAGGCCTAATTGATATCTATAGGACATTACATCCCAAAACAATGAATTTCACCTTTTTCTCAAGTGCACACAGAACATTCTCCAGGATAGATCACACCCTGGGCCATAAATCTAGCCTGGTAATTAAAAAAAAAAAAAAAAAGAAATCATGTCAAGAATCTTTTCTAATCACAATGCATTAAGATAAGATTTCAACTACAGGAAAAAAAAACTATTAAAAATACAAACATATGGAGGCTAAACAACACGCTTCTGAATAACCAACAAATCACAGAAGAAATCAAAAAGGAAATCAAGATATGCATAGAAACAAATGAAAGCATGACAACCCAAAACTTATGTGATTCAGTAAAAGCAGTGCTAAGGGGAAGATTCATAGCAATAGCAGCTTACCTCAAGAAAGAAGAGAAAAATCAAACAAATAACCTACATTTACACCTAAAGTACCTAGAAAAAGAAGAAATGAAGAGCCTCAGGGTTAGTAGAAAGAAAGAAATCATAAAAATCAGAGCAGAGATAAATAAAAAAGAAACAAAGGAGACTAGTGCAAAACTCAACAAAACTAAAAGCTGGTTCTTTGAGAAAATAAATGAAATAGACAAGCCATTAGCCAGACTCATCAAGGAAAAAAGGGAGAAGAATCAAATCAACAAAATTAGAAATGAAAATGGAGAAATCACAACAGACAACACAGAAATACAAAGGATCATAAGAGACTACTGTCAGCAACTATATGACAATAATAATAAAATGGACAACTATATATCAACTATGACATGTAGTTGATAACTATATGACAATAATAATAAAATGGACAACTTGGAAGAAATGGACAAATTCTTAGAAAAGTATAACCTTCCAAAACTGAACCAAGAAGAAGAAATACGAAATCTTAACAGACCCATCACAAGCATGGAAATAGAAACTGTAATCAAAAATCCTCCAACAAAAGCTCAGGACCAGATGGCTTCACAAGTGAATTATACCAAAAATTTAGAGAAGAGCTAACACCTATCCTACTCAAACTCATGACCTAGTGGGCTTTATCCCAGGGATGCAATGATTCTTCAGTATTCACAAGACAATCAATGTGATACAGCACATTAACAAATTAAAAGATAAAAACTATATGAGTATCTCAATAGATGCAGAGAAAGCCTTTGACAAAAACTCAACACCATTTATGACAAAAAAAAAAACAAAAAACAACCTCTCCAGAAAGCAGGCATTGAAGGAACATACCTCAACATAATAAAAGCCATATATGATAAACCCACAGCAAACATTATCCTCAATGGTGAAAAATTGAAAGCATTTCCCCTAAAGTCAGGAACAAGACAAGGGTGCCCACTCTCACCACTACTATTCAGCATAGTTTAAGAAATATTAGCCACAGCAATCAGAGCAGAAAAAGAAACAAAAGGAATCCAAATTGGAAAAGAAGTAAAACTCTCACTGTTTGCAGATGACATGATCCTCTACATAGAAAACCCTAAAGACTCCACCAGAAAATTATTACAGCTAATCACTGAGTATAGTAAAGTTGTAGGATATAAAATTAGTACATAGAAATCCCTTGCATTCCCTATACACTAACAATGAGAAAACAGAAAGAGAAATTAAGGAAACAACCCCATTCACCATTGTAACAGAAAGAATAAAATACTTCGGAATAAATCTACCTAAAGAAACAAAAGACCTATATACAGAAAACTATAAAACACTGATGAAAGAAATAAAAAATGATACGAATAGATGGAGGAATATACCATGTTCATGGATTGGAAGAATCAATATGGTAAAAATGAGTATACTAACCAAAGCAACCTACATATTCAATGAATCACTATCA
Organism: Capricornis sumatraensis; assembly: GCF_032405125.1. Classification (NCBI taxonomy): domain Eukaryota; kingdom Metazoa; phylum Chordata; class Mammalia; order Artiodactyla; family Bovidae; genus Capricornis; species Capricornis sumatraensis. Next base: position 9,155,988 of record NC_091078.1, read on the forward strand.
AGCTACCAACATTATTTTTCACAGACCTAGAACAAATAATTTCACAATTTGTATGGAAATACAAAAAACCTGGAATAGCCAAAGCAATCCTGAGAAAGAAGAATGGAACTGGAGGAAATCAACTTTCCTGACTTCAGACTATACTACAAAGCTACAGTCATCAAGACATTATGGTACTGGCACAAAGACAGAAATATAGATTGATGAAACAAAATGGAAAGCTCAGAGATAAATCCACATACTTATGGACACCTTATCTTTGACAAAGGAGGCAAAAATATACAATAGCAAAAAGACAAATCTCTTTAACAAATGTTTCTGGGAAAGCTGGTCAACCACCTGAAAAAGAATTAAATTTGCACACTTTTTAATACCATACACAAAAATAAACTCAAAATACATTAAAGATCTAATTGTAAGACCAGAAACTATAAAACTCCTAGAAGAAAACATAGACAAAACACTCTCTGACATAAATCACAGCAGGATCCTCTATGACCCACCTCCCAGAGTAATAGAAATAAAAGCAAAGATAAGCAAATGGAACCTAATTAATCTTAAAAGCTCTTGCACAACGAAGGAAACTATAAGCAAGGGGGAAAGACAGCCTTCAGAATGGGAGACAATAATAGAAAACAAAGCAACTGACAAAGAATTAATCTCAAAAATATACAAGCAGCTCCTGCAGCTCAATACCACAAAAATAAATAATACAATCAAAAAGTGGGCCAAAGAACTAAACAGACATTTCTCCAAAGAAGACATACAGATGGCTAACATACACATGAAAAGATGTTCAACATCACTCATTATCAGAGAAATGCAAATCAAAACCACAATGAGGTACCATCTCACACCGGTCAGAATGGCTGCTATCCAAAAGTCTACAAGCAATAAATGCTGGAGAGGGTGTGGAGAAAAGGGAACCCACTTACACTGTTGGTGGGAATGCAAACTAGTACAGCCACTCTGGAGAACAGTGTAAAGATTCCTTAAAAAATTGCAAATAGAACTGCCATCTGACCCAAAAATCCCACTGCTGGGCATATACACCAAGGACACCAGAATTGAAAGAGTCAAGTGTACCCCAGTGTTCATCGCAGCACTGTTTACAATAGCCAGGACATGGAAGCAACCTAGATGTCCATTGGCAGATGAATGGTTAAGAAAGCTGTGGTACATATACACAATGGAATTTTATCAGCTATTAAAAAGAACATATTTGAATCAGTTTTAACGAGGTGGATGAAACTGGAGCCTATTATACAGAGTGAAGTAAGCCAGAAAGAAAAACACCAATATGGCATATTAATGTGTATATATGGAATTTAGAAAGATGATAATGATGACCCTATATGCGACACAGCAAAAGAGACAGATATAAAGAATAGACTTTTGGACTCTGGGAGAAGGTGAGAGTGGGATGATTTGAGAGAATAGCATTGAAACATGTATATTATCGTATGTATATTACCGTATTACCGTCCAAGTTTATGCATGAAACAGGGTACTCAAAGCCAGTGAACTGGGACAACCCAGAGGGATGGGATGTGGGGGAGACAGGAGGGTGTTTCAGGTTGGGGGACACATGTATACACATGGCTGATTCATGTCAATGTATGGCAAAAAGCACCCCCAATATTGTAAAGTAATTAGCCTCCAATTAAAATAAATTAATTAATTAAAAAAAAGAATTTTAGTAGCATTATGAATTTACATTTCAAAATTATAAAGTAGCCTGATTTACATACAGGAATATTTTTTGCCTTGTTTGTTTTTGTAATTTTAATAGATCTAATCTATTTTCATTTGCTACATGTTTCTATGGCATAATTTTTCCATATTATTTGTTTTAACTTTCTGGTTTTGTGTTTTATATATTCTTTTTAAATAAGAAAAAGTTATATTTCATTGGTTCTGGTTTTTTAATTCAGCCAGACTACATTGTACGTAAACATACTGCTTGTGACTTAAAAAAATCACAGAAAGAATGATAGAGAACAGAACACTATTCATATAGTTGAATTTCTGAGGTGCATGCTGTCCTTGTTCACATGATACTTTAAAAACTAAATTTATAGTCTTTTTATTCTGAACAAACACTTTAACTAGAATGGGTCACGCTATGGAGAGTTCTTTTTGCATTGAATCTGCCCTAATTTTTATTCATTTCAGGGCAGAAAACCTTGACTATATAACTCCTTGCCTTGGATCAAAAACAGAACACTATGGAGAAGGTAACACATTCTCTTTTTGCCTGTGATATCTAAAATAAATAGACATTAACATTAAGAGCTCTGGTGGCATTGTTGCTGTTCAATCCCTAAGTCATGTCCCACTCTTTGCAACCCCACGGACTGCAGTATGCCAGGCTTAACTGTCCATCAGTATCTCCTGGAATTTGTTCAAATTCATGTCCATTGAATTGGTGATGCCATCAAACCATTTCATCCTCTGTTGTCACCTTTTCCTAAAGTCCTCAGTTTTTCTCAACATCAGGGTCTTTTCCAGTGAGTCAGTTCTTTGCAAAAGTGCCCAAAGTGCTGGAGCTTCAGCATCAGGCTTTCCAATGAATATTCAGGACTGTTTTCCTTTAGGATCAACTGGTTTGATCTCCTTGTTTTCCAAGGGACTTTCAAGAGTCTTCTCCAACACAATCTAAAAGCATCCATTCTTTGGCGCTCAGGGTTTCCCTGGTGGCTCAGATGGTGAAGAATCTGCCTGCAATGCAAGAGACTCAGCTTAGATCCCTGAGTGGGAAAGATTCCCTGAAGAAGGGAATAGCTCCAAAACCAGTATTCTTGCCTGGAGAATTCCATAGACAGACGAGCATAGTTGATAGAGTCCATGGGACCAGACAAAGAGTTGGAAAAGACTGAAAAACTAATATTTTGAATTTTTTGGCATTCAGCTTTTTTTATCAGTATATGACTGCTACAAAAACCTTAGGTGTGACTACACAGACTTTGGTTGGCAAAGTGATGTCTTGGATTTTTAATAAGCTGTCCAGATGTCATATCTTTCTTCCAAAGAGCAAGCTTCTTTTAATTTCATGGCTGCAGTCACTGTCGGCAGTGTTTTTGGAGCTTACAAAAATAAAATCTGTCATTGCTTCCATTTTTCCCCATCTATTTGCCAGGAAGTGATGGGACTGGGTGCTATGATCTTAGTTTTTTGAACGTTGAATTTTAAGTCAGCTTTTTCACTCTCCTCTTTCACCTTCTTCAAAAGGCTCTTTAGTTCCTCTTCATTTTCTGGCATTAGAGGGTACCATCTGCATATCTACAGCTGATATTTCTTCTGGCCATATTAATTCCACATTGTGATTCATCCAGCCCAGCATTTTGCATCATGTACTCTGAATATAAGTTAAATAGGTTCAGTTTGGTTGCTCAGTCATATCCAGCTCTTTGTGACCCCATGAACTGCAGCACACCAGGCTTCCCTGTCTATCACCAATTCCCTGAGCTTGCTCAAACTTTTGTCCATTGAGACAGTGATGCCATCCAACCATCTCATCCTCTGTCATTTTCTTCTCCTGCCTTCAGTCATTCTTAGCATCAGGGTCGTTTCCAATGACTCAGACTTTCTCATCAGGTGGCCAAAATATGGAGTTTCAGCTTCAACATCTGTTCTTCCAATGAATATTCAGGACTGATTTCCTTTAGGATTCAATGGTTGGATCTCCTTGCAGTCCGAGGGACCCTCAAGAGTCTTCTCCAACAACACAGTTCAAAAGCATCAATTCTTCTGTAATCAGCTTTCTTTATGGTCCAACTCTCACATCCATACATGACTACTGGAATAACCAAAGCTTTGACTAGATGGACCTTGGCAAAGTAATGTCTCTGCATTTTAATATGCTGTCGAAGTTGGTCATAGCTTTTCTTCCAAGGAGCGAGTGTCTTTTAATTTCATGGCTGCAGTCACCATCTGCGGTGATTTTGGAGTTCCCAAAATTAAAGTCTGTCACTGTTTCCATTGTTTCCCCATCTATTTGCCATAAAGTGTTGGGACTGGGTACCATGACTTTCAGTTTTTGAATTTTAAGTTTTAAGCCAACTTTTTCACTCTCCTCTTTCACTTCCATCAAGAGACTTTTTAGTTCCTCTTCACTTTCTGCCATAAGAGTGGTGTCATCTGTATATCTGAGGTTATTGACATTTCTCCCAACATTTCTCATGATGTACTCTGCATATAAGTTAAATAAGTAGGGTGACAATTTACAGCCCTGACATACTCCTTTCCCAGTTTGGAAGCAGTCTATTGTTCCATGTCCAGTTCTAACTGTTGGTTCTTGACCTGCATACAGATTTCTCAGGAGACAGGTCAGGTGGTCTGGTATTCTCATCTCTTGAAGAATTTTCCACAGTTTATTGTGATCCACACAGTCAAAGGCTTTGGCATAGTCAATAAAGCAGAAGTGGCTGTTTTTCTGGAACTCTCTTGCTTTTTCTATGACCCAATGGATGTTGGCAATTTGATCTCTGGTTCCTCTGCCTTTTCTAAATTCAGCTTGAACATCTGGAAGTTCTCAGTTTAAGTACTGTTGAAGCCTGGCTCGGAGAATTCTGAGCATTAGTTTGCTAGTGTGTGAGATGCATGCAATGTGCAGTAGTTTGAGCATTCTTTGGCATTGCCTTTCTTTAGGATTGTAATGAAAACTGACCTTTCTAGTGCTGTAGCCACTGCTGAGTTTTCCAGATTTGCTGGCATATTGAGTGCAGCACTTTCACAGCATCATCTTTTAGGATTTGAAATAGCTCAACTGGAATTCTATCACCTCCACTAGCTTTGTTCATAGTGATGCTTCCTAAGGCCCACTTGACTTCACATTCCAATATGTCTGGCTCTAGGTGAGTGATCACACCATCATGGTTATCTGGGTCATTAAGATCCTTTTTGTATAGTTCTTCTGTGTATTGTTGCCACCTCTTCTCAATATCTTCTGCTTCTGTTAGGTCCATACCATTTCTGTCCTTTATTGTGCCCATCTTTGCATGAAATGTTCTCCTGATATCGCTCATTTTCTTGAAGAGATCTCTAGTCTTTACCATTCAATTGTTTTCCTCTATTTCTTTGCATTGGTCACTTAGGAAGGCTTTCTTATCTCTCCTTGCTATTCTTTGGAACTCTGCATTCAGTGACTATATCTCTCCTTTTCTTCTTTGCCTTTCACTTCTTTTCTTTTCTCAGCTATTTGTAAGGCCTCCTCAGACAACCATTTTGCCGTTTTGCATTTCTTTTTCTTGGGGATACTTTTGATTACCGCCAAGTTAAATAAACAGAGTGATAATATACAGCCTTGATGTACTCCTTTCCCAATTTTGAACCAGCCATTGTTCCATGTCCATTTCTAACTGTAGCTTCTTAACCTGTAGGTTTCTCAGGAGACAAATAAGGTGGTCTGTTACTCCCATCTCTTTAAGAATTTTTCACAGTTTGTTGTGATCCACACAGTCAAAGGCTTTAGCATAGTCAATGAAGCAGAAACAGCCATAAATGAACATAGTTTAATAAATTAACATAAATTAATAAATCAACATAACTTATTGTGTCAATTTTGTCCTCTTTATTTTTCATTCTATTAAAATTTGAAACTAGGAAAAAAAATAATAATTAGCTCATTAGGAGTACTTCTCTAGAGAACCAGCAAGGATGTTTATTCCTTTAGGGTGAAATAGATGAAAGCAACAACTTAAGAGTGAGAAAAACCTAGTGATTAAAAAAAAAGTAAAGTAAGCCAAAGTATTTTTAATTTGAACGAGCTATTTGAAGTCATGAGAGTAATGTTCTCTCTCTTGCTAATCTACTGATTTGGTGTTTTACAGTAGTACAGATTTCAATTTTCTGCATAGAGGCTAAATGTGGTCATATTTAAAATTCTTCATCCTTAGCGAAGAAGTGCTTTGTTTGCTAAATGGTTGGAATGGCATTAAAAGCCTACCTTTAAATGGAAGGAGGCCATTTTGCCAGTCACAGATGAGTATTTTAACAAAGAACAAAGAATGTTCTAAAATTAATTAGGCACTGGACCAGGTAAAAGTAATACACTCACTTTAAAGAAATATATACTTATTTATTCAAGGGCCATAGATCAGTCAATGTCTATGAAAAATGTTTAAGTACAAGCATAGTAATGCTGCAACACTGATTGGTTGCCCAGTCTTAACAAGATGTAACATTCTAAAGGCATCTCAATGTGAGCCAATGTAGTGTTATTTCATTAGCAGATTGCATTTCTTTTCCATGAAGGACAGGAGCTGGAAATCTATTACTATGCTGTGTAAATACTATGAAGTTAATACTAATTAAAATATAGATGCATGGTTGAGTTTTAGTACAATAACTGTTATTGCAGTGAATGTGGTAATTATATTAGGAGAGTATATTAGCAGCTCTAAGTGTTCTGGGGAATGTAGAAAAATACCATAAGGATAACTGAAGGAAAAATAAATAAACAAATCACAGTTCATTTGAGGATGCTGTGCCAAAGATTTATTGCAAAAATTTCCTGCCAGCAACCCTGAGATTAACAAAATATTTATAAAACAAAGGAGAGTAGATATTCTATACCAGTACCTATAGCAAAATTTTGAGGAACAACAAGCCTGGAGAAATGGAATACAAAAGAAAATACCACATCTCAATTACATACCATCTGTTAAGCATTTTGATAAATATTTTAATCATCATCTAAATTTTACAAATATTAGCAATAATGTAAAAAAGTAATTTATATTCTGAAGAATTATTATCTAGTTTTTATTCTAAACATTGTATTTTATTATTGAATTTACACATACATAAACACTGAAAATCATTTATTTCTTCCATGTATATGTGCAGCTATAATTACACATCAATTGTAATTCAATGATTGTGATCTTAATGATGATAGGTAGATTTAATTTCTACATTTCCTTAACATAAGATAGTACCTGAGTTGATGTTCCCTACTCTTCTTATTCAAACATTTCACCTAAATAAACATTAAATGTAAAGTAAAGGGGAAAAATGCAAGATAGGAAAAGAAACAGCACTTGGTAATGACCACACTAATCTGCACCCCTATGCGCTTGACTGTGTTTAGATTCCTCATAGAAGTGGAATTTTGTAGTGTTAGCTCTTCTATTACTGGCTTATTAAAATTAGTATATCCTCAAGCTTCATCCATGTTGTTGAAAATGGCAGAATTTCCTTTTAAAGGCTGTATAATATTCCATTATATGTAAAAATATATGTATAATGCCATGAATCTGTTTATCATCAGGTAGTATAGGCATTCTAACAATATTGACCCTTCACATTTGTGAACATTGGAACTAATATGCATTGTGGGAAGAAGGAACAAAAAAGAAAAAGGGTCAGTCTATGTCTGACGCAGGATACAGCATGCTTGGGGCTGGTGCATGGGGATGACCCACAGAGATGTTATGGGGAGGGAGGTGAGAGGGGGGTTCATGTTTGGGAACACATGTAAGAATTAAAGATTTTAAAATTTAAAAAAAAAATAAAATAAAATAAAAGTGGTTATTAAAGAAAAAAAATAAAAGAAAAAAATAAAAAGAAAAAAAAAAAACAGAAAATCAATTTTAAGAAATAATGGCTGAAAACTTCCCAAATCTGGGGAGGAAAATAGATGTTTAGGTTCATGAAACCCAGAAAACCCCAAATAATTAGAACCTAAACTGGTCTATTATAAGTGTCAAAAATCAAACACAAAAAGAATTTTGAAAGCAGCAAGAGAAAAAAGATTCATCACATACAAAGGGACACCTATAAGACCATCAACAAGTTTCTCAGCAGAAATCTTATAGGAGATTTGAAAGTGGAATGCTATAATGAAAGATAAAGTTGTTAAATAAGAATTATATATCTGGCTAAGCTGTCCTATCAAATGAAGGAACCATAAAGAAATTTCCAAAAAAAACAAAACCTAAAGGAATTAGTTATCAATAAGACTTCTTTATAAGAAGTGGTACAGAAAGTTCTTCAAGCTGAAATTAAAGAACAGTAAACATCATTTTGGGCTCCAAAATCACTGCAGATGGTGACTGCAGCCATGAAATTAAAAGACGCTTACTCCTTGGAAGAAAAGATATGACCAACCTAAATAGCATATTGAAAAGCAGAGACATTACTTTGCCGACTAAGGTCCGTCTAGTCAAGGCTATGGTCTTTCCAGTGGTCACATATGGATGTGAGAACTGGACTGTGAAGAAAGCTGAGCGCCAAAGAACTGATGGCTTTGAACTGTGGTGTTGGAGAAGACTCCTGAGAGTCCCTTGGACTGCAAGGAGATCCAACCAGTCCATTCTAAAGGAGATCAACCCTGGGTGTTCTTTGGAAGGAATGATGCTAAAGCTGAAACTCCAGTACTTTGGCCACCTCATGCGAAGAGTTGACTCATTGTAAAAGACTCTGATGCTGGGAGGGATTGGGGGCAGGAGGAAAAGGGGACGACAGAGGATGAGATGGCTGGATGGCATCACCGACTCGATGGAGGTGAGTTTAAGTGAATTCTGGGAGGTGGTGGTGGACAGGGAGGCCTGGTGTGCTAAAATTCATGGAGTTGCAAAGAGTCGGACATGACTGAGTGACTGAACTGAACTGAACTGAACTGAACCAGAAACATCCATTTCATGGATCACAGCTCTGTCATGGCAAAGGGACTTGAATAACTCAGTGAAACTATAAGCTATGACATGCAGGGCCCCCCAAAGTGGACAGGTCATAATGAAGTGTTCTGACAAAATGTGGTCTACTGGAAAAGAAAATGGAAAACCACTCTAGTATTCTTGCTGTGAGAACCCCATGAACAGTATGAAAAGGCAAAAAGAAGATGAGGACCCTAGGTCAGAAAGTGTAAAATGTGTAACTGGGAAAGAATGGAGGGTTATTACTAGTAATTGCTCCAGAAAGAATGAAGTGGCTGGGCCAAAACAGAAATGGCACTCAGTTGCAGGTGTGTCTGGTGGTGAATCTAAAATCCAATGCTGTAAAGAACAATATTGCATAGGAACTTGGAATGTTAGTCCATTAATCAAGGTACATTGGACATGGTCAAACAGGAGATGACAAGAGTGAACATCAACATTTTAGGAATCAGTGAACTAAAATGGACAAGAATGGTGAATTTAATTCAGATGATCATTAAACCTACTACTGTGGGCAAGAATTCCTTAGAAGAAAATGGGTAGCCCTCAAAGTCAACAAAAGTCTGAAATGCAGTACTTGGATACAACCTCAAAAACACAGAATGATCTCAGTTTGTTTCCAAGGCAAACCATTCACCAGCACAGTAATCCAAGTCTATGCCCCAACACTAATGCTGAAGAAGCTAAAGTTGACCAGGTCTATGAACATGGCAAACCCTTCTAGAACTAACACCAAAAAAAAAAAAAAAGATATCCTTTTCATGATAGGGGATTGGAATGCAAAAGTAGGAAGTCAAGAGATCCCTGAAGTAACATACAAGTTTGACCTTGGAGTACAAAATGAAGCAGGGTAAAGGCTAACAGAGTTTTGTCAAGAGAACACACTAGTCATAGCCAACACTCATTTCCAACAACACAAGAGACGAGTCTACACATGGACATCACCAAATGGTTTACACTGAAATCAGATTGATTATATTCTTTGCAACTAAAAATGGAGAAGCTCTATACAGTCAAGAAAAGCAAGACTTGGAGCTGACTGTGGCTCAGATCATGAGCTCCTTATCAGAAAATTCAGCTTAAATTGAACAAAGTAGGGAAAGCCACTAGGCCATTAAGGTATGATCTAAATCAATCTCTTATTGTTATGGAGTGTAGATGATGAACAGATTCAAGAGATTAGATCTGGTAGACCGAGTGCCAGAAGAACTGTGAATAGAGGTTTGTAACACTGTACAGGAGGCAGTGACCAAAACCCAAGAAAAAGAAATGCAAGAAGGCAAAGTGGTTGTCTGAGGAGGTTTTACAAATAGCCAAGGGAAAAAGAGAAGGGAAAGGCAAGGGAGAAAGGGAAAGATACACCCAGCTGAATGCAGAGTTCTAAAGAAAGCAAGGAGTGATAAGATGGTCTTCTTAAATGAACAATGCAAGGAAATAGAGGGAAAGAGAATGGGAAAGACTAGAGATCTCTTCAAGAAAACTGGAGATATCAAAGGAATATTTCAAGTAAGGATGGGCATGATAAAAGACAGAAAGTGTAAAGACCTAACAGAAGCAATAGAGATTAAGAAGAGGTGGCAAGAATACACTGAAGATCTACATTAAAAAAGGGTTTAAAGACCTGCATAATCATGATGCTGTGGTCACTCACTGAAAGCCAGACATCCTGGAGTGTGAAGTCAAGTGGGCCTTAGGAAGCATTACCACAAACAAAGCTAGTGGAGGTGATGGAATTCCAACTGAGCTATTCCAAGTCCTAAAAGATGATGCTGTGAAAGTGCTACACTCAGTAGGCCAGCAAATTCAGAAAGCACAGCAGTGGCCACAGGACTAGAAAAGGCCATTTTTCATTCCAATCCCAAAGAAGGCAATACCAAAGAATGTTCAAAGTACTGTACAGTCACGCTCAGGTCACATGCTAGGAAAGTAAGGCTCAAAATCCTTCCAGCTAGGCTTCAGCAGTACATGAACTGAGAACTTCCAGATATACAAGCTGAGTTTAGAAAAGGAAGAGATCAAATCGCCTACCTTAGCTGAATCATAGGGAAAGAAAGGGAATTTGAGAAAAACATCTACTTATGCTTCATTAACTACGCCTCCCTTCTCATAGATTACTTGACCAAAGGTGTATTGTTTTCTTTCTGAGCTCTCTATTCTGTTCCATTGGCCTATGTGTCTGTTTTTATGACAGTATTTATGTCTATTTTGATGCCGCAGGTTTGTAATATAGGCTGAAGTCAGGAAGCATGATACCTTCAGCTTCATTCTTTTTTCTCAAGATTACTTTGGCAATTCAGGATCTTTTGTGGGTCCATATAATTTTTTGGATTATTTGTTATAATTCTGTAAAAAAAATGTCACAGGTATTTTGATACAGATTGCATTAAATCTATAAATTTCTGTAGTTAGTATGGATATTTTCAAAATATTACTTCTTCTAATCCAAGAAAAATGGAACAACTTTGCATCATTTTCAAATTCTTTGATCTGTCATTTTCAGAATATAAATCTTTCACCTTTTTGATACAGTTTATTCCTAGGTACTTTATTCTTTCTGTCACAATTTTAAGTTAATTAATTGATTAAGTTGACAGAAAAGGAAGATATTCAGAAAGACTTTAGCCTCAGTTTCTTTTTTTCCTTATTTTCTCCCATCTCTTCCCCCACTTATACTCTATTTCTTTAGTTTCATGAACTCTATTCCTAGAAAAATCACCTTCAGAATAAGAAAGGGCCAAAAGATTAGTCTCTTAAGGGAAAATGAGGATTAAGGCAAAATTTTAATCATTTCTAAGAAGCTAGTAAAACCTCATAAGAACTTATTTAATACTCTAATATATAAATATACGTTCTCTTGAAGGGAAAATATTTTCAATATGAGATTGATAGCACAAATGTAAAAAGACAACTGAGGAGTGAAAATAATCTAGTTTAACCTTGTGATTTTTACAAATGAGGAGTGTCCTAGGAAAGGGATTTTTCTTGTTCATTAGTAGATTGTTAACAAATCTTCTAACTTCTAAGATTGTTAGAATCCAAATCTTCTAACTTCAAGTCTGTGAGTGCTTGCTTGCTCAGTCATGTCCGACTCTTTGCAGCCCTACAGACTATAGTCCACCAAGCGCATCTGTCCATGAGACTTTCCTGGTAAAAATACTGGAGTGGGTGGGATGCCATTTCCTTCTCCAAGAGAATTTCCCAACCCGGGGATCAAAACCACATCTTTTGCATCTCCTGCACTGGTAGGTGGATTCTTTGCCACTGCGCCACCTGGGAAGCCCAGCTTCAAGCCCAGTTTGCTTGTTTATTGTTTTCCATGTCATTCTGTGTCTTTGTACTTGTACTTTCTAAGATATTCTACTCCAATAAAACTGTACTTAAGTATTTTGGAAGTTTCCTGTGCTTTTATTTTTACTATACTTCCAGTCCAAAGTAGATACATTATTCACACCAGTTTTCTAGAATTGAAATTAACGTAATGTATATCTCTTTAGGTGGGATTCTATATCTTTCAGAAAGGAGCCAGTCGACCACAGACTGTTCCAGGAAGAATTATTGGGAAAATCCATGGTTGTTGATCTATGGACCACAATATGCAAGGCTGTTTGTTTTAATGAGGGAGGAATGATCTACATGCATGGTTGGGTGCTCTGCAGTGAGCTGAACCAATGTATCTTTCTAGAAGGAAAATGAAGAAAAAATAATCTATCAAAACTGCTTGACAGCCACCTGATCAATGTGCCATATTTGTGTAATGGAGGTGCTGTGGCTAGTCCATTCATAATCATCCATTTTCCACACACAAAAAAACATTCCCCAACTTTGCCTTTTGTGGGGTTTGGGGCGATTAATGTGCAACCTAGGAGATTAGCCCTACTGCTGAGCAGAACTAATCAGAGAACAGTTTTCTGAAGATGCAGAGTTCTGAGCTTACCATGTCTGATTAAGGTTAATGGTAATCATGCATATCAATGTCATATTATTTGTTCTTCTAGAAGACCTGGTATTATTTGTATAAATAGCACTCTCTAAAGGTTATAATCCAGTTTGCATCTAAATTGACATGCATTTTTTTTCAACAAGTTAAGAAAATAAACTTGGTAATATCTACCTCAAGGAAAACCTTTTTATTCATGTATTTTTCTCCCCAAACAGGCTGTTGTAGCAAAACTACATCCATTCTGAACAATGGAATCATTTTATTTCCTATTTTCTTGGTTCCTGTAACAAGGAGACAGAGAAAGAGGGGAATGAAAGAGGTAGAATTTATTGAAAACATCTGTGATAGGGGCCATAGTAAGTGTTTTAATGATAGCAGTTCGCTTATTTTTCATATTTTTCCAGAAATGGAAATAAATTTTGAGAAAACTAAATTACTTGACAGTATTTTCATAGTGGAAGTGTCAGAGCCAAGAGGAAAACAAAGTTCTGTTTAATCCATATCTCGTGGTGTTTGGATCTTGGATCAGGCTCTATTTATATCAGAACAGTCTGCTGGGGAGATGTTTTACTAGTTGAGGTTTTGACAAATCATATTAGTTATCTTATATTTAATATAGTGATATTAAATAATTTATTTTTTAGTCTGTATGTCATTAAACAAATTCAAAGAAATTTCTGAGCCTCATGTTTTCTTATAAAATAGGAATAATTATAATTTCTGCTTCATAAAATTGGATGAGCTAGTATAGGTAAAACATTTAAAGAATTGGCTAGCATATTGCAAGCTTATATAGAGGTGGCAAGAATAAAGTCTGTATAGGTAATTGGAAAGATTAAAGGCAATATATGTCTGAAGTATAGCATAGCAAAGAATATATAGGCATTGATAATTTGGAATAAAAAGTAGCAGTGGTAACAGTAAGAGTAGCTGTTTTATAATCGTACATAGATAAAGAAATAAGATGCTAAGATAAACATTCATATCCTAGTATATATTCTTATACCGGTAGACTTCAGTCCATACTCACAAGGAACTGTAGCTCATCCTACGCCAGGCATAACTGTTAAAAATTATTTCCACTCTCTACACTCTACTCAGACATTGTAATGCTGTAAGTGGCTTTGTTTTGGATTTTTTTTTTTTTAGGATTAATGTCATTGGAAATGAAAAGCTAAAGAAGTATTTATTTCTCTGTGTTCCTCTCCTTCTCAAACCTACCTGCCTCATATGTTCTTATTCATATACATTCAAATACCAGTCACTCTATATGGATATCCAGTTAACTTAATTCTTGCCTAACACAGAGACAGAACGGTACATGTTACTGTATTGATGACTCTAGAAAAATGTTAAAAATATATCTTCATTTCTCCCTCTTATAATTTCAGATAAAACACATCCTCACATCTCCATCACACTGAAACCAAATATCGCTTGCAAGCTTTCTATACCTTCAATTTTTGACTTTAATTTTCACCTTCCCAGCATCATCATACCTTGCTTTTTCAATCAATTATTTGCTTGTTTCTAACTTTGAAAATAGTTTTTATTTGCTTCTTTTTGGCTGTACTGGGTCTCCGTTGCTGCATGAGCTTTCCCTAGTGTAGCGGTTGGAGGCTACTCTTTTGCTGTGGTGCATGGGCTTTTCACTGCTGTGGCTTCTTTTGTTGCAGAGCATGGGCTCGAGGGCACTCAGGCTTCCATAGCTGCAGCATGAAAGCTCAGTAGTTGTGGCTCCTGAGCTCAAGAAAACAGGCTCAGTAGCTGTGGTGAACAGGCTTAGCTGCTCTGTGGCACGTGGGACCTTCCCGGATCAGGGCTGGAATCTGTGTCTCCTGCATTGGTAGGCAGATTCTTTACCACTGAGCTCCCAGGAAAGCCCACTTGCTTCTAATTTTAATCAACCTAGCCATTGACTTCTACTTCTACCTTGGTCCTGGAGATGCTATTTAGTAGGTAATAGAGGCATCAGTTTTATGAAACTTGTGATACTTGATCTAATCTCTCTCCTTCAGTTTCCATCTCACTGCCTTACACCGGGCTTCCCTGGTGGCTCAGCTGATAAATAATCCACCTTCAGTGCAGGAGACCTGGGTTCAGTTCCTGGGTTGAGAAGATCCCTTGAAGAAGGGAATGGCTACCCACTTCAGTATTCTGGCCTGGAGAACTCTCTCCAGTTCCTTACTCTAACAAAAACTGTCTACAGCAGTGGTGGCGAAAAATTACCACCTCTAAACAGATTCCACCTCTAATGCATGTATATAATTCAGTCAAGTGAATAAATATATATCATAACTGTTCTAGGACAAGAGATTGTGAAAAACAGTTTGATGTTGTTAAACCTGAGAACAATGTTAGCATTATGGGTATTCCAGCGTGTGTAATGATTCTGTAGATTTATCTAAATCACAGAACTTTTCCCATTTAATGCATAAGTATATGGATTAGTAATGTGGAAGATAGAGAACATAGGTTTACTTCCTTTTTTCCCTAAAATATTGCTGAAATTTCAGAAGAGAATTATCAACCCCCAAACAAGCAAGAAGACAACAGCAGGAAAATTTCAACACATTTTTAAAAACAAAAAGCAGGCAGAAGATGCAGAAGCTAAATGGTTTCTTGGGAGATTGAAACAAGAATGAAGTAAAAAACTCCTGCACAAGCATGGATAGTTTCAGCATTTTGGTATCTTATTACAGAAAAAAGTAAAGTGAAGAATAGAGATTTTTTAATTAATTAATTTATTTTTTATTTTACTTTATTTTACTTTACAATACTGTATTGGTTTTGCCATACAGCAAAAACTGTAGAGGGGATGGAGAGAATACATGAGTGACACATACCACTGAAAATAAGAATCAATCCTCACATCAACTCTATTAACTAGATAATATCATCATTTCTTTTTATAGATAAGAAAACTGCAGATAAATTGGTTAAATAACTTGTTCAGAAGTAAATATCTTATAAGTGATGGAACTGGGTTTCATACTAAAACAGCCTAACTCCAGGTACCAGGCTCTTTACTGCTATACCACTGCAACATACAGTGTACACACACATACAATTTATCCAGCAATACAAAAAAATAGACAATATATTGTTCTAAAATATAGAAGCAAATAGAAAAAAAAATTACAGTTGAAATCATTGCTTTAGGGTATCATGCCTGCAGTGTCAGGAAATATAAAGTAGGGTTCATTGTTTACTTCTGAACCTTTTGGCTAAGATCAACCTTAAAATACTAGCTTTTTGGTAGTATTTTATTTTTCAATTAAGGCTTTATTTTTAAAATAAGTTTTAAGCTTATGGTAATATTGAGAGGAAGATTTCCCATGTAGTGCCTTCCCGCAAACAGGCATAGCCTTCCTCATTATCAAAATGCCCCAACAGGGGGAACATTTTTTACAGTTGATAAGCACACACTGACATATCACCATCACCTAAAGTCCATAATTTACATTATGGTTCATCAAGGTATCAAACATTCTACGAGTTTTGACCAATGTATAATGACATATCTGCAATTGAAGCATTAATATCCCACAGGTTAGTTTCACTGCCCTCAAACTCCTCTGCTCTGCTCATCATGCCTCCCTCCCTCTGTTAGCCCCTGACAACTACTATCTTTATTGTCCCTATAGTTTTGCCTTTTCTAAAATGTCATATACTTGGAATCATATGGTACATGGCCTCTCCAGATTGGAATGCTAGAATTCCAGGATCTGTGACTAGCTGTCTACCATTTTAGAGAAATACTCAGTCATTATTATTTCAAATTTTTTTTCTAATCTTTATTTTCCTTCTGGTATTCTCGTTTTGCACATTTATACATTCTGTAGGTTTTCCACAATCTTTGGACATTCTGTTTCATTTGTTTTGGTCTTTGCTCTTTGCTTTTCAGTTTTGAAAGTTCTAGTGCCATTATCTATTAATAAGACCATCAAGGCATTCTTCATTTCTTTTATGATGTTGTTAATCTCTAGGATTTTTAAATTTTTTCTTAGGATTTCCATCTCTCTGCTTATATTGCCCATCTGTTCTTGCATGATCTTTACTTTGTCTATGAGAAACTTTAGCATTTTAATCTGAGTTGCTCTGAATTCATGGTGTGCTTTCAACATCCCAGCCATGTTTGGTTGTGATCCTTACTCCATTCTTCAAATTGTGTCCTTTGACTTCTGGTATGTCCTGTAATATTTTCTTGATTTGGGGGAATAATGTACTAAGTAAAGAGAACTACTGTAAATAGGCCTGTAGGAATGTGGTGGTGTGGAATAAATGGAAGGGAAGCACTTTATAGTCCCATGACTAAGTCTCAGTGCTTTAGTGAAATTATGTCTCTACACTGCAAACATTACAAGTGTTTCTTTGTTTTTTTCTCCCCTCTTACTCTACTAAAGTAAACTGAGGTTGGGTATTTCCTTTCCTCCAGGTCAGTTAGGCTCTGGTAATACCTCAGCAGATCAGGATCTGGCTATAATGAATTTCCCCTGAGGACTGCCCTTGTTAAGAAGAGCAGAATGGTCTGATGTATTTCAAAATGTTTTCTTTTCCCTTCCTGCTGCTGGAAGCAAGAAGGGATTTTTCCTCCAGTATGTTTTGGGAATCTGGGTAAGCTTCGGAGGTGATTCTTGCAATATTGTGAGAGCCCCCTCACGTTTAGTTCATCCTGGTGTTTAAATCTCAGACTTGTCCACACTGAGGCTTCAGCGCTGTTGCCATTCAGATTTTCCTACCCCAGAGATAGTTCCTATGAAGATTTTTGTTCATGTGTCTCTGCTTCAACAAATCATGACTCCCTGTAATTGCCTGTCTGATTTCTTAGTCATAGGAGTAGTGGTTTGCCTTGTGTCTTCCCCTCATTTATGGATCCAAGAAGGGTTAAGTTTTTCAGTCTTTACAGCTTTTTATTTGTTTTGGGGACAGGGTGAAGACTTTCAATCTCCTATATGTGGAACCAGAAATCAGAAGTTTATTTTTCTATCTTGTGTTATGTTTATGGTGATAAGCATTAAAAAAATAATGAGAAATATAAAGTAAATAAAAGAGATGTACCTGGAGCACAAAAGGAAGATTGGGGAATGAACATATATTGCAAATTAAAATGTTTATTCTTAGAAAACAGTAGGATTACTGTTGAAACTTGATGTTCTTGTGATAGAAAAATAATGAAATAACACAAATGATAGATACTACCATAAGAACAATTTTTTTAAGTTGGAAGGTATATACATATAGGCAATTTAAAAAGTGAGTGGTAGTAATTTTTCCATAGACATAATACTTAAAGAACTTGTAGAAAAAAATAGCCCTAAAATAAAGATGTAAATAAGATAACCATTTAATTTAGTTCCAAGTCACAATACTTTGAATGTAAAAGGGAATAGTAAGTGATACACTGGGACTACAGCTGTTCCTAGAAACAAGAACCTACTTAAGTAGGATATTAACCAAGTTAATGACAAAGAAATATATGATTAATTTCTCATGTAAAAGCTTAGAAGCCATTACTTACATAGGGCTATAATTTTCCACATGTTTTACACATATAATATGTAATATTATATAATCCTTTATATGGTCAAGATATCTTCTGTCTTCAGGAATAAAAGTTATCCTGTGACATGTCAGAATTCAGAGTAAACCAGTTGTTCCTTATCTGAAATAAATACTTGAGTATGCTTTCTAACCCAATGAGAAGAGATATCAAGATTGGAGCTAATAAAGAAGACAGAAGAGAATTTTTGTGAGAGATTCTCTCTTCTTTTGACTTTAGGTTCTCATACAGAGGGATTCCCATTATTTATTTACTCCATCCCACAGTGGAGGATTGTACTAGCTTCTTGGTGTGAGGAATATATTGATCTTTGTTTTAGATTCATCCATTAACAGATATTAAACTTTGGACATCCATCTCCTTTTAGTTCCTTGGGTTGAGTAGAGGCAATAAATCTAGGTAAATCTTGCAACTCTATAGACCTCAACATTCTTTTGGGTAAATGTATAAAGGCTTAGATTTAGGATAGAATGCTCAAAGACCTAAAGTATATAAAGACATACCCACAATCATGTACATAGCATTACGTATTTTATGCATGTGTAATGTATATATTTGTAATTTCAAATGTCACTTTTAGAGTCTATGTATTGTACTAAGTGTTGTATATAGTTTCCTAGTGAATTTAGCTTGTCTATTCTTTTCCTTAATTGATTTTTGGGCTCTTTACATTGATTGAATTTTGTCATTTCTTTACAACATTTTAAGACTCTGCTGCCTAGATTTTAGTGAAACATTTAAGTTATGTGCGTAAGAGGTATATGAATACACATATTCATATTCATGGAACAAAGCTGTTACTCTTGTAATTATTATCTTCTGCAACTTTATATTTTCTTTTTCCCCCACAAAGTGTTTTTAATTTCTTCATCTTGAATTTCTGCCTAGTTTTACTATATTTCAAAGTGAGATTGTTAAGTGACTACAAGTTTATAAGCATTACATTTTCTTGGCAAAAGGGTACATTTTGCCAAATGCAGTCTTTTACTTTCAGCATTTTCAGATTGAAATCTGTGTGGTCTATTGTTCATATGCATGACCACTTTGTCGTCCTTCTATTAAAATATTATTTTCCCCACAATAATAATTTTTCTTTATTTTCTAATTTCTCTATACTTTAGATTTTTCCAAGGTAATATTACTTATATAATGTATACACACACACACACACACACACACACATATATATATATATATATATATATATTCTGACACTATTTGTACTTTGCTAAGTAGTTTCAGTTGTGTCCAACTCTGTGCAACCCCAGAGACGGCAGTCCACCAGGATTCCCTAGGATTCTCCAGGCAAGAACACTGGAGTGGGTTGCCATTTCCTTCTCCAATTGTACTTTACTAGGTGATTTAAACCTCTTTAAATTTTCTGTGAATGCTAACATATTTGGAATTATCTTACTATTTCAATTTGTGTTTTAATTGCTGTCCTTTCTTTCTGCCTTTCCCTCTCATATTCTGCCTCTGCTGAATTCAGCACATTCACTTTTCTTTATTGCATTTGAAGTTATGCATTTCACTGCTTTTTTTTTTTATGGTAGCCAGTACATTTTAATGCACAGTTTCAAGCATATTTCCTACCACAGTATAAAATAAATCATGATTGAAAAATACATTCTATAGAATACATTTCTATTCATATGCCTCCCACTACCTACTGCTGTGTTTTGCTGCCTCCAATTTTAGAAAAAGCATTTTTTAAAAATCACAATTCTGTATTAATATCCACCCCTGAGAGAATATGGAAGATGACAACATTAATCAGGATCAGTTATGTTATTGAGAATTTTTCTATTTTAGGTGTCTAAGATCCATTAGACTTGTATTATGTCAAGTTTTAGAGTCAACATGTAATTTTCTTCTTCCTTGACAGTTTTCAGACTTAGATTCAGAATAGGATTTTGCTTCTATTGTCACTGCGCCAAAACCCCAAAGTAATTCACAAGCCATACAAAATCTTCAAGTGAAGGATAGAGAAAGTGTGTATGTTCATCTACACAAAAATTAATCAATCATAATAAACAGACATGTAAAAATTGTGAAGGTATTAAAATTTTTCTAAACAAATATCTTAACAATGAAAAGAAGTTATTACCATTAAAAAAATACAATGTAGCTCAAAATTAAATACACACACAGGTGGGAACTATTTTAAATTTAATAAGCAAATTATGTATAATGACTTCGCTATCACAAATATCATCTTAGAAGAATTAATATTTACTCAATGAGTAAAAATGACCAAAATACTTCAAGTCTATATTTGTGTTACAAAAGCTGAGTTGATAAGTACAAAAATAGTAGATTATTCTGGATGTTACAGTTTTTGCAGAGACAGATATGCAAGTTGGCAATTATATATAGTTTCATGTTTCCTTGTGTTTCTTATACTGGCAGCTAGAAAATGTAGCAGAATACTTATACGTCTGTAGCAGAAGAAAGGAAAAGAAGGGAAAACCTAAGTGTTTTCTTAAAGTCATTCATGTAAACTCTATGAAATAATTTTGATTATCCTTATTTTACAGATGAAGAAATAAAGGAAAAAACCGAGGTCAATAGCAAGATAATATATCAGTTGCTTGCTAAAATCTTCACCTAGATTTTATATAGCACACCATAAACCCAACTCACTAAGAAATTATTTACCAATTCCTAAAACTTATATCTGTACTTTATTACTGTTAGTCATGAACGCAAACTTTTCTCTCTTATATCCCACACTCAACAATCACCATGTTCTATTGATTCCATTAACTGGACACTGCTCACATATGCCAAATTTTCACCATTATCATTCTTTAAATTTCAGAACATCACCATCTCATGCCAGAATTGTTGCAATAGTCTCTAAAAATATTTTTTCTGCCCTGTCTCTAGTTATGCACCTATCACATACAATCTAAATAAAATCTTTTATGAAAAATTATTTTAAAAGAAATTTGAAAACTTTTATTTATTTAAATATAAAACTATTTTTAAGAAAATGATGTAAACCAGAAATTTTATTAGCATTATAAAAGAAGACTTGAAAAATGGAAAACCACTTTACATGTTTTTGGATTGGAAGTGATACAATGAAGATATCAACTTACTACTAATATGTAACATAATACAAGGTCAATCAAATATTTAAAGTAATTTACAGGTATGTCTTAAACATAAATACTTGTCAAATAATTGCAAATTTGATCTTTAAGAATATATTCATCAAACCAAATTTTTATATCTTTCAGACATCAAAACATATCATTAAACCATCAGAATTAGTGACTATAACAAGTGTATTTGATTTAATACACAGGGGCAGAATGTAAGACCAAAAGCAAAACAAAACATATCAATACCTGATAATAAAGTTTCAACTTTTGAATATCACTGATTACTGTGAGGAAAGAGATAGAGTTATAATAAGTGACTACATATAGCAAGGTCACTTATTATGCGACCTTGCAGTCACTGCCACATAGGGCCTGCCTTATAAATACAGCGGGCTGTGATGATATAACAATTCTGATGACATAGCAAATGCATCAGAGGAAAATTAAATTTCAGAACCACTGATAAATAATGGCACTGTAATAAAATGTCATTTCAAGTGAATGAGGAAAAGAACAATAATCAAATCAGTAATACTGGAATATTTAAGTATCAAGAATACCCATAAAGAGTTAAATGTAAGAATTAAAACATAAAAACCACCAAAATCAGAATATAAAAATACAATTTTATTAAATTTAGGGTAAAAATAGGTTTCTTAAAAATAAAGAAAAGAATAAAAAAGTAAAGAAAAAATCAAAGAAATATATGTAAATAGCTTAGATATAACTGCATTTATAAATAACTTGTTTCTCTCAGGCAAAACAATATATTTTATTTTTGAAAAGTTTATTTAAAAAAGGTAAAGAAAAAATCCATTAAGTCACTGCTTCTTTTTATATATAACTCTCAAAACTTTTCTATAACTTTGCATAATCTCTTGCATATGGGAAAGATTTAGGAATCAGTTTTTCCTAAAACTAAAATTTTTAATTTTATGTGTTCATATTTGTCTACATGAGTTTTAAAGACTGGAAATCTTACATTATATATTTATATATATACAAGCATACGTATAGTATATATATCTGATATATACCCATATCTTTTTTTTTTTTTTTGAATGTCCAAAGTTTCCCCATTTAAAAGAAGCACTGTTGGAACTTCTGCTAGGAACATAACTGGGTGAGTCAGTATTTCTCATCCTCTGCCTAAAAATCATCCAAAAGCAAATATCATTTTTAGTGAAACTGGAAGACGGAAAGAATCCACAATTTCCAAAATATACATAAGGGCTGCCAAAAGAAACTACACTGCAGGCATCCTCTTTGAAATAAATAAGGACAAGAAATACAGAGTGGTGAGAAGATCAAAATGAAGGGAGATATAAGTGCCATCATTTACGTACTCCTGCAGTGGTGGAAAGCAAGGATATATCTTTTGGGGTAACAATGGTATGAAGACTGTGCTGATCCCAACTGGTGTCAAAGTCCTCCTGAACCTAGTTGTTGTTTGATGGAAACAGAGAGGAAAGAGGAAAAAGAGTACATATTGCTAGGGTGTAAAAACATCGGCTCTTCTTGAAGATCCACTTAGGCACATACATTTATATAAAAGGCAAGTCCTAGAAATTCAAGTTCTTCTATGATCAGTGTTAAACAGGAATTGGCTAAACATTGATATAAAGACAATATATGGAAAAAAGAAAAGTCTTTTTTAAAAGGTAAGTAGCATTAAGCTTTTTATTAGAAAAGTGTGCAAAGAAGAGACAATACTTCTGTTCAAAAGAGTCATCAAGAATACAAGAAAACTCTATGACACAACTGCCTTTGAGAAGCAAATTTTAAAAAGTAAGATATCAGGACAGAGATGATGGGAGAATAAAAGAGATGAAACACAAACTGGCAAAATTTAAGGAAGATACAGAAGTAAAATTATATCACAAGGGGGAGGAATCGCAAGAAATACAAGGGAAAATACACACTGTGGAAAATATAGCATAAAACATATGGGATAGAAAAGGAAAAAAAAAAAGAGCAAAATGGGAGGAGATCAATTTGGCAGAGTAAGAAGATCCTGAGCTCACTTTCTCCCACGGGGACACCAAAATTACAACTACTGAGAGAGCAAGTATCTCTGAGAACAACCTGAAGACTAGCAGAAACGATTTTCTACAGCTAAATATATAATGAGGGAGCAACAGTGAGACCGGTAGAGGGATGGAGATGTGGTCCAGTCTGGACACACACACCCAGTCACCAAACCATGAGCCAAGGAATATTACAACTGCGAGGTCTTCCTCTTAGCATAAGGATATGAGTCCCACAGTGGGCTTCACAACCCAGCCTTTGTGCACTTGGAACATGAGCCCTCAAAATGTCCAGCTTTGAAAACCAGTGAGAGTATGCTCAAGATAGCCAGAAGGCTGGGGAGAATGTGGAGAAAGGGAAATTTCATGTTCTATGGCTGGGATTGTAAATAGGGGCAGCCACTATTGGAAAACAGTGGGGAAAGTCCTCAACACATTAAAAACAAACCTACAATTTTTAAAATAAGAATAACAACAACAACAAAAAAACTACATACAATTCAACAATTCCCCTCTTGCATATTTACTTAAAGAAAGAGGAAACACTAATTCAAAAAGATTTATGCACCACTGTGTTTATTTCAAGATTATTTACAATCAGCAAAATATGGAAGCAACCTGTGTCTCTGTAAATCAATGGTTAAAGAAGATGTGGTCTATACAGGTATACTTGTAGATATTTCACGTTCCAGACCCACAATAAAGTGAGTCACAATTTTTTTTGGTTTCCCAGTGCATATAACAGTTACTTTTATACTGTACTGTGGTCTATTAAGTATGCAATAACATTATGTCTAAAAGAACAGTATGCATACCTTAATTAAAAAATACTTTATTTGTAAAAAGTGCCAGCCGTCATCTGAACCTTCAGTGAATTATAGTAGTAACATCAAAGATCATTAATCACAGGCCACCATAAAAATAATGAAAAATTTTGAAATATTGCAAGAAATAGCAAAATGTGACACAGAGACATAAAGGGAGTAAATGCTTTTGGAAAAAATTGCTTCAATAGAGGCAGGGTTGCCACAAACCTATCTGTTAAAATAAGAGAAAAAGAAAGCAATGTCTGAGGCATAGTAAATGAAGTGTGCATATCTGTATGTACAAAGGACTATTAGTCATAACAATTTTGCCATTTGTGACAACATGGATTGAGCTAGTGAAGTTAGTCAGACAAAGACAAATACCATATGATCCCCCTTATATGTGAACTCTTCAAAACAAAAAGAAAACAGAGTAATAGATATGGAGAATAAGCTGTTGATTGCCAGCTGGGAGGTGGGTGGGAATAGGGAGAAATAAATGAAGGTGATTAAGAGGTACACACTTTCAGTTATAAGATAAATAAGTCATGGGATATAATATACAACATAAAGAACTTGGTCATTAATACTGGATTAACTTCGTATGGGGACTTATGGTTACTAGACTTATTGTGGTGATTATTTCATAATGTATTTAAATATTGAATCATTATGCTGTCTACTTTCAACTAGCATAATGTTATAGGTCAACTATATATCAATTTTTTTTAATGCAAAATAGTGCGGAAAAAAGTTGGAAAGTGTTAGGGAACTAAAGATAGACATAGTGGACAGGTTCTAGAGAACCAGCACACAGGAGAATATTCTTCCCTAACAAGAAACCCTTGGAAAGGACCCTGATGCTGGGAAAGACTGAGGGCAGGAGGAGAAGGGGACGACAGGGCAGGAGATGGTTGGATGGCATCATCGACTCGATGGACACGGGTTTGGGTAGACTCCAGGAGTTGGTGATGGACAGGGAGGCCTGGCGTGCTGCAGTTCATGGGGTTGCAAAGAGTCGGACACGACTGAGTGACTGAACTGAACTGCAGAAGAAACCCAGAAAATAGAAGGTGACTAAAATTTAAAGTGATATTAAATGAAGATTTAGATCTAAGAATTACAGAATTCACCATGTGCTAGGCAAAACTGGTTCAGAACAATCTGTCCTGGATATATCCTAGTAATTATACAGACCTTCAGAAATAAACAATAATTTGGGTAGTTAAAAGAAAAGATCATGCAACCCCTGATTCTTTTTTCATTAAATGCTGAGACAGTTGTAGAATATCTTAAAGATCCTTATGGAAATAAAGTTGATGCAATTATTTTACAGATAAGCTTTCCACATTCAAAGGCTATTTTTTTAATTTTTTAATTGAAGGATAATTGCTTTATAGAATTTTGTGGTTTTCTATCATACATCAATAAGAATCAGCCATAGGTACACCCATGTCTCCTCCCTCTGGGACCTCCCTCCCATTTCCCTCCCCATCCCACCCTTCAGCCTGTCACAGAGCCCCTGAGTTCCCTGAGTCATACAGCAAATTTCCATTGGCTATCTATTTTACATATGGTATTGTAAGTTCCCATGTTACTCTCTCCATACATCTCACCCTTTCCCTCCTCCCCTCCCCTGGTGTCCATAAGTCTGTTCTCTATGTCTGTTTCTCCATTGCTGCCCTGCAATAAATTCATCAGTACCATCTTTCTAGATTCCATATATATGCATCAGTATATGATATTTATATTTCCCTTTCTGACTTCCTTCACTCTGTATAATAGGGTCTAGGTTCATCCACCTAATTAGAATGGATTCAAATGTGTTCCTTTTTATGACTGAGTACAGTTCCACTGTATATATGTCCCACAGCTTCTTTATCCATTCATCTGTTTATGGACATCTAGGTTGCTTCCATGGTCTAGCTATTGTAAATAATGCTGCAATGAACATTGGGGTACATGTGGCCTTTTCAATTTTGGTTTCCTCAGGGTATATGCCTAGGAGTGAGATTGCTGGGTCATATGGTGGTTTTATTCCTAGCTTTTAAAGGAATCTAAATACCATCTTCCACAATGGCTATGTCAGTTTACATACCCACCAGCAATGTAAGAGTGTTCCCTTTTCTCCATACCCTCTCCAGCATTTATTGTTTGTAGACTTTTAATGATGGCCATTCTGACTGGTGTGAGGTGGTATCTCATTGTAGTTTTGATTTGCATTTATCTAATAATGAATGATGCTGAGCATCTTTTCATATGCTTGTCAAAGGCTGTATATTTTTTTAACAACAGCAACTCAATGCTTATCTTTACTGTAATCCCACACTGAAGCAACTATTAATACTAAAGCTTACCTTAATCCAACAATAAAGTGCCCGTGGAAAATATGACAGTTAAACTAATGATTTTTTAAAATGTTGAAAAGTAGTAAATTTAGAAGAGAAAATAATTTATTTAGTCTTCTGATCAAATGATTCTGATGAAATATTAATGTCTATAGTCAATTTAGATGAAATTTATGAAACTCTTAGACTGATAAACATGATAAAATTTACAAATTTGAAAGCTTTGCAAGCAACTTCTTTATGACCTGAACCAGTATTCTATTTTTATTATATCTTCAAGAAAAGTAATTCATCAAAGCCAAGAATCAGGGGGCATAAAATAAAATTCACCTGCTTCTGTTTTAATGTTGCAGAGACAGAAAGAAAAAAGAGCCTTTTCTTTGCCTAGCTAAGAATCCCAGAGAAGAATGCTTTTGAAATATTTATTGATGTTCCTATGCTACCACTATTCACCAAGGAAAGTTATCAGATTTTAGGGAAAAAAGGATAGAAGCATTCTTTTTAGCATTTTCTGATGAGAATAAGGTTACTGAGACTCAGGAGAATAGATAGAAATGGAGTTGCATGTTTAAGGCATAAGAGCCTGGGGAACTGGAGAGAAATAGAGATCTAGAGCAGTGGCAACCCACTCCAGTGTTCTTGCCTGGAGAATCCCGGGGACAGGGGGGCCTGGTGGGCTGCCGTCTAGGGGGTCGCACAGAGTCGGGCAGGACTGAAGCAGCTTAGCAGCGGCAGCAGAGCAGTAGCAAATCTTCCCTGTTGCAATCTGAATATTTACTAGAGGAACCAGTATAGGAAGTTCTACTCTGAAATATTGAATGATGACGTCTGCTGCTATTTCTAGTTACTCTGTGTTCCTGGCTCCAATCCAATTGCATTCCAGTAAATGAACCATGAGGTAACCAATGTTTATGGAAGGAATTTAAAGGCAGCAAAAGAAATAGATTGTTATTTTCAAAAGTTTCAGCCCTAAGAGACTCATGACAAAAGAAATCTGATGAATGATGTAGGAGTCCTACATCTGTTTGGATAAAGTGCTGTCGGAATGATGTGAGGAGGAGAAAAGATAAAGAAAAATAAGAACAAAGAGATACTATAAGGCCTTCTTCCTCGGGGCTTTTCCAGAAATCTCACACTGATGTTATACTCCATCTCCCATTGTGGGTCTTGGAGGAAGACCCCAGGAGTTGAATAATCTCATATTGTGGCCTGTCATAAAAGGGTTGAGACGAATTATGAAGTTTTCTGCACCATACTGTGGTATAGAAGTACAGCTCTCTCTGTGGACCTTGATCCCCTGAAGGGCCACAGATAGCCCTGTGATTTTTCCTGAGGTTTCTAGAAAGTGAAAGGGTTAGCTGCTCAGTTGTGTACAAATCTCTGTGACCCCCTGCCAGGCTCCTCTGTCCATGGAATTCTCTAAGCAAGAATACTGGTGTGGGTTGCCATGCTCTTCTCCAGGGGATCTTCCCAACCCAGAGATTGACTCAAGATTTCTAGAACACAGACATAAAAGCTTGATACAGACTTCTTTGAGCAGTACATTGGAGTTAGCAGAGAGGAACCCAGAAAAAATGACCATAACAATCATGACTAAGAGTGACTCAGCCATGTCCCAGGTAGATAGACTGCAAGCCCAAGATCTGTCCAGAGAAACTGTCAGGGAGGCCAACATGGGAAGAAGGTAGGCGAAAGAAAGCTCCCTTCTCTTTTGCCTTGGCTTATGTGAGCGCCTACAATTTCAAAGCTGTAAAGCAGAGGAAGACAACCTCCAAATATACCTATGTCAGATTACATCTACTATTCAAACTCATAATAGCATTATGTGATATACATGAAATTGCCATTTCTATAGACTAATAGTTAAATATTGTCAATTTCATAGGGTTATAGAAAAATAAAGTTGCATTTGCTTTTAGAGAAAGCATTTTTTTTAATTTATTTATTTTTTATTGACAGATAATTGCTTTATAGAATTTTGCTTTTTTCTGTCAAACCTCAACACGAATCCACCCTAGATATACATATATTCCCTCTCTTTTGAAACTCCCTCCCCAAGTCCCACCCATATAGGTTGATAGAGAAGCCCCTGTTTGAGTTTCCTGAGCCATACAGCAAATTCCCGTTGGCTATCTATTTTACATATGGTTATATAAGTTTCCGTGTTACTCTTTCGATACATCTCACTCTCTCCTCTCCTCTCCCCATGTCCATAAGTCTACTTTCTATGTCTCTTTTAGAGAAAGCATTTTTAACTTTTATTTTGAAATCATTATAGTTTCACAGAAAGTTATTAAAAGAATGCATAGATTCTCACGACCCTGTCATACATTTAGATTTACATTTTAAAAATTGCATTTCCACTGTTTATAGAACACTTGTGTAATTTGTAAACATTTCTGCATGATTTTCTAATATAGCAATCTTTTTCTGGTAGTTTTTCTATCATTTCTTTAGATGTGAAAAATAAAAATTAAGTTATATAGCTACTAAGCACTAACATTGGAAACAAAGTTTATATCTGTTTTTAATTTTATTGAATTCTACAAGTGCCAAGTTAATCTGGAATAATACTTTCTTCACATTTAAATTCTGTCTATAAGACTGGCTGAATAGATGCAGATCTGTCTAAATCTAAAGTTTTTTCCTTAGTGTTTTCATTTTCTCTTTCTGATTATAAGTATTTCTATAATAAAGATTTTAATCTCTTGTATAATAGAAATCTCTTCTCAGTTTTTCCAATGTCTTTTTATGTTTGTTTATAATCGTTTAGAATGAGAGGATTTATTATTGTTCAGTGTATTGATGAATTCTTTATATTTTCCTACCTTGAATTTTCAATCGTGTCAGCCATACTTTTTCTATTTTATGTCATGTTTAATTTTGAAATTTACTATCTCTAGAATATATGTATCTATTGGTTGTGAATGTTGTGTGACAGGATTCATTGTTACTTTTTAATATATTAAAAAGTAATGAGAATCCCACCATCACTTATTAATTTGTTTGTCTACTAATTTGAATCTCTTTTTTCTATAAATGAAACTGTTCTATAACGGTACATCATAGAAGAATTTTACCTGGACTTTTCTTTTGTTCCCATAATCTTTATGCATATATATATTCTGTATAAGAGCCATCACATTATATGAATTATTTCAATTCTAAAATGCTATGATGTCAGGAAATGCAAATGCCTTTTACTATGATTTTTTTCTGTAAGGTAAAAGTTTTATTAATCTCATCCTAAAAATACCTCCAGTTTAATTTGACAGTCATATTATAGAGATCAATAAAAACCAATCTGAGATTTTACTGGATTAATATTAAATATTTACATTGATGGGGATATAGAATTTGTGCCATTATAATGCTCGCCAGCTAGGAGAAGAGCATTGGTTTTTTGTTGTTCCTTGATAAATCCTTTCCATGGCTATAATTCTCTCCTTCTGTGCTTCACTTGTTTGTTTTATTGTTTGGAAATATTTTAAGCTTTTGCATTGAAAGCATAGTTCCACATTCCCCAAAGTATATTCTTTGAGATACTAACCATGACTCTTTGACAAAATATGTTTTATGGTGTTACATCTAGGACATGCCGATGTAAGTTTAACAGCTTTCTCTTCCATTTACTTGTCAAATCTTTGCATATTCTGATTTTATTGCCAATTTTAAAGGAGTTAGGCTTTCCTCAAATTTATTTGACCACAAAACTAATTTCTCATGGGCCATATTAGGTTTATTGTTCAGTCACTCAGTCTTGTCCAACTCTATGCAACCCTGTGGACTGCAGCTCACCAGGCTCCTCTGTCTCCCAGAGTTTGCTCAAACTCATGTCACTGAGTTGATGATGATGTTATCAAACCATCTCATTCTGTCACCACCTTCTCCTCCTGCCCTCTCTCTTTCCAGAATCAGAGTCTTTTCCAGTGAATCAGTTCCTTGCATCAAGTGGCCAAAGAATTGGAGCTTTACCTTCATCATCAGTCCTTTTAATAAATATTCAGGGTTGATTTCCTTTAGGATTCACTGGTTAGATCTCCTTGTGGTCCAAGTGTCCCTCAAGAGTGTTCTCCAACACCACAGTTCGAAAGCACCTGTTCTTCAGTGCTCAGCCTTCTTTATGGTCTAGCCCTCACAACCGCACATGACTACTGGAAAACCATGGCTTTGACTGTATGGATATTTGTCAGCAAAGTGATGTCTCTTCTTTTTAATATGCTTTGTAGGTTTGTCGTAGCTTTTCTTTCAAGGAGCAAGCGTCTTTTAATTTCATGGCTGCAGTCACCATCCACAGTGATTTTGGAGCCCAAGAAAGTAAAATCTGTCACTGTTCCCATTTTTTCCCTGTCTATTTGCCAGGAAATGATTATCTTGTTGAGAATCCACCAGGTCTGTTATCTTGGTTACATCTGAGATCACTTTTCTTCTGTAAGTAAAGATGTATCTCTTGGAATTTCTTTTGATAAGGATTTTACTGGTGCCAAATTCTGTTCTGTTATTCAAAAATTATTTCACTTCATTCTTGAAAGATATATTAGTTTGGTACATAAATGTATTGTGTGGTATATAAGAAAGTATATGCTCTCAGCATGTTACAGATATTTTTTATTAGCTTTCGTTGTTGGTGGTAAAATCATCAGTCTCATTTTTTTCATTTGTACAAGTAGATAAATCCGTGTGTGTGTGTGTGTGTTTTAGCTGCTCAGTCATGTCTGATTATCTGTGGCCCCATGGACTGCAGTCTGCCAGGCTCCTCTGTCTGTGGTCTTTGCTAATCCCTTTACAGATATTCTTTATGGGCTTCCCTGGTGGCTCAGAGGTTAAAGCGTCTGCCTGCAATGCAAGAGACCTGGGTTTGATCCCTGGGTAGGGAAGATCCCCTGGGGAAGGAAATGGCAACCCACTCCAGTACTCTTGCCTGGAGAATCCCATGGGCAGAGGAGCCTGGTGGGCTACAGTCCACGGGGTCGCAAAGAGTCGGACACGACTGAGCGACTTCACTTTCACTTTAGATATTCTTTATTATGTTTCTTTATTTATTTGCTTTTTATTTTATTTTATTTTTACTTGACAGTACTGTATTGGTTTTGCCATACATTGACATAAATCTGCCATGGGTGTACATGAGTTCCCAATCCTGAACCCACCTCCCACCACCCTCCCCATAACATGTCTCTGGGTCATCCCATTGCACCAGCCCCAAGCATCCTGTATCCTGTATCAAACCTATTTTTTATATTATGTACTTTTATTATATATAAAAATATATTTAGTTGGAGACATTTCATAGTTTGAATGGTTATTTTGAAGTTTCTGAATCTGAGAATGGATATCTTGCACTGCTCATGGTACATTCTTTGCCAATGTTTCTTTGTGTATTGCATCCACCCTATTTTTCTCTCTCCATTCTAAAATTGCAACCTGAATATATGATGGATCTTAGCAGTCTATACAGTTCTGCCTTTAGCTATTTTCATTACTTTTCATATTTCTGTCTCTTTATATTTGTTTTAGATAAATTCCTATTTTATATCTTTTAATTTGTGAATTTTCTGTTCAACTATGTGTATCTTCTTTTAAATACATTCAATGAGTTTTCAATATTAATTACTGTATTGTTCCATACTTATTAGTTTTTTTCTCAAGCACTTATTGTTTCAACTAATCTTTTGCCCTTTGCTCATATAGTTAATCTTAATACATGAAAAGGTTTATATAGATTATAAATTATATATATTATATAGCATGTATGACATAGTAATATAATATATAGAAATATATAACATATATGCAAATTAGTTTTATATGTTGTCTCTGATGTTTTTAGCACTTGATGTCTAAATACAGTTGCCTGTTATCTGTCAGGATTTATCATGACAATCTCATTTCTATGTGTGATTTTTAAGTTTTGGATTTGAACTCAAATTCTTTTGAAGTTTGTGGGAATCCTTTAAAACTTGTATTATAAATGGCTCCAGGGATGCTTTTTATTTGCATCTTCCAGACATTTGAGGGCATGACAAAAAGGGATTTTTTCCAAACTCTCTATTTAGTCTAGAGTGTTTTGGACTACTCAGGCAATATTAATTTGAATGTAAACCTGTATGAGGACCATTTATGATTACAAAATCATATGACTCATAGAAGATTTTCTTTTCCTTTTTCCTTTCACCTAGAAAATGTTTCCAGCCACCAATTTTTATTAACTTTCTCTGGGAGATAATTTTAGTCAGTTCAATTTTCAATGGTATTATCTCTGTGATGAGACTTTCCTGTTAGATGTGCCAAGCGGGTTGGGTATCTGTTCCTTGTTTTCTGTGACTTTCCAAGCAGGGGAAAGTAAAACTGAAAATTAGTCAGATACAAAATTTTTTTCAGGGCACAAACTTACTTTAATAATGCTTTTCTCTTTAAGTTCAGTCTAAGGTATGCGATGTCATTTCAGTTGAAACCATATAAAACCAATAACTCAGGTTTCATTTCTTGAGTGGCAAGCCTGACCCTCGCCCCTGGCTTCAAACAATAAGGCAGGCTCACATGGAACATTTTGGGTGTAATTCTCCATTACATTCTTCTACCTGCTTCTTCTTCCTTAAGACCTGAATCTCAGAAGGTCCCTAGATTCTGCCCTGTTTCAAAAATAATTTTTAAAAAAATTTCCTCCCCATTGCCTATTGACATACTTATTTTCAAATTATTCAGGCTACACACACACATTCAAATATAGTGTGTATATATATATATGCATACGTACGTGTTATACTAATATAAACGTTTCTTATAATTTACCTCTGATTTATATTCATTCTGGTTAAAATGTTACTTTATAGCATGAACTTTCAGAGCCATGTTGATAGTTCCTATTTTCAGTGACTTTTAGATTTAAAAATATCATAAGAAAAAAACCTCACAAATGCCAACTAAATCCTGGTGATAAAAGACCAGAACAGTCCACTACATATTTCAAATAATATTTATGTAACTTAGTGGCCTGACTGAAAGGCTAAAATTTATGGTCTATTTAAAAAAAAATTTCCTGATGGATAGAAGCTAGAGATTAAAAAAAAAAAAATTTTGTTTAGTAGTTCAACAACCACAAAACAACAAATCCTTGTATTAATGATCTTATTTCAAAGTTATATCAAGTTAGTGTTTTCATTAGTTTGAATAATAAAACGCTGTTTTGTGTAGTCACAGGGAAACTTAAGGACAACACTAAGGCTGAATAATAATGCAAAATTTTCCCAAGTACACACAAAGCTTTCCCTTGTAGTCACTAAGAAATAAATTTAGGGGACATCTACTGAGAAGAGATATAAGTCTTGTCTACAGGAATTGAATTAAAGTAGAGTGGTATAGGAAGTAAGATATCAATATTGGGTTGACATACTGTAAATATTGGGACTATTTCAAAAAAAGTATACCTTACTATATAATTTGTTATACTAAAATAAACTGAAACAGAAATTGCTCCTTGATCCACTCTGCCTAATGGGAATCTCTCTCCCACTCCTCTTTCCAACCCCAAATCCCCACGTATGCATTTTATAAAAGTGCATCATAAATGTATTGATTTGCTTTCTTACAAACAAGAAAGGAGAGGGGTAACGCAATATGAAAAAAGGTCATGATGCAAACAGATTTGCTACACTAGGGTATATAAGGGAAACACAAAAGTTTCTCTATGGATACAGAGTGTTCAATATTCTCTCCCTTTGATAAAACACTGCCATGATGCTACTTTTGATAAAACATGGGTCTTTATTCTGATTGTCTGAACAACATGCATCCCACTGGTTCCAATCAATGGTTTCCAGGTGCTGAAAATATGCAAAGGGGGAAATAAGAAGCCTCTCTGAATAATTTATTGTCTTAGATTCCTTCAATTATCGTCCATAATTCTGACATCATGATTAGTTCTAAAAACAGAAAAATTTTTTCTCAATATATGAAAGCCTTGTTATAAAGAGTTTATTATTATAATTGAAGATAAATAATAACTCATAAAAGACAGGTTGGAGAAAATTCTAAATTAGTAAAAGTTTAATCAGTTCTTATTATCAAGTCCTATATAAGGGTGACTCTTATATGAAGCTGTTTTCTAAATAATTTGTCAGGGATAAAATGCATAAAATGTGAGCAACAATAGAATTACAAATGGCTGGAACACCAGAAATATTATTTTTAAAAAGATTTTATTAAATATTGAGTTGCCACAAAGATTACAAGCTATATATTGATTTAAAACCATAAAAATAGAATTTAAATCCATGTTTTCTTTCTGCTTATTAAGAGAGAGAACTTTTTATTCAAACTAAAGGCCCTCACATGTTATTTTCTGACTTAATTCCTTCGTTACTCCCAGATATAGAGCATCTTTTCTTAATTCACTATGCATGTTTGTATTGCTAAACAATATATTGATTGTTTTAACGCTGAACTTTATTACAATGGACTTATAGTTTGATGAGTTTTTGAGAATATATCTAGAGATTTCTCTAGGAAAAAATAGTTTATTTCCTTTCAGTTCGGTTCAGTCACTCAGTCATGTCTGACTCTTTGCAACCCCATGGACTGCAGCACACCAGGCTTCCCTGTCCATCACCAACTTCTGGAGCTTACTCAAACTCATGTCGATAGAGTTGGTGATGCCATCTGATCATCTCAGCCTCTTTCATCCCCTTCTCCTCGTGCCTTCAATCTTTCCCAGCATCAGGGTCTTTTCAAATGAGTACGTTCTTCGCATCATGTGGCCAAAGTATTGTAGTTTCAGCTTCAGCATCAGTCCTTCCAATGAACACTCAGGACTGATCTCCTTTAGGATGGACTGGTTGGATCTCCTTGCAGTCCAAGGGACTCTCAAGAGTCTTCTCCAACACCACAGTTCAAAAGCATCAATTCTTCCACACTCAGCTTTCCTTATAGTCCAACTCTCACATCCATACATGACTACAGGAAAAACCATAGCTTTGACGAGATGGACCTTTGTTGGCAAAGTAATGTCTCTGCTTTTTAATATGCTGTGTAGGTTGGCCATAGCTTTTCCTCCAAGGAGCAAACTTCTTTTAATTTCATGGCTGCAGTCACCATCTGCAGTGAGTTTGGAGCCCCCTCAAAAAAGTTTGTCAGTTTTCATTGTTTCCCCAAATATTTACCATGAAGTGATGGGACCAGATGCCATGATCTTTGTTTTCTGAATGTTGAGTTTTAAGCCAGCTTTTCACTCTCCTCTTTCACTTTCAGCAAGAGGCTCTTTAGCTCTTCTCTTTCTGCCATAAATGTGGTGTCATCTGCATATCTGAGGTTACTGATATTTCTCCTGGCAATCTTGATTCCAGTTTTTGTTTCATCCAGCCCAGCATTTCTGCATATAAGTTAAATAAGCAGGGTGACAATATACAGCCTTGACGTACTCCTTTTCCTATTTGGAACCAGTCTGTTGTTCCATGTACAGTTCTAATTGTTGCTCTTGACCTGCATACAGATTTCTCAGGAGGCAGGTAAGGTGGTCTAGTATTTCCATCTCTTTCAGAGTTTTCTACAGTTTGCTGTGATCCACAGAGTCAAAGGCTTTGGTATAGTCAATAAGGCAGAAATAGATGTTTTTCTGGAACTCTCTTGCTTTTTTGATGATCCAATGAAATGGATCGATAATGTTGGAAATTTGATCTCTGGGTCCTCTGTCTTTTCTAAATCCAGCTTGAACATCTGGCAGTTCACGGTTCACATACTGTTTAAGCCTGGCTTGGAAAATTTTGAGCTTTACTTTGCTAGCATGTGAGATGAGTACAATTGTGCAGTAGTTTGATCATTCTTTGGCATTGCCTTTCTTAGGGATTGGAATGAAAACTGACCTTTTCCAGTCCTGTGGCAATTGCTGAGTTTTCCAAATTTGCTGGCATATTGAGTGCAGCACTTTCACAGCATCATCTTTTAGGATTTGAAATAGCTAAACTGGAATTCCATCACCTCCACTAACTTGTTCATAGTGATGCTTCCTAAGGCCCACATGGCTTCGCATTCCAGGATGTCTGGCTCTAGGTGAATGATCACACCATCAGGATTATCTGGGTCATGAAGATCTTTTTTGTACAGCTCTTCTGTGTATTCTTGCCACCTCTTCTTAATATCTTCTGCTTCTGTTAGGTCCATACCATTTCTGTCCTTTATCAAGCCCATCTTTTCATGAAATGTTCCCTTGGTATTTCAAATTTTCTTGAAGAGATCTCTAGTCTTTCCCATTCTATTATTTTCCTCTATTTCTTTACATTGATCACTGAGGAAGGCTTTCTTATCTTCCTTGCTATTCTTTGGAACTCTGCATTCAAATGGGTATATCTTCCTTTTCTCCTTTGCCTTTCACCTCTCTTCTTTTCACAGCTATTTGTAAGGCCTACTCAGACAACTGTTTTGCCTTTTTGCATTTGTTTTTCTTGGAGATGGTCTTGATCACTGCCTCCTGTATGATGTCATGAACCTCTGTCCATAGTTCTTCACGCACTCTATCAGATCTTATCCCTTGAATCTCTTTGTCACTTCCACTGTATAATCTTAAAGGATTTGATTTTTGTCATACCTGAATGGTCTAATGGTTTTCCCTACTTTATTCAATCTCAGACGGAATTTGACAGTAAGGAGTTTATGTTCTGAGCCACAGTCAGCTCCTGGTCTTGTTTTTGCTGACTGTATAGAGCTTCTCCATTTTTGACTGCAAGGAATATAATCAATCTGATTTTGGTATTGACCATCTTATGATGTCCATGTGTAGACTCTTCTCTTGTCTTGTTGGAAGAGGGTGTTTGGTATGAGCAGTATATTCTCTTGGCAAAACTCTATTAGGTTTTGCCCTACTTCATTCTGTACTCCAAGGCCAAATATTCCTGTTCCTGCAGGTATTTCTTCACTTCCTACATTTGCATTCCTGTCCCCTATAATGAAAAGGACATCTTTTTTGGGTGTTAGTTCTAGAAGGTCTTGTAGGTCTTCATAGAACCATTCAACTTCAGCTTCTTCAGCATTACTGGTTTTGGCATAGACTTGGATTACCGTGATATTGAATGGTTTGCCTGGGAAATGAACAGAGCTCATTCTGTTGTTTTTGAGATTGCATCCAAGTACTGCATTTCAGACTCTTTTTTTGACTATGATGGTTACTCTATTTCTTCTAAGGGATTCTTGCCCATACTAATAGATATAATGGTCATCTGAGTTAAACTCATCCATTCTAGTCTATTTTAGTTCACTTATTCCTAAAATGTCAATGTTCACTCTTGCCATCTCCTGTTTGACCGCTTCCAATATGCCTCGATTCATGGACATAACATCCCAGGTTCCTATGCAGCATTTCTCTTTACAGCATCAGACTTTACTTCCATCACCTGTCGCATCCACAACTGGCTGTTTGGTTTTTTGTTGTTTTTTTTTTTTTCCTTCCACATTGGCTCCATCTCTTCATTCTATCTGGAGTCCTTTCTCCACTGATCACCAGTAGCATATTGGGCACCTACCGACCTGGGAGTTCATCTTTCAGTGTCCTATCTTTTTGCCTTTCATACTTTTTATGGGGCTCAAGGCAAGAATATTGAAGTGGTTTGTCATTCCTGTCTCCAGTAGACGTTTTGTCAAAACTCTCCACCATGACCCGCCCATCTTGGGTGGCCCTACAGGGCATGGCTCATAGTTTCATGGAGTTAGGCAAGGTGTGGTCCATGTGATCAGATTGGTTAGTTTTCTGTGATTGTGGTTTTTGGTCTGTCTGCCCTCTGATGGACAAGGGTAAGAGGTTTATGGAAGCTTCCTGATGAGAGAGACTGGCTGAGGGGGAAACTGGGTCTTGTTCTGATGGGTGGGGTTGTGTTCCCTCCCTGTTATTTGACCTGAGGCCAAACTATGGAGGAGGTAATGAAGGTGATGGTGACCTCCTTCAAAAGGTCCCACAGCAGGCCGCCACCAATCCACACCTCCGCCGGAAACTGTGGACATCACGGGCAAGCCTGGGTCAGTCTCTTGTGGGGTCACTGCTCCTTTCTCCTGGGTCCTGGTGTGTACAAGGTTTTGTTTGTGCCCTCCAAGGGGCACAAACTGGACTGTTTCTCCAGTCCTATGTAAGTCCTGGTGGCTCTAGAGCGGAGTCAATGGCGACCTCCTCCAAGAGGGCGTATGCCATACCCAGGTCTACTGCACCCAAAGCCCCTGCCCCTGCGGCAGTCCACTCTCAAACACAGTTCTGTCTCAGCCTCTGTGGGGTCTCTGGGTCCTTGTGTGCACACAGTTTGTTTGAGCCCTCTGAGTGTCTCTGGCGGTTATGGGGTTTGATTCAAAATGCAATTTTGCCCTTCCTACCATCTTGCTGGGGCTTCTCCTTTACCCTTGGACATGGGGTATCTCCTCAAAGTCCCTCCAGTGCCGCACAGCTGGTGACCCATAGCCACACAGCCACCGCTCCATCACCTCTATCATTTCATTTTATGAATATAATTTATTCATTCTCTTATTACTTCTAAGTATTTTCTTGCTTCTAAATATGTCCTGTTAAGAGAGTTCTGCTACTTTTATGGTTGTTTATGCCTCTACTTAAAATAAGGATGTTTCCATAATGTATACTGGAGAAGGAAATGGCAATCCACTCTAGTATTCTTTCCTGGGAAACCCCACGGACAGGAGGAGCCTGGTGGGCTACAGTCCATGGTTTTAGCAAGAATTGGAGACAACTTAGCGACCCAACCACCACCACCATAATATATATGCCTTGAAGAGAAAATGATGTCATAGGTTATTGACATCTTCACCTTTATTAGTTAATAATAAATGATTTTTCACATAGTTGTGCTAACCTGAACTAACTAATCTTATGTAAAGTTTTGCCAATACTTTACTACTAAGAATACATCTTATTTTTATTTTTCAGCTTTTCAAACTATAACACACAACAAGGAGTGCATATATGGAAATACATAAATTAAAGTACTACACAAACAACTGCCAGTGCAACCCAACCCATGAAGACGTATAAAACATGGCAAAGCCCCCCTTGAGACTCCTGCCCAAAACTATACCTTCCCTACCTTTTTCTAAAAAGTCATTAAAATCTTGTCCTTTATGGTAATGATTTCTTACCTTTTCCCTTTAATTTTACCAGCTAAGTACTCATTAATAATCAGTTTTATTTTTTTAGTCAATTATATATTTTAAATTTTTTGTAACAGGCATCATATAATATGTTTAATATTGCACCTGGCTTGTCTTGCTCAACTTATATTTGTAAGATATGTTTATATTCTTATAAGCAGCTGTAGTTGTTCAGTTTCATTGCTGAATAATACAGTGTGTTTATTGATTCTATTTTGGGGGCTTGCCAGGTGGCAATAGTGGTAAAGAACCCACTTGCCAATGCAGGTGACCTAAGAGACAGAGATTCGATCCCTGGGTTGGGAAGATCCCCTGGAGAAAGAGATGGAACTCACTCCAGTATTCTTGCCTGGAGAATCTCATGGACAGAGGAGGCTGGTGGACTATAGTCCATAATATTGCAAAGAGTTTAACACAACTGAAGCAACTTAGGATATTCTACTATTATAGCTACTTATTTGGGTTGTATCTACATTTTTACTATTGTGAATCATGCTACTATGAGCATTCTTCAATGTGTCTTTTGTATGCAAATTTCTATTGGACATACTCCTTCAATCTGAACTGCTAGTCATAGGGTATGGAAATGTGTGTTCAGTATCAGATACTGTGTGTATGTGTTAGTCGTTCAGTCAGAAGGAAGTCCTTTACTTCTCTAGGAGATCTTTCCAACCCAAGGATTAAACCCAGGTCTCCTGCACGGCAGGAAGATTCTTTTACCATCTTCGCCACCGGGGAAGCCCATCAGATATTGCCAAACATTTATCTTTAAAACGATTTTATTGAATCCCATGTGTTCCATATTTTCATGAACTCTTGACTTAGTCAGTCTTTGTAATCCTAATAATATTTAAGTGTGATTAATGGTACCACAAGGGCTTCCATCATAGCTCAGTAGGTAAAGAATCTGCCTGCAATACAGGAGACGGTTTCAGTTCCTGAGCCAGGAAGATCCCCTGGAGAAGGAAATGGCAGCCCACTCTGGTGTTCTTTCCTGGAGAATCCCATGAGTAGAAGAGCCTGGCAGGCTACAGTCAATGGGATTGCAAGAATCAGACATGACTTAGCGACTAAACCACCACCAATGTTATCACAATATGATTTTTGCTCTGCTCTTAAACTATTCAGCATTACTGGTGACTGATTTATTGGCCATAAATATTTGCTTATGTAAACTGTAGTTTTAAAACTCTATAATATTTTTAATTTTCATATTGATTTATATGAGTTCTTTGTATTTTTTGTTTTATGTCTAGAAATATCGTTTTCCTTACTATGTCATTTTTCTTTTCACCATTATAATGATGCCTTTTTAAATTCTTCGTTTTAACTTAACTCAGTTTATTAATCTTTACATTTCTATTAGGTGTGATTTGTTTCTGTTTTAATAAAAGTTTTAACTCCTAAAGATCATGAGAATTGTCTCCAGTA
Source organism: Capricornis sumatraensis (assembly GCF_032405125.1). Lineage (NCBI taxonomy): Eukaryota > Metazoa > Chordata > Mammalia > Artiodactyla > Bovidae > Capricornis > Capricornis sumatraensis. The sequence goes on from NC_091078.1 coordinate 9,197,004, forward strand.
TTCTTTTCTAGAATTATTATTGCATTTTGCTTTGAAACTGAAACAGATCTGCACTCCATATGGAACAAATTTTTGTGTATGACATACCATAAAAGTCAGATTTTAATTTTTACATATGAATAGCCAATTGCTCCAACACTACTTTTTCAAAATGCTATCCTTTCTCCACTTTCTACAGTACACTAAGTGTGATAAATAAATATATGGCATCGGTTGACACTCTGTTCTTTCCATTTTTGTATTTATCTATTCTTTCAACATAACTCTTAATAAACTTTCATTTTGTTTTTTATTATCATTGTTCTATTGTAATTCCATATACAGTTTAGAAATAGTTTACAAAGATTCATACCAAAATATTGATTATTAACTATAGTTAAATATATAAATTAATTTTGGACTGCTTGACAGAAATTGAAAATATTAGTCATGTAATCTACAAACATTTTAAAATTTTCTTTTTTTGCTTAACAATCTGGATAGGTGATTTTCAAGTAAATGGATTAACGCAAAGAACAAGCATTTTGTGTCACCACTGTTGTTTTATTGCATTGCTACTTCTTAAAATATCTTCCTGATTCTAATCTTACCACTATTATTTCCTAACTTCTGCATACTTTGGGTTTTACCTTTCTTTACTAGTGTTTTAGGTGGAAAATTAGCTGTTTGAGACTTTCCGTTACTAGTGTAAGTCCTTAATGCTATGAATTTAATTACATTCAGTTCACAATATTTTATAAATTTCCTTTTGATTTCTTCACTGACCAATGGGTTATTTGTGGATGTTCTGTTTAGTTTTAAATTATTTGGAAATTTTCCAGGCATCTTTATTGATTTTAATTCTGTGATCACCAAAGAACATACTCTGTGTAATTTCATTCTTTATAACATTTACTTTGTTCCAAAACATAGTCTCTCTTGGTAAATGCTCTTCTTGTACTTGGAAAGAATGTTTATTCTGCTGTTATGCAGTGAGTTTTCTTCGAATGGCAGCTAGCTGAGTATCGTCCAAGGCTTCTATATTTTTAGTGATTTTGTATCTACCTGTCTAATTAGTTAATGAAGGGTGGTTATTAAAAGTCCCCAAAGATGAGTGTGGCCTTTTCTATTTTTCACATCACTTTTACTAGTTTTTATTTCATAACTTCTGATGTTCCAGCCCATTATTGTATTGATAACTTTATTATTATAAACTTCTCTCTTCATTCCTAGTAATATGTCTTATGGCAAAATTTCCTTTAATATTTATTGAGTCATTCCACCTTTACTTGTAATGTTATTTGCATATATTTCTATCTTTCTAATAATTGATATTGTTTTGCTTAATGAGTTTTCTTTGTTATTGTTGTTGTTGACAGTATAGAGGAGGCTTGTTTTCTTATTTCACTGAGTATTTCTTCCTTTTAATTGGAATGTTTAGGCCACTTACTTTGAATATGTTTAGTAATTTGGATGGGTTAAATCTACCACCTTCCTATTTGTTTTCTTATTTATCTCATCTGTTCTTTGCTCCTTTTTCCTCTTTACACATCTAATTTGTTTTGGTTTTTTTTTGTATTTAATAGTTGTTTTTGTTTATAATAACAATTTTTTTTGTTAAAGAAAAATTGAGAATAATGGACATTGCCTGGAGAATCCCAAGGACAGAGGAGCCTGGCGGGCTGCTGTCTATGGGGTCGCACAGAGTCAGACATGACTGAAGCAACTTAGCAGCAGAAGCAGCAACTGCATATTTAAAGTCTACAATATTATGATTTGATGTAATACACACTGTGGAATGGTTGTCAAGATCAATACAATTAGCATGTCCATCACCTCACATATTTAACTACTTGTTGTTGTTTTATGGAAAGGTGCATTTAGGAGCTACTCTCAACAACTTTCAAGTACAACACCATATTATTGTCTATAGTCACCATGCTGTACATTAGATCCTCACAACATGTTGTTCTTATAATTTAAAAGTTATATCCTTTGACCAACTTTATGCCATTTTTATTTTTCCTACCCCATAACCACTGACAACTACCATTCTATTCTCTGTTTCCATTAAATTTCATTAATTGGCTGAAAACTCACTGCATAACAGCAGAATAAACATTCTTTCCAAGTACAAGAAGAGCAAAAATTTAGAAATTTTAAATTTCTAAAATTCCACATATAATGTGGATAATGTATAGTATTTGTCTTTGTCTGATTTATTTCACTTAGCAAAATGATCCATCCATATTGTTGCAATAGGATTTCATTCTATTTTATGGCTGAATAATCATCCATTATACATATATACATACACATTGGTGTATGTATATATGTATCTATATATATACACACCAATTTTCCTTATCCATTCATACATCAAAGAACATTTAGGTTGTATCCATATCTTAGTTATTGTAAATAATGCTATAAAGAACATGGGGGTGCATATGTCTTCAAGATTCTGACTTCAACTCCTTCAGATATATACACAAGAATAGGATTGACGAATCATGTAGTAGTTTGATTTTTAATTGTAGGAAGAAGTGTCATATTGTTTTCCATAATCTCTGTACCAAATCACATTCCTGTCAACAGTGTATGAGGATTTCAATTCCCTTTTCTCCATCTCTTTGCTAGTATTCATTCTCTTGTCTTTTTTATTTTAGCATCTTAGCAAGTGGAAGGTTATATCTCATTACGGTTTTGATTTGCACTATGGTGATGCTGAGCACCTCACTGGCACTGGTATTTAAGGTTAGGGCATGTCCAGATCTCCCATAGAACCAGGTTCTGTGTGTCTGGGGCCCATAACAAGATTCAGAACAACTTCAGCTAAGCTCTGACACTAATGATCAAAGCCTGACTCGATACCCAAGGGGTGGGGCTCAAAGCAATAATGCTGCCTCAGTAACAGTGGGACAATTCTCTAACCTCAGCTGGTGCAGCTCTGGTCCTACCTTACATGGTTGTAGTGTTATGACATCTTGATCCTGGAGAACCATATGGAGTAGCAACTGGGGCCCCTGGGGACTTGTCTCACCACAGGAACAGCTCTAGTCTTGGTGGGGAGATGTTGCTGACAGGGGCTTTGGACAGCCCCATCAGCTGGGATCAGCATTGGTGAAGACTGTGGGAGTCCCAGGTGGCAAAGACTGCAAACTTCCATAGCAGTGATGTTTCCTGGGGTTCTCCTACTCTCCTTCTCCCTCTGGGTGCAATTCCTTTCCAGGCCCCCACCTGGCACTGAGCTACTCTGTCGTAGGGAATGGGATGAGACAGGTAAAATAGTTCCTGTGCTTTTCTATGCAGTCATCCTCAGGTTTGGGGTTTGCAGGATTTTTTCTGCTTCTATATTATACTCCAGAGCTTTCCCTGAGCTATTTTCCTTGCTTTCCCATTTTTATGTATTTTTGTTGCTTTTGTGGGGAAGATAAGTATTGTTTGTGTGTGTGTGTGTTTAGGAGTGATGTCTTAAAACAAGTAAGGTGGAAGGTTAAGATAACTCTTCATAATACCAAGTCTTATTTTAGGACATCTCTCCTAAAATATATGTATTTAAATTAGATGCTACTTTCAAAGAATATTTCATGTATATTGCAATAACCATATGATTATATCTTCCCATTTGTCCCAGCCTTCATTTGTTGTATACTTGAGTTCTACTTGGTTATAACCCAAATATATTACTTTTTGCTTTAAACAATTATCTTTTTTTAAAGATTAGAAACGAGTATACTTGTACCACATATTTACCATTGCAGATGTTCTTTGTTCTTTGTATAACCGTAATTTCCATTTCATATTATTTTTCTTACATGGCTGACTCTTGAACAACACAGATTTGAACTGCTTAGGATCACTTACATGTGGATATTTTTCAGTAGTAAATACTATAGTACAACAACATCTGTGGTTGGTTGAATCTGCAGATGGGGAGGAACTATGGGTATGGAGAGCTGACTATAAATTATACACGATTAACACTCTTATTTTTAAAAGATCTACTGTACTTGAAGAACGTTCTTTATCATTTATTTAAGTGCTTCTTTGTCAATGATGAATTCTTTCAACTTTAGTTTGTCTGAAAAAAAATTTTTTTTTTCCTCTTCATTCCAAAAGTTAATTTTGCTGGACAATGTATTCTAGATTGGCAGATTTTATTCTTTCATTACTGAAAAGACTTCATTCCAGTGTCTTCTGACCTGCACAGTATCTAATGAGAAGGCTAATTTTAGCTTTATGCCTCTGAACTTGTCTTCTTTCTTCTGACTGCTTTGAGGATTTTCTCTATATTATTAGTTTTCAATGATATATACTTCCCTGATGGCTCAAGTGGTAAAGAATCTGCCTGCAATGTAGGAAACCTGGGTTCAATTCCTGGGTTGGGAAGATCCCCAGGAGAAGGAAATGTCAACCTAGTCATATTTTTGCCTGGAAAATCCCATGGAGAGCGGAGCCTGGCAAGCTACAGTCCATGGGGTTGCAAAGAGTTGGACATGACTGAGCAACTAACACTTTCACTTTCACACTAGTGAGGTACAGCCTTGGTCTAGGACTCACTACCAGGGCAGTGCTTACTGAGAGCTTTATCTGAGCCCTCTACATTAATACATTTGGAAATCTTTGCACTTTGAACAGTGGAAAACCAAACTATTCCCAGGTCTGTGTGAGGTTAAAATGTGGTTCTTCTTATTTCTTTCTGATCTTTCTTTTTCTGACCTTCAATATTTTCATCACATCCATGCTTGAATCAAGGCCCAGGCAAAAAATTTAGAGCATTATTTGCATATCTCTGGATTTCTATATCTCTGCAACTCCCTCTTCTGTTACTTCATAACTTTTAGTTGCTTTTGTCTCTCTGAAGTCTGAAATCTTGTCTCCTCGATTCAGTGAAAACACTTGGTTTTGTCTGATTTCCGCTTTCCTATGGAAATTCCAGGCAGCAAGCTGAGTGTGTCATAAGCTCTTCTCAGTTTAGTTCTCGAGACTGTTGCTCTATTGTTCTCATTGAACAAGAAATGAAAACGGATGTTTCCTAGTACATAAGATTAAAAAAATATATATATAAGAAGGTCGTTGTGTTCAGGTTTATCATGTATAAGACAGCAAGATCAGTCTGTTTCCTGTGACTTTGTCATGGCAGAAGCAGAGATTCCAATTGGTTTAATATTGTTTGTGTCCAGCACACTTGTAAAACTTTTAATTTTTTTTAATTTTAACTGTGCTTGTGTGCTAGCTCTCTTGTCATGTCCAACTCTGTGAACCTATGGACTGTATCCTGCCAGGCTCTTCTGTTCATGGAATTCTCCAGGCAAGAATACTGGAGTGGGTTGCCATGCCCTCCTCCAGGGTACATTCCCAACCCAGGGATCGAACCTGTGACTCTTACATATCTCCTGCATTGGCAGATGATTTCTTTACCACTAGCACCACCTAGGTTGGGAGAATTTTCTATGTTGTACACTATATTTTCTGGAATAATCTAATTTTCATCTTTTCAATTAAATATTTCTTTTCTTACTTATGTGAAGCATTTGGGATCTCCTTACAATATAGAATAAAAACAGTGCTATAAGGCATACCTCTTTTATCACAAATGGAATAATTTTTGTTTCAACATTTTTTAAACATTATTTAAAGATACCCTATATTAATTCAAGGAAATTCCCTTCGTTTCTAATTTTAATGAACACTTTTCCTAAAAGAATGTTAGATTTAATTATATGCTTGCTTCTATGAAATAGTATTTTTTTTCTTTATAGGCATGATTTTTTTTTATTATGTCCTTGTTTTCAAGTAGTTATTTAGGAAATACTTATCAGTTTTAAAATTTTTTGAAGTATTTTTTTCAGTAATTATAAAATTATTATATATATAATAGTGAATATTTGTATGTTCTTTTTCTGTTTTCTAGAATAGTAGTGAGTAGTAGAGAAGTCACTCAGTCGAGTTCGACTCTGTGACCCAGGAACTGTAGCCTACCAGGTTCCTCGATCCATGGAATTTTCCAGGCAAGAGTACTGGAGTGTGTTGCCATCTCCTTCTCCAGGAGATCTTCCTAACCCAGGGATTGAACCTGAGTCTCCTGCATTGTAGGCAGACGCTTTGCCATCTGAGCCACAAGGGAAATTTATCCCTCCTTGATAGTTCCATTATATCTACTACTGCAGGCAGGAATCCCTCAGAAGAAATGGAGTAGCCATCATGGTCAACAAAAGAGTCTGAAATTCAGTACTTGGATGCAATCTCAAAAACGACAGAATGATCTCTGTTCGTCTCCAAGGCAAACCATTCAATATCACAGTAATCCAAGTAAATGCCCCAACCAGTAACGCTGAAGAAACTGAAGTTGAACGGTTTAATGAAGACCTACAAGACCTGCTAGAACTAACATCCAAAAAAGATGTCCTTTTCATTATAGGGGACTGGAATGCAAAAGTAGGAAGTCAAGAAACACCTGGAGTAACAGGCAAATTTGGCCTTGGAATGCAGAATGAAGCAGGGCAAAGGGTAATAGAGTTTTGCCAAGAGAACACACTGGTCATAGCAAACACCCTCTTCCAACAACACAAGAGAAGACTCTACACATGGACATCACCACATGGTCAACACCGAAATCACATTGATTATATTCTTTGCAGCCAAAGATGGAGAAGCTCTATACAGTCAACAAAAACAAGACGGGGAGCTGACTGTGGCTCAGATCATGAACTCCTTATTACCAAATTCAGACTTAAATTGAAGAAAGTAGGGAAAACCGTTAGACTATTCAGGTATGACCTAAATCAAATCCCTTATGATTATACAGTGGAAGTCACAAATAGATTTAAGGGCCTAGATCTGATAGATAGAGTGCCTGATGAACTATGGGATGAGGTTCGTGACATTGTACAGGAGACAGGGATCAAGACCATCTCCATGGAAAAGAAATGCAAAAAAGCAAAATGGCTGTCTGGGGAGGCCTTACAAATAGCTGTGAAAAGAAGAGAGGTGAAAAGCAAAGGAGAAAAGGAAAGATATAAGCATCTAAATGCAGAGTTCCAAAGAATAGCAAGAAGAGATAAAAAAAAGCCTTCCTCAGTGATCAGTGCAAAGAAATAGAGGAAAACAACAGAATGGGAAAGACTAGAGATCTCTTCAAGAAAATTAGAGATACCAAGGGAACATTTCATGCAAAGATGGGCTTGATAAAGGACAGAAATGGTATGGACAATACTAAGAAGAGGTGGCAAGAATACACGAAGAACTGTACAAAAAAGATCTTCATGACCCAGATAATCATGATGATGTGATCACTAATCTAGAGCCAGACATCTTGGAATGTGAAGTCAAGTGGGCCTTAGAAAGCATCACTATGAACAAAACTAGTGGAGGTGATGGAATCCCAGTTGAGCTATTTCAAATCCTGAAAGATGATGCTGTGAACGTGCTGCACTCAATATGCCAGCAAATTTGGAAAACTCAGCAGTGGCCGCAGGACTGGAAAAGGTCAGTTTTCATTCCAATTCCAAAGAAAAGCAATGCCAAAGAATGCTCAAACTACTGCAAAATTGCACTCATCTCACATGCTAATAAAGTAATGCTCAAAATTCTCCAAGCCAGGCTTCAGCAATACATGAACCATGAACTCCCTGATGTTCAAGCTGGTTTTCGAAAAGGCAGAGGAACCATAGATCAAATTGCCAACACCACTGGATCATGGGAAAAGCAAGAGAGTTCCAGAAAAACATCTATTTCTCCTTTATTGACTATGCCAAAGCCTTTGACTGTGTGGATCACAATAAACTGTGGAAAATTCTGAAAGAGATGGGAATACCAGACCACTTGACCTGCCTCTTGTGAAATCTGTATGGAGGTCAGGAAGCAGCAGTTAGAACTGGACATGGCACAACAGACTGGTTCCAAATAGGAAAAGGAGTATGTCAAGGCTGTATATTGTCACCCTGCTTATTTAACTTCTATGCAGAGTACATCATGAGAAACGCTGGACTGGAAGAAACACAAGCTGGAATCAAGATTGCCGGGAGAAATATCAAGAACCTCAGATATGCAGATGACACCACCCTTATGGCAGAAAGTGAAGAGGAACTAAAAAGCCTCTTGATGAAAGTGAAAGAGGAGAGTGAAAAATTTGGCTCTAAGCTCAACATTCAGAAAACGAAGATCATGGCATCCGGTCCCATCGCTTCATGGGAAATAGATAGGGAAAGAGTGGAAACAGTGTCAGATTTTATTTGGGGGGGGGGGGCTCCAAAATCACTGCAGATGGTTACTGCAGCCATGAAATTAAAAGACGCTTACTCCTTGGAAGAAAAGTTATGACCAACCTAGATAGTATATTCAAAAGCAGAGACATTACTTTTCTGACTAAGGTCCGTCCAGTCAAGGCTATGGTTTTTCCTGTGGTCATGTATGGATGTGAGAGTTGGACTGTGAAGAAGGCTGAGCGCCGAAGAATTGATGCTTTTGAACTGCGGTGTTGGAGAAGACTCTTGAGAGTCCCTTGGCCTGCAAGGAGATCCAACCAGTCCATTCTGAAGGAGATCAACCCTGGGATTTCTTTGGAAGGAATGATGCTAAAGCTGAAGCTCCAGTACTTTGGCCTCCTCATGCGAAGAGTTGACTCATTGGAAAAGACTGATGCTTGGAGAGATTGGGGGCAGGAGGAGAAGGGGATGACTGAGGATGAGATGGCTGGATGGCTTCATGGACTCAATGAACGTGAGTCTGAGTGAACTCCGGGAGATGGACAGGGAGGCCTGGCCTGCTGCGATTCATTGGGTTGCAAAGAGTCGGACACGAGTGAGCGACTGAACTGAACTGAACTGAACTTGGTAGTTCCTTTAACTTGTTAATTAAACCATCTGGAACCGCTGCTTTCTTTTTTAGCAGGTTTTGACTTGCTACTCTTTTATATTAATTGATCAATGCACCAAATATATTTTTAATGCCTATCCTATACCTGGCACTGTTTTTAATATCAAATATGCACTCGGTATAAAGCAAACCAAGAAGAAAAACATCCCTACCTTATGGAGTTTACATTCCAGTGGAAGTATTCAGATATGTACCAACTATATAGAAAAAATTTTTTACATACTCCCACTATTAATTTTCCAGTTTCTCCTGGTAGTTTCAGTAACTTGTACTTTACATGTTTTATCATATATCGTGATTTGCATTTATGTTTGGAATTGTTTACTACTTAACCCATTGACCTTTTCATCAGTAATAACCCCCTTTATTCTTGGTAATATATCATTTACTTTTTTATCATGTTTATGTTTTAAATATTCCTTATAAACAACATATGCCTGACTTTAGGATTTTCATCCTGCCTCATGTTCTATTGTTATGCTAAGAAGGATTGTTTATTTCATTATTAACTATCATGTTGGGAGCCATCTTTTTAGGCCTTTTGTTTTATTTTAGACTTTATTGTTGCTTATTTAGGGGGGTGGGGCTGTGGTAAGTCTTCATTACTGCACACGGGCTTTCTCTAGCTCAGCAAGTGGGAGCTGCTCTTCATTGTGGTCCATAGGCTTCTCATTGTGGTGGCTTTTTTTGCTGTGCCTGGTGGCTCAGAGGGTAAAGCGTCTGCCTGCAATGTAGGAGACCCAGGTTTTATCCCTAAGTTGGGAAGGTCCCCTGGAGAAGGAAATGGCAACCCACTCCAGTACTCTTGCCTGGAAAATCACACGGACAGAGACGCCTGGTGGGCTACAGTCCATGCGGTCGCAAAGAGTCAGACACGACTGAGCGGTGTCACTTTCTCTTGTTGTGGAGCACAAGGCTCTAGGCATGTGAGCTTCAGTGGCTGCAGCATGTGGGCTCAGTAGTTGCCACACAGATTCAAACCCGTGTCCCCTGCACTGGAAGACAGATTCTTATCCACTGTACTGCCAGGGAAGTACCTCTATCTTGTTTTATCTTCCTATCTTATATCTAGGTTTTATCTTCAGTTGCTCAGCCCCTAAGAGTTTGTAAATAAAGTTCAGCACCGTTCAGGCTTAATGAAAACCACCATGAATGTCTACTTCGGCTCTCATTTTTGCTTTCCCTTAATTTCATCCCATAAAGTTAATTAATTTCTTGCCAAAAACTTGTGAGTATACTTAAATGTTCATTCAGTTTATTTTTCCTCAAAATTTTGGAACTTTAGAGCAGATGCTTAAATGATCCACTAGGGAAAAGATATCCAGAAATACTTTCAACTTTTACTAAGAGTCACTTATATAAAATTACTGTGTTCCAGTAACTTTCAAAGTATTCTATAAATATTAAATAATTTACTTCAGTTAGTTTAGTTAGTTAATTAACAGAATTAACAGTTTAAGCCTCATGATAAACTTATGGGAAAAGTACCCTAGTTAGTTCATTTTGAGATGAGAAAACCGATACATCAGTTCAGTTCAGTTCAGTTGCTCAGTTGTGCCTGACTCTGTGACCCCATGGACTGCAGCATGCCAGGCTTCCCTATCCATCACCAGCCCCCAGAGCTTACTCAAATTCATGTCCATCAAGTTGGTGATACCATCCAACCATCTCAGCCTCTGTTACCCCTCCTCCTTCCACCTTCAATCTTTCCCAGCATCAGGGTCTTTTCCAATGAGTCGGTTCTTCGCATCAGGTGGCCAAAGTATTGGAGTTTCAGCTTCAGCATCAGTCCTTCCGATGAATATTCAGGGCTGGTTTCCTTTAGGATTAACTGGCTTGATCTCCCTGCACTCCAATGGACTCTCAAGAATCTTCTCCAACCATGGTTCAAAAGCATCAATTGATACATGGGAAGATTAAATAACTTGCCACATATTAGAGTTAGTTGTGATATGAAGTTAGTATTCAAATTCAAGAACTATCTGCTTTAAACTCTATTTAATTCCATTCTTCTGATGATATTCCTTGAAGACTCACACAATACACACACACACACACATGCATAGAAACACACAGGTAATAACATCCATTGTGCATCCATTGTACCTTATGCTAAGAATTATAGTAAAATTCTGCTACAATAGTTTTACTAAGAAAAAAGAACTAAGAAATGACTAAAGTTTGACTTGGCCAATCTAACTGTGAAGAAACATCATAATATATTTTAAGATTGAACTAGAAAATAACATGGGAAATAAATGAATATCACTGGTAAGATTTGATTGTACAGTCCTTCATCCCCAAACTTTCTCACCTTTATCCATTTTATATATATTAAATAGGAATTATATATATATATATGGGCTTCCCCAGTGCCTCAGTGGTGTGTGTGTGTATGGCGATGTATGAATGCAAGAAATAGAAAAATGTCAGCTTTCATAGAGAAGGAAAAATGAGATAAAAAAAAGAATGTTGTCAACTAAAAAAAATTTTAAATATCAGATCACAGTTATCTCAGTCCAAGTTTCCCATGTAGAACTGAGCCACACACTCCCCCTTCCTGTTTATTTATTGCTGGAATTCTGGTGAATAGAAAGATCTCTTTATTAACTTATTACTATTGCTTTGTTTTAACCAATATTTCTTTCTCCTTTTTTGCTTCATCAATTTATTAATCCACATTTCAGATATAATGACATTTTAAAAATATCTGTTGAATTAGATCTCTTCAGTAGACCTGTATTTCCCACCAGATTTATCAGTTGATATAAAGTATTTTGGTACAATAAGACAGAAGCTTCCTGTTTCCTTGACATTATCTCTTACTCATCTCTCGCTATTGTCTTTATGTGTGAATGATTAATTACCCCAAAACATAAGCAGATACTACTAAAACAACTCTGTAGTTTTTCTGACAGCAAATAGAGCTGATTATTAGATGATTGCATTAGCACTAATAGTATTCCTGAGTCTGTTTTGCATGAACCAAGGGTTAAGTGCTTATTGCCAAAAGTATGGTTTAATATTGCATGATTATAAAGGTTATAGAGATGTGAAGGATATGATAAATTATCAACTTAAGCTAGAGAATATTTGAATGGTTTATCTGTCACCTAGACCTGAGACAAACCTTTATAAAGGGAAAAATCTTTTTGATGACATTTCTTTTGTCACAACCCTTCAACCTGAGAAATGTTCCTGCCAAAATTAAATCAGGATTCACTTTTTTATCAAATGCCAGACATTCACTTAATGGCCACTAAGGATTGTATGCCCCAAAAGATGTCAACTTTTGTCAGTATGACCATATTATTTGGCTTTATTATTCTCTGTCATTTTCTCTCTCTCTCTCCCTATATGTATATATACACACACACACACAATTTAATTTGCTACTTATCAGTTAATTATATGATACTGATTATGAAATCAACTTCAAAAATCATTAGGACAGATAACTATAATAATTTAGTTGAAGGAAAACCTAATTTGAAGCAGCTTAAGAGTATCACTCAGAATGATAATATTTAATAAACAAGGTGCCTATATTTAATAAATTCAGATTCGGAGCTATTATTCTCCTTTAAAGACTACTACATATAATGTGCTATATTATATAGCATGTGACTATAAGGAAAATGAAAACACAGTATTGATATTCTCAGACAATTGTTATGAGAAGGTCAGAAAGCAAAACATATAGGTAACCTGACATTTTCTGAATTATCAGCTGTAGGTGGAATAGTATGCCTTTATAACTTTGACATTATCTGGAAATAAAATGGATATGGTAAAATTTTTATCTAGCATTTCTTTCTTTTTCTGTATTCTTTCCAGTAACTTCATATTTATTTTGGTGTTCTGACTGCTTCTCTCTTTCTAAGGTCTAATTTTTTTGCCTCAAAGTGTAGGTTTTATACACTCACTTTTTGTTTGCTGTTCGTTTTCAGGATGGCTTTAAGATTGTGATCTTATAGAACGAGCTGAGCAGGAGATTAACAGCTAAATAGAATAGAACAACACTGTAAAATAATTAAACTTAATAGGCATATGTCAACACTCTAGTCAACAAAAGCAGACCACACATTCTTCCCCAGTGCCCAATATAGATAACCTAGAAAACATATATCACATTAATGATAAAATGAAAAAAATGTAAATTTATATAACCCTCTCAAAAAACAACTTTCCATAGTCTTATTTCAGTTTCTTTGCAGAGTAGTCAAAAGATTCTCTATTAAATGATGCATAATATGCCCTGTAGCTTACTTGACAACAGGTTTTGTTGGGCTTTAGGTTAGTTTTTAACTTTTGTCATGAATAATACCTCACTGATTTCAATGCAACCCATGTGAATAAAATAATTTCAAATCTTTATCAATGTGTTTGTACTGGGGAAAAAGGACACATTCTTTTTCCTTTATTATTATTCTTATAATGTTAAATTATGATGTGCTAGAAATGATGGGTGGACAATTTTGCTGCACCTCAGGAAAGCTCTTTGGATACTAAGGACAGTGTAGCAAAACTATAAACTACTAATTTAGACTTTATTTTTCATGTTTGTTGGTTTTTATGCATCTGAAATGTACCTTAACATATATATGTGTCTCCAATACAATATATCTCATATTTAATTAGTGATTTTTACTAATCCCTGGAAAAAAGAGCCTAAACAATGTTATGGAAAATAATGAACAATGCAGACTGTCTATATTCCTTCCAAATAGTTATGCAATTATGCAATATAATTTTGTAACATTTCCTTACATTTCTCTCATTCTGGTTATTCCACCAGTAATGCCTTTTAGCAATCAGACAGGCATATCATGATATGGTATTTCACACAAACACACACATACATAAAGAGAGAGAAAAATGAAACATATCAACTCTCAGCCTAACTATAATCCTTCTTTCATTAGCAATAAGAAAGCTATTTACTTGATTGACTCACTTCAGTTAAGCTCAGTCACTCAGTCATGTCCGAATCTTTCCGACCCCATGAATTACAGCACGCCAGGCCTCCCTGTCCATCACCATCTCCCGGAGTTTACTCAGACTCACATCCATCGAGTCGGTGATGCCATCCAGCCATCTCATCCTCGGTCATCCCCTTCTCCTGCCCCCAATCCCTCCCAGCATCAGAGTCTTTTCCAATGAGTCAACTCTTTGCATGAGGTGGCCAAAGTACTGGAGTTTTAGCTTTAGCATCATTCATTCCAAAGAATACCCAGGACTGATCTCCTTTAGAAAGCACTGGTTGGATCTCCTTGCAGTCCAAGGGACTTTCAAGAGTCTTCTCCAACATCACAGTTCAAAAGCATCAATTCTTTGGCACTCAGCTTTCTTCACAGTCCAACTCTCACATCCATACATGACTACTGGAAAAACCATAGCCTTGACTAGACGGACTTTTGCTGACAAAGTAATGTCTCTGCTTTTGAATATGCTGTCTAGGTTGATCATAACTTTCTTTCCAAGGAGTAAGCATCTTTTAATTTCATGGCTGCAGTCACCATCTGCAGTGATTATGGAGCCCAAACAAATAAAGTCAGCCACTGTTTCCCCATCTATTTCCCATGAAGTGATTATGCATGCTTTATTGTGAGAGCTCATGTCATGCTTAGATCCATGTCATATGCTTTTTCAAGGCTCTCTAAAGTTCATACATGTTAGTGATAACACAGGCACTTATTTCAAGCTTAGTCTGATATTTTAATATCCTTCTCCTGACTTATGCAAAGATCACTAACGTGACAATCTCCATTTTCACCAATGCAATAATATCCTGAGGATATCACTGATAGTTTTCAATTATTGCTGTAACAAATCACCACAAATTCACTGACGTCAAACAATCAGTTCAGTTCAGTTCAGTCGCCCAGTGTGTCCAACTCTTTGCGACCCCATGAATCGCAGCACGCCAGGCCTCCCTGTCCATCACCATCACCCAGAGCTCACTCAGACTCACATCCATCAAGTCCGTGATGCCATCCAGCCATCTCATCCTAGGTCGTCCCCTTCTCCTCCTGCCCTCAATGCCTCCCAGCATCAGAGTCTTTTCCAATGAGTCAACACTTCGCATGAGGTGGCCAAAGTACTGGAGCTTCAGCTTTAGCATCATTCCTTCCAAAGAAATCCCAGGGTTGATCTCCTTCAGAATGGACTGGTTCGATCTTCCTGCAGTCCAAGGGACTCTAAAGAGTCTTCTCCAACACCACAGTTCAAACGCATCAATTCTTCAGCGCTCAGCTTTCTTCACAGTCCAACTCTCACATCCATACATGACCACAGGAAAAACCATAGCCTTGACTAGAGGGACCTTAGTCGGCAAAGTAATGTCTCTGCTTTTGAATATGCTATCTAGGTTGGTCATAACTTTTCTTGCAAGGAGTAAGCGTCTTTTAATTTCATGGCTGCAGTAACCATCTGCAGTGATTTTGGAGCCCCCCAAAATAAAATCTGACACTGTTTCCACTCTTTCCCCATCTATTTCCCATGAAGTGATGGGACCGGATGCCATGATCTTCGTTTTCTGAATGTTGAGCTTTAAGCCAACTTTTCCACTCTCCTCTTTCATTTTCATCAAGAGGCTTTTTAGCTCCTCTTCACTTTCTGCCATAAGGGTGTTGTCATCTGCATATCTGAGGTGATTGATATTTCTCCCGGCAATCTTGATTCCAGCTTGTGTTTCTTCCAGCCCAGCATTTCTCATGATGTACTCTGCATAGAAGTTAAATAAGCAGGGTGACCATATACAGCCTTGACATACTCCTTTTCCTATTTGGAACCAGTCTGTTGTTCCATGTCCAGTTCTAACTGTTGCTTCCTGACCTGCATACAGAACAATAGAAATATATTATTTAAAATGCTGGAGGTCAGAAATCTAAAATGAATCTCACTGAGCTAAAATCATAGTTTCAACAGAATTGCATTTCTTCTGGAGGCTCCAGGGGAGAATCTGTTTCTTTGCATCTTCCAGCTTCTAGAGGCTTCCCACATTCTACGACCCATGGTATCATTCCCCATCTTAAAATTAGCAACATTGGGCCAAGTCCTTCTCATGCTGCTATCTGTCTAGCCCTCTCTCTCTCTCTTTTTTTTTTTTTTCCACTTTCTTTTACTTTTAGGTCCTGTGATTGCATTGGGAACACATGGACAATCCACCATAATCTCCCCATTTTAAAGTGAACTGATTAGCAATTAGCTGATATAGCATTCTTCTTGATATGTAATCTAACATAATTTTATAGCTTCTGGGGATTATGTTGTGGATATCTTTGGTGATATTATTCTGTTTACCACACTTAGCCACCAATACCTTGCCATATTTCTCCTGAAACATTTTTCATTCTATCTGTGATATTTTATTTCCTAAGGGTATAATTATAATTGCATTCATTCTGAACTAAAAGACAAACTCCCTAACATACACCACCTTTTACCCAGATTGTTCCATTTCCATTTGTGATCAGGGTATTGCTATGAAATCAACATGATTAGCTAGTCATTCCTTATCTTCCTTGAATAATCCTAAGTATCACAAAGAAAACAAACAATAATTACACAACCAAAAAGACCTGCACATCAATTGGTCATACATTTCTAAATTATAATATCTTTTAATATTTTCTGGGATTTCTGCAGATAGATTTGGAACATGCATAAATTCATAGGGAAATATTCAAGGATTAACACTACAACATATTGCAGCTTTTGTCTACTAAGTTTGGGGCCATAGAAAAGGGCATCTTTGTCTACAGTTGGGTAGTAGATACAAGCTGCAATATTTTGTAGTGTTAATTAATTTTCAGGAATAACAAAATACAGTAATTGGCTGTGAGTGATACAATTGGCTACTCTATTAGATTATCCATAGCCTTACCTCTATGGATAATTGTCGCTCTGTGGTTCCAAAAATCCAATTAAAAAAAAAAAATCTGTATTGTGTATGTGAACACAGCTTCTAGAATCAGACTGAAGATTGCCTGGTTTTAAATCTTTTTTCCACCATTGCTCAGCTATGAGAACTAGAGAAAGTTATTCAAATGTTCTCATATTTAAAATGAAGACACTGAAAATAGTATTATTTTATGGTCGCTGTCATGATTGGGTCAATTAATTCACATGAAGTTCTCTGCATGGTATCTGAAATACAGTAAACTTAAAAAATGTTAAAAATCAAATTGACCAGAAAAGAAAGATAAACATTAAAATATCTGTCAATTCCAAGTCATGCCATCTTAGATACCATATGCAATGCATCAACATCACAGAACAGGAAAATCTCTCTAAATCCAACTTATTTCCTTTTAATGATTAGTCCTTCAGTAGGATATAAAAGCCATTCCTGCTCATTCTTCCTGCAAACTTCAGGTTTCTCAGTCCTTGATTTCTTGTGAGTCACTTTCTGAACCAGAATGCACATATATCTGCATAGATAAGAAATAAATGCAGGTCAGGGACAGATCAAATGAGGCTTACAAAAGTAACATTTCTCCAAATAAAAGTTAGTGACAAGAGATTCAAGACTAGCTACAACATGTTATAACTACTTCTCAAATATTTTCACTAAAGAGGATAGATTTTTGTCTTGTTTTCACAAAAATAAGTGACCTGTTTGGGTAGTTTTATGAGAACAATTAAATGGCCCACATAATACGTGTGTTCTATTTGAAATACACTAAAAAATATGAAGTGGCAATTTGTGTTTTCTACAATTATTATTCCACTTTCAAGTTCTTAGCATTATATTTAGACAAGGTTCTGATTCTAACTCTCACTTCCTCAGTGACAAACAAAAGGTTTCCCGATTATCTGAGAATTTGCTGTTTCCTGGATACTGTTTTTCACAAATATGGATATAGTTGTGCATTACAGTTGTAAGTATAGATATAAAAGGTAAAAATAAGTTGCAAGGCATAAGCAATGGAGGATGTATATATTCAGAACTAAAAGAAAAATTAATTGTTAAGCATACTTTGCACATCTTTAATATTATGTTATACTTTATCACTGATCTTTCACTAAATTATTAACACTGTAATGTGTAACAGTCTCTATTTGTGGAAATGATGGTTTACATACAAAAATTATAAGAGAAAATCTTGTAGGCAATATCAGTTCAGTTCATTCACTCAGTCGTGTCCAACTCTGTAGCCACATGGACTGCACCACCCCAGGCCTCTCTGTCCATGACCAGCTTCTGAAATTTACTCAAACTCATGTCCATTGAGTTGGTGATGCCATCCAATCATCTTATCCTCTGTCATCCCCTTCTCCCCCTGCCTTCAATCTTTCCCAGATCAGGGTTGTTTCAAATGAGTCAGGTCTTCTCATCAGGTGGCCAAAGTATTGGCATTTCAGCTTCAGCATCAATCCTTCCAATGAATATTCAGGACTGATTTCCTTTAGGATGGACTGATTAGATCTCCTTACACTCCAAGGGACTCTCAAGAGTCATCTCCAACACCACTGTTCAAAAGCATCAATTCTTCATCGCTCAGCTTTCTTTATAGTCCAAGTCTCACATCCATACACGACTTCTGGAAAAATCATAGCCTTGACTAGATGGACCTTTGTTGGCAAAGTAGTGTCTCTGCTTGTTAATATGTTGTCTAGATTGGTCATAACTTTTCTTCCAAGGAATAAGCATCTTTTAATTTCATGGCTGAGGTCACCATCTGCAGTGATTTTGGAGCCCCCCAAAATAAAGTCTGTCACTGTTTCCACTGTTTCCCCATCTATTTCCCATGAAGTGTTGGGACCAGATGCCATGACCTTAGTTTTCTGAATGTTGTGTTTTAAGCCAACTTTTTCACTCTCCTCTTTCACTTTTATCAAGAGGTTCTTTACTTCTTCTTTGCTCTCTGCCATAAGGGTGGTGTCATCTGCATATCTGAGGTTATTGATACTTCTCCCAGCAATCTTGATTCCAGTTTGTGCTTCATCCAGCCCACAATTTCTCATGATGCGCTCTGCATATAAGTTAAATAAACAGGGTGACAATATACAGCTTTGACGTACTCCTTTCTCTATTTGAAACCAGTCTGCTGCTCCATGTCCAGATCTAACTGTTGCTTCCTGACCTGCATACAGATTTCTCAGGAGGCGTATCAGGTGGTCTGGTATTCCCATCTCTTGAAGAATTTTCCACAGTTTATTGTGATCCACACAGTCAAAGGCTTTGGCATAGTCAATAAAGCAGAAGTAGATATTTTTCTGGAACTCTCTTCCTTTTTCGATCATCTAACAGATGTTGGCAATTTGATCTCTGGTTCCTCTGCCTTTTCTAAAACCAGCTTGAACATCTGGAAGTTCATGGTTCATGTACTGTTGAAGCCTGGCTTGGAGAATTTTGATCATGTAGGCAATATATCTCTGTCTAAAACTAAGCCTATTAAAATAAAATTTTAATTATCACTTAAATTTCATCTGGTACAATCAATAATAACAACTTTGTTAAGGCAAAATTTTAACTAATTATAATTTAGAAAAGTTTCATAGGAGGCATAATTATGAGTGATTGTCCAAAATGCAGATTAACTTAAGATAATAATGGGTAAGAATATTCTTTTCCTAAAACTTTCTATCTTTATTTTTAGATCTATTTATTAAAATTATTTGTGTTTATGAATAGTAATTATCTTTCATATGAACTAAATACCTTTTGTAAAATCTATCATATTTTAAAGAGACAAAAAGGCATCTAAAAAGGTCACAGAAGCATCTAAAGAAACAAAAAATAATAAAATAGATTAGAGTACTTTTCCTGTCAAGAAAGTAAGCAAAAATTTTGCAAAATATTTAGTGAGAAAGAATCATGTATAATAAAATATAAATGTGCTGTATTTTATGAGATATTGGTTTACTTATATGAAAGTTTGAATGTAGAATATGTATCAACATGTTCCAGTAGGACATTATTGGGGAGCATTCTCATGAAGAGTCATTTGAGGGAATGGGATTCAATCAAGGAAGAGAGCATCAATAACAAAAAGAGGAGTTCTAGAGTGAATACCACCGTAGGCACATAGGAGTGAGAACTAGAGACTTTATACAAAATGCAGCAGATTTGGAAAACAAGAGTCCAATAGGAAGGCAATTAGAAAACTAGACACAATAACATATACTAAAAAGAAAGATTAGTTACTTGATTCTAAGTTAGGACAATTTACTCTGATGATGCCAATGCTCATAATATTCTCTGTCCGGTAGAGTAGCCACTAACCCCATGTGGTTAATGAATATAGAAAATGTGACAACTGAGAATAAGCAACTAAGTTTTGAGGTTTTTTTAATATTAATTATTATTTAAATGGGCACATCTGGAGATATAAAAAGACTATCATAAGGGGCAGCACAGATGTAGTACATCCAGGGTCAGAAAGCAAAAGTCTCTCCTAGAAGAAAAGAATTGTTTTCTACTAGCTGTTTTCTTTATGCATGTCCTCAATGATGTGAGGTTTCCTATACTCCAGTTTTGTAAGAAAACATTAAAAGTTTAAGACACTGCAGAAGCTTAAGAGTACATAAAACTTGAGTATATGTAACTCAGTCATTAAAATTAGATCAGGTCCTCATAATGTTCAGTATACTCATGCATAACCCTTATCTTCATCTTGTGTTTAGAAACATTGGAAGTCTTTAGGTAGGCTGTCATATTTTATGTAAGATGTCATTCTGCTTGCAGTGTGGAGAGGTAGCAAATTCCTTGGGTAAAAAAAATTAGCTTTCTACAGGTCACTATTGATCTCTATCCAATCCATAAAGCAGAGTCATCTCTCTCTAATATTATATCAGACGGTTGACTGTCCCCTCCACATTTGCTCTGGTCTGCCTATACTCAAGTGAAAGCCCTTGCATCTATCATTGCGGTTATGGGCTATGACATTGCAGAATCACCCCTGAGGGATTCACTTCTCAAAGGAATCCAAAATACTCATACTACTCTCATACTGAATGACTCAGGTACATTTTACTAACTTGCTTTTGTAGCAGGAACTATTTGGATAGCCCTAAAATATGGTGTTACAATTTAATAAATATGTCAGGATAAAATCGTTGTATACCTAAGTTAAAACTTAGTTGGTAAAATACCTTTCAAAATCTTGTTTTCAACCATGAGAAATTGAATTTATCAAGTAGAATTTAATGCACCTTAAATAACCTGATATCCTATGCAAAAGAAGGTGTTATTTTTAATGAACCTTCTTTGAACTTTCCATTAATTATGTTACAGAAAAATCTCAAAGCTCTCTGGTGGCTCAGATGGTAAAGAATCTACCTGCAATGCAGGAGACCCATGTTCAATCCCTGGATTAGGAACATCCCCTGGAAAAGGGAATGGCTACCCACTCCAGTATTCTTGCCTGGAGAATCCCATGGACAGAGGAGCCTGGCAGGATACAATCCATGAGGTCACAAAGAGTCAGACATGACTGAGCAAATAAGAAAAAGTTAACAAGACTGTAATTGTGGAATCTTAACTGAATCAGATTGATAAATACTTGTATAGGTGCACCTCATGAAATAGCTAGGTTTTACTTTAGAAGCAAACAACTCTCAGGAAAAGTAATATGACACAGCCACTTTATTATATTTCTATATGTCTGTCTTTCAATCACAGACATATGGACCATGACTATTAGAATTTAGGAAACTCTCCTCTGATCCCTGGGGCAAATTCTGAGGTGCTTCATTCTACTAGGATTGGCTTTGCTCTGAATGTAGGAACTGCAATATCCAGAACACAGCTCTTCGAAAATAAAGACAAAGAAAAATGCTTTATTTTCAAGAAATGATGGACAAATTTTCCCTACCTTAAAAGAATAATAAAGTAGATTAATCTTTGCCATAGTTATCTTAACTTTGAGAAGATCACACTACAGTTTAGCATTCTTTTTTTCCAATTAATCAGCTAATACTTTCCCCACTATTTTCTTTGTGGATTAAAATTCAGTCCCATCTAACTTTACTCAATAACCTCTTCTCTTTTTCTTAAATTTTTGTCAGTTACAGTTCCTAATTATTGAGTTTAAACTTTAAGCCATTTATGCTTATGTATTTTAGTTCAATTTACCTTCAGATATACTTGAGCCTCATTTAATAATCATCAAAAGTGTCTATTCCCCTAGTCATCTAAATATCCTTAAATTCAGTTTGTTGCAGTCTTAACATGAGTATTATTTTCTAGCTCTGTTACAATCAATGTAATTTTTATTATATTTTTACCCTCAACTCTTTTTTGGGCTTCCCCAGTGGCGCTTGTGGTAAAGAACCCACCTGCCAGTGCAGGAGACATAAGAGAGGTGGGTTCAATCCCTGGGTTGGGAAGAGCCCCTGGGGAAGGGCATGGCAACCCATTCCAGTATGCTTGTCTGGGAAATCCCATGGACAGAGAAGTCTGGCAGGCTACTGTCTATAGGGTTGCAAAGAGTCTGACATGACTGTGACTTAGCATGCATGCAATCTCTTTTTTAGTGCTGTAATCAAATATTATGACCTATAAATTAGAATTACTTGTTGTGTTTTCCTTTATGGCTAAGTGTTTAGAAATCTAAAAACATTGTCCATCATTTCTTGAAAATAAAATAAATTTTCTGTTAGTAGACTGAAGTTCTATATTTGACCATTAAATCAATCTTACTATACTATTCAGATATTCTTTTATTTCTAACTTATGTTCTTGTGTTTGGTCTGTCAAACCTTGATTCTCATATGATTATATTTAAATCAATTTTTCTATGTTTTTATTTCTCTCCAAAATTTTTTCCTAATTAGCTAAAAGATAATAAATAATTTGTCAACAGACAGAATGGAGACTTACCACCTCACCCTGTTCATTTGAGTAATGAATAAATGGTCCTTTCATATCTAGATCAGAGGTCCAGCTCCCATTTGAGTCTTGGTTTCCAGCAGATTTTGCTAAGTATTGTTCTGCTCCTCAATTCAGCATTGTCTTTTAACCCATTGTGTGGACCTCTTTACACTCAGCTGTTCGTACTCAAATAAACAATTCAAACATAGTCAGTAATTTCAATACTCTCTTAACTTATAAAATTGGGACAAAAATGATTTTGTTAATTATCTCTAAGTGTATTTCTCTAGAACTGATGGCTCCGTGTAAATTCTAATTTGTCACACCTCTTCCACTACACCCTGATGTGAACGATAGTGATTTAATTAACAATAAAAAACCATAATTACAAAAATAATGAATTGAAAACACAATTCCATAACTGTTTTTTAATAAGTTGAAATATATTAATACTTGTGTGTATTTACAATGCCAAAATTGAAACTGCCATAAATGGGGAAAACAAAATTGAAGATGGGAGAAAGATACTCACTCGTGATAGTAACAAGTGATAACAGCAGTGTATCACTTTTTTTCTCCTTGCATAAAATCTAGCTAGTATTTTCCTTTTCACTCAAGCCTCTATCACAGATTAACCTTGCCTCATTAAAATGATGGGTAGCCAAAGCAGATTTTAAGATGATGAGCAAGGCTGTGGGATGACAGTTACTGAACCAATGAGCTTGCTGACAGCATACAGTAAAATGAATGCTTTCAAACAGAACATGTAAACCTAAATTTTAGAGACCCACTCAGATACATGTGCCCGCATCTATTCAGGAATATTAGACTAAATGTAAAGACCTGAGAAACTGGTAAGAATTCACATTATTTTACTCTCTCTTTAAGCAAAGACAAATGTTAATACTAATGCACGCTTCATCGAGTTTATTCTAGACTTCACATTGTTCACTTAATTTTGAGGAAAGTAATTAAACAAAAATATCCTCCATTGGGAAAACAAAGACTATGAGAATAGAAGAGATGCTTTAATGGATTATATGACATAAGAACATTAGACACTACTCTTCTACATTTATTCAACTAGGTAATGCTGTTTTCATAAACTTGCTATTGACCATGCTATAAATGCCCCTCTTGTCTGGGGCAACAAAATGAACCTTTGCATCAGAGTTAGCTCTGTCATCTGTTATTAATTCCATCCCTTTGTCTTTTCTGGAATATCTCTTCCTGAAGTAGCCCAACTTTTTGAAGTCTTCAAGACTGCCGCTGTGCTTTTTTTAATTTTGCGGTTGTTCTTCAGTCGCTCAGTTGTGTCCGACTCTTTGCATCCCCATGGACTGCAGCATGCCTGGCTTCCCTGTCCTTCACCATCTCCCGAAGCTTGCTCATACTCAAGTCCACTGAGTCAGTGATGCCATCCAACAATCTCGTTCTCTGTTGTCACCTTCTCCTCCTGCCTTTAATCTTTCCTAGCATCAGGGTCTTTTCTTCTTTTTTAAAAATATAAATTTATTTATTTTAATTGGAGGTTAATTACTTTACAATATTGTATTGGTTGTGCCATACATCCACATGTATCCACTATGGGTATACACGTGTTCCCCATCCTGAACCCCCCTCCCCTCTCCCTCCCCGTACCATCCTTCTGGGTCATCTCAGTGCACCAGCCCCAAGCATCCAGTATCATGCATCAAACCTGGACTGGCAATTCATTTCATATATGATATTATATATGTTTCAATGCCATTCTCCCAAATCATCCCACCCTCTCCCTCTCTCTCTCCCACAGAGTCCATAAGACTGTTCTATACAGCTGTGTCTCTTTTGCTCAAGTGAGGGTCTTTTCTAATGATTCAGTTCTTCGCATCAGTAGGCCAAAGTAGTAGAGCTTCAGCATCAGTCCTTCCAATGAATATTTAGGAATGATTTCCTTTAAGATTGACTGGTTGGATCTCCCTGCAGTTCAAGGGACTCTGAAGAGTCTTCTCCAACACCACATTTCAAAAGCATCAATTCTTCAGCACTCAGCCTTCTTTATGGTCCAACTCTCACATCCATACATGATTATTGGAAAAACTATAGCTTTGACCATATGGATCTTTGTTGGCAAAGTAAAGTCTCTGCTTTTTAAAATGCTGTCTAAGTTTGTCATAGCTTTTCTTCCGAGGAGAAGCATCTTTTAATTTCATGACTGCTGTCAAAATCTGGAGCCCAAGAAAATAAAGTCTGTCACTGTTTCCATCGTTTCCCCATCTATTTGCTATGAAGTGGTGGGACTGGATGCCATGATCTTAGTTTTTTAAAGGTGAATTTTAAGCCAGCTTTTTCACTGTACTCTTTCACCCTCAAATTGTATATACTTTCTCTACTCTTCTTTACCACTGTCAGCAGAGATCTATCAAATTTATCTTCACAATGAGCAAGCTTTATTTTGCTTATCCTGTTGAGATTAGTTTGAAATTACATTTCTAAGATTATCTTAATTATTTCCTTTCTTCTACTTTTTTCACTATTCTTTTTCTAATTTCATAGGATGGATACTTAGCTCATTTATATTCAACCTTTCTACTTTCCTAATATGTATTTAAGTCTATAAATATTTCAGTAATCATGGCATTATTTAAATTTTGTGTTTTTATATATGGTTTTGATAACAATATTTTTGTTTTGTATGTATTGCTTTTATAATAATTTAATTTTAAATATGCCAATTTTTATAACATTTCCTTGGATCCCTGCATAGAAATATATCTCACAAATTCTGAACATGGGATTTTTCTAGCTAGCTTTTGTTGTTGTCTAGAATACAAAGTTTGTAGTCAAAAATGTAAATTTGTATTATTTCATTCATTTTAAATTTGTGAAATTGCTTTATAGCTAGGCATATAGTCATTTGGTTTGGTATATAACCTACATATCATTCAAAAGCTTTTTTTCCCTGCAGTTTTGGGATGCAATATTTTATGTAAATCAATTAAATCAAGTTGGTTGGTTGGAATGATCATATCTCCTAAATACTTACTAATTTTTTTAACCTACATGTGCTATCTAAACTGATAGAGTTGCATTAAATCTCCTGCAATGATTTATCAAGTTTTTTTGTTTATTTTAAGTTAGCTTTCTAGATTATGAGAATTTCAGGTATATTTATTGCACATTTTTGTTGTCCCTTCTACCTTCTCTTCACTGATCATTTCCCTTCAGCTATTTCTATGTTAGGTGTAGCCTGGCAGTACTTTTTTAGTAATATAACATATCTCGTAACACCTGCTGCACAGTTTCTTTTTTTCCATCTAGTGTCACAACTTTTGCAGCTCACCTGTGGCACAGGCAATCTTAGAGCATAAGGAGTTAATACCTTACAAGTCATCTGCTGACAAAAATTCACAAACTGCAGTTTCACACTAAAAACATCTGCTACTAATTAGTATTTTACTTTTTTTGGACAGAGCGATGATTTTAATATAGTGTTATTTTATTTACCCTATCACAACTTGAATATAATTTCTCATAAATTTTAATTATATGCTTATGTGTGTATTATATATGTTAATTTCCTTCAGGCTTATATTTATATATTTATATCTGCTGCTGCTAAGTAGCTTCAGTCGTGTCTGACTCTGTGTGACCCCAGAGACGGCAGCCCACCAGGCTCCCCTGTCCCTGGGATTCTCCAGGCAAGAACGCTGGAGTGGGTTGCCATTTCCTTCTCCAATGCATGAAAGTGAAAAGTGAAAGTGAAGTCGCTCAGTCGTGTACAACTCCTAGCAACCCCATGGACTGCAGCCTACCAGGCTCCTCCACCCATGGGATTTTCCAGGCAAGAGTACTAGAGTGGGGTGCCATTGCCTTTTCCATTATTTATAGCTAGATATATACAAATATAAAGCAGTCTCAGTAGAAATTTGCAGGCTTCTTTTGAGGAACTTGACAAATCAGTTTGAATTTTATTTGTAAGTATAAAGTGCCAAAAATACCCAAGCAACTCTTAGAAAAGCACCTATTGGCAGGACTCACACTATAGCAATGAAAGCATTATTTTATGAATGCAAGATAGATGGATAGCAGCCAAACTAATGGAAGGTAATAGAGAGTTCTGAAAAAGATCCATATAAAATGCAACCAGAGGTTACAAAGCAGATCAAGAAATCACTGTGGGTTGGCAAATGGGGCAGGGGGAGAATAGTCTTTTCAATGAATCGTAATGGATCATAGGGAATCTTTTCTTTAAACGATTAAAGAAATTGTATCTCCATAAATAAAAAGGACATTTTTGCCCTGTGTATCTCTTTTTCCTCAGATCATGAACTCATTATTGCCAAATTCCAACTTAAATTGAAGAAAGTAGGGAAAACCACTAGACCATTATGGTATGACCTAAATCAAATCCTTTACAATTATACAGTGGAAGTGACGAATAGATTCAAGAGATGAGATTTGATAGACAGAGTGCCTGAAGAACTATGGACAGAGGTTCGTGACTTTGTACAGGAGGCAGTGATCAAGTTCATCCCCAAGAGAAAGAAATGCAAAAAGGCAAAACAGTTGTCTGTGTAGGCCTTACAGATAGCTGTGAAAAGAAGAGAAGTGAAAGGCAAAGGAGAAAAGGAAAGATATACTCACTTGAATGCAGAGTTCCAAAGAATAGCAAGGAGAGATTTAAAAAAAAGTCTTCCTGAGTGATCAATGCAAAGAAATAGAGGAAAACAATAGAATTGGAAAGACTAGAGATCTCTTCAAGAAAATTAGAGATACCAGGGGAACATTTCATGCAAAAATGGTCACAATAAAGGACAGAAATAGTATGGACCTAACAGAAGCAGAAGATATTAAGAAGAGGTGGGAACAATACACCGAACTGTACAAAAAAGATCATCATGACCCAAATAATCACAATGGTGTGATCACTCGCCTAGAGCCAGACATCCTGGAATGTGAAGCCAAGTGGGCCTTTGAAAGCATCAATACAAACAAAGCTAGTGGAGGTGATGGAATTTCAGTTGAGCTATTTCAAATCCTAAAAGATGATGCTGTGGAAGTGCCACAATCAATATGCCAGCAAATTTGGAAAACTCAGCAGTAGCCACAGGACTAGAAAAGGTCAGCTTTCATTCCAATTCCCAAGAAAGGCAATGGCAAAGAATATTCTAACTACCACACAACTGTACTCATCTCACACACTAAAAAGTAATGCTCAAAATTCTCCAAGCCAGCTCCAACAGTACATGAACTATGGACACCCATATGTTCAAGCTGTATTTAGAAAAGGCAGAGGAACCAGAGATCAAATTGCCCATATCCGTTGGATCATCAAAAAAGGGGGAGAGTTCCAGAAAAACATCTACTTCTGCTTTATTGACTGCCAAAGACTTTGACTGTGCAGATCATAACAAACTGTGGGAAATTCTTCAAGAGATCAGAATACCAGACCACCTTACCTGACTCCTGGGAAACCTGCATGCAGGTCAAGAAGCAACAGTTAGAGCTGGACATGGAACAACAGACTGGTTCCAAACTGGGAAAAGAATATGTCAAGGCTATATATTGTCACCCTGCTTATTTAACTTCTATGCAGAGTACATCATGAGAAATGCTGGGCTGGAAGAAGCACAAGCTGGAATCAAGATTGCCGGGAGAAATATCAATAACCTCAGGTATGCAGATGACACCACCCTTATGGCAGAAAGTGAACAAGAACTAAAGAGTTTCTTGATGAAAATGAAAGAGGGGAGTAAGAAAGTTGGCTTAAAACTCAACGTTCAGAAAACTATGATCATGGCATCTGGTCCCATCACTTCATGGGAAATAGATGGGGAAACAGTGGAATAGTGACAAACTTTCTTTTGTTGAGCTCCAAACTCACTGCAGATGGTGACTGCAGCCATTAAATTAAAAGACGCTTACTCCTTGGAAGAAAAGTTATGACCAACCTAGACAGCATATTCAAAAGCAGAGACATTATTTGCCAGCAAAGGTCCGTCTAGTCAAAGCTTTGGTTTTCCAGTAGTCATGTATGGATGTGAGAGTTGGACTACAAAACAAGCTGAGTGCTAAAGAATTGATGCTTTCGAACTGTGGTGTTGGAGAAGACTATTGAGGGTCATTTGGACTGCAAAAAATCTAACCAGTCCACCCTAAAGAAATCAGTCCTAAATATTCATTGGGAGGACTGATGCTGAAGCTGATACTCCAATACACTGGCCACCTGATACGAAGAACTGACTCATTTGAAAAGGCCCTGATGCTGGAAAAGTCTGAAGGCAGGAGAAGAATGGGATGACAAAGGATGAGATGGTTGGATGGCATCATCAACTCAATGAACATGAGTATGAGTAGGCTCCGGGAGTTGGTGATGGACAGGGAAGTTTGGCGTGCTGCAGTCCTTGGGGTCACAAATAGTCGGACACAACTGAGTGACTGAACTGAACTGAACTGAATCTCTTGTTTCGCTATACACACACACGAACACAATTTCCATGTGTGTTAAGCAATGAAGTGTGAAAAGGGATCCTATACAGCTTTTAGATAAATTTGCAGATGTGAATAGGTCATAGTAACTGTGAGAATTAGTTGCTTAAGTCCTGGATAATAGGTTGATTTTCTAAAATATGAAGTTATAGGTTGAGTAGAATGCTTCTCTTTTAAAAAATGTTATTCTGAAATAAAGCTAGTTTGGAGAAGTGTTCCTTTATTAATAAAATCAGTAATTTAACACATGGGGAAGAAATAAAATGTACTTTTTCCTACTGAGTGACATAGGGTGAAATGTCCTGTGGTATTTATGGTATCATAAAGTCCAATACATAAAATGTTAAATCTCTCTATAATCTGAAAAGCAATAAACCTGAATATTTTTATTTGTACCCTTAGGGATATAGAAATAAGTGTATATCCATTGAGAAGCATGTTAACTGCATTAGAGCTGTAGGATATTCCCTACAGAATGATAAAATTCATGTAGAAATGAAACAAAGGATCCATGAATAATACCTCAATATATGGAATGTATAAATACATAATATAAATTTAGCAACAGTGACTACTAAACAGCTATTCTTTTAAATTTATAGTAAGATGCTACAATATATATGTTTCACACTTGACAAACTGGATAATATATATATTGTATCAATTAACATGGAATTGCCAAGGGAATTTCAAAGAATCTGTGGTCATTTTTAAAATATTTTTGAAAGTTATTTGCTTTAAAAAGAAAAATGTTTTTTTAAAACCCCTAATTAACAAAGATGCTGGGAGGGATTGGGGGCAGGAGGAGAAGGAGACGACAGAGGATGAGATGGCTGGATGGCATCACTGACTCAATGGACATGAATTTTAGTGAACTCCAGGAGTTGGTGATGGACAGGGAGGCCTGGCATGCTTCAATTCATGGGGTTGCAAAGAGTCAGACATGACTGAGCGACTGAACTGAATTAACAAAGAATAGTGATAAAATAAAAACAGCTAAAATGCTCTAGAATTTTAAAATCCTAAAATTATTTGCTAAATGATAGAAATGGCATCAGATAATATTGGAGGAGAATCTTAGCTTTGTCTCTCATAAGTTCCATAAGATTAACTTTTGAGAGCATCAGTCTTCCCAAATGTTAAAAAAGAGCATATATATCTCTAAGAATTTGTCTAAGAATAAACCAATAGAATGTATATATAGAAGTCAGCATAGTGGCTAGTATACGATAAAGTGCTCTGTAAGCCTGTCATTTTCACTTTGACTACGCACAGAATTGATTACCAGAACACAAGAAATCACCCGTGTCTATGAACAGAGCTACCGAATGGAAAAGGTAAAGATTTCCAGAAAGAAGTATTGACAGCTGACATTTTTGCTTATTTAAAAACTTAGGTTGAAATTTCTGGTCTTTCCCCATTAAGGGTAATACTATCTATAGGTTTTTCATAGATGCCCATATCAGATTGAGGACTAGTCCTTCTCTTGCTGTTTCAATGAAGGATTTTATTACGAATTTGAGTTCTCTCAGAGGGTGTTTCCACATCTACTGAGACGATCATATAATTTCACTCCTTTATTAATATGGTAGATAACATTAACTGATTTCCAGATGCTAAAATAACCTTCCATTTCAATGATAAATCCCACTTGGTTATAGTGCATTATTCTTCACACATATTGCTAAATTTAATTTGTGGCTATTTTATTAAGGAACTAGCTCTATATTTATATGGAATTTGGGTCTATAGGGCTTTTGATTTTTTATGTGATGACTTTGGCTTTAATATCAACATAATACTGGCCTCATAAAATGAGTTGCAGAATGTTCTATTCTCCTTAAATTTGTCAATTTCTTTTAAAGATCAGTATTTTTTTCTTCTTTAAATATTTCAAAGTATTTGCTATTGAATACACTTGGATGTGAATTTTCTTTTTGGACATTTTAAATTACTAATTCAGGTTCTTTATTTGACTTAGATTTGTTGAGATGTTCTGTTACTGCTTGAGTTAGTTTTGGTAATTTGTATTTTTCAGGGAACTGACCCATTTTACCCATTGTCAAACTTACTGACATATTCACAGATTTTTTTCCCTTAAATCTGCAGAGATAACATCTCTTTCAATCCTGATGGGTGTATTCTCCCTTTTTACTTAGTTAATCTAGCCAAAGTTTTATCAAGACATTTATTCTTTGGAAAGAGCCAACTCTTGACTTTACTGGTTTTTTTCTATTATTTTTCAATATTCTCTATGAGGTGTCAGCAAGTTTCAAATCAGAGGACAAATCTGTCTTGCTCCCTGTTTTGTAAATAAAGTTGTATTGGAATACCAACCTGACTTGTTTGTTATCACCTACGGCTGCTTTTGCATTACAACAGCAGAGTTGAATAACTGTTACAGAGATCATATCATATATGATCTATAAATCTCAAAACAAACAAAAATACTGTCTGGTTCTTTACAGAAAAACAAACAACCGAACAAAAAAGAAAACAGGGCTTTCTTTTGTTCTACATCATTGATACCAACTCTCACAGTTACTGTTTGCTATTTTATTCATGCTTTTGGGTTCAATTTGCTTTTGCTTTTCTAGTTCATTAAGGTTGAAATAGAGCATTGATTTGAAAGTTTCCTTTTTGTAATACAAGCATTTAATGCTGTACCTTTTCCTCCAAGCATTCTTTCAGCTGCCTCTCACACATTTTGATTGTGTTTTCATTTTTATTGAAGTCAATATATTTTCTCTCTTTTTTTTTTCTTTTGCAGTTTCAAGTGTAAACCTTGTGTTATTTAGCAGTGTAGTATTTAACTTTTATACATTTAGAGATTTTCCAGATTTCCTTCTATTTTGATTTCTAGCAATCCTTTTGGGATTAGAAAACATGCTTTATGTTATTTCAGTTTTGAAAAATTAAGACATTTTGTTTCAAGTATATTGTCTATGCTAGTAAATGTTTCAGGTGCACTTGGAAATAATGTATATTCTATTCTTTTGGATGGTGCTCTCTCTATATGTAAGCTTGGTCAAGTTGGTTAATGGTGCTATTCAAATCTTCTATGTCTTATCTCTTTTGTCTGCTTATTTCATTCATTACATAGAGGAAAACAATACTCTAACTAGTTTTGGTTTATATGTTTCTCCTTTTAGATCTGTATTTAAGTATTTTATGGCACCCCACTCCAGTACTCTTGCCTGGAAAATCCCATGGATGGAGGAACCTGGTAGGCTGCAGTCCATGGAGTCGCTAAGAGTCGGACACGACTGAGTGACTTCACTTTCGCTTTGCACTTTCATGCATTGGAGAAGGAAATGGCAACCCACTCCAGTGTTCTTGCCTGGAGAATCCCAGGGATGGGGGAGCCTGGTGGGCTGCTGTCTATGGGGTCGTACAGAGTCGGACGTGACTGAAGTGACTTAGCAGCAGCAGCAGCTGTTTTTTTAATTTTCTATGAGTAAACACTTTTGAAATTGTTATCTACTTCTCTATGTTTCCCTGAAAATGTTGCTTTAAATAATTTTGTTTTATTTTGTACTTCTTTTCTGTGGGGGAGAGTATCTTAAACTCCTCATGTTGCCTTTATTATAAAGACAATCCCATGCATTAAATTTTTAATTTCTATGTTGTAAAAGTCAGGTCTACTCTTTCCAGGGTTTCAAGGTTTTTAACAGAGATTTTAATTCTCTGATGAAATTGTGAAAATTGTGTTGTACATATTAATAATATTATTTTCATATTTATTTTGATAACTCCAATGATTAGGCCATCTGTGTGCCTATTTTCTGTTTTATTTGGGGTGTTTTTTTTTTGGGGGGGGGCATGTCTTAATTTTTTTTTTACTAAACCCTAAATATTTTATCTAAAAAAGCATGAGAGCTTATTGACACTCACTATTCTGGTAGATCACAGCAGGGGAATCACCTAAATTGCATTAAGGACTGAAATAAACTGTTGGTCTGCCATTTTTATAAAGCCCTGCTTACTCTGCTCCTGGGGGAAAGAACTTCAGAATACAGTATTTGCTATTGATTCATGTGACGTTTACAAAGGAAGTCTCACTTCCCTTCAAGTTCTGAATTCCAGTTTTGAGATTCTCAGAACTGGGAACCCGCTAGCAAGTCTACTCTGATTTTCTAATTTTCACCTAGCTCAACTGCAGAATTTTTGAATTTCTATGTATAGATACTTTGCCCTTAGTTTTAGGCTAAAAATATACAGGGATCCTAAATGATAGCCTGTTAAATTTACTTTAACTCACTTTCTTACATGTCCTAAACTCTAGTCTTTGTTTTCTTAGCATTGAGAGACTGCTGAAAACTCTAGTACTCTGCTTTTTCAGTGCTTTTCTACTTGCTTATTAGTCTTTGCCCTTCTCAGCTGGAAAATTTAAGAAATATGTCAAGGTAAAGCTACCAGAGAATCAGGCTTGCTTCTTTGTTCTTCTCTTCTTTCTGAGAACTTGGATCTTCAAGTCTTTACTGTTTTGGCAGTCCCAAACTGAAATTTTTAAAATCTCCTCTGAAGGACAAGGGACTGCCAGAGTATTTGCTGGTTTCTTTTCCTACTAACCAAAGCCATCTGCTTGACTTGCAGCTCCTGGTATCACACCAAAAACTGGCAAATTCTTTTAAGGAAAGATGCTTAACAAGTGTCATCTTATCTCTCTGTAGTTCTCTTCTTTCAAGAGCTTGACACTCCTCCAAATCTTGATTGACTTATGGTAACTCTATAACGCTTTTAAAATATTCTTTTTTTAAAAAAATTGTCTTTTCTTGCCTTTTCTGAGACTTTGTGAAATTCAGGCGATAGTATCATCTCTAAACTAGAAGTCATAAACATGAATAAATCAGTTTAGTTCAGTTGCTCAGTCATGTCCAACTCTTTGCAATCCCATGGACAGCAGGACACCAAGCTTCCCTGTCCATTACCAACTCCCAGAGCATGCTCAAACTTATGTCCACCAAGTCGGTGATGCCATCCAACCATCTCGTCCTCTGTTGTCCCCTTCTCCTCCTGCCTTCAATCTTTCCCAGCATCAGGGTCTTTTCAAGTGAGTCAACTCTTCCCATCAGGTGGCCAAAGTATTGGAGCTTCAGCATCAGTCCTTCCATCAGGACTGATCTCTTTTGGATGGACTGGTTGGATCTCCTTGCAGTCCAAGGACTCTCAAGAGTCTTCTCCAACACCACAGTTCAAAAGCATCAGCTCTTGAGCATTCAGCTTTCTTTATGGTCCTACTCTCACATCCATACACAACTACTGGAAAAACCATAGATTTGACTATATGGATCTTTGTCAGTAAAGTAATGTCTCTGCATTTTAATATGCTGTCTTGGTTAGTCATAACTTTTCTTCCAAGGAGCAAGTGTCTTTTAATTTCATGGCTGCAGTCACCATTTGCAGTGATTTGAAGCCCAGGAAAATAAAGTCTCTCACTCTTTCCATTGTTCCCCATCTATTTGCCATGAAGTGATGGGACCAGATGCCATGATCTTAGTTTTCTGAATGGTGAATTTTAAGCCAGCTTTTTCACTCTTTTTCCCATTTTGTATCACTAATAAGAATCACATTCCCATTATCCAAGATGACCATTTTTTAAAACTAGTTTTCTGTCCTCAAAAATCCCTTTATCTCCATCCTTACCTTACTCTGAGCTAATGAGTAAAAGAAATTATCACGTATTTCTCTAGACCTGCTGTGAACATTTCAATTCTCTAGGTATGTACCAAGCTCCTCTGAGAAGTCAAGCTATTAAAATGACAAGACATAACACTATGTTTAGTCATATGGCAGGGTCACTGATTTGGGTCAGAGTAATTTTGATAGAAGGAAGGAAAATAAAAAACCAGGTACTGGGAGATAGAGCTATTATACACAGTCTTTCATCCAGTTTTGCTTTGCCTAGGAGCAGAAAAATAGACATGTCCTTAGGATAGGAGAGGTGATAGCTTAGATAGTAAAGAATATGCCGCAATTCAGGAGACCCAGGTTCAATCCCTGGGTTGAGAAGATCTCCTAGAGAAGGGAATGGCTACCCACTCCAGTTTTCTTGCCTGGAGATTTCCATGGACAGAGGAGCCTGGCAGGCTACATTCTATGGCATTGCAAGCAGTTCAACACTACTGAGCGACTAGCTTTCACTACAGTGACATATTTTTCTCAAAGGTGAATGGCACGTTAAACAGGGTTCATAAAGATGATCCAGTAAGGAGTGTGAAGTAGATAAAAGGGGAGGAATAAAGAGAAAGAAAGTCCTTGAGCCAACAAGAGAAAGACCTCATCATCCTTGTGGAGAATTTGCCTTTGATAGAAATAGAGACAATTATGTTTTTGGATAGGTACAATGAAAGTAGTGGATGGGCTGTGTGCGGACTTACACCTGCAATAAGGACTGAGGTAAATAAGCACAAGGCACATGATAGAATTCCACTATAGTTGAATCGTCCAATATGGTGACCACTAGACACACGTGACATTTGATTACAAATTATAATTAACTAAAATTAAACAAAATGAAAAATTTAGTCCCTCACACAAACTAACCAGATTTTACATGCTTGATAGCCATATGTGGCTAGTATATTGGACAATAGAGACATATTGGACAATATAGATATAGGAGAACTTTTTCATAATTGCAAAAAATTCAATTGGACGGCATTGGCCTAGATTGTCTGTTATGAAGATTGGGCATACAGTTCAGTATTTAGTCTAAAATGGAAAACTGGCAAGTAAGAACATAGGCAGAGACTCTTTTACTCAATCCTCTCTCAAGTTTGAGAGGATTAGAGAGAATGATTTTGTGGGATACAAAAGGAAGGGTCAAATTTCTTCTTCAGCTCAACTTTTGTATCTGCAGAACTGGCTAACTGGTATAAGGCTTCTGTTTCAATATTGCCAGGTGGTGAGTAATACAGGTTACCTTTCTGCTGCTTCAGTTTGTATTTCTTCAATAACTAATGAGATTGAACTTCCATGCTGGTTTGTTTCAGCTAGAGTGATGTTTTATTTTTATAAATTCTGTATTTGTGGCATTTTCAGATTTTAAATTTCAAAGCATATTTTTGCTTAAGGACAGAAAAAAATCCCTCTGTATTAGGATTTTTAATAGTATATTTGTTATGCTAGAAATGTTTTCTCCCAGCTTGTCATTTTCCTTCTGTGTTTGCATTGGTCAAGAAATATTTTAATGTTTATGTATTTAAGTGTGTTCATCTTTTCTTTTGTAGTTTCAGTCATTGGTATAAGGCTTTACTGTCCTCACATTAAAATCATTTGGGGGGTATTAGATATTTCAAGTCTAAATGCTTAATTTGTGCATATATACACACAGAAATACATATGCACACACAGAAGTATTTGGTGTAAATGGTGAGATAAAATGTAACTTTCTCATTTTTTTTAATATAAACTAGCTATCATTTTAACATTATTTCTTGATGGTTTATTCAATAATATTTCCTCTATTTTCAAGCTTAATTTATAGGGGTATATATATAT
Source organism: Capricornis sumatraensis (assembly GCF_032405125.1). Classification (NCBI taxonomy): domain Eukaryota; kingdom Metazoa; phylum Chordata; class Mammalia; order Artiodactyla; family Bovidae; genus Capricornis; species Capricornis sumatraensis. The sequence continues at coordinate 9,233,659 of NC_091078.1, forward strand.
ATATATAACTTTTATATAAACTAGGTCTGATTCCAACTGTTCTCATTTAATCCACTGAGATGTCACTTCTAGAATCAGCATCATGACTGTTTGATTAATTGTACCTTTTAAGTGAACTGTAATATGTTATACCATATCAGTCTATATCTATATGACTATTACTCAACCTTAAAAAAAGAAAATCCTACCATTTGTTACAATATATATAAACTTGGATGACGTTATGCTGACTGAAATAAGTCAGATACAGAAGAACAAATATTACAGCATCCTACTTATACCAGGAACCTACTTATATCAGGAAACTAAAATAATCAGACTCATAGAAGAAAAGTGTACCAGGAGTTGGGGAGAGGGGGAATCAAGGCGATGTTGGTGACAGGGCACGTAGTCAGTCATGACAGATGAATAAGTTCTAGAATTTGACTGTATGGCATAGTGCCTGTGGTAAAAATGTTTCATTGTCCTTATTATAAAAGAGAGGAAGGAAGAAAACTTTTAGAGGTCATGCCTAAGCTTATGGCATTGTTCATAGTGGTTGTTTATACTTATCTACAAACTATTCAAGATGTATCCACTAACTATGTACTGCGTTTTTGTATGTCAGTCATACCTCAAATTAACCAAAAATTAATTTTTAAAAAGGAGGAATTTACCTTTTTATAGAGAAAACTTACAAATATAAAATATAGAAATATCCAAGTACTTTCATAACCAAGTATGGGGGCAAGTAGAAATATTCAAATTAAAGTCAGGAACAAAGCAAGATGTTTTTTCCTTATTCATGAAATTCAAATATATCACCTGTTTCCTGTGACTTTTTTTTTTTTGACCGCACCACATGGCATGTGGGATCTTAGTTCCCTGGTCAGAGATTTAACACATGCCCCTTGCAGTGGACACATGAAGTCTTAACCACTGGACTGTCAGGGAAGTCCCACCTATGACATTTCATATCTTAACTTTTAACACATTTTTCAGCTCAGGGATACTTTTAGTATTTATCTTAAATCTCTTTCTCCATCTTTTATTCACAGTGTTTATTTTTTTTTTTCTTTTGCTAAAATTGAAAGAAATTTACAGAGAACAATACCTAAGTGTTCATCCACAAATTGACATTTTAATATATAATCATTTTTTTAATGAAAAAGCATTATAGATAAATGTTATGCTGATTTTGTTATTCATCTCTACCCCATTTATTTTCCAAGAGATGAAAGCATCATAAATTTTGTGTATATCTTTCCAGGTTTTTGTTAAAATTTTTACATACATAATTATGTTTACATTGTATGGTGGGTTGTCTTCATTAAAAATGTTATTTTAGATATGCATCATTTACTTATATAATTTGTTAATAAGTTTATATAAAGCCTATTTTTCATTGATTTTAGGATTAGTTTTAATATATAGAGATCCAGATTATTCCTTACATCTCATACTACATTTTATTATTCATCTTTCTACATATGGGCATTCTGCTGCTAAGTCGCTTCAGTCGTGTCCGATTCTGTGCGACCCCAGAGACGGCAGCCCACCAGGCTCCCCCGTCCCTGGGATTCTCCAGGCAAGAACACTGGAGTGGGTTGCCACTTCCTTCTCCAATGTGTGAAAGTGAAAAGTAAAAGTGAAGTCGCTCAGTCGTGTCCGACTCTTAGCGACTCCATGGACTGCGACCTACCAGGCTCCTCCGTCCATGGGATTTTCCAGGCAAGAGTACTGGAGTGGGGTGCCATTGCCTTCTCCATATGGGCATCCAATTGCTTCCATTTTTTTCTGTGATAAATGATTAAATATTAAGTACATTTAAATATATTTCCTTGTACACATGATCTGCTTTTATTAAGGCATTATAGCTGACACTATAAGTGCCCTACACTCATTCTTTCAGGCCTCCCTTCTACATGCTGAGGGCTGTTACTGTGAGCACCTATTTGCTGTGGACACCTTGAAGATAGTTCATGGATAAGAGCAATATAGCCAGAACACAGGGCAAGCTGGAAGTCCACGAGCTAATGATCCCAGAAGTAGCTCTCAGCCAGTGATGCACAGGGATAGGAAGATAAAAACCTCAGATCAATCACCCTTGACTAGGATAACCCCAAGTGTCTATTCTCCACTATCCACTACAGTTCCTCAGTCAGATGGAGCTCCAGGAGCCCACAGCCTTTCACAGCTGACTTTCCCATGTCTTACTTCCCTGCTGGTATTTTCTGTAATCACTCACAAATAGTACTGAAATCAGTCTCCAGATCTTCTTCTGAAAGCATTCAAAGCTAGGAACAATATACCTAGGCGTGAAATTGTTGGGTTGTAGGGTATGACTGTTAGGGATAAAGTCAAAAGTGTGTGTATATATGTACAATATGTATATATACATGTCTGTGTGTATTATAAAGTTGATTTCCAAAGTAGTTAGGAGTCTTATTGACACTGAATGACATTTGTCTTTTCAACACTTGATATTATTCGATTTCCTTTTAATTTTTACTCATCATATGAGTGGGGACTGATATCTTGTTATTTCTATTCGCTCATTATTAGTGAGTTCTCTCCTTTCCTTATGGAGTGAGTATTACATATACATGTTGAATTAACAAGATGTATCCTCAATATTTCTTATTTTTAGTTAATCATATTTGTCTCTTCATCTTTACCCCTGAAAATCATGGAGAATTCATCAGTTTTCTAACTCACTGGTCTGGTTTTCTCAGACAGTTAAACCGCTACCACTGGATTTATTGTTTTTGCTTTTTAAAGGCTATATGTAACTTCCTGAAATAATACTTTCCTGAAGATACAAAGTACCTTATTTGCTTGTTTAATTTTTCTTACATGTGTACTTAGGTGGTAGAAGGGAAGCCTGCTCATTTACCTATAAGACATCTCATTACTTGGAGAACTTCAACTTCTGATGTACTGTATAAGTTTTATTTGCACTAAAAATGGAAATCTGTGCGTGTGTCATGACCAGATTTAAGAGAGACTCTTTAATATTAGATGGATTACTGTCTAAAACTTTGATTTGGAGATAACAGGAAGACAAAAATTTTTCTCTAATTTTAAGGAAAGAGACAGTTGGAATTGTATGATGTGGTTTTTAGTCTTGCCAAAAATGAGACAGGAATCCTGGCGAAGACAGCTAAGCCAGATTTAAGGCAGATATTTCCCAATTTCCATGTTGGCCATAGCAGTTCATCCTTACCTGTGATACAGTCCTTTAAATAGCGAAACCATTCTTGTGATCTTGTAAACAGGAGGATTTCCCGATTTCTGATCTTGTTAGAAACTTTGCCCAATTTACCTTTGTTGTGTTGATTATTTTCCAGTTAGAAGCTGTGAAGCAGGGAAATAAATGCATGAGCTCAGAAAGGTTCCTTTCAAAAAATATCTAAATTTTAAAAACAAAATTTCTACAATAATAAAACAATGATGAATGCATGTAAAGTTCTCTAAGAAAAAAGTAGACTTATTATTCTATAATATTCTCCTTTTCTAGAAAAAAAATGGTTAGCTCAGAATTCCACTGTAATCTAATTCAATTATACCTAAACCCTAACAATTTGCTATAAAGCTTTAAAAATTATGCCTTTTTGACATTGTCAGTATGAACTTCTTTAAAATCCATTTTATCTTTCTTTTGACATTGCTTTGTTCCAGACCAATTACAAGTGATGCAGCCTCAACAGGATTTTAAAAGCTCAAACATACTATGAAATGATGCGGAGCAGAAATTAAAATTCATGTATTAATTTTTTATCTTCATAACTATTTCTACCTAGTATGCTACAAGAGACTTTAATATGAATAATTTAAAGTATTTTTCTCTCTTTAATGGCTCTTGTAATGCTGGCAAGATAACATTGAAAGTCAAATGTTTATCATAGGTTATCTTATTCTATACAGCTATTAGTGTCACTTTCAGTCTTTATGGTAAATTCAATGCAATTCCCTTCCTGGACCCCTCAGGAGAAGTCAGGATTTAGATGAGAAAAACAATGAGGCTATTACACAGTTCAGTTCAGTTCAGTTGCTCAGTCGTGTCCGACTCTTTGTGACCCCATGAATCGCAGCACGCCAGGCCTCCCTGTCCATCACCAACTCCCAGAGTTCACTCAGACTCATGTCCATCGAGTCAGTGATGCCATCCAGCCATCTCATCCTCTATCGTCCCCTTCTCCTCCTGTCCCCAATCCCGCCCAGCATCAGTCTTTTCCAATGAGTCAACTCTTTGCATGAGGTGTCCAAAGTACTGGAATTTCAGCTTTAGCATCATTCCTTCCAAAGAAATCCCAGGGTTGATCTCCTTCAGAATGGACTGGTTGGATCTCCTTGCAGTCCAAGGGACTCTCAACAGTCTTCTCCAACACACAAGAAAGAGTTAAAAAAATAAAAAATAAAAAAACAAAGAGTTAATCTGGTAGGGGGAAAAAAGAAAGAAGGAAAATAATTTTTCTCAGGGCCATTCTTTGGAGGCCTTCCTTTGGATTTTGGCATCTAGGGATACCTTTCTTGTGTTCTCCTTTACTTTCCTGCAGCTGTTGCTACAAGAGGATGTATGAGACACCACCACCACCACCCCTGCCCCACCCTCAGCCCCAGAAGAAATATCAAGTTCTCCACCTGCCTCATTGTCTTCCTTGTGAGGCTAAATGGTGATATCTAATTAAATTCTATGGGAAAAAAAATCACATTAATTTTCACTGTGAGAAATTCCCTTGATCATTATGTTGTTGGTCCTACCAAGAGGCCCAAACAACATGGAATCATGAGAACTGACTTTATTAAAGAAATGGGCAGACTTCCTTTTATCCTTATGCTGTGGATATCTACTTCTTCACTAGCAAACACTCCATCTTCTGGCAAGCATTATTCTCTCTGTTATGGTAAAACCATTCTGCATGACAGGAAAAACTAAATCCCTCCTGCAAACTACACATCATTAGGAAGATGACGTTGACCTTATTAATCAGAAAGCCCAATTCCTGAGGCTGATGAATGGTTAAGGAATGGTATGTCAACACAAAGAGCCAAGTGGGGTTTCCCCAGTGGCTCAATGGTAAGGAATACACCTGCCAATGCAGGAGATATGAGTTCAATCCCTGATCCAGGAAGATCCCACCTGGCACAGAGCACCTAAACCCATGCACCACAGCTATTGAGCCTGTGCTCTAGAGCCGGGGAGGGGCAATTACTGAGCCCTCACGCTGCAACTACTGAAGCGCTCACGCCCTAGAGCTCGTGCTCAGCCACAAGAGAAGCCACTGCAAGCAGAAGCGCATGTACCGCAACTAGAGAGTAGTCCCTGCTCACTGAAACTAGAGAAAAGCCTGTGCATCCGAGAAAACGCAGCACGGCCAAAAAATAGAGTGTAATAAAAAAGGAGGCAAATGGAGTTCTCCCAGCCAGAATACTTCATTGTTATCAAGGACGTTTACTTGTGCTGCGATTGAAATGCTATTAGGATTGAAATCTCAGGTTGCCAGGAGCCATCATGCATAACACATAGAGAAAGCTTATCTGAGAGATGGAGATGCAGAACTTAATGCTATCTTTTAACTTACTATATCAGACCAAGCCCGAAGCTAGCTAATGTTGGAAATTTTGATTGGGTCTATATCCTTTAAAATTAAGCCAGCTTAAATTATCCATCTGTCTTACTTAAACTGGAGGAGTCCTAAGACAAATGCTCCAACCTTGGCTTTGAGGAAGATAAATATACACAGGGAAACACAAAGAAAGGCACACCAAGTTTCTGTAATTGATCATATTCAATTTTCCACAAAGCAGACAGAGTGGTCTTCTGAACATGTAAGTTCATTGGTGGTATTTCCTGCTTTAAAATTCTCAAATTCTCCTTGCCATTAAAATAATATCATCTTCAAAGTCTTGCTTAGCTCTGCTACCTTATTTCGTCCCATTATCCTTTTCTGTCTGCACTGCCTGTGTTCATGTACTCTTCTCTCAGGGCCTGTAGGCTTGCTCACAATTATTTGTATGGTCCCTCTCATTTGGAGAGGTGAGCTCAACTGTCACTTCACCACTTCGTGTGTCCTTGATAACCCTATCTGAAATAACTAATGTACTTTCTAACTTGTTACTCTATTTCTACATATCACTTTTATATTATAAAATTATCATTTCAAAATTACGTTTTTCACTAGACTGTTTGCCTCTCTATGAATGTGAGTTCCATGGGAACAGCTGCTGCTGCTAAGTCGCTTCAGTCGTGTCTGACTCTGCATGACCCCATAGATGACAGCCCACCAGGCTCCCCCATCCCTGGGATTCTCCAGGCCAGAACACGGGAGTGGGTTGCTGCCGGGAGCCAGCACGGGAGATTCCACACATGGCAAAGGTCATGAGGAAGAACCCTGATGGACAAAGGTGGGTCAGGGCCCTGGTTGGTTGCCATTTCCTTCTCCAATGCGTGAAAGTGAAAAGTGAAAGTGAAGTCACTCAGTCGTGTCTGACCCTTCATGACCCCATGGACTGCAGCCTACCAGGCTCCTCCATCCATGGGATTTTCCATGGAGTGGGGTGCCATTGCCTTCTCCATGGGAACAGAGACCCTGTTAATTTTGCTCATTGCTGCATCCTTGGAGGTTATAATAGTGCCTAGTAAAAATACACACTAAATGCAAAATTGTTCAATTGATAAATGTTAAATACCATCACACTGTTTTTGCTCAGGGATGTTCTGTCATTCCAACCATATTCCTCTGTAGAGCATCCTCTGTCTTACGTTCTGGTTTCTTTCAGGGTCTCTCCTCTTCTTTCTCTTGTCTTCTCTCTGTCTCTGTTTCTCCCTCCCCCTCTCTCTTTCTCTCTTGAGTTATGTGCATTTTCATTACCATGTGTTCAGTCATACCTTGCTCTTCGATTACCAGCTTGGGCCAAAGCCTCATCAATTTTGAAAAATTTGAAGTCATTTATTCTTTAAATAAAGCCTCTACTCAATTTGGATTTTACCCTCTGTGGATGCCAACTTGATTTTATTCACCATGTCTCTGCGTTGCTCTTCCAGAGTCCTCATTTCCTTATAGTTCTTGCTGCATTCTGTGTAAGTTTTATAAATACAGACTAAAACGTGTGCGCATGTATTTATATATCTATTATTTCTATATATCTCCAGCTCATATTATACTCTTTTCAGTTACACTTAGTCTGCTGTTTATCTCTTGAGTGGGCTTTTTTTCACCATGTTGTTCACATTCCATTCAGCTTCCATTCTGTCTGCTGCAGTCTATCGTTTTCGTTTCCTTTGTGGTTCCTTTGTTTCCTTTGTAATTTCCTTAAGTGGGCCATGTCCAGATATTCTGTATTTTAATTGTGAAACTTACAATGTCTTCAGTCTTTGGGGATTTAACCCTACTGTTGCTTGCTTCTGTTGTTTATAACTCAGGGTGGTTTGCCTTCGTGTGCATTTGGTGTTGTTTAAGCAGTTATACTTACATCATCTGATACAGTCCTATTGGCTGTCAACCGAGGGTTTCCATAGAGAAGTTATCCTCCACAGTGGCATGGATACTGGCACTTCTGAAACATCCTTCTAAGTTTCCTACATCCAAGCAAAATTGTGTTCTGTATCTTTCTTTCAGGTCTTCTATTTTACCTTACTATAGCATAATGATTTCTCCATGTTCATACAACAGCTACATACAATTATATTACATGGAGTTTCTGAAACTTATTTAAGTAATGTCCTATATATTGAATTGATGTCCTGTTGATTACCAAGCATTTAAATTGCTTCCTATTATGCCAACTGTAATATACACAGACAAAAGAAGTAAAGACGGAAAGTTGAATAGATATAGAGATGATAGATTGTATTACAGATAGATGATTGATAGGCAGATAGAAAGGTAGACAGAATTATAGTAATATTGGAACTTTCCTCCCAGAACACTTGTGGATAGGAATTAAATATATAAAATAAGTATATACTTATTTTCTTCTGAGTTCAGAGCCAACTGTGTGTTGTCATTTTCTCTAATGAGTAAAGAGCTTATAATTGCAGTTTTGATTTCCTCTTTGACACATGATATTTAAAAGATTTTTTTAATTGCTGTGTTATTGCTTTTAAATGTTAGTTAAACATTTATTTTTTTCAATTTATCTTTAGTTTTATTACCAGAAGTATAGAGGCAAAGAAAATGGCCCATACAATTTATGCTTTGAGGATTTTATTGACATTTCCTTTGTGGCCTAACATATGTTAATTTTGAAATTATCAGTTGACTCATGAAAAATATGCATTTTCCTACTGTGTAAAATGTTTAATTAAATATATTAGGTTAACCTTAATTTGTATGGAAATTAGATCTTTTATATTTTTTGAAACTTGACTTGAAAAATTAAAGAGGAAAATGTCCTGCATTATATTTTTGATATCATTCTTTTTTATCTCAAAGAGATACTTAACAGTTATAGCTTCCTTGTAAATGATACTCTGTAGTAAATAAAATGATTGACTTGTTTGTTTATGCTTTTAGTTTTGGTTTCTGCATCATCTGTTTTTATAGAGGTTTAGATAAGTTCTCAAGGAGAGATGGAGTATACAGCTCCCCCTTTGAATCTGGATGAGATTACCTGTGTTTCAGCCAATAAAGTTAAGATCTAGGAAGTGCAGACCATGTTATTTTTAGGGCAACTGAAGAATGAAAACAGTCTAAAATTAGGTAGACAGAAGTATATGATCTTCCCAGTATCACTGAAGTTCTGAATAAACAAAGGTGATTGGAAGATATTTCAAAGAGCTTTAGACAAAAGCAAAATTAAATAGATGGAAGTAATAGTAACAAATAATAGTAACTTCTAAGCTAGATCATAAAAGTCATGCACCTTCTGTCTGCTTCTCTTGAAATGCTTGTTTTTGGAACTCCCCTTTTCATAACCCAGCCATCCTACTGGGAGATACCTGAGCAGTGTGATGAGACCATATAGACACACCAGTAAGGTTCCAACTGAGTCCAGCCTTTCAGTTATCTTAGCCCAGCCTCTGCACTTGTAAGTGAAGGAGCCTCCAGGCAATGTCTGCCCCCAGGCAAGTGAACAGCCTCCAGCCTTTCAGGTCTTCCCTTGAGGTCCCAGACTTCATGGAGCACAAATGTGTCATCTCAGCTGTGTGCTGGAGACTCCTGACCTCAGAATCTGCAAAAATACCAAAATGTTTGCTCCCTTATGCCACTAAATTCAATAGTAACAGGTATAAACACTAATCTTGAAAACCCTAATTTATTATTGCTCACATGTGCTTTAAAAAATATATCCGTTTACAATTAATGCTTTATCATTTTGAGCATGTCTTTCAATATCATACAACTGCTTACCTTTTAAAAAATTTATAAATACTTTAGTTTAGGGTGAGAAGGTCAGATCTTGTGTTTCTTTTTTTTAACCAATTACACTATTTGGGAGGTTATACCATTTCTTACATCTATTTAGTTTTGCTTTTGTCCAAAGCCCTTTGAAATATTTCCCATTCACATTTGTTTGTTCAGAACTTAGGTGATCCTGGGAAGATAATATACATGTGTCTACCTCATTTTCAGGTTGTTTTCATTCTTCACTTGCCCTAAAAATATGATCTGTGTTTCCTAGATCCTAACACTAGCTTCTGCTAGGTCCATACAATTTCTGTCCTTTGTTATGCCCGCCTTTGCATGAAATGTTCCCTTGGTGTCTCTGATTTTCTTGAGGAGATCTCTAGTCTTTCCCATTCTATTGTTCTGCTCTATTTCTTTGCATTGATTGCTAAGGAAGGCTTTCCTATCTCTCCTTGCTATTCTTTGGAACTCTGCATTCAAATGGGTATATCTTTCCTTTTCTCCAAATTGCCAACATCCGTTTGATCATCGAAAAAGCAAGAAAGTTCCAGAAAAACATCTACTTCTGCTTTATTGATTATGCCAAAGCTTTTGACTGTGTGAAAGTCACTCAGTCGTGTTCAACTCACTGGAGTGGGTAGCCTTTCCCTTCGCCAGGGGATCTTCCCAACCCAGGAATTGAACCCAGGTCTCCTGTATTGCAGGCAGATTCTTTACCAGCTGAGCCACAAGGGAAGCTCACTGTGTAGATCACAAGAAACTGGAAAATTGTTAAAGAGATGGGAATACCAGACCACTTGACCTGCCTCTTGAGAAATCTGTATGTAGGTCAGGAAGCAACAGTTACAACTGGACATAGAACTGGTTCCAAATAGGGAAAGGAGTACATCAAGGCTGTATATTGTCACCCTGCTTATTTAGCTTTTATGCAGAGTACATCATGAGAAACGCTGGGCTAGATGAAGCACAAGCTGGAATAAAGATTGCTGGGAGGAATATCATTAACCTCAGATATGCAGATGACACCACCTTTATGGCCAAAAGTGAAGAACTAAACAACCTCTTGATGAAAATGAAAGAGGAGAGTGAAAAAGTTGGCTTAAAACTCAACATTCTGAAAACGAAGATCATGGCATTTGGTCCCATCATTTCATGGCAGATAGATGGGGAAACAGTGGAAACAGTGACAGACTTTAATTTGGGGGGCTCCAAACTCACTGCAGATGGTGACTGCAGCCATGAAATTAAAAGACACTTGCTCTTTGGAAGAAAAGTTATGACCAACCTAGAGAGCATACTAAAAAGCAGAGACATTACTTTGCCAACAAAGGTCCATCTAGTCAAAGCTATGATTTTTCCAGTAGTCATGTATGGATGTGAGAGCTGGACTATAAAGAAAGCTGAGCACTGAAGAATTGATGCTTTTGAACTGTGGTGTTGGAGAAGACTCTTGAGAGACCCTTGGACTGCAAGGAGATCCAACCAGTCCATCCTAAAGGAAATCAATCCTGAATATTCATTGGAAGGACTGATGCTGAAGCTCCAATACTTTGGCCACCTGATGCGAAGAACTGACTCATTGGAAAAGACCCTGATGCTGGGAAACATTGAAGGTGGGAGGAGAAGGGAACGACAGAGAACGAGGTGGCTGGATGGCATCACCAACTCAATGGACATGAGTTTGAGTAAACTCTGGGAGTTGATGATGGACAGCAAGGCCTGGCGTGCTGCAGTCCATTGGGTCACAAAGTGTCAAACACAACTGAGCAACTGAACTGACGGAACACTAGCTTCTCTCTTCTTCATTTCAATGTGGTAGTATAGATGCTCCTGGAGGCGCAAGTGGTCCTGCCAGTGCAGATGGGTCCTGGTGTGGCTCATGACCCTTAGTCTCATAAAGGCTTTAATTGGTGTGGCTGAAAATACTTTTAAATCAGGGATTGTTAAATATCATGAGTATTATTTGTTACCCAAAGATTACACGAAGTTTCTTTAAAACTACCTTGGAGCAAATTTTTATACAGATTTCTGATTCATTTTTCAGCTTATGGTTTGGAGGCTTTAGTCGCTAAGTCATGTCCGACCTGTGACCCCAGGGACTGTAGCACACCAGGCTCCTCTATTCATGGGATTTTCTAGTCAAGAATGCTGAATGGATTGCCAGGGGATCTTCCCAACTCAGGGATCAAATGCACCTCTCCAGTATTGGCAGGTGGATTCTTTACCTCTTAGCCATGATAATTATTTATATATTCTTTCAGTGCTATTCATTTCATCAAGGTATTAAAACATAATTTTTATAGAACTTCATATAATATCCTTTTGTGAATTATAACCACTTTCTCATTCTCAATATTTTTAATTAAACATTTTCCTATTTTATTGGTTTATTTAAAGAATCAATTCTTGTATGTATTCATCCATACTATTCTTTGTGAAGTTTTCTAATTAATTTGTTTCTATTTGTTTATATAATTCATATCTTTTTGTTTCTTTTGTATTATTTTACTCTGCTTTATAGTATCATGACTTTGTCATTGTCTTCCCCAAAATAAAATAATTTTTTTACGTAACTCTTACTCCATGTACATCTTTTTTTGTTCAAGATTATTTTTATTATCTCTGCTTGGACTTCCTCATTATTTCACATCAGTCTTACTAGGTTCATGTGGTATATGTCTGAAAAAATTTCTCAACCTTTGATGCTTCACCTGCTATTTGGATGAGCAAGCCCCAGGCTGATTTCAGTTTTGATCTTTCTTGCTATATTTAGGGCTTCTGGATGACCTGCTGGGGATGTGTAATGTGTGTGGTCATGTACTGCGAATAAAGCACCTCCTGATATGAGCTGTTTGTCCAGGTGTGCACAGAACTTTGGGGGACAAAAGAGCTGCTTATTTGAAGCTGTTTACCATTCTCCTCCTTTGGGGATGCTTTTGATAACCTCTTCTCGCATAGGTGTCCTTCTAATGAGTCTTTCCTTGGAGTGGCAGCAGCCTGGAGAAACTGTGTACAGCCTGAGTCAGCTGTCCTTGAACCTAATGTTTTCATACCATCTTTTCTCCAAGAAACTCCTAAATAATTTTTGCATGTTTAGCACCACTGTGCTCTGGAGATGCAAGCAGAGATCCAGCTGGATTACTTAATTCAATATTAAACATAGAAGCACTCTCTTAGAAGGGGTTTTTGAAGCTGTTCAATAGAACATATTGGCATCAAACGATGGTTTAAGATGAGACTGGAAGAGAGGACTACTCTTTAATTAAGCTCCCAGGAGTGTCTGGAGATGCAGAAAAAGTTCACAATACAAACATCATCCCAGGACTAATATTACCATCTTAACTGTTGCAAAATCAATTTCTAGAGATTCAGATGATCTGGAGACAGCCTTGCTATGGCAGAGGGGATCTAAGGACAACTGAAGGAGCTGGTAGAGAGGTAGCACATGGCAATATCTGGAGCCAGAGAATGTGAGACCACACAGTGAAAGCCAGGGATAACACAGACCCACAGTTAGGAGATAACATCCCGCAGGGGTACAGTGAACATAGTTCGGCAGAGTTAATTAAGCATCCTGGAATTCAGGAGGAAAACGTTAGACTGAAGGGAGAGAGCATATCATTAATCCAGGTTAAAATGGGCTAAGTTTATGGTCTGAAATTAAAATGGGATCTCAAAGATAAAGTGCAGAGGCAAAGTTCTGTTTGCCTCAGACACTGTATCCTTAGCAGAACTTCACTTGCTCTACAGCTATGCTGTCTGATAGCCACTAGTCATTTAGGCTATTTAAATTTTAAAGAAAATTTAAAATTCAGTTCCTCAGTCTCACTGGACACATTTTGAAGACTCAATCTATGGTCAGCACAGAATGAGCATTTAACATCACAGAAAATCCTATTGCACATTAGTAGCAAGGCAACTCTTCAGCCACAGTCCACAAATAGAGGTGCAAGACCATCTGGTGAGGATAATATTACAACTGCCATTCATCTTTATTTTCATCTAATCTCTTTAATTTTTATTTTTGTGTATACTTCATGATGTGCATAATATGTTGATATATGTAAATCCTAAAAACTGACATTTTATATTTAACTTCATTGCTTTACTTTTTCCTCCTTAGTATTTACTATAATTTCATATATATTTTCCTCATTTATCTTTTTTAATATTACTTGTGATTTCTACAAAGTCTAAGCTCCATGAAACAAAGAAGATTGGCCTTTCTTTTTGTATTTACTGAAATTATCATAGCACATACATGTCTGATAAATAATTATTGGCTATTCATAGCCAACTCTTTGGATTATTAGGTGGCACACTGCACAAAAACATGGCATCTGTATGACAGACAGGGGAGAGTCATATGTTTGTTTCAATAAGCAAATTAAAAAAATGATTGTTCTACTAAAACTGTTACATTGGGACAAATTTCTGACACACAAGTCAAGGAGAGACACTTCTTTCTAATTTGCATAAAAGATCAGAAAGTTTAAGTGTATATTGAAAGTATACATACAACAGATTTTTTTTTAATGGGTCTGGAACAGACAAATTTGGTATACCTATTCTGGAGAACAGGAATCTAATAGAGCAATGGCATTAAAAACTTTTACTCAAAAGAGCAAGTGGAAGTACCAGTATAAAGAAAGCCTGTGGAAGAGGACTTTGTGTTGTGTGCTGTAATCAAGGTCTTAAAAATTGAGGATGAGGAGTTATCAGCGCATCTCAGGGAATAAAAATGGGTTTGCTCAGATGAAGTCAGACACCATAAATGCTGATAGCTTGCCATTCAACCAGCAGGTAACAAGTTCTCAATAGTACCTGTTGGCTCAAATTCATCACTTGGATGTACATTTGATTGCCTTTGTGATCAGCTGTTCTAAAACACACGAGCAGATAACTCTAAAACTTAACTCTCATCAGTAGACAGCAGTGCACTCTGCTGATTAGGGTCTGATTTAAAGCTTATCAGTAAGGCATTGGAAATGGTAAAATAGATCTCGAAGTCAAAAAGAACTGGGTTATAATCTGTGCTCTTCTTCAATTTGAACGTGAGGACATAGCTAAATAGTAACCTCTGTCTGTCAGTTCCCATATTTATAAAGTGGCATTAGTTATATAAAATTACATGTCTTTCCCAGGGCTGTGGAACATTAGTTTGACCATCCAGTTAAGTTCTTTACAATGTCTCTGCCATATGATAGTGGCTCAGTGAGTGAGAATTCCCCTTTTACTTTCTCATTCTTAAAATCCTAATTTGAACCTGAAATCTTTCTTTTGATGTCTTCGACTCCCTTCAGAAAGATAATTATAAAAAGTGTAGCAATTGATATGCATTGTAATGTTACTGTCAGAGGCTCACACTGAGCACTTTGCACATTTTTTAAACTAGCAGCAGTGTCAAGTTCCAGCCAGTGTCACTCCCCAACGCTGCTGCTGTCTTGTGATGCCCCAGATCCCTCCCTCATGAGTCAGCAACACTGAGAATGCTGAGTTTCAAGAGTGTTAATATTACTCTATTGTATGAGAGAGTTTTCATTGCCTTGTTCATGTCCATTTCTTAATATTATCCCCAATCTTACTCTCATCTCCTTAAAGGATTTCTAAATAAACTTAATGGAAACTCTCCTTGCATCAAACTTAGGGGAAGGAGAGAGGGTGGGAATACTTGTCCAAGGACAATGAACTGCACTCAGCCCAGTAGCAAAGGTCAATTTAGAAAGTCTACATCAGAGAAAGTTTACATTTCAAAAGACACACGTCACTGACTTGATAATTTTGTTGTGAGCCAATTTCAAAATTTCTGATTCTCTTACATGTTGATTTGACCTATATATATCATATATCTCAGGAATAATAATTTCTCTCTATTTATAGAAGAAAAAATTTTAAAACCTCACAAAGAATATTTTCAGAGCTTCTAGGATGCAAGTGACCTAGAACTCCCAGAACAAAATCACCCTGTCCTTATTCTTCCATAGTGCAAATAGAATGCCAAATAGAGGAATAGAACATGCTTATAAATGCTATTCTTTGCAAAAATCAAATCTTCATTCTAACTCTGTTCTTAATGTTTCTCGCTCCAGGGCTGCTTTTGCGCCAAGAATGCACTAAGAAAAAGAAAACCCTGATGAATAAAAATCCAAAGATTTCTAAAGCTGAAAGAAGTAATATTTTCCAATCCATAAAATCACAGCTTGAATCACATTTCCAGAGTGCAAATCTCAGATTTTAAACCTTATTTCCACATTCTTACACCTAACACTTCCTCTTTTGTGATGTCAGCTATAAGAAAAACACTTATATTGTCACACATTTTGTCTGACAGCCAGCAAATACTTTTATTACATATATTACAAAATTTTCCTGAAAGTACGCTGCATTCTACTTGAGCTTTGCATATTTAAGGAGTAGGAAGTTGCCCGGTCAGGGGCAGGAAGTGGCTTTGCCTGATGAGGATGGGTGAAGCAAAACAAGTGTGTTTTCTGCCTAGAAAGATCAATTTGAAATGTGTATCTTGGAATAGATTTGTTTTTTGAAATGGTCCTCAGAATAAGGGTTAGGGTTAATAAGGACCATTCCCCTACTGATTCAGGGGAATAGAGGAGGGTATTTTATATATTGGCACTAGTGGTAAAGAACATGCCTACCAGTGCAGAAGACTTAGGAGATACGAGTTCCATCCCTGGGTCAGGACTATCCTCTGGAGGAGGGCATGGCAACCCTCTCCAGGATTCTTGCCTGGAGAATCCCATGACAGAGGAGCTTGGTGGGCTGTAGTCCATGGGGTAACAGAGTTGGATATGACTTAGAGACTTAGCTCAGCACACATAGCACAACTACTTTTTAAAAAGGATTAAATGGCAATATCTCACTTGATCACCCACTAGTTCCCCAAATTTGATGCTGAAAGTAAATATTAAATTAGTTATGCAAATATACATGTGCCAACATTTGAGGGCATTCACAAAAAAACAGCAGTGAAATTTCGAAGGGAGCACCCCTTCAAAAAAAGAGTTTCCCTGTAATTTGAAAATGAGTAATTTGTTAATGACATAATGAGCATTTATTGAGTTATTTCAATGTCTATTATAACAAGCCTAGAGATATTAGGCTTATTTTTTGAGGACATAGCAATCAAGCATGTATTCATCTGTCTGAATTCTAGGCCAGGGAGGACCTACTGAGATGATGCAGAGCCAGAGATTGGGACTCAGAGTACAAGGAATGAGTACAAGGGCAAAGTATCCTTCTCATGCCTCTAAGAGCAGGAAAATTTAGACAGAGTGATCAAAACAGGGATAAATTCAGAAGACAGTTCCAGAGGTCAGAATTTAGGCAAACTTGAAAAAGAAAAGAAGCTAAATCAGGAGTGAATTGAAACTGGTTCAGAGATATAATTGATTCTTTTGAAATATCCACAACCTGATCTTTCCTTTTCTTTTCTTGGTATGGATGGCATAAAGCCAAGACATAATTTAAAAAAAATTTTTTTTGGTATAGTTGATTTACAATGTTGTGTTAGTTTCAGAGGTGAATAGCAAAGTGAATCTGTTCTACATATACATATACAGGTCACTACAGAGTATTGAGTAGAGTTCTCTGTGCTATACAGGAAATCCTTATTAGTTATCTATTTTATATAAAGTAGTGGATGAACAATGGACTGAGGTTCGTGACATTGTACAGGAGACAGGGACCAAGACCGTCCTCATGGAAAAGAAATGCAAAAAAGTAAAATGGCTGTCTGAGGAGGGCTTACAAATAGCTGTGAAAAGAAGAGAAGCGAAAGCAAAGGAGAAAAGGAAAGATATAAGCATCTGAATGCAGAGTTTCAAAGAATAGCAAGAAGAGATTAAAAAAAAGCCTTCCTCAGCAATCAATGCAAAGGGAAACAACAGAATGGGAAAGACTGGAGATCTCTTCAAGAAAATTAGAGATACCAAGAGAACATTTCATGCAAAGATGGGCACAATAAAGGACAGAAGTGGTATTGACCTAACAAAAGCAGAAGATATTAAGAAGAGGTGGCAAGAGTACACAGAAGAACTGTACAAAAAAGATCTTCATGACCCAGATAATCACAATGGTGTGATCACTCATCTAGAGCCAGACATCCTGGAATGTGAAGTCAAGTGGGCCTTAGAAAGCATCACTACGAACAAAGCTAGTGGAGGTGATGGAATTCCAGTTGAGCTATTTCAAATCCTGAAAGATGATGCTGTGAAAGTGCTGCACTCAATATGCCAGCAAATTTGGAAAACTCAGCAGTGGTCACAGGACTGGAAAAGGTCAGTTTTCATTCCAATCCCAAAGAAAGGCAATGCCAAAGAATGCTCAAACTACCACACAATTGCACTCATCTCACATGCTAGTAAAGTAATGCTCAAAATTCTCCAAGCCAGGCTTCAACAGTACATGAACTATGGACATCCAGATGTTCAAGATGGATTTAGAAAATGCAGAGGAACCAGAGATCACACTGCCAACATCTGCTGGATCATGGAAAAAGAAAGAGAGTTCCAGAAAAACATCTGTTTCTCCTTTATTGACTATGCCAAAGCCTTTGACTGTGTGGATCACAATAAACTGTGGAGAATTCTTCAAGAGATGGGCATACCAGACCACCTGATCTGCCTCTTGAGAAACCTATATGCAGGTCAGGAAGCAGCAGTTAGAACTGGACATGGAACAACAGACTGATTCCATACAGGAAAAGGAGTACGTCAAGGCTGTATATTGTCACCCTGTTTCCTTAACTTCTATGCAGAGTACATAATGAGAAATGCTGGGCTGGAAGAAACACAAGCTGGAATCAAGATTGCCAGGAGAAATATCAATAACCTCAGATATGCAAATGACACCACCCTTATGGCAGGAAGTGAAGAGGAACTAAAAAGCTTCTTGATGAAAGTGAAAGAGGAGAGTGAAAAAGTGGGCTTAAAGCTCAACATTCAGAAAATGAAGATCATGGCATCCAGTCCCATCACTACATGGCAAATAGATGGGGAAACAATGGAAACAGTGACAGACTTTATTCTTTTGGGGTCCAAAATCACTGCAGATGGTGACTGCAGCCATGAAATTAAAAGACGCTTACTCCTTGGAAGAAAAGTTCTGCCCAAACTAGACAGCATATTGAAAAGCAGAGACATTACTTTGCCAACAAAGGTCCGTCTAGTCAAGGCTATGGTTTTTCCTGTGGTCATGTATGGATGTGAGAGTTGGACTGTGAAGAAAGCTAAGCACCGAAGAATTGATGCTTTTGAACTGTGGTGTTGGAGAAGACTCTTGAGAGTCCCTTGAACTGCAAGGAGATCCAACCAGTCCATTCTGAAGGAGATCAGCTCTGGGATTTCTTTGGAAGGAATGATGCTAAAGCTGAAACTCCAATACTTTGGCCACCTCATGCAAAGAGTTGACTCATTGGAAAAGACTCTGATGCTGGGAGGGATTGGGGGCAGGAGGAGAAGAGGACGACAGAGGATGAGATGGCTGGATGGGGACTCAATGGACGTGAGTCTGAGTGAACTCTGGGAGTTGGTGATGGACAGGGAGGCCTGGCGTGCTGTGATTCCTGGGGTCTCAAAGAGTCAGACACGACTGAGCGACTGAACTGAACTGAAGTGTAAAAGTGTCAGTCCCAATCTTCCAATTTACCCTCCCCAACCTGTACTCTGGTAACCATACGTTTATTTTCTGCGTCTATACTCTACTTCTGTTTTGTGGATAATTTTGTTCGTAGCCATGTCATAATTTTTTCTTATGTGTCTATTGTGAAAGGGGGAATGAAAGATAATAAGATGCAGATAATGTACACATACATATTTTAGGACATTTGTAAATATAAAATTCCTTGTAAGAATATCTCACGCTTTGCTTGACACGGAAAGCTCAAACAAAAAAAGAAAACGTAGACAAGTAAAATTATATAAACTAAAAATCTTCTGAATAGTAAAAGAAATAGTCAGAAAAATTAAAAAAGCAATATATGTAATGGGGGGAAATATTTACAAACCATGTTCTGATGATTTAACATCCAAAATATATAAGGAACTCACACAACTCAATAGCAAAAAAAAAAAACAAAAAAACCCACTCATTAAAAAATAAACAAAGGACTTGAACAAACATTTTTCCAAAGAAGACATACAAAGGCCAGCAGGTATGTGAAGAGTCGGTCAACATCACAAATCATCAGAGAAATGCAAATAAACACTGCAGTGAGATATCACTTCATACATATTAGAATGGTTATTGCTTAACAGACAAAAACAGTAAGCGTTGGTGAGGTTGTAGAGTAAAGAAAATTCTTGTGCAGTGTTGCAGGGACTATAATTTGGTACAGCCACTGTGGGAACAGTATGGAGGTTCCTTTAAAAATTAAAAATGAATCTACCATCAGTTCAGTTCTGTCACTCAGTTGTGTCTGACTCTTTGTGACCCCACTCTTTGCTCAAACTCATGTCCATTGAGTCAGTGATGCCATCCAACCAGCTCATCCTCTGTCATCCCCTTCTCCTCCCACCTTCGATCTTTCCCAGCATCAGGGTTTTTTCAAATGAGTCAGTTCTTCACATAGGTGGCCAAAGTATTGGAGTTTCAGCTTCAACATCAGTCTTTCCAATGAACATTCAGGACTGATTTCCTTTAGGATGGACTGGTTGGATCTCCTTGCAGTCCAAGGGACTCTCAAGAGTCTTCTCCAACACCACAGTTCAAAAGCATCAATTCTTTAGTGCTCAGCTTTCTTTATAGTCCAGCTCTCACATCCATACATGACTACTGGAAAAACCATAGCTATGATTAGACAGACCTTTGTTGGCAAAGTAACATCTCTGCTTTTTAATATGCTGTCTAGGTTGGTCATAACTTTTCTTCCAAGGAGCAAGTGTCTTTTAATTTCATGGCTGCAATCACCATCTGCAGTGATCTTGGAGCCCCAAAAGATAAAGCTCTCACTGTTTCCATTGTTCATATGATCTGGCAATTCCATTTCTAAGTATGCACCTGAAGGAAATCTGTACCCCCTTGTTCATTGCAGCCTTATTCACAGTAGCCAAGACATGGAAACAACCTAGAAGTTCAACAAGTAAATGGATAAAGAAGAGAATATATCTATGTGTGTGTGTGTGTATATATATATATATATATATATATATATGCATGTACATTATATATACACACACACAGGAAAAAATATGTGTATATGTATACAAACACACACACACATATAGAGAGAGAGGATATACACACACACACACACACATACATATAGAGGATATATACACACACACACAGAGAAAGAGAGATGTATATATATTTGCATGTATGCAAAGTCGCTTCAGTCACGCTCGACTGTGACTCTGTAGACAGTAGCCTGCCAGGCTCCTCTATCCTTGGGATTCACCAAGCAAGAATACTGGAGTGCATTCCCATACTCTCCTTCAGAGCATCTTCCCAACCTAGGGATCAAACTCACATCTCCTGCATTGGCAGGTGGGCTCTTTACCACTAGTGCCACCTGAGAAACCCATGTACATATATACATATTAATATATATATATATACACTCACACATATATATAGAGAGAGCATATACAAATATATGCATATATATACACACTCAGAAATAGAAAATTGTATATATATATATATATATATATATATATATACTCAAATTTTCAACTGCACAGAAGGTGGATGCCATGAGCCCCCAAGCTGTTCAAAGGGCGACTCTGCATACATGTATCTAATCATCACATTGTACACCTTAAACATGTGTGTTATGTCAATTGTATCTCAATAAAGTGGGGGCAGGAGGAAGTAGTGGCTATACTTGAATCAATAGTCAGTTCCTCAATATTTTTGTTTACCCTCTGCCACAATGTACACACACATGTGCATGTGTGCACATATAATCAAGTGCATACATACACAGTCAAATACACATACACAGGCTGAAACAAAATAAGAAACAATGTTATTATCAAAAAAACCACTGGAACTCAATAGGAGTCTCCTCATTTCTTAAAAATAAATGATTAAAATATTTATAATTTTAAACTATGTCATTGATATAAACATTATCAGAGAATATAATGTCATGTTTAACTGATGCTATTGGATCAGTTATATCTCCTGTGATTTTTCACCACCTTCACTAGCCCCAACCTTTTCCCTCACTTGGATTAATTTAGTACCTTTCTAACAAGTCTTCTTGTATTTAATATTGCACTCATAAAATTGATTCTCAACATTGTAGGCAGAATGATCTTTAAAAAATTATTTAGGTTGTTCTGATCTCTATCTTACCTTCTTTCCAAGCACTTAATTCACCATGTCCCACACTTCTTGCCCCCCATTTATACTCCAAGGTCTGTTTATAAGTCTGTCTATAATAAAATTGCTCTAGTCACTCTGTCTAAATTATACTCATGCATAATTCTTTTCCATCATAGCATTGTGTAAATTTGCTTTCTGGCTCTTCCTAAAATATATTTTTTAATTTTTAAACTCTATGTCTAGTCATTAATAGTTTTTTATGCACTATAATTTGTTTCTTGAATGAAGTAGCATGTTATTCCTGTTATTCTTTATATTACATGTTAACTCACATTTTTGCACATGGAAAACATTGTCAGTATCTGTGGAATGAATACATGAATTAATATTTTTAACATTTTACTTTACAAAAAAGCTTCAAAAAATGATATCAAGAACAAGGAGTAAAAGTTTATATAAAGCAGATACTCTAAAATCTCTAAGACAAATAATATTTATTAATTACAAAAAAAGCAGTTTTATAATGTTATATAGGTCACCATTTTTTCAAAGTGATTAAACTTAGCATCACTGATTATAGAACAATCTGACATTATTTATCTCCTTATATGTTGTATAAAGAAATATGTAATGTCCTATGTAACATTTTCAAAAAAAAGTTTACTCAAACCTTCACTGTTGGCTCAGTGGTAAATAATCTGTCTGCGGTGCAGGAGAGGTAGGTTTGATCCCTGTGCCAGGAAGATCCCTTGGAGAAAGAACTGGAAACATCCTCCAATATTTTTGCCTGGGAAATCCCATGGACAGTGGAACCTGGTGGGTACAGTCTAGGGCCTGCAAAAGAGTTGGGCATGATTTAGCAACTAAACAAAATGACAATAACAAATCACAAAGAAATGTCACACAAACACAGAATGTGCATTGTGCTATCGCATTCTGGAATTTAATGTCATGAAAAACTTAAAGGGAGAGGGAAGACCAGCTTAAATAAGATGTTTTTAAATAAAATGAGAAAGCACAGTATGTAATCTTTTATGTATCATGTTGATAAAATGTTCTTAGGATGATTGGGGAAGTTTGAACATAAAATATACATTAGATATTAATAAACCAATGTTATTTTTAGGAGCAATAATGATATTTTGCTTAGGTAGAAGTACATTCCTATTTTTGGAGATTATTCTGCAGTATTTATGGGAGAAGTGTCATGACATCTCCATCATGCTGAAAATGTTCAGCAAAAAGCCAGCTTCTCTGTGCTTTATATGTATATATACATTAAATATATAAAATACATAATATATAGAACATAAATAAAGAATAATAGATATATACATGCAAATAATATACCTCTCTATATACAAAGAAAAAGCAAGACATAACAGTAGAAATTGAGGTGAAGATTCCCTAGGTATTCATCCAACTGTCCTTTCAACTTTTCTATAGGACTTAATCATCTATCAGTCTGTGAACTATGCGGCCTTCTGTGAGGGGAGGAGATATTTCTTTCCCAACACTATGGGAGCGGAAAGAGTGTATTTTCCGCTTTATAGATAAGACAATTCTAAAAAATATGGTTTTCATATATTTTGTGAGAAGCAAATTGTTACACTATAACTCTGTTTATGAGTTATGTATATGAAGAAAGTGATTCATTTTCAGATAATTAGGAAGAACTGAACCATATTAGTGCTTTGATTATTCTTTTCGTAACCAATATAGTATGGCATGAGACTGTTGTCTTAAAGGCTTCACTGTGACATGGATTCTAATACAGACAGATCAGAGAAAGCTGTGGGGTTTTTGCTTGTCTGTTTGTTTTATTTAAAATATGTTAATTTTAACTGTTGCAATCAATTTGGCCAATCAGTGTTGAAAAATAAGTCTTAGTGGGCATATTTGCCATGTGTCAATGAATAAATCATCTGAGACTCTGGATCTGCCATCTTGTGGACACTTCAATAATTATACCCTATCAAAACTGACCTTGTTTATCATAGCCATGCTGTGCTCCAAGATGGATAAGGCAGCTAAAATTTTACCTGGAAATGGAGTGTCCTGTCTCACTCAACTCTGCCCCAGGCTGTGGGGTTTTACAATCCTCATGATATTTTTAAGATAAAAGCTAAAAATATCAATTACTAGTAATATTAAATGAATCATAGACATTTAATACCTATAAATGTATTTAATATTATTTATTCATTATCTTAATGAAAAATTTAAAAATGGATTTTTCTTTATTATGAGTATAAACTATGCTCACATTTAGAGACTTCTTTCCTGCTAGAAGACAAAAGGAAAAGATTATTACATGCATATATAAATTCAGTTAAAGATAATAACAGGTAACATAAAGAAGACAACATTGTACAGGGATATGACTTTGAAACTATATCTTGGTTTGTTTTCCTGTGTTTATCATTTGTTTTTAATTTGTGTGAAAAAATAAATTTAAGTTGAGTCAAGTTATTTTGGGAATATCAAGCCATATCTTCTTCCCTCCCCATCTTCTCAATTCCTGTGACAGCTCCCATAGGGAAGCCATGGAACTCTGGGCTGCACAGCATTATTCTGAACTTTGGAGTGGAAGAAAGAAGATTGCACTGCTATTGTACTGATCTAAAACGAAGGTTGTGTGACTTTAGCAGATGAATTTCTCCTTCCAGATACCTACCTCAGCATTTGTATGCTTAGCACATGTGGGAGTCATTCTTAGTCCAGGTGATCATTCCATAACCATCTACTGAGCAGCTACAAAATTTTCAACACTGTGTGATCCCACATACAGGGAGATTACAATGGTAATGGGTCAGATATGATCCTTGCTTACAGCCTAACAGATGACAAAGTCAGAAAACCAGAGTGAGGACTTCTTGGAACCAAAAAGAAAAACTCATCTGTGTGTGCTTATTTTTCTATAAATGTTTGGAAAGAATTTGAATTTCATTAATATTTAATGTGCACATTAATAGTACTATAGACACAAAATTGTTAAATTAGTATTTAATTTTTTGAGGTACAAACTTAAAATTTCATGATAAATATGTGTAATCACAAATAGTGTCTACTGTCAACCATCTTCAAACTATATATATGCTTATGCAAATAAAATGACAATTGGAAATAAGGTAGCCAAGAATTTCAACTAGAGTTATAACTACATATGTATTTATAGGTTTCACATCTGTCCATGATGACTGCATCCAGAAGACTAAGTGTTAGATAAAAGTTTAATGTGATCTAGATGAAAACAAATTTTTGAATTAAAAATTATAAAAATAGGTGATATTATACTTGGAATCAACTATGGAAAAATCCTTCAAACTCTTAATTTGCTATAAAAGATACTCATTTATTGCATTACTGAAGTTATTAGAAAAATAATAGCTTCACATATTCAAGGACTCAAAAAGCATGGCAGATATTCCCATGGCATGAAAGAAATTCTCAAATACATAGTCTACTCATCACAGAAAGTTTGAAATAATAACGTAAGCCACAAGGAAGTTACAGAATGATTTTGAAGTGAACTCAAACCACTTAAAAGTAGAGATTCTAATTTTAAGCCTTAGAAATGTGGTTATAAAGTTGAAAAACATGGCTTAAACATTCTTCTTTAAAAACATGTAAGTCAAGAACAATTATATGATAATAATGTGAAAATAAAACCCAGATTATATTAAGAAACACTTGAAGTTAGAAGAGGGGAGAAAATGTGTCCTGGATTTAAAAAATCAAATGAGAGACTTCAAAGATAGGAAGATATCTATATTATTGAATTGAAAGAATCTGTATTCTTAAAATGACCATACACATTCAGTGCAATCCCTGTCAGATTCAGTTCAGTTCAGTTCAGTTGCTCAGTCTTGTCTGACTTTTTGCGACCCCATGGATTGCTGCACACCAGGCCTCCCTGTCCATCACCAATGCAAGGAGTTTATGCAGACTCATGTCCATTGAGTCAGTGATGCTATCCAACCATCTCATCCTCTGTCATCCCCTTCTCTTCCCGCCTTCGATCTTTCCCAGCATCAGGGTCTTTTCCAAGGAGTCAGTTCTTTGCATCATGTGGCCAAAGTTTTGGAGTTTCAGCTTCAACATCAGTCCTTCCAATGAATATTCAGGATTGACTTCCTTTAGGATGGACTGTTTGGATCTCCTTGCAGTCCAAGGGACTCTCAAGAGTCTTCTCCAACAACACAGTTTAAAAACTTCAGTTTTTTGGCACTCAGCTTTCTTTATGGTCCAACTCTCACATCTATACATGACTACGGGAAAAATCATAGTTTTGACTAGAGAGACATTTATTGGTAAAGTAATGTCTCTGCTTCTTAATACATTATCTAGGTTTGTCATAGCTTTTCTTCCAAGAAGTAAGCATTTTTTAATTTAATGGCTGCAGCTACTGTCCACTGTGACTTTGGAGCCCAAGAAAATAAAGTCTGTCACTATTTCCACTGTTTCCCCATCTATATTCCATGAAGTGATAAGATCAGATGCCATGATCTTAGTGTTTTGAATGTTGACTTTTAAGCGAGCTTTTTCACTCTCCTCTTTCACCTTCATCAAAAGGCTCTTTAGTTCCTCTGTTCTTTCTGCCATAAGAGTGGTGTCATCTACATATCTGAGGTTACTGGTATTTCTCCCGGTTTCTTGATTACAGCTTGTGTTTCATCCAACCTGGCATTTTTCATAATGTACTCTGCATATAAGTTAAATAAATAAGCAGTGCGAAGATATACACCTTGATGTATATCTGGTGTATGTATATATGTGGTGTATATCTGATAATATTACATATTATCAGGGTAAAATTCAACCTGAAAATATAACAGTATTATAGCTATCAGCCAAGTAGCTTTACATTGATACAAATATGAATCTCATGACTATTAGAATATTAAGGAAATGTTTTTATTTGGGGGCTTCCATGGTCACTCATCGGTAAAGAATCTGCCTGCCAAGGCAGGAGATTTGGGTTCAACACCTGAGTAGGGAAGAGCCCCTGGAGGAGGAAATGACAACCCCCTCCAGTATTCTTGCCTGGGAAATCACATGGAGAGAGGAGCATGGTTGGCTACAGTCCATTGGCTCGTAAAAGAGTTGGATATGACTTAGCAACTAAACAGCAACAACAATGTAATTACAAAAATTTTGAAATAATCTACTTCATATTCATATATGATTGATAGAATGACTAAGGAAGTATATAAATTTATCCTAATTATATCATAAAATTTAGATTCAGCTAACATTTTTCTAAACCCTTATAATACATCAGAACCAGCTGGTCAATAGCACCTATCACCCAAAACATTACATTAGTATCTCAATCTTACACAGCAAAATATTTCAGTGGAATGAAAGCTTAAGCTGTGTACTCTGAGTACACAGCTATAAAAATTCTTGAACATAAAGGGGGAATAAACTTATAAACTGTAAGTGAGGTCAATCTTTCCAAGGAGGATATAGAACCCAGAGGTCATAAAATTACTGGAGAGACTGATCACAGTAAATTAGAATATAAAATTGAGAAAACAAATGGCAAACCATGTGTCTATTTTTGGGAGGAGGAGGAGATATTTTCAAAACATTAAATAGATAAATAAGAAAAAGACATACCATGGAAACACTAACAAAGAGAAGGTTCTCTAGCTACATCAGTGGCAGGTAAACAAGAATTTAATGCAATAATAATACTCTAGTAAAAGTATATATCTCTATTACAAAAGAATAAATTTAACAGAGTAACAGTCATTCATTTGTATGCAACTAATAACAGGATCAAAAGGTATTATACAAAAGTTGATAGAATCAAAAAGAGAAATCACATGTAGAGATCTGAACTCATTTCTCACAGTAACTGATAAAGTCAAAGGGCTAATTTTCCAAATTTACAAAATTTAAGACATTATTCTTAATTAGTTAATACTTCACCAGCATTAAGAAGAAAGTATCACAACGGGTAAATGTAGTGTTTAGGTGAGGTATATCAAAAAAGAAAATGTTTTCTCACTGGTTTGTCTCACTACAAAGGGGAAAGTAATATAAGTGAAAGTTTCAACTGAAAGCAAAAGGAAGAAAAATGAAAGAGGCATCCATGATATCTGTACCTTCCAACTATACTTAGTAAAAACCAAGGTCCTTGCTGTATTATATACATCCTATGGCTCCAGCATTGTCTCCACCTGTCTCGCATCCTTCCCCAAAGTTCTAATATCACTACAATTTCGTTTTTTTCTTTGTTTCTTTCTTTTTCAGGTTCTTTTTTTTTTTAATGTCACTGTTTGAATATCACCTCTTCAGAAAGTACTTTCTTGACACTTCGTTTGAGTCTACTCACTCTTATTTTAATTATCAAAACCTTAATTTCCTTCATAATACTTATCGAAATTCATTATCTTTGCTTTTCTACTCTTCAAAAATCTGCATCTACCATAAGGATGGACACTCCATTAGAGAAGAGTCTACGTCTTCTTGTTGACCATTGTATCTGGAGCATTTAGCACGGTGCCTGACACTGAACAAATTATCTATGCATGTTTGTTCAGTAAATGATCTCGTGACTTCAGACAAATGTATTGAAGAGAGGCTACAAATATTTAGAGAGAAATAACGTATATGCAGATGTAGAGAAAAATTTAAGATATAAATTTATACAGTCCATATTCATGTAACACACTTGAAAATCTAGATAACATGAAAAATTATGTATAAATATACATTGTCTGGTTTACTCAAGCATTATTTTATATCCTCCCCATAGAAGGCAGTAGGCTTTCTTACCTTTCTTTTGTGGATTAGATAACAGTGCTCAAAGCTCAACATTGTTTAGCATTGTTTCATAACATTGAAAAAATTGGAAACGACTCTAGTGTCCAATAAAAGTGTTTGCAAAATTAAATTTTGATCAGTCCATTAGAGAAAATGAGCTAAAATTATAAAAAAGGATGTACAGATACACTTACTTGGAAACATACCCAAAGTGTAGTATCAAAAAAAATAATACCATGCAAAACAATATGTAAAATTCTGTCCTACTCTTTGTAAATCATACATAAGAACTTATTTTCTAGAGAAACACATTAGAAGGGGAAAAAAGTCTGAAAGGAGACACCAAATGATATTAACTCTTGTGAGCAGTATTTTTCCTCTGTCTATATAACTCATAATCAGTATAAAATTTTCCCTTTAAAAATTAATGAGTGAATAAATATTATATTTGCTCTGTGTCTCTAAGACTTCACAATAATATTCTGAAAGAAAGTGAAAGTGAAATTCACTCAGCCATGTCTGATTCTTTGCAACCCCATGACTCTTTGTAATCCTATAGACTATACAGTCCATGGAATTCTCCAGGCCAGAATACTGGCGTGGAGAGCCTTTCCCTTCTCCAGGGGATCTTCCCAACCCAGGGATCAAACCCAGGATTCCTGCATTACAGGCGGGTTCTTTACCAGCTGAGCCACAGGGAAGCCCACAATAATATTCTATTCAAATAAAATAACATAAAAAGGAATTATTTGTTTGATCACTTTTCCTTTTATAATCAGTCCCAAACCAGAAACAGATGTTTCGATCCATTTGAAGGAATGGTCCCTCCTACTGTAGGGACGTGATAAATTAGGAAGTTTTAGGGGAAAGCATGGATAAATATGATTCCAGTGGTGTCAAGTAAGCCACCCGTTATGGTTCCCCACCTCTCAATTTCTTTCTGCCTCCTTGTTTATTTGAACTGAAGTGTAAGTGGCTGACATTAAGCTTTTCTTTGCCGATTTTTGTTTTGAAAGACATCCATCTTGATTAAATACATTGCCAGCTGTATGACACACACTAACAAAATAACCAGATAAGGAAATAGGCCACCCATACCCATAAAATTCCCCTTTCACAAGCCCTGTGTGACCAAGCTAACTTACAGCTTGAGAGACTGTCTCCAATCTCCTATGTTTGATTCCCACCTTCATACTTCAAATTAGCCCATAATGTGCAATCCTGTGAAACCCCAAGAAACTCAATCATTAGATTCTATTAAAAGTAAAACCCCAGGTCATACCCCCACCCCCTGCCCCAAATCTACCTTGCTATGTGACCTTTAGGCATGCTGTGTACCCTCTAGGACCTGTCAGTAGTAAATCTTGTTCCTCAAATTTCTCTGATGGTTCTTTTCTGAAGTGTGTCCTATAATCATAAGAATTTGTAGAGACATGGATGGACCTAGAGGCTGTCATATAGAGTGGAGTAAGTCAGAAAGAGAAAGATAAATATTGTATTCTAATGCATAAATATGAAATCTAGAAAAATGATACTGAAGAATTTATTTACAGGGCAGCAATGGCAAATAGATGGGGAAACAGTGAAAACAGTGGCTGACTTTATTTTGGGGGGCTCCAAAATCACTGCAGATGGTGATTGCAGCCATGAAATTAAAAGATGCTTACTCCTTGGAAGGAAAGTTATGATCAACCTAGACAGCATATTAAAAAGCAGAGACATTATTTTGTTAACAAAGGTCTATCTAGTCAAGGCTGTGGTTTTGCCAGTGGTCATGTATGGATGGGAGAGTTGGACTGTGAAGAAAGCTGAGCGCCAAAGAAGTGATGCTTTTGAACTGCGGTGTTGGAGAAGACTCTTGAGAGTCCCTTGGACCACAAGGAGATCCAACCAGTCCATCCTAAAGGAGATTGATCCTGGGTGTTCATTAGGACTGATGTTGAAGCTGAAACTCCAATACTTTGGCCACCTGATGAGAAGAGCTGACTCATTTGAAAAGACCCTGATGCTGGGAAAGATTGAGGGCAGGAGGAGAAAGAGACAACAGCCATAGCATTTTCTCTATGGTTTGAGAAAAGTGCCAATTGTTTCATAAACATGAAAGATTGCATAACAAATAGATAGCCAATTACCCCAGTAGTGCAAAAGAACAGAGTCAAAGGTATTAGCAAAGAATTAAATCTAATTATATTTACATTTAATTTTCGATGTTTCAGTTTCCATTATTTTCTATAGAAGAGACAGCAATTCTGAACCTAGAAAATTACCTTAATCCTATATTTTTAAAAACTAATTGAAATGTGAAAATTGCGTTTGAGAATTAATTGTGTCATTTTTTAAAAATTGTGTCAGTTTTAATGAACATATCAATGAGTCCACAGAACTGGACCAGAAAAGCCTTATATGCTCACAATATTCTGTAATCCTCAAAGCACTTTTGCATGCTTTATTTTATTCTCCTAATGACTCATGAACCAAAGCTTATAAGCTTTTCATTGCATTTGGGAAAGGTTTAAGCAAGCTTGCCTTACCTTTGTATGCAGATGAAACTCAAATCCAAGTCTTTGGATTCCCAGGAAACTGTTCTTTTCACTAGATTGGACCATCCAATCTCTGAGGTAATTGGAAAATCTTTTACAAATCATGGCTAAGCGATAAAAATAAATTGAGGACACAAACATGGTCTTTCTTCAGGAAACCTAGATACAAACATTTCAATTATATATATAAGAATGTATAGGTTTCAAAATGACCTAAAAACAGATACATGGTGCTAAGTATGTTTGTTATGACTAGTATTTAACACAAAAGAAGGGGAAGAACAAGAAAGCTTGAGTAATTTAGCCACACCTTCAAGAAAGAGAAGGGGTAGATTATGAAGAATGTCTTGTAAGATCCAGGGTTCCAGTTAGCACTGTTAGCAATTCTGGTAGTAATATACTAACTCAATGTGTTCCCAGAGCTGTGCACTTGAAATTCTGCCTGTGATTATGATTCATTAGCTACAACTGCTTTTCTGGAGTCATGTTCCATCGTTTATTGCTCTCACTGTTATCTCAAAGCCTGCAGCTGATGAAGCTAACTATTTAATTAGGGGGCTGCCCAGCCAGGCTGATGTTGAAGTAGAAATCACACCCACCAGGGAGTAACAAAGATGATGATGAGGCAAATGGTTTTGTGTGGTTTTTCTCTTTTGTTCTGATTGTTGAACATTTATTTGTGATTCCCTCATCTTTCTTTTCCAAAGTCAAATTTAAATCTAGGGGAAAGTTGTAATGATGGGTGTTGGGGAAGAAAGGACAGGAAATTCATAGATGAACACTTAGATGATATAGCAGAAAAGAGTCTGGTTGGATCTCAAGCCTGCCTCCAAGACGGTAGTAGTCCAAGAGCCCTAGGTCATTGCAGGGGCCTGTAAGTGAGGAGGTTGTCCAAGTCCTTCATCAGTAGCGAGCATCAGAATCAAGACAGTTTCTGTCTTGACTCTCAAGGCTCATCCCAGGTCCACTGAATGTGGAACATTCAGATATATTTGACTTTAAACAATTCATAAATGATTATTATGTGCACCTCTGGTTCAAAGTTATTGAACTAAATAAATTAACACTTCTTGTAGCTCTCAAAACCTGTGAATTTCATGTGGACTTTCTTACTACTTTATTTCCGGAGGTATTTCTGAAAGATAGCAAAATTTGCCACCCATAAATATGTTACTTTGACATAATGATTATTTTGAACTGAAAGCAATAGAAAAGCAAGTGTAAGGAATGTTCTCTGCCATCCCTCTATTTGCCTAAAAGAAGGATATAAGTTTACAAGGTGTCCATCCCCTCCTCTCTACCAGGAAAAGCAAATTTACTCACCAGAGACAACTTTAGACCTTGATAAACCCAGAGAAGGTACCAGAGGAATCTATATAACAAACTTTACAAGCAAGACTTGGTCTACTGTTAGTTTCCTTACCACTAATTTACCTTACTACTAATCTTAACTACTACTTTACTACATACCTTACTACTAATCTGCCACCCCATAGAGACTCAAGCTTCTTTTAATTTGTCTTGACATCCATCTAAAATTTTCTTGTCCCCTTGTGCAGGTGCCCAAGCTCTAACTACCCTTTGAGTTACTCATCTCTGAGTTTGTCCCAAGTATATGAGATGTACATGTTTGTTAATAAACTTCTATGTGTTTCCCTATTGTTGAATTGTCTTCTGTTAAAGAGCCCAACCAAACATCTAGAAGGGTAGAAAGAGAAAAGATATTTTCCTTTCCTCCAGTTCCTTATACTAGGAAAATCATAGGAAATTCCTTACAGTTGCATATGTCTGTTTATAGTCATTATCTTTAAATAGATCTCTGATGCTCAGGCAATCCTAAAGGAAATTAACACTGCATATTCTTTGGAAGGACTCAGGCTGAAGCTGAAGCTTCAATACTTGGGCCACTTGATGTGAAGAGCTGGCTCATTGGAAAAGACCCTGATGTTGGGAAACACTGAAGGCAACAGGAGAAGGGGGCAGAGGAGAATGAGATGGTTGGATAGCATCACTGACTCAATGTGCATGAATTGGAGTGAACTCCAGAAATAGTGAAGCACTGGGGAGCCTGGTGTGCTGCAGTCCATGGGGTCACAGAGTTCGACACAACTTAGTGACTAAACAACAACAACAACGATTTAACTCTGCAAATATTTTACTTCTAACTGCTACCTATTAGAAAGCTGCTGGTGCCCTGATTATAAATCAGCATGTCAAAAAGGATCATCATCACCTGGATGATCGAATGATCAAAAATGGAACTACACCAAATGGAGGATACTTTAGGAAATTAACTTTCTGCTATTACCTCACAATATCTTGTTTCCCATAAAATTTTTGTAACCAAGCTCTGGTTGTCACCTTCCTTGGATAGAACAGAGGTAACCGCTAGAAGCGAATCAGTCTTTTCTCAAGATTTTAACGCTTGATATCTCTATAATTCTGACCACATTACCAATATCCTGGACTGTGAAAGCTAGGTTCATATTCTCTTATTGTAGTCTCCATGTGTATATATACCTTGGAATTCTCTATCAAAAATAGTTCTCCATTTTTTCCAGACTGGCAAAGTTGTCCTTGACTTAATTAAATAGTTATGGACACTGTATAGGTTTTCTAGGGCTACTCTAACAAAGTACCAGAAACTGAGTGGCTTAAACAACAGAAATGTATATTCTCACAGTTCTGGAACCTTGAAATCCAGAATCAAGGTGTTGGCAGGCCAATTTCTTCGAAGGCTAAGAAGAAAGAGTATGTTCCAGGCCTTTTCCTTTGACTTATAGATGGCCATCTCCTCTTATCATCTTCCCTCTGTCCATATTTCTTCCTCTTCTAAGTATACCAACCATGTTGGATTAAGGGTCAGCCTTAATAACCTCATTTTAACCTAGTTACCTCTTTATAGATTCTATCTCCAAATACAGTCACATTCTGAAGGTTAGAACTGGAAGTTAGGACTTCAAGTGGAGGTTAGATGGAAGGACACAATTCAAAGCTAACAAACTGCTGACTCAATGACATCTTTCTCTGATCATTTTGGTTATTGGTTGAATTGGCCTTATATTTACCATCTGAGCAGATAAATCATTCAGGAATGAGAAGTTGCAATGAGCCCGTGCCAGAATCTTCATGTCACTGATAATTTTGACTTTAACTAAATATAATTTCAACATTACTTTTCATCCTTTTCATCATTATTCCCGGGGCACATACGATGGACAGAAAGTTCAGTCATGACAGTAAAATTTCATGGATTTGGAGACAGGTAACCTGGGATATGTCCTGATTTCAACTCTAGGGAGCTTTTGGTAGATTATCTTGTTAGTACATTGTAGAAAATACCAGCTCAATAGAATATTGCGAGGATTGAATAAGTTGATCATGCAAGAGTGTGGTATAAAGTACAAAGTCCAATAGAAATCGTAAAAATATGGCTTATGGAGTTAGATGTTCTGAATCCAACTCTTATGATAGCCACTTATTTGTTTATTCTTTGGGCAATTCACTTAGCTTCTCTGAGCCTTATTTCCTCATTCAGTAAAAAGGGATATTGATGATGTCTGTAATCTCTAAGACATATATCTGTAAAGGAAAAGAGTAAGATACTGGCAATAGTAATATTAGCATATCAAATACTTTTCAACTAAAATTGTTCCTTTTAAGAGATCCAGAATTCTCTTCTCAAAGACAGTAATGCCAATGAAGTCCCTCCCTCAAGCATCATTCCCATGTTGAAGTTTTACTTCTTTTGATGAGGCTGTAGCTTGGAACTTTCCTTTGAATAAGCTGGATCTTTGTAGTACAACTCAATGAATTTAAGATTGTTGCTGCTATGACTTTCTATGAAGGCAGTAATACCTTTGTGTGTGTGTTATTGCTGGGGATGGAGTATAGAGTAGGTTTCAGAGTTGAACCTTGTGCTATAGAGTCCATCAGTATGTCAAGATGCCACGTCTAAAGGGATAAAACTTACTGAAGGTGAGAAAAAGGAAATCAGAATTAAAGAAATAATTTGGAGAATATTTTAAATTGGAGTGGGACAAAGCAATAAAGAATAAGAAAGTGATAATGGAGACATATGGCCAAAGATGAGATATGGTTCACATACACAGAAGGACTATTCAGAAATAAGTTCTGAAGAAAGTCACCTGACGTAGTGTCCTGGAAATAACCATTTTAGGACAATTTGGTATATTTCTCAGTACCAACATAGAGGGAAATTAACAAAATGGCCAACTTAAAAAACTACTCCTGAGTTCATGTTGGGTAGAAGAACAAGAATATAAGCAAAACCATTGGAACAGTTTCAAAGTGAATAAACAGAAGTCTTTGTAGCTCTAGGGGAAGACTGAAATTGGAGACACTCAATTAATTCCTTATTTCCTTGGCAAACATATATTGACTAATACAGTTTACACATAATATGAGGAACCTGGTAAAAATGATAAATAAGGCACAGACTCCACCCTTGAGAATCTCACAGACTTGGGACAAGATGACCCCATAAACAGAACACAGTTCTCAGTGAACTGAGCACTCTGACTTACGTTGGTGAAGAAAGGCAGACTGAACTTCCTTAATCTGTCTTTAGAAATGGAAAGACCAGAATTTCAATTACATAATTCAGAACCATACTTCTGTTGGGTGGCATTGCTGAACCAAAATACAGTTTGAGGCTCTATTTTAAGTCTTTTTACAGAGTTACCTTTTAAAAAAATTAGAGTATAGTTGTTTTACAGTGATGTGTTGGTTTCTGCCATACAAAGTGAATCACCCTCTTGGACTTCCCTCCCATCCCGCCCATCTTGGTCACCACAGAGCACCAAGCTGAGCTCCCTGTGTTAAAAAGCAGTTTCCGCAGTGATTTATTTTATGCATGGGAGTGCACATATGTTAATCCAAATCTCCCAATTCATCCTACTCCCCTTCCCAACCCCATGCCCATGTGTCCATTCCCTATGTCTGCATCTCTGTTCCTGCTCTGAAAATAGGTTCCTCTGTACCATTTTTCTAGGTTTCACATATATGCATTAATATACAGTTTTTTTCTTTTTTACTTACTTCACTCTGTATGACAGACTAGGTCTATCCGCATCTAGTTACCTTTTAACTCTTCCTAACATCATATTATCTTCTAAACATACCTCTCCATCAAGAAGAGAAAGAGACTGCTTCTCCAAAATGATAAAAGTTGCAAAGAGAACAAAATAGTCTTGCCATACAAAATGATAAATTTTGCACAGTTACTTAGCTATCCCTTCCAAATGTCCATGAAAAAGACCAAGATAAAACAAACAGGAAACATGTGAAATTCAAAAGAACTTCTTCCAAAATATCTACCAAAAGTATAAAAACAAATAGGGAATATTTGAAATTATTTTTAAAATTTTCTGCAAAATATACTGAATATGGGAAAATATTAACAAACTTGTAGGTAAGAGATTTCACAAATGTGAAGAAATCTTAGAAAGGAAACAGGAGGATTACCCAAGGAGAATCCTCAAATAAATCAGGTTTAAAGAAGTTGAGACTGACTACTAAAGAAGCTGGGAACAGACTACAGGGGTCCTGGAGTAAAGATCTAAAGAACTGATTACTGGGGAAAGTTGATTATAAACTTTCCAGATTGACAGAGAGTCAGGTTTTAACAAAAGGGATTTGGCATTGACACTTCTGAAAAGATAAGTACTTAAACATTTTGTAAAAGACCCAGGTGAGGACTTTCTTTCTAAATTTAGCTTCACCAATACGTAAAGACAACCATGATTGCTGCTGTCTCCAAACCTCCACAGCAATGAATTGGAAAAGGGATGAAGTTTACAATATGAAGAAGTAGACTTTAAAATGATGACTTAAAGAACAAGAGCAGGTCATTGATTTGGGGGAAAGAGATGTTCCTCAACCATTCACATTTTACAGTCAACATGATTTTTGGTATTTAAAGAAGGATGCGCAAATAGGACTGAAAATAGGCAAGTGTGGATATTTACAAGAGTGAATATAACAGGAAACATATCCCAACTGTTTCTGAATTCTACCATTTCGTGTAATAGCTATCATCACTATCAGGAAGCTGAAAGTTGGGTTTTATTTTCAATCTTTACAATATATTTGGTTTTGCATATTTTTCTTCTCTTACCTCAATGGTATTTTTTCCCTTTATCCTTATTGTAATTATTTGTATTTTCTTTATATAATGAAAAAATCTACATATAAATATATGCGTATGTATATAAGAGTTTCACATCTTCTGCATGAGGTACTATATATATTAAAAGCAAGAGAAAAAAAATTTAAAAAAAAATAAAAGCAAGAGACTATTGTTGCAGAGTATAACTTCATTGTGAAGAAGTAAACCACTAATAGATTCCATGTATTAATACAGCTGGCACCTCAGGCAATATTCTGAAGATCTGATATTATTTCACTTATGAAGTAAGGTAACAAGCCTATGCATTCTAAACTTCAAATTTTACAAATGAAGAAAATGAGACATATCAAAGCTAAATAACTTGTCTCAATTCATATGTAGGAAGCAGTGAATCTGGCAGGGAATTGTAAGTCTGTCCTTTTGACTCTAAATCCCATGTTCTTTCCTCTATTTCGTGATGTTTCAGAAAGGATATTTTAAAGCAGAAGAGCTAATAAGTACTGCTTTTCAATGCAAACCATTTAAACTGTAGCTTTGAGAAGTCTGATCATAAGGAGAAATTAAAGTAATACATCAGTTTCTAAGCTTAAAATGATCTCAAATGGTCTGAAACCTTTGTACTTATAGAATATTGATTGCTTTTCCTTCTTTTATTACATATTTTCAACAAAATTTTTCTTTTTGTTTACTACTATGTTTGTACACTAGAATTATTAATCTCTATGTCAATAGTCATAGAGTAGAAGCAAAATGGGGTTTGTTTATTACCTAATCCAGCAGTAATTGAACCATGAAACTGAAAAATACAGTATCTACTTGGAAAAAAAAAAAAGAATCTTTCAAATATCTCTTATCATTCATTATCCATTCAAATGTTTTATGAGTTGCTGTTTCACGCCGAATGATCTATTCTGCACTAGAACAATTCAAAGGTGATAAGATTTATATGCTTTTAAGGACTTATAGTACAGTGGAAAATGCAATCCCTTTAAAAACAATAGGATGAAGGCTTCAATAACTTTTATCCAAAACTTGTTCACTTAGCCCTGAAGGGTAACTATTAGTTACAATTTCAACTGGCATTTGACTTTTTTTTTATTTTCATCTCACAGAGTTAAATTTTAGTATGATATGGAAAGTCATAAGACAAAAATGATGAATGATTTAAGAGTGTGACTTCCATCAGGAAAATCTGTATAAAGGAAGCTAAGACAAGACTGTATCTCTTATGAAAGATACAGTTCATATCCAAAAAATGTATATCCATTATTGTAGCAAAAACTAGATGCAGTGCTAAGTGAAGAGAAATTGAACCATAGGAGCAGCACAAAATAAAATGCTGCAATAGTTTAGTTCTAGAGAACTGATGATACAGCCCAGTCCCAAAATTCAAAACCAGGTGCTACGGATGTGGGTTTAGAAATACAAAAAACATGAGTGGGTGTTTCTTAATAGTAAAAGAGGGTCTCTTGATTTGCATTCCCAGATGCTTGACTGATTCATAACTAAGTGCCATGGCACCCTTCAAATCCTAAAATTGTTTGTAAAACATTATGTATGTCCATTTTTTCCAGGATGAATGGTCCAGAGCTTCCCTTAGAGTCTTTCAATTTACCCTCAAAAAGGTAAAGAATCATAGAACAGGAGGAGAAAAGAGTGAGCAAAATACAGCACCTATTCAAAGCAAAATAATTTATATATTTAAGGTATTTTTCATATGAGTAGACACATGCTTTCTTATCATACTTAAGCAAGGACAAAATAACAGTTTTCAAATATATGTATTGAGTGGGTGACATTAAAAATAAACAGGTAATTTTATCAAATAGGAGACCTCAAAATGATTGAGACAACTAGTAAGAAATTACAGTGTTGATCCCAAAATAATATTGATGATTGTTCTGTGTGATTTGAGCTTTCTATCCTTTCTACAAGTTATCTGTGTGTAAATAACAAAATAAATGCTTTGAGATGTGAGGGTGTCCACCAATGACTGGATAAGATTAAGGAGATGAATCAGTCAAGAAACACAGCTGAGGCTCATTAGCTTTTTTAAGGGAAGAGGAAACATAACTAGACTGGGGCTCCCTTCTCTGCCCCAGCATGGGCTTTAAGTTAAATTATGCAATAAGTATTATCAATTTGGGGGATGGTGCAAATGCTTTTTGGTAACCTGCCTCTGTAACTTCCAAAAGTAAACTGAGGACCAGTGTAATCTTGAAATTCACTGAAAATAGTTAAAACAAACACATCTGTAAGAATCAAGGTAAATGTATATTTCTTTTATTTTCTCATGAAATCGTGTCAGAGTAAAATGTGTGCTCCAGAATATCAATTCCATAAGGGTGGTAATAGGTGTTAGATACAGATATTTTTGAATATAGGCAAGTTTCCTAAGAGTTTGAAAGTGAGAAGTATCATGTTTGTCCCTTGGAGATGAATTTATTATAGAAAACATACTAATTAGATCAGTAAAGAGATATGAGAAGTCACAGTAAAGAAACAAAATGACCCCTCCCCAGGAGATTAGACAGATGAATCCTGGTTGGAAAGACATACAGTATATGCACCAGTGGTGGGAGTAGTCAAGAGACATATTTGGAATACATCAGTTACTCCTGTGTCCTGTCGTCTATCATCTGTGCCTACGGTAACCTATTCTGATTTACTCTGTAACTTGCCATACTTGGAGGCAAGAATGCAGTCCTCCACCTTATTCACTCAAACAACTTTTATGATCATAGTGTGTCTTAACCTGAGAAGTGAGCTTAAGATTCATCTCAAAGCATAGGAAAGGAAAGAAAGATAGGAAAGGATGAGGGGAAGAAAGGAGGAAAAGAGAGCAAAATGCAAGATCTATTTTACCAACTGTTTTTAAGCATGAGCCAGAATCCAGGAGACCAAAACAAAATTCTGGATGCACTGAAATGACAGTGAGCACACAGTCAAGGATAATGGATGAACATAAAACCTCCTGGTAGAAGCTTGGTAGGATATCCCTTCCCTAAGTGGTTCCTCTCCCTCAATTTCATTATGGCTCTTCTTCA
Organism: Capricornis sumatraensis; assembly: GCF_032405125.1. Lineage (NCBI taxonomy): Eukaryota > Metazoa > Chordata > Mammalia > Artiodactyla > Bovidae > Capricornis > Capricornis sumatraensis. Next base: position 9,273,794 of record NC_091078.1, read on the forward strand.
TAAAGCTGCCACTGGCATAAACATAATTTTTAAATAATCCTTTTTGTATTTAAAAATAATTAATAGTCAGAGACTGGACCGTTCAGTTTCTGCAAGAGAGATCAAGTATAGCTGAAACTTGTTGGAATGAAGAAGACAAGGGACTGCATTCTGGGGAAACATTATCCCCTATAAAATTTTATAGTTACATTTTCAAGCAGCCCAAAGCCATATTTCATGCAGATACTGTAAGCACAAAAGCAGCACATAAAGCATATTTGTTTACTGTATAGGCTGATGGAGAAATGAGCATTTCCACCAGGGCAGACAGCCAAGCCAGTGCAGCGCAGTCTCCCACAGAACTTTCCAAGCTCAATGAGGCTGGCCGAGTCAGCAGAGGATGGCCAGAAATCCTGCCTTCTAAACTAAAGGTGACCCCCCAGGTGCAAGGGATCTCTTCTAACTCAAAACTCCCAGTAGACTTTATCTAACTCTCTTTGGAGATTGGCAGTCTTTTAACATAACATTTATTTATGTCTATCCTCCCTTAAGAAACCAAGAAATTCTTTGATGAGAAAACATATTTCATTTAGCCTTGTTTCTGATACATGATGTAGCACAGACAATAAAAATTCTGTGTTGAGTGGTGTTGGCTGAATATATATATATATGTATGTATGTATGTATGTATGTATGTATATATCTGAGGGAAAAAAACTCATTTTAACAGAGCTTTTTGGTGACCTGCCTCTATGCACCAACAAAGGTTCATGTTAAAATTTACTGATCAGAAAATCACTAACTACCGAAGGTCTTTATTTCTCAGAATCTAAAAAATTAAAGCATAAAATTTTAAGAAAAAGTGATTTATGATTCAGTTTTGCAAACTCTGTTCCAAGGAATTCTAGCTGTTAATGTTCTGGAGACTCATGATATGCACTTATATACTGAAAGATTTTTTAAATAGTGCATTTTTAAACAGCTTTTTAAAAAATCTAGGTTTTATGAATTTTATTGTATCATGGAAACTTTCTATCTAACGCCTATTACCACCCCTATGGAATTGATATTCTGAAGCACACATTTTACTCTGACACGATTTCATGAGAAAATAAAAGAAATATACATTTACCTTGATTCTTACAGATGTGTTTTAACTATTTTCAATAAAGAATTTCAAGATTACACTGGTCCTCAGTTTACTTTTGGAAGTTATAGAACAACAAGTATATTTATTTAAGTTAAATATATTTATTTCAGTTAAATAGTTATAAATAGATACAAAACAGAACAATATAACCGTAAAGTTGTATGAAAATTATTTCTGGTAGCTAAGTATCATGAAAACAAAACATTCATCATTTGCTTACATCCCTGGCAAATTAGATTATATTATTAATTTAAATGTATTCTTATTCAGCAATTATTTGCACCATCCCCCAAGCAACTTTCCTGGAGAACTGGTTTTGTTAGGAATGACTTGCTGTTTGGTTAATGGGTGGTGGGCAGAAGTGACAGGGAGTCTGTTTTAAGTCTCACCTTAAGAAATATCATATATTTCTACATCAGGAGCTCCTGCTGTCCCCAACAGAAGAGCATGCCTCAGGTGGCCACTTCCACACCAGTGACATGTGCAGAAGGAAACGCCTGGAGCAGAGCCACTCCAGGCGACTGGTGGACCTAAATTCTGAAATTAAACTGCCCCAGCTGATCCACAGATGTACAAGTAAAAAATAAATAGGAGTAAATGTTTATTGTTTTATGTTGTTAAGACTTCACAGTTGTTCGTTAAACTGTAAAAGCTAAGGCAGTGTGTCAAATACACGTAATAGATAACTTTTCTAAGAAACTTGTCTGTGGAATCTGTCTCCACTTGAAGTCTTCCACTGCTTCATTCCTGTCCACAGGGTTCCAGTTTAGACCGTTGAAATGTATATCAGCATCAGCTACTCCAGCCTTTATTTTGTCAAATACCACCCCCCTGCCCCCGCCAAAACACCTCTGCTCCTCTTGCTGCTGCTGCTAAGTCGCTTCAGTCGTCTCCGACTCTGTGCGACCCCATAGACGGCAGCCCACCAGCCTCCCCTGTCCCTGGGACTCTCCAGGCAAGAACACTGGGATGGATTGCCATTTCCTTCTCCAATGCGTGAAAGTGAAAAGTGAAAGTGAAGTCATTCAGTCGTGTCTGACTCTTAGGGACCCCGTGGACTGCAGCCTACCAGGTTCCACCTTCCGTGGAATTTTCCAGGCAAGAGTACTGGAGTGGGGTGCCATTGCCTTCTCACAAGCACGTGTAAAATTGGGCTTCCCAGGTGGCGCTAGTGGTAAAGAACCCGGCTGCCAATGCAAGAGACATAAGAGATGCGGGTTCAGTCCCTGGCTTGGGAAGATCCCCTGGAGGAGGGCATGACAACCTACTCCAGTATTCTTGCCTGGAGAATCCTATGGACAGTCCACGGGGTCGCAAAGAGTCGAACGCGACTGAGCGACTTCACTTTCACTTTCAATGACTTACTGTCATTCTATGAGTAGATGGTTTTTAAAACTTTATCCAGACCTACAAGATGCAGGATCCTCTGTCTCGACTAGGTCTCCAGCTCCATTTCTGTCCACTCTCACTCTTTTACTTTAGAGTCCATGTAAATTTAGTAACTTCTAGACCCTCGAAAGGGACGACTGAGCGACTTCACTTAAGCTTTTCACTTCCATGCGTTGGAGAAGGAGATGGCAACCCACTCCAGTGTTCTTGTCTGGAGAATCCCAGAGACAGTGGGCCCCCGTCTAAGGGGTCGCACAGAGTCGGACACGACTGAAGCGACTTAGCAGCAGCAGCAGCAGACCCTGAAAAGTATCATCCTTCATCCCTCCCCCTTTACCTGCAGCTAATGGGAGCATTTATTATTTTCTGGACTCCCTCCAGCTTATCTTACTTCCTCACGGGAGTGCAAGCTCTACAAGAACACAGATTTTGTCCTGTTTATCACTGGACTCTTAGCACCTGGAATAGTGCCTAGCAAGCATGCATATCCTTAAAGGCCAGACAGAAAGCACCACTTCTGTAAAGCCAACAACAAATTCCCAGGCAGAATTAATTCCATCTTTATCTGTTCTCATGTTGTACTGTGTGCATCCTACTATATCAGCAATGCTTTGTATTATTATCTTACCTTCTACTGCTAAAGGAGGCATGTTGCTTATTAAACAAGCACAAGCGTAGTGCACTACTTCCATGCATTTTCTTTCCTTTATTCTTTCCATAGTTTCTTACTTCCTGTATTCATAATAAGCACAATGGGTTATTAAATTAACTCTTTGTGACACCGTGGACTATAGCCTACCAAGCTCCTCTATCCATGGCATTTTCCAGACAAGATTACTGGAGTGGGTTGCCTTCTTCTTTTAAAGTATTACCATCAATCAATTAAAAATTGATGGGTATTATACACCAAATAAACAGTAACTGTTAAAGTCATAGATACATATATCGGGGCATACTACAAACAGTTAAAGGGTTCAAGGACTCCCCAGGTGGGGCTAGTGGTAAAGAACCTGCCTGCCAATGAAGGAGACATAAGAGATATAAGCTCAATCCCTGGGTTGAGAAGATCCCCTGAAGGAGGAAATGGCAACCCACTGCAGTATTCTTGCCTGGAGAATCCCATGGACAGAGGAACCTGGTGGGTTACAGTCCATGGGGTTGCGCAGAGTCAGACGTGACTGAGGTGAGTTAGCATGAGCACGAGTACCTATATAACACATTTTCAACAAAAGCACATTTTTAAGTTTAAATTCCTCATGGACATCACATGTGAACATAGGCAGACTCTTTTTATAAGTAGTTAGATACATGTTACATTTCTAACCTATAAATAGTTTCTGAGAGGGTGAATATTATTTCTATATATAAATACCCATATAATACTAAATTTATATAGCAGCTTGTAAAGCTTTAAGATATAACAAGTTGCACCATAAAAAAATGGAAGATTTTAAAAATAGAAATCACACCTTTTCACTGAAGGAAAGGGATCACACACAGAGATTTCATGAAGATATTGTGACAAGCTGAGGCTTTTCTTGTGCAGTCAAAGAACTCCTGGACACTATATTTGAGGCTGTATTTCTCAAAACAGAGCCCAATGACCAGCTACGTAAGAGCTCTTCTGTGTGTGTCAAAACTTCAGTCTACACCTCCCCAGCTCACCACATCAAAATAGCTGGGAATCAGATCCGTGAGTCTGGGTGCTTAACAAGCTTGACAGATGATTCTGGTGCACACTACATTCTGAGAATCATTGATCTAAGGCACCCTGCCTTGGGCAAACAGGCTTGGGCTTTGAAAAACGAGAGGCACGGTGGGAGAACAGCTGTGAGTGGGAAGTTGGATAATCTGCGTGAGGCACAGAAGGTTGGTTGCATGGTGGGTGCTGGCGTGTGCTTAGTACTGGATTCCACAGGGAGTGGGTGATTACAGAACAAGGATTCTTCTCACAGTACCTTATGTTCCCCTTCAAGGTTAAGGAAGGAAGACTCTCAGTTGTCTGCTTTTCCACGTCTCACTTCCCTTTCACTCTCCACCTGTTCTTTGACCTTTCTGTCGACATGTTTTCCATCAGAAATATGCTCTGAATCTTGGCGGAGCGCAACACTTCTCCATCTGCCATGTCTTGTCATCATCTTGCCACATCCAGACTCGGTTATGGACAGGAGCAGAGAGTGGCAGCCACAACCCAGCATCTTAGGAAAAGTCACTTCTGAAATCTGATGACAGAGGATATTAAATTGAGAGCCATTTTTAGATATCATCGAGACTAACACTAGGCTAACACTCGTTTTGAGCTAAGAAAGTAGTCAAAAATAAAGCTACAGGGTCATAAAGCAACCTAGCAGCCAAGTTGGTCTGGTCTCCAGGTCTTCTCTCTCCCACTTAGTCTTTCAGAAATTCAGTATAATACATATTTAAATGGAACTTTTATCTATGATCTTCTTGAGTACCACACAGATTTCAATGTATAAATGAAGCACTGAATGATTAATTGACAAATGACTGAATTTATTTCATAATTAGTATTGCCAATTCTCAACTGCTGGAGTTGCCATTTATTTCCATTATTGCACTGTTATGATAAGGATATATTGAGGATCTTTATATACAAATAATGTTTCTGTGTTTGTAGCTATTTTCACAGGATATGTTAGCCACTCAGTTCAGTTCAGTTCAGGGACACAGTTGTGTCCAACTCTTTGCGACCCCATGAATTGCAGCATGCCAGGCCTCCTTGTCCATCACCAACTCCCGGAGTTCACTCAGACTCGCGTCCATCGAGTCAGTGATGCCATCCAGCCATCTCATCCTCTGTTGTCCCCTTCTCCTCCTGCCCCCAATCCCTCCCAGCATCAGAGTCTTTTCCAATAAGTCAATTCTTCGCATGAGGTGGCCAAAGTACTGGAGCTTCAGGACTAATCTCCTTCAGAATGGACTGGTTGGATCTCCTTGCAGTCCAAGGGACTCTCAAGAGTCTTCTCCAACACCACAGTTCAAAAGTATCAATTCTTTGGTGCTCAGCCTTCTTCACAATACAACTCTCACATCCATACATGACCACAGGAAAAACCATAGCCTTGACTAGACGGACCGTAGTCGGCAAAGTAATGTCTCTGCTTTTGAATATGCTATCTAGGTTGGTCATAACTTTTCTTCCAAGGAGTAAGTGTCTTTTAATTTTATGGCTGCAGTCACCATCTGCAGTGATTTTGGAGCCCCCCAAAATAAAGTCTGACACTGTTTCCACTGTTTCCCCATCTTCAGTTCAGTTCAGTCACTCCGTTGTGTCCAACTCTTTGTGACCCCATAGATTGTAGCCTGCCAGGCTCCTCTGGCCATGGAATTTTCCAGGCAAGAATACTGGAGCAAGTAGCCATTCCCTTCTCCAAGGGATCTTCACAATCCAGGGATCAAACCCAGGTCTCCTGCCTTGCAGGAGGATTCTTTACCATTTGGGCCACCAGGAAAACCCATGAATACTGGAGTGGCTAGCCTATCCCTTCCTCAGGGAATCTTCCCAACCCAAAAATTGAACCAGAGTCTCCTGCATTGCAGGTGGATTCTTTACAAGTTTGAACTACCAGAGAAGCCCTTTTCACTGGATATATATTGCTAAAAATGGAAATACTGAACACATCAATTCCCTCTTCCCTTCATTTCATGCTGAACTTATTAATATATGGCATTGACAAGTCATTTCCTTTCATCTATGAGTGATTGTATTTTTTCTTTTGTTTCACTTAACTTAGACTTACCTTCAGCCTTTAATATCTTTAAAAGTTTTGTTGTTGTTCAGTCGCTTAGACATGTCTGGCTCTTTGTGCCCCATGGACTGAAGCACACCTGTCCTTCACCATCCTGTCCTTCACTATCTCCCTGAGTTTGCTCAAACTCATGTCCATTGATTTGATGATACCATCCAACCAGCTCATCCTCTGTGCCCACTTCTCCTTCCCTCAGTCTTTCCCAGCATCAGGATCTTTTCCAATGAACTGGCTCTTTGCATCAGATGACCAAAGTATGGGAGCTTCAGCTTCAGCATCAGTCCTTCCAATGAACATTCAAGGCTGATTTCCTTAAGATTGACTGGTTTGATCTCCTTGCTATCCAAGGGGTTCACAAGAGTCTTTTCCAGCACCACAGTTGGAAAGCATCACTTCTTTGGTTTTCAGACTTCTTTATGGTTCAGCTCTCACATTCATATGTGACCACTGGAAAAACCATAGATATCCCTATCTGGAACTTTGTTTGCAAAGTGATGTCTCTGTTTTTTAATACACTATGTAGGTTTCTCATCACTTTTCTTCCAAGGAACAAACATCTTTTAATTTCATGGCTGCAGTCACCATCTGCAGTGATTTTGTAAAATTAAAAAGTTAAAGTTAATATGCTTTAAATAAATTTCTGGATTTAATATAGAGAAAAAAATCTAAAACATAAAGAGAAAAGAATTTTGAAGTAGATTTATCATTTGCAATCTATTCACCCACCCACCACATATGACTTCAGGATATACTGAGGCACTTTCTTTACCAATCATTGACGAAAACATTGGGAAAAGTGGACCATCATTCATGAACATGACTTAATGCTGTTCTTTAAATGCAAGGTAAATTGGTAGCAAATGTTGCTTTTGGAGGGTCATGGTTGTCAAAAGAAGTACTGAATGTAACTCAGATCCAAGGTGAGAGTGGTTAGTATACTAGGCATTAGAACTAGGCTGGCAACGAAAATGGATGAACTCACAGAGGTCTCTGCTGCTGCTCCTGCTAAGTCGCTTGATTCATGTCCAACTCTGTGCGACCCCATAGACGGCAGCCCACCAGGCTCCGCTGTCCCTGGGATTCTCCAGGCAAGAATACTGGAGTGGGTTGCCATTTCCTTCTCCAATGCATGAAAGAGAAAAGTGAAAGTGAAGTCGCTCAGTTGTGCCCGACTCCTAGCAACCCCATGGACTGCAGCCTACCAGGCTCCTCCGTCCATGGATTTTCCAGGCAAGAGTACTGGAGTGGGGTGTCATTGCCTTCTCCAACAGAGAGGTCTCTGGTAAAGGTCAATTGATTAGTGATTCGAGTAAATGAAAAACAGTCTAGATGAAGTGATCAAAATCTGCCTTTGCCAACATAATAAAACATAATAAAGAACTTCAACCAATTTCTAGACTTGAGCCAGTTTAGAAACCCAGAGCCAATTAAGTATTGGAAAGGCCAAATATCCTTGCAGAAAGACCATGTACAGTGTTTCAAATGTGAACTGTAAATCTTTTGTTTATATGTCCCCAGTGTTACCTTTGTCTATACGGCTTTGCATTTGGGGAAGGGGAGGAAAGAAAGAGAAAAAGAAGGAAAGGAGAGGAGAAAATGAGAAATACCTTGATCTTTTAGGAATTATTCAACATTGGCTTTGAGCTAACACTATTATGCAGATGTATGATTTCATGACATTCATCTGGCAGGAGTGGGGCTTATTAAGGTGAGATGATCAATGAAGCTTTTACCTGAGTACATCTCATGGTAAGTTATAGGAATACATACAAGATGTGAACAAAAGGACCAAGTAAGATTCTCGAGAGATAAATTTTGAAAGTACTGTATCCTTGAGGAAAATTCAGAGATTGGTCTCAACTTCAGTGACTTGAAAGGTACAGGGCAATTGCTATTCTAACTCCATTTAGCTCTATCTAAAGTTAGATTCAAGAAAGATGGATTGAACAAACCTTTCCTGTTAATAATAACTGAACCCTGTAAAGCGTTGGAAGAACTGCAAATTGACTGAAAGCATCCATAAACTATAGACAAAATTGCCATTGATGCAAATTGGGTGAGATTGACATTTAATCTATTTTCATCCCTAGGAACCCAATTTGGGTGGTGCACAGAACATAAAGATCAGTGGAATTTAGAAGTTTTGCTAGGCTGATGCAATAAAAGTCACAGTTTAGGACTGTGCAAGTATGGAACTTAAGTAGGGAATCATGGAGAAGGATGACTTTAAAGAAGGAACCATGAGGTGTGCATACAAATTTCCCTCATATTCTAGCTGGACAATCAAATTACATGTGGATATGTCAAATAGATGGGGAAACAGTGGCAGACTATCTTTTTGGGTTCCAAAATCACTGCAAATGGTGACTACAGCCATGAAATTAAAAGACGCTTACTCCTTGGAAGGAAAGTTATGACCAAACTAGACAGTATATTAAAAAGCAGAGACATTACTTTCCCAACAAAGGTCCATCTAGTGAAGGCTATGGTTTTTCCAGTAGTCATATATGGATGTGAGAGTTGGACTATAAAGAAAGCTGAGCACCAAAGAATTGATGCTTTTGAACTGTGGTGTTGGAGAAGACTCTTGAGAGTCCCTTGGACTGCAAGGAGATCCAACCAGTCCATCCTAAAAGAGATCAGTCCTGAGTGTTCATTGGAAGAACTGATGTTGGAGCTGAAACTCCAATACTTTGGCCACCTGATGCGAAGAGCTGACTCATTTGAAAAGACCCTGATGCTGGGAAAGATTGAAGGCAGGAGAGAGGATGACAGAGGATGAGTTGGTTGGATGGCATCACTGACTCCATGGACATGGGTTTGGGTGGACTCCAGGAGTTGGTGATTGACAGGGAGGCCTGGAGTGCTGCAGTTCATGGGGTTGCAAAGAATCTGACATGACTGAGTGACTGAACTGAACTGAACTGAACTGAAGGCAACACTCCCCTCAAACCAATGCAAAGCAACAGCTGGAAAAATTATAGAACTAAGCAGAGATTTCAGCAGCTTCTCAGTGTTGAGGAAAGAGAAAGCACTGGCATTAAGAGAGACTTTTTAAACAATGTTGACTTTCAATTGCAAACTCTGATGGACCAAGTTTTAGGAGGAAGAACCTACTATTTTAAAGCCTAAAATGAAGCCTCCCAAAGAAATGAGTTAATATGCTAGTAACTTAACTGCCTGCCAAATTAAAACATAATATTCTTCAGGGGTAAAATAAACCAACAAAAAGTAGAATCCAGTCTCTAAAATGTATCACTTACAATGCCATGGATGCAAGGACCCATATATCTATGACCCAGATATTAGAAGTTGGCAGAAAGGCTATTTAAAATTAATTTCATAACTATTTCTTAAGATGTACAGGGTATAGTAGATTATAATAGGTAAAGAGATAGAGACTAACAAAAATATGGCAACTTTAAAAATAAACAAAAAGGAAAAGATAGAACTTATCATTATAATCTGAAATTAAAAATTAATTGAATGAGCTCAACAGACGGTTGGATGCTCATAAAGCAGTCTCAGTAAACTTGAAGTCAGGTTTTTATTGACTATAAGAAGTTATCCAAATTAAATCAAATTTAAGTACACTGTAATAAAAGATTTAGAAAATTAAGTCAAAATGACATATTGGACAAGAGAAATCAGGTTAATGTATGAATTCTGATCCTGAGGAGATTATGAGAGATAAAGCATAAAAGTATTAACTTCTGGAAAGTTAACATACTTAGTGAAAACTATCAATCCACCATAGACCTACAAATCTCAGGGAATACAAAGGAAACCACATCTAGGTATGTCCTGATCACACTTCTGAAAATAAAACATAAAATGAAAATCGTAAGAGAAGTCTGGGTAAAGTAAAATCACATTACATATAGACACAAACAATGAGAATAGTGGCTGGCACCTCATCATAAGCAAAGGAGGTCAAAGATATGGATATATACATATATTTAAAATGCTGAAGGGAAGAAAGGAGGAGGAGAAAGGAAGGAAAAAAAGGAAGAAAGAGAGAAAAACAAAAACCCTTATCCATCTGAAGTTCTATAAACAGCCACAAAATTCTCCAGAAATAAACGTGAAATATTTCCAGATAAACAAAAGTGAAACATTTATCAGCACTGTGACACACTATAACAAATGCCAAAGAAGTTCTTCAGTCTAAAGGAAAATGACATCAGATATACATCTGGATCACAGAGAGGAGGAAAGAACTTGTCACATGATAAATACTTGAGGCAATATAAAATTCTAGTTTTTCTTTCCTTGAGCTCTTTAAAAATAAACTAAACATTCAAAACAAAAATAATAACAATGCATATGAATTTTTTCAACATTTGAAAAAGCAGTGCATGTGAAAATGAAGCAAAAGATGGATAAATAGAATTATACATATATTGTATGTAAAGAAGTACAAATAATAATATTAATTCAGAGTAGACTATTTTAAGATAAGAATGCATATTATAATCATTACAACAACCACCATAACAATATATTAAATACTACAACTAAAAAATTAAGATAGAATAGTAAAAACATTTTGGTGTAAACATAACTTTACTTTTTAAGTTTTCATTTTTTATTGAACTGTGGTTGATTTGGGGGGACTTCCCTGATAGCTCAGTTGGTAAAGAATCCAGCTGCAATGCAGGAGACCCCGGTTCAGTTCCTGGGTTGGGAAGATCTGCTGAAGAAGGGATAGGCTACCCACTCCAGTATTCTTGGACTTCCTTTCTGGCTCAGCTGGTAAAGAATACGCCTGTAGTGTGGGAGACCTGGGTTTGATCCCTGGGTTGGGAAGATGCCCTGGAGAAGGGAAAGGCTACTTACTCCAGTATTCTGGCCTGGAGAATTCCATGAACTGTAAAGTCTATGGGATCACAAAGAGTCGGACACAACTGAGTGACTTTCACTTCACGGTTAGTTTCAGGTATATTGAATAGGGTTCTCTGTGCTATACAGTAGATCCTTATTGGTTATCTATTTTATATACAGTAGTGTGTATGCTAACCCCAGACCTCCTAATTTATCCCAAAGAAGAAGACCAAGGTACTTCATATTTGACTGGCTAAAATTATTCTAAAACAAAACTGACAATACTAAATACTAACTAGCAAGCTCATGGAGCAACTGGAATAATCAACTTTGTTGGCAGGAATATGAAGTAGCAAAACCACATTGTAAGCATTATTCCTATTATCTATCAAATTAAACACTCAAGTTTCAGCCAGGATCCATTCAGTTAGAAACCTTGTCAGAAATGTGGGTATGAAAAATCTGATACAGAGAAGGGGGCTACAGTCCACAGGGCCACAAAGAGTTGGACACGACTGAAGTGACAGCACGCAAGCATCCAAAAGGCATTTAACTATTAAAAGGGCTATAAGAAGTTTCAGAGGGATCCACAAACATCTAATACAGAAAGCAGCTTATATTAGAGGATTCCACCACCACCATCTCCTCAAACACATACACTGAAAGCACAGAGACAGACTTCTTAAAGGAGGTTATGGCTGCTACAGAGGCACAAAGTCTTAAAGACACCTGCTGGAGAGTGCGGGGCATAGCTAAATTGTGAGCCTGTTGTGAAGATGGCAAAGGATGATGCCGGAGTGTGTGAGCACTTGGTCAAATGATCTCAAAGACTTTCGTCTTTGACTTGGTGTATGACCTACCACTGCATAACAAATCAGTTATTTACTGATAAATCACATATTAGTTATCTAGCATGGCTCCACATTTGTCAGCTTAAAATAAAAAATTTATCTTATTGTTTCTATGGATCAGGAATTTGGGAGCACCTTACCTTGGTCTTCTGGCTTGGGGTATCTCACGAGGGAGCAATCTTAGGACATCTCAGGACATTTGCTGAAGTTGCAGAGTTCAGCTTGGGGAGGATTAGTTAAAAGAAGATTCATGAGCCTATGGCAAGTTTCAGAAGAACTGATCCCAAGATCACTAGATATGGGCTGGAAACATCACTTCCTGGCTGTACATGCCTCTCTATAGAGCTGCTCACAACAGGGAAGCTTGCTTCCTTTTGAAAATGAGAGAGGAAAGCCTTTTTGTACCCTAACTTTGGAAGTGACAGCCCATCAATTTTTTTTTCTTTTTTTTTTTTCTTAAAAGTGAGTACGTAGGTCCAGGCTGTAATCAAGGGGAAGGAATTATATAAGGGAATAATTGACTACTAGGAGTCAGAGATTATTGGAAGCCACTCCAGAAGCTATCTGTTTAGAGCCTAAGCAAAAGAAATCTTTCTAGTTAGTACAGCCCACAGAGCAAGGAATTCTTTCTCTTAACCCTTAAGACCCAGCCTCTCTAATGACATAAACAAAGTGTCTAAGTCAGCTCAGGATTCTCCTTCAATAACAACAGTAGGGGGGGCTAGTCAACTCAGCCAAAATCTTAGAACAAAATTAAGCTTCTTTGACAATATTCTGTTTCTTGATTAGCTCATAGTAGTCAATTGGGTCTTGGTAGAGATTGAACACATGATCTTGAGAGACCAAGTGATCAGAGAGAAAACTGTTCATCATGAGCAGGAAGTTGATTCAAATATGAGTAAAGTTAGAAGTAACAAACAGTCCTCCTCCACCCAGTGGAAATGAATATATTGAGGACTGTGAACCAATAGACCTTGAAGAATTGTGACTCTCTTTCCTTTGATTTTCAGCTGATATAAAACTTTCCAAACTTCATACTGAGATCTTAAAAGCACACACTGATTTATTTACTTTTCAGGAAAGTTTTATTCTATTCTGTGTACTGCTGTCGCTTTGTTCCAGTGTCTCTGATTTTCCTTCAGGGAGGCTTCTGTATATTTAATCCTCATAACTATCATTCTCTTTCTCATACATTTTATTCATTTCATCCTTTTACATTGAATTCTTGGGGGAACCTCCAGGTATTTCCTTCAATGTCATTGACTTATTATTTCAAAGTGTTGATTCTTATTCTGAATGCTACTGATGGGATTTTAATTCTGTGACTATGTTTTGTCTTTGTTAGAATAATTCTTTATTCCCTGTAACTTTTTATTGCAAACTGCCACTTTAAAATTGCATTATGTTTTATCCTTATGACTGTCTACTTCCATTTTGTGGAAACTATTTCTATTTGTATTCTGTTGAACATACATGTTTTTAAACTTTGTTTTTCTAGTTCTTTTCACATTCTAACATTTTTGGCCTTAGGAATCATTTACACTCTTAAAAATTATAGAGGACTCCAAATAGATTTTATTTAGCAGATTATACCTGTTGATGTTTACCACATTAGAAATTAAAACAGGAATTTAAAAACATTTAATAATTTGTTTGAAATAATATAAACCCATTAAAATTTAACATAAATAACACATTTCTATACAAATTAATTATACTTTCCAAAAAAAAGAAAACCACAGAGAGAAGTGTGACATTGTTTTGCATTTTTGCAAACCTGTTTAACATCTAACTAATAGAAGAGAAATATATTTTTTATATTCAGTCTGTTGCAAAATCATGTTAAGTTTCCTTTGAAAAGGGCCAATGTATATTTGTGAGAGAATGAAAGTACAAAGGGCAAATAATATGTCAGTATTACGAAAATAGCTTTTATGTAATGGGCCCTCTGAAAGGGTCTAGGGGATCCCAAAGATTCCCAGACCACCCTTTGAAAATTTCTGCTTTTATATATTTATTCAGGGGCTAGCTCTTTTCCTGAGTCAATTCTATAGTCTTTCATTTCACTTAGGTCATTAATTCCCTTACTATTATATTATTGATTGTTGCCTGCATGCGTATGTGCTCGGTCGCTCAATAGGATATGCTTTTATAACACAACGTTCAAGCTATATGCTACTGAAATCATTCCAAATTCACATGGCCAATGGAAGATGTGATAAATCACATTCATGTCCCCCACCAATGCTTCACATTTCTCCATCTCTGCATCCTTTGCCATGTAATCTTTCAGTGTCCTCATAGGAAGGAAGAGTGTGAGACTCCTGTACCTGGGTTCTGTCATGTGACTTGCTTTAGTGGGATATAAACAGAGGCTTGAAAAAGGCAACACTTCTGATATTACCATAAAAAGTACATACCTGGACTAGCTCCTTGGTTTAAAAAGGAGAATGAGAGAAACTTGGCGGAGCTGCCAAAGCAATTTAGACCAGCCTAGTCCCAGGTAGCCCACAGAGCCATCAGCTGTATAACTAACTGACTACTGCTTAAAGAGACTGAGTTTGCATTTATTATATAGCAATTGCTAACTGATACAAAAAAAAGAAAGCAAAAGGAATTGGTACCGTATTACTTGTGGTAAATGTACAAGACCCAGTGCTACTTTGCAGTCATTTAATACAATCTGAGGAGTTAATTATGTTTCTCAGGTTTTCCAAACTAGAAAGCAAAATAAGAAATAAAATCTGTGTCTATATGGACATGAGTTTGAACAAGCTCTGGGAGACGGTGGATAGGAATGCCTGGTGTGCTGCAGTCCATGGGGTCACAAAGAGTCGGACACGACTGGGCAACTGAACAACAACAATGAGGACAGAAGCACTTGTTGTTTTTCTAAAAAAGTTATTGGGACTCTACAGGGACTATTGTCAGCAAACAACAGAAATGTGTGAGTGTTTGGACCTTTAAGGATCTCTCAGGGAGTTAGTTCATTTAGCAGTCAATGTCTATTTGATGTTTAGTTGGCTCTTTCCGATAAGATTTAGAATGTTTCTATGTTACCTGGAAGAAACCTATCCTTGGCTGTCACTCATTCTAAGTATTATTGAAATCATAAAAAGCTTTATCCCTGACATTTCTCCCATCTAATCTCAAGTGTTTCCATTAAGAACTATTTTATTGTTTAAGCTGTTAAACAACAGAACTGACCATAGTCTTAGGAATGAATTGTTATAGATGGAATTGTGACATTTTTGTTCTTGTCCAGTGGATTTTTAGGACCAGCTTTTAGGAGCTGTCTCTCTGGAGGAAGTTCTGTCACTACTTGGCTAATTCTGCTAATATCATTCATGAAGAACACAATTCTTGCCTTTGATTGACTGAAGAGGAATATGTGAAACTGATATTAGATTTCTCCAGTATAAACACAGAGAGCTAAAGGATTGACAGTAAAGGAAAGGTACAAAGGAGCAAACTTTAGATTAACAAGAGAAAGATGGTTTTTACAGTTAACATGCATCAACTACTGGGATCCCTGTTAGTGAGGCAACTTAATTCAAGTATTAATGATCAGTTATCAAAAATATGACGGTAGGAGAGTCTTATTCTGCTTTCATGGACTTTTTTGAAATCCTGAGGCCCAATATACACTTTCAGAAGGACTGTTCCACCTTTCCACCTCCCGTAATGTCTGTCAGATTATATGTAGTTTCCTTGGGGAGAATCCACAAATTGTGTTATTCTCAAAGGATCCCTGAGCCTCCAAAGATTAACGGTTAGGAAAACACCCATCCATCTGAAGTGAAATTGGACTAGATGAACTCTGACATTGTATCAAACTGTAATAGCCTATACAGTAAAACAATTATAACTTTTTTAACAAAACAGCATCTATAAATGTAATACATATATACATATATATGTCAGATTTTCTTTATCCATGCATCCACTGACAGACACATAGGTTATTTCCATTTCTTTGCACAAAAGTCTTGGGAGCCTCCAATTCATATATATGGCCTTCTTAGTCTACCATCTTGCTGCTGCTGCTACTGCTGGTAAGTCACGTCAGTCGTGTCCAACTCTGTGTGACAGGTGTCCTCTTATTTTTTTTCTGAGAAAAACAGCCAGAAATTATGTAGAGTTTATTTATATCTAAGGTCCCCTTAGTGCTATTTTGTTTTAAATGGTGGTGACTCCTTCTACTGTTGGCTGGTAGAGAAGTTGACCGTGCAACTCATAAATTTAATCAAGAATTTCAAACAGATAAATGGAGATTTCTGTATATTAGGGCAACAGTCTCTAACATTGACATGCTCTATGCACTCGAGTAAAGAGTGCTTCCAAATACTTGGTACAGTGTATGCGTGACTAGCCCAGCTAACAAATGCATAATATGATACCATAGCTTAAAATAAAGCTATATTTGTTAATGTAAATTGAAGTGCTTTGTTGAAACTTAAATGCATAAATGTATCTTGCAACAGTAATATCTTTCCAAGGGAGAGTTTTCAGATTGAAATCAAAGTTGTTTTTACTTATATTTTTGTTTCTAAAAAGTGTTCATGTAAAGATCTATATAATTTGTCATGTCCTTTATCACTCACAATTAATTGTCTTATTTCTACCATGTATAATTACAAACAAAAGGTAAATATTAAGCACTTAAATGCTCTTAATTTTATACTGCATTATATGAAGTCCTTACCTTTTTATCCTTGACAGAGGAGGAGGACTAGGTAATTGATCAAACAGAAGAATAAAAAACCTGTTCTCACCTCAAAGGGTCCAGTTCAAGGAGAATATAGCAGGAAAGCTTGTGATGCCTTTATTTGGTTCCACAAAATGTGCAGGAATAAATTAAGAATTATGTGCATATGTCGCAGCATGTGAGAGAAAGGCTTAAGGGTTTAATGAAATTTTAATTTTCATAAGAAGTGACAGTATGCTAGGTGCAGTGAAACTGCATGATGAAGTTGTAACTGTCATGAATCTGTGTACACTGAATGCTATTATATCAAACCAGATTTTTAAAAATTACACATGCAAGAAGCACACTGACAGAAAAACTTTAGGATTTATAAAAATAATAGGTTTCCTTAGCTATTGCCGTATTAAGTAGGCACAAAAATAAATAGCAAACATTTGTATAAGAAACCTTATAAAATAAAAAATAAAACTATTAACAAAAAGAATCATTATAGCCCTATAATGTCTTAATAAACACAGCAATTATATCCTAAAGGAAACTAAGAAATATGTTATGAACAAGTGGAATTAATTCTAGATGTTCAAGGATGTTCCAGTATTAGATTATGTATAATATTATTTCTAAAAACAATAGGTTAAATAAGATATATGTTAAAATTACACCAATAAATGTAAAAAGGCATTTGCTAATATTTGGCCTACATTCTTGATTTTTTCAACATTAGAACAAATAGGAAGTCTCAATTTTAGTCAATAACAAACTTTTAGAATGTGTATTATTGGCATTTCATTCTGTGACTGGCTTAGTTTTCTTATAACATTCTGTTCTTTGATTTTACCTCATTTATAGTTGCAGATCATGATACCACTTTTTAACTTCCAAACCTTAATTATCTTTTCTCTTTGGGGGATTATCTCCCGGTGTACCTCCTAGTAGTGACTAGCTAGACACCCAGAGTACTCTTTCAGCCAAATACTTTCATTGTGCTTATTGGTCACTGTAGTTATTCATTACTGCACTGTTCACTCCTACTTTTGTCCCATTTTTTTAAACCAGGTACTATAATTTTCTTTAGGAACCTGTAACTGACAGAGTATAGCCTGCTGTACACCATAGCCTCAATTCAGACAAAAGATACCATTTCTTAAAAATATTTAAGCCACGATCACTTACTGACCACTCAGTTTACTTACTATTTCAATTACTATTCTTTTATGTTCTATGTTCTTTTATGCTCAAATAGTCTTTAATAGAGAACCTAATGAGAAGTTTATATCTACTGAATATATAGATGTGTGCGACGCTACTTATTTTTTAGAATTGCTTAAATATCTTATTAATCAAAATTTGTCTGATTATTGTTATCCCCTTTAATACCACAATGTGATAAGACTATGACTAGTTATGTTTACTTGAACTCTGAATAATGAAGTCCTAAAATTATGTATCTATTCTAAAGTTGATATTCCCAAATGTCTCTCAAACTTTAGACATTTTATAAACAAAAATATTATTTTAAAAGGGAACTAATGTTACTAGTGGGATGTGGAGCTCTACCCCTCTAGTGGCTAGCCTCATATGTAAGTTCCCTTGCTTTTTAAACCTGCCACCTTCCAATCTAAAGTGGCAAGCATCTTTCTGCAGCCTCTCCTCGCCCTCCATATAGAGGGGCTCATTTTGAATTTCACCTGGAGAAACTCCTAAGATTGCAAACAGCAGTTGATAAACCAGCCAGGAGAGTGAAAAAAAAAAAAAATGGGTTTGGGGAAGGAGATATCTGTGGAGGAAACCCAGAGCTAGCCACAAGTCTTTATGTGGGAAGGAGTGTGTTAGATGCTTATGGACTGCTTGAGTTCAGGGACACTCTGAAGACACTGGTGGAACACACATGTTTGAGAAACTGCACGGAGTGCCCTGTGGCAAGGAAGGGAAGCGTATGGCTGCACCGTATGCTGGGCTCTGCTGTGGGCAATTCTCCTGCCACTGATGCCCAATGAGAGGCTGGCTTCTGTTAGAAAGTTGGAAGAAGAGCTGAGGTTAGAGAAAAATGGGCATGTGTCCACTACTCTGCTCGCTTCGGGGCTGCCAGAGAAGGTTGGAGAGCAGGATAATGAGTTTGTGACTTTCACACGCTGTTTTGCAAGGTTAGTGACAAGGCTCGATTGGAACACTTGGAGGTGGAATCCTGAAAAAGTGAGGACAGCGAAGAGGAGGATATTGTGGTGAATGACTGATTGTCCATGATGCAGATGAAGCGCCTTCACTGTCTGCCCTCTCGTACAAAGGAAAGCAAAAGCCTAAAACAGCCTCAGCTAGGAAGGCAGCCCCCAGTTAAGATGTCTATGATGAAAAAATACACTCCCACTGAGCTTATTGATGTGACTGCCAGGTTCCAACAAGAGGCTGGAGAAGATATTCAGGCATGAGGAGTGCAACTATGAGATAAGGGGGATGATGGCAAGAGGCAGAGTAATTGAGTAACATCATCACACACTCAGCCCTCAAACAGTGCCCATATGGCGCTGGGAGGAACAGATGATTCAAAGTACTCGCTCCTTACAAATTGGATTTATAAGCCTTCTTGTAAAGAGACTTTCCTCAGTGTGGAGGCTCTCCTTGGGCATGTGGGACTCTGAAAATCTATAAACAAGGTACTATGAATTCTTGGGGAGTTGGACTGAGACAGGCCATCTATGTCCCTGTCTTTGAAGGCCTTGATCAGGCCACATTCATTGCATGAATGAAAGCCAAGATACTCCAGACCACTCTTAGTACCTGGTACTGAATGCTGATATTTATGCTGAGTTCAGCCACAGGACAAGACATTTTTGACATTGGGTTACCTGGCTGATCTTGGAGAAACTGACAAATCTCAGAAATAGGAATGAAGTATGGGAAAGACATGAGACAGGAGCTTGGGAAGCCCAAAAAGTTTTTCCAATTAACTGTAAAAAGTCTAGTAAAAGTAATCAGGAAGCAAATGTGATCTGACCTAATCACTACCAGGACCCCTGAAAAGATAGTTCGACAACCCAGTGCTATGTTGGTTGGCCAGTGGAAAACCATCAAACCTGAAAAATGATTCAGACTCATTCCTGCCACCTCTTGTGCCTTGCCTGCTGCAGCAGAGGTTTCAGGCTTATACTCCTGTTCAGGGTAGGTGTCTCTCATGTCCAAGGTATAGGTTACAGGCCAAGATCACCTTCAGGTTAGGACCTTGGGGGGGTGGGGAATTAGAGGCCCCGTATTGAGCTCACTATTCACTGGTCCCCTAGAAATAAACAAAAAGGTGATGGCTTTGGTTGATACTGGAACCAAATGTACTCTAATATATGGTAACCTTCAGATTTCTGGTTCACTCAGCAACATTGAGGGATTCCCAGATAGCGCCAATCATAATGAGTCTGCCTGCCAATGCAGGAAACCCAAGAGAAATGGCTTCAATCCCTGAGTTGGAAAGATCCCCTAGAGAAGAAAATAACAACCCATTCCAGTATTCTTGCCTGGAAAATAGAAGCACCTGGTGGGCTACAGTCCATGAGGTCACAAAGAGTCGGACATGACTGAGCATGCACGCATGCGTGGCTTCATCAACACTGATGGCTACAGATGGTATTCTGGATATAAGTCATTTATCTGATATAAGGTTAACAGATATTTTCTCCTAGTCTGCGGCTTGGCTTTTCAGTTTCTTAAGTGTGTCTTTTGAAGCACAAATAATTTTAACTTTGATAAAGTCCAGTTTACTGGTTTGTTATTTTAAAGGTTGTGCTTTTGTGTTATACAACTACTCCTTACTCAAGCCAAGGTCTTTTAGACATTCTCCTTTTTTTTTTCTCCCTATGTTTTAGTGTTTTGTCTTTTATATTTCTTTTCAACCTACAATTCATTTTAAGCTAACTTTTGTTTGTGGTGTGAGTTTATTTTCCTTGTGGGTGTTCATATGTCCCAGAATTTTTTGTTAAAATAAGTATCCTCTCCCTACTTGACTATTGTACCACCTTTGTTAAAAATCAGAAGACCATAAATATAAGGATTTATTTCTGAACTCTTACGTTTTGTTTCATTGTTTTCTGTGTCCATTCCTAATGTGGTATCTGATACCACATTGTTTTGATTGTTTTGGCTTTAGAATATGTTCTCAAATCAGATACTCTTAAGTCCTCCAGTTTTGGAATTGTTTTGGTTACTTTCCTTTCCTTGAATTTCCAAATAAATTTGATGATAGGCTTGTCAAATGCTGAAAAAAGTGCTTTCTTGTATTTTAACCATTAGATAGACTTCCAGTTCCAGATTTATTCTCCTGTATACTCAGAATAAGTATGTATAACACTGACAGTATGTTGGACATCAGAAAACATAGGACAGTAATTCCTAAGATATGGGAAACAAATGAAGAAGCGCTTTGAGTGCAGCAAACTATTGGCTGGAGAAATATCCAAGTCACACCATAGAAAGACATACCCAGGAAGAATTCAACATGCTCCCTGAGTTGAGTAGATAGAGTTAGGAATCTGGGGAGACCCAGGCAACAAGTCATTGAAGGACAGAGGAACAGCATCACAGAGACAAAACTCCAGAGTTCTATATAATGTCCTCCTTCAGTATGAGAGAATGATCTCTGTTCATTTCCAAAGCAAACCATTCAATATGACGGTAATCCAAGCCTATGCCCCAACCAGTAACGCTGAAGAAGCTGAAGTTGAATGGTTTTATGAAGACCTACAAGACCTTTTAGAACTAACACCCCAAAAAGATGTCCTTTTCATTATAGGGGACTGGAATGCAAAAGTAGGAAGTCAAGAAACACCTGGAGTAACAGGCAAATTTGGCCTTAGAATGTGGAATGAAGCAGGGCAAAGGCTAATAGAGTTTTGCCAAGAGAACACACTGGTCATAGCAAACACCGTCTTCCAACAACACAAGAGAAGACTCTACACATGGACATCAACAAATGGTCAACACTGAAATCAGATTGATTATATTCTTTGCAGCCAAAGATGGAGAAGCTCTATACAGTCAGCAAAAACAAGACGGGGAGCTGACTGTGGCTCAGATCATGAACTTGTTATTGCAAAATTCAGACTTAAATTGAAGAAAGTAGGGAAAACCCCTAGATCATTCAGGTATGACCTAAATCAAATCCATTATGATTATACAGTGGAAGTGAGAAATAGATTTAAGGGCCTAGATCTGATAGAGTGCCTGATGAACTATGACATAGGTTTGTGATATTGTACAGGAGACAGGGATCAAGACCATCCCCAGGAAAAAGACATGCAAAAAAGTGAAATGGCTGTCTGAAGAGGCCTTACAAATAGCTGTGAAAAGAAGAGAAGTGAAAAGCAAAGGAGAAAAGGAAAGATAAAAGCATCTGAATGCAGAGTTCCAAAGAATAGCAAGGAGAGATAAGAAAGCCTTCCTCAGTGATCAATGCAAAGAAACAGAGGAAAACAACAGAATGGGAAGGACTAGAGATCTCTTCAAGAAAATTAGAGATACCAAGGGAACATTTCATGCAAAGATGGGCTCGAGAAAGCACAGAAATGGTCTGGACCTAACAGAAGCAGAAGATACTAAGAAGAGGTGGCAAGAATACACAGAAGAACTGTACAAAAAAGATCTTCATGACCCAGATAATAACGATGGTGTGATCACTCACCTAGAGCCAGACATCCTGGAATGTGAAGTCAAGTGGGCCTTAGAAAGCATCACTACAAACAAAGCTAGTGGAGGTGATGGAATTTCAGTTGAGCTATTTCAAATCCTGAAAGATGATGCTGTGAAAGTGCTGCACTCAATATGCCAGCAAATTTGGAAAACTCAGCAGTGGCCACAGGACTGGAAAAGGTCAGTTTTCATTCCAATCCCAAAGAAAGGCTATGCCAAAGAATGCTTAAACTACCACACACTTGCATTCATCTCACAAGCTAGTAAAGTAATACTCAAAATTCTCCAAGCCAGGCTTCAGCAATATGTGAACTGTGAACTTCCTGATGTTCAAGCTGGTTTTCAAAAAGGCAGAGGAACCAGAGATCACACCACCAACATCTTCTGGATCATCAAAAAAGCAAGAGAGTTCCAGAAAAACATCTGTTTCTGCTCTATTGACTATGCCAAAGCCTTTGACTGTGTGGATCACAATAAACTGTGGAGAATTCTTCAAGAGATGGGAATACCAGACCACCTGACCTGCCTCTTGAGAAACCTGTATGCAGGTCAGGAAGCAACAGTTAGAACTGGACATGGAACAGACTGGTTCCAAATAGGAAAAGGAGTACGTCAAGGCTGTATATTGTCACCCTGCTTATTTAACTTATATGCAGAGTACATCATGAGAAACGCTGGACTGGAAGAAACACAAGCTGGAATCAAGATTGCTGGGAGAAATATCAATAACCTCAGATATGTAGATGACACCACCCTTATGGCAGAAAGTGAAGAGGAACTAAAAAGCCTCTTGATGAAAGTGAAAGAGGAGAATGAAAAGGGTTGCTTAATGCTCAACATTCAGAAAACGAAGATCATGGCATCCGGTCCCATCACTTCATGGGAAATAGATGGGGAAACAGTGGAAACAGTGTCAGACTGTATTTTGGGGGGCTCCAAAATCACTGCAGATGGTGTTTGCAGCCATGAAATTAAAAGATGCTTACTCCTTGGAAGGAAAGTTATGACCAACCTAGATAGCATATTGAAAAGCAGAGACATTGCTTTGCCAACAAAGGTCCATCTAGTTAAGGCTATTGTTTTTCCAGTGGTCATGTATGGATGTGAGAGTTGGACTGTGAAGAAAGCTGAGCGCCGAAGAATTCATACTTTTGAACTGTGGTATTGGAGGTGACTCTTGAGAGTTCCTTGGACTGCAAGGAGGTCCAACCAGTCTATCCTAAAGGTGATCAGTCCTGGCTGTTCATTGGAAGGACTGATGCTAAAGCTGAAACCTCAATACTTTGGCCACCTCATGCGAAGTGTTGACTCATTGGAAAAGACTTTGATGCTGGGAGGGATTGGGGGCAGAAGGAGGAGGGGACGACAGAAGGTGAGATGACTGGATGGCATCACCGACTCGATGGACATGAGTTTGAGTGAACTCCGGGAGTTGGTGATGGGCAGGGAGGCCTGGCGTGTTGCGATTCCTGGGATCTCAAAGAGTCGGACATGACTGAGCGACTGAGCTGAACTGAATTGAATATTAACTCACCAGCTTTTGAAAACAGAGGTCAATGTTATCTCAGATTGACATCTAAACTTATAAGCCCCTTTTGTTACTTTTACTGAAGCACAAAAGTGACAACTAGTGGCAATACTTAAAAATAATATTAATTAAGAATCAAAAAATATATAAGAATAAAAGTACAACCTTATGACTTTATGAAACTTAGAAGATGGAAGAAAAAGGAAAGATGTATATATATGTTTAGAAATCATTCCCCAAATCATCAAGACAACTGAAAATACAAACGAAGCAGTGACAGGAAAACATTTGTTGCCACACTTCCTACCATGAAAATTAACTGCTCATTAACCTTTGATGAATCCAGTTCCCCAAGGAATTTTTATGAATGCATAACTCCATGCACTGAAATTAACAGTCAATGATATATTAAGTAAGTAAATATGCAGTGATTTCAATAGTATGTGCTCACTCCTCATTTTTTGGCTTCTGTAAAAGTAATACTTTTATGTATTTTTTTAAAAAATATCTTCAGCAATGCAAAACCAATTTTAGAACATTAAATTTGTTCTAGCGTTGCTTTATACACATTGTCATTATCAGAATGTCAAAGATGTTTTCATATATTAACTCATTAGTCTTCCAACTAATGTGCAATCCTGAATCTTTAATGTCCTGACACTAAAGACTTTTTACTTTAATATAGGCAGCATAAAAATAGAAATACTGGCATGTATTACAAAAGTCCTGTACTTTACAGCCACTTTGAAACTAGAGAAAATTTTGTAAAATGAATTCTAATTAATCCATGTATTTTTCATTACGCAATTTAAATGAATGCAATCACACTGAAGAACATTAACTTAGACTTCTACTGATACAAAATAATATCTGAACTGATAAAAATTTCAGACCTAAGAGGTGAAATGTGAAGCGTTTAGAACTAAACACAGTAGAATTTACTTATTCTCTCATAGTGGTTAGAGATTTCTAAGAATCACATGAAAACCATAATGGAATTTGGAATAATTAAAATATATGAAAATAATTAACACTGAAAAATACCATAAATAGAATTTTAAAAATAAGTGGCAAACAAGGAAAACCTATGTACAATACCCCTGAAGGTCAATGAGAAAAATAATTTACTAAGTAGCTCATAAATCAGTTACAAACTTGAGCCCCACTAATTAGCAGGAAAAAAAGGATAGAGCTTATAAAAATTGCCTGAAAGCAATAGCTTTAAATGCTCAGCCTCTCTTACTGTTTAAATAGAACATTAAAACAAGAACTCAGATGTCAGATTTGACAAGATTGAATGCTGGAAAGGGTCTGGAGAAACAGGCACTCTCAGAAACTGTTTATGGGTGTGTTAACAAGTGAGAGAAGCACAATTGTGTTTAAAATATTATTTTGCTTATCATTACTTCTTGTATTTTATTCCTTTCTTAAGTCCTTCCCCTGAAGGAATTCTCAGATGTCTTTTCAACAACAGAGTTCTTTTAGTGGTAAATTCAGCCTTTGTTTAAAAATATCTTCATGTCACCCTCAAATTTGAAAGGTCATTTGATTATAACTTTTAGATAAATATTTTAAGTTGGAAGCTAGTTTTTCTTAGTAGTTGGAGAAATAAAATCTCCAGCCTCTTTATTTTTTTAGTATTTTATTATGAAAATTTACCCACACAGAAAATTTGAAAGAACTGTACAAGGAACACTCTCATAGCCACCACCAATGTTCCACATAACATGTCTGTCTATCCCTTTCTTCACCCATTAGTTCATCTTATTTCTGATTCATTTCACATTGCATATATCCATACACATCTTCCTCTTTAAAGATGAGTACTACTATCTGGAATTCAGTATTTATTTTCCAGTTTTTTTATGCAAAATCTAATTCAAGGACATACACAAATCTCAAGTGTACAAGCAATGAGTCTTTTTTAAATTTATTTTTAAACTGGAGGGTAATTGCTTTACAATATTGTATTGGTTTCTGCCAACATGAATCAGCCATAGGTATACATATGCCCCCTCCCTCTTGAACCTGTCTCCTATCTCCCACCCCATCCCACACCTCTAGGTTGTCACGGAGGACCAGATTTGAGCTCCCTGAGTCAAACAGCAAATTTCCACGGGCTATCTATATTTACATATGGTAATATATATGTTTCAATGCTACTCACTCAATCTGTCTCACCCTCTCCTTCCCACACTGTGTTCACAAGTCTGTTCTGTATGTTTGCACCTCCTTTGCTACCCATCTTTTTAGATTCCATGTGTATATATGTGTGTGTGTGTTAAGATGCAACATTTGTCTTTCTCTTTCTGACTTACTTCACTCTGTATAGGCTCTTCACTTCACTAATAGGCTCTAGGTTCATCCACTTCATTAGAACTGAGTCAAATGTGCTCCTTTGATGACTGACTGTAATATTCCGTTGTGTATATGTGCCACAACTTCTTTATCCATTCATCCATGGAGGGACATCTAGGTTGCTTCCGTGTCCTGGCTATTGTAAACAGTACTGCAAAGCAGTGAGCCTTGAAAATACACACACCTGTGGCACCCACATCACTCTTTGGCCCCTATTCTTTGGGGGGAAGGGCATAGATTATTTAATTATTAAGGAATTTTTTTAAATTGAAGTATAGTTGGTTTACAACATTGTTTTAATTTCTGCTGTACAGCCAAGTGATTGAGTTACATACATATATATGTATACTTTTTTTCAGTTTCTCTTCCATTATAGTTTATTGTAAGATATTAAATATAATTCCCTGTGCTACACAGAAGGACCTTGTCTGTCTTTCAATTAATTTGAATTCTTTTTCTCTTTTTTTTTGGAATTGTATCTCTGGTTGTCCTTACAATATCATTTTTGACTTTGATGTTTGATTCCAGTGTGATGAGAAATAGATTTATTAAGAATGTTCTTACTTATTAATCCTCAGATTTTATAGTTTTTAAGTGTTTTTTTTTTTCTTTAAATACTAGCTGATGTTTTGTTTTTTTTTTTCCTTCTGGAACTCTTGTTAGTATATTTTCTGTTTTTTAAGGTTCTTAACCACTGATGACTCTTGAGATTATTATATATCCAGCCCAGAATTCTCCCTCACACTGCATTTCCAGATGTGAACTTAAATTGTCCATTGAAATGTTTAATAAGCATCACAACTGTAAAATGTACAATACAAAACATCTGACTTCTCCACACACCCTGCTATTTCTCCAAGCTCTTTCTCCAAGGTATTCTATCTGAGTAGGAAAAAAAAAAAAATCTATCCTCTCAGATGCACAAATTAAAAATCCAACTCTCACTTCTCTATTTTTCTCGGCCAAGTCAACAAATGTGGTCAGACATAATTTCGAATATATTCAGAATTGTATTAATCCTGCCACTTCCAACACTATCAAAGACACCTCTGTTCCCAGCTAGACTTTAACTTCAATAACTTCATAGCTGGTTTCCTGCTTCTTTCATGATCCTTCACAGTCTTCTCATCCTACTGGGCATTTTACTTGAATCCCCCACATTGTCACTGCCACACCATTAATTCCTCCCATGGCACCACAAAAACAGCCAAATTTGGAGTGCTTACTTTTGTTCCTATGGTTTTAACTTTCTTCTTAGTTCCTGATATTTCTGTGTATGAGAGATACCGAATACTGCAGCTTAATCTGAGATCTAAGGTGTTCAGAGTGAAAGTATTCTACCATCTTGCTATTTTTGATTCATTTCTTTGTTCCATCTTTTGTGCCCCAATTTTGCACTAGAGTATTTTAGTTGTATTTTGTCACTAGATTTTGTTGTTATTTTAACCCAGTTTTAGAACTTTTTACTACTTTTAGATCTTTTGACTACTGTGATATATTGAGTTTACACTGATGTAAGTACACATTGGATTTATTTCTATTTAATTTTGTTCTATTTACCATGCATTTTCTTTGCTGCTTTCTTTTTTATTTTTTCTTCTTTTCTTGACTTGAATAATCAAGGCTTCCAGCTTGGGCTTTGTCTTCCAGAACGTTAGCTGTTCTCAGACTTTAGGATAATTGTCAGTTTGAGTCCCATTTAAGTTCCTGGTTTGAGAATTCCTACAGCCCCAGGTAAGGAAGAATAAACTCAGCACAGGCTCAGGGCTTTGATTTCTCATGGAATTTTGTCTTAATGTTTCAGTACCAAAAGAACTTTCTTGTCTCTCAAAGGCCTAGTTTTCAAATGTTTTCTTTTTTTCCTTTCCCTGGAAGTACATACCCCAGGTGTCCTGACCTTTATATGGGAGTCTTAGTCCCAACTTTCCATAAATTGAGTGTCCAAGTTCTAATCTATGTTCTCTGTATGGAAATTAAAGTCTGGTTCTGTAGAACTTAGAGCCTTATTTGAGGTTTGATAATATGACCAACCTAGATAGCATATTAAAAAGCAGAGACATTATTTTGCCAACAAAGGTCCATCTAGTTAAGGCTATGGTTTTTCCAGTGGTCATGTATGGATGTGAGAGTTGGACTGTGAAGAAAGCTGAGTGCTGAAGAATTGATGCTTTTGAATTGTGGTGTTGGAGAAGACTCTTGAGAGTCCCTTGGACTGCAAGGAGATCCAACCAGTCCATTTTAAAGAAGATCAGTCCTGGGTGTTCTTTGGAAGGAATGATGCTAAAGCTGAAACTCCAGTACTTTGGCCATCTCATGTGAAGAGTTGACTCATTGGAAAAAACTCTGATGCTGGGAGGGATTGGGGGCAGGAGGAGAAGGGGACGACAGAGAATGAGATGGCTGGATCGCATCACCGACTCGATGGACATGAGTTTGAGTGAACTCCGGGAGTTGTTGATGGACAGGGAGGCCTGGCCTGCTGCAATTCACGGGGTCGCAAAGAGTCGGACACAACTGAGCAACTGAACTGAACTGAACTGAACTGAACTGGATCATCTAGAAAGACAACATAGCCTCAATTTACTGATTTAATGCTCTGGTTTTTCTTATAGCTTTTATCATGTTATTTATAAATAAAGTTCCTTCTTTATTTCTGGCAAATGGAATTTCTCTAGTATGTTATGAAGTGAGCTATACATTATATTTAAATTTGCCATTTGTTCAGTTTATAACTAAGAGGGTTATACATTTGCTTTTCCAGCATGTCAGAACAAGAGAACCACTGTAAAAATTTATGAAGTTTGTTAAAGAATATTATTTTGTTTACAAAGATACTATAAAATGATAGCAACAATAACAAGTACAGATGCTTTACATCATGTGGAAAATATAGAAGAAAAGAAATAGCCTACATATATGAGGATATATTGGAGAAGGCAATGGCACCCCACTCCAGAACTCTTGCCTGGAAAATCCCACAGATGGAGGAGGCTGGTGGGCTGCAGTCCATGGGGTCACTAAGAGTTGAACACGACTGAGCGACTTCACTTTCACTTTTCACTTCCATGCATTGGAGAAGGAAATGGCAACCCACTCCAGTGTTCTTGCCTGGAGAATCCCAGGGACAGGGGAGCCTGGTGGGCTGCCGTTTATGGGGTCGCACAGAGTCGGACACAACTGAAGCAACTTAGCAGCAGCAGCAGCAGCATGAGGATATATGCCCCAAAATTAATATGGCTAATAATTGTTCAAAATATATGTTAAGTAGTGCTACAAAATGCAATTTTTTTTCAACTCACATTGACAAAAGTTAATAAAATAGACAATTATCAATATTAGTGGATATTTTCTGAGATAAGCACACATACATTGCTAGTTTACATTCCACATTAAAAGTATCTCTTTGATTCAATAATTCAATATTCTCCCCTAAAGATTTAATCAGATATTGATACATTTATATTCACTATATAACCAGTATTTTGAAATAATATGAGTATTCAAAAATAGGAAATATATGCCTTTACCTTCTTTCTCTGCTCTTCAGCAAGGAATCCTGAGGAGCACATTCTATACTTACTCCAAAGAATCTGACTTCATAAATAAAGGGAAAAGTTTTACTTATATAGTGCTTAACTTGATAAATATACTCAACCATATGCATATAGGCTGATTGTATTGCTTTTAATGTTGATTATTTTTTGCCATAATCTTAATAGGAGACTATCAAGTAGCTCAGAGAAAAATGGAAAAAGAAAATTAAAAGTAAAATTTACATTTAGTCAATGGAGTTGATATCTTTCCAATTTTTTTCTCCTTTCAGTCTTTTAGCAGTGCTCCAGGAAGTTAAAGGGCAGGGTGAGGGCTCTACTGTTTTGCAATCAAGACTTGATCTCATTTTGAGTAACATTATTTGAGCATAAAAGTAATGATTTTCTTTCAAACTTAGGCTTTTGAAAGATTTTCTCTGCACGTTAGTGTGATTTTATTACATCTAAGGGCTGTGTTTCCCCTCTGCCCCAAGAGAAACAAATTTTCCATTTTATGAAGTCAGCAGGGAACCAGACTCAATTTATAAAATTTAACTTCACAGGGGACTTTTCCTAAGACTAACTATTGCCATAGGAGGAAGTTACACTCTGGTAATCAAAGGCTCACTTGCAGAAACAAATTAACCCTCCAGCATTAAGAAACTAGCTTAAAAAAAAAAATGGAGAAAATGATGAATTGTAATTTCTTTGAAAAAAAAGAAAAGCAAAGTCCTCATCAGGTTGAAACACAATTTTGACACTTTAAGGTCTTGCTCAAAATCAGATTACCCTTTGGAAGTCTAAAAAGAATATAGTATATCTTTAATTTGCACTTATTTTTATCACATCCCTTCTATCTGTGTTTTTGAACAGAACATATTAGTACAATACTACATGTATATAATAAATGAACAAACATATGTACATTGAGGGTGCATGCTCAAAAACATTTTACTGAAGTGAGATCATTATCTAAATGGTTGAATACCTCTCGAAGACATCTTAGGTGTTGTTCAGTCGTTCAGTCACGTCTGACTCTTTGTGACCCCATGGACTGCAGCACACAAGGCTTCCCCTGTCCTTCACCATCTCCCAGAATTTGCTCAAACTCATGTCCATTGAGTCAGTCATACCATCCAACCATCTCATCCTCTGTCGTCCCCTTCTCCTCCTGCCCTCAATCTTTCCCACCGTCAGAGTTTTTTCCAATGAGTCAGCTTTTTGCATTGGGTGGCCAAAGTATTTGAGCTTCAGGGAACAAATAATGTATATTATATTATGACATAATATATTATTGCAAGATATTAATATAGATCTCTGTGCTATACAGTAGGACCTTATTGTTCATCTATTTTTTTTAATGTAATGTCTTTTCTTTTTCCTTTTTTGGAATTTTATCTCTGGTTGTCCTCACAATACCGTCTTTTACTTTGATGTTTAATACTTCACCGCAATGTGATGAGGAATAGATTTCCCTATATTTGATGGGCTAGAACTTTTCTGAAAACTTTAAAGAAGAATTTCTATATTTTGCCTTGAAAATATTAATGTAAGAAGAACCCTAGGTAAAAGATCTTCCTTTTTAATCCTGTAAAATAATTTCCCTGTTATAAATAAATTTTATAACAAATTATAGAGACTGTTAATTCCTTGTTTCATTGATTCAAAGCAAATATTCTTTTTAAACATGTAGTATATTGAAGCTGAAGCGCCCATTACAATTTATGGAATCTAAAGATCATTGCAAACAGGTAGCCATTATGATGTAGTTGCCATTTCTTTGGCTATTCAAACATGTAAAGTGGCCACATCAAAACTTGCAGAATGGATATAAGCATCTTAGGTGAGAAGTCTAGAAACAAGATTAGAGTATTCTCTCAAGAAATATTACCTCATCATTGCTTGTGATGTCTCAGTACATGTTGAAATAATACATGGGCTTGATAATCCTAAATTGGGAGGTAATTCAGGAAAATCAAACTTTGGAGATGAAGAAGGTTTGGGAATATTTCAGCCCATTTATTTTACTCTTTTTTTCATGCATGTCCAAGAGTGCTATGTAATAAAACTCTAAACTTAAATAAGTATAAGAATTCTTTAAGTATAAAATAAAAATTCTAAGTGATAAGAAAGAATCGTTATCTTTTAATTGGTAGCATAAATGATTGTACAAAATGTGATGATTGTACAATCCACAGCATCTTAGATTCAATAAAATAGTCATGCAGCCAGTATACCACGTATGCACTAGATAGTGAAAGAAAGACAGTCCTGGCGTTTAGCGTCATTTCTTGGCTTTCTTCTGCTCTTTTCAGTTTTGGTTAATATAAGTTAATATAAACTTCCTCATGCTGCTCCCTATGTCTCATTTTTTGAGTATTGGGAAGTAAAATAAACAGAATAAACTATAAGACTCTCCAGGAGAGGCAGAGATAAATAACAATAAAATCAAACAATATACACTTACATAATGTAAATAATACCTAAAGAACACCACAAAGTCTTTGGAAACTGCCAATAAATCATGTCATAAGTGGTAATCTAAGGTGTAATAAAAGGCATATTTTACAAAAGATTTGGAAATTAGTATCATAGAAGCAAATGTCCCTTGGTAGCTAGTTATTGTTGTAAACCTTAAGGGCATATAAGTTGAATATCTTGCAGCTGATGTGAATCAACTGCAAATTCTGGCATACAGGCTTCCATTATGATTTGGAGAAATCAAAATCCCCTTGATTTTCCAGCTCCCAACCTCAATATACTCAAGGTACAATGTCTTATACAGTTGAAAGGCATTGGGGATGCCCCTGCATTTGTCAGCCATCTATCCACAGAGGACACCATCAACATACCCATCACTCCAGTACCCATACATCTCTTCAGGCCCAGTAGTTCTGATGAGCTTTTGACATATATAGGGCCCATACTCTTGGACTTGGCTGTGAATACTTGGGCTCTGAGCCTAGAAAGCTTCACCTCCTTCACAGTTAACCATCAGACAATTTTCACCTCCCTAGTGCACAGCCAAGCTTCTGGGCACAGTTCTCTGCTACTCATATTCTTCCCAGGCTGATGAAGAAAACTTTATCTCTTTCTTATTCCTCTCGAGTCACTCTATTTTACCCCAACTGTTGTTCTACCATCTGAGTCACCAGGGAATCCCAGAACATCTGAAGTCTCCCTCCAAATAGTTTTATCTTTTATAAAAAGCTAGAAAACTCTTAGACTTACAAAGACTTTACATTATAAAAGGACACTGCTAGCCGCTTAAAGGGAAGGGGGTTGTAAGAAAATCTAGGGATGACCCAAGAATTACAATTGATTGTGCCACATCCACAACAGAATTTCTTACCTTGAACTAGGGACTTCTCTGATAATTTTCAGTTAGTTGCAATAATAGCCAAGAAAATGGCAAGCCAGTAGTAGTCACCATACCTGAAATGTACTTTCTCAGACGTTACACCTGCCCAAGCCACAGGATATACCACAGAAGCATTATCATAAAATGTGCTAGATCATTAAAATGTTTTTAGCAAAAATTTCAAATGAGGAAGTACTTCATTATGCGTTGCCTAAATGTGAATCCTGTCTTTTTAAGTCCTAGATGTTAGCTGTTCTTTGCATCACTTTACCACTGTAATCCTGGAGTGAAACAGCCAAAGGGAAATGGTGCAGTGTGTGGAGGTTGTAGAGTGCCAGTTTATGAGTTTGTTTATTCTGCAGAAATTTTACTGCTGCTCAAACTGACTGCTTCTTTAGTACCTTAAATCACACAGCATAATCTGTGGACTCAAGATAAGAACAATAAACTTCACTGAATTTACGGGCTCAGGAGAACAGCATTCAATAGGGCCTTTTATTATGACCCTATCCTGACAATGTTTTCCTGACTTTCATTGCTTCAGGAATTCATAGGAGAGAAGTCAAAGCAGTATGCTGTTTTGAGTGTGGGCCCAACTCCCACTGTCAATCATACCAAATCAGGAAGAAAACAACTCAGATAGGAAAAGATAAGACAGAGGGATCTCTCATGTGGGTGCAGAAAATTGCTCCAATACCTGTTAACATACACATTTCTTAACTGGAAATGTAGAGTCATTTAGTCAAAATTTCTAACTTTCCCAGTTACAGACACTTGCCCATCAGAATTATTACTCATCACTGAGGTGTTGATGGGTCACATACACAACTGAATTAGAGAAGAATATAGAACCTAGAATGAAGGAGGCAGGAAGGTATCGTTTAGACTGGTTTCCAAAATTTCATATGTTTATGAAGGACATAGCAAGAAAGATGGTAGGTGTTGCAAGAGGGCATCAGAGGGCAGACACACTGAAACCATACTCACAGAAAACTAGTCAATCTAATCACACTAGGACCACAGCCTTGTCTAACTCAATGAAACTAAGCCATGCCCACGGGGCAACCCAAGATGGGCGGGTCATGGTGGAGAGGTCTGACAAAATGTGGTCCACTGGAGAAGGGAATGGCAAGCCACTTCAGTATTCTTGCTTTGAGAACCCCATGAACAGTATGAAAAGGCAAAATGATAGGATACTAAAAGAGGAACTCCTCAGGTCAGTAGGTGCCCAACACGCTACTGGAGATCAGTTGAGAAATAACTCCAGAAAGAATGAAGGGATGAATCCAATCAAAAACAATACCCAGCTGTGGATGTGACTGGTGATAGAAGCAAGGTCTGATGCTGTAAAGAGCAATATTGCATAGGAATCTGGAATGTCAGGTCCAGAAATCAAGGCAAATTAGAAGTGGTCAAACAGGAGATGGCAAGAGTGAACGTCGACATTCTAGGAATCAGCGAACTAAAATGCACTGGAATGGGTGAATTTAACTCAGAAGACCATTATATCTACTACTGCAGGCAGGAATCCCTCAGAAAAATTGGAGTAGCCATCATGGTCAACAAAAGACTCCGAAATGCAGTATTTGGATGCAATCTCAAAAACGACAGAATGATCTCTGTTCGTTTCCAAGGCAAACCATTCAATATCACAGTAATCCAAGTATATGCCCCAAAAAGCAATGCTGAAGAAGCTGAAGTTGAACAGTTCTATGAAGACCTACAAGACCTTTTAGAACTAACACCCAAAAAAGATGTCCTTTTCATTATAGGGGACTGGAATGCAAAAGTAGGAAGTCAAGAAACACCTGGAGTAACAGGCAAATTTGGCCTTGGAATGCAGAATGAAGCAGGGCAAAGGCTAATAGAGTTTTGCCAAGAGAACACACTGGTCATAGCAAACACCCTCTTCCAACAACACAAGAGAAGACTCTACACATGGACATCACCAGATGGTCAACACCGAAATCACATTGATTATATTCTTTGCAGCCAAAGATGGAGACGCTCTATACAGTCAACAAAAACAAGACCGGGAGCTGACTGTGGCTCAGATCATGAACTTGTTATTGCAAAATTCAGACTTAAATTGAAGAAAGTAGGGAAAACCGCTAGACCATTCAGGTATGACCTAAATCAAATCCATTATGATTATACAGTGGAAGTGAGAAATAGATTTAAGGGCCTAGATCTGATAGATAGAGGGCCTGATGAACTATGGAATGAGATTCATGACATTGTACAGGAGACAGGGATCAAGACCATCCCCATGGAAAAGAAATGCAAAAAAGTAAAATGGCTGTCTGGGGAGGCCTTACAAATAGCTGTGAAAAGAAAAGAGGCAAAAAACAAAGGAGAAAAGGAAAGATATAAGCATCTGAATGCAGAGTTCCAAAGAATAGCAAGGAGAGATAAGAAAGACTTCTTTAGCGATCAATGCAAAGAAACAGAGGGAAAGAACAGAATGGGAAAGACCAGAGATCTCTTCAAGAAAATTAGAGATACCAAGGGAAAATTTCATGCAAAGATGGGCTCGATAAAGGACAGAAATGGTCTGGACCTAACAGAAGCAGAAGATATTAAGAAGAGGTGGCAAGAATACACAGAAGAACTGTACAAAAAAGATCTTCACGACCCAGATAATCACGATGGTGTGATCACTCATCTAGAGCCAGACATCCTAGAATGTGAAGTCAAGTGAGCTTTATAAAGCATCACTACAAACAAAGCTAGTGGAGGTGATGGAATTCCAGTTGAGCCATTTTAAATCCTGGAAGATGATGCTGTGAAAGTGCTGCACTCAATATGCCAGCAAATTTGGAAAACTCAGCAGTGGCCACAGGACTGGAAAAGGTCAGTTTTCATTCCAATTCCAAAGAAGGGCAATGCCAAAGAATGCTCATTCTACTGCACAATTGCACTAATCTCACACACTAGTAAAGTCATGCTCAAAATTGTCCAAGCCAGGCTTTAACAATACGTGAACCGTGAACTGCCTGATGTTCAAGCTGATTTTCGAAAAGGCAGAGGAACCATAGATCAAATTGCCAACATCCACTGGATCATGGAAAAGCAAGAGAGTTCCAGAAGAACATCTATTTCTGCTTTATTGACTATGCCAAAGCCTTTGACTGTGTGGATCACAAGAAACTGTGGAAAATTCTGAAAGAGATGGGAATACCAGACCACTCAACCTGCCTCTTGCGAAACCTGTATGCAGGTCAGGAAGCAACAGTTAGAACTGGACATGGAACAACAGACTGGTTCCAAATAGGAAAAGGAGTACCTCAAGGCTGTATATTGTCACCCTGCTTATTTAACTTCTATGCAGAGTACATCATGAGAAACGCTGGACTGGAAGAAGCACAAGCTGGAATCAAGATTGCCAGTAGAAATATCTTGGGCTGAGCGCCCAAGAATTGAACTGTGGCTTTTGAACTGTGGTGTTGGAGAAGACTCTTGAGAGTCCCTTGGACTGCAAGGGATTCAACCAGTCCATTCTGAAGGAGATCAGCCCTGGGATTTCTTTGGAAGGAATGATGCTAAAGCTGAAACTCCAGTACTTTGGCCACCTCATGCGAAGAGTTGACTCATTGGAAAAGACTCTGATGCTGGGAGGGATTGGGGGCAGGAGGAGAAGGGGATGGCACAGGATGAGATGGCTGGATGGCATCACTGACTTGATGGGAGTGATTCTGAGTGAACCTCAGAAGTTGGTGATGGACAGGAAGGCCTGGCGTGCTGCGATTCATGGGGTCCTAAAGAGTCGGACGACTGAGTGACTGAACTGAATTGATGAAGGATATATGTCTTTAAAATCTTACTTCCCATACCTAATTATTAATTAATCATATATACACATAAACTTATTATTGTATTAATATTATACAAATTGTATAACATACACTAGCAATGAGTAGGGAAAATATGTTAGATAAATAGATACAAAGATATTTCTAACAATTTTCTCTGGTCACTGGTTATTTTCTCTCTGTTGCTCTCACTAGATAATTTCTATTGCTCTTCTTTCAAGTTCACTGATTCTTTCCTCTGTCCATTCCATTCCACTGTTGATTTCCTCTATTGTGATTTGTTTCTTTTCAATTCTAAAATGTCTATTTGATACTTCCTTCTGTTTTATTTTCATTTGCTTATATTTTCCCTTTCTTTCCTGAGAGTTACTAGATTTTAATTTGTTTCAAGTGTGTTTATTACTTGTTAAAATAATAACAAGCCAAATAACAATTGTTATGAAGATAATAAATAGGATAGTGTGATATTATCTAAAGAGTAAGTATTTCTGATTTTTTTAAACTTAACTGGTAAAACTGGGCTTCCCTGGTGGCTCAGCTGGTAAAGAATCCGCCTGCAACGTGCGGAGACCTGGGTTTGATCCCTGGGTTGGGAAGATCCCCTGGAGAAGGGAAAGGCTATCCACTCCAGCATCTTTGCCTGGAGAATCCCATGGCTAGAGGAGCCTACAGAGCTACAGTCCATGGGATCACAAAGAGTCACACGCGACTGAGGAGCCTTTGGAACCAATCTCTCCACGGATACTCAGGAACAACTGTAAGAATAAGTTTCCATCTATTTTAAGGGAAAGGCTACCCTCTTCAGTATTCTGGCCTGGGGAATTCCATGGACTGTATAGTCCATGGGGGTCACAAAGTTTCAGACATGACTGAGCAACTTTCACTTCACCTCACTTACCTTAACTGGGAAATACAAGTACACATTTGCTTTGTGATTAATGATAAAATGTCACAAACTACAAAAAAATAGCTTGTTAATCATGAAATGTCAGTATAAAGCATTCTTTGTCACTTTTAATGCTTTTGGTTTAAATTCTACTCTGATAATGTTATTGCAGATTCTACTCTTTTAAAGAGGTAAAGCAATATCTGTAAGAAATAGAAATTGGCAAAATCACAATCACTGTAGGGAATTTGATAATAGTGCGCTCAGTTTTTGACAGAACCAAGAAAAATTAATTAAGGATATGGATTTAATTAAATAGTATAAAACTTAAATAAAATAGTATAACATACGTATGTGTGTGTATATATACATCTCCTGAAAGTTTCACAGAACTTGTTAAATTTTACCACTGACTATGCTACAAAGGAAGGCATAATTTTAATAAATTCCAAACTTGGGTCATTCTTTTGCAATTACTGTAGATATTAAAAACCACAGGAAAAACACCACCACCTCTCAAATAAAGAAACACAAAAGCATAAAAGTATGAAAACATTCTTTAAAATCATTCTTGTTAAAAATGTAAATCAGACTACAATATAGAATTTGGACAAAACTGTACACAGAAGACAATCAGTAATTCAAAGTTATTATTAAGCATAACAAGATACCAAAATATAAATTAATTTAGCAAGAAATTAATTTTAAAAATCTTAAAGAAAAGTATAAAAAAAGTCAATAAAATATAAATAGAAATCAATTAATTAGAATCCAAAAATAGAACTTATTTTGAATTTACTTTTTCTTGCATCTTTCTATATTGTACTTTTAACCTTTTTAATACTTTGCAAGGTTTTTAAATCATTGAAGATCCTTTTTTCTTTCTGATTTTCAGAATGTATTTCTTCCTGCTTTCTCTTAAAGATACCAGAGGTTCTGTTTCAGTTGCTTTGAAACTAAAACTGAATCTAGAAAACATGGATTATCATTGATTATTTTGTGATTATTACTGAAAATTTTTTCATGCACAAGAAAGAGTTGTTAAAAGTATTGTCCACTTGGGGAGACAAATATGCTAGGTATACAGCTATTCAAACAGCTATCACAATGCAAACACTTATATAACCACCACCAACGTCCAGAAATAGACTATTGCTAATCTCCCAGTTGTCTTCCAGAGCTCGCTACCAAGCACTACTCTGTCTTCTTTCCAAATGTAACCCAGTCCTGATTTCTATCCCTGTAGTTTATTTTTTCTCCTTTTGGAACTGATATAAGTGAAATAGTTTAGTCAATTTTTTTGTGTGTCTGGCTTCTTTCCTGTAACATTTTCCATGTGAGATTCAAACAGGCTATTCCTTACAATGTGCTAAGTCACTTCAGTTGTGTCTGACTCTGTGAACCTTATGGACTATAGCCTACCAGGCTCCTCTGTCCATGGGATTCTCCAGGCAAGAACACTGGACTGGGTTGCCATGCCCTTCTCCAGGGGATCTCCCCAAGCCAGGGATCAAAACTGTGTGTCTTACATCTCCTGCATCATCAGCTGAGTTCCTTACCACTAGCGACACCTGAAAAGCCCAATTCTACGTACCAGTAGTTCACTAATTTATATCATTGCATGAGATTCCACCATATGAATATAACACATCATATACTGTTGATAATGTGTAATTTCAAAGTCAAAATTACTATATTTGAGTAATTTTTAGTTTGGAACTATAAGAATAATGCATCTGTGAACATTCTCATGTGTATATCTTATTGCACATGTACACTCATTTGGAAATTTATTTGTTCAATTATAGAATATGCATCTTAATCTAAATCAGTAAATTTTAAATACTTTTCCAAAGTGGTTACTAAAATCTATACCCCGATCAGAAATAAATGACAGTTCCCATAACTCCATATCTTTATCAACACTTGGTACTTTCTTTCTAGTTTTGGCCAAGTTGGTAGGTGTATAGTACTATCTCTTCGTGCTTTTAATTTGTATTTCACTGATTAACAAGTGAGGGTGAGTGTGTTTTCATATGACTAATTGCCAGTTGAATGTCCTATTTTATGAAATGATTCAGTAAATTATTTGTTCATCTTTCTGTTGAGTGCTCTTCTGTTATCAAAAGGAAGATGATCAGTTAACTTACACCAAATTTGTGATAAATATGGTCCTCTTGAGTGTTTATTCACTGGATGTATGAGAGTAAAGCTCAGAAACAAGATCTGGAATGCAGTAATACCATCGTATGAAATCCAGTCTACAGTCCTAGGTGTTTTCTACAAGCTCAAGGGAACGTGGTACTTTGTCATATCGTGTGGAAGCATTAGTGCCCTAACTCTCCATGGATTATGCAGGAGACTCTTAGGAATATAATGCCATGGCAATCTCTATAACCCTGGGACAATTAGCATCATAATTTGGGACTGTTAATAAGCCAAATTTCAATCAAAATTTATTATTCCATGAGGGTCATCCTTGCCCTAAAGGCAGACAACCAAGTAATAGCTTGTAAAAATGGCATTTTTAAGCTAGATCACATTAAATGTAATTTACAATGAAATCTCTGACATTGGAAATTGGACTTTGTGATTCCATGTGACAAACATTTAAAAAGATGTTACATGGGCTGCAAATATACTCTTAGTTTTATCTTTTAGGCACAAAATGCATCTCAAACCATTAACAGATGGGATTTTATTATGTATCAAAAAGGTCTTCCTAGATGTCACAAACTGAAATTCTTTCCTTGAGCCCTAATAAAGTAATTCAAATTTTATAATCTCAACTAAAGAAAATAAGGATATTCCAATCATTTTAAATTCAAATTAAACTCCCATTACATTAAGCAATCTGTTTCTTTAGAAAGAGCAGCAAATATTTCCAAGGTCCACAGCTCTTTACCTCATGTATCAGTTAGTTACTGCTGTGTAACAACCCACCACCACATTTCAAAGTTTAAACAACAGCCATACTTTTAGTTCGTGATTTTGTTGCTTGAAAACTACACTGAGCTAGGAAATTCTTCTGGTTTCAGGCAGTTTCCCAATTCTGTGGTAAGCTTCAGGTTGCCTGGGGAGGGCTACATGTGCTTCTGATAGTTAATTGATTCTCAATGCATTCTCTTAGCCATTGTGGCTTCTCCCCATATGTGTCTGATTCTCCAGGTGGTCACATGGTATAGACAGAAGATGAGAATAAGCAAAAAAGGGAGGATCTAAGCAAAAGGATGCAAGTATCTTGAGATACAGTCTTAGACTCACACCCTATCACTTCTACCACATTCTATTATCTGCAGAGAGTCACAAGGCCAGCCCAGAGTCAGAATGGGAAGGAATCAGATAGTTACAAAACACAAAACATAAACACAAAGACATTAATACCATCAACAACCTACCTCAACCTACATCATGCTACTTTCCTAGTTCTTGACATATTTGTCTTATTTGCTTAGATTGAGATCACTTCAGGAGCAAACACCAAGCTGTAGGATCTCAGCACTTACTCCTTGCCTAACTTTCATGTGTAGAGACTACAACACTTACTCCAAATTACAAGGCTAATTGAAGGAAATATTACAGATATTTTCATTTGACCAGTTTTTACTGAGCTACTACTATGTACTAGGCAAATCTTTCTAAAGATGACTTTTCTAAATATATGCAGAACCATGGTGGAATTTATTAAAAGGCTCAAAAACACATTTTTAAGCTTTGAGTTTGTATATCTGTCTAAAAGCAGGAAAAAATAATCTTAAATATTGTTAAAATCCTCAGAGCACAGATACTTTAAATTCTGAGACATTCAAAGATGCTTTGTCTCACCACATTAGGTGAGTCTTGAAACATTAGATATCAGTCTTGAAAACCCATGAGAAAATACTAGTGAAAAGATTTGATTTTTATAATATTTTGTTTGCCATCTCCTATCCCGTTAACTTATCTTTATAGAAAAACTTCAAATTAACATAGTCAAATAATAGTGTCAGTCTATGATATACTCCATAAGAAATCCTTTATAAACCCTAGAACTGATTTTGGAATTCAAATATTTAATGCTCAATGAGAGAACTTGTGTTATGATAAACAATGAAATAATATTTTCATAATTAAAATGAACATTGGAAACTTCTAACACATTTAGGGAGAACCAACTATGTAAAAAATCTCCATAGATATATGTTGTAGGGGAGGCTGGACATTTTTCCCAATTGAAAGATTTGTATTCTATTGAGAATAATAGAAGGCACATCACTATAAAAAAAATTAGCAAATAATCAGGAACCTCTGTATGTGTGCAGAATATCTTTTACAAGGAATAACTCACTTCACAAATATTTTCTCCCTAATATTTG
The DNA here is from genome assembly GCF_032405125.1 of Capricornis sumatraensis. Classification (NCBI taxonomy): domain Eukaryota; kingdom Metazoa; phylum Chordata; class Mammalia; order Artiodactyla; family Bovidae; genus Capricornis; species Capricornis sumatraensis. Next base: position 9,315,965 of record NC_091078.1, read on the forward strand.
TACTCCAGGGTTGTTTTTTGTTGGGTTTTGTCTTGTTTTGTTTTGGTTTTTGCTCATTTGTTTGTATGGCAGCATCCATGGACAGGAACATTGTAAAAGACAATCAAATTGATGATAAGAAATTGTACCCCCAAAATACTGCTCAAACTACTCAAAGAGCATGCAGTAAACATTCACTCCACCATAGCTGAAGCATTTTCCAAAGTATTGTATGGTTTTAAAGGATTAAAATACCAGTCTAAAAACTCTTAAGCACAATTTTTGCCTTCTGTATATTCACTCTTAACTCACACTATTGCAAGGAAGCCCTCACTTGGCCTCTTTCTAGCCTACATTGCTTTGCTTCTAACATCACAGTCTTACCTTTCCTCTGAAGCCTTGCCCTACCTCATTAAATGGAAAAGAAAATTATTATTAACTTCAGAGCTTGTAACAGACTTTGGCCTCTTTCACTTCATTATCATTCATTAGCAACACCTCCTCCTCCCATGTTCTTACTGTTCCATGTTTCTCCGTTGCCTTTGGTGTGTTGTCTCTGCTGTTTCCTTGGTTTCTAAAAGCAGAAGTGGCATTTGGTGACCTACCCTGGTGCTGATATTCAGTTACTGCCTCCATTAAAGATGGACTAATTAGAGTAGGCCATGTGTCAGCCCAGAATTAATGAAAGGGAATGCAAGAATCAAAGCAGGGCATTGATTGTCTGGGTGCTGAAATATGAATTCAGCCTCACATTTTGGAAGTCTGGGTTATGATTATTGACCTAGTTATGCATTAGTAATCCTATTGTATCCAAAGTCAGTCACTAGGCCTGTTTTAATCAGTGCTGTGCCAGTGAACGCATGCATATGTGCATTCGTGTAGGTGTTAGAATTTATTTGATTTCTCCTTTGAAAAGAATACTGTGTGAGCAAACATGAGACAAGTTCATTAGTGGAAAGCATCAACAATACTAACATCAAGGGAAAATATCAGATTGCTTACCATCAGACTCTTTATTTTGATTCAATTCATCTGATTAAAAAAAACAACAACACAAAAACTCAAGACTCTTTAATTTACATTAAAGGTCTTTCTAGGAATAGAAATGCTTGGCAAGGGTCCTCCCTGCCATCTCCCCTACATAATTACCACCTACCCTATTTCTACTCTGACCTTTATTTTTTTGTTTTAGTTCATAGAACCTGCCCACTTAATGTCTGGGAACATCTATCAGACACTGAGGAGAGATCTACCCTTTTAGATATGAACTCACTCAAAAGATTAGAGGACATTCACCATGCCCCTCAGATTTCTCAACTTGAATTGCTTATATTCTCTGTCGTGCTGACTGTTCATCCCATGGACCATTAAAGGGCAATGAGCCACATACTGAAATGACTTATATGAAGGAAATGGTCAGTTAACATGTGAAAGATGAAGATATGGAAATTAAAGAAGTCTAAAGATTATATTTTTTTAAGGTGGGAAAGCTGTGTTAGAGCCATGCTACTAAAAATTCAATTTTCATAAGAATCACCTATGGCATTAAAATGCATATTCTGATTCAGTAGTTCCTGAGTGGGACCAGGGATTTTGCATTTTTAGCAAGGTCCTAGCGATTTCCTTGGAAGGAATGATGCTAAAGCTCAAACTTCAGTCCTTTGGCCACCTCATGCGAAGAGTTGACTCATAGGAAAAGACTCTGATGCTGGGAGGGATTGCGGACAGGAGGAAAAGGGGACAACAGAGGATGAGATGGCTGGATGGCATCACTGACTCAATGGACGTGACTCTGAGTGAACTCCAGGAGTTGGTGATGGACAGAGAGGGCTGGCGTGCTGCGATTCATGGGGTCGCAGAGTTGGACACGACTGAGCAACTGAACTGAATTGAACTGAGGTAATCTACAAACACTTTGAGTGGCAAGATGCTAAAGTGATGTTTTGGGGATTTGGTCAAACAAATCAACATATCTATTTCTTCCCCTGTATTCTCCATGTTTTTTTTTGTAAAGAGACATTATACTTCCAAACAAAGAATTAAAGTATTGCAATCACTCCCCAACCCTGAGGGTGAGGTTCTTAAAATTTTAAATTTTAATAAATAATAGGGGAATTTAAGAACTTATGGTGGGGTGTAGAGAGGAAGGTGGAAATTCACCATATGAAGATATTTATCATTATAATTTTTTACATATGTAAAAAGAATAGCAAATAAAAAGAAAATAAATTGCATCCACTCTTCTTAATTAGTAATAATGACCTCTATTAAAAAAGTTCTACTTATCTTTATCTAAGGATGACTTCCTGTGACTTTGATAAGTTCTAAAATTGATGTGATGGAAATGGTGTTTCTAAGGAAGGAAGACAGGAACATGAAATGTTTTCAGGGAAAAAATATTTAAGCAACTCTCTTTTTCTCTAATTCATGGATCTGCAAGCTCTTTGAAAGCCCAATCCTTCTTCATCCCTCTAAACGAAAGGCACATACATCCTTCAAAGCCCGCTTTGTACCTCTTTGCTGATTGTGTCAACAAACTCAAGGTTTGGTTAGAACTTGCTAAGGCTGCTTTTGCACTTTCATAAAATAATGTCCTTGAGTACCGGTTTATAATGAACTCATCTTCACAGAAAAGTTTGCTTCCTTAGGGGATGTTCTGCATCAGGCAGGCTGATAGGCAAAAAGAAGTTCTTGCGATGATGCAGCTACAGTCGGATATCCTGCGCCCTTGCTGCCTGTAATGGGAGCGTCACATCTTCTATTGTCCAAGTCTGGATATTTTCAAGTTCCTATTAGTGAGGAGAACTGACTTCTGCTTTCAGCTGATCATCATTTCTTCAAATATTATTTTCTGCTCATTCTTTCTTTTTTCTTCTCATTCTTTCTTTCTTCTCCTCTCCTTTCTGAACCAAATATACGTGTATGCTAGAACATCTAACATTGACCCAAAAGTACCCAAATCTTTGCCATTTTCATTCAATCATTTTGGTTCTCTTTCAGATTGAGTAGTTTTTAATGATCTATCTTCACATTCATGCATTTATTCTCCTATCACCTTTATTCTGCTAAGCCCAACTAGGGAATCGCTAATTCAGATACTGCATTTTTCAGATATAGAAATTACATTTAGTTCTTTTTATACAGTTTGTATTTCTTTGATTCAGTCTGAATATGTTTTCCTTTACATCACTGAGAATAGCTTAACAGCAACTTTAAAATCCTTTTCTGCTGATTCCATCTGGGTCATCTCACACTTGGATTCTTTTCAATGGTTTTCCCCCCTGTCTCTCTGGACTGGTTTACATTTTCCTGCTTCTTTGTAATTATGGGTCACATCCTAGACATTGGTAATGCTATGTTGCAGAGACTCAGGATTCTGGCAAATTTCTCCCCCCCCCCCCAAAAAAAAATGTCTTTTGTTTGCTCATTCAGATTAACAGGTAATTAATTTCTATAGACCCAAACTGCAAACATCTCTTCAACATCAGCTCAAATCTCATTTCAGTTCTTTATTCTTAACTTGGTTACTTGCAACCTACCCCAGCAACTGAGATCATGTGTTAGCCCAAGTTGGGCAGAGAAAGCAGAATTTCTTCCTCTGTCTTTATCTCCTTCTCCCAGTCTTCACTTTCTTGCTGCTATGTTGCTCTAATTCCTATCCTCCAGAAAGACTGCTGGGGTTTGAGCTACCCTATGCTGCACCAAACTTGGACAACTTTCAGGCAAAAAGCTACAAAAACAGGGAAATTGCCCTGTGACATTCCCTCTTTCCAAATGTTGACTTCCCTTCAGAAACTTCCACTTTTGTCTGTCTTCAGATGCCTTCAGGAAGTTGACTTTTAATGTCTTCCTCTCTTTTATAATTTTGTCTACATCAGTAGGAAGGTTGATCTTTAAGAGCTTACTCAGCCATATCAGAACTTCAATTTACTATATACTTAGATCTACTTGTTACACAAATCTATCCTTAATAATACAGGACTTGGTGCTTTCAAAATAATACACAAAACATTTAGCTTTGGCTTAGTGGTTGGACACAGATATTGCAAGTTGGAGATCTGGTAATTCTTTGTACACTTTTGCATAAATAGGAAGGTTGGCAGCATAAGCATGGTGAGCCTGTTGATGTAAACTCTAGAGAAAGTGGTTGCTAAAAGTAGAACGTCAATGTATGTTGAAGATAACAGCCAGGTTAGGAAAATTCTCACAAGAAAGGGGGGAGGAGGATAAACTTACACAAAATTTGTCCCAAACTGAATCATTTATAAGAAACAACTTTGAAGTGGGGTGACCATATAATTTATCATCCAAACCAGATTGTGTTCGTGAGTGAAAGTGAAGTCACTCAGTCATGTCTGACTTTTTGTGACCCCATGGACTGTAGCCAAACAGGCTCTTCTGCCTATAGGATTTTCCAGGCAAGAGTACTGGAGTGGGGTGCCATTTCCTTCTCCAGGAGATCTTGCCAACCCAGGGATTGAACCCAGGTCTCCTGCATTGTAAGCAGACGCTTTACCATCTGAGCCACCGGGGAAGTCCTGTTTGTGAGTGAAAGGAAATGTTATTAATAACGGGGACAACAGGAATAAACAGGCAATATCTAGTATACACTGGTCACTGACTCTGAAGAGAAAGTCCTAGAAAGAAAAAATTGTAGTATCAATCCCTTTCCTAACATTTCTCATTGATGTTCTTCTGTCAAAATGGGAGGCAGTCCAGTAGTAAAAACCAGATTAAGAGGATAGTCTTCTGACCCAACCTACATTTTTCTGTCTTCATGGCAAGAGGATAAGCAGTCCATAGAGGACATTAATTCTATTTTAAGTGAGCCGTCAGGCTTAATAATCATGTCCACATAAAATCTTAAACTTTGATTTTTTACATGTGGAATTGACTAAAAGCAGATATGCCAAATGTGGGCTAAATTTTGAGAGATTATGCTAGTAGTCATGAATGTAGGCAACAAAAATACTATGTTTTTTCTACTGTAATGAAAACAGTTGAGTCTGTAAGCCTATACAAGGTTATTCTTTCATGGAATTTATGATTTGATTTTATTTATTTGTTTTATACTTTTATTTTCAGGTTTGATTAAACAAAATTATCATTCTGGGCTAAATTCAATTAGTGAAAAGGTGGATTTTCTTTTTTGGTGAAAGATAAGCCCTGAGGACAATATAGATCTGTTTTATCACAGATTTTATCCCTTCTGTCTCTGAAAACCTTATTTCCTTTCTCAACTTCTTGCACGTTTGAGGATAACGAAGACAATGCTAGAATTTGTTTACATTAAAATTTATTAGTTTATTTATTGCCTGACCTATGACATAGTTATTCTTTTATAATTATATAATTTCCAATAGGCAGTTAAAACATTTAATATTTTCTTTGCCGATACAATTTAATCAATACTTCTAGAACTTAAGAAAATAAGCCTACTATCACTGTACCATATTCATCTCTATATACTTTGGGATACTGAATAAAATTCTTTGAAAGTTTAAAAGAGTAGAGATTGGTCACATTGTAGTAGCTTGCTTTAATAGAATTCTCTACTTGGTGAGCTGCACAAATAAGACCCAAGTTATATAAGTCGTTACTCCAAATAAATTTACAGAAGATTTGAAATAAACCAATGCTTTCCATTCCAAATAACCATCTTTCCTTCATTCACCTGAGACAGAGTACAGGAAAGGGACAATCTCATCCTCATAGATTGTCTGGACATAAAAAATTTCCACAATGTTTGTTCTCATTGATTTTGTACACTTACCGCTTAGAAGGCAGGAGACAGGAGGAGAAGGGGACAACAGAGGATGAGATGGTTGGATGGCATCACTGACTCAATGGACATGAGTCTGAGCAAGCTCTGGGAGTTGGTGATGGACAGGGAAGCCCGGTGTGCTGCAGTCCATGGGGTCACACAGAGTCCGACACGACTGAGCAACTGAACTGCCTGCCTGACCACTTAGAAAGGCAGAGCACAGGCAAAGGTTCCCTTTAAAAACAGACTGAAATACCACTGCCTGACTTGCAAGCTCAGCCAATGTAATTCTTTCTGAGAATTTGGTGTTAATTTTTCTTTTAGTACAAATTCCCTCTAACTCATAATTATATAGTAACAGATGATACTTCCTACTAATCCATGAATACAATATTACCAGTCTTTATAAAGAAGAAAACAATTTAATCTCCTCATGGGAAACATACCTGTGGTGACCCAAGGATGAAAGAGCAAATAATACCAAGGATGGTCTTGGAATCCAGGAATGGAAAAATTGGACTCATACTGTCCTTCCCTCCCCCATGTTGTAACTATTAACAGATTTCAAGTCTTCCTGAGCAGTATAACCTGTCTCCCCTCCTACTCCATAGGAGGAAGGTTTTTGCCTTACTCTTCCCTCCACCCAGTGTACATGCCTCATCCATCAGCAAATGACCCACAAGACCCCTATCCCACTCCTTGTAGCCTGGGTATAAAAGTGGACCAAAGACCCCTGTTCAGTGTTGGTTTTCCCTTGAGCTGGCCCATTATTCTAACAGTGTCTCCCATTCTAATAAACTTTATTGCCCTCTCATTCCGTCTCATGTCTGGAAATTCATTTCCAACCCGCACCTGGACCATGACAATACTGGAAACTATAATATAGAATATCTAACAATTTAGATTGAATTTTATAAAATAATTGACAACAGCAATGGAAGATAAAACACTGACAAATAGAAGTCTTTGAGTTTTTCTTTTCCATAAAATTCTTATGTAATTATTTTCACAGGTACTATAGCCACTCTTTATCTTTCCCTACAAGCAGATTTAAAATTGAGCTAAATTTTAAGGCTTTTAAACATATTTATAAAGCCTAACTTACAAAAGATAATAGACAAAGTCAATGCGTGTAGCCAAATTAGTTTCCAGAAAAGTCATAAGACTTTTGAAATCAACCTTAAATTTTTGTGAGTCCATATTTTTATATTGTCAGAGTTCCACAAGAATTTAGTTACAAAAAAAACTTATTATTAGCATATGTGTTAGACTGTGCTTTCATATGCAAATTCCCTTTAGAGATCACTGACTTTACAGTTGGCCCTTTAGTATCAGAGGTTCCTCATTCATAGATAACAGATTTTCTATTGTACTGCTAAACCATTTCACATAAGAGACTTGAGTGTCTATGGATTTTGGTATCCAATAGGATCTTAGGCTTCCCAGGTGGCACTAGTGGTAAAGAACCCACCTGACAATGCAGGAGATAAGAGACACGGGTTTGATCCCTGGATCAGGAAGATCCCCTAGAGGAAGAAATGGCAAAAGGTACCCACGCCAGAACCTTTGCCTAGAGAATCCCATGGACAGAGGAGCCTAGAGAGCTACAGTCCATGGGATCGCACAGAGTCAGACTTGACCAAAGATATTTAGCACATAGGATCTTGGAACCAATCTCCCCACAGGTACTCAGGAACAACTGTAAGAATGATTTGCAGTCTATTTTAGCCTGTGCCCAGAATTTTGCCCCTAATTCTGAGCTCCAGACTTCTGTATCCAACTGTATACCCTGCATCTCTTTTTTGATGTCTGGTAGCCATTTCAAATTCAAACTACCACAAATAAAATTCTTAGTTACCTTTCTGTTGTTGTTCATTTGCTAACTCTTTGCAACCCTATGAACTGCAGCATACCAGGCTTGCCTGTCCTTCACCATCTCTCTCAGTTTTCTCTAACTCGTATCCATTGAGTCAGTGATGCCATCCAACTATCTCATCCTCTGTCGCCCTCTTCTCTTCTTGCCCTCAATCTTTCCCAGCATCAGGGTCTTTTCCAATAATTACCCTCATAATGAACCTGAAACTGCCCCATTACCAGTATCTCCCACTATTGCAATGTTTAGCTAATCTTTTTAGTTCAAACTTTCAAAATATACATGATCCTGCTCTCCACTCCCTGGAGAAGGCACTATCAACCCACTCCAGTATTCTTGCCTGGAAGATCCCATGGGCAGAGGAGTCTGGAGGGCCACAGTCCATGGGGTTACAAAGAGTCAGACATGACTGAGTGACTAACGCTGTAACACTGCTCTCCACTACTCTCATTTTAAGCCAAGCCACCATCATCTCTCAACTGAAGCAGTGCGTTGCCTGATAACTGTTCTTGCTGTTTTCATGCCTACATACCTATTATCAACTTTCCTTAAAGCAATCAAAGTAAACAATTTAAAATCCTGACATACAAAAAAAATTCCAATATCCTCACCATGATCTACAAATATCACACCTTGTATTCCCCGAATATTTGAGACTGTTTGCTGGGTAAATTTTTTGTGGCTGCTTTATAGACAGGGGTGGATCTCCAAACAACATTTCTTCTGACACTGAGAGTGATGAACTACGCATACACACACCAAGAAGATATGAAAATATTCTACCTGGGGACAACAGAGCAGGCCCTCTCAATCTGTTTCAAAAATGACTTGAGAGAGAAAGGAAGGAAGCTGGTGGGTTTTCACAGTGGCTAGGGCTTGGGGCTGGACTGAAAGTTCACAGATGTAGTCAGGGGCTTGTGTAGTTAGAAAGAGGTTCCAACTGTTATACTGTTCTCTCTGCCTAAAACACTCCCACATCTGAAAATGCAGAGCATAGGATTTTGCCAGGCACATGGAATGATGGAAATAGGCAATGAGTGGAACATATTTGCCGGAGCATATCATAATAGTGGACCATGGAACCCAGGTAAATAGCAGTAAAAGGAAAGCAGAAGATTTTAGAAGATCATAAGAAAGTGGTGGGGCTGGTGCATGGGGATCACCCACAGAGATGTTATGGGGAGGGAGGTGGAAGGGGGTTTCATGTTTGGGAACACATGTAAGAATTAAAGATTTTAAAATTTAATAAAAAAATAAATAAATAAAAAAAAATAAAATAAAAAAAATAAAAATAAAAATGAGACAACTGAAAAAAATAAATAAATAAATAAATAGAGTTCCCTGTGGGAAAAAAAAAAAAAGAAAGTGGCCTCATTGATTGGAGGTCTCACAGAGGCCGAAGTAGAGGGTATATGAACACATAATATGGAAGAATAGAAATATATTTCTAGGGAAAGGCCTCAGAGTGGCTGAAATGCAAAGAAATTTTGAAGGAGTTGAGGAGACCAAGGTTCAAAGAATTAAACCAGATTGGTATATCTTTCTTCTTCTTGGATGATACAAACCCTGAAAATAAAGGCAAAAGTTGGGGTAGAGAGAAATACTGTGGATAAGACATTAATTGACAATTAAATTAATTATCTATTAGTTAATAGATAATTAATAAAATAGATACTGCAGTAGAAGAAAAGGAGACTGCTTTAGACAGATGGTTTGTCCTTCAATCTAGTTGTTATTGCCACTGCCTGTGTGTGAATGCTCAGTCATGTCTGATTCTTTTCAACTCCATGGACTATAGCCCACCAGGCTCCTCTGTCCATGGAATTTTCCAGACAAGATTACTGGGGTGAGTTGCCATTTCATACTCCAGGGATCTTCCTGACCCAAGGATCAGACCACTAAAAATCTCTAAGTCATATTCAAAAACTGTTGATGGACTCAACTGGAGTGAATTTTTTAAGAAATCAGCAAAGACTAGTGGGCATATTACAGGGGAACTATATACATTTTAAGACAAGCTTTTAAATGCTGTAATATATTATCATCACATTGCAGAGGTACTAATCATTACTGCTGGGGCTCGGCTTCTATGAGAAGATGAGAAAAGGAGAATCAATTTATAATAAAGGGACTGAAGCCCAGTGATTAAAGAGACCTGGAAAAATTCATTCTGGTAGCAAAGGCTCAAAGGAAAAAAAATATCATTTCTGCCTTTAAGTTTCTCTGACAGCTCTGACTGCTTTCTTCCTGCCCACAACAATCAAAAATTATAATCTGCCAGCTATGAGTCATATAAACACCAACAAAAATCACAGTTTTGCCTGTATTTTAATTTTATTTGTTATATAAGTATTATTCCTATTAAATAATATCCCTAACAATGTATTTATTATTACGGATATACATCCAAAAAAATACATCACTTCTCGGCCTTTAGGTTAAGAGGAAGTGTAGTACCTGGGGTTTCCCAGGTGGCGCTAGTGGTAAAGAACCTGCCTGCCCACGCAGGAGACACAAGAGATGCAGGTCCCTTCCCTGGGTCGGGAAGATCCCCTGGAGGAGAGCGCAACAACCCACTCCAGTACTCTTGCCTGGAGAATCCTATAGACAGAGGAGGCTGGGAGGCTACAGTCCACAGAGTCCCAAAGAGTCGGGCACGACTGAAGTGACTTACACACACACATAGCATAGCACATACCCAAAAAATGAAGACACTAATTTGCAAAGATATATGCACCCCGGTATTCACAGTGAATTATTTACAATAGTCAAGATATGGAAGCAACTTGTATCCGTTAAGAGCTGAATGGGTAAAGAAGAAGTGGCATATATACAATTATTCAGTGGAGTATTAGCCTTGAAAAGAATGAAACTCTGCCATTTGCAACAACATGGATGGGCCTGGAGGGCATTAAGCTTTAGTGAAATGAGTCAGACAGAGAGCAATAAATACTGTATGATATAACTGGTATGCGGAATCTAAAAAAAAAAACAAAGTAGTGAATATAACAAACAAGAAACAGACTCACAGATGCAAAGAGCAAACTAGTGGTTATCAATGGGAGAGGGGATGGGGAGGGGAAAAAGGGGTGAGGGATTGTGAGGTACAAACTACCATCACAAAATAAGTGAGTTACAATGGCATATTGTAAGCACAAGAAATATAGCCAATATTTTATAACTTTAAATGGAGTATAATCTATAAAAACATTGAATCACTATGTCATATATCTGAAACTAGTATAAAACTATATAGCAGTATAAAACTATACTTTAAGTAAATAAACAAATACATAAATAATAATAATAAGTGAACAGTGTGCTTGTAACTGGCATATAGTACAGTAGCTGGTGTTTAGAGGCCCACAGTAAATATTCCACACCCAAGATATTTTCTCTTATTAACACTTGCATTTCCTATGCCTAACTAAATCCTGGCATAGAGCAGATATTCAGTAAAACTAATAAATTTTTTTAAAAAATTATGAACAATGTAACCTACAGGCATTTACTCATATACCCAACCTCTCGTCTAACCTGCACAGATTATCAACAAGCCCATGTCAAACAACACATTTGACTCCCCAGTAAAAAATTTCAGTTATGGGCCACTGAGCTCCAATGGGAGAAATAAAAAGGCTTATCATCATCTAAACATGATTTCCTTCAGTCGACTCCTCAAAAGATAAACTTTAGGCCTCTCCGGAAAGAAACTCTCCTAAAAGATCTGCAATATGATGGGAAAATTTACACATGGCTTGGGTAATGCTTTAGCTCTCAGCTCAAAAGACCGAAATTTCAAATCCCAGGTATTCCCCTTAGACATATAAATACGGCTTTTCTATCCATTAGAGAAACAAAAGAGGAAAAAGGTGAACTCTAAATTGAGTCTATTTAATGGGCTGCCACCTACAAACACTGAGTGAAAAAGCAAACTCGTACAAGTCAGTACTGAATGAGTGGAGAGCAGCAGCTGGTAAAAGATTAAAAGCAATTTTCGTGAGATTTATAGTGAGCTAGTGAACTACAACATAACGGAGCCTGAAAGTGAAGTTAAACCAGGCCGTACATCAATGAAGATTTTGTTTTCAGCAGCTTTGAACTTTAAGATGATTAACAAGACAAGAAGTGTGGATTCCAGGGGCTCTTTGAAATACTCTAGGGCAGACAAAGTTATGAACAAGCAGCAGACGGGAACAGTTAAAACTGGAGTGGGAGTGGGAACCCGAGAGTTCAGTGTCAATGTGTTTTGGAGAAACTGATTCGATTACAAAGCCAATGGGCATGACTTGAGTGTTTGTCTCATCGCCAGGCCTGCCCCTACCCTTTTCAGGCCTCCTGCCCAGTCTACCGGAGAAGGCAATGGCAACCCACTCTAGTGTTCTTGCCTGGAGAATCCCAGGGACTGGGGAGCCTGGTGGGCTGCCATCTCTGGGGTCACACAGAGTCGGACACGACTGAAGTGACTTAGCAGCAGCAGCAGCCCAGTCTACAGAATCAAACCTAACCCAAACCCTTCTGCACTATTCCCTCTGACCCAGCCTGGCTAACAGTGCTTATGCCTTGCCCTGGTTTACACACATGAACCTCAGCCATACTGCAGCAGTCCACAGCAGTAACTTCCTGGATGCCAATTTCCTGACTGTTACTAGGTTCAGTCGTTTTGTTAGGACATGCCATTTTACTGAAATAAGACTTCATAATGCTCACATGGATGGACCTAGAGAGTGTCATACTGGGTGAGTAAGTCAGACAGAGGAGAAATACTGTATGACATCCCTTATATGTGGCATCTGAAAAGAAATGATACAAATGAACTTATGTACAAAAGAGAAACAGACTCACAGACTTTGAGACCTAGCTTAGTCGGGGGGAAGGGTGGCAGCAGGGATAGTTAGGGAGTTTGAAATGCACAGTTACACATGGCTATGTTTAAAATGGATAACCAACAAGGATTTACTGTATAGCACATGGAACTCTGCTCAATGTTATATGGCAACCTGGATGAAGGGGGTTTGGGGAAGAATGGATACATGTATATATATGGCTGAGTCCCTTCTCTGTTCACATGAAACTATCACATTGCTTATTAATTGGCTATATCCCAGTAAAAAAAAAAATTAAAATTAAAAAAAAATTAGGAAAAACTAAAAATATACCCCAGGTAATTTTTTAAAATGAGAATTCCTAATGCTCAACTTGGGCTGTTTTCAGATGGGAGGCTCTGCCTGATGAGCAGACTTCCTCCAAGCATATCCCCTGGGTCTATTTTCCTTTTGCTCATCTGACTTTTGTGAAGGGGGTTCTATTTCTTTATTTTTCCTATGCTCCTTTTCCTCCTTCCCAACTACAGTTTGCCCGGAACTCTGGGGTATAAAGCAGCATGCTAATTCTGGCCCAGACCTGCATCAAATTGCCTGTATATTCATTACTGCAAACATTATAGATGGTGTTCAGATATCCTGTATCATTTCATGGCTTCCTGTATTTCATTCTGGCAGCTAAATGTATAACCCACATATAGAAACACTAGCCTATAAATACAATGGTCAGGCCAAACAAGCTGGGTGATTCATAGTGAGAAAAAAATATTTCTCTTTTCTTAATCAAAGAAAACCATCCTTACAGTATTCTAATACAAGCTTCTCTGTGTTCTCATGGAGCCCCACCTAGTCCTATGCTCCTTCTTTTCTAAATTCTGAAGTGTCTCACTTCTGCCCTCTGAAGTTCCAACTATCTCCAAGAACCATACTCTGAAATAGGAACAAAGTAAACTCATCCTGAAGTCCCTGGACCTTTTCTTTGTGCAGAGTCAATGCACTCAGAATCACTCAGCCTGTTGGGGCTGGATGTACATATTTCTTCAGACCTGGAATGGGGAGAGAAAATCTACTCAGATTTTTTCCTTTTGCTTTTGGTTAAGAATAACTTTTATTTTATTTTTAAATGGAGTATAGTTGATTTACAACATTGTGTTTCAGGTGTACGGCAAGGTGAATCAGCTGCACATAAAGATATAGCCACTCTTCTGTAGATTCTTTTCCCATATAGGCCATCACAGAGATATGAGTAGAGTTCCCTGTGCTGTAGAACAGGTCCTGATTAGTTATTTACATATAGTAGTATGTACATGTCAATCTCAATCCCCCATTTGTCCCTCACCACAGATATCTTCTTAATTCAGTCTGCTTCTAACGATGCCAAGAGAATGAAAGATGGGATTTACCTAGTTAGTAGCTATCCATAGACACCCTATGTGCCCCTGCCTCAAAGGCACCATCTCTCACTGTTCAGGATCCCTGAATCAATCTTTTCCACAGCACACCTTTTATAAATGCGAGCTCTCTGGAACACCTCCATCAGAATCAGCTGAGAGACTGTTAGATTACCCCACACTGATTGATTCAGACACTCTAGATCTGATCTTCACACCTCTGCATTGATCATAAGATCTCCAGGCAACTCTGATGTTTACAGCCACTTCCTTGATACTTCAGGAGGAACCACAGCTGAGTGTCCTGAAGCATAGGGTTGTCATCAAGTGCTAATTTCAGTCAGAAAGCTAGGGTACAATTGTCCATATTTTGGACCTTCAAGAACCTAAACAGTAGTTTGAGAAGCCTCCTAAAGTATGACAGCTAGAGCCTTACCTGGGTGGCTAATGGGGACATGTACTGAGAGTGGACAGGTAGATCCAAACCTTAGCGTGGATTCTTCGTAGTGATGGAATTGCCACATAGAGAATTCTTAGGCAGTTGGGGTGCTCCCCCAAGTGAACAGGAAGTTGTCTTTTTATGGAGTTAGCCTGTGCCCTTTGACAAGCATGTACATACCTGTAAGGACTAACCTTGATTCCCAAATATATACCAGTTGACATGTCCAGCCAGTCCAATATTCTGTGCTGAGTGTAAACTGGCTTCCCAAAAGTTTGACCCATGTTTTGAATCAGAAACTCTCAAGAGTCGCCATATTGAGGTCATTCGGCACTTTTGGAGATCCAGAGGCCCCTTTCCACCAGATTTGCTGGAGAAAGAATTCTATACTGACTTCACTCTTTTGAGCCAAGAATCCCATCTATGTACACACCAGACAGATGCTGATAGTGATGTCTTTTGCACTGGAGTCTGAGAGGTCTCAGAACTAACTAGGAGCACTGGGTTCTACTGGGGATAGGCCAGCTTTCATGGAATTTCAGGTAATTCTGGGAGGGAGAACATTTTCTATGTGGAATGATTGACCAAGAGCTTGTTGAAATCCTGACGCAAAGAAGTTTTCCTTGCTCGTGGAAGGGATAGGACTGTGCCAATGGTTATGTCACTAAGGAAATAAGATAGTAAGGACAGTAGATATTCCTTTCCAAAAAGCTAGGCAAGTCAGGAAAGAGCCATGCAGAGCTTTTTCTATTGTCATAGTAGACAGAAAGGAAGCCTATGTGATGAAACAATCTCTCTGGAATAACGTGGCCCATGGAGAGAGATCTGACATCATAAAGGATGGGAAGGATAGATAATAAAAGTGAAGAATATCTGAGGGTTTCATGGTCTATCTATTTTCTGAGCCTCAAAAGCACAATACTGGCATTTCACGCATGGGAGTAGAAAGAATGGCATTTCATGCATTGTAGACCACACCCAGTAAGTAGTTAGAGAGTGTAAAAGACCTAAAAGTCAGCCCAAGATTTTTGAAAATTGAAAGAAGCTTGTTCTTCATCTGTTTGGCAATAATTTGGGAAAACTCTTGCAGCTAAACGTACAGTGAGGCTTAAGAATGGAATGGTGTTGGAGCAAATGAGGTGGGAGACAAGAGAAAGGTTGAAGGAAACCAGAGGGAACGTTTTGGTGACAGCAAATTTACAGGGCAGGATAGAAATGAAGTCCGTGTATCTACGTGTCTTAGAAGAAGGTTTTTTCAGTGTCAAGGGAACCAACAATTAAATGTGAATACGGGAAGAGCAAGACAGATAAGTCAATAATTCCAAATAATGTGAGCTACAGAGAAGAGTGGATTAGTAATGTGCACTAATCCAGTAATGTCCACTAATTCACTAATCCACATTTATTTACTCTTTTGTAAAAGCAAATGAGTCCTAGTATATACCAGGTAAAGGCCTTGAAGCTGAATGTATGGGATGGAGTTGGGGGGGGGGGGGGCAGGAGGAAACTATATAACATATATATATATAATATGCGTATAATCCCTATTCTCATTGTACTAATCTAACCTATCCAAAAGTAAGTAAATAATTAAATTTTGCTTTCTAGAGCTTTTTAATATTCAAACACTATATCTTTTTAAAAATTAATTACCAAATAGTCATAATTCAAAGATTATTGTTTAAATCAAGGGTCAGCAACCTATGGCCCACCAACTCTTTGTAATTAAATGTCCACTGATGCATAGTCATGCCCAATTTTATTTCCTGTTTAGGGTTGCATTTGTAAAACAATGGCGGAGTTGGATAGTTATAATAGAGACCAAACTGCCTGCAAAGTCCAATAAACCTACTATCTGAACCTTTACAGGAAACATTTGCCCATCGCTTATCTAAATCACTCTCACAGATGTGTCTACAATTAAACCTGACATGTGTGTCAGGCTCGAGACAGCCTTCTTCCACCACCTCCTGCCCAGACTCCAACTTTTCTACCTTACCGCTACTCTAGCACCTGGGCAGGAGGTGGAGGCAGCGGCCTCCCTCTACTCCTGACTATTTAGTCAGACACAATTACACTAATTTCTGGAAAAAAAAAAAAAATCTAAAATGTTTTTTAAAGTCAATACTGAGAGGAAATATAGGAAATAGCCAAAGTAACATTAAAAAAAAGTTGCAAAGCTTAAGATAGCCTGTATCTTTCTCAAATAACATGTATTTAACCTTGTAATAATGTCAAACACCAATGGAGACTTTGGATTTGATCATTCTGAAAACACGGAACCTGAATTATCTCTAATCACTATAAAATACTCAGATGAATAGAAAAAAATATGAAAGAAATGGACAGCAGCCCTAAATTTAGGGAAAGACCCCACTCATGTGAGAAATGTTGTGAGATATTTTCCTAGATTAAAAAACAAAAAAACAAGGAAAATTGTAACTACAACAAAACTCAAGAAACAACTTTCTTTTAGAAAAAATTAATGTGGGGCTCTGTCACAGAGGATAAGTAGATACCACCCAAGAATTATATTTGGTGATGTGGAAGACCACAGAAACTGGATCCAACTCCATGGCATATCTCTGCGTTACTAAAAATAAAGAACCCTGAGAAAGAGAGTTGATGGTGTGCACATCCCCCAAAGGAGCCTGGTGCCTGTATCAAAGATGCCAAGCTATTCTTTAACTTGTTCCTTGCAATAAAGAAGAAAATAGGAAACTGATTATATATATATATTAGAGAGAGAGTGAGTGAAATTATCTGCTGATATCAAATAAACTCATCTTTGAGGGAGAAATATCTAGCAGTCTATTTATTTCAGGTCAGCACAGAATGAGTTCACAAGACTACAGCATGCACTTGAGAAGTCATCCATCATTAGGGCTTAAAATTTAAATGCCATGCATGCCTGGTAGAAGCTCTCAGGTCACAGGCACAGAGGGTGGGGCTTTGCTCCCAGGCCTGAGGGTCAGCCTATCCTGGCTGGAGGAAAACAGGAGGGTCATCTCAGTGTGCGCTGACCCTGGAGATCAAAGCTGGGATGGAGGGTGCCCTCAGGAAAGCACAGTTCTGCTCTCAGCCATCGGAGATAAGATGGACAAGCATTCTGAACGTACACAGCACACTCGGTATAGGACGGTCCTGCTGCCTATATTGACTTTGTCAAGGTGCCCTACATATCCTGTCATCAGGGTTTTTTTTTTTTTTTTCAATAAATTAAAAATATCAAAAATTAGCGATTCTTTTCTGCCAGAGATTTTTGGCCCTTAACTCACTTAAATACCAAGACTACCTGAAAATCAAGCCTCTACAAATCTGAGCAATCCCTTTAATTTCTTTTCTGCAGATTTGACTAAAATTGTAAATGTTGGTCACTAAGCCATATCTGACATTTTGCCCACCAGGCTTCTCTGTCCATGGAATTCTTCAATCTAGAATAATGGAGTGGGTAGCCATTCCATTCTCCAGAGAATCTTCCCACCCCAGGGATTGAACTCAGGCTTCCTGCTTTGCAGACAGATTCTTTGCCATCTAAGCTGCCAGGTTTGGCTAGGGGATGACCAAGAAGGGAGTTGCGGGAAACGGAAAGGAGTGAGGTGGAGAATTGATGGTACTTGTTTGTTATATTCAAGCAAAGAACAAGATTCTTCTCTGGTCAAAGTCCTAAGTCCTACTTAGCAACTGCTATCAGAGAGAACATAGGACCAGTATACTTGTTCTGAAATCAGTCATTTCTGGTAGCGAGTATCTGCAAGGTTAGCCAGCCAGAGACAGTTCTACAATTCTCAACAGTTCCAAACTTCTAGGCCTCTCTCCAATGGCCACATTCATGAAAGCCAGACTGTGAACAGTAGCCTCAATCCAGTGACCACACTACGCAGGTGGAAATCCATCAACCCTTCAACACTGTTGCTTTTCTGTAAATCAACCAACACTTGAAACTTTGGCTTCCCCAAAATCTTCTATCAAATCAACCTTCATTTTGTTGAGGAAGATTATGCCTGACTACTGCAGCTCTCCCTTGCAGACACTAAGGAAGTTCACCTTGTTTCACATCAGATGTCTAATTTTTGTTCACAAATTTTCAATTCTTTCAGTATCGACATTTGTTGACTGTTAGATACAAATTTGGATTTATGAGTAGATATATTCTGTAGAAGAAATGAGATTAGCTATCTTTTCAATTCTGAGTCACTATCACCCATTCTTTGTGTGTATTTAAATCCCCAAATGCCAAAATATAGGTGTAAATTTTATGATGAATTTTCTGAGGAATGATCATTTATTAAATGAAGGAGATGGCATTTTATAGTTATTTGAATAGTGAAAGTGAAAGTCACTCAGTCATGTCTGACTCTTTGTGACTCCATGGACTGTAGCATGCCAGACTCCCGTCCACGGAGTTCTCCAGGCAAGAACACTAAAGTGGGTTGCCATTCCATTCCTCACGGGATCTTCCTAACCCAGGGATCAAACCCGGTCTCTTGCATTGCAGGCAGATTCTTTACAATCTGAGCCACGAGGGAAGCCTCTTTGAGTAGTACATAATTGTTATTCAGTATGGAAAACTGAAAGTCAGTTATAAGCCAGCATATACTAACAGCTAAGCATAAGAGATTATGATTTCTTCAACTACTACCAAAGGCAGTGACAAAACAATGAATTTTTTGAGTAAGAGAAATTCAGATAAAGATAATCACAGTAGAAATTATAATGCCTTCCCATGCTGTATATCATTATCAGTCTTTCAGCTCAAACAACTGTTTGAACATACCGCTACCATAAGTATATTTGGATTTCAAAATTGCAAATAATTTTTTGAGTGCCAGGACAAAATCTACTGTAATAATAAAAAACAAAACAGCTCCTTTTACTATTATAGTGATTATCAATGATCTAAATGTCTCACCTTTTTATGATAAAGCCATGATTGCAAGTAATCACAATGCAAAAATTTTTTTACATTGCCTGTGCAATAGTTTTTTCATGAAAAGAGCTGATTTATTAGGCTCAGTCACTCAGTTGTGCCCGGCTCTTTGTGACCCCATGAATCGCAGCACACCAAGGCTCCCTGTCTATCACCAACTACCGGAGTTCACCCAAACCCATGTCCATCAAGTAGGTGATGCCATCCAGCCATCTCATCCTCTGTCATCCCCTTCTCCTCCTGCCCCTAATCCCTCCCAGCATCAGAGTCTTTTACAATGAGTCAATTCTTCGCATGAGGTGGCCAAAGTATTGAGGTTTCAGCTTTAGCATCAGTCCTTCAAAAGAACACCCAGGGCTGATCTCTTTTAGAATAGACTGGTTGGATCTCCTTGCAGTCCAAGGGACTCTCAAGAGTCTTCTCCAACACCACAGCTCAAAAGCATCAATTCTTTGGCACTCAGCTTTCTTCACAGTCCAACTCTCACATCCATACATGACCACTGGAAAAACCATAGCCTTGACTAGACAGACCTTTGTTGGCAAAGTAATGTCTCTGCTTTTTAATATGCTATCTACGTTGGTCATAACTTTCCTTCCAAGGAGTAAGCATCTTTTAATTTCATGGCTGCAATCACCATCTGCAGTGATTTGGGAGCCCAGAAAAATAAAGCCTGACACTGTTTCTCCATCTATTTCCCATGAAGTGATGGGACCAGATGCCATGATCTTCATTTTCTGAATGTTGAGCTTTAAGCCAACTTTTTCATTCTCCTCTTTCACTTTCATCAAGAGGCTCTTTAGTTCCTCTTCACTTTCTGCCCTAAGGGTGGTGTCATCTGCATATCTGAGGTTATTGATATTTCTCCTGGAAATCTTGATTCCAGATTGTGCTTCTTCCAGCCCAGCATTTCTTATGATATATTAGGCTACTTCAAGTAAAATTCCTTCCAGATGAGACTTCAGAAACAGATATTTGTAGAAAAATCTTAATTGAGATTTTTTTTTAATTGTTCTGTTTTTGTTGGAAGTGATCAAAATATAAATTTGGGAGTAGAGATACGAATAATTTTGTTCAAAACTGAAGCTAGGCCTGAATGATTCTATGGAATGTGTTTGTTGTCTGGTCCATATTCTGCATTTGTGTTTGAGCCCATGTGCTAATTCACTTCAGTCATGTCCAACGGTTTGTGACCCTATGGACTGTAGCCTGTCAGGCTCCTCTGTCCAGCGATACTCTCCAGGAAGAATATTGGAGTGGGCTGTCATGCCCTCCTCCAGAGGATCTTCCCAACCCAGGGACTGAACCTGAGTCTCCTGTGTCTCTTACATCACAGGCAGATTTTTTACCACTGAGCCACCAGGAAATCCACCATGTTCTGCATAATGATAGTCAAACCACATCTCTATCCTTTCTGTTGACACTGAAGTCATAAAATTGTTCTTACTTCAGCACTGTTCCAACTGAACAATTAAAATATTTTATGTTTTGTTTGCATTCATTATTCTTCAGTTCTCCCAAATTAAAAACCTGTTGGCTCCCATTAACAAATGCAGTTGAGAGAATCCTCAAGTTTATTTTGAAGCAGTAAAATCATACTTTAATTGTGATGGCCCAAAACATTCTTGTTGACTTTTTAAATAATTCATTGAGTGAAGCCTGTTGATTTCTTGTTCATAGTTTTCAAGATCTCTTCGGCAAAAGGATTATGCAAATTGAAAGAAGAGCAAACAGTATATTGAAGTACTACATTGCTCAAAGGAATATGTTGAATGGGTTAAAGAGAGAATTGATGAAAAATTTAAGTCTCAAGGTTTTTCTTACTAGGCATAACATCACTTATGAATAGGAAAAGAAATTATTATTTGAAGAGAATAATTATTACCTCATATGCCATGACTGTCTTTTCAAATGGATTTTCTCTCTTGAAGAATTCTTTTCTTTTACATGGATGTTACTAAATACTGTTCCAACATGGGCACAAGTGGATTCATGATGCATGCATGTATTGAAGATGAAGAGAAAAATGCTTTTTTTTTTCCAGTGAAAAATATTTTTTAAAAGCCATTAATCCAGAAATATAACATGATCCTGAAAAAGTGTAAAAGCAAGTTATGCCATGAAAAATGGCATTATATACTTTAACACATCTAACATAAAAGTTTTCTCAGAGTAGTAACTTTTAAAACTAAAACTGTCCAGTGGCTGACTCATAAGGCTAATGTTGATAATATTTCTCATTAATGAAAATTAAATGGACAAAGGAATGAAATAAATTGTATGTGACAACTAAAGAAGCCATGTTACAATATAAATGGAATGCAGGCTATAGTTGCAAGGAATTTTACAAGCAAAATCTGCAAAACACAGAACTATTAAAGGAAGTCAGATCATCAAGGAACTATACAGAAAATGTTATAAACTTAGAAATTTATAATTTATTTGAGATGAACAATTAGAAATTTTATATTTTATTAGATTAAATTAACATACCAATGCAATATTTTTACTTTATTTCAATGTGCATATACATAAGTCATTAGAAATTATTCAAATTTAAGTAACATTCTATATTAGTATTTGCTAATCTGTTAACCCTAATCAAAGAGCTGGGGCTTGCCTCATTTGCCCAGGGTTGAGAGAGCTGACTTTGCAATGTTTGCAAGAATATGCACGGATTGACTTGGGACGCAGGGGTCTGAGAAAAATTTCATCCTTTGGAAGCCAACAGAAGCCAGCTGTTGATTCAACCAGATTGATCTAAGAGGACAGAACATACCATCCGCAGGAATTTCCACTGATTCCCATGTTACGGATGAGGAAACTGAGGCTTAGAATAGTCAGATCACTTCTCAGTAAAGAGCAGAGCCTGTGCTTAGTGGAAAAATATATATATATGCCTAATAGTAGAGCACTAAAATACATGAAGCAAAAATTGACAGACTGAAAGGAGAAATGGATGATTCAACAATAGTAGTTCAATAATAACTATTGAACATTCACTCACAATAATGAATAGAACAAGTGGACAAAAGATTAAGAAGAAAATAAGACCTGAACAAACTGTAAATCAACCTGACTTAATAGATGTCTATAGGACATTCCACCCAGTAATAGCAGAGTATACATTCTTCTCAAGAAACCTTGGGATATTCTCCCAGATGCCTGTTATGCTAAACCAAAAAGCCAGCATTCCTAAATTTAAAGGGATCAAGAACATATAAAGTATAAACTTTGACAATAGAATAAAAGTGGAAAACAATAATAAAAGGAAGTTTGAGAATATCACACATATTAACATTAAAAATATATTCCCAAACAGCCCATCGGTCAAAAAAGAATTCAAAAGAAAAATTAGAAATTACTCTGAGCTGAATGAAAATGAGAACACAATATACCTAAATATATTGGATGCAACTAAAGCAGAAGTTAGAGGAAATTTTATAACAGTAAACTCCTATATTAAAAAAATGATCTCAAGTCAATAACCTAACCTTCCAAATTAAGAAACCAGAAGAGAAGGAAAAATTTATTTTTGGATAGACCAATTTCAAGGAAGGAGATTGAATTAGCCATTAAAACACAACCTGCAAAGAGAAACTAGGCCCAGATGACTTCACTGGTCAATTCTGCCAAACATGTAAAGAATTATATAAAATTTTGCAAACTCTCCAAAGAAAGAGTTTCATGAAGCCAGTATTACCCTTTAAATAAAATTTAACAAAATGGAAAAAAGGAATTACACAATGTGGTAAAATGGGATTTGTTCCAGAAATGCAAGATTAGTTTAAGTCTCTAAGATCAATTAATATACTATACCATATCAACAGAATTTAGGACAGAAACCACATAATCATCTCATAGATACAGAATAACGTTTGACAATTTCCAACACACTCTCATGATTTAAAAAAAAAAAAAAAAAACTCAGCAAACTGGGAATAGAGAAAAACTTTCTCATGCTGATAGAAGGAATTTATGAAAATTCCAAAGTTATCTTCATACTTGATGGTCAAGGCAGACAGTGACCCCAGAAAGTGCAGGCCCTGACCTCATAACACAGTCCCCCTGGTGGCTCAGTCCTGCAGAAAGGATAAAGGAGGACTATTGCCCCTACCTTTGCTCTGATCCTGGCTGGGTTGTGTGCCCAACCAAGGTCTGAGCCTCCTCAGTACCAGCCTGAATAGGGCTGTCTCAGCACTAGTCTCTAAACCTATCAAGTTTCCTCCTGGCTCCTGCCTGGGTTCCCGCCATTCCTTCCCTGAGAAGCTATCTGTTCTTTTTCCATACCATGTAGTAGTTCTGCCATATCCTATCCTGGGGCAAAGAATTAACCTTTCTCAACCTCGCCTTTCAATAGGAAAGATGTGAAGTCTTTCAGTCATGTCAGACTCTTTGCGACCCCATGGACTGTAGCCTATCAGGCTCCTCTGTCCATCGGATTTTCCAGGCAAGAGTGCTGGAGTGGATTGCCATTTCCTTCTCCAGGGGATCTTCCCGACCCAGGAATCGAACCCCGGACTCCGGCATTGCAGGCAGACACTTTACCGTCTGAGCCACCATGAAAGCCCTAGGAAAGACGGGTCGACTGCATTATTTGCTGCTAGCTGGAAGGCTTTTCTTTTACTTACAATGTCCTTCCTTATGCACAACTGAGTTGTTTATCTTTCAGGACAGTATGTAAGAGAAAATAAGAATTTCTATTCCATTGCTCAAGAGGAGTTAATGATGAGAAGAGCAGGGAGAGGATAAGAATCAGAGATGAGTTGAAGTGACTTTAAATGGTTTAACTAGAGGTAAGGAACCAAAAGATGACACGCAGATGGATGCAGGAAATGCATATGTTATGGTACACTCTTCAGAGTTGTACAGGCTGTGTGGGAATGATGATCTTCTGAGTGGCTGCAACATGTACGTCCAAAGATAGGCCCCCTATCATTTGGTATTAATTTGATAGCAGCTTCCTAGATCATTCAGGAATATGAAAAATAAAACAAAAGTAATTATAGAGGTTTGAAGAAAAAGATATGTATGACCCTAGTATTCAATAGTCAACTATATTGCATTGCTATACTTTGGATACTTCTAAGATGACAAGAATACATTTTTATATACAAAGGGGCATAAATTTTCTACTAGTATTCCTCCCTTTAAAAAGTTATACTAACTGAGAGAGATAAATCACAATAAAAGTACAAAGAGGTGAGAGTTCTTGGTATAAAAGAACTAGAGTACACATGGGAAGCGGGGAGACATAAATTTGAGTATAAAACTAGATATAACTATCGGTAGAACGTGAATGTCTTTGCCAAAATAATTTGTGAGTTGAAGGGAAAAAACAGAGCACTACAAAAACCATATAAATTTCACAACAATAAACTGGGTCTAAAGTTACCTGCCTCTTGAGAAACCTGTATTCAGGTCAGGAAGCAACAGTTAGAACTGGACATGGAAAAACAGACTGGTTCTAAATAGGAAAAGGAGTGGATCAAGGCTGTATATTGTCACCCTGCTTATTTAACTTATATGCAGAGCACATCATGAGAAATGCTGGGCTGGAAGAAGCACAAGCTGGAATCAAGATTGCCAGGAGAAATATCAATAACCTCAGACATGCAGATGACACCACTCTTATGGCAGAAAGTGAAGAGAAACTAAAGAGCCTCTTGATGAAAGTGAAAGAGGAGAGTGAAAAAGTTGACTTAAAGCTCAACATTCAGAAAACTAAGATCATGGCATCTGGTCCCATCATTTCAGGGGAAATAGATGGGGAAACAGTGGAAACAGTGTCAGACTTTATTATGGGGGGCGCCAAAATCACTGCAGATGGTGACTGCAGCCATGAAATTAAAAGACACTTACTCCTTGGAAGAAAATTTATGACCAACCTAGATAGTATATTCAAAAGCAGAAACATTACTTTGCCAACAATGGTCCGTCTAGTCAAGGATATGGTTTTTCCTGTGGTCATGTATGGATGTGAGAGTTGGACTGTGAAGAAAGCTGAGTGCCAAAGAATTTATACTTTTAACTGTGGTGCTGGAGAAGACTCCTGAGAGTCCCTTGGACTGCAAGGAGATCCAACCAGTCCATTCTAAAGGAGATCAACCCTGGGTGTTCTTTGGAAGGACTGATGCTAAAGCTGAAACTCCAATACTTTGGCCACCTCATGCGAAGAGTTGACTCATTGGAAAAGACTCTGATGCTGGGAGGGACTGGGGGCAGGAGGAGAAGGGGATGACAGAGGATGAGATGGCTGGATGGCATCACCGACTCGATGGACATGAGTCTGAGTGAACTCCAGGAGTTGGTGATGGACAAGGAGGCCTAGCGTGCTGTGATTCATGGGGTTGCAAAGAGTCAGACACGACTGAGCAATTTAACTGAACTGAAAGTTACCTAATCACTAAGAAGAAATTAAGACGAATTGTGAGAAGGTAGAATGAAAAACAGGAAAGCCCATGAAAATAAATAAAAGGACCAAATCAAGGAAGAGATAGAGAAATACATACATACATGCATATATATGTATATTTCTCTCTCTTGATTGCTCTCTCTTTCTCTATATATATATGTATACATATATATATGTATACATATATATACACGCACATATGTATATATGGCATATGTATATGGCATAGAAATAAAAAAAGAAATAACATGTAGGGAAAATAAATGGATCTTAAGCCCAAAATTTGATCTTCTTCATCAACAAATTTTAAATTTCCTACAATAAGAATAGGGAAATTTCTGGAAATCAGAGGGCTCTCTGTTATACTTAAAACTTTAAGAAGTAAACAAACCTGGAAAGATATTCCAAAAGTATAATTTAAATAAAGAAGAAAGTAGGGAAAACTATTAGACCATTGAGTTCAGTTCAGTCACTCAGTTGTGTCCGACTCTTTGCGACCCCATGAATCGCAGCACGCCAAGCCTCCCTGTCCATCACCATCTCCTGGAGTTCACCCAAACTCATGTCCATCAAGTCGGTGATGCCATCCAGCCATCTCATCCTCTGTCGTTCCCTTTTCCTCCTGCCCCCAATCCCTCCCAGCATCAGAGTCTTTTCCAATGAGTCAACTCTTCACATGAGGTGGCCAAAGTACTGGAGTTTCAGCTTTAGCATCATTCCTTCCAAAGAACATCCAGGACTGATCGCCTTTAGAATGGACTGGTTGGAATTCCTTGCAGTCCAAGGGACTCTCAAGAGTCTTCTCCAAGACCACAGTTCAAAAGCATCAATTCTTCAGCGCTCAGCTTTCTTCACAGTCTAACTCTTGCAACCATACATGACCACTGGAAAAACCACAGCCTTGACTAGATGAACCTTTGTTGGCAAAGTGATGTCTCTGCTTTTCAATATGACCTAAATAAAGTCCCTTATGATTATACAGTGGAAGTGAGAAATAGATTTAAAGGACTAGATCTGATAGAGTGCCTGATGAACTATGGATGGAAGTTCATGACATTGTATAGCAGACAGGGATCAAGACCAACCCTAAGAAAAAGAAATGCAAAAAAGCAAAATGACTGCCTGAGGAGGCCTTGCAAATAGCTGTGAAAAGAAGACAAGCAAAAAGCAAAGGAGAAAAGGAAAGGTATACCCATTTGAATGCAGAGTTCCAAAGAATATCAAGGAGAGATAAGAAAGCCTTCCTCAGTGATCAGTGCAAAGAAATAGAGGAAAACAATAGAATGGGAAAGACTAGAGATCTCTTCAAAAAAATAAGAGATACCAAGGGAACATTTCATGCAAAGATGGGCTCAACAAAGCAGAGAAATGGTATGGACCTAACAGAAGCAGAAGATATTAAGAAGAGGTGGTGAGAATACACAGAACCAAAAGATCTTCATGACCCAGATAATCACGATGGTGAGATCACTCACCTAGAGCCAGACATCCTGGAATGTGAAGTCAAGTGGGCCTTCAGAAGCATCACTATGAACAAAGCTAGTGGAGGTGATGGAATTCCACTTGAGCTATTTCAAATCTTAAAAGATGATACTGTGAAAGTGCTGCACTCAATATACTAGCAAATTTGGAAAACTCAGCAGTGGCCACAGGACTGGAAAAGGTCAGTTTCATTCCAATCCCAAAGAAAGACAATGCCAAAGAATGCTCAAATTATGGAACAATTGCACTCATCACGCATGCTAGTAAAGTAATGCTCAAAATTCTCCAAGCCAGGCTTCAGCAGTACATGAACCGTGAACTTCCAGATGTTCAAGCTGGATTTAGAAAATGCAGAGGAACCAGAGATCAAATTGCCAACATCTTCTGGATCATCAGAAAAGCAAGAGAGTTACAGAAAAACATCTACTTCTGCTTTATTGACTACACCAAAGCCTTTGACTGTGTGGATCACAACAAACTGTGGAAAATTCTTAGAGATGGGAATACCAGACCACCTGACCTGCCTCTTGAGAAACCTGTATGCATGTCAGGAAGCAACAGTTAGAACTGGACATGGAACAACAGACTGTTACAAATAGGAAAAGAAGTACATCACGGCTGTATATTGTCACCCTGCTGATTTAACTTCTATGCAGAGTACATCATGAGAAATGCTGGGCACAAGCTGGAATCAAGATTGCTGGGAGAAATATCAATAACTTCAGATATTCAGATGACACCACCTTTAAGGGCAGAAAGCAAAGAAGAACTAAAGAGCCTCTGATGAAAGTGAAAGAGGAGAGTGAAAAAGTTGGCTTAAAGCTCAACATTCAGAAAACGAAGATCATGGTATCCTGTTCTATCACTTCATGGCATATAGATGAGGAAACAGTGGGAACAGTGGCTGACTTATTTTGGGGGGCTCCAAAATCACTGCAGATGGTGATTGCAACCATGAAATTAAAAGATGCTTACTCCCTGGAAGGAAAGTTATGACCAAGATAGACAGCATATTAAAAAGCATATACATTACTTTGCCAACAAGGTCCTCTAGTCAAGGCTATTGTTTTTCCAGTAGTCATATATGGATGTAAGAGCTGGACTATAAAGAAAGCTGAGCGCTGAAGAACTGATGCTTTTGAACTGTGGTGTTGTAGAAGAATCTTGAGAGTCCCTTGGACTGCAAGGAGATCCAACCAGTCCATCCTAATGGAAATCAGTCCTGAGTGTTCTTTGGAAGGACTGATGTTGAAGCTGAAACTCCAATACTTTGGCCACCTGATATAAAGAAATAACTCACTTGAAAAGACCCTGATGCTGGGAAAAATTGAAGGCAGGAGAAAGGCATGACAGAGGATGAGATGGTTGAATGGCATTGCTGACTCAACACACATGAATTTGAGTAAACTCCAGGAGTTGGTCATGGACAGGGTGGTCTGGCATGCTGCAGTCCATGGGGTCGCAAAGAGTCAGACATGACTGAGCAACTGAACTGAACTGAACTGAACTGAATAGATTATCAAACAGAGTGAATAATAACAAGTATTCCACCAGCAGATCAATGTTTCAGGTACTATTCTGTGTGCTCTATATTTTAATTTCACTTAATCTTTGCAACAACGTCATGAAGTAAGCATTCTTTGTTTTCCTCATAGAACAAGTGATGAAATTAAGGCATAAGGAAATTAGGTTACTTGACTGAAGCCATGCAATTAAAAAACACTAGAACTGGTGTTTAAATACTAATAGTTTGAGTCCAGAGCCAGCTGGTGTCATTTTTTGCTGATTAGAAAAACTAGGGACTTCACTGATGGCCCAGTGGCTAAGACGCCACACTCCCAGTGCAGAATACCCAGGTTCAATCCTTGGTCAGAGAACTAGATCCTATATGCCACTGGTAAAGATCCTACATTCCACAAGTAAAGATCCCACATGCCACAACTAAGACCCAGCACAGCCAAAATAAATTAACAAATGTTTTTAAAAGAGTTAAATAAAATTATTTTTTAAAAGACTAGAACAATGTCAAATGCTGTGAAGTCAAAAGAGCAAGGCCTATAAAGAAATAAAAGAAATACAAAGATAGTTTACCCTGTGGATTAAAAAACAATGAAAAAAATCAGGAGCAACCTTTCTCATGATCAAAGATCATCATCTACATACCATCTATTGATATGTATAAAGACCTTAAACAGAAACTGCCAAATCTTGCTAAAGTAACTACTTTTAGTGCTAGGAGTGACTACTTCAGTGGTTTCAAGCATGTTGCAATTCCCACAAAATTATTTATTTTAGGTAAAAATAATGATTAGTAAAGCTTATTCCACATAATTCAGATAAATTTAACTGGATCCTTTCTTAGGTTAAACAAATTGTTTTAGATACTGCTGAATGTGAAAACAAAAGGAACATAACTGCTTGCTGGGGTAATTAAGTTTTGTCAGAGGACGGCAGGGGGAATTGGTAGGACAGGTATACCTTCTGAATATGACCAGCTATGCAATAAATAATTAATTGCAGTAGGATGCTTGTATATTTTCTAATGAATGAAATTTTTTCAACCATCAGTGAAAATGATGCTCTCATATAAGTTTATAATATCAGTAACATAAGCGACTAACATTTGTAAGGACTTGACCAAATTGTCAGATGGTTTACATACTTGTTTTTAATTTGGTCCTCAAGTTTTGCAGATAAGCCAACAAAGACTCGTGGTGGGGGGGGGGGGGCGAGCGGGGAACATTAAACAATATAATTTCAGATGGCTAGGAATTTTCAAAGCTGAAATTAAGCCTAGAATATGCCTCTTTTATAATTTAAATATTATGAAAGTTTATAGAAGATAAAGGAAATCATAAAGACTTAAGTAGCTAATTTTATATTTACAAGAGAATGAATATTAATTTTTTCTATATATGTATGTATGCATTTATCTTTAAAAATTGTTTGCCTCATGTCAAAATAATATTTTATTTTATTTTTAACATTTATAGAAGTAAAGCAGACCTTCTACAGAAATAGAACCTCCAAGAATACAACTACTCAGAATTAATCAGTGTTTATATGCTGCTTTATAGCTTTCCTAAACTATATGTAGAATCATTCTACTATCCATGTAGAATAGTAGAATAAATATTTACTGTTGCAGTCTGCTATCTTCATTTAGTATTATATCGAGAGTGGTTTCTCATATCAATAAATACTTTCTTTTTATATTTACTATGACAGTGCTTTTATCATCATAAAAATAACAGAAGACTTAAGAATGCAAGCAATTTAAACAATTTCTTGCATCCCATCTACATCAATAACTCCCATCAAAAATTATATACCCTCATATATAACATGTATCCTTTCTTTTTCATATAAATGCAAGTTTAGGTTATACACTGTTCTGCATTTCCCTATGTCCACTTCATAATATATTATTGAACATTTACCTCAGTACACACACAGAGTATGTCACTGACTGAGTATATCATAACTAATTCGACTGGTATCCTACTGATAAATGTTAATGGTTGTTTACTCAGTGGTTGTTTTTCGGTATTGGAATGTTGTAATAAGTGCAACTTGTAATACAAGTATTGTATATTATTAATGATATTATCATTATCACTATGTGTCAGTCACTGTTCTAAGTAATTTATATACAGTAACATACAATAGCTAGTTTAAGCCACACACTAACTTTATAAGGTAGCTAATATCATTATCATACTTTTACAAATAAGAAAAATGAAGTACATGGAAGTTAAATTAATTGCCCATATTGGAGAAGGCAATGGCACCCCACTCCAGTACTCTTGCCTGGAAAATCCCATGGACAGTGGAGCCTGGTGGGCTGCAGTCCATGGGGTCGCTAAGAGTCAGACACGACTGAGCAACTTCACTTTGACTTTTCATTTTCATTCATTGGAGAAGGAAATGGCAACCCACTCCAGTGTTCTTGCCTGGAGAATCCCAGGGACGGGGGAGCCTGATGGGCTGCCATCTATGGTGTCGCACAGAGTCAGACACGACTGAAGCAACTTAGCAGTAGCAGCATCATTACACAGATGGTAAATATGTATATATTTCCACATAAATTAATAAGCATTTAGGATAATTTCCAAATTATTTGAATCAAAGAGAATATTCATCTGAAGTTTCAATTGGTATGATCCAATTGCCCTCTAAATGGGGCTATATCAACTGTATACTCCCTTCAACAGTAATGTAATTTCCAGAATCCTTCCACTCAATGGAATTCTGAAACTTTGTTTGTGCCATCATAATAGGTGGACAAATCAAACTGCTTTATTTTGGTTCAGACTGCCTTTATCACAAATAAATGAAAACAACTTTTCATATAATTATATTTTTATAATTCTATCCCTATGAATGATCAACAAAAATATATGTTTCCTTCTTAAGGGCTAATACATTTCAAATGTCTTAAGACCACTAAACAAGTTTTAACAAATAAACAGGAGGTGAGGGATGAGAGAGAGTGATAGAAATCAGAACCTCTAAAGTCTACAAATTCAGATTTTTGGGAGAACACTTTATATTAAATGGGTCTCCAAGAGCGACTGATCTAAAATGAAATGTGTGCTGATCATTGGTTATTAAGAATCAGCACAGTGTCGAGAAATGCTATCTGGATTCACGACTGTAGGACTCAAATTAAAATGTCGACCCAACTTTGCTCCCTCAGCGTCTAAACAATGACTTGCTTGTTAAGCCCTATTTTCTCTCAGATTGCTGAATTGTGACTAAAAAGAAGATTTTTCAGTGGAGCTGGTGAATATTTCTCTCTTGGCCTATGCAACTTCAATTCATCTCTTTAAATGAACTTTCAGTTTACTTGACAATATATCCCTGCCTTTATATAAATCTACATCTGAATGATGAAAGATGATGGGTCAACCCTGCTCAGGCTTCATTAGTATTGGAATAGTGTGCTTACCTAGTCCATTTAAAGAAGAATCCCTGAACGTTGACTAAAAATGCTCACAAGTTCTTACATTTCAAGTATATTTTCTCCTGCAAGAGGATTATATGATTGTCATACTATGAAGGTGGAAAAGTTATTATCTAT
This sequence comes from Capricornis sumatraensis, assembly GCF_032405125.1. Classification (NCBI taxonomy): domain Eukaryota; kingdom Metazoa; phylum Chordata; class Mammalia; order Artiodactyla; family Bovidae; genus Capricornis; species Capricornis sumatraensis. The sequence continues at coordinate 9,348,144 of NC_091078.1, forward strand.
ATGCTGATGACTCCTAAATCCTAATCCCAAAGTCAAAACTCTATTTCTGGAGCTCAACTTACATAAATCAATTTACCAATTAGCACTTCAATTTGAGTATATTAAAGACTCCTCAAACCAATTGCATTCTATACAAAATGTATCACCTTCCCATGTAAACCTACTAGTCTTCAAAATCTCTGTCTCACTGAATGAAACCACTATAAAACCAGCTTCCAAAATCAAGGGGGTCCCTGATTTCTACTTCTCTCTCACCACCCACAGTAAAATAGTCATCAAATCCTATTGACTATGTCACTTAGGTATCAGTTAAACCCACCCATTTCATAACACTCCTTATTATGGGACTTACCACATTTGTTATAATTGAATTTTTATATGTGAGTCCGACTGCATCCCTTAACAGTAAGCTCTTGATTTTCCCAACATTGAACCCAAAGTTTGGAATATATTAAGCATTACATGGGCTTCCCTGGTATCTCAGCTGGTAAAGCATCTGCCTGCCAATTCAGGAGACTCCAGTTCAGTTCCTGGGTTGGGAAGATCCCCTGGAGGAGGGCATGGCAACCTACTCCAGTATTCTTGTCTAGAGAATCCCATGGACAGAGGACTCTGGTGAGCTACAGTCCATGAGGTTGCACAGAGCTGGACATGACTGAGTGACTAAGCACAGCACAGCACAAAAATTACGTAAACATTTTTAAAGTTACTGAAAGTTTTAAGTGAGAAAACAAGCATAAACATTAACAGACGGTTAAGGTTCTGCTTGCTAAAATGTAAAATGTTTTCAGGGACAGTGTTTGTTGACAACATGAAAAGAGAAGTGAACATAGAATCCATTTATTTCATTTTAATGTTTAAATTAAATGTGTGTTTAGCTACTTCTTTGTGCTAAAGACTATGTTGTATATACCTGTAAAATTACTTGTTTCACTATAAGAACCTTGTAGGCCTGAGTGCAATCTATTGGAAATTTGATGAAAGACTACTGGCCAAAACTCAGAATACATTGTTCCTATGATTCAGAATAAGAAATGGATGAGCAATGCTGATGCCCATTCCCATGGGTTTGGGTAGCAAAGTAGTTAAGCCCACAGCTTTAGAGACATTTTTGGTGACTAACTTCATAATGAAATATTTTACTATCCCTGAACAAAACCTCAGTGAACTAAAACTTAGTTTTATATTTTATAGATTTTCTGTGATTATTTGTAATATTACATTATTTGTAGTATTACATTATTTGTAATATTACATGTCGTGCAGCTGACAAAATGCTTGGCACATAAGAATTATCCATAAATATATTAGCAGTTTTAAGGTCAGAATTACAGACTGTCAGAGGTGAGAGAGACCTTAATAAACATGTGATCTAATACTGCATGTTATAGGGATCAGCTGATTACCAGAGAGTGGGTGTAGTTTGCCCAAAATCACAGATAGGTTTCCAGTACAGCGTGGGTTTCAGACTTTGGAGTGCACCAAAATAACCTGGAGGACTAATGTAAGCACTGACTGCTAGACCCTATGTCTGGAATTTCTATAGCTCTAACTCATGTCCAGTGGAGAAGGCAATGGCACCCCACTCCAGTACTCTTGCCTGGAAAATCCCATGGACGGAGGAGCCTGGTAGGCTGCAGTCCATGGGGTCACTAAGAGACATGACTGAGCGACTTCACTTTCACTTTTCACTTTCATGCATTGGAGAAGGAAATGGCAACCCACTCCAGTGTTCTTGCCTGGAGAATCCCAGGGATGGGGGAGCCTGGTGGGCTGCCGTCTATGGGGTTGCATAGAGTCGGACATGACTAAAGCGACTTGGCAGCAGCAGCAGCAGCAACTCATTGTCCAGAGACTTTTGCTTTTCTTCCAAGTACCAAGATGATCTCAATACTGTTAATTCAGGTACTACACTGAAAATCACTGCAGTTCAGAGATTTTTGCACAGTATTTTTCTATATTATTCCATTTCCATGGCTTTCGTGATGGATTGATATCTGTCACCAGTCAGCCTAGGGTGTATGTTTCATATTATGCCATAGTTAAAAAGCACATTTAATACATGAACTAGTTTTGTTTCATACTAGCACATTATAATCATCAGCTTCAATAGTAATAATTAAGTCTAAGTGACTTCCCTAAGGTCTTATGGATAGAAAAGGGCAAAGCATGACTCTGAGACCAGCCTATTTAACACCGTGATATATGTATGATTTTTACATTTTTTTATGGAAGGGCATTTTAAATACAGCAGTGTGTCCATGTCAGTCCCAAACTCCCAATCTATTCCTCCCCCTCTCTCTTCATCCCCAGTAACCGAAAGTTTGTTCTCTAAGTTTATGAGTCTATTTCTGTTTTGTAAATAAGTTCATTTGTGTCATTTTTTTAGATTTCACATATAAGTGATACCATATATCTGTCTTTGTCTGACTTACTTCACTTAGTATGATAATGTCTAGATTGATCCATGTTGCTGCAAATGACATTATTTCATTCTTCTTATGGCTGAGTAATATCCCCTTGTATATATGTGTCAATTTAAAAAATATTCACAACCTAAACTTTGACAGTTATGTTATATTCAATGGGAATTTTTAGGACTTCAACCCCAGGAGAAAGCATGGCAAGTGTCTCTGAGAGAACTGCTCTGAGGAGGTGAGGGGAGGAGCCAGGTTATATAGAAGTTTTGCAACAAAGGGCAGGTAGTCTTGACATCAGAAGATTGTTGTTAATTAAAGAGAACCAGATATCCCAGTTAAGAAATACAGCGCTTTTGTGTATATGGGAAGATGCAAGAGCCTGGGCTCACTGAGATCATTGCTTTCATATGCATCTCAGCTATCCTGGGCCAGTATCCTGTGTTTTTCACATCCTGAGCTTCCTTGGGGCTCACTGTAGAGAGTGGTTGCAGTCTGATGTCTGCTAGATCTCAGGTATTATTCTCCTTGGCTATTGTAATTAGTACTGCAGTGAACATTTTGTGTGTGTGCATGTGTGTGTGTATGTGTGTGCGTGCCACTCAGTCACTCAGTCATGTCCAACTCTTTGCAACCCCATGAACTGTAGCCTGTCAGTCTCCTCTGTCCATTGGATTATCTCAGCAAGAATACTGGAGTGGGTTGCATTTTCTCCTCTAAGGGGTGTTCCTAACCTAGGGGTCAAACCCACATCTCTTGTGTCTCCTGCATTGGCAGGCAGATTCTTTACCACTGAGTCACCTGGGACAGTGAATATTGGGACGAAGTATGTTTTTGAACTATGGTTTTCTTTGGCTATATGCCCAAGAGTGGGATTGCTGGATCAGATGGTAGCTCTGTTTTCAGTTTTTTAAGGAACATCCATACTATTCTCCATGGTGGCTGTACCAACTTACATTCCCACCAAAAGTGTAGGACGGTTCCCTTTTCTCCACACCTTCTCCAGCATTTATTTTTTGCAGATTTATTTAATAATGGCTATTCTGGTGTGAGGTGATATCTCATTATTGTTTTGATTTGCATTTCTCTAGTAATCAGCATTGTTGAGCATCTTTTCATGTGCCTCTTGACCATCTATATGATCATGACCTATGCTCTTAATGTTGATTCAAATCTAGCATTACTTCCAATATTCCATTTGGAAAAATACCTTACTCCTATAAAGAAGCAAAGGCAACGTGATGAAGCAAAGATAGTCTTTTTCCAGTAAATGGTGCTGGAACAACTGAACATCTGCATGCCAAAAAAAATGGATCTAGACACAGACCTTCCACTCTTCACAAGAAATTAACTTAAAATGGATCATAGCACAAAATGTAAGATGCAAAATTATGAAACTCCTAGAAGATAACATGGGAGAAAATGTAGAAGACCTTGGTATGGTGTTGACCTTTTAATACAACAGCAAAGGCACAATCCATTAAAGAAATAATTAGTAAGCTGGACTTCATAAAAACTTAAAACATTATCTTCTGTGAAAGACAATGTCAAGAAAATAAGAAGATAAGCCACAAGACTGGGAGAAAATAGTTGTAGAAGACATTGAATAGAGGACTGTTACTCAAAATATATATTTAAAAAAAAATCCTTTACTTTGTAAAAGAAATGAGTGTATACTCTGGAACTGATGTGGGGGTAGAAGTTTTTTAGGCTTGCTTTTTGTTTTTCATTTGCAATGTTGTAAATACACACACAAAAAGAAATAACACCAAACACAGGCATGGATTTTTCATTGTGTTAAAAAGCCTCTATGTAGTATTTAATGTGTTTAGCTTCTTATTTGATTTTCTGGGCTCAAAAATCATGAGGAAAATAGAACCTTATCTTTTAATGGGTAAACGCCAAAGGAAGTTCTTATCTGTTTGTCCAAAAGTTTTGGATATATCTTCTGGAAGTAAGTAGAAAGTTGTTTTAGGTAGAGCTCATAAATGGAGTTTGGATTTTAGTTTATTATTCTGTGCTTTCTCCACTGCCATAAAATTGATTTTTAACCAAGGCAGTAAGCTGAAATCCCACTACAAAATAAGCCATGTGAGTCAATAATGAATATTTCTTTATTCTAAAAAATAAACATTATTCATACATTTTTCTCATTCATTCATTTATTCCTGTTTAGTAAAAAAATTAATCTCATATGGTTTAGAATAGGGTCCAAGGTATCTTCCTATGATTCTAAGAGAAAGACACAGATGTGTCCAAAACACTTTTTATGAAATATCTCTTCTTTTCCATGAATGCAATCAGAACTAAATACTGTATATAGAAATGACTTGTGATGATTAAAGCATTTGAGAATCTAGACTGATGGTTAGCATTCTACTAAGACAAACTCTCTAAGTAAACCCCATGAAAACAAGTTAATAAGACAGGCAGATGGAAACCACAAGGAGGGCTTTGGTTGTCACTCATCCCCTCCCATTTCATCTACTCATTTATCCATTCATTTGTTCTTTTATTCAATAAGAATAAATTGGTTTATTTAAAATAACTATCTCATTATCTATCTGCCTATGACACTCTTTTCCTATAACAGATACATGAAATTCAGGATGGTTCTCTTATTTAAATAAAGATTTTTCCATTATTTTATATCTGTTCCAGGTATTAACCTACTCCTTCAATTCCACAACTTTCTATCTGCTCATGGGAAAAGACTAGGGATCTCTTCAAAAAAAGTAGAATGGAAATGGAAACTGTAATCAGAAATCTTCCAGCAAACGAAAGCCCAGGTCCAGACAGCTTCACAGCTCAATTCTACCAAAAATTTAGAGAAGAGCTAACACCTATCCTACTCAAACTCTTCCAGAAAATTGCAGAGGAAGGTAAACTTCCAAACTCATTCTACGAGGCCACCATCACCCTAATACCAAAACCTGACAAAGATGCCACAAAAAAAAGAATACTACAGGCCAATATCACTGATGAACATAGATGCAAAAATCCTCAACAAAATTCTAGCAATCAGAATCCAACAACACATTTAAAAGATCATACACTGTGACCAAGTGGGCTTTATCCCAGAGATGCAAGGATTCTTCAATATCCGCAAATCAATCAATGTAATTCACATTAACAAATTGAAAAATGAAAGCCATATGATTATCTCAATAGATGCAGAGAAAGCCTTTGGCAAAATTTAACATCCATTTATGATAAAAACTCTCCAGAAAGCAGGAATAGAAGGAACATACCTCAACATAATAAAAGCTATATATGACAAACCCACAGCAAACATTATCCTCAATGGAGAAAAGTTGAAAGCGTTTCCCCTAAAGTCAGGAACAAGACAGGGTGCCACTCTCACCACTACTATTCAACATAGTTCTGAAAGTTTGGGCCACAGCAATCAGAGCAGAAAAAGAAATAAAAGGAATCCAAATTGGAAAAAGAAGAAGTAAAACTCTCACTGTTTGCAGATGACATGATCCTCTACGTATAAAATCCTAAAGACTCTACCAGAAAATGACTAGAGCTAATTGATGAATATAGTTAAGTTTCAGTATATAAAGTCAACACACAGAAATCCCTTGCATTCCTATACACCAGCATTGAAAAAAACAGAAAGGGAAGTAAAGGAAACAATACCATTCACCATTGCAATGAAAATAATAAAATACTTAGGAATATATCTACCTAAAGAAACAAAAGACCTATATGTAGAAAACTATAAAACACTGGTGAAAGAAATCAAAGAGGACACTAATAGATGGAGAAACATACCATGTTCATGGATCGGAAGAATCAATATAGTGAAAATGAGTATACTACCAAAAGCAATCTATAGATTCAATGCAATCCCTATCAAGTTACCAGGCATATTTTTCACAGAGCTAGAACAAATAATTTCAAGATTTGTATGGAAATATAAAAAACTTCGAATAGCCAAAGCAATCTTGAGAAAGAAGAACGGAACTGGAGAAATCAACCTGCTTGACTTCAGGCTCTACTACAAAACCACAGTCATTAAGACCGTATGGTACTGGCACAAAGACAGACATATAGATCAATGGAACAAAATAGAAAGCCCAGAGATAAATCCACACACCTATGGACACCTTATCTTTGACAAAGGAGGCAAGAATATACAATGGAGTAAAGACAATCTCTTTAACAAGTAGTGCTGGGGAAACTGGTCAACCAACTGTAAAAGAATGAAACTAGGTCACTTTCTAACACCACACACAAAAATAAACTCAAAATGGATTAAAGATCTAAATATAAGACCAGAAACTATAAAACTCCTAGAGGAAAACATAGGCAAAACACTCTCCGACATAAATCACAGCAGGATCCTCTATGATCCACCTCCCAGAATACTGGAAATAAAAGCAAAAATAAACAAATGGGATCTAATTAAAATTAAAATTTCTGCACAACAAAGGAAACTATAAGCAAGGTGAAAAGACAGCCATTGGAATGGGAGAAAATAATAGCAAATGAAGCAACTGACAAAAAAATAATCTCAAAAATATACAAGCAACTTATGCAGCTCAACTCCAGAAAAATAAACGACCCAATCAAAAAATGGGTCAAAGAACTAGACATTTCTCCAAAGAAGACATACGGATGGCTAACAAACACATGAAAAGATGCTCAACATCACTCATTATCAGAGAAATGCAAATCAAGACCACAATGAGGTACCATTTCACACCAGTCAGAATGGCTGTGATCCCAAAGTCTACAGCAATAAATGCTGGAGAGGGTGTGGAGAAAAGGGAACCCACTTACACTGTTGGTGAGAATGCTAACTAGTACAGTCACTATGGAGAACAGTGTGGAGATTCCTTAAAAAACTGGAAATAGAACTGCCTTATGACCCAGCAATCCCACTGCTGGACATACACACTGAGGAAACCAGAATTGAAAGAGACACATGTACCTCAACATTCATCGCAGCACTGATTATAATAGCCAGGACATGGAAGCAACCTAGATGTCCATCAGCAGAAAAATGGATAAGAAAGCTGTGGTACATATACACAATGGAGTATTACATAGCCATTAAAAAGAATACATTTGAATCAGTTCTAATGAGGTGGATGAAACTGGAGCCTATCATACAGAATGAAGTAAGCCAGAAAGAAAAACACCAATACAGTATACCAACACATATATATGGAATTTATAAAGATGGTAATGATAACCCTGTATGCAAGACAGCAAAAGAGACACAGATGTATAGAATGGTCTTTTGGACTCTGTGGGAGAGGGAGAGGGTGGAATGATTTGGGAGAATGGCATTGAAACATGTATGATATCATATAAGAAACAAATCACCAATCTAGGTTTGATGCAGGGTGCAGGATGGTTGGGGCTGGTGCACTGGGATGACCCAGAGGGATGGTGTGTGGGGGGAGGTGGGAGGAGGGTTCGGGATTGGGAACATGTGTACACCCGTGGCAGATTCATGTTAATGTGTGGCAAAACCAATACAATATTCTAAAGTAAAAATAATAACAATAATAATTAATAAATAAAGAACAGAGATTTGCAAGGAAAAAAAGAAAATAGAGATACCAAGGGAACATTTCATGCAAAGATGAGCACAATAAAGGACAGAAATGCTATGGACCTAACAGAAGCAAAAGATATTAAGAAAAGGTGGCAACAATGCACAGAAGAACCGTACAGAAAAGATCTTCATGACCCAGATAACCACGATGGTGAGATCACTCACCTAGAGCCAGACATCCTGGAATGCGAAGTCAAGTGGGCCTTAGGAAACATCACTACAAACAAAGTTACTGGAGGTGATGGAATTCCAGTGGAGCTATTTCAAATCCTGAAAGATGATGCTGTGAAAGTGCTGCACTCAATATGCCAGCAAATTTGGAAAACTCAGCAGTGGCCACAGGACTGGAAAAGGTCAGTTTTCATTCCAATCCCAAAGAAAAGCAATGCCAAAGAATGCTCAAACTACCACACAATTGCACTCTTCTCACATGCTAGTAAAGCAATGCTCAAAATTCTCCAAGCCAGGCTTCAACAGTATGTGAACTGCAAACTTCCAGATGTTCAAGCTGGATTTAGAAAAAGCAGAGGAACCAGAGATCAAGTTTCCAACATCTTCTGGATCATCAGAAAGGCAAGAGAGTTCCAGAAAAACATCTATTTCTGCCTTATTGACCATGCCAAAGCCTTTGACTGTGTGGATCACAATAAACTGTGGAGAATTCTTCAAGAGCTGGGAATACCAGACCACCTGACCTGCCTCCTAAGAAATCTGTATGCAGGTCAGGAAGCAACAATAAAGGACAGACCTGGACATGGAACAACAGACTGGTTCCAAATAGGAAAAGAAGTACGTCAAAGCTGTCTATTGTTACCCTGCTTCTTTAACTTATATGCAGAGTACATCATGAGAAATGCTGGGCTGGAGGGAAGCACAAGCTGGAATCAAGATTGCTGGGAGAAATATCAATAACCTCAGATATGCAGATGACACTACCTTTATGGCAGAAAGTGAAGAAGAACTAAAGAGCCTCTTGTTGAAAGTGAAAGAGGAGAGTGAAAAAGTTGGCATAAAGCTCAACATTCAGAAAACTAAGATCATGGCATCTGGTCCCATCACATCATGGGAAATAGATGGGGAAGCAGTGGAAACAGTGAGAGATATAGAGGGCAGGGGCTCCAAAATCACTGCAGATGGTGACTGCAACCATGAAATTAAAAGACACTTGCTTCCTGGAAGAAAAGCTATAACCAACCTAGATAGCATATTAAAAAGCAGAGACATTACCAGAAAGATCTGTCTAGTCAAAGCTATGATTTTTCCAGTAGTATGTGGACATGAGAGTTGGACTGTAAAGAAAGCTGAGCACCAAAGAATTGATGCTTTTGCACTGTGGTGTTGGAGAAGACTCTTGAGAGTCCCTCGGACTGCAAGGAGATACAACCATTCCATCCTAAAGGAAATCAGTCCTTAATATTCATTGGTAGGATTGATGCTGAAGCTGAAACTCCAATACTTTGGCCACCTGATGCAAAGAGGTGATTCATTTGAAAAGATCCTGATGCTGGGAAAGATTGAGGGCAGGAGGAGAAGGGGACGACAGAGGATGAGATGGTTGGATGGCATCACCGGCGCGATGGACATGAGTTTGAGTAAGCTCCGGAAGTTGGTGATGGACAGGGAAGCCTGGCGTGGTGCAGTCCATGGGGTCGCAGAGTCGGACACAATTGAGCGACTGAACTGAACTAAATAAAGCTGAAGCTGAAATGGTGTAATCGTCATTCTAGCTCTGTCAGCGGCCTTTGCTAGTGTTTGCCAGCAGAGGGCAGTAGAGGGCGACTATGGGTCTGAAGGAAGTGGTGGAAGTGTCTTTTCTAGTAATATTTGCTCTTGACTGCCAACTGTTAGAGTGACACATAGGCTTACTTCTTTACCCTGGTAGCATCAGTAGCAGCAGCTCAATTCAGTTTGCCACTTTCCTGTCACTCAAAAACCCAGCCTCATCTTTCCCACAGTCTTAGGGACACCAGCACTAGCCACCCAATGCTCCCTCTCTCAGAGGTCCGAGTTTCAGCTCGAAGAAGCTCCTCTTTTGGTTACTAAGTTTTAATAATTCAGGCTGCTTTCTTTTACATCCCCCAGCCCTAAGAGTGGGAGTTGCTTGCTACGGCGGCTACCTCCCTGAAACTTTACAGTTGACTTTATACCTTTTACAGTTTAGTTCACAGTTCTTCCTATTAAATCATCTCTGTTCAAATAATTGGTATGTTCTCCATCTCCTGTTGCCCAGACCTAATACAATTTGGGGATTTTTAACAATGAATTTTATTCTATTTTTTGAGGTATAATTGACATATACCATTATATTGGCTTAAGATGTACCCATAATGGTTCAATATTTTTATATACTGCAAGATGACCACCACAATGTCTGATTAACACCCATCACCACGTGAACTTACAGAATTTTTCTTGTGATGAAAACGTTTAAGATCTATTCTCTAAGTAACTACAAAATACAGTATTATCAATGATGGTCACCATGCTACATATTACAATGCTGTGATTTATTTATTTTAGAACTGGAGGTCTGTACCTTTTGACCAACTGCACCCATTTCTTATACCACATACCCCTTCCTCCAGCAACTGCCAATCTGTTCTCTGTATGTGTGAACTCGTTGTGTGTTTGTGTGTGTGTTGGGGTTCTTTTTTAGATATACATATGAAGTGAAGTGAAGTCGCTCAGTCGTGTCTGACTCTTTGCGACCCCATGGACTGTAGCCTACCAGGCTCCTCTGTCCATGGGATTTTCCAGGCAAGAGTACTGGAGTGGATTGCCATTTCCTTCTCCAAGATATACATATAAGTGAGACCATATGTATTTCTCTTTCTCTTTATGGCTTATGTCACTTAGCACAATGCCTTCAAGGTCCATCCACATTGTCTCCAATAGCAAGAATTCCTTCCTTTTATGGCTGAATTATGCATATATCAGGTTCCCCTGGTGGCTCAATGGCAAAGAATCTCACCTGACAATGCAGGAGCTATGGGTTTGATCCCAGGGGCGGGAAGATCCCTGGAGAAGGAAATGGCACTCTACTCCATTTGCCTAGAAAATCCCAAGGACAGAGAAGCCTGGCGGAAAATATCCTGTGTTTTTTGCACAGTCCATTGCAAAAAAGTCAGATATGACTTAGCGACTAAACAGCAACAACACGCATATCTCACATTTTCTTTATCTGTTTGTCCATTTGTGAAAGCTTAGGTTGCTTCCATGTCTTGTCTCTTATAAATAATGCTGCAATGAACATGGAGGTGCATATATCTTTTCGAGTTAAGCATTTTCTTCTTTGGATAAACACTCAGAACTGGAATTTCTAGATTGTATGGTAGTTCTACTTTTAATTTTTTAAGGAATGTCTATTCTATTTTCCATAATGGTTTCACCAGTTTACATTCCCACCACCAGTGCTCAAATACTTCCCTTTCTTTATACAGTCACTAATACTTCTTGTTTCTTGTCTTTCTGAAAGCAGCCATTCTTACAGGTGTGAAGTGATATCTCATTTTGTATTTGATTTGTGTTGAATTTGCTGAATTAGATTCTTATTTAAGAAGACTACATCTGAGCTATAAGAATCTAGCTATTCACATAGTAAAATAATATAAAGCCAAATAAACATGCAGAATAATAATGCATTTCAAGAGATGAGAGAAGTTGGATTTATTAACATTCTGTGATAGCCATGGACTTATGCTGAAAATTTCTCAGTTCACGTTGAATCATAACTTGAAATTGCATGACAACTCTGAGTTGTTAAGATGGCACTTGAGAACCTGAGATGGGGAAATTTACTAGAGGAACTTCGAACGCAAAAAAGGGGAAATGTGTACATTAAATATCCTGTGTTTTAAATATAACATCCCATTGCTTTATCAATTACAAAAGCTATTTATATTCACAGCACAAAAGTTGGAAAAGAAATGCACAAAAGATAATTCAGAATCTCCACAGTTGTCTACTGTGCAATTGAATTTGACTTTTTAGTACTCAAGTTTTCAGTTTTTTATAGCATTAGAGCTTGCTTACTGTTTTGTAACTTGATTCTTTTATTTAATAAGATATGATCATTTTACTATGATCATAAGTAAGTAGTTTTAATATGTTGGTATTTTGAACATTGTTGATATGCTTTCTCCCTTACCTTATCCATCTTCCTGCAGGGAATTGAACATGCGTTTCAGAAAAAAAATGAAATGAGAGAGAACAAAGCAATAATCAGCTTCTGATAAGAAAACTAGTATTTTGCCATGAGAAAATTAACTTGAGAGGCAAGCTCTGTTGAGATAGGATTTTCAAATTTCTTTTATCTATCCCCCATTTAAAATTGCAACAATGCCTCAAGGATTGTGCTTCTAGAGCCCTCCCAGAGTTTGCAGAGATATGCCTTCTATACACACCAATAAATTCAGAATGCCTTCTTCTTGATGATATGAGGTTATGACATAGGGGATATAATAGGAAAGGAGAAAGGTGACATAAAAAGAAAGGGACTGAGATAAACAGGGGCTTCCTTGGTGACTCAGACGGTAAAGAATCCACCTGCAGTGCAGATGACCTGGGTTTGATCCCTGGTTGGGAAAAACCCCTGGAGAAGGGAATGACTACCCACTCTAGTATTCTTGCCTGGAGAAATCCATGAACAGAGGAGCCTAGGAGCCTATGGCCCATGGGGTCACAAACAGTCAGACACGACTGAGCGAGAAACTGGTTATTTTTATGAAAGTGTGGCTATTACCCGAAGTGACTAAGTTATCAGACCGGACTGACTTGGCTTAAATCTAGACTGAGAGGTGGTCATTCTTCACACCAGCTTGTGGGAGGGGACTCGAGAGAGAAGGCTGTACACATTATTAAAAAATTAAGAAGAGTGTATTTTCTCCACATTTCAGAGTCATAGTTTCAGTTTAGTTTTTCAATCCTATTCATGATGATTTCTAACCTAACTGTAGGAGAGATACAATATTTCACAAGATTTGTTACTTGTCTATTACCAGCCATAACAAATTACCACAAATTAGCATTTTAAATACACCCATTTATTATCCCACAACTCCTGTAGTTCTTATAAGGCTGGAATGTTCTTATATGGCAGGGACAGCAGTTCTCAGTTGGATCCTGGCTCCATGTCCAAGCTCACTAATGGTTGATTGAATTCAGTTCCTTGAAACTATAGAAATGATGTTCCTGTTTCCTTGGCACAAGGGTCCCTTTTATCTCCAAACCAAAATAGAGCATTAGATCCTCATGCTTCAAATTTCTCTGTATTCCTCTTCTGCTTGTAACTTCTGGGCTTGCATAACTACACTGCTGCTGCTGCTGCTGCTGCTGCTGCTGCTGCTGCTGCTGCTAAGTCGCTTCAGTCGTGTCTGACTCTGTGCAACTCCACAGACGGCAGCCCACCAGGCTCTGCCATCCCTGGGATTCTCCAGACAAGGACATTGGAGTGGGTTGCCATTTCCTTCTCCAATGCATAAAGTGAAAAGTGAAAATGAAGTCGCTCAGTCGTGTCCGACTCTTAGCGACCCCATGGACTGCAGCCTACCCGGCTCATCTGCTGGGCTCCCCTAAATATCCAGAACAATCATTCTATCTTAAGATAAACTGATTAGTAACCTTAATTAAAAGGAACATCTGCAAAGTGCCTTTTGCCATATAACATAATGTAACCACATGGGCACCACCCAGGGTGCAGAGATTATGGGAACCATAAGTCTGCCTGCTACATCTAATTGCATCTGGAAGAATTTGTTTTGCTGATTTCCTACTATTATCCATTCTGGCTCTTTGCTTCTTTGTTTTATAATAAACAGCTGAGCAATGAACACCCTTGTACAAAGCTTGAGCACAGGGTCAAGCCTATAAACTTTACAGAGGAATAATTGCTGATCATACCCACAAAAAGCATAATTTACATTAAGTATTCACAGATATTCAGCTCCCTACCGTGCATGCAGATAACCGGGAGCCTGTGAGAGCTACGTGAAGCTTTAGAAAGTAAAGCACTGCACAGCTATGGACTCAGTTTTATACATATGTACATTCTTTTTAATATTCTTGTCCATTATGGTTTATCCCAGGACATTGAATATAGTTCCCTTTGCTACACAGTAGGACCTTGCTGTCCATCCATTCTATATGTAATGGTTTCCATCTACTAACCCCAGACTCCCAATCCAAAAAGAAAATGAAATAAAACAAAGCACCGTGATGTTTAGCATGGTGGATGCACACTCCACCAATGTGTTGCAAACTCTGATTCTTCTGGGAGTGTACATCCTGAATACTACTGCCACCTTTTATGCTTGTAGCATAAATCCAGAGGAATACGTCTTTTTCGGCAGTCTCTGGTGTCTGACCGTACAGAATGAAGTTGGAGCTTGGTCAGGATGCCATGGTTACAATACTTGCTTCAGAGCAAAGCAAAGCATGCTCATCAGAAGCACCCAGGCCCAGGGGGCCCACTGGCACCCCAGCTTCAGGCTACAGGCATTCTATCATTCAGGCTCACACACATGCTGGGGGCACCATGGAGGCAGCCCAGCACAGGTAACTGTTCATGATCTCATATAAAGTTTGAAAAAGAAGTTCTGGGAAATTCCTTCCAGCATCCAATTTGTTTAACTTCAGTGAAGTAAGTAAAATCCTGTATGATCCTTCTGCCAAAATCTTTGTCAGTCCAACATAAATAACCCAAGCTGAAAAATGTTTTAAAGTGTATAATCAGAGATGCAGAAGAAATTGTTATATGTAAAACAGAATTCTATATACAACCCTAGGTTAATAAATTTTAAAATCTCAATTAAGTGGATAATTATACAGAAACTTTTAAAATTATAAACTACATTCAGGATTAAGCAGGAATGTGAATTTATCAAGTTTAGTGCATATAGATGACATATCAAATCATTAGGCAAATTATAAAATTCAATAAATTGACTGTGATAATAGTTTAATTATTTGGAAATATTTATATTTCATCTTCACTTTGCTCCATGTACTAGCACTTAGTCCAGACAGATTAAAAAATACAGCCAAATATAAGACTATAAAGTACCCAGAGATAGTAAGCATGACATTTAAATAATCTCATGGCACATCTGTCCTTTCAAACCAATTGAGAAGCAACCAAGTTACTTACAAATAAATCTCTTTCAATTGGATGACAAAGATAAAACTGAGTCATTTTTGTTTTATATTTTATTTAATTTTCAAAGATAATACAGCATCGTGCTTACAATCCTAAATTTAGATTGTTGTCCATTTTGTGTGCCTTGGGAAAATTCCTTAATTTGCCCAAGGTACACTTTGTGCCTCATTTTTTTCAGCTGTAACAGGGGGATTAATAATAGCATTTTATCAGTTAAGATTGTTATGAGAAGTAAGCAAGTAAATACATGTTGAGAACTTAGAACAGGGTCTGGCATGTAGCAACCACTCAATAAATGTCTGCTTTTATAATATAGGCATTCTCCCTGTCTCTTGTTCTATGATTCCAATGAGAAATAAATTTAAAATTCCAGATATACTCTCCATGTCATTTAAAATCTTTTTCCCACTTATTTACTTCATTCTTTTTCTCTGAGCCCAAAAGAATTTCTTATTTTGTCATCATATTTTATGATTTGCATTTCTACAGAATATAATCTGCTTTTCTCTGCCCCCTTTAATTAACTTCAAATTTTTGGAAACCACATTTTTCATTTCTAAGCAAACTTTCTGGGTGTCAGATTATTTCACTTTTTATTCATTGCAGTCTTTTCTCTCACTCTCTTTAACTGATTTGAATTAGACTTTCTCATCTTTCCTTCTTTTACGTATAGCACCCCCTTCAAATGTGTCATTTGCCTTGCTTCCTTGAATTAAGCCAACCTTTTCAAACCCTGAAATGCTTTGCTCTCTGGTAATTTTTTCTCTGTGTTTGCCCATCTTCAGAGGCGGGAGGGTGGGAGAGCCTATGATTGTCTGAGATGATCAATAAGATAGTCTTTCAGAAATTCAGAGGCTTCCCTAGTGGCTCAGATGGCAAAGCGTCTATCTGCAATGCAGGAGACCTGGGTTCGATCCCTGGGTTGGGAAGATCCCCTGGAGAAGGAAATGGCAGCCCATTCCAGTACTCTTGCCTGGAGAATCCCATGGACCGCGGAGCCTGGTAGGTTACCGTCCATGGGGTCACAAAGAGTCGGACACAATTGAGCGACTTCACTTTCAGAAATTCAGAGAGAGTTTGTTTCAGAGCTACAGTCTTTCCACAACTTTCAAAACTTATGAAGCAATAATGTCAGTTTAGGTTTTTATTTTTCCTTGCTGGACTTCTAAGTCACTGCATGGAGTAGGAAGAAATACATACTCAGTAGCTTGCCAGAGTTTTGTTTTCCTGAGCATACTATGAAGGCAAGATGTTAACGGGAGCAGGGGCCCCTTCCTCTAACTAGCAGGCTCCAAGTTAGGAGGCAGCTGTGGAGTCCCCTCTTCACGTAGTATGACAGTCTAAATGTACTCATGAAAAGCATTAGGATAATTTTTTTCAAAAAATCTGTCCCATGGCCCATCTTCCTCTTTTTGACACATAATAGGTGCTCAATAGGGCTTCCAGGTGGCACTAGTGGTAAAGAGCCTGCCTGCCAATGCAGGCTCTGCATAAAAGATGCAGATTCAATCCCTGGGTCAGGAAGATCCCCTGGGGGAGGGCATGGCAACACACTCCAGCACTCTTGCCTGCAGAATGGACAGAGGAGCCTGGAGGCCTACAGTCCATAGAGTTAAGGACTCTGCCACGACTGAAGTGACTGAACATGCACACAGGCACATAGGTGCTCAATAAACAATTGTTAATAAATAAATATTTCTCAAGTGGCATTTTTTTATCCACATAAAATTAACCTTCGTCCATTAGTTCTTTCATCAGTATGTTTTTCTGGTATATCTGTTGTAAAGAAATGACAGCCAACAGAGGAGACTTTATAGCACCATTTCTTGAAGAGATGTAATTTCCCTCTCATCAAAAACTGGGTTTCCCAGGTGGCATCAGTGGTAAAGAATCTGCCTGCCAATTGCGCCAGGAGATATAAGAGACACAGGTTTGACCCTTGGGTCAGGAAAGTCCCCTGGAGAAGGGCATGGCTACTCACTCCAGGATTCTTGCCTTGAGAATTCCATGGACAGAGGAGCCTGGTGATCTGCACTCATATCACGTGCTGGCAAGGTAATGCTCAAAATCCTTCAAGCTAGGCTTCAACAGTATATGAACTGAGAATTTCAGATGTACAAGCTGGATTTAGAAAAGATAGAGGAAACAGATCAAATTGCCGACATTCTTTGGATCATAGAAAAAGCAAGGAATTCCAGAAAAACGTCTACTTCTGCTTCATTGACTCCACTAAAACCTTTGACTGTGTGGATCACGATAAATTGTGGAAAATTATTAAGGGGATGGGCATTCCGGATTACATTACCTGCCTCCTGAGAAACCTGCATGCAGGTCAAGAAGCAACAATTAGAAGTGGATATCGAACAATGCTGCTGCTGTTGCTGCTAAGTCGCTTCAGTTGTGTCCAACTATGTGCGACCTCATAGATGGCAGCCCACCAGGCTCCCTTATCCCTGGGATTCTCCAGGCAAGAACACTGGAGTGGGTTGCCATTTCCTTCTCCAGCACATGAAAGTGAAAAGTGAAAGTGATGTCGCCCAGTCGTGTCTGACTCTTCATGACCCCATGGACTGCTGCCTACCAGGCTCCCCCATCCATGGGATTTTCCAGGCAAGAGTACTGGAGTGGGGTGCCATTGCCTTCTCCATATGGAACAACGAACTGGTTCAAAATTGGGAAAGGTGGACATCAGGCTATATATTGTCACCCTGCTTATTTAACTTATATGCAGAGTGCATCATGTGAAATGTCAGGCTGGATGAAGCTCAAGTTGGAATAAAGATTGCCAGGAGAAATATCAATAACCTCAGATACCACCATTATGGCAGAAAGCAAAGAAGAAATAAAGAGCCTCTTGATGAAGGTGAAAGAGGGGAGTGAAAAAGCTAGCTTAAAACTCAACATGCAAAAAACTAAGATCATGGCATCTGGTCCCATTGCTTCATGGCAAATAGTTGGGGGAAAAAATGGAAACAGTGACACACTATTTTTTGGGCTCCAATGGTGATGGCAGCTATTAAATTAAAAGAAGCTTGGCTCTTGGAAGAAAAGCTATGACAAACCTAGACAGCATATTAAAAACTGGAGACATCATTTTGCTGACAAAAGTCCATAGAGTCGAAGCTATGGTTTTTCCAGTAGTCATGTATGGATGTGACAGTTGGACCATAAAAATAGCTGAAGGCCAAAGGATTGATGCTCTTGAACTGTGGTGCTAGAGAAGACTTTTGAGAGTCCCTTGGACAGCAAGGGGGTCAAACCAGTCCATCCTAAAGGAAATTAGTCCTGAATATTCATTGGAAGGACTGAGGCTGAAGCTGAAGCTCCAATACTTTGGCCACCTGATGCAAAGAGACAACTCATTAGAAAAGACCCTGATGCGGGGAAAGATTGAAGACAGAAGGAGAAGGGAGCAACAGAGGATGATTTGGTTGGATGGCATCGTTGACTCAATGGACATTAGTTTGAACAAACTCTGTGTGTTGGTGGTGTACAGGGAAGCCTGCAGTCCATGGGGTCACAAAGAGTTGAACAGCATTGTGTGACTGAACAACAACAATAGCAATATATAAATAGTAACATGTGATAAAATGCCAATTATGCTAAAATGCAAAATTTCAAAAAGCTGCATTTAACCTACCATCCCCTCTGACATTCAGTTCTATACAAAATAGTCCCAAGTATTTGGTCTTTATTTGATGACTTTTTTGTCACTTTCCAAAGATTGTAATACTCTTGCCACTTACTTCCCATAAAAATGTTTTAAATGGGACTGTATTTATGAGGACTATAAGCCAAAAGCAAGTCATGAAATTGTAGAATAGAATAAGATAATTGACACCTTAATATTACTTGAGGGGAGAATATATCTAGTATTTCTCACATTATTTGTTTCATTCACAATCAAATAAAAGATTCTGCTATTTCAGAAACACAACCAAATCAGGAATTTGCTTTCCCCAGTTCAGTTTCATGAGTTCAGTGTTCTTGTTGTTAAAGTCACAGATGAGAATTCCCAGTAGAGGGTTTTTTCTTTAAAAAAAAAAAAAAAAAAACAAATCCCCTTTTAAATCTGGAATGAGAATGAAGAGCCAAGTGTATGTATTTTTTTAAGAAGCTCTATAAAAAATTATGATAAGCAGTCAGGCTTCAGAACTGTTGATTTGAATCTTTCTGTTTCCTGATATAACGAGGATCAAGAGTGATACGGACATAGCATCCCCGGGACCATAACTGCACCAGCCTACATCTGCATAAAGCATCATCATACCTGTTACTCCTCTTCATACCAATTGAATGCCATAGAGAAATAAATGTTTCCATTTTACCATTCAACTGAATTCAGAGGCAGTGAGTGATTCATCAAGGGTCAGCCAGCTGGGAAGTGAGAGAATCACAAGTTAGCTCTTAGCTTGATTTTAAGACAG
This sequence comes from Capricornis sumatraensis, assembly GCF_032405125.1. Lineage (NCBI taxonomy): Eukaryota > Metazoa > Chordata > Mammalia > Artiodactyla > Bovidae > Capricornis > Capricornis sumatraensis. Next base: position 9,367,716 of record NC_091078.1, read on the forward strand.
TTATCCTTCCAAAGCACCACATGTGAGCTTTTATGACATCCTGCCCACCCAGTTTTCTTTGCCCTCACTCCCAACTCTCCTGTCGTTGATACTTTTTTTTGGAAACCCATGTCTTTTAGCTTATTTCTTATTTTAGGGCTGTGATCTAGTCAAGGAATCATATTTTTTTTCTTATCCAAGGTAAACATTATGATTCAACACACCAAACATACCCTCTTCAACATCTACCAAAGGTTTTACATCTTTGTTTCTCTAAGATTTCTGCCTTTGAAGTCTTCCTCCTTGGATCAACACGGTCTTTTCTACCCTGATTATTTTTACGGACCACTAGAGAAAACCACACTCTGTGAACTGCTGCTCACTCTCCATCCTCATCAAGAACATCTATGTCACTCAGCAGTCCATTTCAGTGTTCACACTTTATTCACTCCCCAATGCCTGCTTTTCAAAACTTTACTCACTAACTAGTCACTTTGTAACTTGCTATCAGCAGGTATCTGTCTCAATGCTACCACTGAAAGTACTCATTTGAAGAACCCCTAACATCCAAATCCCAGAGAAGGCAATGGCACCCCACTCCAGTACTCTTGCCTGGAAAATCCCATGGGCAGAGGAGCCTGGTAGGCTGCAGTCCATGGGATCGCTAAGAGTCAGACACAACTCAGTGACTTCACTTTCACTTTTCACTTTCCTGCATTGGAGAAGGAAATGGCAACCCACTCCAGTACTCTTGCCTGGAGAATCCCAGAGATGGGGGAGCCTGATGGGCTGCCGTCTATGGGGTCACACAGAGTCAGACACGACTGAAGCGACTTAGCAGCAGCAGCAACATCCAAATCCAGAGGAAGAGTGTTCATTTCTGGCCTTATTTGACCTCTCTGTGGAATTTGATGCTAGATTATCCCACTCTTCTTGAAATTGCCTCTTTCCTTTATGCCTTTCTCAACTGATTGTCTTATTTCCTTCTTCATAATTTTTTCAAGCCACTCATCTTTTCATAGCCATTGCGTAATGATGTTTCCTGAGGACACTGTAAGCTTTTGTCTTTAACTTCTTCTCACTCTACGTGGTCTCCATGGGAAAAATCACCTGCTCCTTTAATTTGAAACATCCCATATATGCCAAATAATCCTTGCGTCTATTACTGTGGCATCAGGACTTTGAAAGGATTGGGAGATGATCCAGGAAACAGATATGACCATGAGGTGGCAGCAGCACCCCCAGCTTCATTTTGGTGATATTACGGTAGGTTTCATACGGGGGGAGAGTGCCTCACAGCAGGAGACACTGAGGATGAGGACAGGGAACCCTTGGAGAAGAGAAAGTGGTGGGAGGGGGGACTTACAGCCTCAATGATGTCTCTCAGAAGTGCAGACGGGAATCTCTGAATCAGAGAATTCCAAAGGGCTGAAGTAGCTTGGGGCTTTATATTAATAGTGCCAGGGGTTTTATCTATCTATAGCTAGCAGGTGTTGGGTGCAGTTCCATGGGGTATGCAAAGCAGGCAAGCTCTAAATCGCTAGAAACTTGCTTGCTTGGTTTATATTTAAAACAGTCAGATATGTAAAACTTTGGATTTGGCATTTGCAGGCTTTTGCACTGTGGGTCTCAGCCTGCTGTGAAGAAATAAACAACTTAGAAATAAACAATATACAGAGACCACTTTGAGTCCTTTATGTAACAGTATCCCAGGTTTCTGGATGAACTCCAGGAACCTCAATATCTTTCCACAAAATGTAGTTTCATGTTCTCTTATTTTGTCTCAGTGAAAGGAATACTGTATCACTGAAGCTAAAGCAACCCTCCTTAACTTCAAGTACTTTAACCCATGACCATACTATTGTCTACTCTCTGTACATATATTTCATCTCTTGCCTACTATTCCCATCACCAGTGCCTGAGATTATGGTTTCTCTATATCTTGCACAGATTATTGTCAAAGTCTTTCAACTAACCCTCCTCTCTCTAGTCCTACTGTTGCCTGATACATCTTTGTACCACCATTAAGGTAATTTTTCTAAAACTCAAATATTCTGATATCCATTTGCTTGATTAAAACTCTTTATAAACTCTCCATAGTACAGAAGTATAGAAGGACTTCCCTGATGGCTCAGATGGTAAAGCATCTGTCTACAATGCAGGAGACCCATGTTCAATCCCTGGGTTGAGAAGATCCCCTGGAGAAGAAAATGGCAACCCACTCCAGTACTCTTGCCTGGAGAATCCCATGGATGGAGGAGCCTGGTGGGCTACAGTCCACAGGGTTGCAAAGAGTCAGACACGACTGAGCAACTCCACTTTCTTTCATAATATAGAAGAGGGGTTGGCAAACTATGACCAGGCAGTCAAGCCCAGCCCTCTTTCTGATTTTGTAAATAAAGCTTTATTATCAATAGAACAGAGCCATTCCCATCAGTTACATATTGTTCACAGATGCTTTCACACTACAGCTGAGTTGAGCAGTTTAAACTTTCCTTCAATCTTTCCCAGCATCAAAGTCTTTTCCAATGAGTCAGCTCTGCACATCAGGTGGCCAACAGTCAGATATGTAAGCTTCAGCTTCAGCATCAGTCCTTCTAGTGAATTTTTAGGGTTGATTTCCTTCAAGATTGACTAGTTTTATCTTTTTGCAGTCCAAAGGACTTTTGAGAGTCTTCTCTAGCACCACAATTCAAAAGCATCATTCTTCAGCACTCAGCCTTGTTTATGGTCCAACTCTTACATCCATACATGGCTACTGGAGAAAAACCATAGCTTTGGCTGTAAGGACCTTTGCCAGCAAAGTGATGCTTAGAATATGTTTAGTACTGTGTCTTCTTTTATAATAAAGTACCAAACTGTTTTTTAAGAAAATACCAAACTGTCTTCCAAAATGGCTGTACCATTTTGCATTTCCATTGGCAATGAATGAGAGTTCTTGTTACTCCATACCTGCACCAGCATCTGATATTGTCAGAGTTCCAGATTCTGGTCATTCTAACGGGTCTGTAGTGAGTGGAATGTCGTTGTTTCAATTTGCATTTCACTGATGACATATTATATTGAGCATCTTTCCATATGTTTATTTCCCATCCACATATCTTCTTTGTTGAAGTGTCTGTTCAGATATGTTGCCCATTTTTTAATTGGGTTCTTTGCTTTTTTCCTGCTTGATTTCACATAAATAACCTTTTACAATTATTATAACTATCACCATCAAGATTGCTAATAATGACACAAAACATTTGTGTTTACCAAGTACCAGGTAATGTGAAAAGCATTTTACAAACATTATCTGATGTAATAATAACACTTTATCTAAGTTTATCCATGGATGAGCAGCTGAAAGAGACTTAATAACTTATGTAAGATCACATAGCAAATAAAGAAGTGGATCAGAATTGCTCTAGTGACCCAGTCTTTGAATCTCTGACCAGAACCTTAACCACTGCACAACACTCCTTCCCTTCCTTCTGCTAACTGACAGGTTTACTTCTTTAGGTCAAGCTAAGAACATCGGAAGGATAAGGAATAGTATATTGGGTGTCAGGATCCATGGATACATGATTCAGTGTAACAATGATATATCTGTACCTGATTAGAAATTTGAGACAAGAAACATATCTATATTTAAAAAGAAGACAAAAAGCCAGGGAAACAGTGCTTAATGTTTCCACTTAAAATAGACTATTTCGAGTGTTACTTTTTTCCATTTTAGAGATATTAAATCTCCTCCTACAGTCAAATAGGCAACAATTTAAAGTGCAAGGTTTTTCCTCTCCTAAGTCACAATGGGCCAATTAACAAATTCTAATTTAGTGTTCTAGTCCCTTTCATCTGAATCAATTACTAATCCAAATAAGGCGATCATCATAATCCATTTAACATGCTGATTGAGGACTTCTTCTCTTGGAGACATCTCTGGACATTAAGGCGATTGGTAGAAATTATAAATGTTATACACATATTATGTAAAAGATGAAAATAAGGATGTTTATTAAACTTAGCAGAGTTCTTGTGCTTATACTAATGTGGAGTGATTAGAATCCCATTTATTGGGATGAAAACTTTTAAACCTCAGGCTGACACTACAGCCCTGCTGGCAGCTTCAATATGGTGGCTGCTGTCACTCCTACACCTTCTCTGCCTGCAAAGTGTGGTTTTTCCTGATTATTAAAATTTCACTTCCAGAATGGAAACAAATTCCCTTTAGCTTCCACAGGCATGCAGGAGTAGAGAAGTCTCCAGTAGAGTCAAGCCTCTATGAGAAGTTTCCAGCTTTTACCTCTAACCCTGCCATCTCACACTGCTCCCCAGGCCATTGTTTGAAAACCAGGGCTTCCTGATCTAATCACAGAGTCATCTTCTCACTCCACGCACTTTCTCCTCTGTGCCTCAGGACTTCCTCTCTCTCTGTAGTTACTTTTGCCTTTACTCTGTCTTAAATCCTCCTGCCTTTTAGTCTCCTTCCTTGTTCTGGAGTATAAATGCACGTGTGCTATGTACTAAGGCACTTCAGTCGTGTCTAACTCTTTGCAACCCCATGGCTCCTCTCTCCATGTAATTCTCCAAGCAAGAAAATTAAAGAGGATTGCCAGTTCCTTCTCCAGAGGATCTTCTTGACCCAGGGATCAAACTTGCATCTCTTACATCTCCTACATTGGCAAGCAGGTTCTTTACTGCTAGAATTTAATTATTCAACACATTCATTGCTATTCTCTCTGAGAAAAGAGATGGAGAAGAATATGAAGAGAAAATATAGAAAACCTATGCAGGGAAATGACAAAGGTTCTGGCAATCCATGCCATACACGTTTTTGGAGTTCTCATCTCTGATCTGGTCTTCAATTACATAACCTTACATATAGAAAATCTGATGGTCTTGAATCCTCTTCTTTCCATTGAAAGTATGGCTTTCTTAAACGCCCCTTACCCAAACATCTTCCTGTTCCTAGGCCTCATCCTAAGAAACAAAATCTACTCTCCTTGAATACCTACTAGGAATAAGGAACTGGGATGTTGCTTTTTGCTTATGATTTTATCTCAACCACTTTGCATATATCCATTGTACAGATGAGAAAACTGAGGCTCAGAAACATTAGTCATTTGTCCCAAGCATAAAATGTTCGTGCAGTACACAACAAGGATGTGAAGCTATGTCTTTGATTCCTCAATCTATTCTCATTTTACAATACCATCCTTTCTCTCCAGAAATTATGTTGGAATCTTTTATAAGAATGAGTGGTCAAGAATACTCAAGATAGTCTTGAATTGTAAATGGGCCATTTGCTCTGTGACCAGCCCGATGAAGCAGTCACTCTCCACCACATTCTTAACATCCTTCCTCTCGGAGACAGACATAAACAGGGAAGTTTATGTTGGAAGTCTTGTTGACTTCTAGTTTAGGAAGGGAATCAGATAGTTTCCTCAACTATAATGTGGACTAGTAAAATCTCTAAGGTCCTGTCTCCTGGATCACAAGTCTCTCTAGAGCAGAAACTATGCCTATTCATCACTGTATATATAGCATGCTCTATCTAGAGTACATAAAGAATGTTGGGTGCCTAACAGACGCTCAAGCATTTTTATTAAAAAGCTGAAGTGAAATATGTACATCCATAACTCAAGGATGCTATGTTTCATCATTTTCCCAGTCAATAATAATAAAAAACAATAACTGAAAACATATTCCAAATTTAAGTGACATCTAATTTAATATGAACATTATGGAACACTTGTGATAAAACTTCTCATTAATTCTTCTTCCATCCTGTCACTGAGCAAATAAGGAAACAGTGAGAAAAATGAGGTTCTACTGAATTGTCCAAAATTGTGAACTTCTATATTGTACATTCAAATCCGTGACCCGATTTCCTTCAACTTTTTGTTTAACAAACAAGGCTTCATTACTCCGCCTCTGAGTAGCACTGACAGAAAGAAATAGAAACATCAGTGCAAATTGACCTATCACACTATTTTCAGTACTGGTAAATCTTGTTAACATCAGGATGAACTCACACATTTGTCTTGAAAGATAATTTAAACACACAAGTATGTGCTTGCATCAAATACATTCTTTTTCATTGAAGTATATTTGCTGTATAATACTGTATGTTATAGGTGTACAATATCTTGATTCACAATTTTAAAGATTATATTCCATTTAGAGTTATTATAAAATATTGGCTATATTCCCTGTGTTGTATAACATATCCCTGTATCTTATTTTATACCTAATAATTTGTGCCTCTTAATCACCTGTCCCTTTGCTGCCCCTCCCTCCCCCCTTCCCTCTCCCCACTGGCAACTACTAGTTTCTTCTCTATGAGACTGCTCTTTCCTTATAGTCACTAGTTTGCTACATTTGTTTCAATTCCCTGCTTAAGTGATATCACACAGTATTTGTCTTTCTGTGTCTAACTTATTTCACTTATGCCTTCCAAGTATAATGCCCTTCAAGCCCATCCTTGTTGCTCAAATGGCAAAACTTCACTCTTATTATGGCTGAGTAGTATTCCATTGTGTGTGTGTGTGTATGTGTGTGTGTGAGTGTGTGTGCGTGTGTGCGCACATTACCTCTTCTTTATCCATTCATCTGTTGATGGACACTTTGGTTGCTTCCATCTCTTGACAACTGTAAACAATGCTGTCATGAACCTTGGGGTTCTTGAATCTTTTTTAATTACGGTGTTTGTTTTTTTCAGATACATACTTAGGAATGGAATTGCTGAGTCATTTGGTAATTCTACTTTTAGTTTTTTAAGAAACCTCCATGCTACTTGCCACAGTGGCTGCACCAGTTTACACTCCCACCAACAGTGTACGAGGGTTCCTTTTTCTCCACATCCTTGCCAATATTTGTGGTTTGTGTTCTTTTTGATGATAGCCATTCTGACATGTATGAGGTGGTATCACACTGTACTAGTTTTGATTTGCACTTCCCTGATGATTAGTGATATTGAGCATCTTTTCATGTCCTGCTGGCCATCTGCATGCTCTCTTCAGAAAAAAATGTTATTTTTTCTGCCCATTTTTAATTGGGCTGTTTTGATTTTGAGATAATATGAGCTGTTTACATATGTTGGATATTAATCCCTTATGGGTTAAATCATGTGCAAAACAATAAGTATGTTCTTAATCTGAAACGTCCCTCACACGTAAAAAATCAAATTGTGATGAGCCATCAATTAAAAGACAACTAGTGCTCTACTGATTAAACTATTTTATAGCACTTCTTAAAATTACCAACTAAACTGATTTAAATGCATCATGCAGAAGGTGGACAAAAACTCCTGTTAGGGATTTTGTAACTGTCAGGATTTGTTCAATTTCCGTACTTTTATGTCATTATGTCCAGAAAGTAGTGGCTACAAGAGATGATGACACCACATAAGTCAGAATTTTTAAGTACATACCTAATAGTACGTGGGCTTCCGTGGTGGTGCAGACAATAAAGAATCTGCCTGCAATGGGGGAGACCCAGGTTCGATCCCTGGGCTGGAAAGATCCCCTGGAGAAGGTAATGGCAACCCACTCTAGTATGCTTGCCTAGAGAATTACATGGACAGAGGAGCCTGGAGGGCTACAGTCCATGGGATCACAAAGAGTCAGACACGACTGAGTGACTACTCTTTCACTTTCACTAATAGTACATACAGAATCATTTCTATATTGTTTTTTTAATGGTATAGACTTATATTTTAAAATTCCTTTTGTCTTAAATAAAGAAATAATTAACAGTATGAAAAGGCAAAATGATAGGATACCAAAAGAGGAACTCCCCAGGTCATTAGGTGCCAAATATGCTACTGGAGATCAGTGGAGAAAAAACTCCAGAAAGAATGAAGGGATGGAGCCAAAGCAAAAACAATACCAGTTGTGGATGTGACTGGTGATAGAAGCAAGATCCGATGCTGTAAAGAGCAGTATTGCATAGGAACCTTGAATGTCAGGTCCATGAATCAAGGCAAATTGGAAGTGGTCAAACAAGAGATGGCAAGGGTAAACATCGACATTCTAGGAAGCAGCAAACTAAAATGGACTGGAATGGGTAAATTTAACCCAGATGGCCATTATATCTACTACTGTGGGCAGGAATCCCTCAGAAGAAATGGAATAGCAATCATGGTCAACAAAAGAGTCCAAAATGCAGTACTTGATGCAATCTCAAAAACGACAGGATGATCTCTGTTCATCTCCAAGGCAAACCATTCAATATCACAGTTATCCAAGTCTATGCCCCAACCAGTAATGCTGAAGAAACTGAAGTTGAACAGTTTTATGAAGACCTACAAGACCTTTTAGAACTAACACCCAAAAAAGATGTCCTTTTCATTATAGGGGACTGGAATGCAAAAGTAGGAAGTCAAGAAACACCTGGAGTAACAGGCAAATTTGGCCTTGGAATACGGAATGAAGCAGGGCAAAGACTAATAGAGTTTTGCCAAGAAAATGCACTGGTCACAGCAAACACCCTCTTCCAACAACACAAGAGAAGACTCGACACATGGACATCACCAGATGGTCAATACCGAAATCAGACTGATTATATTCTTTGCAGCCAAAGATGGAGAAGCTCTATACAGTCAACAAAAACAAGACCAGGAGCTGACTGTGGCTCAGATGATGAACTCCTTATTACCAAATTCAGACTCAAACTGAAGAAAGTAGAGAAAACCACTAGACCATTCAAGTATGACCTAAATCAAATCCTTTATGATTATACAGTGGAAGTGAGAAATAGATTTAAGGGCCTAGATCTGATAGATAGAGTGCCTGATGAACTATGGAATGAGGTTTGTGAGACTGTACAGGAGACAAGGATCAAGACCATCCCCATGGAAAAGAAATGCAAAAAAGCAAAATGGCTGTCTGGAGGCCTTACAAATAGCTATGAAAAGAAGAGAAGGGAAAAGCAAAGGAGAAAAGGAAAGATATACGCATCTGAATGCAGAGTTCCAAAGAATAGCAAGGAGAGATAAGAAAGCCTTCTTCAGTGGTCAATGCAAAGAAATAGAGGAAAATAACAGAATGGGAAAGACTAGAGATCTCTTCAAGAAAATTAGAGATACCAAGGGAACATTTCATGGAAAGATGGGCTTGATAAAGGACAGAAATGGTATGGACCTAAGAGAAGCAGAAGATATTAAGAAGAGGTGGCAAGAATACACAGAAGAACTGTACAAAAAAGATCTTCATGACCAAGATAATCATGATGATGTGATCACTCACCTAGAGCCAGACATCTTGGAATGTGAAGTCAAGTGGTCCTTAGAAAGCATCACTACGAACAAAGCTAGTGGAGGTAATGAAATCCCAGTTGAGCTGTTTCAAATCCTGAAAGATGATGCTGTGAACGTGCTGCACTCAATATGCCAGCAAATTTGGAAAACTCAGCAGCGGCCACAGGACTGGAAAAGGTCAGTTTTCATTCTAATCCCAAAGAAAGGCAATGCCAAAGAATGCTTAAACTACCGCACAATTGCACTCATCTCACATGCTAGTAAAGTAATGCTTAAAATTCTCCAAGCCAGGCTTCAGCAATACATGAACCGTGAACTCCCTGATGTTCAAGCTGGTTTTTGAAAAGGCAGAGGAACCAGAGATCAAATTGCCAACATCTGCTGGATCATGGAAAAAGCAAGAAAGTTCCAGAAAAACATCTATTTCTGCTTTATTGACTATGCCAAAGCTTCTGACTGTGTGGATCACAATAAACTGTGGAAAATTCTGAAAGAGATGGGAATACCAAACCACCTGACCTGGCTCTTGAAAAATCTGTATGCAGGTCAGGAAGCAACAGTTAGAACTGGACATGGAACAACAGACTGGTTCCAAATAGGGAAAGGAGTACACAAGGCTGTATATTGTCACCCTGCTTATTTAACTTATATGCAGAGTACATCATGAGAAATGCTGGACTGGAAGAAACCCAAGCTGGAATCAAGATTGCCGGGAGAAATATCAATCACCTCAGATATGCAGATGACACCACCCTTATGGCAGAAAGTGAAGAGGAACTAAAAAGCCTCTTGTTGAAAGTGAAAGAGGAGAGTGAAAAAGTTGGCTTAAAGCTCAACATTCAGATAATGAAGATCATGGCATCTGATCCCATCACTTCATGAAAAATAGATGGGGAAACAGTAGAAACAGTATCAGACTTTTTTGGGGGGGCTCCAAAATCACTGGAGATGGTGACTGCAGCCATGAAATTAAAAGACGCTTACTCCTTGGAAGAAAAGTTATGACCAACCTAGATAGTATATTCAAAAGCAGAGACAGAGACTGTGTGATACCTACCGCATGAAAAGCTCGAACATAAAACACCGCCAGGACCGAGCACAGAACAAAGGACGGAACGGAAAAAGCCGGCTGCAGACCATCCCCCGACGGGGACAGGCAGCCAGAGCCGTAAGGACTGGAAAGGGGCAATTGCAGACCCGGAGAGACTTTACTTACCTACCTGCAAGCAGGCTTCTTTGCTAAGATTTCTGGGGGTGCTGGACAGTCACAATCTGCCTCACGGGGGACGCCAGCGGTCCACCCAGAAAGCTGAGCAGCAGCGGCAGAAAAGGTGACAAGCCGCGGCGATCACGCTCACCAAACTCCTGAGCTACTCGGACCTGGGAAGGGCACAAAGCGCAGTCCCAGCCGAATCTGTGCCTCTGAGGGCTGCCTGAGCGCCAAACCTGAGCGGCTTGGATCGGGAAGTGCACGCAGCCTAGGGCCGGCCCCAGACGGTTCCCGGCTGTGCATCGTAGAGCCGGAGCGGTTTGTGCGCCGCGAGAAGGGACAGGTCAAGCGGGGCTGAGACACTGTGACCACACGACAGTGCTATTTGTTTGCAGCATCCCCCCTCCCCACAGCGCGACTGAACTAGTGAGCCTGAAAAACCAGCAAACGGAAGAAGTTAAACAGAGGGAACCACCTTGGAAGTGATCCCACAGGGCCTAAAACATCAGAGAAGGGCCAGATATCTTTTTACTATTTTTAAAATCATTCCTTTTTTTTTTTTCTAACTTTTTTTTAAATTGTTGTCTTCTATTTCTCCTCTAATTTTTATTACTATAACCTATTATTACTATTAAAAAAAAAGACTTTTTTTTTTTTTTAAGGCAAACACCATATATAGCCTTTGGATGGTTGTTGGTGGGTTTTTTTTGTTTGTTTGTTTTGTTTTTCTTTGTTTGTTTATTTTTTAATAATTCTTGTTTTTTTTTCTTTTTTTCTTTCCTCCTTTTTCCTTCTGCTTCTTTTCTTTAATATTATATTTTTGAAAATCCAACCTTTACTCTAGATTTTTAACCTTTGCTCTTAGGTTTTTGTTGTCAATTTTGTTCATTTAAAAACCCAAACTTCACAACCCAAGTTTACCTGAGAGCGAGATTACTGGCTTGACCACTCTCTTCTCCTATGGACTCTCCTTTTTCTCCACCAGGTGGCCTCTGTCTCTTTTCTCCCCCATCTCTTCTCTATCCAACTCTGTGAATCTCTGTGTGTTCCAGACGGTGGAGAACACCTAAGGAACTGGTTACTGGCAGGATTTGTCTCTCTCCTTCTCATTCCTCTCTCTTATCCTCCTGGTCACCTCTGTCTACTTCCTCCCTCTCCTCTTCCCTGTATAACTCCGTAAATACCTCTGAGCGGGCCAGACTATAGAGCACACATAAGGAAGTGACTACTGGCTAGCTTGCTCTCTCCTCTTTTGATCTTACCGCATCTCATTCCAGTTACCTCTATCTACCCCCTCCATCTTCTCTTCTCCTTGTAACTCAGTGAACCTCTCTGGGTGTCCCTCAACGTGGAGAAACTTTTCATCTTTAACCTAGATGTTTTATCATCGGTGCTGTATAGACGGAGAAGTCTAGAGGCTACTGTAAAAACAAAACTGAAGACCAGAAGCAGGAGGCTTAAATCCAAAGCCTGAAAACATTAGAGAACTCTTGAATTCAGGGAACATTAAGCAATAGGAGCTCATCAAATGCCTTCATACCTACACTGAAACCAAGCTCCACCCAAGGGCCAACAAGTTCCAAAACAAGACATATCACTCAAATTCTCCAGCAACACAGGAACACTCCCCTGAGCTTGAATATACAGGCAGCTCAAAATTATTCCAAAACCTTTGATGTCTCATAACCCATCACTGGTCACTCCACTGCACTCCAGAGAGAAGAAACCCAGCTCCACCCACCAGAACTCCAACACAAGCCTCCCTAACCAGGAAACCTTGACAAGCCACTGATAGAACCCCACCCACAGTGAGGAAGCTCCATAATAAAGAGAACTCCACAAATTCCCAGAATATAAAAAGACCACCCCAAACGCAGCAATATAACCAAGATGAAGAGACAGAGGAATACTCAGCAGGTAAAGGAACAGGAGAGTTGCCCACCAAACCAAACAAAAGAGGAAGAAGTAGGGAATCTACCTGAGAAGGAATTCCGAATATTGATAGTGAAAATGATCCAAAATCTTGAAATCAAAATGGAATCACAGATAAATAGCCTAGAGACAAGGATTGAGAAGATGCAAGAAAGGTTTAACAAGGACCTAGAAGAAATAAAAAAGCGTCAAAATATAATGAATAATGCAATAAATGAGATCAGAAACACTCTGGAGGCAACAAATAGTAGAATAATGGAGGCAGAAGATAGGATTAGTGAAATAGAAGATAGAATGGTAGAAATAAATGAATCAGAGAGGAAACAAGAAAAACGAATTAAAAGAAACGAGGACAATCTCAGAGACCTCCAGGACAATATGAAACGCTCCAACATTTGAATTATAGGAGTCCCAGAAGAAGAAGACAGAAAGAAAGATCATGAGAAAATCCTTGAGGAGATAATAGTGGAAAACTTCCCTAAAATGGGGAAGGAAATAATCACCCAAGTCCAAGAAACACAGAGAGTTCCAAATAGGATAAACCCAAGGCGAAACACCCCAAGACACATATTAATCAAATTAACAAAGATCAAACACAAAGAACAAATATTAAAAGCAGGAAGGGAAAAACAACAAATAACACACAAGGGGATTCCCATAAGGATAACAGCTGATCTTTCAATAGAAACTCTTCAGGCCAGGAGGGAATAGCAAGACATACTTAAAGTGATGAAAGACAATAACCTACAGCCCAGATTACTGTACCCAGCAAGGATCTCATTCAAATACGAAGGAGAAATCAAAAGCTTTACAGACAAGCAAAAGCTGAGAGAATTCAGCACCACCAAACCAGCTCTCCAACAAATTCTAAAGGATATTCTCTAGACAGGAAACACGAAAAAGGTGTATAAACCCGAACCCAAAACAATAAAGTAAATGGTAACTGGATCATACTTATCTATAATTACCTTAAAAGTAAATGGGTTGAACGCCCCAATCAAAAGGCAAAGACTGGCCGAATGGATACAAAAACAAGACCCCTCTATATGCTGCTTACAAGAGACCCACCTCAAAACAAGGGACACATACAGACTGAAAGTGAAGGGCTGGAAAAAGATATCCCACGCAAATAGAGACCAAAAGAAAGCAGGAGTGGCAATACTCATATCTGATAAAATAGACTTTAAAACAAAGGCTGTGAAAAGAGACAAAGAAGGCCATTACATAATGATCAAAGGATCAATCCAAGAAGAAGATATAACAATTATAAATATATATGCACCCAATATAGGAGCACCGCAATATGTAAGACAAATGCTAACAAGTATGAAAGGGGAAATCAACAATAACACAATAATAGTGGGAGACTTTAATACCCCACTCACACCTATGGACAGATCAACTAAACAGAAAATTAACAAAGAAACGCAAACTTTAAATGATACATTAGATCAATTAGACCTAATTGATATCTATACGACATTTCACCCCAAAACAATGAATTTCACCTTTTTTTCAAGTGCTCACGGAACTTTCTCCAGGATAGATCACATCCTGGGCCATAAATCTAAACTTGATAAATTCAAAAAAATCGAAATCATTCCAAGCATCTTTTCTGACCATAATGCATTAAGATTAGATCTCAATTACAGGAGAAAAACTACTAAAAATTCCAACATATGGAGGTTGAACAACACACTTCTGAATAACCAACAAATCATAGAAGAAATCAAAATATGCATAGAAACTAATGAAAATGAAAACAAAACAACCCAAAACCTGTGGGACACTATAAAAGCAGTGCTAAGAGGAAAGTATATAGCAATACAGGCATACCTCAAGAAACAAGAAAAAAGTCAAATAAATAACCTAACTCTACACCTAAAGCAACTAGAAAAGGAAGAATTGGAGAACCTCAGAGTTAGTAGAGGGAAAGAAATCTTTAAAATTAGGGCAGAAATAAATGCTAAAGAAACAAAAGAGACCATAGCAAAAATCAACAAGGCCAAAAGCTGGTTCTTTGAAAGGATAAATAAAATCGACAAACCACTAGCCAGACTCATCAAGAAGCAAAGAGAGAAAAATCAAATCAATAAAATTAGAAATGAAAATGGAGAGATCACAACAGACAACACAGAAATACAAAGGATCATAAGAGACTACTATCAGCAGTTGTATGCCAATAAAATGGACAACATGGAAGAAATGGACAAATTCTTAGAAAAGTACAATTTTCCAAAACTGAACCAGGAAGAAATAGAAAATCTTAACAGACCCATCACAAGCACGGAAATTGAAACTGTAATCAGAAATCTTCCAGCAAACAAAAGCCCAGCTCCGGATGGCTTCACAGCTGAATACTACCAAAAATTTCGAGAAGAGCTAACACCTATCCTACTCAAACTCTTCCAGAAAATTGCAGAGGAAGGTAAACTTCCAAACTCATTCTATGAGGCCACGATCACCCTAATACCAAAACCTGACAAAGATGTCACAAAAAACGAAAACTACAGGCCAATATCACTGATGAACATAGATGCAAAAATCCTCAACAACATTCTAGCAATCAGAATCCAACAACACATTAAAAAGATCATACACCATGACCAAGTGGGCTTTATCCCAGGGATGCAAGGATTCTTCAATATCCACAAATCAATCAATGTAATTCACCACATTAACAAATTGAAAAATAAAAACCATATGATTATCTCAATAGATGCAGAGAAGGCCTTTGACAAAATTCAACATCCATTTATGATAAAAACTCTCCAGAAAGCAGGAATAGAAGGAACATACCTCAACATAATAAAAGCTATATATGACAAACCCACAGCAAACATTATCTTCAATGGTGAAAAATTGAAAGCATTTCCCCTAAAGTCAGGAAAAAGACAAGGGTGTCCACTTTCACCGCTACTATTCAACATAGTTCGGGAAGTTTTGGCCACAGCAATCAGAGCAGAAAAAGAAATAAGAGGAATCCAAATTGGAAAAGAAGAAGTAAAATTCTCACTGTTTGCAGATGACATGATCCTCTACATGGAAAACCCTAAAGACTCCACCAGAAAATTACTAGAGCTCATCAATGAATATAGCAAAGTTGCAGGATATAAAATCAACACACAGAAATCCCTTACATTCCTATACACTAATAACGAGAAAGTAGAAAAAGAAATTAAGGAAACAATTCCATTCACCATTGCAATGAAAAGAATAAAATACTTAGGAATATATCTACCCAAAGAAACTAAAGACCTATATATAGAAAACTATAAAACACTGATGAAAGAAATCAAAGAGGACACTAATAGATGGAGAAATATACCATGTTCATGGGTCAGAAGAATCAATATAGTGAAAATGAGTATACTACCCAAAGCAATTTACAAATTCAATGCAATCCCTATCAAGCTACCAGCCATATTTTTCACAGAACTAGAACAAATAATTTCAAGATTTGTATGGAAATATAAAAAACCTCGAATAGCCAAAGCAATCTTGAGAAAGAAGAATGGAACTGGAGGAATCAACTTGCCTGACTTCAGGCTCTACTACAAAGCCACAGTCATCAAAACAGTATGGTACTGGCATAAAGACAGACATATAGATCAATGGAACAAAATAGAAAGCCCAAAAATCCACACACATATGGACACCTTATCTTTGACAAAGGAGGCAAGAATATACAATGGAGAAAAGACAATCTCTTTAACAAGTGGTCCTTGGAAAACTGGTCAACCACTTGTAAAAGAATGAAACTAGATCACTTTCTAACACCACACACAAAAATAAACTCAAAATGGATTAAAGATCTAAATGTAAGACCAGAAACTATAAAACTCCTAGAGGAGAACATAGGCAAAACACTCTCAGACGTAAATCACAGCAGGATCCTCTATGATCCACCTCCCAGAATTCTGGAAATAAAAGCAAAAATAAACAAATGGGATCTAATTAAAATTAAAAGCTTATGCACAACAAAGGAAAATATACGCAAGGTGAAAAGACAGCCTTCTGAATGGGAGAAAATAATAGCAAATGAAGTAACTGACAAACAACTAATCTCAAAAATATACAAGCAACTTATGCAGCTCAATTCCAGAAAAATAAACGACCCAATCAAAAAATGGGCCAAAGAACTAAATAGACATTTCTCCAAAGAAGACATACGGATGGCTAACAAACACATGAAAAGATGCTCAACATCACTCATTATCAGAGAAATGCAAATCAAAACCACAATGAGGTACCACTTCACACCAGTCAGAATGGCAGCGATCCAAAAATCTGCAAGCAATAAATGCTGGAGAGGGTGTGGAGAAAAGGGAACCCTCCTACACTGTTGGTGGGAATGCAAACTAGTACAGCCACTATGGAGAACAGTGTGGAGATTCCTTAAAAAATTGCAAATAGAACTACCTTATGACCCAGCAATCCCACTGCTGGGCATACACATCGAGGAAACCAGAATTGAAAGAGACACATGTACCCCAATGTTCATCGCAGCACTGTTTATAATAGCCAGGACATAGAAGCAACCTAGATGTCCATCAGCAGATGAATGGATAAGAAAGCTTTGGTACATGTACACAATGGAGTATTACTCAGCCGTTAAAAAGAATTCATTTGAATCAGTTCTGATGAGATGGATGAAACTGGAGCTGATTATACAGAGTGAAGTAAGCCAGAAAAAAAAAAACGCCAATACAGTATACTAACACATATATATGGAATTTAGAAAGATGGCAATGACGACCCTGTATGCAAGACAGGAAAAAAGACACAGCAGTGTATAACGGATTTTTGGACTCAGAGGGAGAGGGAGAGGGTGGGATGATTTGGGAGAATGGCATTCTATCATGTATACTATCATGTAAGAATTGAATTGCCAGTCTATGTCTGACGCAGGATACAGCATGCTTAGGGCTGGTGCATGGGGATGACCCAGAGAGATGTTATGGGGAGGGAGGTGGGAGGGGCGTTCATGTTTGGGAACACATGTAAGAATTAAAGATTTTAAAATTAAATTAAAAAAATTAAAAAAAAACAAAAAACAAAAAAAACAAAAGCAGAGACATTACTTTGCCGACTAAGGTCCATCTAGTCAAGGCTATGGTTTTTCCAGTGGTCATGTATGGATGTGAGAATTGGACTGTGAAGAAGGCTGAGTGCCGAAGAATTGATGCGTTTGAACTGTGGTGTTGGAGAAGACTCTTGAGAGTCCCTCGGACTGAAAGGAGATCCATCCAGTCCATTCTGAAGGAAATCAACCCTGGGATTTCTTTGGAAGGACTGATGCTAAAGCTGAAGCTCCAGTACTTTGGCCACCACATGCGAAGAGTTGACTCACTGGAAAAGACTCTGATGCTGGGAGGGATTGGGGGCAGGAGGAGAAGCGGACGACAGAGGATTAGATGGCTGGATGGCATCACGGATTCGATGGACGTGAGTCTGAGTAAACTCTGGAAGATGGTGATGGACAGGGAGGCCTGGTGTGCTGCGATTCATGGGGTCACAAAGAGTTGGACACGACTGAGTGACTGAACTGAACTGAACTGAAAGAAATACTGTGGTCAAGGTATGCCTTTAATTCTCACTAAATATAAAGATTCCTGAAGCCTCTATGGACTTCCCTGGTGGCTCAGAGGTTAACTTGTCTGCCTGGAATGTAGGAGACCAGGGTTCAATCCCTGGGTCGGGAAGATCCATAGTTTTAAACATAGTTCATTTAATGAAGCTTGTGCAGCGATGTCAACATTCAGACTGCTCAGCTTCAAGAACACACTTTCTGTCCCTTATCTTTGCTGGGATGAAAAGACAACATAATTATCTGCCCCAGAAACATTTGTTTGCCTCATACACAGCTTCTCTCTCCTCCAATATGTCCAGTGCAGGCTGCCTACCTCTGACTGCTGAGGCAAGTTCCCTGAGAGGGCAGCAAGTTGTGACTTATGAAGGCCAGGCCAGGCTCTCTACTAGAATGGCAAGTGTGGAGAGACCCAAGCAAATCCGTAGCCACCAGCTTCGCAAAAACTGCTCCTAAAGCCTTCACTGCAGGCAGAGGTGTGAGCTGAGCTGCCAGCTGGAACCAGTGAGGTGGTTAGAAGTAGTAGTTACAGGCAGCTTCGAATTCCAGTCTAGGGAAATTCTAATAAAACTAAATGTTAATAAAAAATACTGATGTGATTGCGCTTGCATGTGACTTTC
This sequence comes from Capricornis sumatraensis, assembly GCF_032405125.1. Lineage (NCBI taxonomy): Eukaryota > Metazoa > Chordata > Mammalia > Artiodactyla > Bovidae > Capricornis > Capricornis sumatraensis. Next base: position 9,386,288 of record NC_091078.1, read on the forward strand.
AGCCTACACACAGGAATAGCCAGCTTTGGCACACAAATCAAGAGGGGCGTAATAGGGTGAAATTTTATCATCTAGGATATAGCACATATATACAAATACATACACACACACACCACCCGTATGTTTCAAATATACCATATATTTTATGATCTATTTTCTTTACATAAACAATGTATTGTTAGCATGTTGGCATTTCTACAGCAACATTCTTTTTGGCTGTGCTTGGTCTTTTTTGCTTCACAAGAGCTTTCTTTAGTTGCAGTGTGTGGGATTCTCATTGCGGCGGCTTCTCTCGTTGCAGACCCCCAGCTCTAGGTGCACGGGCTTCAGCGTTTGCAGCGCTCGTGCTCAGGAGTGGTGGCTTGCTGGCTCTGGAGTGCAGGCTCAGTAGTTGTGGTTTATGGGCTTAGTTGCTCTGTGGCATGTGGAATCTTCTCAGCCCAGGAATCAAACTAGTGTCCCCTGCACTGCAAGGCAGATTCTTAACAACCAGCCCCCCAGAGAAGCCCTACAACAGCATTTTTAATGTCTGCATGGTATTCTACTATGTGGATATATTTCTTTATTTACCTAATCTGGATATTTGATAATTTGGACATTTCTAGTTTGAAGTCATTTTCAAATGCTGTAAGAAATAGAAGTGGAAAAATATGTTTGCACACATTTCCAATGATTTCCTTAGGTAAAATTTGTAGAAGTGGAATTATTAGTGACAAGGTTTTGTGCGGTTAAATAGCTGACACACTGCTGTGATGCTATATAGGAAAGTTCACATCCATCAGCAGAGAATGATAGCACAGGATTAGAGAAAACTGCCCATTTGACATATAGGAATCTAGAATATCTTGGAATGAATAGAATTTTATTTGGATCTTAGTGAGATTGAACAAGATTTCATAAACTCAGTGAGTTCTTTGTGTCTTGTGTTTTGTTAATTCCTTAATTATGACTGTTACTTATGTTCCATAGGGTTTGAGGCTTTTATTGATCAAGATTCTGTATAAGATTTTTGAAAATAACCTTTAGGCAAAGATTTTACAACAGTAGTTTGCCACTTTGTCTCAATTTTTAGTGATGTTTTAGGATATATGAATTTTTAGTGATCAAATGTGTTAATAATTCCGGTGTGATATGGGATATATTTTCTAGAAATTCCACTGCCATTAATAAATCACATAATTAACATATTAAACCTGGGTTTTACATGGAATTATTTGGTCAAGAGAGAATTCTCTTTCTCTCTTTCAGTATGATGTGAAATAGGACTCTGTCCCCAAATCTTATCACTTTCAGAATTCAGAATCATGAAATCTATCTAGATTTATTTATAAAGCAAATTAGGGTTCTGGTTTGCATTATATGTATATCTTCATTCCTAGGAGAGAAATGAAAGACAGAGATCAGGTAAGATATTTTTAAACACTTCCTGTCCCTTTTTCAACAAATGGTTTTCTTGCTCCATGTACTCTATCGTTAATTTACTTTTGAGTCTAGACTTACGAAAAAGGAGATTTAGGACTTAGAGAGGATGAAACTAGATCAGAGAAACTAAGAGAAAAAAGAACACATGAAAAAAGAAAAAATATATGTACTTTTGATCGCAGTTGAATTATGCAAAGACGAGACAGACGGAAGAAGGAAGAGACTATGAGAAGTCATGTCTCGCCAGCTCTGCTCCCCACGGTGTAGCAGCAGATGGGCTAGACAGAGGCAGTTCTACAGCTCCTGGTTCCCTCAACCTGAGTGCACACGCCAGAGACTCGGTTGTGTACCCAAATCTGTTAGAGGATATGGAGGTACTAAAAGGATAGGCAGGCCAGAAGAGTCCCAGTTTCAACCAAAGGCCCCTCAAGATATGAGAAAATTGAAATCAGAGGCAAATAATGGTGACTGTTCATTGCAGTGTGTAGTTTATTCGTATCTCTGCAAAAAGTCAGGTAGAACCAGTCATACCACAGAAGTCACCAAGGAGAGATCAGTTCTGCTTGGTCATTCCATGGCAGCCACACAAAATGAGCCAGATAACACTGAGTAGATCCAAGGATCCCACCTCTTCCGTTTTCACAAAGTCATATCATCTCAATCACCTCCCTCCCCCAAACTACTACTATGAATGATCTTTGAAAAGGCAAGCATGAGCATAATCATTTGCCTGAGTCATCCAGGCAGAGACTCATTTTCTTTGAAAGGCAGTTTAAATTATTGGAAAGAACACAGATTATAAACTTGGACTAAATACAGTTATTTTCTTTTTTTACCCACCCCACTGTAGGATGGAAGGGAACTCATGCAGAAAACAAGGACAGTTATAAAGGAATAAATTCTAAACTGCTCTGCACACCCCAGTTAATGAGATTGAATTTGTTATACTAATACAACACAGACATGTATACATACACACATTTTCCTTGCTTTTCATTTTTCCAGTTGTTTTATAATGATAACATACTGCATTTTCTTAGAAGAGAAGAAACATTCTTTTTTGAAAACTGACCCTGTCTTCTTGATAGTTCCTCAGCAGCTATGTATCTCAATAGACTTCAAAAGCAGTTGGAGCATTTTACTTAAGCATATTTTCCATGTGTTTATTTCACAGCCTACTTGGTAAATCTGAGTTTAACCAACACAAATATCCAAATCATGGGCTACCACTGTCTATAATGCATATTTAAGATCTCTAAATTTTTCATCTGAAAATTAAATTTCAGAGATGAATTGGATAAGATGAGAAAGGCATAGATGTTTTACCTTACACCAAATGTGATCTAATTCTATTTTTAAAAGAACATATTAGCAAAGCTACTGATGTTGAAAGGGACAATTAAAACTTAATAAATTATTCCTAGGGACTTGAAGAGATACACCCACCTTTTCCAGACCCTTTATGAGTCATTCCTAAATGGATTTATTTCATCTTGAATTAGACTCAGAGTTGTCCTTAGATAAAAGTAACAACAAAGGTAATAGTGAAGTTGAAGACCTCATCTTTATTAAGCATTTACTGTGTGCCAGGCACCTGAAGTGCCTTATAGGACTTAATCTTTCAAACAATCCTTTGAGGAAGTGCTGCACTTATTCAGATGTTAACAATTTAGCAAATTGGGACTCAAGAAGGTGAATTAGCTCACTCAGGTCTGCAGTTAGGGAGCAGCACACCTGCCATTCAAGTCTGTGTCCTCCAAAACCAGAGCCTGTACTTGCCCTCCTGCTTTTAGCCTCAGAATATGTTTGCATCTAGGTATCAGTGGAGGCAGTGCACTTAGAGGCTGGAAGTCCATATTCATGTCGTGCCTTTGCCCAGTCTTTACTGCATGATGCGGAGAAGGAATGGCACCCACTCCAGTACTCTTGCCTAGAGAATTCCGTGGACAGAGGAGCCTGGTGGGCTGCTGTCCATGGGGTCACACAGAGTCAGACATGACTGAAGTGACTTAGCATGCATGCATGCATTGGAGAAGGAAATGGCAACCCACTCCAGTTTTCTTGCCTGGAGAATCCCCGGGACAGGGGAGCCTGGTGAGCTGCTGTCTATGGGGTCGCACAGGGTCGGACACGACTAAAGGTACTTAGCAGCAGCAGCAATACTGCACTGTGCTAAACAAATGATCTGTTACATACTTTGAAAACCAAGGGATTTTGTGAATATTAAATAGATTTCCGTTTCTCCCTCTAACAGAAGAAGGTAACACTACCTAACTCACAGAGTTGTTTTGAAGGTTTTATTAGATAATGCAATCATCTCCCCGATCTGCGGTCTTGTTTTTCTGTTTCATTTAACCATAGTTAGTTGTGGTCCACAAATATTAAATGGAAAATTTCATAAATAATTCATAAGTTTTCAATTTCACATCATTGTGCGTGACAGGATGAAATCTCAGGCTGTCTGCTCCATTCCATAAAGGGACGTGAATCACCCCTTTGTCCTGCACATCCCCCTGTTACTCACTTAGTAGCCACTTTGGTTCTCAGAGCAACTGTCTCAGCACTTGTGTTCCGCTAATACTTCTTTTACTTAATAATGGCCCCAAAACTCAAGAGTAGTGATGCTGGCAACTCAGATATGCCAAAAAGGAGCCAAGTTCCTCCTTAAGTGAAAAGATAAAAGTTCTCAACTTAATAAGAAAAGAAAAAAAATATATGCTGAGGTTTCTAAGACCCACGTTAAGAACAAATCTTCTAACTCTGAAACTGTAAAGGTAAAGAAATTCACACTAGTTTTGCTGTCATATCTCAGGCTGCAAAAGTTCAGCCACCGTGCAGGCTAAGTGTTTTAGTTAACATAGAAAGGCATTAAAATTGTATTATGAGATATTTTGAGAGAAAGACCACATTTACATAACTTTTATGACAGTATATTGTTATAATTTTTCTATTTTGCTATTGATTATTGTTGGTAGTCTCTTACTGTGCCTGACTGATCTTTTTTAAGATTTGTTTACTCTTTGGTTGTGCTGGGTCTCCCGTTGCTGTGTGCAGGCTTTCTCTAGTTATAGCGCTAGGGCTCACTGCAGTGGCTTCTCTGGTTGTGGAGCACAGGCTGTAAGCACATGGGCTTTAGTAGTGGTGGTGCACAGGCTTAGTCTTCCTACGGTATGTGGAATTTTCCTGGACCAAGGATTGAACTCGTATCCCCTGCATTGGCAGGCGGATTCTTTACCACTGAGCCACCAGGAAAGCCCCTATGTCTAATTTATAAATTAAACTTTATCATAGGTATATAACAGGAAAAAGCATAGTATGCATAGGGTTCAGCATTATCCATAGTTTCAGGCATCCACTGGTGATCTTAGAACATATCCCCCACAGAGAAGGAGAACTATTGTACATAGAGTACATTTTCCATATGCAGTCAGATCCTTGTAAATTATAGCAATTATTATTGGATTTGTATATTTAAAACCAATTTTATTTTAAAGCACTTCATAAGTATAAGATGATGCTAGTCTTCCAGAAGTAGGCCATAGAACAGTGAACATATCCTTGAAGCATACAGACAGTGTTAGACAAAGAGCTATGCATCTGATGAGAGGAGCTGTGCTTTCCTGCCCTCTGATAGTTTTATCCAACCTCATGTCCCATGACTTCCCGACAGATCCTTTCTGTGTATCCCTCAGAAGCACAAGGGTCCTCTTAGACCATGTTCCTTTCTTCCTGCTCTGCTTACTCAACTGGAAAGGCTCTTCTCTGTGAAAAGCCTCCTCCTATAGCAAATCATGGAGCTTTGGGAACAACAAAGGTCTGGGACCAAGATGCCAGACTAAGACCTCTGCTTGAACTCACCAGAGAAGTCCAGCAGTGCAGCTTATTCAGTTGGGACAAGGCATCCATGAGCCTAGTGAGTTTTTCCCTTCCGTGATATTCAGAGGATCTCCCTTATTAATGCATGGTGAAAAGTATTATATCCAGCGCAGCTCAACCCAAGAGGATGTTGGAGTGGGGCTAGTGAAACTGTAGGTGCAAATTTCTATAGAAAACATATACTTTTTCATCAAATTTACCCAAATTAAAATATGTGGCTCAATTCACTGAATCCACACATTCATAGGCTTTGGAAAAGAGAGAGCAGCCAAAAGGTTTTGCAAAAATTTCTGATATAGGAAAGGAAGCATTTAGTTGGGCATGCAGCAATAGCGGAACTACCCTGGAAAGCTTCTGAAGAATTTCATTTGCACAGTCTCTAAGCACATTTGCAGCATGGAGATAAGACTTTACAAACACCCACTGGCACCTCATCTTTGTGCTCATTTCTAATAGCAACTGCACATGAAATTATGCCTGTGTTTTAACAAGACACAAGACAGTTGGAAACAAAAAAAGTAATGAAGTATATAAGAAGGCCATTTTGACATTCATGTCTTTATTCTCTATTATTTAAACAAGAGCACTAGACAAACTTACACATACTATGAACTTCTACCCCGGTTGATAAAGCATGCACCAATGTCACTTTCCCAGGTGGCACTAGTGGTAAAGAATCCACCTGTCAGTGTAAGAGATGCAGATTTGACCCCTGGGTCAGGAAGATCCCCTGGAGTAGGAAATGGTAGCCTGCTCCAGTATTCTTGCCTGGATAGAGGAGCCTGACCAGCTACAGTCCATGGGGTTTCAAAGAGTTGGACACAACTGAGCATAAATGCACACCCCAATGTCAAACCAGATGCTTCACTTTCTCTTTTACTTTTAGAGTCAACTTTTTAAAGTATAATCTCCAGTGCTCTTCTAAATAAAATAATTTCATTAGTATCTTATGGTTATTCAAACTAATTCTTTATGCCTTTGGCTGTGGTATCATGAGAAACGCTATTGATAGAAGATTCCCATGCTATTTGCGTTCTTTAAAAAAAGAAATATATTGCCCATACAAAATTTCAACTAAAGTATCATGTTTTACAAGCATCATAAACATTTATAGGCAATTTGAATTATCTTGTTTATTCAAATGTCCAAACTATACTAACATAAAGTAGCTATTCCACATTTCAGTTTTTTAAAGCATCAGAAATTAATATGGTGGGATGATTGACATAGGTTGTACTGGCAGAGATTCTAACATCAGATGCTCTTGCAAATTTACAAGATCTGATATTTCCCTAATGTTAAAGTGTTCACATTTGTTGTCATCTGATTTACATAGTAATTCCTTTGCATTTCATTGGGAATCACCCATGTCCCAAATAATTTTATATTATTAGCTCCCTGGAAAATCATTTGTGATGCATCCATTTAGTCATTCAAACATTTAACAAATATTTGTTGAGTGCCTACTATATGCCAAGTCAGGCATTGAGCTAGTTGCTGGAGTGAAAGCCATGAACAAAATTAGTAAGCTTAGTTCTCATTCTTTATAACAAGTTACAACATCCCCATCTCAGTGCTTCAAATCCAATCTGTAATAGCACAAGTAAAAATGAAAGTTGCAAAACATATAAAATTAAGTTATAGTGTATGTAGCTTACTATTCTGAGCTTAACATATTCAATGTTGAGTCATATATATCAAACCTCTTATCAGTCTTAAATTTTAGCACATTTATGAAACTGCTCCCTCAAGATGTGTTATTTCAGAAGAAACTGGATGGAAACTGTTCAAAATCTCTGAAAGAAAACAAAAAGTTATGCCCATAAGAATTCTCCTATCCCAGTGAGGATTAAACATCATGACTTTAAGGCTAGAGAAGCCATTACCGAAAGGTAACTTGCATCTCATTCCTAAGATGGATAAACTGGAATTTAGGAGGCTGGGATACTGTCCTGGAGAAGTAGGGGACTTATCTGTTGTCAGAATCTGGACACGAAAGAGAGTACCTGGGATACTGACACCAAGAGTCGAGGTAGAAGCTAACAGAGCTGTCCACAGATAAATCACATAACCTCTTTGGCCACTGTTTTCTCTGTCAAATGGTAGCAATAGCACACAAGGTTATGAAAATATGAAATATGAGATTAACCATAAAAATCATTTGAAAAATGTCTATGTTACACAGATTGTGATTTTGCTGCTAAAAAATAATAATTGATTTTCAATTTGCCCTGTGAATTGACTCTGACAAATCTTTTAAAAACTATAGACAGTATAACGTCCAAGAGCTATCATAAAACACCAAGAAACATCCTTAAAACGTTATCAGGGCCTCTAATATCTTTTTGCAGCTAGTCAATTAGTGGCAGTGCTATTTTCTAACTACAGCCATTCATCAATGAGAACAAGGGGAGTAGAGAAAAGCAGCACTGTGAATGGTGATGGAGGCTTGCATCCCAACAGGTGGCATAAGCTGACTGAAACACCCATGACAGACAGGCTAACCACACTGCAGTTCTGAACTGCTAAATCCTTATTAATCTTTGGGGAAATTTTTCCATCTGCAGCTGTGCATCTGACCTAAAATTTATTTTATCTGAAAAGAATGGTACAGTAGCTTTTCAGATAGCAGTCAATATTTTTCCTCTCCATAAATCATTCACTTTTATCCTAGAAAGGGCAAAAAAAAAAAAAAAACCTGACTGAAAGCAGACATAAAACATTTAATTCTTTATCAGGAAGGGGAAAAAATCAAATAATGATTTTGACATAACCTAAAAAGTCAGGATAAACACAAATGGAGTTTGTGTTCTGTAACAGTGAAATAAACCCCAATGTAGGAAGCCTACACAGGAGCAATGAGCAAAATGGATACAAGGGTGATTAAAAAGGACTCTCTTTAAAGGAAAACAAAACAATTAAAGAAATAAAATGAACAATAAAATTAGGCAAAGAGAAAAAGATGGAAGGAAACCGAATTCCATTGTAGAAAATAAAAAACTTCCTTATTTGTAATCACCAAGTGTTTGGTAATTTACAAGACTGCAAGTATTTTATGGCCTCTAGATGTGACAGAAAAAGCCAAATGAACTTTTTGACCGACCCAATAAAATCGAAAGATTGGAAAGAGACCACACTAAGTGCACCAGAAAGATCAGGTAGTCAAAATGGGGGAGAGCTTCCCTCCTTTTCAGTGCCCAAAACAAGATGATTTGTTACTATCAGTTGCAGAAATATGACAACATACAGCCAGAAGTAAAAGATATTCCCGATATCTTACATAGCTATCACAACAGTCTGGGGGAGACAAACTGCTAGTTTTTGCTCTAGTGTTATTTCTCATCATCTTCCTTAGTAATAGAATCTGATTACTGGCTAGATACATTTTCAGTTCAGCTCAGTCGCTCAGTCATGTCTGACTGTTTGCAACCCCATGGACTGCAGCAAGCCAGGCCTCCCTGTCTATCACCAATGCCTGGATTTTATTCAAACTCATGTTCATTGAGTCAGTGATGCCATCCAACCATCGCATCCTCTATTGTCCCCTTCTTCTCCCACCTTCAATCTTTCCCAGTATCAGGATCTTTTCCAATGAGTCAGTTCTTTGCATCAGGTGGCCAAAGTATTGGAATTTCAGCTTCAGCATCAGTCCTTCCAATGAACATTCAGGACTGATTTCCTTTAGGATGGACTGGTTGGATGCCCTTGCAGTCCAAGGGACTCTCAAGACTCTTCTCCAACAACACAGTTCAAAAGCATCAATTCTTCAGCACTCAGCTTTCTTTATAGTCCAACTCTCAATCCATACATGACTACTGGAAAAACCAAAGCTTTGACTAACGGACTTTTGTTGGCAAAGTAATGTCTCTGCTTTTTAATATGCTCTCTAGGTTGGTCATAACTTTTCTTCCAAGGAGCAAGAGTCTTTTAATTTCACGGCTGCAGTCACCATCTGCAGTGATTTTGGAGCCCAAAAGAATAGTCTGTCACTGTTTCCACTGTTTCCCCATCTATTGTGATGGGACTGGATGCCATGATGTTAGTTTTCTGAATGTGGAATTTTAAGCCAACTTTTTCACTCTCCTCTTTCACTTTCATCAAGAGGCTCTTTAGTTCTTCTTCATTTTTTGCCATAAAGGTGGTGTCATCTACATATCTGAGGTTATTGATATGGCAATATTGATTCCAGCTTGTGCTTCATCCAGCCCAGTGTTTCTCATGATGTACTCTGCATAGAAGTTAAATAAGTAGGGTGACAATATACAGCCTTGATGTACTCCTTTCCTAATTTGAACCAGCCTGTTGTTCTATGTCCAGTTCTAACTGTTGGATTTTTCAGGAGGCAGGTCAAGTGGTCTGGTATTCCCATCTCTTTCAGAATTGTCCACAGTTTGTTGTGATCCACACAGTCAACTGACTGTGAGATCCGCATAGTCAATAAAACAGAAGTAGATCATTTTAGCTGAGAATAAAAGCACATTTCCCAGCCTTTCTTGTAAGTTTTAGTGGCCATATGACTAAATGCTAGCCACTTGGCAGAATTGTCTTCAAGAAGTTATTCTAAATTTGCCTCTTCCTCTTTCCTACTTTCTTATGATATTAGTGTGATTTCTGAAGCTCAGGCAACAATGGTCCAATATACATAGTTGATGTTAAAAATGATAAAGCAAAATATAGAAATGATAGTGAAGCAACCAAAATGGTTCCAAACTACAGAACCCTGGATGTTATTACATGAGAGAGAAGTGCTTACTTAAATCATTGAATTTGAGCGGGGGGGGGGGGGGGGGGGGGGGGGGGAGGGGCGGGGGGGTATTACTAACAGCAAAAAATTGCCCTAGTGATAAAGAATCATTTAGTTAATATTAAAAGTTTATATTTTATGGATGATTTATAAGTATAAAACAATACCAGCGGCATTTTCCACATGGAGTTTCTTAGATATTTTGAAATACAATACTTACATAATAATTTAAGTTTTTCATTGTACCTTGTGAGCATTCATCCCATTTGCTTGTGTTCTCCCTCTCTCCTTCTCCTTCTCCCTGTCCCCCCACACCTTCTTCTCCTATTCCCCAATACTTTATAATATTCATCGCTCAGTACTTCAGCTTATACCTCTTAAACATAAAGGTATTCTCCTACATAATCAAAAGTGCTATATTTATGGCTAAACTAATTAATAGTAATTCTATAAATCATCAAATATACAGTCCATAATAAAATTTCCCCAGTTATGCCAAAAATATTTATTGAAAGAGCTAATAAATAGATATCTGGCAAGCCTGATTAATTAAAAAGAAGAGATACACAAAAAATAACCTACATTGGAAATGAAAAAAGTACTTAATCTGATATATACACTTGAGATGTAAAAAAAAATAGCATTATGAGCAACTCTAAGACAATAAGTTTGAAAACTTAGATAAAATGGAAAAATTTTTATAAAAATAAAATTTTATATATCAAGAAAAAACTTGAAAATGTCATTCATCCAATAACAGTTGGAAAAAATAGAATTGGTAATAAATTTCTCCTACCCCTGAAAAGCGTGGAGTTCAAAAAGTTTCAGTACTATTTCAAGGAACAGATAATCATAATTTTATACAAATTATTCCAGAATCTCAAGCTGGAAAGTTCTCCAAACCTCTTATAAGGCACATATAACCTCATTACAAACAACTGACGAAAGGAAGTAATAAACTATAATCATGGACCAAGCTTAACTAAGAAATAAATACCATAAATAAAGATATTAATAACTTGATCTCAGCATGTGTTTTAAAAAATAATAGGCTACCCATAAGCAATCTCTATCCCAAGAATGCAATTTTAGCATTAGAAAGTATATTAACACAATTTAGAAATAAGGTGAAAATGCAAGGAAAAAGACTATTTTCATGCATAAATAAAGACTATTCAAAAAATCAACACCTTGTCATTTTACTAAAAACAAAAAGAAAAAAGTAGCAGACTAAGTAATTTCCATAAACCAATAAAGAAGAGCCACTATTCCTGTAGCAAATACACACTGGATACCAAAACTTCAAAAACCCCCTTTACTTTCCAGATTTGGGAATAAAGGAAAAGGTTTCTCCACTCAGGAGCAAAGTAAACTGCATAAGTTTTGTGTGCCAGCTGAGATTCCCTTCTCTGCCTCTTTCTTATTTCTCTTAGTTAATAGCTCACGTGAGATGAATTGTCCAATGATTTCGGTTTTAGACGAAATACCGCAAAACAAAATGTGGACTCTAGTTTCTTGAGGTGCGGTTGAGATGCCGGATGGTGCAATTCTGGTCTAAGACACAAACAATAGGAGCTTCAGAAGGACCTATCTGAGACCTAGTTAGATTTCTCATGGGGTGAATCTCAACCAAGGTGAACAAAGGATGGAAGGAACTAGGTAAATACATACTCGTTTCGATTTCCCCTTCCCAGACTGCTGCAAGATGTGACTGTTCTGTGGAAATTATCAAGCCCGCATCAGGAGCAAGCACCCGCTCAGAACGCACCACATCAGCTGTGTCTTTTTGCGGTGTGTGTTGAGGCAGCGTTCGGTGCGTGAACACAGAGAGAGCATGATAGAGCTTTACACTTTTCCTGGCCTCCTGGCTTTATTTACCCACAATCCCTCTGTCCTGAGCTGTCAGTTACTAAGGATTAGCACTTTCATCCATGCCTTAGTTCTGCTTTCTAGAGGACCAATGCCAATATACAAGCTGGGTAAAGTCCCTTTATTTCGATAATGTGAGATACCTACAGCATTGAAGTTTAAAGGAACAAGACAGTCAACTGAACCCAAACACATACTGGGAAGCCACCTTGCCCAAGGTATTGCCCACTCCCAGGTTAGCCTGCACCTGGTGACTGTTTGGTTAATAATGTGAAGTGAAAAAGCCTAGTTTTCTTATCAGAAAAGGGACTTCTTTGTAGGGAAGTGCTCCCTATGAGACTGACTGATGCTTCTGTTGCCTAAAATAGCTGAATCAAAAAATGTTATTTACAAATTTAATATTACCAAGGTTACCCCCAAAATGACCCAAAAAAAAGCGCAATTTAAAAAATTTAGCAAGGTAAAAGGGAATAGAAATAATACTTAAAACACAATAGTACTTCTGTAATATGATGAACTAAAATATATGTATATGTGTGTGTGTGTATATATATACACACACACACAGATACATATAAAACTATTGCTCAGTGTTAAGGAAGCACTTAAAGAGTTAAAAACAGAAATAATATTTTATATGGTTTCCTCTGATTAGTGCATGTTTCTGTATACTGAAATTTTTCACACATTTATTTCTTTAAATTTGTATCAGCCCATTTTGTTGCATAACCTTCTGTTCTTTCAATGGGTGGCATATATAATACATTTGAATATTTTACACTGTCTTAAAGAAGATTTTTTTTCAGAATGTTCTTCTATTTTCATTTCCTCAGGAGGTGATTTTCAGGCCTTTTTAATTTGTCAGATGTATTGGTTATCTTTCTTTGTATGCTTTGGAATTCTTATATATCCTTATATGAGAGCATCTTTTTTCTGTATCACTCCTACCTGTTTCATATAATCGCAGGTGCCTAAACACAGGCCAGTAGTGGCTCAAGATCTAAGCCAAATCTCTCCCAGGTGCTCAGAGTCTCTTTTTCAACAGGATATCAAAGGTCAGTGCCCTAAGGCCAGCACCAGGCTTGCTAGGTTTCCTTGATGTGTAATAGTTATTATTCAATCCAGCCACTCTCTTGGTGAAACCTCTAGCAGCTGCAGGTTCAAAAAGCATTCACAGATGTTTTCCAGACTTAATCCTTCTTGAGGATCATTTCTCACCCCCTACCACTGCCCCATTTCACACGGTATCTGGCTCCACTCCCAGGCCATGTATGTACTATGTTTTATTCCGGTTTCTCACAGAAGTTAAACTACTTGCAGTCACTTTCTGTTTCCATCCCCAAATCCAGTGGGTTGCTTCAGGTTCAGAACCTATGCCCCACTCTATGTTTCCTTTATGTTTCTAGCTCATCGAAGTGTTTATCTATTTTGTTACCAATTTCTGATCTCTCATCTTAATTGCCTGATGTTTACACAAGCGACAGGGAAGGTTATAGGAACTCACGCTGTCATCTACTGAAAATCCATAAAAATACAAGTTTTTCAAAAAAACATAGATGCCACTGTTCATGCATTTGGCATCATGTAAAACAAGAACCCAACTCAAACCTTCTCGAGTCATTTCAAGACTTCCATATGGACTCATCCAGTAGTTAAATAACATCATCAAGGACTAAAGTGTCTTCATTTCTCCTCTCCCACATGCAGAGTTAGAGTCAGTTTAAAGCTGGTTTCACCCCAGATCACAAGGTGGATGCCAGGAGTAAATGAGGCTATATACTTATTGGTTCACATCTGAAAAGAAGAGGAGGTTCGTTCCTATGGTTCTTTTAGTGTCAAGAAACTTCTTCCTTCACAAGCCTCCACAAACCTTCCCTAACCATCATTGGCTCAAATTGTACTAACTTCTGGAAAGATAAGCATGCTTGACATAATTAGGTTAGATCAGTGGCTCCCAAATTATAGCCCCCAGGAATTCCTGAGAATACCTAAGATCATTTCTGGGATTCTATGGGGTCAAAACTGTTTTCACACATGAGGTAAAAAAACCAAAAAGACTGCCAGCTCACTGGTCATAAAATAAATCTCCTGTATAGCAGCTATTCAAAGTTGTTAATGTCTGACTGTATATAATACATACAAGTCATAGGTATACTGAGCATTTATAATAAGTGAAATAGGACTGACAAACATGAAACCATTTTATTGGGTTCTATGTCCAAGCCTTCATATCTTCCTCTTACATTACTCTGAATGGCTTAGACTTTCTTTTTGTAATCTAGGAACTACCTTTGGATTGAATAATAAAAGAGATTCTTGAAAGCCAGAAGAACCCAGTCACTTGTTTAAAAGTAAAACAAGATTAAAACTTAAATATCCTTTTCCCTTGGCTTTGAGATACTATTGGCATGTAATCATTGTAAGTTTCAGACGTACAACATAGTGATTTTATTGTGTGTATATTGCAAACTGAGGTTTGTTAACACACCCACCACCTCATATAGTTGTAATTTTGTGTGTTTATGGTGAGAAATTTTTAAAATTTATTTATTTTAATTGGAGGCTAATTACTTTACAATATTGTAGTGGTTTTTGCCATACATTGACATGAATCAGCCATGGGTGTACATGTGGTGAGAACTTTTAAATCTTCAAATATAGAATACAGTATAATTAACTGTAGTCACCATGCTATACATTACATCTTCAGAACACATTCATCTTATAACTTAAAGTTTGTACCCTTTGACCACCTTCATCAATTTCCCCCACTCCTCATCCCTGCGTCCAGCCTCCATCCCCACCTGCTACCCCGGGCAACTACCAACCTGCTCTGTTTCTGTGAATTCAGTTGTTTGGACTCCACATATATGTGACATCACACAGTATTTGTCTTTGTTTGAGCATAATGCCCTCAAGTTTCATCCATGTTGTCACAAAGGGTGGGATCTCCCTCCTTCGTATAGCTGAATAATACTTATACTATTCATTATATACATAATCTCACATCTTCTTTTATCCCTCCGTCTATCAAATAACCCTTAGATTGTTTCCATGTCTTGGTAAATAATGCTGTAATGAACACAAAAGTGCAAGTTTGATTTCAAGGTAGTGACTTCGTTTCCTTTGAATTTCCTTTGAACCTGAAGTGGAAGTGCTACACCATATGATGGATCTAGTTTTAATATTTTGAGGAACATCCATAGTGCTTTCTACAAAGGCTGTGCTAGTTTAAAATCCCACCAACAGTGCACATGTTCCCTATTCTCCACATCCTCATACATACTTGCATCTTTTGTCTTTTTTATAATAGCCCCTCTAGCAGGCATGCCATGATATATCATTGTGGTTTTGATTTGCCTTTCTCTGATGATTACTGATGCTGAGCACTTCTCATGTACCTGTTGACCATTCAAATATCTTCTTTGGGAAAATATCTGTTTAGGTTATTTTCTTGTTTTTAAGTTGGATTATTTGTTTTTTGTTTTGTTTTTTACTA
This sequence comes from Capricornis sumatraensis, assembly GCF_032405125.1. Lineage (NCBI taxonomy): Eukaryota > Metazoa > Chordata > Mammalia > Artiodactyla > Bovidae > Capricornis > Capricornis sumatraensis. The sequence goes on from NC_091078.1 coordinate 9,401,698, forward strand.
TTGAATTGTATTGCTGTGTGCTGTACTTAGTCACTCATTTGTGTCCAACTCTTTGTGACCCCATGGACTGTAGCCCACCAGGCTCCTTTGTGCATGGGGATTCTCCAGGCAAGAATACTGGAGTGGGTTGTCATGCCCTCCTCCAGGGGATCTTCCCAACCCAGGGATTGAACCCAGGTCTCCTGCATTGTGGGCAGCTTCTTTACCATCTGAGCCACAAGGGAAGTCCAAGAATACTGGAGTGAGTCAAATATCCCTTCTCCAGGGTATCTTCCCAACCCAGGAATTGAACTGGGGTCTCCTGCATTGCAGGCAGATTCTTTGCCAGCTGAGCTACCAGGGGAGCCCACTGAATTATATTAACACCTTATATATTTTGGATATCAACCTTTTATCAGGTATGTAGTTTGCAACTCTTTTCTCCATTTGAGAAGTTGCCTTCTCATTTTGTTGACTGTTTCTTTTGTTATAAAGAAGTTTCTTGGTTTGATATATTCCCAGCTGATTTTTGCTTTTGTTGCTTGCACTTTGTCATTTCCATAAAAAATCATTGTGAAGACCAATGTCAAGGAAATTTTTCCCTTTTTTTTTTCCTTTAAGAGTTTCACGGTTTGGGGTACATTTAAGTCTTTAATCCATTTCATTTTTGTGTATGATGTAAGATATGAGTCCAGTTCCATTCTTTTGTGTGTGAATATCCAGTTTTCCCAGAACCAATTATGGAAGAGACCATCTTTTCTCTTTTGCACATACGTGACTCATTTGTCAAATACTAGTTGACGGCATATGCATGGGTTTATTTCTGGACTTTCTGTTCTGCTTCATTGGTCTGTATGTCTTGTTTTTAATGCCAGCATCATGCATGCAGGTATGCTACCATATAGAAACACAAAAGACAGCTTCCTTCTCTCCAGCTGACAGGTTTCCCAGAGTTCAATCTAGGGAAACAGTTTAAATCATTTCAACCTCACTAGATTTTCAGCCTTTGAAGCAGCAAAGCAGAGGTTAAGAGTGGAGCTTCTAGGCTAGGACCAGTATTGTGCTAGAGCAAGCTCACATCTCACATCTGTCCTTGCATCTGCTTTGTAAGAGCCAACTGTGTCTCTTCCTAACTCCATGTTCAGTGATGTCACATTGGTAACCTGAAATCAGTCATGGTGAGAGTATCTATACTACAGAAATTGGCAAAGGCTGTAAGTTTGGGATTTGTTTGTTTTGGTTTTGTTTTTCCTTCTAAAGAGCCAATAGTTAAAGATGCACCAACACGTCACTGGCTAGAAATGAGGTACTGTGTACCATGGGTGTGATGGAAGCTGTGGAAAAGAATAGCAGCATGGTCCAGGTTTGCAAGCTCCTAGGCCTTTTATTTATTTTTTAATTTTATTTTTACTTTATTTTACTTTACAATACTGTATTGGTTTTGCCATACATTGACATGAATCCACCACGGGTGTATACGAGCTCCCAATCCTGAATCCCCCTCCCACCTCCCACCCCATATCATCTCCCTGGATCATCCCCATGCACCAGCCCCAAGCATCGTGTATCCTGTATCGAACATAGACTGGAACTTCGTTTCTTACATGATAGTATACATGTTTCAATGCCATTCTCCCAAATCATCCCATCCTCTCCCTCTCCCTCAGAGTCCAAAAGTCCACTCTATACATCTGTGTCTCTTGTGCTGTCTCACATACAGGGTCATCATTATCATCTTTCTAAATTCCATATATATGTGTCAGTATACTGTATTGGTATTTTTCTTTCTGGCTTACTTCACTCTGTATAATCAGCTCCAGTTTCATCCATCTCATTAGAACTTATTCAAATTTATTCTTTTTAATGGCTGAGTAAAACTCCATTGTGTATATGTACCACAGCTTTCTTATCCATTCATCTGCTGATGGACATCTAGGTTGTTCCCATGTCCTGGCTATTATAAACAGTGCTGCGATGAACATTGGGGTACATGTGTCTCTTTCAATTCTGGTTTCCTCGGTGTGTATGCCCAGCAGTGGGATTGCTGGGTCATAAGGTAGTTCTATTTCCTGTTTTTTAAGGAATCTCCACACTGTTCTCCATAGTGGCTATATTAGTTTGCATTCCCACCAACAGTGTAAGAGGGTTCCCTTTTCTCCACATCCTCTCCAGCATTTATTGCTTGTAGACTTTTGGATCGCAGCCATTCTGACTGGCGTGAAATGGTACCTCATTGTGGTCTTGATTTGCATTTCTCTGATAATGAGTGATGTTGAGCATCTTTTCATGTGTTTGTTAGCCATCCATATGTCTTCTTTGGAGAAATGTCTATTTAGTTCTTTGGCCCATTTTTTAATTGGGTCGTTTATTTTTCTGGAATTGAGCTGCATAAGTTGCTTGTATATTTTTGAGATTAGTTGCTTCTCAGTTGTTTCACTTGCTATTATTTTCTCCCATTCTGAAGGCTGTCTTTTCACTTTGCTTATATTTTCCTTTGTTGTGCAGAAGCTTTTAGTTTTAATTAGATCCCATTTGTTTATTTTTGCTTTTATTTCCAGTATTCTGGGAGGTGGGTCATAGAGGATCCTGCTGTGATTTATGTCGAAGAGTGTTTTGCCTATGTTCTCCTCTAGGAGTTTTATAGTTTCTGGTCTTACATTTAGATCTTTAATCCATTTTGAGTTTATTTTTGTGTGTGGTGTTAGAAACTGATCTAGTTTCATTCTTTTACAAGCGATTGACCAGTTTTCCCAGCACGACTTGTTAAAGAGATTGTCTTTACTCCATTGTATATTCTTGCCTCCTTTGTCAAAGATAAGGTGTCCATAGGTGTGTGGATTTATCTCTGGGCTTTCTATTTTGTTCCATTGATCTATATGTCTGTCTTTGTGCCAGTACCATACTGTCTTAATGACTGTAGCTTTGTAGTAGAGCCTGAGGTCAAGCAAGTTGATTCCTCCAGTTCCATTCTTCTTTCTCAAGATTGCTTTGGCTATTCGAGGTTTTTTATATTTCCATGCAAATCTTGAAATTATTTGTTCTAGTTCTGTGAAAAATACCGCTGGTAGCTTGATAGGGATTGCATTGAATCTGTAGATTGCTTGGGTAGTATACTCATTTTCACTATATTGATTCCTCCAATCCATAAACATGGTATATTTCTCCATCTATTAGTGTCCTCTTTGATTTCTTTCATCAGTGTTTTATAGTTTTTGATATATAGGTCTTTAGTTTCTTTAGGTAGGTATATTCCTAAGTATTTTATTCTTTTCGTTGCAATGGTGAATGGAATTGTTTCCTTAATTTCTTTTTCTACTTTCTCATTATGAGTGTATAGGAAAGCAAGGGATTTCTGTGTGTTGATTTTATATCCTGCAACTTTGCTATATTCATCGATTAGCTCTAGTAATTTTCTGGTGGAGTCTTTAGGATTTTCTATGTAGAGGATCATGTCATCTGCAAACAGTGAGAATTTTACTTCTTCTTTTCCAATTTGGATTCCTTTTATTTCTTTTTCTGCTCTGATTGCTGTGGCCAAAACTTCCAGAACTACGTTGAATAGTAGTGGTGAGAGTGGCACCCTTCTCTTGCTCCTGACTTTAGGGGAAATGCTTTCAATTTTTCACCATTGAGGATAATGTTCGCTGTGGGTTTGTCATATATAGCTTTTATTATGTGGAGGTATGTTCCTTCTATTCCTGCTTTCTGGAGAGTTTTTATCATAAATGGATGTTGAATTTTGTCAAAGGCCTTCTCTGCATCTATTGAGATAATCATATGGCTTTCATTTTTCAATTTGTTAATGTGGTGAATTACATTGATTGATTTGCGGATATTGAAGAATCCTTGCATCCCTGGGATAAAGCCCACTTGGTCATGGTGTATGATCTTTTTAATGTGTTGTTGGATTCTGATTGCTAGAATTTTGTTGAGGATTTTTGCATCTATGTTCATCAGTGATATTGGCCTGTAGTTTTCTTTTCTTGTGGCATCTTTGTCAGGTTTCGGTATTAGGGTGATGGTGGCCTCATAGAATGAGTTTGAAAGTTTACCTTCCTCTGAAATTTTCTGGAAGAGTTTCAGTAGGATAGGTGTTAGCTCTTCTCGAAATTTTTGGTAGAATTCAGCTGTGAAGCCATCTGGACCTAGGCTTTTGTTTGCTGGAAGATTTCTGATTACAGTTTCAATTTCTGTGCTTGTGATAGGTCTGTTAAGATTTTCTATTTCTTCCTGGTTCAGTTTTGGAAAATTGTACTTTTCTAAGAATTTGTCCATTTCTTCCACATTGTCCATTTTATTGGCATATAACTGCTGATAGTAGTCTCATGATCCTTTGTATTTCTGTGTTGTCTGTTGTGATCTCTCCATTTTCATTTCTAATTTTATTGATTTGATTTTTCTCTCTTTGTTTCTTGATGCGTCTGGCTAATGGTTTGTCAATTTTATTTGTCCTTTCAAAGAACCAGCTTTTGGCTTTGTTGACATTTGCTATGGTCTCTTTTGTTTCTTTTGCATTTATTTCTGCCCTAATTTTTCAGATTTCTTTCCTTCTACTAACCCTGGGGTTCTCCATTTCTTCCTTTTCTAGTTGCTTTAGGTGTAGAGTTAGGTTATTTATTTGACTTTTTTCTTGTTTCTTGAGGTATGCCTGTATTGCTATGAACTGTCCTCTTAGCACAGCTTTTATAGTGTCCCACAGGTTTTGGGTTGTTGTGTTTTCATTTTCATTAGTTTCTATGCATAATTTGATTTCTTTTTTGATTTCTTCAGTGATTTATTGGTTATTCAGAAGCGTATTGTTCAGCCTCCATATGTTGGAATTTTAAAATAGTTTTTCTCCTGTAATTGAGATCTAATCTTAGTGCATTATGGTCAGAAAAGATGCTTGGAATGATTTTGATTTTTTTGAATTTATCAAGGTTAGATTTATGGCCCAGGATGTGATCTATCCTGGAGAAAGTTCTGTGAGCACTTGAGAAAAAGGTGAAATTCATTGTTTTGGGGTGAAATGTCGTATAGATATCAATTAGGTCTAACTGGTCTATTGTATCATTTAAAGTTTGCATTTCTTTGTTAATTTTCTGTTTAGTTGATCTCTCCATAGGTGTGAGTGGGGTATTAAAGTCTCCCACTATTATTGTGTTATTGTAAATTTCCCCTTTCATGCTTGTTAGCATTTGTCTTACATATTGCAGTACTCCTATGTTGGGTGCATATTATAATTGTTACATCTTCTTCTTGTATTGATCCTTTGATCATTATGTAGTGGCCTTCTTTGTCTCTTTTCACAGCCTTCGTTTTAAAGTCTATTTTATTGGAGATGAGTATTGCTACTCCTGCTTTCTTTTGGTCTCTATTTGCATGGAATATCTTTTTCCAGCCCTTCACTTTCAGTCTGTATGTCCCCCTTGTTTTGAGGTGGGTCTCTTGTAGACAACATATGTAGGGATCTTGTTTTTGTATCCATTCAGCCAGTCTTTGCCTTTTGGTTGGGGCATTAAATCCATTTACGTTTAAGGTAATTATTGATAAGTATGATCCCATTGCCATTTACTTTATTGTTTTGGGTTTGGGTTTATATGCCCTTTTTGTGTTTCCTGTCTAGAGAATATCCTTTAGGATTTGTTGGAGAGCTGGTTTGGTGGTGCTGAATTCTCTCAGCTTTTGCTTGTCTGGAAAGCTTTTGATTTCTCCTTCATATTTGAATGAGATCCTGGCTGGGTACAGTAATCTGGGCTGCAGGTTATTTTCTTTCATCACTTGAAGTATGTCTTGCCATTCTCTCCTGGCCTGAAGAGTTTCTATTGAAAGATCAGCTGTTACCCTTATGGGAATCCCCTTGTGTGTTATTTGTTGTTTTTCTCTTCGTGCTTTTAATATTTGTTCTTTGTGTTTGGTCTTTGTTAATTTGATTAATATATGTCTTGGGGTGTTTTGCCTTGGGTTTATCCTGTTTGGAACTCTCTGGGTTTCTTGGACTTGGGTGATTATTTCCTTCCCCATTTTAGGGAAGTTTTCAACTATTATCACCTCAAGTATTTTCTCATGGTCTTTCTTTTTGTCTTCTTCTTCTGGGACTCCTATAATTCTAATGTTGGAGCATTTCATGTTGTCCTGGAGGTCTCTGAGGTTGTCCTCATTTCTTTTAATTCGTTTTTCTTTCTTCTCTCTGATTCATTTATTTCTACCATTCTATCTTCTATTTCACTAATCCTATCTTCTGCCTCCGTTATTCTACTATTTGTTGCCTCTAGAGTGTTTCTGATCTCATTTATTGCATTATTCATTATATATTGCCTCTTTTTTATTTCTTCTAGGTCCTTGTGAAACCTTTCTTGCATCTTCTCAATCCTTGTCTCTAGGCTATTTATCTATGATTCCATTTTGATTTCAAGATTTTGGATTATTTTCACTATCATTATTCTAAATTCTTTGTCTGGTAGATTCCCTATCTCTTCCTCTTTTGTTTGGTTTGGTGGGCATTTCTCCTATTCCTTTACCTGCTGGGTATTCCTCTGTCTCTTCATCTTGGTTATATTGCTGCGTTTGGGGTAGCCTTTCTATATTCTGGGAATTTGTGGAGTTCTCTTTATTATGGAGTTTCCTCACTTGGGTGGGTTTGTATCAGTGGCTTGTCAAGGTTTCTTGATTAGGGAGGCTTGTGTTGGAGTTCTGGTGGGTGGAGCTGGATTTCTTCTCTCTGGAGTGCTATAAAGTGTCCAGTAATGGGTTATGAGACGTCAATGATTTTAGAGTAGTTTTGAGCTGCTTGTATATTGAAGCTCAGGGGTATGTTCCTATGTTGCTGGAGAATTTGCGTGGTATGTCTTGCTCTGGAACTTGTTGGCCCTTGGGTGGTGCTTGGTTTCAGTGTAGGTATGAAGGCATTTGATGAGCTCCTATTGAATAATGTTCCCTGGATTCAGGATTTCTCTGATGTTCTCAGGATTTGGACTTAAGCCTCCTGTTTCTGGTTTTCAGTTTTATTTTTACAATAGCCTCAGGACTTCTCCATCTATACAGCACTGATGATAAAAAATCTAGGTTAAAGATGAAAGGTTTCTCCACATTGAGGGACGCCCAGAGAGGTTCACTGAGTTACATGGAGAAGAGAATAGGGAGGGGGTATTTAGAGGTGACTGGAATGAGATGAGGTGGGATCAAAGAGGAGAGAGCTAGCTAGCCATTAATCACTTCCTTATGTGCGCTCCACAGTCTGGACTGCTCAGAGGTGTTCACAGAGTTATACAGGGAAGAGGAGAGGGAGGAAGTAGACAGAGGTGGCCAGGAGGATAAAAGAGGGAAACGAAAAGGAGAGAGAGAGATCTGGCCAGTAACCAGTTTCCTGAGTGTTCTCCACCGTCTGGAACACACAGAGATTCACAGGGTTGGGTAGAGAAGAGAAGGGGGAGGGAGGAGACAGAGGCCACCTGGTGGAGAAAAAGGAGAGTCCAAAGGAGGAGAGAGTGGTCAAGCCAGCAATCTCGCTCTCAGGTAAAATTGGGTACTGAAGTTTGGGTTTTTGAAGGTACAAAATTGACAACAAATACCAAAAAGCAAAGATTAAAACTCTGGAGTAGAGATTGGATTTTCAAAAATATAATGTTAAAGAAATTAAGAAGAAGAAGAAAACAAAGAACAAACAAAACAAAACAAAAACAAAAACAAAAGCCACAAGAATTATTAAAAAAAACAGCATCAACCACAAAAAGACTATATACAGCGTTTGCTTTAAAAATAAGGTCTTTTGTTTTTGAAAAGTAGTAATAGGTTATAAAAATAATAATTAGAGAAATAGAGTACTTAAAATTTTAAGAAAGTTAAAAAAAGAACAAAAAACAATCAAGCAACCACATCAACTCTAAAAACAAGAAAAGAATGATTGTGAAAGTAGTAAAGGTATATCTGGCCCTTTCTCTGGTGTTGTGGGCTGTGTGGGGTCACTTCCAAGGCAGTTCCCTCTGTTGAACTTCCTCTGTTTGCTGGTCTCTTCAGTGTCTGATTTCCGTCTTGACACAGGGAGGGCGGTGGTGGACACTTTTTTTTTTTTCTTTTTTTTCTAGGCTCACTGTTCAGTCGCGCTGTGGGGAGGGAGGGATGCTGCAAACAAATATTACTGGCATGTGCTTGCAGTGTCTCATCCATGCTGGGCTTGCCCCTGCTTGCCGTGCACACCACTCAGGCTCTACATAGCTCCACCGGGGAACCGTTTGAGGCTGGCCCTAGGCTTCATGCACCTCCCCGGTCTAAGCCACTCAGGCTTGCCACTCAGGAAGCCCTCAGAGGCGCAGATTTGGTTGGGCCTGTGTTTTGTGACCTTCCTGAGTTGCTCAGGAGTTTGGTGAGCGCAATCGCTGAGACTTATGGCCTTTTCCTGCTGCTCAGTTTTCTGGGTGTACCGCTGGCGTTCCTTCTCAGGCGGATGATGACTGTCCAGAACCCCCAGAAGTCTTAGTTAACAAAGAAGCCTGCTTGTATTTTAGTAGGTAATGTCTCTCTTGGGCTGTGATTGCCCCCTTCCAGCCCTTAAGGCTCTGGCTGCCTGTCCCTGGTGGGGGATGGTCTGCAGCCGGCTAGTTCTGTTCTGTCCTTTGTTCTGTGCGCGGTCCTGGCGGTGTCTTATGTTCGAGCGTTGCGCATGGTAGCTATCCCACAGTCTGGTTTGCTAGCCCAAGTTAGTTCACTCTGGCCACGTGCGGGGAGTTCCAGCCCGATTCTCAAAAAAGCACTGCAGCCCGCGCCTCCCGCGGCCTGATTCTTAAAAAGCACTGCTGCCTGCACCTCCCGCTCTTCCCTGCCCAGCCCCCACTTGCTAGTGGCAGATGCAGGCGTCTGCACTGCTTTTCCGCTGGGGGAGTTACTGTTGGGCTCGTAATCTGTTGGTTTTAATTAATTATTTATTTTTCCTCCCTGTTATGTTGCCCTCTGTGCTCCACAGACTCGGCTGCGAGAATGTTTCCTGGTGTTTGGAAACCTCTCTTTTTAAGAGTCTCTTCCCGGGATGGGATTCCCTTCCCGGGACAGAGCTCCCTCCCTACCTCCTTTGTCTCTTTTTTCATCTTTTGTATTTTTTCCTACTTGTTTTTGAAGCCAATGATCTGCTTTGCTGGGTGCCTGATGTCCTCTGCCAGCATTCAGAAGTTGTTTTGTGGAATTTACTCAGCGTTTAAATGTTCTTTTGATGAATTTTTGAGGGAGAAAGTGGTCTCCCCGTCCTATTCCTCCTCCATCTTAGGACCGCCGCTCCTAGGCCTGTTAGCATGTGCTCTTTTAGGAAGATGGCTCTGGCAGAGATTAATTATTTTGGAGACCATATTAAATAATTTTTAATCAATATCTTAACAGCCAGGTCTCAGAGGCCCTATGGATCCTATATCATGGAGGCACAGCAAATATAAAGCAAAATTAAAATTGGTGTAGATCTCGTAGGCAAAATAATTATACCAAAGTAGATCAATACACTGTCCCTGGAATGTAGGCTGTTTTCATAGTTTATGAAGGGAATCAATAGCATTCAGAATTGGAGTTAAAGAGTAGCTGAGTGAGAAGGATGGAGAGATAGCCAGAATGTCTCAAGTTTCTCCCAGGCATCATAACCCTTCCAATGACTAAAAAAACAACAACAACAAAATAATAATAAAAAGGAAAAGAAACAGAAATTATGTTTAAATTTATAGTTCAAAAACATTTTTCTGGGGGGCGGTCCTAAGATGGCGGAGGAATAGGACAGGGAGACCACTTTCTCCCTCACAAATTCATCAAAAGAACATTTCAACACTCAGTAAATTCCACAAAACAACTTCTGAATGCCAGCAGAGGACATCAGGCACCCAGAAAAGCAGCTCATTGTCTTTGAAAACAGGTAGGAAAAAATATAAAAGACAAAAAAAGAGACAAAAGAGGTAGGGAGGGGGCTTAGCCCCGGGAAGGGAGTCTTAAAAAGACAGAAGTTTCCAAACACCAGGAAACACTCTCACTGCCGAGTCTGTGGTCAGCCTTGGAAGCACAGAGGGCAACATAACAGGGAGGAAAAATAAATAAATAATTAAAACCCATAGATTATGAGCCCAATGGTAACCCACCCCCTCCTCCTCCCCCGGCAGAGAAGCAGGGCAGACGCCTGCATCTGCCACTAGCAATCAGAGGCTGGTCAGGGAGGTGTGGGCTGCATTGATTTACAAGGATCAGGCTGAATGCCCCGAATGTTCCAAGTGTAACCAGAGCAAGCTAACTTGGGCTAGCAAACCAGGCTGTGGGATAGCTACCACGCGAAAAGCTCTAACATGACACAGCCAGGACCATGCACAAAACAAAGGACAACACAGAATTATTCGGCTGCAGATCATCCCCCTCCAGTGACAGGGAGCCAGAGTCAGAAGGGCCGGAAGGGGGCAACCGCAGCCCCAGAGAGATATTACCTACGGAACTGCAAACAGGCTTCTTTGCTAACTAAGACTTCTTGGAGTTCTGGACAGTCATCACCCACCTGAGAAATTACGCCAGCTGTACACCCAGAAAACTGAGCAGCAGGGACGGGAGAGGCGATAAGTCACAGTGACTGCGCTCGCCAAACACCTGAGCTACTCGGACCTGGGAAGGGCACAAAACGCAGCCCCAACCAGTCTGCGCCTCTGGGGACTACCTGAGTGCCTGAGCCTGAGCGGCTTAGACCTGGGAGGTGCATGCAGCCCAGGGCCAGCCTCAGATGGTTCCCGGCGGAGCAACCTAGAGCCTGAGCTGTGTGCGCCGTGAGTGGGGGCAGGCCCAGTGTGGCTGGGACACTGCGCGCACTCGCCAGTGTTATTTGTTTGCAGCATCCCTCCCTCCCCACAGTGCGACTAAACAAATGAGCCTAAAAAAAGCTGTCCACCACCGCCCACTTTGTGTCAGGGCAGAAATCGGACACTGAAGAGACCAGCAAGTAGAAGAAGCTAAAACAGAGGGAACTGCCTTGGAAGTGACAGGTGCAGTAGATTAAAATCCTGTCGTTAGTACCCACTACATAGCAAGGGACCTATAGATCTTGAGAAATATAAGCCAGACCAAGGAACTATCTGAAAATAAACTGACCGCACACTGCCCAACACAATACCAGAGAAAGTCCTAGATATATCTTTACCATTTTTACGACCATTCCTTTTTTTGATGTTTGTTTTTTCTACTTTTCTTTTTCTTCCTTTTTTATTTTATAACAGTTTTTAATTTTTAAGCTCTCTATTTCTCCTTTAGTTTTCATTTTTATAACCTACTATTACTTCCCCCCCAAAAAAAGACCCGATTTTTAAAGCAAACTTTGTATATATATATTTTTAATTTTTATTACTTTTTTAAAATACTTCTTGTGACTTTGTGTGTTTTTTCCTTTTTTTCTTTTTACTTCTTCTTCTATTTTTTAATATTGTATTTTTGAAAATCCAACCTCTATTCTAGATTTTTGATCTTTGCTTTTTGGTATTTGTTAGCAATTTTGTACCTTCAAAAACCCAATCTTCAGTACCCATTTATACTTGAGAGCAAGATTACTGGCCTGACTGCTCTCTCCTCCTTTGGACTCTCCTTTTTCTCCACTAGATCGCCCCTGTCTCCTCCCTTCCCCTTTTCTTCTCTACCCAACTCTGTGAATCTCAGTGTGTTCCAGACGGTGGAGAACTCTCAGGGAACTGACGACTGGCTGGATCTGTTTCTCCTTTTCATTCCCCTCTTTTATACTCCTGACCACATTTGTCTCCTTCCTCCCCCTCCTCCTCTCTGTATAATTCCGTGAACATCTCTGAGCGGTCCAGACTGTGGAGCACTCATAAGGAAGTGATTACTGGCTAGCTAGCTCTCTCCTCTTTTGATTCCACCTCATCTCATTCAGGTCACTTCCAACTCCCCCCTCCCTCTTCTCTTCTCCATGTAACTCTGTGAACCTCTCTGGGTGTCCCTCAATGTGGAGAAACCTTTCATCTTTAACCTAGATGTTTTATCAGTGGTGTGGTATAGAAGGGGAAGTCTTGAGACAACTGTAAAAATAACTTAAAACCAGAAGCAGGAGGCTTAAGTCCAAATCCTGAGAACATTAGAGAACTCCTGACTCCAGGGAACATTAATTGATAAGAGCTCATCAAACGCCTCCATACCTACACTGAAACCAAGCATCACCCAAGGGCCAACAAGTTCCAGAGCAAGACATACCACATAAATTCTCCAGCAACTCAGGAACACAGCTCTGAGCTTCAATATACAGGCAACTCAAACTTACTCCAAAACCATTGACATCTCATAACTCATTACTGGACACATCATTGCACTCCAGAGAGAAGAAATCCAGCTCCATCCACCAGAACACCAACACAAGCTTCCCTAACCAAGAAACCTTGACAAGCCACTGATACAAACCCACCCACAGTGAGGAAACCCCACAATAAAGAGAACTCCATAAACTGCCAGAATACAGAAAGGCCACCCCAAACACAGCAATATAAACAGGATGAAGAGACAGAGGAATACCCAGCAGGTAAAGGAATAGGAGAAATGCCCACCAAACCAAACAAAAGAGGAAGAGATAGGGAATCAACCAGACAAAGAATTTAGAATAATGATAGTGAAAATAATCCAAAATCTTGAAATCAAAATAGAATCACAGATAAATAGCCTGGAGACAAGGATTGAGAAGATGCAAGAAAGGTTTCACAAGGACCTAGAAGAAATAAAAAAGAGGCAATATATAATGAATAATGCAATAAATGAGATCAGAAACACTCTAGAGGCAACAAATAGTAGAATAACGGAGGCAGAAGATAGGATTAGTGAAATAGAAGATAGAATGGTAGAAATAAATGAATCAGAGAGAAGAAAGAAAAACGAATTAAAAGAAATGAGGACAACCTCAGAGACCTCCAGGACAATATGAAATGCTCCAAAATTCAAATTATAGGAGTCCCAGAAGAACACAAAAAGAAAGACCATGAGAAAATACTTGAGGTGATAATAGTTGAAAACTTCCCTAAAATGGGGAAGGAAATAATCACCCAAGTCCAAGAAACCCAGAGAGTCCCAAACAGGATAAACCCAAGGCAAAACACCCCTAGACACATATTAATCAAATTAACAAAGATCAAACACAAAGAACAAATATTAAAAGCACCAAGAGAAAAACAACAAATAACACACAAGGGGATTCCCATAAGGATAAAAGCTGATCTTTCAATAGAATCTCTTCAGGCCAAGAGGGAATGGCAAGACATACTTCAAGTGATGAAAGAAAATAACCTGCAGCCCAGATTACTGTACCCACCAAGGATCTCATTCAAATATGAAGGAGAAATCAAAAGCTTTCCAGTCAAGCAAAAGCTGAGAATATTCAGCACCACCAAACCAGCTCTCCAACAAATCCTAAAGGATATTCTTTAGACAGGAAATACAAAAAAAAAAGTGTATAAACCCGAACCCAAAGCAATAAAGTAAATGGCAATGGGACCATACTTATCAATAATTACCTTAAATGGATTGAATGCCCCAACCAAAAGGCAAAGACTGGCTGAATGGATACAAAAACAAGATCCGTACATATGTTATCTACAAGAGACCCACCTCAAAACAAGGGACGCATACAGACTGAAAGTGAAGGGCTGGAAAAAGATATTCCATGCAAATAGAGACCAAAAGAAAGCAGGAGTAGCAATACTCATATCAGGTAAAATAGACTTTAAAACTAATGCTGTGAAAAGAGACAAAGAAGGACACTACATAATGATCAAAGGGTCAATCCAAGAAGATATAACAATTATAAGTATATATGCACTCAACATAGGAGCACAGCAATATGTAAGACAAATGCTAACAAGCATGAAAGGGGAAATTAACAACAACACAATAATAGTGGGAGACTTTAATACCCCATTCACATCTATGGATAGATCAACTAAACAGAAAATTAACATAGAATCACAGACTTTAAATAATACAATAGACCAGTTAGACCTAATTGATATCTATAGGACATTTCACCCCAAAACAATGAATTTCACCTTTTTCTCAAGTGCTCACGGAACTTTCTCCAGGATAGATCACATCCTGGGCCATAAATCTAACCTTGATAAATTCAAAAAAATCGAAATCATTCCAAGCATCTTTTCTGACCATAATGCACTAAGATTAGATCTCAATTACAGAAGAAAAACTTAAAAATTCCAGCATATTGAGGCTGAACAACACGCTTCTGAATAACCAATAAATCACTGAAGAAATCAAAAAAGAAATCAAATTATGCATAGAAAAGAATGAAAATGAAAACACAACAACCCAAAACCTGTGGGACACTATAAAAGCAGTGCTAAGGGTAAAGTTCATAGCGTTACAGGCATACCTCGAGAAACAGGAAAAAAAGTCAAACAAATAACCTAACTCTACACCTAAAGCAACTAGAATAGGAAGAAATGGAGAACCCCAGGGTTAGTAGAAGGAAAGAAATCTGAAAATTTAGGGCAGATATAAATGCAAAAGAAACAAAAGAGGCCATAGCAAAAGTCAACAAAGCCAAAAGCTGGTTCTTTGAAAGGATAAATAAAATTGACAAACCATTAGCCAGACTCATCAAGAAATAAAGGGAGAAAAACCAAGTCAATAAAATTAGAAATGAAAATGGAGAGATCACAACAGACAACACAGAAATACAAAGGATCATAAGAGACTACAATCAGCAAGTACATGCCAATAAAATGGACAATGTGGAAGAAATGGACAAATTCTTAGAAAGTACAACTTTCCAAAACTGAACCAGGAAGAAATAGAAAATCTTAACAGACCCATTACAAGCATGGAAATTGAAACTGTAATCAGAAATCTTCCAGCAAACAAAAGCCCAGGTCTGAATTCTACCAAAAATTTAGAGAGGAGCTAACACTGACCCTACTCAAACTCTTTCAGAAAATTTCAGAGGAAGGTAAACTTTCAAACTCATTCTATGAGGCCACCATCACCCTAATACCAAAATCTGACAAAGATGCCACAAGAAAACAAAACTACAGGCCAATATCACTGATGAATGTAGATGTAAAAATCCTTAACAAAATTCTAGCAAACAGAATCCAACAATGCATTAAAAAGATCATACACCGTGACCAAATGGGCTTTATCCCAGGGATGCAAGGATTCTTCAATATCTGCAAATCAGTCAATGTAATTCACCACATTAACAAATTGAAAAATAAAAGCCATATGATTATCTCACTATGCAGAGAAAGCCTTTGACAAAATTCAACATCCATTTATGATAAAAAAAAAAACTCTCCAGAAAGCAGGAATAGAAGGAACATGCCTCAACATAATAAAAGCTATATATGACAAACCCACAGCAAACATTATCCTCAATGGTGAAAAATTGAAAGCATTTCCCCTAAAGTCAGGAACAAGACAAGGGTGCCCACTCTCACCGCTACTATTCAACATAGTTCTGGAACTTTTGGCCACAGCAATCAGAGCAGAAAAAGAAATAAGAGGAATCCAAATTGGAAAAGAAGAAGTAAAACTCTCAGTGTTTGCAGATGACATGATCCTCTACATAGAAAATCCTAAAGACTCCACCAGAAAATTACTAGAGCTAAACAATGAATATTGGGCTTCCCTGGTAGCTCAGTGGGTAAAAGCGTCTGCCTACAATGTGGGAGACCTGGGTTTAATCCCTGGGTCGGGAAGATCCCCTGGAGAAGGAAATGTCAACCCACTCCAGTACTCTTGCCTGGAAAATCCCATGGACTGAGAAACCTGGTAGGCTACAGTCTATGGGGTCGCAAAGAGTCAGACACGACTGAGCGACTTTCCCTTCCCTTCAATCAATGAATATAATAAAGTTGCAGGATATAAAATCAACACACAGAAATCCCTTGCATCCCTATACACTAATAATGAGAAAGTAGAAAAAGAAATTAAGGAAACAATTCCATTCACCATTGCACAAAAAGAATAAAATACTTAGAAATATATCTACCTAAAGAAACTAAAGACATATATATAGAAAACAATAAAACGCTGGTGAAAGAAATCAAAGAGGACACTAATAGATGGAGAAATATACCATGTTCATGGATTGGAAGAATCAATATAGTGAAAATGAGTATACTACCAAAAGCGATCTACAGATTCAATGCAATCCCTATCAAGCTACCAGCGATATTTTTCACAGAGCTAGAGCAAATAATTTCACAATTTGTATGGAAATACAAAAACCTTCAAATAGCCAAAGCCATCTCGAGAAAGAAGAATGGAACTGGAGGAATCAACCTGCCTGACTTCAGGCTCTACTACAAAGCCACAGTCATTAAGACAATATGGTACTATCACAAAGACAGAAATATAGATCAATGGAACAAAATAGAAAGCCCAGAGATAAATCCACACACCTATGGACACTTTATCTTTGACAAAGGAGGCAAGAATATACAATGGAGTAAAGACAATCTCTTTAACAAGTCGTGCTGGGAAAACTGGTCAACCACTTGTAAAAGAATGAAACTAGATCACTTTCTAATACCATACACAAAAATAAACTCAAAATGGATTAAAGATCTAAATGTAATACCAGAAACTATAAAACTCCTAGAGGAGAACATAGGCAAAACACTCTCCAACATAAATCACAGCAGGATCCTCTATGACCCACCTCCCAGAATATTGGAAACAAAAGCAAAAAGAAACAAATGGGATCTAATTAAAATTAAAAGCTTCTGCACAACAAAGGAAACTATAAGCAAGGTGAAAAGACAGCCTTCTGAATGGGAGAAAATAATAGCAAATGAAGCAACTGACAAACAACTAATCTCAAAAATATACAAGCAACTTATGCAGCTCAACTCCAAAAAAATAAACGACCCAATCAAAAAAATGGGCCAAAAAACTAAATAGACATTTCTCCAAAGAAGACATACAGATGGCTAACAAACACATGAAAAGATGCTCAACATCACTCCTTATCAGAGAAATGCAAATCAAGACCACAATGAGGTACCATTTCACGCCAGTCAGAATGGCTGCGATCCAAAAGTCTACAAGCAATAAATGCTGGAGAGGATGTGGAGAAAAGGGAACCCTCTTACACTGTTGGTGAGAATGCTAACTAGTACAGCCTTTATGGAGAACAGTGTGGAGATTCCTTAAAAAACAGGAAATAGAACTGCCTTATGACCCAGCAATTCCACTGCTAGGCATACACATTGAGGAAACTAGAATTGAAAGAGACATGTGTACCCCAATGCTCATTGCAGCACTGTTTATAATAGCCAGGACATGGAAACAACCTAGATGTCCATCAGCAGATGAATGGATAAGAAAGCTGTGGTACATATACACAATGGAGTATTACTTAGCCATCAAAAAGAATACATTTGAATCAGTTCTAATGAGATGGATGAAACTGGAGCTGATTATACAGAGTGAATTAAGCCAGAAAGAAAAACACCAATACAGTATATCAACACATTATATGGAACTTAGAAAGATGGTAATGATGACACTGTATGTGAGACAGAAAAAGAGACGCAGATGTACAGAACAGAATTTTGGACTCTGTGAGAGAGGGAGAGGGCGGGATGATTTGGGAAAATGGCATTGAAACATGTATAATATCATATAAGAAACAAATTGCCAGTCTAGGTTCGATGAAGGATACAGGATGCTTGAGGCTGGTGCACTGGGATGACCCAGAAGGATGGTATGGGGAGGGAAGTGGGAGGGGGGTTCAGGAGTGGGAACTTATGTACACCCATGGCAGATTCATGTTGATGTATGGCAAAACCAATACAGTATTGTAAAGTAAAAAAAAAATTTTTTTAATAAAAAAAATAAAACATTTTTCCTCAAAAGAAGATTTGAATCTTGATTTCAAAAAAAAGTATATAGTTAACTGGAAAAATCAATCTACATTGATGAACTCCAGGACATATATTACTAAAATTATTTCATACTTTTAAAATGCAGAGAATATAGGAATTCCCTGGCAGTCCAGTGGTTGAGACTTGGCAGTTTCACTCCCAGGACCTGGGTTTGATCCCTGATCAGGGAACTAAGATCAGGCAAGCTGTGTGGCATGCCAAAAATAATAATAATACAGTATAATAGCCATATGCCAAAGATGATCTTCCAAAATACCAAGCTTTTCATAAACTGAATTAAAAGTTACAAGTGTAATGCAAAAACTCTTTGCCAGGTGGACACAGTCCCACTTTCTTTACTAAGAGATGTTGGCAATCAGTGCTCCTTGGCTGGCTTTCTAAGCCCCAAATCCTTTTATGTTACATATTCATCCAGTCTGTAGGATCTGAATGTAAAGAAGGGAACCCTAGGGAGATAAAGACACATCACATTGTCTTATCAAAGTTTATCTAGTAGCAAACCTTTGGATTCCATTGATAAACTGAACTCACTTATCATAAATAAATTTAAATAATATGCATATTATTAAAGTATTATTTCAAGAGATGACTAGAACATCTCATCTATGCTCTGATTAATGAAAGCAAACAAAAAAACAAAGTTGATTCCACACAGCATCTTTCTTGTGTATTAACAATGGTGTCAGAAATACTCTTCTGTGACTCCAGCCTTATATCATCAAGATCATCCCTAGCAAGGAAGTGACGGCAATATTATTTTCTTCAATGTTTTACAATTCTGGCCTTTTTAAGTATGTGACTCAAAGAAAATAAACCACTCAATGCCATTTTTCAAGATCAAATGAGTCTATAAAATAAGTTTTATAATGTCTGTAAAGCTTATATTTTCAAATCTAAAATAGTGACTTTGGAATACCTGGAGTTTGGAAATAAGGTTTCATGATTTGACTCAACTGAATTATCCAATCAAGTGAAGAGTAGTCCCTTTCTCAAACACATACACATAACCCACTGGCATACAGTGTACATACAGACAAAACACACACATATGTATATGAAACACTTAAAAAACACACAACTGATATGTTGCAATTGAAGTTATAAATATACCAAAATGTTCTCTCATTACTGAGAACTTTACCTCCACAAAATCAAATTTTATAAGTTATTGCTTTTTAAAGTATGTTAAATTCAAAGTTACTGCTATTCTCCTGCTATTTACAAAATAAAAGATCAGTTCATCCCAGATAACTCAAAATCCATTTTTCCCCAGGTACCCTACATTATGAACTAACAAGTCCTATTGTATTTCACACTGGGAGAGTTTTTGTTACACACCATTAGCTAAGCTATTTGTTCTCCTTTGAGATTTGACATAAACATTAGTATAGCTATTATTGCAACTGTAAGATATATACATGATTTATCTGCTTTTTATCTTTTTTTTTTAAAGAAAAAAGCATCATCTCCTAACATGATGTTTCTATTTGTTTTGAATTTTAATCATTTGTATCTGGAGGACAGCCATATTTAAAATCTGTGATGCAGAAATTGGATCACCAGATTTGGAGGCACAAGTGAGGGCCAAAATTCTGGCAAGCAGCCATTTGAACTGTCCTCTAGCCATATGGATCTGCAGAGATGTGAGCACAGAGGGCACTTCTCCCACATGAGCAGGAGGCAGTTCTCCAGAGATGCACCTCACAACCAGGGTCCTAAGCAAACAGCACCTGAGAATAAACAGGCCAATCCTTGTTTCTCTGCCATAAAGAGTGTTATCTACAAGTTCATCCCCCTAAGCAGAATTGGGGAGAGCCCAGCTTACAAAGAGAGATTTCCGTGGGCGGAGTAACTGATCTAGAAAAGAGACATTAAAATGGAGAATTCTGTTGGAAAATTATGCTGAATCTGCCGAATTATAACCCACCCACTGGCCATTATTGATAGGTATCCATAACTAGTGGAGAACATAATTTCAGCAATGCAAGTAAAATAGAAAATGTGGAGTTGTTGCTAACTTCTGGTAGGAAAGCAATATTATTCAGATAGGGTGTGCAAAGCCAAAGTTTGCAGTTCCTGCTTGATTCTCTGTACATAGCCCTTCCACCATAGGTGCTGCTGTGCTTAGTCACTCAGTCGTGTCTGACGCTTTGTGACCCCATGGACTGTAGCCCACCAGGCTCCTCTGTCCATGGGGATTCTCCAGGCAAGAACACTGGAGTGGATTGCCATGCCCTTCTCTGAGGGATCTTCCCAACCCAGGAATTGAACCCAGGTCTCCTGCATTGCAGGTGGGTTCTTTACAGTCTGAGCCACCAGGGAAACCTCTTAGTAGACCTACTTAAATCCTTCTGGTGATCTCATCCTGCCCCAGGCTCCAAACTCTTCACCTGTGAGAGACTTCAAGAATGCTAGTTCAGCCCAGTTTTCATCTCAGACCCATTGGTAGAAATTGATTAGTCCCTTGTTCTTAATGATGAAAGTCTCCTTACAAGGGACCTCCATATCCCTACTAGGGTATCTATCTTCCTTCGTACTCTTTCCCAAGACCAAGTACACTCCCTTATTCATCTCATGATTTCCAGGCATCTCTCTGATGTTCCTGAGACCTATTCCTTGCCTGTGCTCTGTATTACCCTACCAGGCTTCTCTATGGCTAATAAACAACCTCACAGTCACACAGGACCTGCCACCAGGCTTTCCAGCCATGTCAGCTTGCATCCTCCCCACTACTGTCAGGTCTCTCCCACCCCCTGCAAAATACCTTTCATAACACTGTAGGCATGCAGAATCTTTAAGCCACAGCATCCACTCAGTCTCTTATATCAATACCAAATAAGTTCTTGACTCAAGGATTATGCCAAAAGATACACACACATTATATCATGTAACCCTCCCCAAAGTTCAGTAAGCTATATATCTAATCCCAGTGTCAAATATGAGAAACTGAGACTCAAGGATACCAAGTAAAGTGCTCTACGTCTTGTTGCTAGGAAACAGGATCCAGGAGTCAGACCCAGACCTGCATAGATCACTAAGCCTAACCACTATACCACCTCATCTGTAGAGAAGGCAAGCTTGGGTCTTCTCCAGGCAAAACTCATTCTCCAGAGACCAAGCCTCTCTTCTGATTTCCCTATCTTCTCAATCAGTGTGGTATTTTGTGACAGAGAACAGGTGAATTCCCCTGCTGCTTCTACATTATAAATCCTGGTCAAAACATCTATAATAAAATGCAAAAAGAAAGATGAGTGCTGATACCGACAGCTGGAGAGTGCCAGGAGTATATGCCTTTTTATAATGCCAAGGGGTTTTGCTTGAGGGCTGCAATTTTGAATTGGCAGCTGTTTCATCTTAATGTGAAAATAGCATCTATAAACAGGAGACCAATATCTTTACATGTACCATGGTATTCTGGCATTCAGATCAGATTTTTTTTCCTTGGGCAAATATAGACTTGCTCTTTTCCACAAGCAGTCATTGACCCAGGGAAAAATGAGAAGTTGCTAAAATAAAAAAAGTTGAACAGCTACATACTTTAGTCAAAGACAATGAATCGGGGAATTTTTTTCCCCCTGTCTTTTTTAACATAAAATACTCACAACCTCCTTTAATCTTGGTTTCATCACTTATAAGATGAGTTTTTTGCTTCCTGCCAAGTATTTAGGGGAAACAAAGGCAAAAGTGGCTGTTGATTCTGGAATGAATGATATAGTAAAGAAAAATGATTACACAGAAGACTATAAAAATATCCTCAGCATAGCATAGATTGGTTTGAATAATAAAATTCCAAAGGGAAATGATATAGTCATTTGGTGGAAAAAACAAAACAAAACCTTCCTCCTGCACTGTAAACTTCAGTCACAACAGAGATTGGAAGCAAAGGTTACCAAACTTTATGCAGTTTATTTATAGTTTTGGCTTTTAAGGAACTTCTCATGTCTTTCTAATATTGGCAACTTACAATTCCTCTTGTAATGCGTTAGGAACACATCCACTGACATCCATTTCATGCCATCTTTCAAAATGTAATAGCTCCAAAAAATCAGGGAAGAATGACAAGGCAGAATTATACTCAAGAATATATTTAATAAAAGCACTCTAAATTCTTAGATTTCCAGCCAGCATTCAGGGAGAGCCCTTGTCCTTTTTCTTGACTCATTTCTCATTGGGTTTCAGTTTGGATAACTTCTATTGGTCTGTCTTCATTGTTCGCTGTTTGTTTCCTCAGTTATGTCTGGTCTGTGGGGGATGTAGGGTATGGATAAAGTCCTTCTGGTAGGGAATTGAGCAGAGCTGGGGGTTTTGTTGCTAGGTTAAGGTCTGCTGCTACTGCTGCTAAGTCGCTTCAGTCGTGTCCAACTCTGTGCGACCCCAGAGAGGGCAGCCCACTAGGCTCCCCCGCCCCTGGGATTCTCCAGGCAAGAACACTGGAGTGGGTTGCCATTGCCTTCTCCGAGGTTAAGATCAGGGCTCTACAAATCTGAATTCCCCTAGTGGTCGGGTGCTGCTACTATATGCGCTTGGCGTGGGTTTAGGGTGCCGAGAAGGCAATGGCACCCCACTCCAGTACTCTTGCCTGGAAAATCCCATGGATGGAGGAGCCTGGTAGGCTGCAGTCCATGGGGTCGCTAGGAGTCGGACACTACTGAGTGACTTCACTTTCACTTTTCACTTTCATGCATTGGAGAAGGAAATGGCAGCCCACTCCAGTGTTCTTGCCTGGAGAATCCCAGGGACGGGGGAGCCTGGGGGGCTGCCCTCTCTGGGGTCGCACAGAGTCGGACACGACTGAAGCGACTTAGCAGTAGCAACAGCAGCTCACTTGCTCAGTCATGTCCTACTCTTTTGTAGCCTGCCAGGCACCTTTGTCCATGGAATTTTCCAGGCAAGAATACTGGCATAGAGTGTCATTTCCTACTCCAGGGGATTTTCCCGAACGGGGAGCCGAACCCATAGTCTCTTGCGTCTCCTTTTTGGGCAGGCTGATTTTTTACCACTGAGCCAGCTGGTGGGTTTAGGGTTCTCTGGTTTTTTCTCAGCACTGCTTCCTTGAGGAGGCTTCAGGGGTCCCTGCCTACACTTCACACGGCCCTCTCTCCTCAGTTTACCCCTGCACAGCAGCAGCCTGCTAGTGCAGGTGAGGTGACGTGGATGCTGGGCTTCTGGTGGGGCCGGGCGTGGGGGCCCTAGTTCACCCTCAGGCTCAGGCAAACTAGGACCTCAGGGAACTAGCTCCCTGCAGAGCTCAAGGAAAGTTAACACCTTGTAATGATTTGGCATTTCCTCTTCCTACATGACTGAGCAACTTCACTTTTAATTTTCACTTTCATGCATTGGAGAAGGAAATGGCAACCCACTCCCGTGTTCTTGCCTGGAGAATCCCAGGGACGGGGAGCCTGATGGGCTGCCGTCTCTGGGGTCGCACAGAGTTGAACGCGACTGAAGCGACTTAGCAGCAGCAGCAGCTTCCTTACAGAGGGTGGAATGTGGTCTTTCGAATTTCAACATCTCTTTGAAAAGTGGAAGTCCTCTGTCCTCTTTAGAGTAAATGTTAAAGTAATGTGCTTTCCACAGGGTTAAAAAATTCCTCTTCCTTTCTTCCAGGAGTGAGTGCCTGAGGGTCTCAAGATTCAAAGTCCCACGGTCTGTAGGTAAGTTCCTACGTATAATTCTCAAAATTTCAGCTTGAGATAACAGTTGAAGAATTTTTTGAACATCAGCATTTTCAAAAGGGTGTTTTACAGAATTCTCCATTCTTTGGATTGTAATGGGGATTACTCTTAAATCAGAATTCAGTGGCCAGGGTTTGTTTGTGTGGGTTTACCATAAAACTTCCCTGAGCCTTACTTACTCTATGTCCAGTCTTTTGGGAGCATTTTTTTTTTTTAAAGTGTAACCTTCTTACACATAAGCATATCAGGAGATCTGTAGAGCCTCAGAAGTGGTACTCTTGGCTCAAATGGCCTATTCATTTTTAAAATTCAAATTCACATTTGAACTCCAACAAAAATGATAACAACTTACATCCACAAAAATTGCACTGATATTTCCATTTTCTTATACTCAGTAACCCTGTATATTAGCATTCTTCTGATAGTTGCTAATTTTATAGGAAATGACTAGTGTCTCATGACTCACATTTGCCACATACATGTGTCAAAAGTACTTAGTTTGCTCATTTTTCTACTGAGTTAATCTCTAATTTATTTGGAAAGGTTCTCCATATTTTAAAGTAGTTGGTCTTTTTCTATAAATTACAATTTTGTTCCTATTTTGCCCTTTGCCTTCAAATATAGTTCAAGAGGTTTGTTCTTGTTTGTGAATGTTAATTCATATGTAATCAAATTCAGCAATTTTCTTCTATTCTTCCCAAGTTTCATGCCATGTTTAAAAAGACTTATTCCATTCTACATTAGATTTTTTAAAAACCACTGAAATGTTACATATCATAAAGTTAAATTCTACACAATTGTTAAAAACAATAAGATAAATCTATATATACTGTCACAAAAAAAAGTTTCATTATCTGTAAAGTT
Source organism: Capricornis sumatraensis (assembly GCF_032405125.1). Classification (NCBI taxonomy): domain Eukaryota; kingdom Metazoa; phylum Chordata; class Mammalia; order Artiodactyla; family Bovidae; genus Capricornis; species Capricornis sumatraensis. The sequence continues at coordinate 9,426,086 of NC_091078.1, forward strand.
TTTTAAAATCTTTACCAGTGTTATTTCTTATAAGCCTAACAACACTGTAAAGTTGGCATTGTTGTTTTGATCAATTCTTCTAATAAGGAAACTGAGTTACAAAGGTGTTAAATATCTCTTAACTTACCTAAAGTCTCATAACAAGTAAAGAAGACAGGATTTCCTCCAGACAGACTGACTCCAAATCCTGTGCTGTTAGCCAAATTATTTGGGTCTACATGTGGCATATAAAGAAACTGGTTTGGTTGTTTCCTATTCTTGAGTGGAACTTAGCAATTAGGAAGAAACTGAAGTTTTCCAAAGATATATGCAGAAGGCTTTCCTTTCTATTTGCTGAGTTTTGGTTTCCCCACAACCCTTCCCAACCCTCCCCCCACCTCACAAAATGAGCCCATATTGCTTTTGTAATAATTTTTAAAAATCCATCTGACACTTGAGAAAAATCCATTGTATCTCTCTGAAATGACGTTTAGTATTAAATATTCTACAAATTTCTTTGAACCCATAGTTTTATAGAGCATTTTGAAGAACTAGTGTTCTTTTTAAAATAGTACATCTGGGAGAAAGAACTAAAATGGTAGAATTATCTTTCCCAGTTGCCTTCCTTTTGCAGACAGCTGTGTTATCAAGTCCACTTCCTCAGTAATTAAGCATGAAAGCAATGCCACTTTATTATTTACCAATGGTTTAATGTATGTGTTAATATTTTAACCTTGGTCCTTTTCAGTTACTTGTGCAAGAGAAAGGGTTTTGTTGTTGATGTATTTTTTTAATGAATTACATGATTATCTGCATTTTGCATCATTCTATTTAAGCACTTAAGGTGGTCTACATTTCATTACAAGTTATGCAGGTTGCAGAGGGGCCTATTTCCCCCCAACTCTCCATGTCTATTGCTGATGTTCACAACTGTGAATGAGGGCTTTCTCTTCTGCCCCCTGTGCATTCCAACTTGGGCTAAAAAAAGTTCATGTACATTAACTGCTTGTGTTTGTGCTAACGAAATTCAGAGCTTAGGTTAATTATTGGGGGAAGTCCCTTTCCCTGGGCAATCTGCACATCTATTAAAAAATCCTTATGGCAATTCATGCAAGCACAGGCTTTTGAGGATTTTTATAAAGGGCTTATTCATCTGCATTGATTAAATCCTACATAATTAGACTCAGTTCAAGGTCACTAAGTACAGTGATATTTTTCTACAGAAACGTTCACTTTTGTTCAGCTATCATCAGTTCCATTTTTTTATTTCTTTTTTAAATTAACAATTGCTACATGCCTTGTGGGCTGAAGAAACTTCACAGCAGTGTCTGTGGTTCTAAGAATAAGAGCTTAGTTTAAATACCTGTAAAATTCATTTGCTCATCAAACAATTCTTAAGAACCTACTACATGCCAAGTCTTGAGGATGTTTAAAAAGTAATAATAAATAAATGACATATATATTTAAATAAATAATAAGTTAATAAATAAATATATGTCTCTTCCCAAAGAAACCTTCAGAACCTGGTGGAGACCAGAGGTTCATAAAATATTATTGCAGTTCAGGACAACTGGTGCTATAATGAAGATAAAACCAACTCCACGGCACCAATGAGGACAGGAGGAAACCTGCCAAACTTTCTTCACATGAACCACATGTTCCATGATAAGGAATGCAACCAAGTCTTTCACTCGATAGGCAAGTATGTTCGTGAGTGCCTTTCCTCAGCACTTTCAAATAATCTCTATTCATTCAGCTTCAGACCCCATTTTTACCGCATGTCCATGCTAGGCCATGTGCCGAAAATACATAGTCACATATATCATGTCATTTACAAAGATTTTTGAGATGATTTACTACTCTGTTCTGATTTAGGAAAGCTCATGCTAGCAGAGATTAGTTTCCTCAAAACCACACAGCTAGGAAGAAATTGGATTAGAATCCAACCTAATTTTCCTGCCTTGAGACTACTGATTATATGTGACTGTGCTTCTATACGACTACGGCACAATCTTTTATATGAATGTCCCCATGGATCAGGCTGGGAGAGTGTAAAGCTGTAGCTGGGAGACACCTCAAGAGCTGCCTGACTTTACAATCTAGTCTCCCAGGGGAGGCGGTGTTTTCTTTTATTTACTTGTGGGGAAAATTTGTCTCTGTCATTTAATATTGCAACCTAGCTATATTTTTCAGAGAGAAACCAATTTTCCAAAAAATCATAAAAGTTTAATTATGTTTTTAAAATTTATTTGATTCAAGTGTAGTTGATTTACAATGTTGTGTTAGTTTCTGGTGTACAGCAAAGTGATTCATTTATATATATATATATTCTTTTCCATAGTACAGCAAAGTGATTCAGTTTATATATATATATGTGTGTGTGTGTGTGTGTCTGTGTGTGTGTGTGTGTGTGTGTGTGTGTGTGTTCAGTTCAGTTTAGTCACTCAGTCATGTCCAACTCTTTGCAACTCCATGGACTGCATCATGCTAGGCCTCCGTGTCCATCACCAATACCCAAAGTTTACTCAAACTCATGTCCATTGAGTCCGTGATGCCATCCAACCATCCCATCCTCTGTCATCCTCTTCTCCTCCCACCTTCCATCTTTCCCAACACCACGGTCTTTTCCAATGAGTCAGTTCTTCACATCAGGTGGCCAAAGTATTGGAATTTCAGCTTCAACATCAGTCCTTCCAATGAATAATCAGGACTGATTTCCTTTAGGATGGACTGGTTGGATCTCCTTGCTGTCCAAGGGATTCTCAAGAGTCTTCTCCAACACCACAGTTCAAAAGCATCAATTCTTCGGTGCTCAGCTTTCTTTATAGTCCAACTCTCACATCCATCCACGACCATTGGAAAAACCTTAGCTTTGACTAGACAGACCTTTGTTGGTAAAGTAATGCCTCTGCTTTTTAATATGCTCTCTACATTGGTCATAACTTTTCTTCCAAGGAGCAAGAATCTTTTGATTTCATGGCTGCAGTCACCATCCACAGTGATTTTGAAGCCCAAAATAAAGTCTGTCACTGTTTCCACTGTTTCTTAGTTTTCTGAATATTGACTGGTGATGGAAGTAAAGTCTGATGCTGTAAAGAGCAATATTGCTTAGGAACCTGGACTGTTAGGTCCATGAATCAAGGTAAATAGTAAGTGGTCAAACAGGAGATGGCAAGAGTGAATATCAACATTCAGCAAACTAAAATGGACTGGAATGGGTGAATTTAACTCAGACGACCATTATATCTACTACTGTGGGCAAGAATCCCTTAGAAGAAATGGAGTAGCCATCATAATCAACAAAAGAGTCTGAAATGCAGTACTTAGATGCAATCTCAAAAATGACAGAATGATCTCTGTTCATTTCCAAGGCAAACCATTCAACATCACAGTAATCCAAGTCTATGCCCTGATCAGTAATGCTGAAGCAGCTGAAGTTGAACAGTTCTATGAAGACCTACAAGAACTTCTAGAATTAACACCCCCCCAAAAAATGTCCTTTTCATTATAAGGGACTGGAATGCAAAAGTAGGAAGTCAAGAAATACCTGTAGTAACAGGCAAATTTGGCTTTGGAATGCAGAATGAAGCAGGGCAAAGGCTAATAGAGTTTTGCCAAGAGAACGCACTGGTCATAGCAAACACCCTCTTCCAACAACACAAGAGAAGACTCTACACATGGATGTCACTACATGGTCAATACCAAAATCAGATTGATTACATATATATATATATATATATATATATATATGCTTTTTCATATTTTTTTCCATTATGGTTTACTATGGAGTATTGAATATAGTTCCCTGTGTTATACAGTAGGACCTTGTTGTTTATCCATTCTATATATAATAGTTTGTGTCTGCTAATCCCAGACTCCCAATCCACCTCTCTCCTGCACCCACCCCTCCTTGGCAACCCCAAGTCTGTTCTTTATGTCTGTGAGTTGTTTTCTATTTCATAGATAAATTCAATTGTGTCATATTCTATTAATAGATTCCACATATAAGTGATACCGTGTGGTATTTGTCTTTCTCTTTTTGACTTACTCTGCTAGTATAATAATGGCTAGGTCATTCATGTAACTGCAAATGACATTATTTCATTCTTTTTTATGTCTGAGTAATATTACATTGCGTGTATGTCCAGACAGATAGATAAGTAGACATACAACATTTTCCTCATTCATCTGTCAATAGACATTTAGGCTGTTTTCATGTCTTGGCTACTGTGAATAGTGCTGCTATGAATATAAGGGTTAATGTATCATTTTGAATTATAGTCTTGTCCAGATATAAGCCCAGGAGTGGAAATGCTATTATATGGCAACTCTATTTTTAGTTTTTTGGAGGAACCTCCATAGCAGGGGCACCAATTTACATTCCCACAACATTCCCACCTATGGTGTAAAAAGGTTCCCTTTTGTCCTCACCATCTCTAACATGTGTTATCTGTAGACTTTTCAATAATGGCCATTCTGACTAATGTAAGGTGCTACCTCATTGTAGTTTTGATTTGCATTTCCCTAATAATTAGCAATGCTGAGCATCTATTCACATGCCTAATGGCCATCTTGATATCTTCTTTGGAGAAATGTCTATTAGGTTTTCTGACCATTTTTTGATTGCATTGTTTGTTTGTTTTATTGAGTCAAATGAGCTGTTTGCATATCTTGGCACTATGTTAGGACTTGAATACCCAGAAGTGAGGATCATTGGGTCACCAAAAAGGCTGCATACCACACATGCTTAGCACTTCACAGAATCTATTTCTTCCTAGTATAACTCCATGAGATAGGAGAGCTTAGTCCATTTATAGATGTGGAAACATCTATAAACAACTTAGAAAGGTTAAGAAAAATGAACACAAAGCCTCTAGAAAACATGTATTAGAATTAAGTTGATCAAGTTTCCTTGTCTGAGCACTTAACTATGGACTTTCTGCACTTACACATACAAACCTAGATGGGTATGAGTATGGTGTTGTTGATGAAATGCTGAAGACCGTTCTTTGCAATATAATTGTGAAATCTATGCAGAAGTGAGGGTTACGTGGAGTAGAGCCAAAACTCAAGTACATTTGAGTGCTAATTCCAAAGTGCTTTAAAGGAAGACAAACTATTCCCATCAGTGCAAGAATACCCTTCTGTTTCTTGTCTGTATCCTGCAAAAGTATTTGAATCTCTTTACCTGGAATCCTCTTCACTAGACTCCAACTACACTGACTCCTTCCCTAAGTAAAGCTGCATTTCAGAAAACAATGCTGAGGATAATAGGCTTAATTGTTCTAGAATCCATAAAAGAGAACCCCCCCATAGTAAATTAATACATCAGGATCTGGTATTTGCAAATCTATCTCTTATATTGGGCACTGTTGGGGAACAAACCTAAGGACAAGTGCTTACTGGTTGGCTTAGTCAAAGCCTTCTCTAAAGCAGCCAGCCAGATTTGAAAACTCAATTAAAAAAAAAAAAAAGATAGCTCTAGAAATAATTGCTCACCTTTAATCATGTTGCAGTTGTAGCTCCAAGACTTCAACTTCATGGAGTACTAGTATCTGAGAACTGGAGAGTAATGACCACAATCAGGAATTGTGCAGAATTTCACCCTATGACCAAGTCAACATCTTCCTAGGAACAATTCCTCCTTTTTTTAGCTTATTTAAGAAATTTCATTTTTGAAAAGTAGTTACGAACTTCAGCACCAAATACAACTTTACTCTTGAAAGGTAATCTCTACCACTTCATAAATAACAACTAAATACAAATGCAAATTAACCTGCAGGGGAGGACTAGTGGCTGGAGGGGAAGAAATCCTTAAAGAATTGGTTTTTCTCCTAGGTAATGAAGATGAGAGACTGGGGTGAAAATTAGTTTGTTCTCTCCTAAACTGTGGGGCAAGAAGGGATGAGAACTGAGGGCACATCTGAGAAATGTTCCTGAACCCTGAGCACTTGGGTTCCCAAGGTTGTTCCCAAGCTTTCATGGCATAATGTTGGATTACTACAGTAACTGAGAACTATTTTTATTTGTGTCTCCCACAGTGCTGCAACAGTATTCACACTCAGCTTGGGACTGAGGGAAAATCTTTAATGTGAGACTGCTCTTTTCCATAAGAATGAAGCTAACCTCACAGGGATGAGGTCCTGGAAAAGGAGGTTTTCAGAAGCAATCTAATATTTTCACACCAGTGATTCTCTGCAAGGCTCCTTTTTGTATTTTAGGGGGGCAGCTCTGGAGTTAGGAGTATTGAGCTAAAGTATGGACTACACCCTATGTCACCAGGACACAAAAGCAGCCAGTAGCTCCTCTTGTTCTTGTGTGTACCTTCCCTGATGGAAGGGATCCCTGGTCCTCTGTACATGTCTGAGTTCCAGTTGTGACCAAACTAGGTTTCCTCAGAATTCAAAAGAATAGATAGGCAAAATATGAAAGTAAAATTCTTCACTTACTATCCCTCTCCCATCAAAAAAAAAAAAAGAAAAACCCACTTAAGTAGAGTAATCAATATATTATTTAATAGGATACTGTAGAATGAAGTGTGGGTCAACAGCATGATGTAAAGCCTTAGGAAACATTACTATGAGCAAAGCTAGTGAAGGTGATGGAATTCCAGCTGAACTATTTCAAATCCTATAAGATGATGCTAAGTGCTGCACTCTGCATGCCAGCAAATTTGGAAAACTCAACAGTGGCCAAAGGCTGGAAAAGGTCAGTTTTCATCCCAATGAAAAGGCAATGCCAAAGAAAGGAAATGCCAAGGAATGTTCAAGCTATTGTACAGTTGCCCTCATTTCACATGCTAGCAAGGTAATATTCAAAATCCTTCAAGCTAGGCTTCAAGAGCACATGAACTGAGAACTTCAAGATCTGCAAGCTAGATTTAGAAAAGACAGAGGAACCAGAGATCAAATTGCCAACATCTGTTGGATCATAGAAAAATCAAGGGAATTCCAAAAATAAAATCTACTTCTGCTTCATTGACTATGCAAAAGCTTTTGACTGTGTGGATCACAACAAACTGTGGAAAATTCTTAGAGAGATAGGGATACCAGACCACCTTACCTGCCTCCTGAGAAACCTGTATACAGGACAAGAAGCAACAGTTAGAATGAGACATGGAACAATGAACTGGTTCCAGATTCGAAAGGAGTACCTAAAGACTCTGTATTGTCACCCTGCTTATTTAACTTATATGCAGAATACATCATGCAAAATGCCAGGCTGGATGACTCACAAACTGGAATCAAGATTGCCAGGAGAAATGTCAACAACCTCAGATATGCAGATGATACTACTCTAATGGCAGAAACTGAAGAGGAACTAAAGAGTCTCTTGATGAGAGTGAAAGAGGAGAGTGAAAAAGCTGCCTTAAAACTTAGCCTTCAAAAAACTAGGATCATGGCATCTGGTCCCATCACTTCATGGCAAATAGATGGGGGAAGAGTGGAAACAGTAACAGACTGTTTTCTTGGGCTCCAAAATCACTGTGGATAGTGGCTGCAGCCATGAGATTAAAAAAATGCTTGCTCCTTGAAAGGAAAACTATGACAAACCCAGACGGCATATCAAAAAGCAGACATCACTTTGCCAACAAAGGTCCATTTCGTCAAAGCTATGGTTTTTCCATTAGGCATGTACAGATGTGAGAGTTGGACCATAAAGAAGGCTGAGCACTGAAAAATTGATGCTTTTGAATTCTGGTGTTGGAGAAGACACCTGAGAATCCCCTGGACAGTGAGGAGATCAAAGCACTCAATCCTAAAGGAAATTAACCGTGACTATTTATTCAAAGGACTGATGCTCAGGCTCCAATACTTTGGCCTGATATGAAGAACTGACTCACTGGAAAAGACCCTGATGGTGGGGGAAATTGAGAGTAGGAAGAGAAGGGGGTGACAGAGAATGAGATATTGGATGGCATCACTGACTCAATGAACATCAGTCAGTTCAGTCACTTAGTCGTATCTGACACTTTGCAACCCCATGGTCCATCATATTAAATGGACATGAATTTCAGCAAATTCCAAGAGATGGGGAAGCCTAGCATGTGTCTCCATGGAGTCACAAACAGTTGAACATGACTTACCAACTGACCAACAACAAATCAATATTTGAGGTCCAAAAAAAAGAAAACAGGTATAGAGAAAGGAAGAAACAAACCAATTGACCAAGAGACAAAAGGAGGCAGAGAGGGGAAAAGGGAAATAAGGAAATAAAAGCAAATTAGCTGAAACATATGTGATACTTCAGCTGAAGAGCTTGGGGATCACAGGGAGGCATTAGTAGCTCTAGGCTCTTGCTAATCTCTTCTGTATTTGGCAACTATTCTAGCTCTTTTTCAGATTTTGTGATCTGCATGAAACAGAGTCAGGAATTATGAGTACCTCAAGGTAAAGAAAGATTTACTTTAGTTACATTTGTTGTTTTTCTAGCCTGTAATGGAAAAAAACAGTAATGTAAGGAGTCCATGGCATTATTTTACACTTGAGAACTTTTATGCTCAATCAAGTTTCCCTGCATAGGGGTGTCTTAAGCCTCCTGAAAAACTGACCTCACACTCTGTATGTGATATTGAGTCTTTCAGGGTATCTGACTCCTGAATCCCTTTTTAGTGCATCAGATTTTGCCGGGAGCCAGCACAGGAGATCCCACCCATTACAAGGTCATGTGGAAGAGACCTGACTAGCATGGCAGATCAGGACTCGAGGGACCCCCTGGACCTGCTCAAGCATCTACCCCAAAACCAGAATCTGTCTGTCTTACTATTTTACGCCTTTCATCAACTCTTCTGACATTAACAGGGGGCTATCCCCGACCACCTTTCTCTGGAAAAAATCAACTTAGGGCTCTAGTTGATAAGTCTCTTGGGCATGAAAGGAATATTGCAATTCAAACCCCCTCTGTTGGCATTCTAGCTTGCTTGGCAGGTTTATCCAGACTCTTGCAGCTACATATGTGATTGTTCACAGCCTCCCAACTGTGAGAGACACGGGAAGCCTAAAACATTCTAAAAATATAGAGCCTTTCAAAGAGTTAAAACTATTAGAATAGTGCTGGTGTAGGATTTTATTGTTGAGCCAATGCTTGCTGCCAAGTTCCCATATCCCTTATCCATTGTGCACCTGGGAGTGCATTGGTTAACATAGATGGAATGTAAGAAAAACAAGTAGTAGCCTTGGAATTAACCACATGAGACCATTGAGCTAATTGGTTCTTTCTTTGTTGTAACTTACTGCACCTTTGCTCCGTGAGCATGTAACTCTGTTTAATACTTTCTGAGGCTGACACAGATTAGAAATATAAAGAAAAAACATTTCAAGCAAAAATAAGTTTTCTGGCTGAGCAGCCTTTATCAAAAGAGGGTCATAAAATGTCCACAGGCCTCTGAGGCCAGAAGATAATGTACACAACATTGTTTATGGGAAAGGTACGCAGAAAAAATCCTGGTTTCGATAAAGACAAAACAGATGTAATGCTTGGGCTGACTCTGTAAACTTTGCATCTTTCATTTCCTTCCATGTACAAGTCAAGGTATAAAAGGTCCTTTTGAAAATAAAGTTATGGGCCTTGCTCACCAAAGCTTGGTCTCCCCATGTCAATCATTCTTTCTTTCTCTCTCTCTCGCCCTTTCTTCCTCTCCCTCCCTCTCTTTTTCAGCCTGATCCTTTGGAGCACAGAGGCTCTCTGCCTTCACTTTCCTGCCTAGGCTTCTAAGACCCGATCGAGAAGGTGCTCTGTGTCTTCACTTCAGCGAGAGGGCACCTGCAGCCTCTGTGAACAGAGCAAGTCCCTTGTCTGGGGCTTTATTGGCTTTCTGTGTAAATCAAGGAATATTAGCCTCTATTCTTTCTTCTCTCCCCTCCCCCCTCACCAACACCGTCCATGCTGAGGGTACCCCTGGATCCTGCTGGGGCTGGACCCCAGCAAGATTTCCTTTGAAAGCAGGTCTGAGGGCATTCTTAAAGCTATTAGATAAAATTCATATCACATTCAGAAATTCTGTTTCATCAACATAGTAGGAAAAGGTTACACTTAGCAACATTTATGCCTATTAGCAGTATGAAAGAATTTAGGCAACTTGCTTGGACAGCCGGTAATACTGCTAGACTCTCACCCATAGTAGTATGAAGCCATCTTGAAAGGTAGCATGGTAAGGCTGGCTGAAGATAAATAGAACTATTCTGTTGTTTAGTTGCTAAGTCATATCATGCCTGACTCTTTGTGACCATGAGCTGTGTAGCCCACCAGGCTCCTACGTCCATGGGATTTCCCAGACAAGAATACTGGAGTGGATCTCCATTTCCTTCTCCAGGAGATCTTCCTGATCGAACCCATGTCTCCTGCTTGGCAGGCTGATTCTTTACCACTTAGCCACCTGTAAAGCCTGGAATAGAACTAGAGGACTGTGTTTTTACATTTTTCTCAATCTTTATTCCACTAAAACCTTGATGGGTACTTGAATAAATGTATTTGAGAGCCACCATTTCTAAGACCTTTAATGAGACCATTAAAACCAGACAGGGGAAAAGTATTGTAGGTTACAAAAACAGGCCAGGAGATATGGCTCACATCCAGTAAAAAATAAAAAGCACATAGCTTGCTCAGGAAGCCAGGTATGAGGAAGAAATTCAGTGTCCATCTGGACACTTAAATCTTAAAATAATGTGAAGGAGGAAATTCACAAAAACGAAGAGGAGAGCAACAGATGCTAGACTGGAGAGTAAATGTGGGTAAAAATGACTGTCCCACGCTATGGATGTGTGATCACTCACCTAGAGCCAGACAGCCTGGAAAGTGAAGTCAAGCGGGCCTTAGGAAGCATCACTATGAACAAAGCTAGTGGAGGTGATGGACTTCCAGTTGAGCTATTTCAAATCCTGAAAGATGCTGTGAAAGTATTGCACTCAATATGCCAGCAAATTTGGAAAATTCAGCAGTGGCCACAGGACTGGAAAAGGTCAGTTTTCATTCCAATCCCAAAGAAAGGCAATGCCAAAGAATGTTTAAACTACCAATTGTATTCATCTCACACACTAGTAAAGCAATGCTCAAAATTCTCCAAGCCAGGCTTCAACAGTACATGAACTGCAAATTTCCAGATGTTCAAGCTGAATTTAGAAAAGGCAGAGGAACCAGAGATCAAATTGCCAACATCCGCTGGATCATTGAAAAAGTAAGAGAGTTCCAGAAAAACATCTATTTCTGCTTTATTGACTATGCCAACGCCTTTGATTGTGTGGATCACAATAAACTGTGGAAAACTCTGAAAGAGATGGGAATACCAGACCACCTGACCTGCCTCCTGAGAAATCTGTATGAAGGTCAAGAAACAACAGTTAGAACTGAACATGGAGCAACACACTGGTTCCAAATAGGAAAAGAAGTACATCAAGGCTGTCTATTGTCACCCTACTTATTTAACTTATATGCAGAGTATATCATGAGAAATGCTGGGCTGGAGGAAGCATAAGCAGGAATCAAGATTGCCGGGGGAAATATCAATAACCTTAAATATGCAGATGACACCACCCTTATGGCAGAAGACAAAGAAGAACTAAAGAGCCTCTTGATGAAAGCGAAAGAGGAGAGTGAAAAAGTTGGCTTAAAACTCAACATTCAGAAAACTAAGATCATGGCATCTGATCCCATCACTTCATGGCAAATAGATGGGGAAAGAGTGGAAACAGTGGCTGACGTTATTTTGGGGGGCTCCAAAATTACTGCAGATGGTGATTGCAGCCATGAAATTAAAAGACGCTTACTCCTTGGAAGGAAAGTTATGACCAACCTAGACAGCATATTAAAAAGCACAGACATTACTTTGCCAACAAAGGTCGGTCTAGTCAAGGCTATGGTTTTTCCAGTAGTCATGTATGGATGTGAGAGTTGGACTACAAAGAAAGCTGAGCACTGAAGAATTGATGCTTTTGAACTGCAGTGTTGGAGAAGACTCTTGAGAGTCCCTTGGACTGCAAGGAGATCCAACCAGTCCATCCTAAAGGAGATCGGTCCTGGGTGTTCATTGGAAGGACTGATGTTGAAGCTGAAACTCCAATACTTTGGCCACCTGATGCAAAGAGCTGACTCATTGGAAAAGACCCTGATGCTGGGAAAGATTGAGGGCAGGAGGAGAAGGTGACAACAGAGGATGAGATGGTTGGATGGCATCATCAAATCTATGGACATGGGTTTGGGTGGACTCCGGGAGTTGGTGACAGACAGGGAGGCCTGGCGTGTTGCAGTTCATGGGGTCCCAAAGAGTTGAACACGACTGAGCAACTGAACTGAACTGAACTGAATCCTATGGAATAAGGAGAACATAGCTAGACTGAAAGATATGGAGGGAATAAAAGAAGAGAGTCATCAAAAGTCATTTTGCACATGTGTTAACTGTGGTGATTTTTATTGTTCATGAACCTCTATTGTTAGTACATGTCAAAATAATCTAAGATTTTGTATATTGGCCATCTTTGGATTATACTTTTATGTATATAAAGGGATGAGATCCTATGAAACAGATCAATGCATTTTAGCGGAATGCACATAAAAATGAACAAGAATCATTTTGATAATTTTTCGGTTGTTGTTATTGTTCAGTTGCTAAGTTGTGTTCAAATCTTTGTGACCCCATGGATTGCAACATGCTAGTCTTCCCTGTCCTTTGCTATCTCCTGGAATTTGCTCAAATTCATGTCCATTGAGTTGGTAATGCCATCCAACCATCTCATCCTCTGTCACTGCCTGCTCTTCCTTTCCTCAGGCTTTCCCAGCATCAGGATCTTTTCCAATGAGTCATCTCTTCACAGTAGGTGGCTGAAGTATTGGAGCCTCAGCTTCAGCATCAGTCATTCCAACAAATATTTAGGGCTACTTTTCTAAGGAGAGGAAAAACTTGAATCTGAAGAATGAATAATAAGGCCCATACATCTAAATTTTATTCTTCAAAGCAAAAGTCAACCATCTTGGCTCATGATATAATTGCATCTCTCTCATTTATATATCCCAAAATGTTGAGCTTCCAGGAACTTGGAGGGAGTGACCAGAGAGGGATTTCTTACCAACACTTTTGTAGACAGTAATTCAGATGCCCATGTCATATTATGGTAAGTAAATGAGAAACTCAATACTATGAAAAGCATAAATAATAAAACTGTCCTTAAGAAAAACCAAAGTCATATCACAGGAGAATATATTCTTTGCCTTACTGAAAAGCATAAATTTAGTCCTCCCTGGAAGAATTACAATTCTTAACCACTTGTGTAAGGAGAGACCCAAAATCACCACAATAAATAGAATGGGGTGGCGTGAGCACTCAGTCCAGGAAATTAAATGCAAGAGGTCAGTGAAGGATACTCCATGACCACTGACAGATGGCAACCTCTCCTCACAGGCAGAAAAGGTAGATGGTCACTAAAAACCCTCCAGTGAATTCTCTGCCTCAAAGCTTACCAGGAGGAAGGGGATGAGCAGATGATGTCACAATAAGCGTTCCCCCTGGGTGGCAGAGACAAAATACTTCAGGAGTCAGAACCACATCATCAGAGGTGATTAAGAAATTTATTGAGCAGATGGATGTAACAGCTACTATAAAGGGCAGGAGAGCAGATTGTTACAGATATTGGCAAAAAGACTGCACAATATTCTCATGCCGTGATCCTATGCAGTTTCTCAAACCAGGCCTTCTCAGTCCTTAATGAACCGTAGCATCTCCAGGAGGCAGTCAAGAGTGAGCACAGGCTAAAACATGGGCTGTTGAGTCAGTCCCCGAACCTAAGTGGTTTGAATTGTTTTTCTGCAACTTACCTAATCTATGAAATCTTTGGCTTTCAGCTCTGCAGAATAAGGTTATGTGCGAGTGTGCTAAGTTGCTTCAGTTGTATCCGACTCTGTGACCCTGTGGACTGTAGCCCACCAGGCTCTTCTGTCCATGGGATTTCCCAGGCAAGAAAACTGGAGTGGGTTGCCCTGCTCTTCTCCAAGGGATCTTCCCAACCCAGGGACTGAATCGCATCTCTCATGTCTCCTGCATTGGCAGGCAGGTTCTTTACCACTAGCACCACCTGGGAAGCCCTAGAATAAGGATAGTAGTGATCTTTTGGCAGAATTATTGTGAAGACGCTGATAATAAATACAAAAATAACTTAACGCAGTGCCTGGCACATGATATGACCTCAGTGAATTGCCCTAATTGTATTGTTGTCATCATTACTATCAGTCATTAGTATGTATTCCTATAACGTGCTTGGGATCAATGCTCACATTACTTAGACTTGTGATTTGGATAATGAACACTTTTTTTTGAGAGTATACAGCATAGTATTTTGAGAACACTGTCTATGTTTTGGGATAGTTTCTTTAGTATTTGAGATGATCTTAAAAAAAAAAAAAATTACCAAAATCAGGATAAAGGAAAAAGAAACTCTGAGAAGTATATCTAGAGCAGAAAAAAAAAAAAAAAAAAAAAAAGCTGTGAACATTAGCGTCATGCCAAAACTATCCAAATTAACCTATGGCTCTAGTGAATCACTACTAAGTAAAAAGTATGCAGTTTCTCAAAACAACACTTTTCTGTATGTACCCATGAGTGACTTATCTAGTGTGTTTAGCTGAGAGAAAGGATGCTCTGTGCAGTTTGAGCTTCTGCCTGGTATACAGCAAATGAAACACTGAAAAATCTCCAAAAGACCAGTACTGATGATTGGTGTTAAAAAAAAAAAAAAAAAAAAGCTGGAAAAGCTAAACGTAAAGATCCCTGGGACACAATAAAAATGTTCACCTATCTCAAAGGAAAGAAAAGATGCTCCCTTCCAATAGCACTTTTTAGTGGAATTGACCTGGATGAAGAAACACCTTCCTCTACATGTTCTCATTTTTGTCACTCAAAAAACTCTGGCAGCATGTAAGCTACTGTTACCTTCATTCCACAGGTGAGGTGATGGAGGCTCAGTAGGCTGGAATGAGAAGATGAAGACCAAAGTGTGAAGCTCAGATTTTCTGACCCTGTCCTGTTTCCACCTCTAGCACTGTCAACACCAAGAGACTCAGTGGAATCTTTTTCTTCTGGGAAATCCAAGAATAGCTCCACCTTTGAGAAATGCAATTCTGTTTAGAGTAAGGATTAATCATCTCTCTCCATCAGGATTCCTTCTGGCTTTTGATTCCTCTGCATTCTCCTTCTCTGAGCCTGGGCTACTCAGTGACCTACTTTGGAAACAGAAGAAAAGGAACCGGTAAGACAGGAAGGAGTCAGTACTGGAATGTCATAACTACTTCCAGATTTAATGAGGTGGATATAAAACCAAAATTTTGAATATGATGACAATATCACAACACATTGCCAAAGGTGTTCTGAAACAGGTAGACTGATTGACATTACTGTCAAAAACAAACTCAAAAATAGAAAGTATATACCTACATGCCAGTAATAGCTTTGAAATAGGCTCCATCTCAGTGCACAGCAGCAGCCTGTGAAATAGTTTGACCCATATGAATCCTTCATAAATATTTTTGGCATATTCTGGGTTGTCTTTCCCTTTTGGATATATTTCATACTTGCCTGGATTCAAATCAAGGCCCTACCATTTCTCAATCTCACTGTTCCCCAGTGTTTTATCCACAAATAAGAATAACAGGCCTTATAGTAACTAATAAAGTAGACCTCATAAGTTATTTACAGGAATAAAATCATGTTAGTATAGGACTTTGATGATGTTCATATATATAATCGCCCACTGAATGTTAACTATTACTATTAGCTATTCGATAAAGAATCTGCCTGTAATGCAGGAGACCCAGGATCGATCCCTGGGTCAGGAAGATCCCCTAGAGAAGGGAATGCCTACCCACTTCAGTATTCTTGCCTGGAAAATTCCATGGGCAGAGGAGCCTGGTGGGCTGCAGTCCATGGGGTCGCAAAGAGTTGGACACGACTGGGCAACTAACACTTTCATTCTCGTGGGTGCCAAGCCCCTGAAACTCCTCACTCTCTTCGGTTTAATCAAATCATGCCTCACCTGTCAGATCAATCTGATCCCAAGTTCTAAGAGCAAGTGTGGCCTTGGCAATCTATCGCTATAGGGTCAGGGTCACCTGCTGCTGGTTCAGATGTAACCTTCAGCATCAGCTCCTATAGCTGGATGCGTTGGTTTTCTAGGGCTGCTCTAAACTGGGGGTGCTTGAAACAGAAGAAACTTACTCTTCACAATTCTGCAGGCTAGAGTTCTGAAATTAAGGTGTCTACACAGCATGTTTCCTTTGAGACTCAGCAGAATCCTTTCTTGCCTTTTCCCTTCTGGTGTTGGCCACTGACTCGTGGTGTTCCTTGGCTTACAGATGCATCACTGCGATCTCTACTTCCGTGGCCACGTGGCCTTCGCCTTCTGTCTCTGACTTCACATGGCATTTTCTCTTCTTATAAAAATACCAATTATATTCAATTAAGATCCACTCTAATGGCCTCATTTTAACTTAATTATATGTGCAGAGAGCCTTTTCCCAAATAAGGACACGTTCACAGATGTTAGAGGTTAAGCTATTAACAAGTCTTTTGAAGGGGACCCACAATTCAAGCCATAACAATAGATTTTTGCCTTGTTCACTGATTCATGCAGGTAAATTTTTTCTTATCACATTCCATGCTACATGCTTGGAAATAAGACACATAATGGTTCCTATGCTCATGGAAATACCAGTCTAAGAAGGAAAACAGACATTAAAAAAATAACTTAAAAAGCAACTAACAACAAATTTAGTGAGTGCCAAAGGGTGTTGTGAGAGCCTATAACAAGCAGCCCTGACATAGTCCTTGGGAACAAGAAGGCTTGCCAGAAAAGGAGAACTGGAAAAAGGATAAGCTAGGCAAAGGGGTTAGTGGATAAAGCAGCAATTCAGATAAGGTAACAAGATATGCAGGTTTCCTAAAAGCAGAAAAGAGATGGATATTTGGAATGAATTAAAAGAAGGCAAATGTGGCTCAAACAGAGAGAACTAGGAAACAGGGTGAATAAAGTTGACAAACTTCCAAGGCCAGAAAATGGATCTAGGGAACTTGATGCTACATGCAGATGACACCACCCTTATGGCAGAAAGTGAAGAGGAACTAAAGGGCCTCTTGATGAAAGCGAAAGAAGAGAGTGAAAAAGTTGGCTTAAAGCTCAACATTCAGAAAACAAAGATCATGGCATCAGGTCCCATCACTTCATGGGAAATAGATGGGGAAACAATGGAAACAGTGGCTGACTTTATTTTTTGGGGCTCCAAAATCACTGCAGATGGTGATTGCAGCCATGAAATTAAAAGACATTTACTCCTTGGAAGGAAAGTTATGTCTAACTTAGACAGCATGTTCAAAAGCAAAGACACTACTTTGCCAACAAAGGTCCATCTAATCAAGGCTGTGGTTTTTCCAGTGGTCACATATGGCTATGAGATTTGGACTATAAAGAAAGCTGAGTGCTGAAGAATTGATGCTTTTGAACTGTGGTGTTGGAGAAGACTCTTGAGAGTCCCTTGGACTACAAGGAGATCCAACCAGTCCACCCTAAAGGAGATCGATCCTGGGTGTTCATTGCAATGACTGATGTTGAAGCTGAAACTTCAATACTTTGGCCACGTGATGCAAAGAGCTGACTCATTGGAAAAGACCCTGATGCTGGGAAAGATTGAGGGCAAGAGGAGAGGGGGACGATAGAGGATGAGATGGTTGGATGGCATCATCGAATCGATGGCCATGGGTTTGGATGGACTCTGGGAGTTGGTGATGGACAGCAAGGCCTGGCAAGCTGCAGTTCATGGGGTCGCAAAGGGCAACTGAGCGACTGAACTGCACTGATGGCATCCATGGAAGAATTTTAGGTAGAGAAGCATTATCAAGTTGGTGTCAGTTACTATTTCTGTTAAATTAAACTACTAACAATTGTCATAGCTTCAAAACTCCCATGTGTAAGCAGGATACACGGGCATCTCTTTGACAAGCTCTCCCAGATTATGAGATGCTCTTTTCTATTTTGTTCTCATCAGTCTATTACCAACGGCGTCTGTTCATTCTGTCTGACCTGCTTCCATATCCTCTTTATGATTGTCTCATTCATACTCGCCAGATGCCGCTGCTGCTGCTGTTGCTAAGTTGCTTCAGTCATGTCAGACTCTGTGCGACCCCATAGACGACAGTCCACTAGGCTCCTCTGTCCCTGGGATTTTCCAGGCAAGAACACTGGAGTGGGTTGCCATTTCCTTCTCCAATGCATGAAAGTGAAAAGTGAAAGAGAAGTCGCTCAGTCGTGCCCGACTCTTAGCGACCCCATGGACTGCAGCCTACCAGGCTTCTCCCTCCATGGGATTTTCCAGGCAAGAGTACTGGAGTGGGGTGCCATCACCTTCTCCGAACTAGGATGCTAAATAGACCTAAAATAAGAGGAGGTATGGGACACTGGGCTCAAAGGCCTCTACCCTTCTATGTGACTGACCTCACTGAAGAAGACTTAAATGAAAATCCAAACTAAACAAATATGGAGAACAGTTTACACACACACACACACAAAACTTAACTTGGAATGAAAAATATTCACAGCTAGAGAAATTATGTTAAACTCATGGTTGAACAAAATAAGCTCTCTTTACCTGATTGGAAACATCACAGAATTTTCCCAATGAATTCTATAAAATCAGATTTTTTTTCTCAAGCTTATCATTTGATGACAGTAGGTATTCACATTTGTGTCTCAATGCTCATTTTCCTTAAATGTTCATTTTCATTGACTAGGAAACCTAATAAAGTGAACTCTACTTTATTTGCAACTGTCAAACTAATGAAAGACAAACTGAAGTGTTTCTCCAAACACTTTATTTCACTTAGATCTGTTAAATGCTTCAAGTGCAATGGGATAGCAGTCAATTCTGGATTTTAAAATACAATGTAATACTTCATTCCACTCTCCGGTCTAATGCACAGTATTTCTTGTTTAACCGGGAAACATAAGTACCAGCGATTTAGTTTGAATTTGAGACCACCCAATGCCTCCTGGATTAATGCCTCCTAGCATTAAGCAGGAATATTAAGTGAAGGAAAATGCCATTCTCATAGCTTTGCTAAATGTAATTTATAGTTTAACCATCATATTAAATCCTTTAATTGAAATCTGTAAAACAAATGGCAGTATTAGTAATCCCTTTATCAGCTTCCAATTCTCTGCCTACTTAACACCAGCCTCTAACCCAGGGGAAATAATTTCTCAAACAGAGTCCTTGAACTTGGGAAAACGTCATTGAATCTTCACATTGCATAACCTTAATATTCACTATTCCTGCAAGATAATATACTTTCATTTATCACACAAATGTGCTCATTTCCTTTTTGTGGTTCAAATGCATATTACCAAGGCCTTTCTAGCTTAATATTATCTGGACTTCTGGCTTATGTTGTAATTATACATAAAAAAAAATAATAATAGTTCAAGCAGAAGAAGAAACAGAAAAACTGAATCAGAATGGCAGCTAACGAGGTTAACAAAACTACAGAATAAGAGTGAAGTACTGAGCGACAAAGCTGATAAGGAAAACCTAGAATTAGCAGAGAATCATTATCGTCTTTCCCAATACATTTATCTCTCTCTGCAAAAGAGCTGTTGCTTGTTCTTGTAACTGGTGCTTTCCAACTTAAGTGTGCCATGCAAGGTATCCTTTGCTACAATGTGCCTATATGTTTGGCAATTCCTCCATCTAGATCAGCCAGATTTGTCCAGATGTTTAAAGGTAAATACATCCACATCCTTAAACCCTAAACCAGCAGTGCCAGTCAATTCTGCTAGATAGAGAGCAGGCAGGATCAGATTGAGGGCAGGACTGGCCAAGCCACCGTGTGAGAAGGAAAAGCCTTCCTGGGAAATAAGAGGGACTCCAGGAGAATCTCCTTACATCTATTTGCTTGGAAGAACCAGGGCCAAGGGAAAGGGCAAGGGTGAGGGAAGGGAGTCAGGAGGTGGAAGGGTACCCTGACCCCAGGTGGACTTCAGGATTTATATGCAGCTCCAGTGCCCATCTGCAGGAAGGAGCTGAAGGGTGCTTTTTCCAGCTCGCTTTCAGTGAGAGCAGTGGCTGGATTCCAGAGCTGAACATATGCACTGGCTATCAACAAGGGGAAGTTCCAAGTAAAGAAGAGAAGCACCTGTCATTTCCCTGACAGTTACTTCCAGCTTTAAATCTGGGGGGACACCTTCCCTTATATTTCGTGGTCTGACTTTTTCCTGCAGCTCTCTCCTTCTTTCTAGAGTCTCTGAGTTCCCCTCTACTTAATTCCCTTGCAATCATATCACTTTCTTCGGGAGAGAATTCAAAGCCGGTTCTCTGGGTACGTTCTATCATTTTGTCCCATCAGCTAGATCTGGCAGCTGGTGGCTCCCTCCTTTAACTTAAAGCATATTTACATTCCCCAGCTCTTGGCCAGGATCACTAGAGCAGAAAAGGAGAGGGATATGCCTGTGTTGCTGTACTTTGTTTCACACTGATTTTCTACCTTAGTTTCTCACAGCCCTTGTTTCAAGAATTTGAGGCCATTTTCCCAGAAGTAAGATGTCCTGGCTTGTTTATCCCTGAAGCTTGAAGAGCTACTGGAGAACAGGCTTTGAAAATGCTTCTCAAATCTGCATGAGCTGGGATTCATAAGAGGGCATTTTTGATGATCCCACTAAGTTATCACACCAAAAACCATTCCCCACAATCAACAATCACCCTTGACTAAATCATAGGAGCTTTATTCTGCATTCTCAAAGCTGGTTTCCTATGCATTGAGGACCGTTCCTAAAAATCAGGGGCGACCTCTGCCTTCTCTCCTGTTGAGTGCCTGCATCTAAGTTATCTAGGGCTTAGTCACAAGTTCCAGAGTTTTCCTCACCATTTCTTAGGTCATTATGTAAAATTAGACTCCTAGCAAACTTCCCTAAGTCCCAAGATCATTTAACATATTAGGCAAAACTGGAGTTATAACTGTTACTTAATTTAGGAGATTAGGAAAAGAAGGAAAAGGAGAACAGTAGCAGTTGTTTCTAATAAGAAGTTTTTTTTTAATTTTGTTCTTTTTCTTTATTTCCTCCCTTTTAATATCTTTTTTTTTTTTTTTTTTTTTTTACAGAGACTAGACAACCAACCCGGAGAAGGCAATGACAACCCACTCCAGTACTTTTGCCTGGCAAATCCCATGGACAGAGGACCCTGATAGGCTGCAGTCCATGAGGTCGCACAGAGTCAGACACGACTGAAACGACTTAGCAGCAGCAGCAGCGGCAGACAACCAACCACGTTTTAAGAAGCTACAAGGTGTTGGGTCCTATGTTGTCACTTCCCTGAAATTATTTCATCTAGCTCCCTAAAAACTTTGTCAGATAGGCATTTTAAATTGTCAAACTAAGGCTACATCAGTAAAGGAACTTGCCTAAAATCAGCAACAGATTGGCTGATTCAGAATTCAAATGTGGGTATCTAACTCCATAGCTAATATCCCTTCCTCCACCCCATTCTATCTCTCAAAAGTTTCATTTTATTGTCAGTCTTCAATCAATACATAGATCATTGAAGGGCCAAATTAAGGAGGCAGCACATTGTAGAGAAAGCCCATAGTACCCGCTCAATTCAGGAAGCCTGGGTTTTTCTTTTTCCTTCCACTAACCAGCTCTGTGACCTTGAACTGTACATGTAGTTTGCTGGGGTCTCTCATTACATCTATAAAATTTATTTCAATAACTGGATTATCACTAAGGTCTTTTTGACTCTAGCATCCTATGATTCCTATATATAATTAGATGAAACTATTTGAATAAATTAATATATTGGAAATCAAGACACAATTCTTTTTACCTCTTCCCATAATATCCCTCCCTTGAATAACTCAATTTCCAGGCACTCCTGTTCTCATCATTACAGACATTACTGCTTCGGCAATGCCATTTCATTCACCTTTAGAATTTAAGAATCGTCCACCATAAGCGCATTTCAAAAATCACTCACAGGCAAAGGTTAAAAAGCGGAAGCTACATATAATGAATTTCTGAAGAGTATTCAGTCACCGATCCTTCTAATGCAGGCGCTGCTTCTCAACAATAAAGAGACAAAAATAATTCGAAGCAGAGTCCTTAAAACACACACCTCATATTCATCCTTCATCTTTGCAACAGTCCTATCGCAACTTAACAAGAGCCTTTTCTCACTTAACGGAAACTCATTTAGCCTCTTCATTCAAGTTTGATCTTAAGAAGAGGAAACAATTAATAGCCGTGCTGATACCAACCAGAGCCCTCACTTGAGTTCCTTGTCGCTAAGGTGTGGGGGTGCCCTCTGGGTAGGCCTTAGGCAAAGAAAAAAGAATTTCAGGACAGCTATTTTTCTTTTATCTGCCACACAGTCCCCACCATAAATTAAGCCATTTTCAATTTTCTTAACTTCTGTGGTATTAGCATCTTCTATCTCCATTTTCATTATCATTCTTGACAAACATTTTCAGAGAATATTGTTTCACAGTAGCTCTTATAGCATTTCCTCTGAAGATACCTTTTGAAGAAATTGATGCTCCAAAAGGTGGAAGGACAAAATAAAACTTGAATGTGATAGAATTTGTATTAAACACATACACATGCAATAACACCATTGTGTATAATTTACAGCCATATTTATGAACACAGATTTGTTGAAACATATATGGATGGAGAAATAACAAACTGACAATTTTGTAGTTTCCTCTGAGGAGTGGGGTCAGTAGAAGGGACATGGTCTGAAATATCTTAACGTTTTGCAAAGAATTTTTTTTTTAATTTTCAACACTAAAATAATTAAGTTTAAAGAAAATTAAAAACATGCACCAACCACCTTTACTCTCAACGGTTAGAATGGGCCTTTGATTTCTGCAGCCCTGATGAACCACGGATAAGTTTGCTTAAGCTGTCTGCCACTTGGGGCATGGTGTCATCAACCTTCCACCCTTTGCCAGGAAAGTCAGACTGGCAACCCTAAAGAAAGTCCAATAATTAGTTTACTTCCCATATGATCTAGTAAAACATAAATAGGACAGATTCAGAATCTGACTTGGGCATATGTCAGGAATGATGCCCTTGTTCTTGCCCACCCTGTTCTTGGTCCTGTTTCCAAGTGGAGGACCTCCTGCTCACACAGCTGGGTTTCCTACAAAGACAGTGCTGGAATTAGTAAGAGTGGCCCCTGGTTTTTGCCTCTGCCTCTTACTGCCTCTCTTCTACCACCTTCCAACATGCCCATGACCCTCTACTCCAACGTCAGTCTTTTCAGTCCTTCTGGACTCCATGAAATCCCTGTCACCACTTACTCTAAGGTAGTAGCCATTTCCCCAACTTCTTCTTCCAGTATTAGAACTTTGTACATCCTTCCAACTCAGAATGTCAATATGGAAACAAGTATATGGTTAAAAAAAAATTTACAGTGCTCATCATAGCTAAGGGGGAAAATATTGAATATATTCCTTCTGAGGTCAGGAAGAAGATCAAGTTGTCTGTTATCACCAATTCTATTCAACATCATGCTGAAGTCATAGCCAGGACAGTAAGGCAAGAATAAAAACTTAAACCATAAAGATTGAAAAGGAATAAATAAATCTGTCTTTATCCTAAATCATATAATGTTCTATGTTGAAAATTCAAATTAATCTAATTTACAGGTAAATTACTAGAATTAGAATTTGTCAGCAGTGATCATAGCTATAAAATCTGTCTAGAAAAACATTTACTTTTCTATGTAACAATACAGAAGATGTTGTAAATATTTTTAAAAGGCACCATGTACATTAACATCAAAACTATGAAGCACCTAGGGAAAAACGTTAACAAAATTTTGTAAGTCCAAGGAGAAAATTACAAACAGAAAATTAAAAAATACATTATTTTTATGTGATCTATAAAGTAGTTGGAAGTATTGACTATTTAAAAGAAAGGTTTTGGAGGTGATGATGAAGATAGTATTCTTCAGGTAACAGAAATGTCATAGGCATCATCTACTCGTTGAAGCTGATGGATGTTTGCATGAACACCTGCAAAATCTCAAATGGAAAAACAAATATAGCCTATTTACCTAAAACAGTTTGTGAATAATTAGTTTAAAGTGATGAAAAACATGTATAAAACAAAATGGTAAATCCAACAAAAGAAACAGCAAATGCTACCACATTATTATAGATTTGTCACAATATGGGACAAACACTCATCAGTTGGGAATTGAGTAACTGTAATTATTTAAACACAATAACATAGCAAAAAACAAACCCCCAAACCCCAACTCTGAGCATGATTTCTAACCTCTTCATCAACTGAAGAGCTTCTACTGTAGGTTTATTAACAACATGAAACAAGTTCCAGACAAGTGTAATGTGCTGTGGAATAACAATCACAGACAGATACACAGACTGCAGAACTCCCCTTAATATATCTATCAGCAATTCCTTTAGCCTTGCCTGACAAAAGCTGCCTCCACGGTCCCTGATATGGTTGACTACTTTGTTATTTTGCAGCTGTTACTCTTTTTCTTTTCCAGTTGTCCTTTATGTGGAGTATCTTAAATATTCTTGGCAAGGTGTGGCTTTCTTTAAATAATCTAAGAAATGTAATGAGATGTCTTGTCCATTATAAAACGTTTCAACCTTGCAACAGTATAGTGGCATTTTAATTAGTTGAATATATATATTTCAATGATTCAGCAGGAAAACCCAAACTCAGGTGAGATGCCAAAGAATTTTTTCAAACAGTTGGTAAAAACCAAGTATTGTAACTACAATAATTTTTAACGAAACAAGTGATTAAGAATCCCACATGCATGCATGCTAAGTTGCTTCAATCATGTCCAATTCTTTGCGACCCTATGGACTGTAGCCCACCAGGCTCCTCAGTGCATGGGATTCTCCAAGCAAGAATACTGGAGCGGGTTGCCATGCCCTCCTCCAGGAGATATTCCCGACCCAGGGACTGAACCCACCTCTCCTGGAGCTCTTGCATTGCAGACAGGTTCTTTACCACTGAGCCACCAGGGGAGCCTGAGTTAGATCCAACTAATGGGTACCTCTTGTCAACTTTAAGTTTATTTTAAAACAGCAAAAAGGAAGTTTTGATAAAACATTAATGGGATGTACAAAAAAGGTGATAAAGATGAATGAAGAGGTCAATTAAAATGATTCTGCTATCAAGAAGCAAATAGCTATAAAAAACTGTTTTTAGATTATGCCAGGAGCAGTATGGAGAAGGAAGTGGCAACCCACTCTGGTATTCTTGCCTGGAAAATCCCATGAACAGAGAAGCCTGGCATGCTACAGTCTATGGGGTCGCAGAGAGTAGGACACGACTGAGCAACTGAGCACAGCACACAGGAGCAGTAAATGATTAGAGAAAGACATAAATTTAAAAGGTAAAAAACGGATCCTCGGACAACTTGAAAATGAAATTAATAAAAAGTCAAATATCTGATCACATTAAAAAGAATCAAATGGCTTGCCAATTTGACAGGAAATACCGACATAAACTAAAATAACAAAAACTAAATATGTCATTACAACCTGGGCATCAGGAACAAGGCAGGTCATTAATTTAAAGAATAGTCATGATTAGTCACTACCCAAGAACATGTGAAATGTTCTGAAATTTTATAGCCTGTACATAAAAGAAACTTGAAAAAGAATTTGCCAAATTTGATAGCAATCCTAAAAACGTACATGATATTACCATTAATGAGGTATAAAACTGAAACAAAATTTTCCAGGCCATCAATAATAAAATAAATTTCTATCACCCATGTTAGAGTCGGGACTAAATCATCTTTATGTTCCCTATACAGAAAGTTACATTACAAAGTCATTGTCATATAAAGAGGCTATCAAAGCAGCCAAAAAAATAATAGGGGGAAATGATTCTATTGAGTCAGACTTTGAATAATAAAATAACTTACTTTTCTGGATTTGGAGATGTTTATATTAATGTTTGTCAGCTTTTTTAATTTGTAATTTGTATGACTCCTTTGCTCTTCCAAATGAGTACTCACATTTGTACCTGATTATGTATTTTCATTGTAAACTTTTTTCTCAGAATGAGCTCCCTGCCCCAAATTATGAAAGCATCAATTCTCACAAAACCAAGATCTACCTGTACCAACCCATGTGAGGTGAAAGTTGGAACTGGGAGTCCCAGTGAAGATAGACATGTGCTTAAAATTTTGCAGGATTTTTGTAAAACCACTTCTCTGCTGGAAGCCAACACACAGGTCCTTGTAGTTCCTGGGAGCGGGGTTGATGCACTCCTAGTTAACCCTTATCCCAAGGGTATGACATTTCTGGGTTCCAGACTTTCTAGGTGATGATCTCCTCTTAGACTCTCCAACCTGGATGGCTATTGGATTCCTCTCTCTTTCACCTAGCGAGTTCCAAAAGCTGCTACTCATTTGGCAAATTCAGTGGAAGCACAGGGCAACAGTCAAGACCTGTGGTGCTCTGCTGATCCCCCAGGGTGGCACCATTGGTAATATTTTGATTTGGCAATCTCTTACCATCTTATCATTGCTACATGTTTAATATCTTTTGTCCAACATTTCTAGTTGTTTTCAGTAGAGTGGTCAGTTTGAATTATTAACAACCCATAGCTGGACACAGAACCTTATTTGCCCATCGTATGCTAGCTTTAGAAAAGTCCTATATCCTATCAGGCATATTCTTGCTTTTTAAAAAAAAAAGTTTATTTAGATTAAACATACATTTTTTTTGGAATAAAAACACCCACAATTCTACTAAGCAAATAAAATGAGTGTCCTCATATACTATCCTAATCTATGCTTTTTTCTAATCACAGGCTAATATTTTGAATGATGCTTTCTTCTTTTGTCTTCATTCTCAAGATTTTATCATAAGCATTTTCTCACATCATTAAAAATACTTGATGAACATTTTAGTTGGTTGTGCAATAAAAGTATATTGCTACTCTATACAGTAATAATGTTTGCAATTGAGGTAATTAAAGAATAAGATCTGAGAGTATATAAAAGACACATATGCTTCACCTCGATGTTTCATTCTATGAAGTTCTACTCTGTGGGGAGATTCACTGCAGACTGAAAGGCTTGTTAGGGAACCTGGTTTAGGGGCAACTGCTTCTCTCTCCTTCCTAACACACACCCCCACACACACACCAACACACACACACCGTGCTTGTGTGCACATGAGCTTTGACAAGCCAGGACAGTTTTGAACTAAGATGGGCCCAGTGGCCAGAGGAAATGAGTTTGCAATTCCTGATTAGCTGGATCCAGCCAGTTCAGCATCTGAACAAGTGCAAAGAAGTGGCTGGAACAACCAAAACTCAGTGTTTCCTCTTCTACTCCATGTGACATTGGCTGAAGGCCCCTGGTGGTAGTCAGATGGAGGGCGGCTGCTCTGGAAGGATCAAGACAGCTTCACTTCTTTCAAAATTTCCTGTCATTTGTATTTTTTAATGTAGTTATACCCATTTGTATTTAGGAGAGTAAACACAGCACATGTGTTTCCCTCCCACCACTCCCACATCCCATCGAAATGACAGCAAAGATGTACAGAAAGGAATTAACCTGTTACAGCTCTGGTAAGAAAATTGGAATCCATGAGTTGACTCGAGACATTTTGATGAATTTCTAAGGGCAAGAAGGGGGTGAGGAGTGTGTCAGAGAACAGACTGCAGGGAGCTGATGCCTGAGACACACAGAGAAAGTCATCACAGAGGTTCAGAAGCAATTCTCCAGGTACTACCTCCGAGTCTCTGATCAGTGATCAAGATAAATAGAGGACGGCATATGGGACACCTGAGACTTGTCTCCTGCACCCCACACACTGAGAGACTGGCAGTGGGTAATATCTGTCCCCAGGCTGAAGTCTACAATCTCTTCTCTAATGAAATTACATGATCTGCCTGAAAAGAACCTGAGCCAGTGGGGATGTGAGTACCAAGGGGAAAACTCTGTTGCTTTTGACACTGAAAAGTGGAGGAAGCCTGCCTACCTGCTCCTGAAACACACACCCTGAAATAAAACCTGCTAGTTGATACCCACCACACATAGAGAGAACTTCTGTCTGATTAGCTATTGTTCCTTAACAAGTTAGCCCAGAATGTTGTGACTTAATATATCAACCATTTTATTATAGCTCATGATTGTTGCCTCAGTAATTCAGGCAGGGCTCAGCTGGACAATTTTTCTGCTCCACGTGACACTGGCTGAAGGTACTTGGTAGTATTTACATAGAGGATGACTGGTCTGGAGGCGGCTTAACTCATGTTTGGCATAGCTGGAACTCTCCTAAGATAATTCTCTGGAGCACCTCCATGTAACCTGCCCAACATCGAATTCTCAGAGTAGCTGGACTTCTTACATAGTCACTCAGGTATACCAGAGAGTACGTTCCAAGAGACAGGAAAAGCCTCTTAAGGGCCAAGTCGAGGAACCAGTCCATCATCATATTCATCATATTCTATGGTTAGGCAGTCAGAATCCATCCAGACTCAAGCAGGGATACTATAAACCTCACCTCTTATTCCAGTGGGGAAGGAGATAAAAATAAAATAAACCACTAAACAGATACTCTGTAAGAGAGTTATTTGAGTTTTAATGAAAAAGCAGTTAAAGGGGTAGAGAGTATCAGAAAGTTGAGAAAATACTATTTATATAGAATAGTCATGATCGTCCTCACTGTTTAAATGACTTTGGAGCAGGGACATGAAGGAAGTAAGGGGGCAGACATATAGATTTTGGCTTTTACTCTGAGCTCAGTGGGAAATCTTCAGAGGGTTTGCAGCAGAGGATTGATATAGTCTGAGCTGAATTTTAAAGAGATACTCTTAGTGCTCTGTGGGTAATACACTGAAGGGAAGTTGAATGGAAAAGGGATACTAAGAAGCTCTTTTGATCATCTAGTCAAGAAATCACAGTGGCTTGGACCAGATGATACAGCAGTAGATGTATTAAGTGGCCAACTTTGTAAAGAGATAGATAGACCTAAAAATATCTTGTTGCATTCCTGCACCTGTTTCTAACATGTGTGGGTATGGGTGTGGGTATGTGTAAGCTTTCACATACTAACAAACAGTTCTTGAATACCAGCAGGGTGTCTGAGAATTCAACTCTATTATGAAACTATCTACCCAGAAATGGCATCAGATTCCACAAGCCAAAGTCTCACTCCCCCAGGACCAAACTCCATGTCAGAGGCCAATCACAAGCCCAGAATGTTACCTATACTTCTGACTGACTGGCTATAAAGCAGAGGTTTTCATGACCCTCTCCTTGGGTTTGAGTAATTTGCTAGAACAGCTCACAGAACTTAGGAAACCCATTTACTCAACAGATGACTAATTTATTACAAAAGATATTAAAGATTATCAGTCAATGAAGAAGAGATGCAGAGGACAAAGCCCCAAACAAAGGTCCTCATGGAGCTTGGGGCCTGGCACCAGGGCATATATTAATAGAAACATTCTGGTTCACCCTCCCTGGAGGCTTCTGAGCTGCATCCTTTTGGAGTCTTACAGAAGCCTCATTACATAAGGCATGAGTGATTCATTCACTAGCCATGGGTGACTAAACCAACCTCCAGTCTCTGTCCTGTCCCTGGAGTTCAGGGGAAAGGAACTAAAAGTTCCAGCCCCCTAATCCTATAGATGGTCCTTCTGGCAACCAGCCCCCACCCTTAAGTAGCGTCTAGTAGTTGCCTCATAAACAGAAATAACAATATCTTGCATTCATCAGTTAGGATGAGAACTTCCAAGTTTAAGGAGTTTACGCAAATATATATTTCTTATTATAAATCACAATATCTCAGAATATATCTGTAATGAGTGAACTTTTTCATCTTATACATCAGGCTTCCCCAACAGCTCAAGTGGTAAAGAATCCACCAGAGAGGCAGGAGACTCAAGTTCGATCTGTGGGTCGGGAGGCTCCCCCACCAAAGGAAATGGCAACCCACTCCACTATTCTTGCTGGGATAATCCCATGGGCAGAGGAGACTGATGAGCTACGGTCTCAAAGAGTCAGACATGACTGTGCGATTGAGCACACACACAAAAACATATTTATACCTCATCAGAAATCTGTAGTTTGTGAATTATTGATAAGAAAACAATAGTTATATTTCTTTTTATTGAAATACAACTTATGTACATGCAAGTCTTTAGTGAGCTGTCCTATTAATTTCCACATATGTGTCTACTAATGTAACTCAGAATCCCTCCCATCCCTCCCCGTCAATATTTCCCCAGAGATAACCCTTATTCTGACCTCTGTCACTATAGATTTGTCTGTTTCATGCACTTCGTGTAAACAGAATAATATAAAATATGTCATTTTTATCCCTGGCATATTTCACTTTATATTATGTCTGTAAGATTCATCCATGTTGTTCACATACACAGTGAGTTCATTCCTTTTCATTGAATATGGCATGATTTATTTATAAAGATATAGCTGAGAATATTTGCTGATGGTTTGGAAATACGGTCTGAGAGAAAGGAGTCATTTTTAGCCTGTGCTTCCAGAAGACTTGGAATTGCCAGAAGGAACGTTGTAGAAAGCAATTAAAGGTGTAGGGAATGGGGGAAAGTTCTGTTTGGGGCATGCTCTCTGTGAAATACCTGTTAGACATCTAGTGCAGAGACCAAGGAGGCTGTTGGATATGTTAATCTGAATTTATGAGAAAAATCTGAATTGAAGATCTCACTTTGGGAGTCATCAGCATAGGTAGCTGTTATTTAAGACCTTGGGGCGGGATAAGATCTGTGAGAGCATGAAGGTTGTTATCCTGTAAAATAAGTAGCGGACTGAGCTCGAAGCACTGTCAGGAGCTCAGGGAGGACGAACATGGAAAGGAGACTGAGAAGGTGTGGCTGATGAGGTAGGAAAAGAACCAAGTGGTCTAAACTAAAACGTGAAATTTCATGGAGAGAAGTGTGTCAATGGCTGCTAATAGGTCAGTAATATATGGGATGAGTTGACAAGAGCTGTCTCATGGGGAGCTGGAAAAAAAACCCTGAGTGGATTCATGTGGAGGCAACTGCTGGTTCCCACCCAATAGTCATGCCCCACTCTTCTTTAGTAACAAGATCTCAGGTTTTATTGGGGGTTTAGATGCATCCAGTATACTGTGTAATCTCCCTTTCATCAAAAGATGACCACATATAACAAATAAGTAGAAGTGTGTGTGGCATTTCTGTGAAGTCAGCTGAAAGGGAGCTTATTCAGCCAGGAGGCACCCTTTGTATTCATCATCTCTGTATTGGTCAGATTTTTACTGTGATAGTTCTATGAAACAAACAACCCCAAAATATCTCAATGGCTTACAACATTCTCTTTCATGATTCTGGATCAGCAGTTTGGCAGGCTTGGCTGAGCAAGGCTGCATTCTAGGCTTTGGGTCAGGGTCAGGACAGCTTCAGTTCCAGGCTGAAAGGAAAATATGCTGCTCCCATGAGGGGGTGATGGAGCTTCAAATAGTCTTGTGAAAATTTGCCACACCTCTTAGTGCTTCAGTTCAGGACCCAAAAGATCGCTTCTACCCACTGCCCAAAGAACTTACATGATTGAGCCCAAAGTCAATGAAGAGGGTTATTATCTTTCCATCAGCTATGAACCATGGCAGGGGTGGGGAAGTATCAAAAAGTATACACTAATAGTAGCATCTACCACACGTCCTTTTATTCATTGTTTTGATGCACTAAAACCCAAAGTGATGGCTGGAGCCCCAGCAGCCTTTGTGGATCATGCGACATTGAAAGCCCCAAGCTAAGATGGTATCGTAGAAAGACATGTCCCATCTGTCTGTGGACTCACCATTCCAACCACGAACAGGCTGAATCTGACCTTATTTTATTTTGATTACTTTTATATTACATTCTCTTTTGTATGTAGCCAAATGCAAAATTAATGGACACAAGTGTGTTTAAGTAAGAGTGGAAGGTTTATGGACAATACCTGCAAAGAATTTTTCTGTGGGAGTTTTTTTTTTTTTTTTAAGTTGGAAAGTATTACAGCATGCTATATGATGATGAGAAAAACCCAATAAAAGAAAAAGTAATTGATACAAGAAAGGGAAAATCATTGAAGTACTGTCCTTGAGTAAGCAAGAAGACCTTGGTATGCTGGCACTTAGAGGTGATTCTGTTTGGTTTTAATTATGGGTCAATTTATACCTATTATATGGCCTAAACTATTTAAATTCCATGAATTTTCCTGAGAGTTTCCCAGGCAATTCCATATATTAAAAATGTCTGACTTGACAGAAAGCAGCAAAATTCTGTAAAGCAATTATTCTTTAATTAAAAAATTAATTTTTAAAAATGTCTTGTTCATGATTTTTATTTTGTGTAAATAGTAACTGAACTTTTCACAGATCCTAGCCCCACCCATTCCCACATTATTTTTCATTTTGAACTATAAAAAGAAGTAGAGAGAGGGTTTGTATTATTTGAAATTATATAAATGATCAAAGGATGGTTCAATAGTCTAAATTAAAAGAAATAACTCATTAAATGGCACAAATCATCTTGCAGATAAAAATATAAGACACAGAAAGCTGATAAAGCAAGTAAAGAAAAATCCTTTTTTTTCTAAGCTCCCTATTAAAATAGAATTTTTAAACCCACAGATGTTTAGAGGAGGTAAAAATACACTTCCTTGTTTGATGGAACTGCTACAATTCCAAATATATAAATCCACCCACAGCATTAATTAAAGTTTAACATTTTTTTCTGTCTCTGATGTGAGTAGCATAATGTTTTTACCTGAATAAGGCACTGCTTTTCTTCCCTGTTCTGCCAGATAAGATGCAGAACTCTTTTAAATACCTATTTTTTTTTCCCCAGAGGGAGCAGCTTGGGGAGAAATATCTAGAGTTCCATTTGAGACTTGTTAACTTTGAGATCCCAGTGGAGGTGTTAAGTAACAAGTTGGTTATACAAGTCTGAAGTCCAGGGAAAAGGTCTGAGCTAGAGATAACATGCTTGGAGTCATCAGTATTTAGTATATTTAAAGACATGGCACTCAATAAGATTATCTAGGGGTTTACTGTATATAGGGGAAAAAATACAGATCCTTAGACTAAATCCCAGGGTGCAACACTTGTAGGTTAGGAAAATAAGGGAAAAAATAGCAAAAGAGACTGAGAAGGAGCAGCTGGTGAGGTGGAAGGAAAACAGAAAGAGCACTATCCTGAAGGTGAGAAAGTGTCTAAGAGATTTATCTATATTGACTAATAAGGTGAAAATGGAGGTGTGACACTGGGTTGTGCAAATAACATTAGAGGTCATTCAGTTCAGTCAGTTCAGTTGCTCAGTCGTGTCCGACTCTTTGCGACCCCATGAATCACAGCATACCAGACCTCCCTGCCCATCACCAACTCCCAGAGTTCACTCAAACTCACGTCCATCGAGTTGGTGTTGCCATCCAGCCATCTCATCCTCTGTCGTCCCATTCTCCTCCTGCCCCCAATCCCTCCCAGCTGACTCTTTTCCAATGAGTCAGCTCTCCGCATCAGGTGATGAAAGTATTGGAGTTTCACCTTCAGCATCAGTCCTTCCAGTGAACACCCAGGACTAATCTCCTTTAGGATGGACTGGTTGGATCTCCTTGCAGTCCAAGCATTAGTGATCTTGATAAGAGTGCTTAGAGTGAAAAGTAGGAGTGAGCATTTGTTTGGAGTGGATTCAAGAGAAAATTCAAGAGAAATTAGAGACAACAGAAATAGACAACTCTTTCTGGAGTTTTGCTCCCAATAGCAAGAGAAAGAAAGCAGGTGATGAGGTCATAATAATTTGTTTGTTTTTAAGTTGAGAGAAATACCACTTAAGGGAATAACCCACACAAGAGGGGAAAGCTGATGATGCAGGAGAGAGATGGAAACTTAGAGGGATCTAAGTCAGACAGAATAGGATCTGTCACACAAGAAGAAATCTTGGCGTTAGCTATTAACATTGACAGTTCATCCAGAAGGAAAAAAAAATATTAGAATATATAAGCACCAGTGCAATTTGAAGTTGGATATGATAGTGGGAATTGATGAAGCACTTTCTGATTTATTCACCTTCCTTGGTATTATCAGCTAAGTGAGAATGGAAAGAAAATATGAGAGGTTTCAGGAAAGTAGGAAAGTGAAAAATATCCACCTGGATAGTAGGAAAGAAAATAAACCTGGAAAATATGATGTGATTACCTGGCAGGTTTAAAGGTCCTCTTGAGGTTATTGATCATCAGTGTGTAAGGGGAGAGAGCCATCAGCATAGTTGTATGTTTTACTACAGTCATTTTCAATCATGGATCCAGGTCTGGAAGGAGTTTCATCAGTGATTTCCCCAAGTAGTATGGCCAACTGAAAAAGGTCAAGAGAGTTGTATGCAAGGAAATGATTAAACTGATCGACCGTAGCACTTAGGCTGAGGTCTCCAGGGAGAGGAAGACTTCAGGTAGGGAGGGATAGAGAATGTAAAGGTGGTAACATCGTGGGGTGAAGATCCCAGTGAGACTAAAGAGACTGAAGTCAGGTACTAAAAGGTATGAACAGGAAAGACAGCATAAGAGTTGTAGGGCACGTGACACTGGCATTTTGGAAGAGACACGGTTTCAGGATAAAAGCATGACTTCCCATGAAAGCGAGTGCTGAGGCAGGGTAAAGGGCAAGATCACTAAGGGAAAGAATGAGGACCCACATGCCAGGGGATTGGAAGGACCATCTAACTGTACCTGTAAATCACTAAGACTTAAAATAGCAGAATGTTGGCAAGAGTGACGGGGAACCAAAAGCCAGCACCTTCTTTGAAGACCACTGGTCAGCCTGCTCACTGCAGGGAGGATGAGTACTCATTGACTGATCTCATGACATGCTAAGCAAAGCTCAGGGATTTCTTGGAAGAAGCTGGGAAGATGGTAGCAAATGCAAAGAGGAGCAGGAAGTGCATTTCCCCACCTATCAGAGCTATCTTAGGAGGGCCTTAGCCTAAAGCGAAGTATAGTCTTCAGTTGTAACAGGAACATTTTGGTATAGGTGCTGAGAATGGATTTCTGCTAAGTCACTTCAGTCATGTTCGACTCTGTGCAACCCCATAGACGGCAGCCCATCAGGCTTCCTCGTCCCTGGGATTCTCCAGGCAAGAACACTGGAGTGGGTTGCCATTCCCTTCTCCAATGCATGAGTGAAAAGTGAAAGTGAAGTCACTCAGTCGTGTCCGACTCTTAGCGACCCCATGGACTGCAGCCTACCAGGCTCCTCCATCCATGGGATTTTCCAGGCAAGAGTACTGGAGTGGGGTGCCATTGCCTTCTCCGAGAATGGATTGAAAGATAGCAAAGGGTAGAAGTAGAATAAGTTAGGAGGCTACTACAGTAATATGGGCAAAAGATGATGGAGACTTTTCCCAAGAAGATGGCAATAAAGGTGTGAAGATACAGTCAGAGATGGAATATTTTTAAATATACCATATTTCATTGCACCCTTGATTTTAAGATGCTCCACTATTTCAGGGGCTTCCCTGGTGGCTCAGATGGTAAAGAATCTAGCTGCAATGTGAGAGACCCAGATTCTGTCTCTGGGTCGGGAAGATACCCTGGAGAAGGGAACAGCTACCCACTCCAGTATTCTCACCTGGAGAATTCCATGGACAGAGGAGCCTGGTGGGCTACAGTCCATGGGGTTGTAAATATTCGGACACAACTGAGCAACTAACACTTCACACTATTTCATGTACCACTAAGAAAAAAAGTAATGCTGCCAATTAAACAGTGATAACTTTTTGTGATTTCAATTTTAAGATGCATCCAAA
Organism: Capricornis sumatraensis; assembly: GCF_032405125.1. Lineage (NCBI taxonomy): Eukaryota > Metazoa > Chordata > Mammalia > Artiodactyla > Bovidae > Capricornis > Capricornis sumatraensis. The sequence goes on from NC_091078.1 coordinate 9,461,878, forward strand.
TTTCAGAGATGTTAAAATATTAAAATGTGCATCTGCGAATGGATGAAATGTATTGTTACACCAGTTGAATGTACTACTGTACTGAGGAAGAAACTCTCTTCCATAAAATGTAAGGATTAAGCAAACTGAGTGTTTGACATCTTAGAGGACTTGCTACGGAAACTCCCTGACAGCTGCTTGAGGAAAAGCAAGGCTGTGCCCCTGTTAGTTGACCTTCACTGGACACATTTTGCCACCTGTTTACTAATTGGCTCCTGTCAGAGAATATCCCATGTTCCTAAGTGCATCTAATTAATAGCCACACATCAACTTACTTATCATTTGTGTCTCTATATATTACTTGTTATTTCTCGTTAATGGTTCATGTCTGATCGTTGTGAGAAGGTAGTTCAGACTCGTTCAGGCTGCAAATTTATCCCTGTCACTGATGAATATTCCATTATGGCCACAGGAAATAAAAAGCAAAACAGCAATCTGTGTTAAGTCAGAAGTCTTATGTTTGTAAGTCCTTCTTCTCCCATGTCAAATCAAACCAGCATATCTTCCTTGTTGGTTCATAATCCTGACTGCACATTAGAAACACTTCAGGGTGCTTCTTAAAAATGCTTATTCCTGGACCGTAGCCCAGACCAAGTAGATCAGAATCATTGGAGGTGAGCTCCAGGCATCCACATTTTTTAGAAAAATGTAAGTGATTCAAATATCCCAGCACCACTGAGGCCATGGGTGTTTGGCGGTCTCTTCATTAATAAGTAATAAACTTTGATGAGCTCAGATCAAGTTGTCTAAGAAATATTGCTTTAACAATATAAGCTATGTCATGGAGTACAGCAGGCATCACAAATTAATATGGAATGATGTGGAAAGTTACAGTGTGTCACTAATGAAAAATAAAATCGTAGACAGTATTATCTTAATTGAAATGAGTTGTGTCTACATATTTTTGTGTGCATGTATGTCTAATTAATATCCACAGATCAATTTACCTATTATTTTCTTCTCCATATATTGCTTATTATTTCGTTATGAATCATATTTATATCTGACCATTATTGAAAGATTATTCTGAGTTGAACATAATGCAAATTTAAGCCTATCTCTGATGCATATTGACATACACATACACTGATACATATACACGTGTACAGATATATCTATACACACAAATAACACTCATACACATATATGCGTTATGAAGTAGTAAAAAAAAGTTTTCAATTTTAAATACTCAAGATTAAAGGAGTTTTTAGTTTTTTTTTCTTCTTTTGGCCTCATTTGTTTGCAATGCAAATGTATTTGCTTTGTAACAGAAGCTCATTCATTGGAGAAAATCTTGAAAATTCATAAAAGTATAAGTATGTGCTTAGTCGCTCAATCGTGTCCAACTCTTTGTGACCCCATGGACTGTAACCTGCCAGGCTCCTCTGTCCTTGCGATTGCCCAGGCAAAAATGCTGGAGTGGGCTGCCTTTTCCTTCCCTAGGGTATAATATGTGGGTGCGTGCTAGGTCGCTTCAGTTGTGTCCAACTCATTGTGACCGTATGGACTGCAGCCCACCAGGCTTTTCTGTCCATGGGATTCTCCAGGCAAGAATACAGGAGTGGGTTGCCATTTCCTCCTCCAGGGGATCTTCCCAACCCAGGGATAGAATCTGCATCTCTTATGTCGCCTGCACTGGCAGGCATGTTCTTTACCACTAGCATCACCTAGGAAGTCCCAAAATTATAAGTAAGAAAATTTAAACGGCTCATGAATCCACCAGCCAGAAATAACCATTTTGGACATTTTGGCTCATTCTTTCCATAAAATGTTTTTTGTTTATATGAAAGCGTGTGTAAGTATGTGTGTATATATAGAATTATGCTCAGTACACTGAAAAAAATTTGTTTTTAACCTTTTTGTTCTCTTAATAAAAGATTTTCCCATGTCATTAAGAAGTCTCACAAAACATATTTTGTAATGAACAACATGCATTTTGCCAAAAGACTGAGGAATACAATGCAATATAGCTAGGCCTTAAGCCATAAAAACAAAACAAGCCAGTCGAGTTTGGAAGGTTAGAGAGCTGTGGGAATTAGCAAGCAATACTGTGTTGAGGGTCCTCTGCAAGGCTCTTTCAAGAACTTGAGCAAGGAGGGCTGCAAAGCAGGTGTTGTTGACATTCGTGAATTGCAGTCCTGTCTCTTTCACCATATCATTACAATGATATCTGAGTTAATTTAGCAAAGTGAGATGGACTAATGACAAGAGATTAAGATATGTGAAGCTAACTTAGGTTATCAAGATACATTCATTTCTAAGGCATTTTCCAAGGCCAGGATACTTACATAACAAGAACAGCATCATACCTGTCATTGGCACCCATGAAAACTAAGAAAATCACCAATAAATTCAGCAAATATGTACTGTATTGAGGGGTGAGGAGTGAGAAGCAAGACCTTTTACTAGTGTCATGCACTGGTGACTGGAAATATTTTTTTTCTACCCCACATTTTCCCTTATTAACCAATTTCTCAGCCATAGACTAGCATCATGATGACTACAAAGCCATAAATTTACTATGGGTTATCTGTTATTAATATATGATTTTCTGCTGTCATGACAGCAGAGGCTGTCTGTGAAAAAAATCTTAAACAAGATAGGATTGGGATTCTAGAAACAAAGAGAAAGGAATAGGAGTGGAAATGTGTACAAAGGGAGATGGACTATGAAACAGACTACAGTAGAATAAGATGGATTATTCAAGAAAACTCCAGAGATCGAGTGAAATCCTTATGAATTTCTAAATTACAGTGCTACATAAACTCTTAAAGAGAAGGCATCTGGCTAGACTGAGGATTTTTTTTCCCTTGATATGAGAAGTTTTGTTTCCCAATTACATCTCAAAGGGAGACTCGTCGTAATTGAGTTTTAAGTTCACAGATGGTGGAGTCTGAAAACCTGTCACAAATTGACCAACAGTAACAAAACGGAAAATCTCTAGCCTTTCTTTCTTTCCCACGCCATTCTCTCTGCCCTCTTTCTTTCTCTCCTGACACGAAATCTCTGCCAGTGTTTGGAAGGAAAATGTGAATCAGAGTTTCAAGATCGCACTGAGCTCTGGTGGCGCTACTTTTCCTTGGCTAGACGAACTTACAAGGGCGATGGTGGTTAACCTGCTGTATGCTACAGTACTCGGACTGAGGGTTGCGGTCACGTGTCTGCTGCACTGGTATGGCCAACTGATAAATTTTTCACACTAAATATCATGCATTTTGGTACTATATTCTTTTATTCTTTATGGCTCTTCAGGAGCTTAGAAGGAAGAGACTATAAAGGATGTAGGATTTAAGTAATGCAGCTAAGAGAGCATGAGGTAAAGATGCCCCACTGTTCCTGAAGACACCCATCCACCTGCCATGCCCCCATGGAAATCTAGCTGAGACTGGGGAGAAAAAGGAGTAAAGAGTGAAATATTTTAATACACATTTGGGAACTCTACAGGTTTTTCTGAGGAAACAAACCACCATGGGAAAAGGGTACTTATCATCGTTTTTTTTTTTTTTTTTTTTTTTTTTTACTTAGAAGATAATTGCTTTACAATATTCTGTTGGTTTCAGCCATACATCAACATATATCAACCATAAGTATACATATGTCCCAAGCTCAAAGGTGGAGTTTGTTACATGTCTAGCAAAGTGGCTATTGGGTTATACGATAATTTGGGACATCATATAAGTTTATTGAGTGAATTTGTTCAGACAACATAGCCAAGAGTTCTTTAAGATTAGGAAATAAAATACTTGGCTTCTTGGTTTAGTGTACAAAGTGACAGTGAAATAATTGATTTAAGAACATTTTGGTCATATTTTAGTAGGATTTCATAGCACCCTGCAAAAAATTACCTTGAAAGTCTGTATCCCCAGTCGCATTGTTCTCAGATGGGTATAGAAAAAGTAAGGAGGGTAGGAAAGTGTTTTAATGAAAGCTCACACTGTGAATTTCTGACACTCTTCCAGTCCTTTCTTTGAGAGGACTTGACGACTTTCCCTTCTCCATTGTGGACCCTTCTGTAAAGCACACTTCTTTTTCCTTGGGTCGTAGCTGAGCATGTCTTATCTCAGTTTAACTCTGCTTCTAAACTCTGGCTACAGCTGTATTTCTGAGCATCCTTGTTCTACCCTCCTATTATCATTTCGTAATTTTCAGAAGATTAAATGTAGTTTCATATCCATCCATGTATACTGAACTCATCAACTGTCTCTTTGGAAGAATGAAAGTTGCATGCTAGCTATTCTAGTAGATACTCATCTTGTCTGATAAATTGTTAAAAATGAATAATAGCCATGATTTATAGAAATTATCCTCTTAAGATAAAGGCTGTTTGTTCAGCATAACTTGGCTGGAGGGAGGGGGTAGGATTGAGCTACCTTAGTATTAGATATTCCTTTATGGTTTTTCTCTTTCTTTATTTTAAATTAATTTATTTTAATTGGAGGATAATTACTTTATAATATTGTAGTAGGTTTTGCCATACATTGACATGAATCAGCCACGGGTATACATGTGTTCCCCATCCTGAACGCCCCCTCCTATCTCCCTCCCCGTCCCATCCCTCAGGGTCATCCCAGTGCACCAGCCCTGAGCACCAACTTAAAATAATCAACAAAATCTTCCTGGTCTAGTTGTTTTATTCCAGAAGAATATATTTCAATAGGTAAAAAAGCAACTTAGTAACAAGTGAATTATTCACATTCACCAGATCAACCTATTTTGAACATTCTTTTATGTTTTTCCATTATTATAGTACATAAGAAAATATCAGATATTCCAAATTACATTTCTAAAATTATACAGAACACTTGTTCTGCATTTGTTTTCTTCCAGCATTTTTCAGCCTGACTCAAAATCACATGCTTCTGGTTAACATTTTTCTCGTTAATGTCTTTGAAGATTTTCCTGGAAATAGTGCCTGCAAATGTTTTTATTCCTGGCCTTTGACCTCTAGGATTAAATTTCAGACACTAACTTTTATTTGTAGAATCATTAATATGGTATCTGGCAAAACACTTCTAATAACAAGTAGATCAAATATTTCCTAAATAGTAAATAGGAAGTAATAGTATGAGGGAAAGAAAACTCAGTGCAATTAAATCCCAATTGTTGTATACGCTCTAGAACATGCACTAGATCTTCTTTCCATTTTCCTCAACCAGTCACAATCTCATGTGCTCTTGGAAATTAATCAATATTCATCAATGATTGATGACGTTGAGCAAACTCTACTCAGAGTCTAATACCCTCAGATATTTACCAAGCGGCCAACATCAGTGAAATTTTCATCACGTTGCTCAACTGGGTTCCCTGACCCCAGGATCTCCATGCTGCAATCTACCCTGTGGCCTAACACTAAATTAATCTTTCTGAAGCTCTACTTTTATCAAATCAGTCCCTTGTTAAAAAATATATAATGTACGGTGGTCCTTAGTCACTCGGTTGTGTCCACTCTTTGAGACCCCATGGACTACTGCTAATGGGATTTTCCAGGCATGGATACTGGGAGATACTGGAGAGGGTAGCCATTCTCTTTTCCAGGGGAACATCCTGACCTAGGGATTGAACCTGAGTATTCTGCATTTCAGGCAGAATCTTTACCACCTTAGCCACCAGGGAAGCCTCAAAGTATGTTGTTCAGCCATTAAATCGAGTCCAATTCTTTGTGACCTCATGAACTTCAGCCAGCCAGGCTTTCCTGTCCTTCAGTGTCTCCTGGAGTTTGCTCAAATTCATGTCCACTGAGTCAGTGATGCCATCCAACCATCTCATCCTCTGTCTCCCCCTTTTCTCCTCTTGCCTTCAGTCCTTCCCAGCATCATCATGTGGTCGAAGTATTAGGGTTTCAGCTTCAACATCAGTCCTTCCAAAGAGTATTCAGGGTTGATTTCCTTCAGGATTGCCTGGTTGGATCTCCTTGCTGTCCAAGGGACTCTCAAGAGTCTTCTCCAGCACCACAGTTTAAAAGCATGAGTTCTTCAGCGCTGTCTCTTTGCCAATTAAACTATATCCACACTACTTAATATTAGTGAACAAAATTTTCATTTTTCTGGCCCCACCTCTTGCCAACCACCTCTCACCAACCTCTCTTAGACTCTCAACTCCACACACTAGCCATACTCAAAGCTGTCAAGTCTCCAAGTTTATCAAATGGGTCAAGCATGCTCTATCTTTTTTCCAGGTCTTTGCTCCAGCTATCCATTGCTTTGAACAGCCCCCTACACAACTCCATCCCATGGTCCCCTTTGCCTAGATAATTTTTGCTTCCTGCAAATTTCATCTTTAATATTTCTTACTCCATGGGAAGTATCAAGGAAGAGGAAATTTCCTCCACTCCCCCTCTTGTGATGGGACTAATATTAAATAATAAAATTGACCCAAGACACATTAACAGGAGAAAAATAAATTTTAATTCATGTACATTGAAGTCTCATAGAAATCTGAGACCTAAGAATTGGCCAATGCAGGCAGCTTTTATACTTTTTAGACCAAGAAACAATACATTTGGAAGGGATTGGCTGGACAAGGAAACTTAGATTTAGCATATTCAATTAGTGAAGAATCTAAAAGAGTTTGGGCTTCAGGCAATAAATTAAAGAAGTAGCAAGATTCATGTCTATAGGCTTCTCTGCCCAAATTCCTTATCCCATGCTTATCTGGTGATAAGCATGTCCTTCTCCCACCAGATGCAGGGAGTGAACCTTTCATGGGATAGATTTATCTCCTGCTTTTAGGGAGACAAACAGGAGGGTCAAGTGTCCTTTTTGCATTGGCCATTTCTTAATTCTTTACTTCAAAATAAACAATATGACATAATGGCATATTAGGGGGCAGTCTGCCCCCAACAGAAAGCATGCCTTTACCTTCTAGGCTGGTTGGGGTGCCTCTGCTTGTGCTTCCCTACATCTGTACTCCCCTGTCTGAAGTTGATCGAAGGGTGACCCCTCAAAGAGATCAGATCCTGTTCGCTAGAACCTATAAGGCTCGCCTTGTAAGCAAAAATGTTCTTTGCAAATGTGATTATCTTAATCACAATAATAATCCTGCAATACAGGACACCCAGGTGCAGGAAGACCTGGGTCAGGAAGACCTCTTGGAGAAGGGAATGGCTACCCACTCCAGTATTTTTGCCTGGAGAATTCCATGGGTGGAGGAACCTGGTGGTCTACATTCCATGAGGTTGCAAAGAGTCCGACATGACTGAGCCATTGTCATCATCGTCATTTACATGAAGGATCTTCAGAGAGGAGGATTGTCCCAGATTATCTAGGAGGGCCCTAGATGCATCGAAAGAGGAAAAGACACACAGAAGAAAAGGTGGCGTGGGAAGAGGGAAAAAACAAATTCTCCCCTAGAGCCTCTGGAGGGTCTACAACCTTACAACACCTGGACTTCAGCCCAGTGAAGCTGACTGCTGACTTCTGGCCTCCAGAACCATAAGAGAACACATTTCTAAAAGTCACCAAATTTGTAGTAATTAAGCAGCCTTGAGAAACTAATACACTATAATAGTTCTATCAGTCAGGGGTCCATCAGACAAGAGATGACAGTCTAACTGGCCAATAAGAGCTAAATAAAGGGATAGTGTAATAACACAGGGCTAAAGGTCCATCTAGTCAAGCCTATGGTTTTTCCTGTGGTCATGTATGGATGTGAGAGTTGGACTGTGAAGAAGGCTGAGCACTGAAGAATTGATGCTTTTGAACTGTGGTGTTGGAGAAGACTCTTGAGAGTCCCTTGGACTGAAAGGAGATCCAACCAGTCCATTCTGAAGGAGATCAGTCCTGGGATTTCTTTGGAAGGAATGATGCTAAAGCTGAAACTTCAGTACTTTGGCCACCTCATGCGAAGAATTGACTCATTGGAAAAGACTTTGATGCTGGGAGGGATTGGGGGCAGGAGGAGAAGGGGACAACAGAGGATGAGATGGCTGGATGGCATCACTGACTCGATGGACGTGAGTCTGAGTGAACTCCGGGAGTTAGTGATGGACAGGGAGGCCTGGTGTGCTGCAACTCATGGGGTCGCAAAGAGTCAGACACGACTGAGCGACTGAACTGAACTGAACTGAGCTGAACTGAATGATAAAAAAAGTCCTTATCGTTTCTGAGAGGGCAAGGGAAAGAAGCAGTTTCCAGAACTCAACAAATAGCTGATTGGAGGGGGTTCTCCAGTGAAAGCCTTCAGTAGATGACTCAGTCAATTTTAAGTGACTCAGCAGAGAGAAAACCAAGGGAACAAATATTCCAGCTTCCCCAACTCTCCACCCTCTGATTGTCCTTCTTTTTTGGCTAAACCTAGAAACAAAGGGTGGAGAAGGCATGGCACCCCACTCCAGTACTCTTGCCTGGAAAATCCCATGGATGGAGGAGCCTAGTAGGCTGCAGTCCATGGCGTTGCTAAGAGTCGGATATGACTGAGCGACTTCACTTTCACTTTTCACTTTCATGCATTGGAGAAGGAAATGGCAACCCACTCCAGTGTTCTTGTCTGGAGAATCCCAGGGACAGGGGAGCCTGGTGGGCTGCCATCTGTGGGGTCACCCAGAGTCAGACACAACTGAAGTGACTTAGCAGCAGCAGTAGAAACAAAGGGTAAGGGAGTTTTGTCATACATTCCACAAAGTCAGAGCAAAAAGCCAAGTGGAAGATGGTGGTAGGGGAATTGTGCTATTTAATAACAGTGACTCTTTTAATTCTCTGACTCTCTCCCTCTGCTTTAAATGCCAGCAACTACTTCATCGCTCCTCTTTATTATGAATTCCAGTGCCTGACCTGGAATTTATAAAATATTTAACAGATATAATCAATTAATAAAACAACACCCCATAGAAGGATTAGAGACCCTTCACAACTGGGATCTAGTCTTCTCTTTGCAGTTTCATTTTCCACTATTTACACCTTTATGAACGTCTGCTGGAGGCCAGACGGACTATGAAATAGCAACAAAGCTGCTTCATCCTCGCCCAGCACCACACCTCTGCTTATGCCTCCTCCTCTTCCTAAGCCATCCTCACCACCTCTACTGACTGTTGTCATTCTCTGAAGGCCATCTTTTAGGCTACCTCCTCCATGATGTCTGTCAGGATCACCCGGTTGAAAACAGTCCCCTCCTTCTTGGCACTTTTCAGCCCTTGCTTGTGTCTTCCTCGTAGCTGTAACTTTTTATAGCTGTGTTCTGTTATAGCTGTGTACTCATGTCATAACTTAACTTGAAGACTGTAATTTCCTTGAGAGCTGCCTCTTCATCTCATAAAATGATACATTCTAAACAGGAGTTAGCCAGGGACTTTTTGAGATTTATTTCTTTTACTTTTTGACCGTGGTGGGTCTTCAGTGCTGGACATGGGCTTTCTCTAGTTGTGGTGCTCAGGCTTCTCCCTGTGATGACTTTTCTTGTGACCCAGCACAGGCTCTAGAAGCACCAGCTTGAGTAGTTTTGGTGCACGGGCTTAGCTGCTCTGAGGCATGTGGGATCTTCCCAGACCAGGGGTCGAATCAGTGTCCCTTGCATTGCAAGGCAGATTCTTAACCACTGGGCCACCAGGGAAGCCCCTAGTCAGTGACTTTTTAAAATAAATGCAGAAAAACTTTGTTAAATAAGTAAATTAACTGTAAATGCTTGTCAGTTAGCATATTTCACAGTCACTAGTTACCCTAGTGGGCTTCCCTGGTGGCTCAGAGGTTAAAGCGTCTGCCTCCAATGTGGGAGACCCAGGTTTGATCCCTGGGTCAGGAAGATCCCCTGGAGAAGGAAATGGTAACCCACTCCAGTATTCTTGCCTGGAGAATCCCATGGACAGAGGAGCCTGGCAGGCTACAGTCCACGGGGTCGCAAAGAGTCGGACACGACTGAGCGACTTCACTTCACTTCACTTCAGTTACCCTAGTCTCTGCCCTTGTCTTTCCTACTGAAAGCTGAAAGAAACCTTTTGGAATGTCAACTTTATCTCTTTCATAATAGCAGTTTCCTCATTTAGTAAGTTTCACAAGGAAAGAGACTTGTGAACAAAGTTTAGGTCCCCACTAACTTCATGAAGTTAGCCATTCACTGTGTTGTACTATGAAGCATCTTTAGAAAGGATTTGCCCCCGAGGTGATAGGCATTACTAACAAATCTTCAGGAATTCTGGCATTTCTGAAGTTTGTCTTGAAGTGTGAATTTACCAGACTTGGCATTCCTCAGAACGCAGAGCAAGTTAAAACTTACTCTTGATGTTAATGTAACCGCTTATAAAAAGGGAAAAATAGAAAGAAAACAGCTATTAGGATTCATACGAGTGGCATTTACACTCACCAAGTCCTATGACATTTTTATAAAAGTCATATTAGAGAAACAAATACTAAATTCAAGAAAGTTAAAATGATATATTCTGCTGCAAAATTCTATACCTTTTAACATCAGAATAAACATTTAAAACAATCCTTATTCATGATTACCAGAAATCTTTAGGGACACTTATGAGAGTTTATGAAATTTATTGTCCCATTTCACTATAGTATCACCAAAAAGAGAATTAGAGCCAAGTATATCTCCCCAAGGACTATTATAAGGGATTGTAAGAATACCTAACATATTCATTTTATCACTGTCAGAAACACATACTTTCATACGTAAAAGCAATGTCGTTCAATAACTATATTTTGCAAATGACTGCAGCACTATAACCACATCCCAGAAAGACTCATGTGAAAGTCTTTGGAAATATTTAAGCTCTTTAATATTTGAATTGCTTCTAAATGTTTATCTCTGTTGTTTTTCTTCCAAAACCTACTAAGCTTACATCATTGCAATGCATAAGTCAATATTTGCATATGGATGTGGGTAAACACAGCTTTGCAATAGATTCATTTAGATGCAATGGGCAGAATAAAATATATATTTTCTAAAAGAATAGCTCCTCTTGGCTAATCACATACGGCTCAAAAGCAACTGAATGCTCAATGTTTCACAGCTATTTAAACCAGTGGGAACTTAATAGCTAAATTCTGAAGGAAGAATAAAAAGTATTGGAGAAAGAAGAACACTGTGCATTACTCAGAACTGAAGCAGCTTCCCATTCTTTCAACGTGGAGATACCACACATTCAGCTTTTCAAGATCCTGTACAAGCAACATTACAAACAGGGACCTTTAGAACCAGTGGCCAGAGCATCTTTGGGTTCTAACATAACTTAGGACAGAACTGATACTGACTAGTAGTACTAAGTCAGCTTATCAAGTTAACTGTACCAGAAAGCATACAGAGACGCTCCAAATGCATACCAAGGGGGCATTTTTGTCTCAAATATATATAAGTTATATAACCCTTTTTACTCTACGTTGGTTATGGAACAAATGGGTCCTCTATATTTTGTAAACCATCCTGAATTTCTAAAATAAAGCCTTCAATCTTTCTTTAGAGGATTCAATATTGCTTTCTACATTTAAATACAAAACATATTCTTAGCTACCATGCCCATAAATGATACAAGGGACTAGCAGAGATGCCCTAGAACAATTAACTTGATAAAGGGAATGAGCCAAAGGAGCACTTATGTTTCAGGTTCAAGCCCTGGCATCTTAAAATAGAGTCAAGCCCCTAGCAGCAAAGAAAGGAAGAGATTTCCAATGTTTCCTGCTTGCCCCCGTATTTGCCTCCTTTTTGTGGTCGCAAAGTGTCGGACACAACTGAGCAACTTCTGTGTGTGTGTGTGTTAATATGAAACTTTAGAATGCGCTCATGGGCACAAGAAACAAATGCTGAATCAGAAGTCAATTCCACACTCAGGAGCTCCCTAGCCTCCTAGTTGAAACAGCACACGAGCATTAAGAGTTACACATTTTTATTCAGTGGAGAGATGCAGTTCCAGATGAGTGCTCAGACAATGCTTCCTGGAGGTGGCATTGAGTTAGGACTGGGGACGTGGGTAGTACTAGGGGCCCATGGACATAAGAAAAGATTGCTATGCATTGCGATACGACTACAGAGCTTCTCTGCTTCCTTGTTCCCATGTCAATAAGCTGAGCATGCTCACAAAAAAGGTTTGTCCATTCCTCCTCCTGAATTTTAGTATTTGGCTCGGTGGTTTCCTAAACAGTTGCTCTGAAATCTCTGTGTTTCCAGTGTGGCTGCGTGTTCACTCACACTGTCACTCTCGGGGGCACAGTTGTGCACGTGTCTTTTGCTTTCTGTTGCTCCCTCCTGCACCCTTGCTCAGCCTGTTCAGAGTCTGCCTTCTCACACTCACTGGTTGTTCCTCTGCTGTTGTGTTTACAGTTTGCATTCTGGATGATCACTTGGGATTACCAAACATTTATAAAAGAAAAATTATCAATAAATATTTTTAAAATCTAAATTGAAAAGAAATAGACCCACATACATAACAAGGATAGACAAATATCTATAAAGCAATCAAGATGATATACCACATTTAAAAAACCAATAGATAAAAATCATACGATCATTTCATTAGATGTAGAAAAAGCTTTCGACAAAATTCAATATTGATTTTATGATTAAAAACTCCCAACAAAGTGAATATAGAGTGAACATACCCCAACATAATAAAGGTCATATATGACAAACTCACAGTTAATATCATAGAGCATTTTCTCTATGATCAGGAACAAGCAAGGATACTTGCAATTTTATTCAATGCAGTATTAGAAGCAAAGATAGCCTTTTCAACAAATGGTGCAAGAACAATTGGATATCCACATGTAAAAAAAAAAAAAAAGAATCTAGACTTTATACTCTTCACAGAAATTATCTCAAAATGGATTAGAGGCCTACATGTAAAACACAAAACTATAAAATTCCTAGAAGATATCATAGGAGAAAATCTAGATGGCCTTGGGTATGGCAATAACTTTTTAGAATACAAAAGCATACGAAGGGATGGGCTATATTGAAATTCTATGTACTTTCAGCTCAATTTTGCTATGATCTTAAAACTGCTCTAACAAAATATAGTCTACTTAAAAGGGAAAAAAATCCCAGAAAGCCTACTGATGGTTAGTATTTGATTCGTAAGTAGTGGTGATCCACAGAAGATTTCTGTAAACAGGAGAATGGTATAAGTCTGCTTTCAAAGGTTAATCTGGGGGCAAGCACAATAAGGATGAGAGGGGAGAGAGGGAGAAGGAAGCCAAACACCAAGTGACTGCTCTCTGGGTGATATACTTGGAAGATAGCAAGGGTCCCTGATAGCTCAGTTGGTAAAGAATCCACCTGCAATGCAGGAGATCCTAGTTCAATTCCCGGGTTGTGAAGACCCCCTGGAGAAGGGATAGACTGGGCTTCCCTTGTGGCTCAGCTGGTAAAGAATCTGCAGGCAATGCGGGAGACCTGGGTTTGATCCCTGGTTTGGGAAGATCCCCTGGAGAAGGGAAAGGCTACCCACTCCAGTATTCTGGCCTGGAGAATTCCATGGAGTATATAGTCCATGGGGTCCCAAAGAGTCAGACATGACTGAGTGACTTTCACTTTCAAGGCACTTGACAGCTTCCCAGATAGCTCACTGGTGAAGAATCCACCTGCCAACGCAGGAGACACGGGTTCAGGCCTTGGGTTGGGAAGATTCCCCTGGAGGAAGAATGACAACGCACTCCAGTATTCTTGCCTGGTGAATCCCATGGACAGAGGAGCCAGACAGGCTACAGTCCATAGACCATAGAGTGGAACATGACTGAGCGCTCACTCACGCACTCACTCTCAAGGAGCTTGACAATGGCAATAGAGGAAGGAGAAGAGAGAGCAACGTTATCATGGTGAAGGTACTCACATGGTGTGGCATCTGGCCAGATGCTACTTGTAGATGAGAATAAGAGGAAAAGTAGAAAGAAACAAAATGTCCTAAGAGACTGGAAGAAAGATGATGCCATTAAAAGAGATTTGGAACACTGAAGAGAATAAAAGTAGGAAAGACGTAGTGTAGTTCCAGAGATTAGCATGCCGTCTATGAAGGATCTCTAGAGCGTAATTCTAGACTGATACACCTAAATCACATTGCCATAAAAACACATAGGAAAGTTTTGCAGATTTTTTTCAGCAGATTGCCTAACAGGCAACCAATCCTCTCACTTGCTCTGTAGCAAGAATCTCTGGAAACAGTCAGTGATGCTCTAGAGGAACCAGTTCCTCTGCCCTGGAGGAAGAAAATTGGTTACATCAGTCATACACAGCTAACTTCGGAAACTGTGTTCAGGACGAAAGCTGTGTTGTCACGGAAAGGGACTTGGGTTTAAATCAAAGAACCTGGATTTGTGTGCCATTTCTGCCACTAAATGAACTTGAATCTGGAATATGATGCTCTTCTCTTTAGTTTTTTATTTAAAATGTATACATTAATATGTATCTCATAGGATAATAATGAGAATAAATGGGGTGCTCTATGTAAAGGTATTTTGCAAAGGGCTTTGCAAAAATGGAAGATTTAAAGTTATTTCTACTCACCAGAATGAGGATCTATAATTGACTATAGAGTCTGGGTGGAAAAGTGAAGTCACTCAGTCGTGTCTGACTCTTTGTGACCCGTGGACTGTAGCCCACCAAGCTCCTCCATCCATGGGATTCTCCAGGCAAGAATACTGGAGTTGGTTGCCATTTCCTTCTCCAATGAACTGCTACATTTTTTACCAAAAAACCGAAACCAATTTTATGCTCACCAAAGCAATTTCAAATTACTAAATTAAGTACATATATATGTGTATGTGTGTGTGTGTATATATGGACAGAAAATAATAATAACAATAAAAATTTCTGGGCAAGTCAAAATAGCCTAGGGTCAGCGGTGGCTTTAATAAGTATATTATCCATCTTAGGAATTCTATGGTGCATGTGACAAACCCAAGAAAATGCATTTATGTGAATGTCTCTAATTCCTTTAGAAGAAACTATAAAAAGAACATTTAGAGATTTAGACCCAAATTCCAAATTAGCACCCAGAAACCAATATTGAAGATGTGGGCTGCACCCATATTGCCTGGGAAATTCCCATGGTTCTCATTTTCTCAGCAAAGTGAATTATAAACAAGCATGGTTTATCTCCTGAGAAACCTGTTCTTAGCTTAGTAGGTTTATCTCCTGAGAAATTACTAATTGAAGTAGTGATAACATGGTGGCATGTAGACATGGGGACCAGATAAAAAGTAGCCCCTGGATTAGGGCTGCCCCACCCCAGGCATGGCATGCTACCCTCTGCTCCGAGTTGGCTCTCCCAATACCCATGCCATGACCTCTCACCTCTGTGCTCCGTCCACTCTTTTTCCTGTTGAATCATCTACAGATTTAGACTTCACAACAACCACTCATTTTTTGGACTGCTACATTTTTTGGACAACCTGTGAACGAAGAACAGTTTTTACATTTTTAAATGGTAAGGGAAAAAACAGAAAGAATATTATTTATGACACAAGAAAATTGTCTGAAATTCCAACTTCAGGGTCCAAACTAAAGTTCTGTTGGGATAAAGCCACATGCTATGGCTGCTTTTGCATTACAGCAGCAAAATTATATTGTTGCAATAGGGACCATATGGCCCCCAAAGCCTAAAATATTTACTACCTGGCTCTTTGTGGAAAAAGTTTGCCAAGCCCCCTTCTACAGTGTGATTTCCAAAGGCTGAACAATGATTATTTTCTGTAGTCATACTGTCAAGATCTAAGGTACAAATATTGAATATGGAGGTCATGCTCAATTTTTAGTATTATAGATAACAACTTTGAAAAAGAAATATTGTGTACATTTCTGAATTACTCCTTAGATCAATTCTTAGAAATGGAGTTGTTGAGGCAAAAGATAAGCACATTTTTACATATTGCCAATTTGCCATACCTTAAAATATTAAAAAGATAAAAAATAAAATATCATTTAGAATGCAATTTAGGCCCAGTTTTTTTAGTTTTTTTAAATTATAAGTGGATATAGAATTTGCTCAAAGAACATTTTGTTCTCTAGTTGAGATATTCACTGGACTTTTTCTTCCCCTTAATGAAGTTATCAGTTCTGTAAATGTTACCTTGATCACACTGGTAGGCCAGTATGGACCTGAGAGGACTGGTGGTGCTCTCAGGCAGAAGAAATGGAAGAATATCATGGACCGTTGCCCCCCAGGCTCCTCTATCCATGGAATTCTCCAGGCAGGAATACTGGAATGGGTAGACATTCCCTCCTCCAGATCTTCCCAACCCAGGGATCGAATGTGTGCCTCTCGCATTGCAGGCAGATTCCTTACCATCTGAGCCACCAGAGAAGCCCAGAAGGATATCAAATCCTACCATATCCCTTAGTGTATGTATACTAAATTATAAGACATTCTTTTTTAATTAAAAAAAATTTTCTTAAAAACTAATTATATAACTGTACAGTTAAGCACAGAAAGAGAAAATTTTCTCCTGAGTTTGTGCACCAGGTATTACTGTCCACATATTGATGGCCTGCCTGATAGCAAGAGACTTCATCAGGTTCCAAGTGTTTTATTTTATTTGCCTGTTTCACCAAGTTCCAGCTATTATCCCCCTAATGTTTCCATTCCAAGGCCCTTTATTTTTTCTACAGTACCCGTAGGTTACCTACAGGTATCCTCTCCCCAGGCTGGGAGTGCAGACTAGCTCAAAGTTCCGTCCTCCATCTGCCCCAAATAAGGAAGAAGATCCAACTCGAATGCTTGTTGGAGGAATGAAAATCAGTACCCAAAACACACACACAAAATATATATATATATATTTATATATATATATATATCTGAGCTAAAGACCATGAAAGGAAGCCTTATACAAATGCCAAGTCTGAAAGGCAGCCTCAAATCACACGTGGGGTTGCAAGACAAATTCAGGAGCCAGACCAAAAGTTATAAGAATAGGAGGCATTCTTCCCATTCAGATATTCCAGGTCAATTTTTGCTACCATCTTTAGGGTAAATATCATTCTTGGATACTGGAGGTGACAGACTATTTTAAGAGTAAAGACAGAGCACAGCCATAAAGGTTCAACTAAATACAATTTTTCACAAATTCCAAAAGATAATTTATAAATTGAAATAATCCAAAAAAGATGCTAGCTATCATTTAACTGTATGGATTAACATTTATTTCAGGAAAATTTTGTGCAGAAAAGTCTTTTTATACCTTCTATTGGCCCACATAGAAATTATATGTTTGTTCTCCTTACGTAGTTTAAAAGGTTGAAAAGATAAATACCACTGTTGAATTTATTCAACTAAAAGTTAAATATGTACATTACAACCACCTATTAAAAGCTATTATGATGTAATTGTTCCTTTTAATAATCTGAAGCATAAAGTACATCAAAAGCTCACTTTTCTTAAGAATCAATCATGAGCTTAAAAACAGCTCACAACTTTGCTTAGAAAGTTAGATAAAAACTGAACTCTTTAACTATTTATCTGTTTAAAAGAATGCTGCCAAAGAAGTGATGAAAGGGAAAGAGAGAACAAAAAACAGTCTAGACCAGATGAGATGATGTCACGTGTGGAAGGACATGTCAAAGCCAAATCTATTCATTCTCTCTCTTTCACGCACACACTTATACACACATAGAATAATTATAGAATATAACCTGGAGTGATCAAGATGATCATTTCAAAGACAGTCTTCAAATTTCCTCCCAGGAACTGATTAAAATGGACTGAAACAAAATCAAATATAAGAAAAACATTTATATGCAATGTAGCTCAGCTGGTAAAGAATCCGCCTGCAATGTGGGAGACCTGGGTTAGATCCCTGGGTTGGGAAGACCCCCTGGAGAAGGGAAAGGCCACCCACTCCAGTGTTCTGGCCTGGAGAATTCCATGGTCTGTGTAGTCAATAGGGTCACAAAGAGTTGGACACGACTGAGCGACTTTCACGTCAGGTCTTTAAGCAAGAAACAGTGTCCACTACATGCTACAACCTTGTAGAAACTTCAGCTAGGTGTAATGAATGGCCAAAATTGAAAGAAGAAAATTCACAGGGCATAAATTTATTTCTCAAGATAACAACACTGTGTAAAATAAATGAGAAAATTCTTGAAAACACCTAATTACTGCAATTTGAAGAGAGAAAATGAGGTATGGGTAGTAGGAGAAAATATGGACTGTAGACTCCTGAAATCCCACCAGTGGGAAGCTATACAATGCATATGTAGATTCTCTCCAACCAGAAATGAACCCTTACAGTTCATGAAATAAATCAACTGGAGACAGAAGCCTGTAGCACAGAAAGACAGGGTCTGAAGATACGGTTAGATCAGGAGAAGAGCTTAGAACATAGTAGTTCCTGAGGCAGCGCCCCACATGTGTTGCGAGGAAATGGAGACAATGCCCTAAATGGACAAATATAGTTCTCAGAGCTTTTCTCTAACCTGAATCTTCAAAAATGAGGCAAATGCTCCTGGACACAAGGGAGCACTTTATAAAATCTTCTTCACATCCCCCACCCACTCTCATCAACCTGTGAGTTAGTGAATAGTGTGAACTAAGGGTAAAAATCCATCCTTTTGCACACGGATATCCAATTGTCCAAGCACCATCTGTTGAAAAAGCTATTATTTCTACAATGAATTGTCTTGGTATCTTCCTCAAAAGTCATAAACATAATGATTTTTTTCTAGTCTCTTAATTCTGTTACACATTGCCAACAAAGGTCCGTCTAGTCAAGGCTATGGTTTTTCCATTGGTCATGTATGGATGTGAGAGTTGGACTGTGAAGAAAGCTGAGTGCCAAAGAATTGATGCTTTTGAACTGTGGTATTGGAGAAGACTCTTGAGAGTCCTGTGGACTGCAAGGAGATCCAACCAGTCCATCCTAAAGGAGATCAGTCCTGGGTATTCATTAGAAGGACTGATCTATGTCTCAGTTCAGTTCAGTTCAGTCGCTCAGTTGTATCTGACTCTTTGCGACCCCATGAATTGCAGCTATCCCATGTTGAAGGTCAGGAACCACGGTGGTAAGGAGATACCCCTCATCCAAGGTAAGGAGCAGCGGCTGTGCTTTGCTGGAGCAGCCGTGAAGAGATACCCCACGCCCAAGGTAAGAGAAACACAAGTAAGATGGTAGGTGTTGTAAGAGGGCATCAGAGGGCAGACACACTGAAATCATACTCACAAAAAACTAGTCAATCTAATCACACTAGGACCACAGCCTTGTCTAACTCAATGAAACCAAGCCATGCCTATGGGGCAACCCAAGATGGGTGGATCATGGTGGAGAGATCTGACCAAATGTGGTCCAGTGGAGAAGGGAATGGCAAGCCCTTTAGTATTCTTTCCTTGAGAACCCCATGAACAGTATGAAAAGGCAATATGATAGGATACCAAAAGAGGACCTCCCCAGGTCGTTAGGTGCCCAATATGCTACTGGAGATCAGTGGAGAAAAAACTCCAGAAAGAATGAAGGGATGGAGCCAAAGCAAAAACAATACCCAGCTGTGGATGTGACTGGTGATAGAAGTAAGATCCGATGCTGTAAAGAGCAATATTGCATAGGAACCTGGAATGTCAGGTCCATGAATCAAGACAAATTGGAAGTGGTCAAACAAGAGATGGCAAGGGTGAACGTCGACATTCTAGGAATCAGAGAACTAAAATGGACTGGAATGGGTGAATTTAACTCAGATGACCATTATATCTACTACTGCGGGCAGGAATCCCTCAGAAGAAATGGAGTAGCCATCATGGTCAACAAAAGAGTCCGAAATGCAGTACTTGGATGCAGTCTCAAAAACGACAGAATGATCTCTGTTCATCTCCATGGCAAACCATTCAATATCACAGTTATCCAAGTCTATGCCCCAACCAGTAATGCTGATGAACAGTTTTATGAAGACTTACAAGACCTTTTAGAACTAACACCCAAAAAAGATGTCCTTTTCATTATAGGGGACTGGAATGCAAAAGTAGGAAGTCAAGAAACACCTGGAGTAACAGGCAAATTTGGCCTTTAAATGCGGAATGAAGCAGGGCAAAGACTAATAGAGTTTTGCCAAGAAAATGCACTGGTCATAGCAAACACCCTCTTCCAACAACACGAGAGAAGATTCAAGACATGGACATCACCAGATGGTCCACACCGAAATCAGATTGATTATATTCTTTGCAGCCAAAGATGGAGAAGCTCTATACAGTCAACAAAAACAAGACCAGGAGCTGACTGTGGCTCAGATCATGAACTCCTTATTACCAAATTCAGACTCAAATTGAAGAAAGTAGGGAAAACCGCTAGACCATTCAGATATGACCTAAATCAAATCCCTTATGATTATACAGTGGAAGTGAGAAATAGATTTAAGGGCCTAGATCTGATAGATAGAGTGCCTGATGAACTATGGAATGAGGTTCATGACATTGTACAGGAGACAGGGATCAAGACCATCCCCATGGAAAAGAAATGCAAAAAAGCAAAATGGCTGTCTGGGAGGCCTTACAAATAGCTGTGAAAAGAAGAAAAGCAAAAAGCAAAGGAGAAAAGGAAAGATATACGCATCTGAATGCAGAGTTCCAGAGAATAGCAAGAAGAGAAAAGAAAGCCTTCTTCAGTGATCAATGCAAAGAAATAGAGGAAAAGAACAGAATGGGAAGGACTAGAGATCTCTTCAAGAAAATTAGAGATATCAAGGGAATATTTCATGCAAAGATGGGCTTGATAAAGGACAGAAATGGTATGGACCTAACAGAAGCAGAAGATATTAAGAAGAGGTGGCAAGAATACACAGAAGAACTGTACAAAAAAGATCTTCACGACCCAGATAATCATGATGATGTGATCACTCATCTAGAGCCAGACATCTTGGAAAGTGAAGTCAAGTGGTCCTTAGAAAGCATCACTGCAAACAAAGCTAGTGGAGGTGATGGAATCCCAGTTGAGCTGTTTCAAATCCTAAAAGATGATGTTATGAAAGTGCTGCACTCAATAGGCCAGCAAATTTGGAAAACTCAGCAGCGGCCACAGTACTGGAAAAGGTCCGTTTTTATTCCAATCCCAAAGAAAGGCAATGCCAAAGAATGCTCAAACTACCGCACAATTGCACTCATCTCACACACTAGTAAAGTAATTCTTAAAAGTCTCCAAGCCAGGCTTCAGCAATACGTGAACCGTGAACTCCCTGATGTTCAAGCTGGTTTTTGAAAAGGCAGTGGAACCAGAGATCAAATTGCCAACATCCACTGGATCATGGAAAAAGCAAGAGAGTTCCAGAAGAACATCTATTTCTGCTTTATTGACTATGCCAAAGCCTTTGACTGTGTGGATCACAATAAACTGTGGAAAATTCTGAGAGAGATGGGAATACCAGACCACCTAACCTGCCTCTTGAGAAATCTGTATGCAGGTCAAGAAGCAACAGTTAGAACTGGACATGGAACAGACTGGTTCCAAATAAGTAAAGGGGTACGTCAAGGCTGTATATTGTCACCCTGCTTATTTAACTTATATGTAGAGTACATCATGAGAAACGCTGGGCTGGAAGAAACACAGCTGGAATCAAGATTGCCGGGAGAAATATCAATCACCTCAGATGTGCAGATGACACCACCCTTATGGCAGAAAGTGAAGAGGAGCTTAAGAGCCTCTTGGTGAAAGTGAAAGAGGAGAGCGAGAAAGTTGGCTTAAAGCTCAACATTCAGAAAACAAATATCATGACATCCGGACCCATCACTTCATGGGAAATAGATGGGGAAACAGTGGAAACAGTGGCAGACTTTATTTTTTGGGGCTCCAAAATCACTGCAGATGGTGACTGCAGCCATGAAATTAAAAGACGTTTACTCCTTGGAAGAAAAGTTATGACCAACCTAGATAGCATATTCAAAAGCAGGGACATTACTTTGCCAACTAAGGTCCGTCTAGTCAAGGCTATGGTTTTTCCCGTGGTCATGTATGGATGTGAGAGTTGGACTGTGAAGAAGGCTGAGTGCCGAAGAATTCATGCTTTTGAGCTGTGGTGTTGGAGAAGACTCTTGAGAGTCCCTTGGACTGAAAGGAGATCCAACCAGTCCATTCTAAAGATCAACCCTGGGATTTCTTTGGAAGGAATGATGCTAAAGCTGAAGCTCCAGTACTTTGGCCATCTCATGAGAAGAGTTGACTCATTGGAAAAGGCTCTGATGCTGGGAGGGATTGGGGGCAGGAGGAGAAGGGGACGCCTGAGGATGAGATGGCTGGATGGCATCATGGACTTGATGGACGTGAGTCTGAGTGAACTCTGGGAGATGGTGATGGACAGGGAAGCCTGGCATGCTGCGATTCATGGGGTCGCAATGAGTCGGACACGACTGAGCGACTGAACTAACTAACTATCTAGCCAAGTAATGCTAGCAACATACATTGATGGATAAATAGACACATAAATAATGGAACAAAACAAAGATCTTAGCAATAGAGCTACAAAAATACGCTCAAATGATTTTTTTACAAAGGTGACCAGCAATTCAAAGGAAAAATAATAGCAAATGGTGCTAGATCAATTATACGCCCATAGCAAAAACATGAAACTCAACCTAAACGTCACACTTTATACTAATATTAGCTTAAAATGGATCATAAACAAATGTGAAATGTAAACTGAAAGTTTAAGGGGAAATGGAAATCATCTTTACGATCTAGGAGTTGGCATAGAGTTCTTAAACTTGATACCCACAGCACAATCCATAAAAGGAAAAATTGATAAATTGGATCCCCTCAAATTTAAAAACTTTTGCTTTGCAAAAGTTCTTGAGAAGAGACTGAAAGGACAAGCCACAGAGTTGGAGAAAGTAGTTGCAAACCACATCTTACAAAGGACTAGTGACTAGAAAATATGAAGTGAGAGTGAAAGCTGTTCAGTCGTGTCCAACTCTTTGAGACCCCATGGACTATACAGTCCGTGGAATTCTCCAGGCCAGAATACTGTAGTGGGCGGCCTTTCCCTTCTTCAGGGGATCTTCCCAACCTAGGATTGAACCCAGGTCTCCCACACTGCAGGCAGATTCTTTACCAGCTGAGCCACAAGGGAAGCCCAGAAAATATAAAGAACTCTCAAAAGTAAATGGTAAAAAGAAACAACCTGATTAGAAAATGGGTTAAATAAAAAAGAAAAAAATAGATTAAATACATAAAAAGATATTTCACCAAACAGGGTTAAGGACACTGGTGAAAGAATGTGCTACAAAATAAAATATTTAGAAATAAGCTAACATGATAAATTATTTTGAGAAATTTTCCAATTTTGAACCACCCTTCCATGTCTGGAATCTGCCCATGAATTAATTGGTACAGAGGTTAGATTATAAATTAAACATACAAAAATTAATAGTTTTCCAATATTTTAGATGTTTGTACTTCATTCACAACAGCAAGAAAAATTATGAAGAATATAGTAATAAATTCTCAAGAAAAGTAGACAATTTGTAAAAATACAAAAGGTGAAAGTCACTCAGTTATGTCTGACTCTTTGCAACCCATGGGCTGTAGTCAGCCAGGCTCCTCTGTCCATGGAATTCTCCAGGCAAGAATACTGGAGTGGGTTGCCATGTCCTCTTCCAGCGGATCTTCCCAACCCAGGGATCAAACAGGTCTCCCACATTGCACGTGGATTCTTTTCCATCTGAGCCACCAGGGAAGTCCAAGAATACTGGAGTGGGAAGCCTATCCCTTTTCCAGGGGATCTTCCTGACCCAGGAATTGAACTGGGGTCTCCTGCACTGCAGGCAGATTCTTTACCAGCTGAGCTATCAGGGAAGTCTACAAACACAAAATAAAACCTAAATAAAGACATTAAATGGAGAGGAATCAATAAAATTTAAAATGTCAGTCTTTCCAAAGTAACATATAAATTTTAACATATAATTTTAATCAAGACCTCAAAATATTTTGTTTTGTTTGAAAGTGAAATCATGTCTGACTCTGCAACCCTATGGACTATAGCCTACCAGGCTCCTCCATCCATGGGATTCTCCACAAGAATACTAGAGTGGGTTGCCATTTCCTTCTCCAGGGGATCTTCCTGACCCAGGGATCGAACCCACGTCTCCTGCATTGCAGGCAGACACTTTACCCTCTGAGCCACCAGGGAAGTTTGTTTGGTTTGGTTTAGATAAAATTGACTTATGGCAATATATAGAATTAGTCCCACTCTTTTGTAAGGGAAAATTGTGTGTGTGTGTGTGTGTGTGTGTGTGTGTATTTCTATGAGTGAAAGACATAGAAGGATATACAGTAGGCTACAATGTGTAACCTTGGAAAAGAGGGTTTTTGAGAAAAGAGGAAATTATTGGTTTTTCTTTGTATAGAATATCATCTTACAGCAAATATGAATTCCTTTTTTAAAATGTTAAAAATTTTTAAATTTAAAGGATAATCAAACTTTAATAAATATAAAAATTACAATAAAAATAGTGAACTTTATGAGTTTTTAATTTATGAAATGAATTTAAATTTCACCCAGCATAGTAAACAGGTGTGACAAAATAAGATTTCACTGGTGGCTAATTTGATCTTATTTTTTTAATTAAAGCAAAATTGCACTGATGTTGAAAGAGACAAATCAATGAACACTACATAAAACACACAATAGACCCAGGTGCAACTATGTGTTTTTTGATGTGGTAATCATGTCATTTCAAAATAATGAGGAAATATAATTATTAGTATATGCTCTAAAATATATAGACGAAAATAACAACTGTAAGTACTCTGTACCTAAATGTTCAACAACAACAACAAAAATTTACTAAAGTCATGATCCATTCATAACCTGGAACACCACTACACATTAAAATTATGTGGTAAAATATTCAAGAAAGTGTCCTCAATAAATTGTTACGTCATTTTCAAGAAGAAAATAAAATGTTTTACTGTTATAATTTTCTAAATATAGAAGACCAGAAGAATATGAAATAGAAAAATAAAAGTTTTCTGTTAAGGGAACACACAAGTAATTTTTATTTTTGTTGTTCTTTTCTCTGTCTTTTGAATTTATACTTAGAGAGTAAATTTCAAGTTAAAAATCCTTGCTAAAATCATAGCTCTGTTTTCTAAATAGAAGAGAGAAAAATCACATTTATATCTCATGAAAGAATTTATAAAAGCATATCACTCTATTCATTTAAATTTTGCCTCATAAGATAAACTGACCAGGAATTCCCTGGCAGTTCAGTAAGTAGGACTTCATGCTTTCACTACCAAAGGTGCAAGTTCAATCCCTGGTCAGGGAACTAACATCCTGCAAGCTGGGAGGCATGGCTTAAAAAAAGATAAACTGACCAAGGAGTCTTCAGCAAAATTTTAGGGAAGATAAAAAAGGAACATTACATCCCAGAGCTCTATGCTGGTCGCATACTTGGTTGCAGTAGATTGCATTAGTGATGTGTTAATAATATGCCTTGGAGGAGTCAACAGAACAGTTAGATTTGTGAAAATATAATTAGCATCACAAGAAAAACAAAACATAAAAGCAATCAGAGGTCTCCTTGATCCTTTGTACTAAAGTAGAAATGCAATTGTTCTCCCTGGAACACGTTCAAAGGCCTATTTTGTCTGCAAGGCTACTGTATCTCAACTTGTTTGGGTGCAACTGGGCTGACAATGAAAAAGCAGGATGTCATTCCAGGGAGCCAGCTGACTTCTCTGCAGGAATTCTGCTGAGCTGACAGGGGCGGCACTTGTACCAGCAAGCTGGCCAACAGAACCCGCATCTGTTAGGACTCAAGGTAGGAAGTAGTCAAGTAGTTTCAGCATGCATTTCTCTAGATTTCAAGTTTTCTTCAACTTCTAGCCTGTTACTACTTAATGAAAACTATGAGAAATGTGAACAGAAATAGCGTTGGGGGAAAATCAAAACCTTGTTTTATAGACTAGACTGTGTTCTTCATCATTCATGTGTTGAGGAAGTTCCTAACACTTAGTACCTCAGAATATACCCATATTTGGCAAGAAGGCCTTTAAACAGGTAATTAAGGTAAAATGAATTCGTAAGTGAGGGATCTACATAGGTGGTGCTCTTTTAAGAAGAGATCAAGATACATGTAGATCAAGAGCCAACCCTGTGAGAACACAGCAAGGAAATCCTCTGCAAATCCAGGAGAGAAGCCTCAGAAGGAACCTAACCTGCTGACCCCTGATCTTGGACTTCTGTCCTCTAAAACTGTGAGAAAATTAATTTCTGTTGTGCAATTCACCTGGTCTCTGATATGTTCTTACAGCAGCCCTAGCAAATTAATACACATAGGAACACTCAAAAGAAAATAAAATTGTAATCAGTATGTATTGAAGAACAAAGGAATCTTAATATATCTACTTTGTTTTTGGAAGACCTCTAGGTTTCTTGAAAATAAAATAGCAAAAAAATAAATCATACAAGCAGACATACACGTCTGTATATGTCTTATACCCTTACTCCCCAAAAGCTGAAAGTGGTGAGACTTGAAACCCCAGAAAACCCCCAGGCAAAGCTACAGTGCCATCTTTGAAGTTTAGTTTGGAAGGGACCCAAAAGGTCACACCATCCAGCATCCCACCTATGAGGGGATCTACCTGGAGTACTCCTGACAGGCAGGTATCTCAGAGTGTACAGGTGTCAAAATACAGGGACTAGCTCATGCATTTCAAGAATTCCAGCTGTTAAATCGCTCCTTCTAATATTCAGTGGCACCTTATGCAATGATCCTAAGTTCTGCCCTCAGATCTGTATTTGGCTTCCCCAGTGGTGCTAGAGGTAAAGAACCCACATACCAATGCAGGAGACATAAAAGACACTGGTTCAATCCCTGGGTGGGGAAGATACCCTGGAGAAGGAAACAGCAACCCACTCCAGTACTCTTGCCTGGGAAATCCCATGGGCGGAGGAGCCTGGTGAGCTACAGTCCATAGCATCACAAAGAGTCGGACACGACTGAAGCAACTAAGCACACACCTATCCTTCATGTCCATTCTCCCAGCTCTTCCCACATATTGTCTACCTTCCTCCAAATAAAGTCTCTGTCCTGCCTATAGGAGTGTCCACAGCCAACCACTGCATATCCCTTGAAGTCCTCTAATAGAAAGCATGAGATCAACTTCCAGCATGATTACATGGGGAGCTTAACTTACCAGCTCCTTAGTGAAAATTACTGGGAAAAAAAAATTCTTAAGCCTCTGGAAATGGTGCTAAGAGCAAAATCTATTGAAGAAAATCTATGAAAATTTATTAAGAAAGGTGAGTCTGTGATATTAGAAATAAGACCACTCCTGCGTGCCCCTCTGCCAGCTCAGTGAGGCTGAGATTCCAACTCATTCTGATTCAGCCAGGAACACAGGACTCCGTCTTCATCCAGCTCTCAGTTTGGGGAGTCTTTCTTCCTGAAAGGAGCAGGACTTCAGTGTTCCTCTGAGGCTAAGTCCCAGGTGAGTCAAGAGGTAGAGGCTCTTTTTCCACCCACAACCCCACTCTACTTCAGTCCTGGAATAAAGATAGACATAATGAATCAAAGGGTTAGAATTGTGATTCAAAAAAATAACTCATAGATCTGTAATCAACTGATTTTTTTAACAAGAACATCCAAAGGAATAATAAATGATTTTTTTTTAAGTACTAGTACAACAGGGTGGGCTTCCCAGGGTGCACTAGTGGTGAAGAATCCACCTGCCAATTCAGGAAATGTGAGAGACACAGGTTCGATACCTGAGTCAGGACGATCCCCTGGAGGAGGGCATGCCAACCCACTCCAGTACTCTTGTCTGGAGAATTCCATAGACAAAGGAGCCCAGAGGGCTACAGTCCATGGGGTTGCAAAGAGTCAGACACAACTGAAGTAATTTAGCACACATGCACACACACAACTGGATATCCATATGCAAAAATAAATAAACATATTGAGCTCTTACCTCAAACCATATACAAAAATTAACTCAAAATGTATCAAAGACCTAGACTTCCAGGTGACACTAGTGGTAAGAACCCACCTGCCCGTGCAGGAGACGTAAGAGACATAGTTTCCATCCCTGGATCGGGAAGATCCCCTGGTGGAGGGTATGGCAACCCACTCCAGTACTCCAGTATTCTTGCCTGGAGTATCCCATGGACAGAGCAGTCTAATAGGCTACAGTCTAATCGGATCACAGAATCGGACACCACCAAAGCAACTTAGCACACATTCACACACATATCAAAGACCCATGTAAGACTAAAACTGTAGACCTCTTAGGAGAAAACACTAGCTTGAATTTTAATGGCCTTGGATTTGGCAGTGGAGTCTTAGATATAAACCCAAAGCATGAGCAACAAAAGCAAATAAATAAACTAGACTTCACCAGAATTTAACAGTTTTGTGTCTCAAGTACGCTATCAACAACGTGAAAATTTAACCAAGAGAATGAGAGAAAATATTTGAAAATCATAGAGGATTTATATCTGGAAGATATGAAGAACTCTTACAACTCAGTAAGGATTGGTTTAGATGTTTGTCCCAAGGAAGATATACAAATGTCCTATATCATGGAAATGGAACTTATATCATCAGTCATTAAAGGATCAAAACTACATGAAATACCTCATATCCACAAGAATGGCTAGAATCGCCATGTTGTACAGTGAGAGCTTGTGAAGATTTAGAGGAATGAGAACGCTCGTACATTGCTAATGGGAGTTTTAAAATGATTAAGCCACTTTAGAAAGCAGTCTAGAAAGAAAGTGAAGTTGCTCAGTCGTGTCCGGCTGTTTGCGATCCCATGGACTGTAGCCCACCCAGGCTCCTCCCTCCACGGGATTTTTCAGGCAAGACTACTGGAGTGGGGTGCCATTTCCTTCTCCAGGGGATCTTCCCGACACAGGGATTGAACCCGGGTCTCCTGCATTCCAGGCAGTCGCTTTAACCTCTGAGCCACCAGGGAAGCCCTAGAAAGCAGTCTAGCAGCTCTTAAAACATAAGGTTATCATATGACTCAACAATTCTGCTCCTAGGTATTTATCCAATAGAAATGAGAATATATGTACAAATAAAAACTTGTGGATAAAATTGTATAGGAACATTATTTGTAATAGCCAAAAAGTAGAAACAATCCAAGTATCTACCAACTGGTGAATGAAGCAACAAAGCAGGATGTACCCACACAAGGGAATACAATTCAGCCATAAATAGGAATAAAATACTGATGCATGCAGCAAATTAGATGAATTTTGAAAATTTATGCCAAATGAAACTAGCCACAAAAGTCCACTTACGGTATCATTCCATTTCTTTGAAAATCCAGTACAGAGAAATCTCAAGACAGAAAGTAGATTAGTTATAGTTCTGTGTTGGAGGATAGAAGAGGCAATAAGAGAGTGACAGCTGAAGGGAGTAGAGTTTCTTTTTGAGATGATGAAAATATTCTAAAACTATCTGTGGTGATAGTTTCATACATCTGTGAATATACTAAAAACTATTGAATTGTGTACTTTAAATCTGCATATATACAGTATAAAAATTGCAAAGCTCAGAGGTTAAAGCGTCTGCCTCCAATGCGGGAGATCCGGGCTCAGTCCCTGGGTCAGGAAGATCCCCTGGAGAAGGAAATGGTAACCCACTCCAGTATTCTTGCCTGGAGAATCCCATGAACAGAGAAGCTTGGTAGGCTACAGTCCACGGGGTCACAAAGAGTCAGACACAACTGAGAGACTTCACTTATAAAAACAGCTATTCCAATAGGAAATATACCCCAACACTGAAAGAGACCATTCCAGGTTCTAAACCCTCACTCCAACTGTTTTTTTCTTTCCTATATGGGAAACATAAACAGGTCGAGCAGTAATTTCATTTCAACCTAAAACAAGGATTCCCCAAGTATTCAAGTGAGCCTGTAAAGTTTAACTATGAATTTGTGCCACATTTCCAATGTCGCATCTCTGCTGGGTTTATACAGGAACTGTCACCTTTTGACTGAGGCCGCAGTACCTTGTGATACTCCTGTTAACAGGCATGCAGCATCCCTGAGCCTCCGTTTCCTCATCTGTACATCTGGCACACTCACCCTTGCTCCAACAAGTTCTGTTTGTTGTAAAGATCAAATGAAATCACACACACACAAAAAAAAAAACCACTTTGAAAAGATGAAGGTATTATAAAGACAAAGGAGATTAATCCTTAGCATTAATCTTTAACATCCTCTCAGAAAGCTTTCAGCAACTGGCCCCCCTGGGGATAGCAGATTAAGTACAAATTAAAAACAAAACTTCAACTAACATTTTCATCCAAATTCAAAAGGTATTTTACATTCATTAAGCTTTGAAGTTCATAGTCTAGTACTTCTTTTTTCACTATATCCGTTAGTCATATAAAGTGAGAAATCCAGTCACAGCCTTTGTCAGAGGATTAAATGTTTCCAAATGACCTATCTCATGAACACAGGGTAGAAAAGTAATGAGAAATATCCAACTCTATTTTTCTTTTGTAGTATACTAATAACAAAAAAAAAAAAAAGCTTTTAAAATTAAAAGATGTTGGTAACATTTTGAGCATACTTAACATTCTTTTTAAAGCAACTTCTCTGCTGGCAGTGGATTTTAGGTTGCAATGCCTTAAGCTAAGAAAGCGAGTCTTAAAAAGAAAAGGAAAAAATCAAGGAAACAAGCATGATGCAGTCCGTTGTAAGTAATCACTTTACAAAGGGAATTATAAAGAAGGGCTGGCAGTCTTGCCTTCAGAGTCCCTCCCTTGAAGGACCTGACCATTTATGCTGCTACACCAATTCACAACATGAGAGGGATCCAAGTTCTCCAATTACGATTTTTCAGTAGTAAAAATAATTATTTCAATTTTCCAAGTCCTTTCACATATATTATCCCTTCTGATCATCACAACATGAGGGAAGTGAAGATTTTCCCACTCATGAATTATAGAACTAGGAGTGGTACCCAGCATTCCAACTCTCCAGCCTCTGCGATGTCCTCTGCCTCGTGCAGAGGATGAGCACCACAAAAACTCTCTTGCCACATAGAGACTCATTCCAAACTCCTGCATTAAATGGCTGGATCAACCTAGCATGGCTTCCGCCAGCCTAAGGCCACATCCTTGGGATGACTAAGACATCCCCTCTTAGAGTTCCTGTCTAAAAAAGCTCAAGGCTGTCAAAAAAAATTTACCATATGTTCTAGCCAACACCTGGCCACAGGGCCCTGACCTTCACTCCTTTCTTCGAGCATTTCTAATTTAAAAAGGCAGGAAGGAGACACAGATGTGTATAACGGACTTTTGGACTCAGAGGGAGAGGGAGAGGGTGGGATGATTTGGGAGAATGGTATTCTAACATGTATACTATCATGTAAGAATTGAATCGCCAGTCTATGTCTGATGCAGGATACAGCATGCTTGGGGCTGGTGCATGGGGATGACCCACAGAGATGTTATGGGGAGGGAGGTGGGAGGGGGGTTCATGTTTGGGAACGCATGTAAGAATTAAAGATTTTAAAATTTAAAAAAAAAAATAAATAAATAAATAAATAAAATAAAATAATAAAAAGGCAGGAAGGGGTAAGCTCACAATTGTAAGTTCTCCCTCTGTCGCTTTCAAATATACACGTATGTATTCCCTACAGCCCAGGAGTGTCTTTCTCAAGGACTTGAAAGCCATTCCTTTCAAATGCTATCATCAGGAAGGATAGGGCCTCTGTCTCCCAGGCTCTATGGGTGAGTAGAATCCTAATTCAGGTAACTGCCAACTAGTAGCCACAGCTGTCCTAATGACATCTTCACTGTCTATCTCACTAGATTTTTGTAATTTTTTCTTATCTCCCTGATTCTACTTGACCCCTGCTCACTGCTCTTCCCTATTCCCTCATCCTGATTTTAAAATGCTGCAGTCACCTCTGTACAGGCTTCCCTGATGGCTCAGATGGTAAAGAATCTGCCTGCAATGCAGGAGACCCAGGTTCGATCCCCAGGTTTCTGTCTCCTGGAGAAGGAAATGGCAACCCGCTCCAGTATTCTTGCCTGGAGAATCCTGATGGACAGAGGAGTCTGGCAGGCTATAATCGATGGGGTCACAGAGAGTCGAACACGACTGAGTGACTAACACACACACACCTCTTTATAAATAGAATGGAACTCAGCTCTTTTCCCTACTGTCAGTAGTTAATAAAATCTGCCTTCACCACTTTAACTAATATCCAGCTTTATCTTTGACAGCACACACGCAGCTGCCCCCAGGCAAATGTAGACAAAACCAACCACATCTCCTCTTTATTCTGTCCTGTGCCTGACCCGAGTCCCCATCTCTGCCCTGTCCCCTCTGGCTTCAAAGCTTCCCACATGTACCAGTGGAACAACCTCCTTTACATCTGTCTGCCTCAAAACTGTCTCCCCGGCAGTTCATTCTGCATCTTCCTCCCAAGGTGTAGGTTGTATCATATCTTCCTCTCTTCAAAAGCACCTGCAGTGTTGACAAGCTAATTAGCATTCAGCACTCTATACTGGCTGGTCTAAGTCTCAATTTCATTTATATCCCTGAGCTAACATGCCAAGTGAATGCAGGGGCAGGAAGAAGCAAGACCTCCACACACTGTTCTTCAGGGCCCCATGTGAAGACAGCCTAACAGAATGATATCTGGGAAGACTTGTGAAAATCACTGGTAAGCCATTTGCAGAAAGCCTCAACCTATCCCAGCTGTTGTCTGAAAAATATTCCTGAAAAGACCCAGAATTCTCAGGAAGTCCTGCCTCAGACAGGCAAAATTTTGTTATTCTTTAACCTCATTCTCTTCTTTGGGCTTTTCGAAACAGAATAAAGACCAAAATTATTGCTACTGACAGCCAGCACCTGTCAAGTGCCTTCTCTGGGTCAAGCAACTCACTAAAAACCTACATGCATTTTCTCATTTAATCTTCAAAATGCTGTAACCATGACATAGGCACTGTTATTATTCCCATTGAACAGATGAAGAAACTTAGGCTTAACATGGATCTGCATCTTTTGTGCAAGTGGCAAAGCTGGAACATGAATCCAGGTCCCTATGTCCTCAGAGCTTGAGTTCTTACCTGCTACACATGTTGACAAGCATCCAAACATTTTTAAACAGCTCTCATTCAATCTTGGAGAAGGAAATGGCAACCCACTCCAGTACTCTTGCCTAGAAAATTCCATGGACAGAGGAGCCTTGTAGGCTACAGTCCATGGGGTCGCAAAGAGTCAGACATGACTGAGTGACTTCACTTTACTTTCATTCAGTCTTAGGGTCTTCAATCCATTTCTCATCATATGGACCATGATCGTTTTGTCATCCCAGGCATTGTCCTCTGAATTTGAGTCAGAGTAAAATAAAAGTAGAACTCTAAGGAAGCCCTCGGTAGGCACTTTACTCATTCATTTTACGTTATGTTCTCAACTGGGTCTTTATTTTCCTTTGTTCATTTAAGAGACTTGTTGCCACCTCCTCTTAATTCATCAAGATAGACTTCAAATAGATTAAAGAGTTAAATTATTTTCCTTGGAAAAAAATCAATGGAAAAAAAAAAAACTAGAAGACAACAGAGTGATATATTTTTAAAAGATTATTTTCTAAATGTAGCAGTAACACAAGAAAGGACAAAGGAAAATATTGAAGATCTGACTACAAAAAAATTGAAAATGTCTGTACATGAAAAGCAACTAAAATATAAAGACAAACAGCAGACTGAAAAAAATGTTTGCAGGAAATATGACAAGGGTAAATGCTCTTATTAAACAGAGAGAGTATGCCAATCGATGAGAAAAACATTAAGATAAACGGCCATCAGCAGGAGAGTTACGCAAGAGAAAACGCAACCTGTAAGCTAGTGTGATGGGGGAAAGTTAAGCTTAATAAAAAATTAAGAAGTGTAAATAACGTTGACAATTTTCACCTAATAATTAGCAAAAAAGATTAATAAGATGTTCAATGCATTCAGAGAATTAGCAAAATCAGTACTTTACTACTTTTTCTGGAGGTAACATAAATTGTTGGAAAGATATTTGACAATTCATTTCACATTTTTTTTTTAAGTCTTAAAGTTAGGCCAATAATCCCACTCTTTTAATACTTCAAAACACAAAAAGAGCTAAAAGGTATAAGATAATTACAGTAGCTCAAATTGGGACTATCCAAAGATTACAGTAATCAAAGCATATCTGCATGATCTGTGCTACCTACATGACTTCCACTTCGTAAATCACTATTTTATAATGTAAAATATGTATACTTTCTAACAACATTTAAAAATGTATATAATGCATTGTGGAAAAGCAAGATTTATATGCATATACTGTGTGTGTTCACTCATATTATTGCTGTTGTTGCTGAGTCACTAAGTTGTGTCCAACTCTGCAGCTCCATGGACTGTAGCCCACTGGCCTCCTCTGTCCATGGAGTTTCCCAGGCAAGATTACTGGACTGGGTTGCCATTTTCTACTTTGGGGGATCTTCCTGACCAAGGGTTTGAACCCACATTTCCTGCATTAGCAGGTGGATTTTTTATTGTTGAGCCACCAGGGAAGCCCCATTCACTCATATAACTATGCACAAAAATTCATCTGAAAATACTAGGAGGGGCTAAAGAAACTTGAGAAGAATTGCTGAGTCAATCTTTGGATTTGTGAGTGATGAGTTTTCCCTTATTTTTCTACCTATGTGAACATACAGACGTGCACAATTTTATGACATTTATCAGACACAACTGGGCGACTAAACATGCAACAAAACAATTAAATTAACAGACTTTGGGTGAAGCAGATTACCCTCCCCATTGTGAATGGGTCTCGTCCAATCAGCTGAAGGCCTTAAGGGAGAAGACCGAGGTCCCCAAAGGAACAGGGAATTCTGCCAATTGATTGCCTTCAGACTTGAGCCACAGCATTAATTATTCTTTAGGTCTCTCTACTACCAGCTTACCCTCCAGATTTTATACTTCTCTCTGCCTCTCTCTCTCTCCTTGGTAATAACATATATATTTTTGGTTCTATTTCTCTGGAGAACCCTGATAACTACACCCATCCTCCCCACTCCCTGGTACCAGCTTTCACACACACAGTCTCTCATCAGTGGACCTGATCCTTTATTTCACACAGACATAAATGCTATGAAAATTAAAAGATATTTTTCAGTTTCTTCCTACTTGACTTTCCATTAGCATTTAACACAACCCTTCTTTCTTGAAACACTTGTGTCTGGACATCCAAAATACTCCAGAACCCTGCCTTCCCCTCTTCTTCCCTGGAACCTCTTCACTCAGTGCTTTGCGGTTCTTTCCTCCTCAGAACACTCCTCCCCAATGCTGGGATTCTCCTGGCCTCAGCTCAGAGTCCTGTCTTTACAGAGTCTTCTCCTTACCCAGCCGACTTCATCCATACGTAGAGTTTAACTCACCGTCCATGTACTGCTGATTCCAGCCCAGATTTCTCTAAGGTCTAGATTCATGAAATCAACTCTCCTCTGACAGCTCCACCTGGATACTAAAATGTAGTTTTATTTTTTCAGGTCAAAAGATTAGTTTTCTGTGGGGAGAAGGGAGCTACCTCCAAAAGAGGCAGCTGGCTAACATATTGCTTCACCTTCATACAGAAGGGTTACTTCTTCTTGTTTATCATTGCAATCTAAAAGTTGATGCAGTCCTTCTCTAACTTAGGCAATGCTCCCCAGAACATTTAGTCATTCCTGTGGCCTGCAGTTCACAGAGAACCTCAGCTGAGCTCACGGAGAGTGAGCCCCCAATCGAACCATCTCCTCTATCTCCACCAGTGCAAGTTTGCCTTAAGATGTGCGAGTGGAACTGCAGATTGCCTCCAAGCGCACCACACGCTCCACTTATCCCTGGCCCCTCTGCTCTGGTCTTTCTCTAATATTAGAGCGCTTCTAATAGAAGTCCTATCCATTAATTCTCAGGCCAATTTTATTTTTGATGTAACAGCTCATAAATTAGTCAGACTCTGCTCAATGTGGTCTTGGCGGCACTTTACCATGCAAAAATTCTGGAAGATGGGCAGCACGGTTTGATGGTTTCCTGTATGCAGTTAACCATCCAGTGGAATTCAGGATTCAGGGAGAGTTCACTTAAAGGTTTCATAGCCATCTTAAACTGGAAATTCAAATTTGACTTCTAAAGATTATCCTCACTCTAATTTCTCTGAGCCTATAATCCTTCGAAACTTTTCAATCCCAGTTACCTTTAAGGGGTTCCCCCATTTTACTTAACTCAGGGACACATCCATAATCAGGAACTTGGTACTTGGGAAAATACTAGCTGCAAAGATTTTCTAGCAATTATTATGATAAAGGACACAAATGACCTTTTGTATTAAAAATCTTTGCATAATAGGTAAAGCCCAATAGTCCAATAGCCATCATTTAGCATTTTGCCTTCTGCTACAGTTCCACCAGTCTACAAAGTTGGGATATCAGCTGCCTGCAGCTCCTCACTGCCTTCTGCTCTTAACTTTCCAATCAATATTACTCAGACATTAAAAAGAATACATTTAAATCAGTTCTAATGAGGTGGATGAAACTGGAGCCTATTATACAGAGTGGAGTAAGTCAGAAAGAAAAACACCAATACAGTATACTAACACATATATATGGAATTTAGAAAGATGCTAACGATGACCCTATATGCGAGACAGCAAAAGAGATACAGATGTATAGAATAGTCTTTTGGACTCTGTGAGAGAGGACAAGGGTGGGATGATTCGGGACAATGGCGTTGAAACATGTATATTACCATATGTGAAATAGATCACCAGTCCAGGTTCAATGCATGAGACAGGGTGCTCAGGGCTGGTGCACTGAGATGACTCTGAGGGATGGGATAGAAAGGGAGGTGGGAAAGAGGTTCAGGATGGGGAACACATGTACACCAATGGCTGATTCATGTCAATGTATAACAAAAACCACTACAATATTGTCAAGTAAGTAGCCTCCAATGAAAATAAATAATTTTTTAAAAAAAAAGAAAGATAAGAAGGAAAAAAAAAATCTGCATGTTTCAGGAAACAATGTCCAGGTAAAATGGTGAACTCTTTAGTACATGAAGAGATATGGAATTATCTTCTCTGGGCAGATGAGAAATTCTGATTGTGAGAGGTAGCAGCAATGATAAATGTCTGCTGAGTCCCA
Organism: Capricornis sumatraensis; assembly: GCF_032405125.1. Taxonomy (NCBI): domain Eukaryota; kingdom Metazoa; phylum Chordata; class Mammalia; order Artiodactyla; family Bovidae; genus Capricornis; species Capricornis sumatraensis. The sequence continues at coordinate 9,498,937 of NC_091078.1, forward strand.
CATAGAAAGCTCCAGTAACTGATCAAGGGCACAGTCATAAATACCAAGCTTTTATCTCCATGCTTTAGGACAATTTTGCTTTCTTAGGCAGACTATGAAGATGATCGATATTTCCCAACAGTGATGTTAGTTTTCCATTTCTATGTATAATATGCAAACAATTTTTAACTTTTTTAAAAATTAATTTTTATCACAATATAGTTGCTTTACAATGTTGTGTTAGTTTCCATTGTACAGAAAAATGTATCAGCCATACATATACATCTATCCCCTCCTTTTTGGACTTCCTTCCTAATCAGGTCACCGCAGGGCATTAAGCAGAGCTCCCTGTGTTCTACAGCACGTTCTCATTAGTTGTTCTATACAACTTTTACTCTTAACTACACCTTTCAAGCCTCTTTTATAAGAAAATATCAAGGCATTTTATGAACATTAACCTTCATTCAGTTCAGTTCAGTTCATTCACTCAGTCATGTCCGACTCTTTGCGACCCTATGAATCACAGCACGCCAAGCATCCCTGTCCATCACCAACTCCCAGAGCTTACTCAGATTCATGTCCATCGAGTCCATGATGCCATCCAGCCATCTCATCCTCTGTCATCCCCTTCTCCTCCTGCCCCCAACCCCTCCCAGCATCAGAGTCTTTTCCAATGAGTCAACTCTTGGCATGAGGTGGCCAAAGTACTGGAGTTTCAGCTTTAGCATCATTTCATCCAAAGAAATCCCAGGGCTGATCTCCATCAGAATGGAATGGTTGGATCTCCTTGCAGTCCAAGGGACTCTCAAGAGTCTTCTCCAACACCACAGTTTAAGAGCATCAATTCTTTGGCGCTCAGCTTTCTTCACAGTCCAACTCTCACATCCATACATGACCACAGGAAAAACCATAGCCTTGACTATTTACCTTGGTCAAAAATAACCTTTTTTTTTTTTTTTCCAGAACAGTCACAAGGGTCTTCTCATTTTTTTCTATTTGCTTCTTTGGTTTTAGATTTTAAAACTAGCATCGCATCGGGTTGTGAAATTGGAAGGCGGATCCTCCAACTTTATTCATCTACAGTATATTGTATGCATTATGCCTTGTAGACTTAAAGAATGGCTGATTTATCAAACTTCATCATCATGATTTCAGTTAATGGTATCTGAGAAGATATTTTCTTTTTGGGCTGCTTAGTCTCTAGCTCTTTTTTTTTCCTGGAAGGAGAGAATGTTTATTTGTTCCATATATTATTTTTTAACCCCTCACCTTCACAAAAACAAAGAAAATGTTCTATCTAAAGCCTTACTACTCAAAGTATAACTTGTGGAATAGGATCACCAGTGTCACGTGGGAGCTTGTTAAACCCACTACTCTCAGGCCCACCCAGACCAGCCAAATCAGAATCTGAGAACCTCAGGAGGTTCTTGCTGTGTTAAAGTTGGAAGAACACTGAATTAAAGCATTAAACATCTGGGTGTCTATATCAGTTCAGTTCAGTCACTCAGTCATGTCTGACTCTTTGTAACCCCATGGACTGCAGCATGCCAGTGAACTGTAAAATGGGGGTAAAACCAATGGTGTCTATCACAGGATATTAGGAGATTCAAATAATATGAAATGTGGCAGTATTATCCAGTCAACAAATATCAATATTAGTCAACGAATTAAAAACATATGAGGTTATAATAAAACTTAACTGAAATCCACATGGTGTAGTACTTAGAATACTGTAAGCCTCAATAGCAGAACTAAGCATCCATTCATTTATCCAATAAATATTTAAGCTCCTATTAGATACCAGGCGCAAATCCTACCTTTGCTCTCAAAGGTGTTAGAAGTGACAGTTAGACAAGAGGAGTACCTAGAGGAATTCTTCAGGGTCGTTAGAAACCAGATTTTGTAGTCTATAGCCCTTTCACCCTTGCAGAGACTAGAAAGAAAGGTGTGCTTAGAGCCCAGTGAAAGGGACTTTGAACATATCCTGAGTCAGGTTTCCCTTTTCTTGTCAGAGTTGGAAAATCCCATTGACAGTTAACTCTTCTACAGTGATTCAGAGATGATCTAGAATTACTAGTGCAAACTAGCATGTGGTGCTGGGAAAATAAAACATCTACCATCCCTTGACACGTGCTCTACTCTTATGATGATGAAGTGACAAAAGTCCAGGAGGCACAGACACAGTCTCAGTTAATGGACATTTTCATAGAAACAAACACATCAGGCCTGCAAGTGATACAACCCCAGGACAAACTGAACAGACCTAGTAGCTGGAAATGACTTTCGGAAGAAAGAAATGCCTTCCCCTCTCTTAAAAAGGAGATTAGCTGAGAATGCTAAATTGTCATCAAATCATAATCTTCAAAAAGCCTACGGAACCTGAGAAAAGATCTAGTCCAGGTGACAGCATAAGTGCAAGCAGAAAAAGGCTAAGGAAAAAAAGGGATGCAAGGAGAGTGCAGCCAGTAATCACTGTTGAAGGGAGTGGAGTGGGACACGTGGTCAACCTCTGATTGGTCACTCCACATGTTGTTCCCACCCCTTCATTCACAGAGGGGGAAGTGAGTCCCAAGAGATTAAGCCCCAGGGTTTTCCATTTCACTATTGAATTGAAATATACTTTAACTACAATGAAAACTTCACCATCTACTTTATAAATAATTCATATTAGTAAAAACATGTCAGGTGGGTGCCTGTGGCCAGGAGGAATGTAAAGTACTGTGATCAAGGAGAAGATGTCAAGAGGTGGTTCCTGCATAGAGAAACTGATTCTAAAATTAATGTGAAAATTCTTGAGGACACAGAAGAGCCAAAATTATCTTGAAAAAGAACAAAATTGGAAGATTAATACTTCCCATTTTGAAAACAGTGCAAAGTGCATGATGCTGGCATAAGGATAAACAAATAGATCAGTGGGATACAATTGAGAGCCTAGAAATAAATTCTAACATTTATAGGTAATCGATTTTTGACAAAGGTGCCAAGACAATTCAATGGGGAAAGAATGGTCTTTTTGCAAAAACTGATGCTGGGATAATTGAATATCCACATGCAGAAGACTGAAGTTGGACTCCTAACTCACACCAGCTAATCAAAAGGGAACACAGACCTAGACGTAAAAGCTAAATCTATAAAAACTCTTAGAAGAAAAAGTAAATCTTTATAATCTTGGTTTAGGCAAAGATCTCTTCTACATGGAAGACCCAAGTCACAAAAACAAACAAACAAAAAAGTAAATTGGACTACATTAAAGTTCAGTTCAGTCACTCAGTCTTGTCCAACGCCCCGTGACCCCATGGATTGCAGCACCCCAGGCTTCCCTGTCCATCACCAACTCCCAGAGCTTACTCAAACTCATGTCCATTCAGTCGGTGATGCCATACAATCATCTCATGCTGTGTCGTCCCCTTCTCCTTCCACCTTCAATCTTTCCCAGCATCAGGGTCTTTTCAAATGAGTCATCTCTTCACATCAGGTGGCCAAAGTATTGGAGTTTCAGTTTCAGCAAAAGTCCTTCCAGTAAACATTCAGGACTGATTTCCTTTAGGATGGACTGGTTGGAGGAGAAGGCAATGGCAACCCACTCCAGTACTCTTGCCTGGAAAATCCCATGGATGGAGGAGCCTGGTAGGCTGTGGTCCATGGGGTCGCGAAGAGTCTGACACAACTGAGCAACTTTGCTTTCACTTTTCACTTTCACACATTGGAGAAGGAAATGGCAACCCACTCCAGTGTTCTTGCCTGGAAAATCCCAGGGATGGGGGAGCCTGGTGGGCTGCCATCTATGGGGTCACACAGAGTCAGACATGACTGAAGCGACTTAGCAGCAGCAGCAGCAGGACTGGTTGGATCTCCTTGTTGTCCAAGGGACTCCTCAAGAGTCTTCTCCAAGACCACAGTTCAAAAGCATCAATTCTTCTGTGCTCAGCTTTCTTTATAATCCAACTCTCACATCCATACATGACTACTGGAAAAACCATAGCTTTGACTAGACAGACCTTTGTTGGCAAAGTAATCTCTGCTTTTGAGTATGCTATCTAGGTTGGTCATAACTTTCCTTCCAAGGAGTAAGCGTCTTTTAATTTCATGGATGCAATCACCATCTGCAGTGATTTTGGAGGCTAAAAAAATAAAGTCTGACACTATTTCCACTGTTTCCCCATGAAGTGATAGGACCAGAGGCTATGATCTTAGTTTTCTGAATGTTGAGTTTAAGCCAACATTTCACTCTCTTCTTTCACTTTCATCAAGAAGCTCTTTAGTTCTTTTAGCTTTCTGCCATAAGGATGGTGTCATCTGCATATCTGAGGTGATTGATATTTCTCCCGGCAATCTTGATTCCAGCTTGTGCTTCTTCCAGCCCAGCATTTCATGATGTACTCTGCATATAAGTTAAATAAGCAGGGTGACAATATATAGCCTTGACGTATTCCTTTCCCGATTTGGAACCAGTCTGTTATTCCATTCCAGTTCTAACTGTTGCTTCGTGACCTGCATACAGATTTCTCTGGAGGCAGGTCAGGTGGTCTGGTATTCCCAGCTCTTGAAGAATTTTCCACAGTTTGTTACGATGCACACAGTCAAAGGCTTTAGCATAGTCAATAAAGCAGAAGCAGATGTTTTTCTGGAACTCTCTCACTTTTTCAATGATCCAGCGTATGTTGGCAATTTGATCTCTGGTTTCTCTGTCTTTTCTAAAGTCAGCTTGAATATCTGGAATTTCACAGTTCACATACTGTTGAACCCTGGCTTAGAGAATTTTGAGCATCATTTAGCTAGCATGTCAGATAAAATATGTTTAATTGAGTGAGTGAGTGAAGTCGCTCAGTCGTGTCCGGCTCTTTGCGACCCCATGGACTGTAGCCCATCAGGCTCCTCCCTCCATGGGATTCTCCAGGCAAGAGTACTGGAGTGAGTTGCCATTTCCTTATCTAGGGGATCTTCCTGACCCAGGGATCGAACCCAGGTCTCCTGCATTGCAGGCAGACACCTTAACCTCTGAGTATGTCAGATAAAATATGTTTGATAGTGATCTCCAAATTCCAGACTAACTACATCAGAATACCCTAGGGAAAAGGAAAGGGATGCTATAAAAAAAAAAAAGAACTCTCAAGTCATATCCTCAGAGAGTATGGAAAGCTGTGCTTTTTAAAGTCTCCCAAAATATTATTGACTAATATACAAGACTGGACTTCTCTGGTGGCTGGGGGTAAAGAATTCACCTGCAATGCAGGAGAGGCAGGTTTGATCCCTGGGTTGGACAGATCCCTGGGTTGCAGAAGGAAATGGCAATCCACTCCAGTATCTTGCCTGGGAAATCCAAAGGACAGAGAGCCTGGCGGACTATGTCCATGGGGTTGCAAAAGTCAGACGCAACTTAGCAACTAAACTATCACCCAGTGTACAAGAGGAGTTGGAACTCTTGATCTAGAGGTTGAAACAAAACATATGAAACAAATGAGGGAGAAATATAGAGGAATGTTTTCCCATTTCAGTATGAGAGAGCATTTTAAATATGTAAAAGCAAAGGAAAACAATTCTTTGACTTATTAAAAAATATTTATGGGGGCTACCAGGCACATGCATTTTGGCTATGTGAAATAGTTAAAGTTCTGTATATCAAAAGTCATCACATACAATATTTAAAAACAAACTAGGAAAAAGCATTTTTGGAAAAAATCTTTTCAATGTCTATAGTAAAGAAAAGGTGTTCTTAATAAGTTAAAAAAAATTCTTACAATTCGCTAAGTAAAAGCAAGTAATGAAATAGAAAATAGGAAGCTGACATAGTCCACAAAAGAAATTTTCCCAAATTAAAATGTAAATATGTGAAAAGCTATTTGACTTTTCTAATAGTAAAATAAATGAAGAGTATTTAGATAAACTACTGTGTGTGTCTATCGAGATGTTAAATACAGAAATAGATGGCCCCCAGTGCTCATCGTCACACTATTCTCAGTGGTTAGGAAATGGAGACAACCTAGATGTCCATCGACAGATGAATATATGGGGAAGTTGTGGTGCATATATGCAATTGAATATTATTCATCCATAAAAAGGAACGTGTTTGAGTCAGTTCTAATAAGGTAACTGAACCTAAAGCCTATTATAAGGGTGAAGTAAGTCAGAAAGAGAAAAGCAAGTATCATATACTAACATATTATATGGACTACAGAAAGATGGTAATTATGAACCTATTTGCAGGGCAGCAATGGAGATGAAGACATAGAGAACAGACTTGTAGACACAGTGGGGGAAGGAGTTGTTGCTCAGTCACTCTGTCGTGTCCAACTCTTTGCAACCCCATGGACCACAGCACACCAGTCTTCTCTGTCCTTCACCATCTCCCGAAGCTTGCTCAAACTCATGTCCATTGAGTCAGTGATACCATACAACCATCTCGTCCTCTGTCATCCCCTTCTCCTCTCGCAGTCAATCTTTCCCATCATCAGGGTCTTTTCTAATGAGTCAGCTCTTCATATTAGGTGGCCAAAGTATTGGAGCTTAAGCTTCAGCATGTCTTTCCAATATATATTCAAGATTGATTTCCTTTAGGATTGACTGATTTGATCTCCTTGTAGTCCAAGGGACTCTCAAGAGTCTTCTCCAACACCACAGTTCAAAAGCATCAATTCTTCAGAGCTCAGCTTTCTCTATAGTCCAACTCTCACATCTATACATGACTCTCGGAAAAGCCATAGTTTTGACTAGACAGAACTCTGTTGGCAAAGTAATGTCTCTGCTTTTTAATATGGTCTTTAAAAAATTAGAGATACCAAGGAACATTTCATGCAAACATGGGCTCGGTAAAGGACAGAAATGGTATGGACCTAACAGAAGCAGAAGATATTAAGAAGAGGTGGCAAGAATACACAGAAGAACTGTACACAAAAGATCTTCATGACCCAGATAATCACGGTGGTGTGATCACTCATCTAGAGCCAGACATCCTGGAATGTGAAGTCAAGGGGGCCTTAGAAAGCATCACAATGAGCAAAGCTAGTGGAGGTGATGGAATTTCAGTTGATCTATTTCAAATCCTAAAAGATGATGCTGTGAAAGTGCTGCACTCAATATGCAAGCAAATCTGGAAAACTCAGCAGTGGCCACAGGACTGGAAAAGGTCAGTTTGCATTCCAATCCCAAAGAAAGGCAATGCCAGAGAATGCTCAAACTACTGCATAATTGCACTCACCTCACATGCTAGTAAAGTAATGCTCAAAATTCTCCAAGCTTGGCTTTAGCAATACGTGAACCATGAACTTCCAGATGTTCAAGCTGGTTTTAGACAAGGCAGAGGAACCAAAGATCAAATTGCCAACATCCGCTGGATCATGGAAAAAGCAAGAGAGTTCCAGAAAAACATCTATTTCTGCTTTATTGACTATGCCAAAGCCTTTGACTGTGTGGATCACAATAAACTGTGGAAAATTCTTCAAGAGCTGGGAATACCAGACCACCTGACCTGCCTCTTGAGAAACCTATATGCAGGTCAAGAAACAACAGTTAGAACTGGACATGTAACAACAGACTGGTTCCAAATAGGAAAAGAAGTACGTCAAGGCTGTATATTGTCACCCTGCTTATTTAACTTCTATGCAGAGTACATCATGAGAAACGCTGGGCTGAAAGAAGCACAAGCTAGAATCAAGATTGCCGGGAGAAATATCAATAACCTCAGATATGCAGGTGATACCACCCTTATGGCAGAAAGTGAAGAGGAACTAAAGAGCCTCTTGATGAAAGTGAAAGAGGAGAGCGAAAAAGTTGGCTTAAAGCTCAACATTCAGAAAACTAAGATCATGGCATCTGGTCCCATCACTTCATGGGAAATAGATGGGGAAACAGTGGCAGACATTTTTGGGGGAGCTCCAAAATCATTGCAGATGGTGACTGCAGCCATGAAATTAAAAGACGCTTACTCCTTGGAAGGAAAAGTTATGACCAACCTAGACAGCATATTCAAAAGCAGAGACATTACCTTGTCCATCTAGTCAAGGCTATGGTTTTTCCAGTAGTCATGTATGGATGTGAGAGTTGGACTGTGAAGAAAGCTGAGCACCAAAGAATTGATACTTTTAAACTGTGGTGTTGGAGAAGACTCTTGAGAGTCCCATGGACTGCAAGGAGATCCAACCAGTCCATTCTAAAGGAGATCAGTCCTGGGTGTTCTTTGCAAGGAATGATGCTAAACCTGAAACTCCAGTACTTTGGACACCTCATGTGAAGAGTTGACTCATTGGAAAAGACTCTGATGCTGGGAGGGATTGGGAGCAGGAGGAGAAGGGGACAACAGAAGGTGAGATGGCTGGATGGCATCACCGACTTGATGGATGTGAGTTTGAGTGAACTCCGGGGGTTGGTGATGGAGAGGGAGGCCCGGTGTGCTGCAGTACATGGGGTTGCAAAGAGTCAGACACGACTGAGCGACTGAACTGAATTGAACTAGATTGGTCATAGCTTTTCTTCCAAGAAGCGAACGTCTTTTAACTTCACGGCTGCAATCACCGTCTTAGTAATTTTGGAGCTCAAGTAAATAAAGTCTGTCACTATTTTAATTGTTTCCCCATCTATTTGCCATGAAGTGATGGGAGTGGATACTATGATCTTAGCTTTATGAATGTTGAATTTTAAGCCAGCTTTTTCACTGTACTCTTTTGCTTTCATCAAGAGGCTCTTTACCTCCTCTTTGCTTTTTGCCATAAGGGTAGTGTCATCTGCATATCTGAGGTCATTGATATTTCTCCCAGCAATCTTGATTCCAGCTTGTGCTTCATCCAGCCCGGCATTTCACATAATATACTCTGCATAGAAGTTAAATAAGCAGGGTGACAATATACAGCCTTGATGTACTCCTTCCCAATTTGTAACCAGTCTGTTGTTCCATATCAGGTTCTAACTGTTGCTTCTTGACTTATATACGATTTCTCAGGAGGCGGGTCAGGTGGTCTGGTATTCTCATCTCTTTAAAGATTTCAGTTTGTTGTGATCCACACAGTCAAAGGTTTTAGTGTAGTCAATGAGGCCAAAGTAGATGCTTTTCTGGAATTCTCTTGCTTCCTCTATGATCCAGTGGATGTTGGCAATTTGATCTCTGGTTCCTCTGCCTTTCTAAATCCAATTTGAACATCTGGAAGTTATTGGTACATGTACTGGTGAAGCCTAGCTTGGAGAATTTTGAGCATTACTTTGCTAGCATGGGAAATGAGTGCAATTGTGCAGGAGTTTGAGCATTCTCTGGCACTGCCTTTCTTTGGAATTGGAATGCAAACTGACCTTTTCCAGTCCTGTGGCCACTGCTGAGTTTTCCAAATTTGCTGACATATTGAGTACAGCACTTTCACAGCATCATCTTTTAGGATTTGAAATAGATCAAGTGGAATCCCATCACTTCCACTAGCTTTGTTCATACTGATGCTTCCTAAGGCACACTTGACTTCACACTCCAGGACATCTAGGTCTAAATGAGTCATCACATCATCATGGTTATCTGGGGAAGGAGAGGGAGGGACTAATTGAAAGACTAACACTGAAACATATATATTACCATATGTAAAACAGGTATCTAGTGGGAATTTGCTGTATGATGTAGGGAGCTCAAACCCTGTGCTCTGTGATGACCTAGAAGGGGGAGATGGGGTGAGAGGTGGGATGGAGGTTCAAGAGAAAGGGGATATATATGTACCTATGGTTGATTCTTGTTAATGCATGGCAGAAATCAACACAATGTTGTAAAATTATTATCCTTCAATTAAAACTATAGTAAAAAAGAAACAAATGGAATGACACCAAAGTTGGAAAGAGTACAGTTAGAGCAGCGCTTTCTTGCATTGCTCTTGGCAGTTAAAATTGTCACATATATGTCTTATCTTCTTCATCTGCCAGCTTTCGTTAGATTATGTTGTGATAGCCAACTACCCCTAAATCTTGTGGCTTGCAACAGTAAAGTTTTATCTATCACTAGTGGTCCATTTTGGCTGTGGACTGGCTATGGCTTTGCTCCATGTGTGTTCTTCATTCTAGGTTCCAGACTGCTAATAGGGACATGTCATTTCCTTCCTGTCTTCCATCCACCATGTTATTCAGCCAGAGGATGTAATCTGGGTAACCCAAGGAGGCAGGCTTTATTTCATTTATTCTCACTAGTTAAACAACTACATAGTTCTTAAATAGGGAGAAAGTACAGACCTTCTCTGTACTTTCATAGTTTCTACTAGGTAGTAGCCCAAAGCATTTCTACACACGACCCATTAGCCATTGCAAATCATGTGTCTGATCCTGATGTAAATAGGATGGAGGAACACAAAGAGTTCTGAAAGAATGGACCAAAGGGAAGGGAGAAAATACTATGAACAAATTATATAACCTCTATGATCTTCCTCCCTCTACAGGCAAAAGTACATTTCACACCCCAAGGAAAAGTATCTTCCAAAGACCTATTTAGTTGTGGCTTCAGACCCAAAGTCCAAGATATCTTTTGATAGTTTCTGCACCTGGTCTGTATATAACTCCTTGGATATGGATACCTATGAACTAAAGAGACAAGTTATCTGTACCACCACCATCCTTTGTGTGTGCACGCACACACACACACACAGAGCTTACAGTAAGGCAAGAGGGACAGGATAACCAAAGCAAATTATCCCACACAGCAAAGGAAGAGATGAGAGGCACACATCAGTTACTGATGTTACTCTTCCCTCTCACTCAGTCTTTCTTCATGAAGCTAAGATTTTAGCCTTCTGTGACTTTGCTGGTAGCTTCTGTAACCAGTGAATGAGAACAATGAAATAAAACAGGTCACAAAAATAATCATCAGAGTGTCTCTTAATTTCTGAAGTGGAGGATATGTAAGAAAGGCTGATCTTGGTAATGACCTAATTTGCCTATCTTTATCTTGTAGAATTTACAGAATAGCTTTTCCCATAAATTTAATAAATATAACTTTCCAAACATTTAATAAGTATACACTGTGTGTCTATTTTAAAATCAGCACAATAATTTAGAAGTCCATGTGTCATTAGGGTTTTCTCTGGTTATTATTCAGTTCAGTTCAGTTCAGTTCAGTCGCTCAGTGGCGTCCGACTCTTTGTGACCCCATGAATTGCAGCACGCCAGGCCTCCCTGTCCATCACCAACTCCCACAGTTCACTCAGACTCACATCCATCGAGTCAGTGATGTCATCCAGCCATCTCATCCTGTGTCATCCCCTTCTCCTCCTGCCCCCAATCCCTCCCAGCATCATAGTCTTTTCCAATGAGTCAACTCTTTGCATGAGGTGGTCAAAGTACTGGAGTTTCAGCTTTAGCATCATTCCTTCCAAAGAAATCCCAGGGCTGATCTCCTTCAGAATGGGCTGGTTGGATCTCCTTCTGGTCATTATTGCTAACTATCAAATATACAGTCTTCTTTTAGAAGACTTTACCTTGAAACAATCCATGCTAGCAAAAAAAAAAAAGAAAAAATGTCAAGACTAACTGCTTGATTACATTCCAGCCATCATTTGCTTTACTTTCTGAGTGGTCTCCTTTGAGTCACTGCCTATATGTGAGGTTCTGTCATGTAATGACCAAAGCAAATAAGTTTTTCTCTGTAAACACATTGGTAGCTGCTGCTGCTGCTAAGTCACTTCAGTCATGTCCAACTCTGTGTGACCCCATAGACGGCAGCCCACCAGGCTCCCCTGTCCCTGCGATTCTCCAGGCAAGAACACTGGAGTAGGTTACCATTTCCTTCTCCAATGCATGAAAGTGAAAAGTGAAAGTGAAGTCGCTCAGTCGTGTCTGACTCTTCGTGATCCCATGGACTGCAGCCTACCAGGTTCCTCTGTCCATGGGATTTTCCAGGCAAGAGTACTAGAGTGGGTTGCCACTACCTTCTCCAAATACATTGGTAGAGCTTCCAATAAAAATAAACAGAAAAGAAACTGCTGAAGTGCAACATTTTCCCAGGGCAATATTAGCCACCTGTGCATTCAAAATTTTTCTCATTACCGAGATTTACAGTATCTTTTTGGAGGGACAAGGCATTGTCCATCCATTTCCTCTCTCTTTTCCTTCCACCATGTTATTCAGCTGCAGTATGTATTCACGGGTAACTCAAGCAGGCAGGCTTTATTTCATTTACTCTCAGCAGTTCCTACATAGTTCTATAATAAGGATAAGGCTACCCTTCATAGTTAGCCATTTCCCTCTTTCCAAATTGCAAAGAAAACCAGATTCAAATTTTAGTTGTGATGACTGTTTATCTAAACACCTACCACCATGAAGCTTCAAGCAAGCACAGAGGCCCTTAAGATGAAAGTCACACCAGCTGGACTAGAAGCTAGAGGAGCAGCAGGAGAAAAAGGTTGAGGAAATGAGAACCAACTGGGTGTCCTAGAGCAGTCTGAAGAGCAGCTGGAGGCTCACACGTGGACTCGAAGCTGCACATGAAGTGCAAGCCCTGAGTACTTGGCACAGGCACCCTTTGCCCGCGTGTCTACAGGCCAGTAATGTACTAGAGTCAACTTGTGCCAGCCTGAAAAAAGCTGTTAAATTTTTATGAATTTTCCAAACCACATGTTAAATTGTTGGTAGCTTGAAATTGGCTATGGTGAGGTACTTACACCATTGAAACTGAAAAATTCTACAAATTAAGACTCTGGTTTTCAGAAGGTTGGTGATTATACATTTACCAGCATACCACTAGACCTTTGGTTGCTTCTCTCAACTGAATTCCTTCACATCTCCTTCCTATGGACATTTGTAACCAGATTCTGTTCAGAAAGCAGCAGAGAATAGCAGGAAAGAAGGACCATCAGGACCTGTCACTGATCACTACCCACAGTGTCTGTTCAAGGTCTGTTTCCATATGAAGGGGTGCTCATGAGAGGTCCCTCTACTGACACTCAGGGCCAGGCCACCATCTGAGGACAGCAAGTGTCAGTTGTTCCAGCTCTTTCCCGTTGTTTGCACTAAGCAAGAGGGCCTGGGGGAAGAGTGAAACAAGTAAGGGCATGAAAAAGATGGGCCTGAAATTTGACTTGTCTGTAGCATGACTGGTCATGTCAGACAAGGGGAGGTGGTGAAACTCCTCCCAATGCTGCTTCACCTCTCTTTAATATGATACCATAGTGAAAGAAAAGACTCCCATGTGGAACTGAGACCAGAAAATTGGGTCTTACTCCACCTCTGACACTGACTTATAGTGTGACCTGGAAAAAAAAGACACCAACTGCCCCCACAGGGGACCACACCGCCCTACTGACTCAAACCATGTCTGCTAATAGACTCTTCCACTTGTGAAGGTACTTTAGGGATAATGGGAAAACAAACAGAACTAAACTGGAAAAAAAGAGAAAGAAGAAATGGAAGGAAAGGAGGGAAGGATAGTGGGAGGAAGGAAAAAGAAAAGGAAAGAGAGAGGAAGAAAGAAAAGAGAACTTGGAAAGAAGAAGAAAGCAAAAAAGAATTTAAAAAAGGAAACCAAAAACTTAGAAGCTTAGGCTAAAATAATAGCTCTTTTCAACCATAGAAATTGAAAAAATGTTCATTTTTCCAAGGTCTTCCTGAACTTAATAACTGATATTAAAGTAAATAAACATCAAAAAATGTGAACTTAATAAAATAACTAAATACTAATAAAATGTCACTTTTATATATTTATGTATTAGGGACTTGTATGTAAGATTTTATTTGAGAAAACAAAAGTTCCAGTGCTGAAGATTAAGTTTGAAAACTACTCAACCAGATGAATTATTTATTCAGTAAATATTTGGCTGTGAGCTATCAAAGTGTGATGCTAACTCTAAACATTTACAGAGGGAGAACACTCAAATCCTCTGCTCAAGAAACTCAAAGCCAGAATTCCAGTCAAGGTTTCATGCTTTAAATTACCTCCTCCACTCTAAAAAGAACATTTGTGTTTGAATTTTCTTCATTGGATTTTTAAAACTAAGACAAAACCCCTTTTAAAGAGAAAAGAAATTTCTTAGTAAACCCAAAACAGAAGACAAGCCAAATGCAAATCCATGAAGGTAATGCCCTTGTTAATTTCAGATTAAAACTATAAGTGATGGGAATTCCACTTCCAGAAATAATGAAGACCCCAAACCTCAATGGTAACGGAGGGAAAGAGCCATCCTGCCACATAAAATGGGGCTTGGACCAATAGCCTCACGTGAAACAAGCTGTGACCACTCCCTAGGAATGCCGCTTGTGGCAGCAACAGCAGTTCTGGGAGGGAGAAGACAAGGCTGTTGATGCAGGACCAATTCCTGGGCATGGAATAGCTCTGTTAGGATGGTAATACCAGCATGGGAGGGAAGGGCTACATGCGAGGTTCCATTTGGCCAGATGGAGACAACCGTAGATCTGCGGGGCAGAGAGAAGGGAATACAGAGAAAAGGGAAACAAAACAGCCCTCTCAGTAGGAGCCCAGAGGAAACTAGAACTACAACACATATAAGGTCACACTAAGAAGGATGGACAACAAAACAAGTAATAAGAGGACGCATTCACTCTCAACAAAATGCAAAAACTTTAAACAATCACATATTGACTTTACAACTGGTATATTTAAGATTTCCAAAGAACTAATGCAAGAATAACATTCATTTTGAAAAGAACAACGACAAACATGAAACAAAACAGAACCAGTCACCACAAATAAGGAATGGCAAAAGTGCCCAAGCAAAAGATCTTCGAGTCCTGGCTCAAAGTCCCCACAAAACGCTCATCCCCTCCCCAGCCCATAGTGCAGATGAATTTGAGCCCCCTTGGAGATGCCAAGTCTTCCAGTTCTCACCCGTGTAGGGCTCAGCCCTGAGCATAACAGCTCCATAGCAATCAAAGGACAATCTCACAAAATCATGGCCAGTGGAGTTATGCCAATTTCACCTGACTGAATTTTTGTCCTGGGTAATAAAATTTGAAAATACTCACCCTTCTCCTTCCAAGTTGGATGTTCCAAATATGAAAAGAAATGAACATCATCTGACTTGCACTCAGGATGGTTACTGATATGAATCTGGTCCCGGAAGCCCACCCTGAGACAGGGATCCAGAGCAGGTGATTTGTTCAGCAGCTACTCCGAGGAAATTCCATGAGGAAGTGGGAGGACCAGGATAGGAAACAAGAAGCCACAAGATCGGGGTGTAAGTTGAGGCAGATCTCAGCCTGTTGTCAAGTAAATTTGCACGTGAGAGATTTGCCTGCCGTGAAGTAAAGAAACTAGGCTTTCACACTTCCACACCCGTCAGTCATGAGCATAAACCCCCAGGCACTTTGTCCTGTCCATGCCTGTGGGTGAGGCGATTACCATAGCCCCACAGGGTGGTCTGCAAAGAAGCCCCAGGCCCGGGCTACAAGAAGTAATAGTGCCCAGAAGCCCAGGGAGGGAATCACAGAAAAGTTGTGTGTGTGTGTGTGTGTGTGTGTGTGTGTGTGTGTGTGTGTGTGCGCGTGTGTGGTATGTATTCAGTCGTGTCCGACTCTTGTGACCCCATGGACTATAGCCCACCAGGCTCCTCTGTCCATGGGACTTTTCAAGCAAGAATACTAGAGTGGGTTGCCATTTCATACTCCAGGGGATCTTCCCAACCCAAGCACCAAATTCACATTTCTTGTGTCTCCTGCAGGAATGCAGATTCTTTACCATTTGTGCCCCCTGGGAAAAAGGCATTTCAAGGAGTTTAGCAGAGCTCAGATACTTGTCTGCTGCAGTTAACCTTTTCTCGAGGTCAGCAACTGGGATGGTTTGTGATGATTTTACACTTCCAGAAGGTGAACTGGGCCAAGAAGAGAAGTAAAACACAACACAAAATGCTTAGGATTTATTCATGTGTGCAGTGAACGAAGGATGAGCCATTGCTGTAAAGCCTGATTATTAGTTAATAGGAGGACTTCCAGCAGGAACAAATCACTTAGGTCTAGATAATCTACAGAACTTAAATTTGGTTTAAATTATTGCCCAAACTATGGCTTTCACAAGCAATTTCATCTATTCTGATTTATTTGATAATAATACATTAATTTTGGAAGCAACCCCATAGTTTTAGAAATCAAAAGATATATAACCTTTTATTAAGTTTGTAGATATACTTTCAATAACACTCTTCTAATTAAGAAATCTGATGAAATAAATTCAGCAAATGAGTTTTCAATTGTTTAGCAAATTATTTATGATTTTTAGCTCATTGCCAGACTAGGAATTAAAAGTAAATAATTTAGAGCCTAGTAAGATCGATACCTATAGATATCTATAGATACCTATAGATAACATTAGTGCACAGCTGTTTGAGACTTAATAACTTAGAATAAGTAGATTTATGGACTGGAGTTTTCATAGTTTCAGTGTGTGTGGTCCAAGCATCCTTCCTTAAAGTAAAAGAATAAAAGAAAAACCATCATCAGAACATGTGAGTTTCTTTGGGGACCATGGACTCCCTGTAGCACCTTTCCCAGCGTACCAGCATGATTAATATGCCCTTATATGCTAATGCCCTTACCCTGCCTGTGGCTGACAGAAGAGCAGTGGCAACATAGCCTGGGTGTTCCCAGGTGAGGCTCTAGAGAAGACACAAGGAACTATGATGAAGGCAACTGGGCAATGTTTTCATTTGAGGCTTTTTATACTCCAACTAAAAAGTAAGCATTTTCTATTAAAAACAAAACCGGCATATGAGGTTAATACTAAAAAGAATTCATTCTAAATCCTGGGAAATAAAAACAGAACCACAGGAAATTGTTTTAAAATGGACTGATTCAGGTGCAATGAACTCCAGATTGGACAGAGTTCATCTGAACTGGTGGACTCAACTAGACATTGATGAATTGGAAGATTGAGGATTTTACTCAGAGGTTGAGGGACTAAAAAGTATGAAGAAGAAAGTAAGAGATGCAGAGACAAGATTTAATGGCTCTACATATGTCTAATAAGAGTACCCAAAGTAAAAAGTAGAAGGACAAAAGAAGCAATATGAAGAAATAATAACCAAGAATTTTTGGCATTATAAATGATGAGAGTTTTTAAAATTAAAAGCAAAATAAGAGAGATAGAAATAAATCCATACCTAGATTAGTTGCAATGACAGTGCAAAATCAAGAATACAGAGAAAGCATAGAAGGTATAAGAAAAGACAAATAAATTGCTCTCAAATTCTCATAAGCAACAATGGATCTCAGAAAAAAATGGGATGGCATCTCTCACTGCTGAAGGGACATAATTGTCACCTGGAATTATATATTTACAAATCTTCAGTCACAAGTTATGGCAAAATAAATACATTCTGATACTTACAAAACAGAAAGCTAACCACTCACACATTCTCACTGATAGAATTACTGAATAACATATTTTAATAAGAAAAAAAAGTGAACAGAAGTTTCTTATACAGAAAACAATTGTGAGTAAGGAAAGTGACCAAAAAGTGTAAATATAATAATAAAATTAAAATATTTGTATTAAAATATGGAAACAAAGCATTAGAAAACAATAAGATTGGCAGAATAAAAGAACATATGCAACAAAGTGTACTAAAGCCTTTTCCTACTTTTTCTATGTTTGAAAGAGAGTAGAGAGATACTAAAATGCATAAATGCACGACTAATATATATGTTCAAATTTAAAAGTAACCATTACAACAAATGTAACCAACATTGGCTTGCCAAACAGAAGGAAGCATCAGTTCAGTTCAGTTCAGTCACTCAGTCATGGCCGACTCTTTGCGACTCCATGGACTGCAGCACACCAGACTTGCCAGTCCATCATCAACCCTCGGAGCTTACTCAAATTCATGTCTGTTGAGGTGGTGATACCATCCAACCATCTCATTCTCTGTCATCCCCTTCTCCTCCCCCCTTCAATATTTCCCAGCATCAGGGTCTTTTCAAATGAGTCAGCCTTTCATATCAGGTGGCTGAAGTATTAGAGTTTCAGCTTCAGCATCAATCCTTCCAATGAATATTCAGGACTGATTTTCTTTAGGATTGACAGGTTGAATCTCCTTGCAGTCCAAGGGACTCAAGAGTCTTCTCCAACAACATAGTTCAAAAGCATCAATTCTTTGGCATTCAACTTTCTTTATAGTCCAACTCTCACATCCATAAATGACTACTGGAAAAACCATGGCCTTTACTAGATGGCCCTTTGTTGGCAAAGTAATGTCTCTGCTTTTTAATATGCTGTCTAGGTTGGCCATAGCTTTTCTTCCAAGGAGCAAGAGTCTTTTAATTTCATGGCTGCAGTCCCCATCTCCAGTGATTTGGGAGCCCCCCCAAAATAAAGTCTCTCACTTTTTTCATTGTTTCCTTGTCTATTTGCCATGAAGTGATGGGATGGGATGCCATGATTTTAGCTTTCTGAATGTTGAGTTTTAAGCCAACTTTTTCACTCTCCTCTTTCTCTTTGACCAAGAGGCTCTTTAGTTATTTTTTTGCTTTCTGCCATAAGGGTGATGTCATCTGTGTATCTCAGGTAATTGATATTTCTCCCGGAAATCTTGATTCCAGCTTGTGCTTCATCCAGCTCAGCATTTCTCATGATGTACTCTGCATATAAGTTAAATAAGCAGGGTGACAATAGACAGCCTTGATGTACTCCTTTCCTGATTTGGAACCAGTCTGTTGTTCCATGTCCAGTTCTAACTGTTGCTTCTTGACCTGCATACAGATTTTCAGGAGGCAAGTCGGGTGGTCTGGTATTCCCATCTTTTTCAGAATTTTCCACAGTTTATTGTGATCCATACAAAGGCGTTGGCATAGTTAATAAAGCAGAAATAGATTTTTTTTGGATCTCTCTTGCTTTTTTGATGATCCATCAGATGTTGGCAATTTGATCTCTGGTTCCTCTGCCTTTTCTAAATCTAGCTTAACATCTGGAAGTTCATGGTTCACACACTGTTGAAGCCATGCTTGGAGAATTTTGAACATTACTAGCATGTGAGATGAGTGCAATTTGAACATTCTCTGGCATTGCCTTTCTTTGGGATTGGAATGAAAACTGACCTTTTCCATCCTGTGGCCACTGCTGAGTTTTCCAGATTTGCTGGCATATTGAGTGCAGCACTTTCACAGCATCATCTTTCAGGATTTGAAATAGCTCAACTGGAATTCCATCACCTCCACTAGCTTTGTTCATAGTGATACTTCCTAAGGTCCACTTGACTTAGCATTCCAGGATGTCTGGCTCTCAGTGAGTGATCACACCATCATGTTTATCTGGGTTATGAAGATCTTTTGTGTACAGTTCTTCTGTGTATTTTTGCCACCTCTTCTTAATATCTTCTGCTTCTGTTAGGTTTATACCATTTCTGTCCTTAATTGTGCCCATCTTTGTATGAAATGTTCCCTTGGTATCTCTAATTTTCTTGAAGAGATCTCTAGTCTTTCCCATTTTATTGTTTTCCTCTATTTCTTTCCATTGATCACCGAGGAAGTCTTTTTTATCTCTCTTTACTATTCTTTGGAACTCTGCATTCAAATGAGTATATCTTTCCTTTTCTCCATTGCCTTTAGCTTCTATTCTTTTCTCAGCTATTTGTAAGGCTTCCTCAGACAGGCATTTTGCCCTTTTGCATCTCTTTTTCTTGGGGATGGTCTTGATCACTGCCTTCTGTACAACGTCACGAACCTCCATCCGTGGTTCCTCAGGCACTCTATCAGATCTAATCAGGGAACTTAAGAAAATTTTATCAATTCAGAGAGCAGAAAAGGATATAAAAATAAATCAAAAAAGAATATGATGAGCAATAGGAATTAGATGTAGAAATGAGTGTGTGCATGTGTGTGTGTTACTAACTTAGTCGTGTCTGACTTCTTGTGACCCCATGGACTGTAGCTCACCAGGCTCCTGTGTCCATGAAATTCTCCAGGCAAGAATACTGGAGTGGGTTGCCATTCGCTTCTCCAGGGGAGCTTTCCAAGCCAGCGATCAAACCCAGATCTCCCACATTGCAGGCAGATTATTTACTGTCTGAGCCACCAGGGAAGCCCCAGAAATAAGGATAAAGAGTTCAGTAATCATACAAAACATAAATGCATTAAATTTATCTGGACAACAGAGAATTATATTAATTTGGTTTTTAGTCTATATATATATATATATATATATATATATATATATATATACAGAGTCTATTAGCAGTACACATAAATAACACCAAAGCCCAAATCTAGCAGGAAAGATGAGTCATCAACATAAATGTTAGGCAAAAGATACAAATTATCAGAAATACAGATCAGGCTTTGTGAAAGTTCAAAAGAGAAGGAGGAGAGAGAAAGAGAGAAGTTATGAAATACAAAACTAGATCAGGAAAGTCTTCCTGAAAGAAGAGGCTTTTGAGTTGAGCCTTGAGGAATGGATTGGATCAGGCTTGGGAGAGGTGGGAAAGAGCATCCTTGCTGAAGAATTGCAGCATTTGTAAATGAAGGGGTTGACAGCCATATGGAACTTGCCATATTAATTTTAGGCAAAGGGAGTCACTGAAATTTTATGTATCAAAGAATAATATTATATTCTCAAGCCCCAAAGACTTCAGGTATCAATTAGTAGGTGGAAGGATTATGAAAAAATGAATAAAAACACATTTCACACACTTCATGAAATTCCTGATGTCACAGGCTTTCCAGTTCAGGTTTTGGAGATAAATATGTTTTCAAGTACCCTGGAAAGTGACCTGTTTTCCTAGAACTTCATTGTTTCACAGGACAGTTGGGAGCCCAGCTTCTAGCCTTGCTCTACTAATATGGTACAGAATGTGAACAAATTCCCATCCTTAGGAAACCACTGCCATATGGCATTTCCTATGCAATCCCTCCTTGCTCTAGCTTTGGTTAGAGCAGGGTGAAGTAGAAAAGTAAGTCTGGGAGCAGAGGAAAAAATATCTTAAGCTCCCACCATCTTCCTGAAAGCACGTAAGCACTTCACTTTTGAGATTGTTCTCTACATCAGTGATCACGATTTTTTAAGTGTTGTTTCTGTTGCCCATAGTCTATAACCAGATTTTCATTTGGTTTTGCATTCTCATTTTCCTGAAGTCATTTTTTTCTCATTATCCTTTTATTATGAAATATTTTAAATATCTACAAAATTAGAGCCATCTCATCTATATAAGTATCAGTATTTCACTATGTATCTCTAAAAGGTGACTCCTCTTTTGAAGAAGTATCAATTCCACAATCATACCTAAAACAGTTCATGATAATGCCTTAGCATAGACACATGTTTAATCACTGTTCAGATTTTTCCAACGTCTTATCAGATTTTTTTAAAAAACAGTTTTTTTAATAGAAATCAATTTTTGGTTGATATGACTATTGAATCTCTTCTGATTTATAGATTTCCTCTGCTTCTCTTATTTTCCTTGAATATTTATGTGCTTTGGTTTTTTGCTGTTGTTCTGTTTTTCTGTAGATACCAGGTCATTTGTTCTATAGCATTTCCTACACTTTGGATTTTGCTGATTGCATCCCTGTGGTATCATTAACATGCTCCTTTGTCCCCTGTGCTTCCTGAAAATTGGTATTTGAGTTAAAGCTTCATCAGGGTCAGAGTTAGAAGCTCTAGGAAAACAGCTCACTTTACTGTGATCCTGCAAGTGACGTGATCTCCAAAGCTTATACTGGAAGACTATGACATTGGCAACACCATAAAATATATATTTATTCATTCTCCCACATTTCTCCTTTGTGTATTTGTGTGTGCATGTACAGACACACACATACACACACACAAGCAAGACTGTTTCAAAGGTGATGGTGTTTATTTCCATCAGGACATACATAAATGTCTGGTTGTCTCACATAATGTGATGTTTCCATACTTACATGCATTGTCTGGTTCCATTGTCTGGATTCATTAATGCTTTAGAGACCAAAAAATGGATTAAAGTGATCAGTCTTTGAATTTCAGCTGATATTCCCTCTATACGAAGAAGCTATTTCTCCTCAACCCATGATCCAGAGGAAGAAATCCTAAAATGAAAACAGGATAAATTTTTGATATTTGTCCTTTATTATCTAGATTTTAAAACCACAAGGTGATTCCTTGATATCCTTTCAAAAGTTACTGGCAAGCTTTCCATTATTATTATCATTATGAACACATGCATTAAAACCTGATTGATGTTTTAATCCATTGCAGTTTTTATCCTTCTGGATGATCTGTTTGTCCTATCTTTAGCCAGTAGGAGCTTCTTCAGGTAATCTCTTAAGTACATTGATACATCTCTGCTGCTGCTGCTGCTAAGTTGCTTCAGTCGTGTCCGAGTCTGTGCGACCCCATAGACGGCAGCCCACCAGGCTCCCCCGTCCCTGGGATTCTCCAGGCAAGAACACTGGAGTGGGCTGCCGTTTCCTTCTCCAATGCATGAAAGTGAAAAGTGAAAATGAAGTCACTCAGTCGTGTCCGACTCCCAGCGACCCCATGGACTGCAGCCTTCCAGGCTCCTCCGTCCATGGGATTTTCCAGGGAAGAGTACTGGAGTGGGGTGCCATTGCCTTCTCTGTGACACATCTCTAGTAGTATCTTAAAGCCTCTTTGCTATCTGTGCTGTGTTGCACTGTGCTCAGTCACTAAGTGGTGTCCAACTCTTTGCAATCCCATGGACTGCAGCCCACTAAGTTCCTCTGTCTATGGGATTCTCCAGACAAGAACACTAGAGTGGGTTGCCATTTCCTACTCCAGAGGATCTTCCCAACTCAGAGATCGAACCCATATCTCTTGTGTCTCCTGCATTGGCAGGCGGGTTCCTTACCACTGCACTACCTGGGAAGCCTCATTCCTGTCTAGCATGGCAAATTATTTTAGGTTCGTATTGAACCTTTTCTTCCCCAGAGCAGGAATCAGTCAATTCTCCAAGAGTCTCTGGTTCCTCTCAGTAGTAAATGGTATTAGAAATGAGAATCTGGGACATCCCTGGTGGTCCAGTGATTAAGATTCCACACCTCCACTGCAGGGAGTGAGAGTTTAATCCCTAGCAGGGCAAGTCCCACGTGCCACACAGTGAGGCCAAAAAAAAGAAAAAAGAAATGAGTCTGAACTAGGAATGCTCACTGCTTACTGGGCTTGTCATTACTTCTAGGCCTTCTTAGTCAACTGATAGGAAAATAATTTCAGATAAAATATAGTTTACAATGACGATTTAAATGGAGAGATACAGAGTTTTTAAAACTTAACCTTATCCATCTTACATCTTTCTCACCTTCCAATTATTCCAAAAGTCTCAGTTTTCAATGTCAATAACATAATCATTCGTTTGATTTATTCCATGATACACACAGCCTCAGAGTAACAATACCAACACTACTATCACCAGTATCATTACTGAATACCATTTAAGATATTTTGCAGTTCTTTTTGTCTCTGGAGAACGTTCCTTTACTGTTGCAGAAGTACTGTGTTCACTTGCAGTGTCACTTGGGATAACTCCTTTCTGTGTGGTTACATCAACAATTGGATCTACAGTTAGGTTAATTTGTTTCATTTTTCCGAAAATCTTTTTCAAGTTTGATTAGCTTTCTTGCCATCTCACCTGTTGACTTTGCATCTCATTGTATCACCGCTCTTTCTTTGCTTATTCTTGTTTTAGAAAGGCAATGTTTTCTAAAACGCATGTGTTGGGTAAATGATCTTCTATACCCTAATGATAAATCTGATCAATCATTTTTGCTTCAGGATTCGTTGAAAGGCCTCATTCTATTTGTTGTTTGTTTTCTTTTCCTTTTGTTGCTATTTCATTCCTAAACATGCTTCTTTCTGGTGAGGCCTTTGTTTATTAACAGAGCGGATGGTTTACTTTGCCTGCCTCTTCTCCAATGCAGACACCAGAGTAGGCATTTTTGTTTTAGTCGCTAAGTTGTATTGATAATAACATATTTATCGATATATTGAGGCCTTACGTGCACTAAAATGTATGAAGTAAGGATCAGGTACATGTACTGAGGACTAAGTTAATCTTCCTAACTTAACAGCCCTATGACATATATATTACAGTCCCTATTTTAAAAATGAGAAACTCGATATATGGAATACTGTACCTAAAATAACACAGCTGCTGCTAAGTCACTTCAATCGTGTCTGACTCTGTGAGACCCCATAGACGGCAGCCCACCAGGCTCCCCCATCCCTGGGATTCTCCAGGCAAGAACACTGGAGTGGGTTGCCATTTCCTTCTCCAGTGCATGAAAGTGAAAAGTGAAAGTGAAGTCGCTCAGTCGTGTCCGACCCTCAGTGACGCCATGGACTGCAGCCTTCCAGGCTCCTCCGTCCATGGGATTTTCCAGGCAAGAGTACTGGAGTGGGGTGCCATTGCCTTCTCCAAAAATAACATCGCTAGTAAGTGCCAAAGCCAAGAAGAATCCCTTCTCAGAGTTAAATCTAGAAGAGATACTGACGTTCACCTCCCTGACTCTAAACTCTAGCATTTAGTGTATTTCCTACTGCTCTGATTTTAGGCCTGTCTTTAAGGCAAAGAATGTAACCCCTAGTAAAGGTGAGGGAAAGCTGCGAGTTTTCTCTCAAGCATTTGCAGTTGGCAAAAATCTGTAAGCTGCCACCTGTTCCCAGAATTCCCTGTTCCCAGGGCTCACCTTTCCTCCATCATTTGTCCACAGCAGCCCTCAGGATGAAGTGCATGACAGCCAGTCCCTCCCTAGGTGGTATATGGAAAAACTAGACTCTGAACAGAGCAGAATCAATCCAATGTGAGTAGGAAATGGAAGGCAAGACCCTGGCCCCTCAGAAGGGAGCCTGCCAGTTTCACGGAGCAAAATCCTCCTCTGACTGTGGGCAGACAGAGGGAAGAGAGGAGATTGTTCTTCCTTATTATCCATTCCTCACAGAGCAGACAGTGGGCAGAACCTGTGCCACCAAAGAAGCTGAGAATTCTGGGGCCATTTTGCCATGCCTGGTAGATACTCAATTATTCGACAATATAAATCACTTGTACTGATGAGAAAAAGAGCCCTTGAGACAATAAGTACCTGGCCCATCTTTTATTAGAATTATAGTTGGGGAAATTTCCCCCAAAATATTCAGATGATTGACTCTTTTTATTTTCAGAACTGTTTCTCTTTTATTTCATTAACATTCACATAGCAACTGGGAGAAAAACCTTTCAAGATCCGATTGCCTGAGGCCATTTAAAGTAGAAGTCCTCTATATGCTAAATAATTTAATCTTCACAACAAACCCATGAGGCAAAGGTTAATTTTCCATATTGTCAAATTAAGGAAACTTCAACTGAAAGAAAATTTGGCCAAGGTCACTTTGCTGTTGAGCAGTGGAGGCTGAATTCCAAAGTGCTTGCTACTACGCCACCCTACCAAGACCCTATATGCAAGACAGCAAAAGAAACACAAGTGTAAAGAACAGAATTTTGGACTCTGTGGGAAAAGGCAAGGATGGGATGATTTGAGCAAATAACACTGAAACATGTATATTACCACATGTGAACTAGATCACCAGTCCAGGTTCAATGCATGAGACAGGGCACTCAGGGCTGGTGCACTGGGATACCTCAGAGGGATGGGTTGCGGAGGGAGGAGGGAGGGGGTTCAGGATGGGGAACACATGTACATGCATGGCTGGTTCATGTCAGTGTATGGCATAAACCACTGCAGTATTTAAAGTAATTAGCCTCCAATTAAAATAAACAAATTAATAAAAAGAAGAAGAAGAATCGTTTGTCTAGTAGTAATGTTCAAAATTCTCCAAGCCAGTCTTCAGCAATACATGAACTGTGAACTTCCAGATGTTCAAGCCGGTTTTAGAAAAGGCAGAAGAACCAGAGATCAAATTGCCAACATCTGCTGGATCATGGAAAAAGCAAGAGAGTTCCAGAAAAACATCTATTTCTGCTTTATTGACTATGCCAAAGCCTTTGACTGTGTGGATCGCAATAAACTGTGGAAAATTCTGAAAGAGGGAATACCAGACCACCTGACCTGCCTCTTGAGAAATCTGTATGCAGGTCAGGAAGCAACAGTTAGAACTGGACATGGAACAACAGACTGGTTCCAAATAGGAAAAGGAGTACGTCAAGGCTGTCTATTGTCACCCTGCTTATTTAACTTCTATGCAGAGTACATCATGAGAAACGTTGGGCTGGAAGAAGCACAAGCTGGAATCAAGATCGCCAGGAGAAATGTCAATCACCTCAGATATGCAGATGACACCACTCTTATGGCAGAAAGTGAAGAGGAACTAAAAAGCCTCTTGATGGAAGTAAAAGAGGAGAGTGAAAAAGTTGGCTTAAAGCTCAACATTCAGAGAACTAAGATCATGGCCTCTGGTTCCATCACTTCATGGGAATTAGATGGGGAAACAGTGGAAACAGTGTCAGACTTTAT
Source organism: Capricornis sumatraensis (assembly GCF_032405125.1). Classification (NCBI taxonomy): domain Eukaryota; kingdom Metazoa; phylum Chordata; class Mammalia; order Artiodactyla; family Bovidae; genus Capricornis; species Capricornis sumatraensis. The sequence goes on from NC_091078.1 coordinate 9,525,247, forward strand.
TTTGGGGAGCTCCAAAACCACTGCAGATGGTGATTGCAGCCATGAAATTAAAAGACACTTACTCCTTGGAAGAAAAGTTATGACCAACCTAGATAGTATATTCAAAAGCAGAGACATTACTTTGCCAACAAAGGTCCGTCTAGTCAAGGCTATGGTTTTTCCAGTGGTCATGTATGGATGTGAAAGTTGGACTGCAAAGAAAGCTGAACGCCAAAGAACTGATGCTTTTGAAATGTGGTGTTGGAGAAGACTCTTGAGAGTCCCTTGGACTGCAAGGAGATCCAACCAGTCTATTGTGAAGGAGATCAACCCTGGGATTTCTTTGGAAGGAATGATGCTATAGCTGAAACTCCAGTACTTTAGCCACCTCATGTGAAGAGATGACTCATTGGAAAAGACTCTGATGCTGGGAGGGATTGGGGGCAGAAGGAAAAGGGGACGACCGAGGATGAGATGGCTGGATGGGATCACCGACTTGATGGACATGAGTTTGAGTGAACTCCGGGTGTTGGTGATGGGCAGGGAGGCCTGGCGTGCTGCGATTCATGGGGTCGCAAGGAGTCAGACACAACTGAGCGACTGAACTGAACTGAACTGAACTCCTTGGAAGGAAAGCTATGCCAAACCTAGTCAGCATATTAAAAAGCAGAGACATTACTTTGCCAACAAAAGTCTGTCTAGTCAAGGCTATGGTTTTTCTAGTGGTCATGTATGGATGTGAGAGTCAGACTGTGAAGAAAGCTGATCACCAAAGAATTGATGCTTTTGCACTGTGGTGTTGAAGAAGACTCTTGAGAGTTCCTTGGGCTGCAAGGAGATCCAACCAGTCCATCCTAAAGGAAATCAGTCCCAAATATTCATTGGAAGGACTGATGTTGAAGCTGAAACTCCAATACTTTGGCCACCTGATGCGAAGAACTGACTCATTTGAAAAGACCCTGATGCTGGGAAAGATTGAGGGCAGAAGGAGAAGGGGACGACAGAGGATGAGATGGCTGGATGGCATCACCAACCTATGGACATGAGTTTGGGTAAACTCCGGGAGTTGGTGATGGACAGGGAGGTCTGGCATGCTGCAGTTCATTGGGTTGCAAAGAGTCAGACACGAATGAGCGACTGAACTGAACTGAACTGAAAGCTCTCCCAGGAATATTGATACCTGATGCCCAAGAAAGCAGATCTGAGCTCCCAGGTACAAAGTCTCATAGACTGTTAGTTATCCACTTAATCTCTAGCTTGTTTTGCAACAAGGCACTTAAATTCACAAAAACTGCCCAGCTCTGATTGTGGTGATGGCCTAATGTCACCTATACTTCTCCACCTGATTGAGCCCTTCAGCAGCAGGTACTATGTACCTACGGTCTCATTGCTTCTCTTCCCAGTATCAAAACAAAACTCTTCTCTACCCTTTATCAATCTAGAGCCCATCAAGCTAAGCAGGGTCCAGAAATCTGTTTTTTCCTTTACCCAGTGAGTTTTCACAATGAGAAAGCTTCATCTTTGATGAAAGAAAGACTTGTACAATAAACATTGGCTGCTCTCATCTTAGGCTGGTTAATGTCCTTCACAGGACCTCAGTTTTTCCCAATTGAAAGACAAAGGGCACATCCTACTTGTTCTCTGGTTGGTGAGATCCTTCCCAAGGAGGATTCTGGGCCTTGAGGCATGGAAGGGGGGCAATTTTAAGAGGAAGTTGCTTTCATGTCGGTCTTCTAAAAAGCGTGCTCCACTTGGTTCCAATGCAGCCGGTTTTTCCTGTTATTAAGGGATACTGCAAAACCATTTCAGCTTCCCTATTCTCTACCTAAAGGCACTAAGTGTATCGACAAACACAGAGACAGGGGTTCCACTGAGAGACGATAAATACTGGAATGTGCATTGGCTCCACATAGAAAAATCTGAAGGCCATCATGGGTATACTTCTAAATAAAAGCAATAACTATGCAACCCCAAAATATTGGGGCCTGAACTTTCTGCTTCCCCTCCCTTGATGCTGGCTTGGACTCCACCCAGCACAGGCACAGTCTGAACCACAGCTGCTCATCCCAGCCTGCTCAGCCAACACATTTGTGTCCATTGGAAGAGCTCTAAATGCTCAGGGAATGCAAATCCTCAATGCCTGGGGTGGAAAGCCCTAGGACTCAGGTCACTGTGAGCTAACTAGTGGCTGGGCTAACTCTCCAGCCAAGAACAAGCTGGTCCTTCTCCCTTCCACAGTGATCATGACTCACCTGACTCATGTCCCTTCCTAATTCCTCAGCAGAAACTTCTCATTCTCTTTAACTTCTTTTTAATCAGGTCAAATAAAAATGTTTTTAATTAACTGCCTTGGATTTTATGCCTCACACCCAGCTGCTTTGTGCAATCTGGCAGGTCCCATCTGTCTGTTTCAGCAGGCTGCTTCTGCATTCGTGCTCCTTTCCCATCCTTTTGTTGAGCAACCCCTGGGAACCCACATTATTCTGGATACTGGGAAGACAAGATACATAAGGAGCTGCAGTCCAGAAGGGGAGGCCACACATCAAGCGAGAACTCAGTACAGCTTGATGAGGATTATATCCACGGGAAGTGCAAAAACAAGAGGAAGGGATGGCCATACTGCCCAGAATCAAGAAAATCTTCACAGAGGAGCTGGCTTTATATCTTAAGAAATACATTGACCAAATCAGGGAGTGATTATTTTGTAAAAGGCAAAGAACCACAGAAACCTTCACAATGGTAACCAAAGGAAGGAAGGAATAAATAAAATGCTATCTTTGTGTCATGAACAAAAAACTCAGACTTAAGAAACTTGCCGTTGGAGTCTGCAAATCCTCCTTATCAGGACGGAATAAACTGTGTTCATATGTTAGTGCTAATTCCCCAAATCTGGCCAGCACAAAATTAAGACAATCTCTGGACAACCTGCTCCAGTACTCTTGCCTAGAGAATCCCATGGATGGAGGAGCCTGGCAGGCTACAGTCCATGGGATCGCAAAGAGTCGGACACAACTGAGTGACTTCACTTCACTTCTAGGGAAGGGAGTTTTAAAAGAGGTGTGAGTGACAAATTCCACTTCATCTTCAAGGCACTTTGTTGGGAAGGAACTTTGGCAGAGGGACCAAGAGTCAGGGGAGAAGAGGAGGGATGAGTAAGGTGTCTGGATGAGTTGATTTCTGCTCAGGCACCCTGAGCTGGTAAAAGCGGAATGAAAGCAGCCCAGAAATCTTCCCATGGAAGCCACTTCCTGAGCGTCTTCAACCAGCGACTTAGCAGCCCGGAGGCTCAACATTTAGCCCAGGTTGTCAAACAACTTAGCCTCCACTGCCTTCTAGATCAAGACAGTGACACTCCTCTGGTATCTGCCTTTTTCTGAAGGCTGCAGAGAACCTCAGACTGAACTAGATGAGGAAGAGAGGAGGGGAAGGGGAAGAGACAGAGGGGGAGAAGAAAACATGTCATCTCTATTAGTTTCCTAATGCCACTGTAAACGTTTGCAACCAACTTAGTGGCTTAAAACAACACAAATGTTCATGGTTTCTGTGGGTCGGATATCTAGCGCAGTGTGACTAGGTAACCTTCTCAGGGTCTCATAAGACCAAAGTCAAGGTATCAGTCAGCGAGCCTGGGCTCTTAGCAGGAGGGTTAGCGGGAGAACCCACTCCAGGCTTATTGGCAGTTCCTGGTAGTTGCAGTACTGAGATTCCAGTTCTTTAACATGAGAACTCAACCTAGCATGTTGTGTGCTTCTTGAGCTTTCAGTCTCTGAAGACTTCTTCTCTCTCTGCTTTTCAGTTCAGTTCAGTCACTCAGTCATGTCCGACTCTTTGTGACCCCATGAATTGCAGCACACCAGGCCTCCCTGTCCATCACCAACTCCTGGAGTTCACTCAGACCAGATTCACGTCCATCAAGTCAGCGATGCCATCCAGCCATCTCATCCCCTGTCGTCCCCATCTCCTCCTGCCCCCAATCCCTCCCAGTATCAAAGTCTTTTCCAATGAGTCAACTCTTTGCATGAGGTGGCCAAAGTACTGGAGTTTCAGCTTTAGCATCATTCCTTCCAAAGAAATCCCAGGGCTGATCTCCTTCAGAATAGACTGGTTGGATCTCCTTGCAGTCCAAGGGACTCTCAAGAGTCTTCTCCAACACCACAGTTCAAAAGCATCAGCCAGGGATTCCTATAAATACACTGAGTCCATCCAAAAGATCTAGGACAATTCTTTTATCTTAAAGTCACTGATAAGGGGCCTTAACTCCATCTACAAAATCCTTTTTTCTCTGTAAGATAACATATCTGTAACTATGATATCTCATCATATTTGCAGTGCCAAGAATTACATAATAGAATCTTCTTGGGATTCCTAAGTTGCCTAATATACCATCTTTTTCCCCTTCAGTACCCATCACCTTGTTATCTAATCTTTTTTTTTTAATGTGTGTCAAAAAAAGAAAAACTTTGCTATTAGACATGGTCTTACTCTTTAAGGAACATCTACCTTAGTTGGGGAATTCAAAAAGAGACACAACAAATAATCACCGCAATCATCACAAACTGCCTGTCTATGGGACTTACTAGTTCACACCAATCTATTCATATTCCCTAAATGCCATGTGGCATCCCACCTTCCTGCTTTAATTGTTTCTCTGTACTTTTTGATAACCCTCAAAAAGCCAGGCTTCATGATTTTGTCCAGATATCTCCTCCATAAAGTCCTCACACACTGGTCATAGCAAACAGACTCTTTCAACAACACAAGAGAAGACTCTACACATGGACATCACCAGATAGTCAACACTGATATCAGGTTGATTATATTCTTTGCAGCCAAAGATGGAGAAGCTCTATACAGTCAGCAAAAACAAGACTGGGAGCTGACTGTGGCTCAGATCATGAACTCCTTATTGTCAAATTCAGACTTAAATTGAAGAAAGTGGGGAAAATCACTAGACTAGTCAGGCATGATCTAAATCAAATCCCTTATGATTATACAGTGGAAGTCAGAAATAGATTTAAGGGACTAGATCTGATAGACAGAGTGCCTGATGAACTATGGACAGAGGTTCATGACAGGAGACAGGGAGCAAGACCATCTCCAAGAAAAAGAAATGCAAAAAAGCAAAATGGCTGTCTGAGGAGACCTTACAAATAGCTGTGAAAAGAAGAAAAGCAAAAAGCAAAGGAGAAAAGGAAAGATATACCCATTTGAATGCAGAGTTCCAAAGAATAGCAGGGAGAGATAAGAAAGCCTTCCTCAGTGATCAGTGCAAAGAAAGAGGAAAACAATAGAATGGGAAAGACTGGAGATCTCTTCAAGAAAATTAAAGATCCCAAGGGAACATTTCATGCAAAGATGGGCTCAATAAGGTTGGAAATGATGACCTAAGAGAAACAGAAGATATTAAGAAGAAGTGGCAAGAATACACTGAAGAACTATACATAAAAGATCTTCACAACACAGATGATCATGATGCTGTGATCCCTCACTTAGAGCCAACATCCTGGAATGTGAAGTCAAGTGGGCCTTAGAAAGAATCACTATGAACAAAGCTAGTAGAGGTGATGGAATTCCAGTTGAGCTATTTCAAATCCTGAAAGATGATGCTGTGAAAATGCTGCACTCAATATGCCAGCAAATCTGGAAAACTCAGCAGTGGCCACAGGACTGAAAAAGGTCAGTTTTCATTCCAATCCCAAAGAAAGGCAATGCCAAAGAATGCTCAAACTACTGCACAATTGCACTCATCTCACACACTAGTAAAGTAATGCTCAACATTCTTCAAGCCTGCAAAGAACTGACTCATTGGAAAAGACCCTGATCCTGGGAAAGGTTGAAGGCGGGAGAAGGGGATGACAGAGGATGAGATGGTTGGATGGCATCACCGACTCAATGGACATGAGTTTGAGTAAGCTCCGGGAGTTGGTGATGGACAGGGAGGCCTGGCGTCCTGCAGTCCGTAGGGTTGCAAAGAGTCGGACATGACTGAGCGACTGGACTGAACAGAACTCTAGGTCCTCCTAAGTCTGACCAGTTGAGATGAAGGAGCCCCTTTCACAGAATGACTGGCAGTATATTTTCAAGTGTCAGCACTTGTGATACTCACACAGAGCTCTGGCATGTTGTTGAAGTTCTGTCTCCTCCACAGTCAATGCACAGGAAGCCCTTATGGCTTACACCTGCTTCCTGAACTTGGCAATGAGTTACTCTAACAAAGCAGATACTGAATGAGGAGGTAGGTTATACCTATTAGTCACCATCAAATGTTTAAATTTTCTCAAGTTAAAGCAGAAACAGTAGGATGTTCAATTCTGATCGAGCACTGGTGTTGTTGTTAAGTGGCTAACTGATGCCCTACTCTTTTACAACTCCACCAGGCTCCCCCGTCCATGGGATTTCCCAAGAAAGAATACTGAAGTCAGTTTCCATTTCCTTCTCCAGGGAATCTTCCCAACCCAGGGATCAAATGCATGTCTCCTGTGTTGGCAGATGGATTCGTTACCACTGAGCCATCAGTTCAGTTCAGTCCAGTCGATCAGTAGTCTCCAACTCTTTGAGACAGCAGGGACTGCATCACACCAGGCTTGACAGTCCATCATCAACTCCCAGAGCTTACTCAAATTCATGTCCATTGAGTCAGTGGTGCCATCCAACCATCTCATCCTCTGTCGCCCCTTTATCCTCCTGCCTTCAATCTTTCCCATCATCAGGGTCTTTTCCAATGAGTCAGTTCTTTGCATCAGGTAGCCAAAGTATTGGAGTTTCAGCTTCAACATCAGTCCTTCCAATGAATATTTGGGACTGATTTCCTTTAGGATGGACTGGTTGGATCTCCTTGCAGTCTAAGGGACTCTCAAGAGTCTTCTACAACACCACAGTTCAAAAGCATAAATTCTTCACTGTTCAGCTTTCTTTGTGGTCCAACTCTCACATTCATACATGACTACTGGATAAACCATAGTTTTGACTAGACAGACCTTTGTTGGCAAAGTAATGTCTCTGCTTTTTAACAAGCTGACTAGGTTGGTTGTAGCTTTTATTCCAAGGAGCAATTGTCTTTTAATTTCATGGCTGCAGTCACCATGTGCAGTGATTTTGGAGTCCAAAAAAATAAAGTCTCTCACTGTTTCCCCATCTAGTTGCCATGAAGTGATGGGACCAGATGCCATGATGTTAGTTTTCTGAATGTTGAGCTTTAAGCCAACTTTTTTACTCTCCTTTATCACTTTCATCAAGAGGCTTTTTAGTTCCTCTTCACTTTCTGCCATAAGGGTGGTGTCACTGCATATCTGAAGTTATTGATATTTCTCCCGGCAATCTTGATTCCAGCTTGTGCTTCTTCCAGCCCAGCATTTCTCATGATGTACTCTGCATACATAAGTTAAATAAGCAGGGTGACAATATGCAGCCTTAACATACTCCTATCCAGATTTGGAACCAATCTGTTGTTCCATGTCCAGTTCTAACTGTTGCTTCTTGACCTGCATACAGATTTCTCAGGAGGCAGGTCAAGTGGTCTGGTATTCCCATCTCTTTCAGAATTTTCCACAATTTGTTATGATCCACATAGTCAAAGGCTTTGGTATAGTCAATAAAGCAGAAATAGATGTTTTTCTGGAACTCTCTTGCTTTTTTGATGATCCAACAGATGTTGGCATTTTGGAGAAAAGGAAAGATATACTCATCTAAATGCAGAGTTCCAAAGAATAGCGAGGAGAGATAAGAAAGCCTTCCTCAATGATCAATGCAAAGAAATAGAGGAAACAATAGAATGAGAAAGACTAGAGATCTCTTCAAGAAAATCAGAGATACCAAGGGAAGTTTTTATGCAAAGTTGGGCACAATAAAGGACAGAAATGATATGAACCTAACAGAAGCTGAAGATATTAAGAAGAGGTGGCAAGAATACACAGAAGAACTGTACAAAAAAGATCTTCTTGACCTAGATAATCACAATGGTGTGATCACTCACCTAGAGCTAGACATCCTGGAATGCAAAGTCTAGTGGGCCTTAGGAAGCATCACTACAAACAAAGCTGGTGGAGATGATGAAATTTCAGTTGAGCTATTGCAAATCCTGAAAGATGATGCTGTGAAAGTGCTGCACTCAATATGCCAGCAAATCTGGAAAACTCAGCAGTGGCCACAGAACTGAAAAAGGTCAGTTTTCATTCCAATCCCAAAGAAAGGCAATGCCAAAGAATGCTCAAACTACCACACAATTGCACTCATCTCACAAGCTAGCAAAATTATGCTCAAAATTCTCCATGCCAGGCTTCAATAATATGTGGACCATGAACTTCAAAATGTTCAAGCTGGATTTATAAAAGGCAGAGGGACCAGAGAGCCACCAGGGAAGCCCATTATAGTCTATACCTTTATCAATAGTATTAATATAGCTGGGAGTGGGGATGTGTGAGCAGAAACAGGAACTACATGATCCTAGGGAAAGAGAGGGCAAAAACCATAAGTCAAAGAAGTGTCCAGGGGCACTGGGATGGATCAGCAATGTTTTTCCACTTTGGATAAGATTCTTAGGCCCCTTCCCTGAGCCCAGGGCTCAAATTCTCTGACAAATAATTCTGTGTCCAAATGCTTTGTTGAGGGAAAAGTAAATATGCCATTGTAAATAAACACAGCAATAGTCTAAGTTGTGCACCAGTCTACTGTGAGCTTTGTTTGCTTGAATAAATCCTTGAGAGCCTAGAAAAATCCTGGCTGCCCTAAAAAAAACAAATGTGAAGAACTTCACACCAAAGGACCACACTGAAAATGGGCCCTATTGGGAGGTTGATCAACCTGCCTCCTTATCGGAGGTGGGCCTTCCAGAACTGAGATTTACCCATCTCCCCACCAAGAGGCTGCTGGGGACGAGCCATGGTGCTGGGGGATTGGGGTATGAAATGGCCCAAACATCTCTCTATGTGTGTGCTAAATCACTTTAATTGTGTCCAACTCTTTGCAACCCCATGGACTGTAGCCCACCAAGCTCCTCTGTCCACGGAATTCTCCAGGCAAGAATACTGGAGTGGGTTGCCATGCTCTCCTCCAGGGGAATCTTCCTGATCCGGAGATCAAATGCACGTCTCCTGTCTCCTGCATTGGCAGGCGGGTTCTTTACCACTAGCACCACCTGGGAAGCCCCCTTCTCTGCCTTCCCTTTTAAGAGGGTGGAAGTTGTACCCCTTCCTCTTGAATCTGAGTGGGGACTGAGACAGCTTTGACCGCTGGAACGTGGAGGAAGTGACATCCTGAGACTTGCTAACCCCAGGCACTGAGATCGCCTGAACCCTTCCAATTCCTTCTCTTGGAGATCCAAGCTGACCATTTCAAATGTCCAGGGTAGAGAGAGGCCACATGGAGAAGACCCAGAGGACAAGATGCCACATGGAAATAGAGGCTACATGGAGTAGCACCCAGGTTACAGCCCCATCAAACAGCAAGTACAAGAGAAACCCCAAAAGAGACGATAGAGAAACCAGCCAACTGAGCCCTAGTCAACCCATGGCATTGTGAGATATCATTAAGTGGTTGTTGTTTTAAGCCACTACGTTTGGGGGTGGTTTTTTTAGACAAAAATAAGTCATCAAAACACCATTCAAGCCAGTTCCTCAGTCTTCCTTTCAAATGAGTGTAATAACTGCTCACTAGACTAAGTGAGTTGAAAACTTAACACTATAGATCCATTGAATTCTGTTCCTCTGTTTGAGACCTCTTTAATAGGTAAGAAACTGAGACTCAAATCAGTTAAGCGACTTGCCCAACATTGCATAACTAGTTAGAAGGAAACTAGACCAAGCGCAACCCAAATGCCGACTGCGGTGCTGTTTCCCCTGCCACAACCCAGCCCCGCCCTAACACTCCTCCCCCCCAGCACTGTCTGGTCCTCATTTATGCTCAGCAGTGGGCTCTAAAAGACTTCTCAGAACACACACCAAAAAACTGTCATACATCCTGGGGCAGCTGCTTCTGATCTGTAGTACCAATAGCTTCTAAAACAGCACTGAGCACACAGTGGAAACCCAATAAATGCCTGCTGTTTAAAACACAGATCCATTGATTACAATAATAATAGAACAGATTGCAAATTTTCAGAAATATGCCCTACACTAAGATTTATCTCTTGTGGAGTATATTCTGGTCACTCTTTCAGCAGAGGCTCATTGCAGGGAGAATTGTTTCCGTGCATTTTCTAGAATAATGTGATTAAGTCTCTGATGGATGAAGTGAATTGTTGCAAAAAATTTATTCAGCTTTCAAATTTTTCCAGAAGAGGAAACCCCAGATCAGAGGCCCAGATCACTTTTCCCACACCAGCTTTGCCCTGAAGCACATTGCCTGAGACTGGGGCTGCATGTCTTTAGCGATTTAATTAAATTGACAAAGTCAGTTCTTTTTTCTTAATCAATGCTGTGATGATGTCAGTTACCAAAGCCTGCAATCCCTTTTCCAGCTTGACAGGATAAGAGAAAGCATGATGCAGCCAACTCAAACGGAAGCGCTTCTGTGACATGTCCTCAAGGAGGACAGGAGATGAAAGCTCCAATCTCCTTCTGACATGAACTGCATTTAGGGTCTGGAGTAAATCACGGCTAAAGTGAACATATTTATTAACCGCTTGCTGAGGGTGAAGCACTCTGCTTGCTAAGCGCTAGAAGAAATGAAAATAATGAAAACATCTCACATATATATTATGTTTATCAGATTAGAAAACATTTTCTCCTATCAGCTCATTCAATCCCCATAATGTTCTTGAAAGCAGATAAGCTGACCACTGTTTTGCAGAAAACTGAGGTCATAAGAGGCCATTGGATCAGCCCACAGTTACTCACCTAGATCCCAGTGGGGCCAAGACTTAAGAGGATATGGTAATTCTACATTTATTACCCTTTCCAGGATGTGATGAATCAGGATGTGAATGAACAATGTATAATAAAGTTGATATACGTAGATGATAAGAAAAGACTGTGTAGTCTGAGGGGGTCTGGTTATTCTGGAATTTGGGCTGAGTTTAAAAGACTGGCCTGCCCACTGAGAGTGTTTGAGAGCCATGGGCTGAAGGGCTGAGCAGCAGGTCTCCTCATGGACGCTGAGACCTTCTTCCCATCTGAAGAGCTGGTTGGGAACTTGAGGCTTTACAACCACCTGGGCACTGCATGCTACAGACGAGCCAGGGGGTGCTGTGATTATGCCCTTCTCACAGAGAAAGAACAGAGCAGCAGATCATCTGAGCAGCACAGGTATAGCCAGCTGGCCCCCACTTCAAATTCTCCCTCCCAAGCCATGCTGCTGCTTGTCACATTTCCTTTTACAGGGCTCAGGGTCTTAGTGATGCAGCCATGCCAAATGCATATTCTCCTCGTTCCTATGGAAGCCGCTCACAGGACACACTGCCTCTTACACACCCAGGCAGCATGTCTAGTGGGAGGGGTAATGGCTGTAAAGTAAAGGGACCTAAATTCAAATCCTGTGTGGCCATTTGATAACATAGCCATAATATCTTTGACACTCATTTCATCAAGAGGTGGGGTCTATGTGGAATAAGACTGAGCTGTGACTGCTTCTACCAATAGACTAGAGAGGAAGTGATGCCAGATGACTTGCTAGGTCAGGAGAAATCTTGCAGCTCCTGTTTTGGGACTTAGGGAGGCTTGGCCTCCAATGTTCCCTCTAGAAAACAAGCACCATGGTGGGATAAGCCCAAGCTATATGTGGAGGCCACATGTAGGTGCTTTTGGCAATGCGCTGTGCTTAGTTACTCAGTCATGTGTGGCTTTTTGCAACCTTATGGACTGTAGCCTGCCAGGTTCCTGTGTCCATGGGATTCTCCAGGCAAGAATACGGGAGAGGGTTGCCATGCCCTCCTATAGGGAATCTTCCCAACCCAGGGATCAGACCCAGGTCTCCTGCATCACAGTGGATTCTTTCCCATCTGAGCCACCAGAAAAGCCCAAGAATACTGGAGTGGGTAGCCTATCCCATCTCCAGGGGAACTTCCTGACCCAGGAATTGAACCGGGGTCTCCTGCATTACACGTGGATTCTTTACTAGCTGAGCTAACAGGAAAGCCCAAAAGTCATGTGTGTGCTAAGTTGCTTCAGTCATGTCTGACTCTGTGCAACCCCATGGACTGCATTCCGCCAGGCTCCTCTGTCCATGGGATTCTCCAGGCAAGAATATTGGAATGGGTTACCATTTCCTTCTCCAGAGGATCTTCCCAACCCAGGGATTCAATCTGGGTGTCTTATATCTACCTGCATCAGCAGGCATAGTTCCAGTGAAATGAGCCTTCCCAGTGTTCCCCCACCCAGAAGGACCTACCGTCACTGGACTCCTTGATGGAGTAGTGACAAGCCACTCCCCCACCCTGCCCAAAGTCCTGATCCACAGGGTCTGTGAGCAGAATGAATGGAGGTCATTTTATACCACTAGGAAATGGTTTGGAGGTTGTTTGGTATACAGCAAAAGAAAAGAAATTACCATCTCACCACTAGATACTGATGGTGTGACTTTGGGGAAAGCAATCGACCCTTTAAAGAGCCCTGTGTATACAATAATGATTTTAAAATAAAATCCTGCCTCATGTGATGTTGTCAGGAGTAAATGAGACAGAGAAAGTGGCTCACTGGGCACCATGCACAGTACATTAAGGCATGCACTAAGGAGTGTCAGTTTCCACGTGAGGTGAAAACGAGGCTTCAGTTTGTCCTGACAAGTGCTGCTCTCCATCTTCCATCTCATCAGACATCCTTCTTCATTTCCTCTCAGGGCTCAGACTTCACAGGTTAGACCTTCCAAACCTGCTTCCTCTCAGCCTCACAGCAGCTGATTGCCTGGTGGGGTGAGAAGACCCAGGGCAGAGTGGAGGTCTCTCACGCATGATGCCCTCTTTTCTCTGGAGTCTGATCTTGACAACTGTGGGGAGCGGGCTTCACACAGTGGCCTTTGCTGAAGTCCTCCTCGCTCCCCAGTGACTCAGCACAGGATAGACACACACATTCATTATAATCACCAGGTAGGGGGCTTTCTTTGGAGCCTCCTCAGCCAACACCTTTATCCACACTGAATTCTGCATGAGTCTCATGATCCAAATTCGCATATGTCAGGCATATACGCATGCAGAGTGTCATGGAGCTAAGAAATAATTGTGTGGGTCTCTTCCCTCCTGAGGGCCAGCATGAGGAAAGTCCTTTCAAGACTAGAGGAGGTTCCAAGCATCCTAGGAGGTGATAATTAACTCTCAGCCCCACAGGTTGGAGCCTGTGAGAGGAGGCAAGGAGAAGGGGAGCCCCCTCACCGTGTGTGGTCAGATGGAACATCGCACACTCTGAGAGCACACAGCTCACAGTTCTTTAATGCAGTGCTGACGTATCCCAGGCCCTAGTCTCTTACTCTTAGGGAAAAAAATTAAACTTTTCTAAATCAGACTGATAACTCAATTGGAGAAACTTTTACTCCAAAACTGAAAAAATTAAAATAGAGCAAGAACCTGCAAGTACCAAGGGCTTGAGTCTGAATCTCCACGAGGACTGGCTCAAAGCTGGGCTCCTCCAATGACACTCTGCTGTAGGATAGGGGTTGGAAGTAGGGGCTCCTTCCAAGTGGTTGCTGCTCCTTCTGGAACCATGAAGGGCTATCAGAAAGAGGTCTGGATGTTCTATGGATCCAAATACGGCTTTATGTCAAGGGCTTCCCAGGTGGCGCTAGTGGTAAAGAACCCACCTGCCAACTCAGGAGACGTAAGAGATGTGGGCTCGATCCCTGTATCGGGAAGATCCCCTGGAGAAGGAAATGGCAACCCACTCCAATATTCTTGCCCAAAGAGTCCCAGGGACAGAAGAGCCTGGCGGGCTACAGTCCATGGGGTCTCAAGAGTCAGACACAACTGAAGCTAATGAGCACAGCTTTATGTCAAACTGACTTTATCACTAGAGTCAGATTAATAAACGTTTATCAAGCACTTATTATGTGTTAAGTACTGCTCTAGAAGCAGGAAACAAGTAAAGCAAGAACCTTCTCTCAAAGAGCTTACAGTTTAGAATAGAGACGGGCCAGAAGGGGTAAAGAGAAGAGAATCATTTACGTTCTCGGCATTGGGAGGGGTCCTCAGGAAGGACCAGAATCTTATTCCATATTTCATTTTATTTTTTTAATTTCACACAATTTTAAAGGTTACACTCCATTTATAGTTACTACAAACTTTTGGCTGTATTCCCCATGTTGTACAATATGTTCTTATAACCTACTTTTCACGCATTAGTTTGTACCTCCCACTCCCCCACCACTGTTTATTCCAAATTTTAGATAAAAATTTCCTTTGCTGTGAGTTTCTGAATTTCCATAGATCCCAGCATAGTGCCATTCTACTCATTCCTCTAGCCTACCAGCTTCAGAATGCCTCCTTGTCTACACTAGTCATTTCTTACAGCCCTTTTCAGAAAATTTCCGCATGATTAATGTTCCATTTAAAACCCTCCACTTTGGGTAGGTTTGCATTAGATGCCACACAGCTGTAGCTGTCAGTGGGTCACGCTGTGTGATAAATTAGCCAAGACGAAGCTCTGGGAACACTGGCACTGTCCTCCTCTAGCATACGAGCCGTGGGTGAGTCCCTGCATCACTTCTGCTGCAGATATGGCGCCTGAGACCAGCAACAGGGCTCCGTGCACAGAGAATCCTGAGCAGAGGCCCACCCCTGCTGCCCAAGTGGGTCAGCCGGAGACCCGCCCCCTGCTGCCCACGTGGGTCAGCTGGAGACCCACCCCCCTGCTGCCCACGTGGGTCGGCCGGAGACCCGCCCCCTGCTGCCCACGTGGGTCGGCCGGAGACCCGCCCCCTGCTGCCCACGTGGGTCGGCCGGAGACCCGCCCCCTGCTGCCCACGTGGGTCGGCCGGGGACCCGCCCCCTGCTGCCCCATGTGGGTCAGCTAGAGACCTACCCCCTGCTGCCCCCGTGGGACAGCTAGAGACCCACCCCCTGCTGCCCACTCAGCCAGAGACCTACCCACTGCTGCCCACGTGGGTCAGCTATGCTGTTTCAAAGAAAGTGCCTCAGTGTCCCCTTCTCTCAAACAAAAACATAAAAATACCAATCCTTCCATTTAAAAATTCTCTAAAGACTGCATCACATAGGGTTCCAAACACTGGGTAGATGGTAGGAGAACATAGGTTTTGTTCTCACCCCCTTGCCAAGGCAATTGACCTCTCTGGCCACTATTCTAAATAAAGGGAGGGGCCCTTACTATTCTGCTCTCTGTGAATCTATAGATATGGAAGATGTACCTATTTTTGACTTGAGGTCTTGTGTAACTTTTTCAAAGTTGTTTTATTAGCACCGTAGTAAATATTTCCATTTACATCTGATAACTTATTTATAATTAGATACACTTGTGAACACAACATACTGCACTGAGGCAAGATGATTTCCCCGCTACTTCAATAATAGTTGGAAATAATTATTTCTTATAACACTACAAAGTACAGTTGTATATCTCAAAATGCCAGTGCTTTAATGTACTAAAACAGAATGTTGCCCCTTGGAGTCTACTACACATGTTAAATTATTATTATTATTCTGATTATCACACCATGATTATAATGTATTCCACTTAGCAACGTGGATTGTATTTGTTAAGTAGTTCTAGATAATTTATTACTTATCCACTCAGTGGTTCTTACACAGCACCTGAGCAAAAGTTAGGGACAAAATGTAAGCCTTTAGTCTAAACAGACTTAATTTTCAATATTCAAAACTCAGCCTTAGGCTGCCTAAACAGAGCTGGCATGGTTTAATTCCTTTTGTCACAATCCCCCTGGATAAATAATTCCTTAATTACTTCTTAGATGGAAATATTAATCATTGGGGCAGCCTTTAATAAAACCAAAATTATGGTGCTTCTTATCCCCAAAGGTTAACAGGGGAAAAAATTATTCTCTTCCTTTCTTCTCTCTCCCCTGATACACAGCTTGGTGGCACCAATCAGTTTGCCATTTGAATTCTACTTAAGCAAATATGTCATCTATCTGCAGAAATTCTGAGGGCCCTGAGCAAGGGAATGGTGTCTGATTCATATCAGGATTTGCCACAGAATTGACATTCAATAAATGAAATAGCCTGACTCTGTACAAACATAACTGATTTAAGTAAATTTGGGAATGCCTTAACAATTGTGACTGTATGATATTTGGTCAGTTCTGTGGTTGGTCAGTAGGTTGGTTTGGGGACTTAGGAAAGCTAATCACTTCATATATATGTGTTCAGGTGTTCAGTTGTGTCTGATTCTCCACTGCCCAATGGACTGTAGCTCACCAGGCTCCTCTGTCCATGGAATTTCCTAGGCAAGAATCCTGGAGTGGGGTGCCATTTCCTACTCCAGGGGATCTTCCTGACTCGGGGGTCGGCAGGTGGATTCTTTACTACTAGTCCCACCTGGGAAGCTAGTATAAATGCAATCACTCAGTATAAATAATATTTAAACCTCGACCACATGGTAGATTTGGTGCTCTGCACTGGAAATGTTTCCTGCACTCTAGAAACTCACAGTGTATTGGGGAAGATAGACTTACAAAAAGATAGGTTAACCATGAACTTCTCTATTAAGCCATTAAACACTACAGTAGAGGCGAAACCCTCCTTTTGACCCTCAGATACTGCCCAGAAAGGCTCTCTTGGTTTGACAAGTGTGTGGAGAGTGTACATTCATTGTCCCAATGTGATGGTGTAAGAAAACCTTTTGCGAGCCTATCCAATCTGTAGATGTTTAAAATCTCAAGGGTGAGAAGTTTGTTCGCAGAGGAGAGGAGCAAATCTTTTTGCATAATTGAGGTGAAAGTAAGACAGTGCTTCACACAGAGACCTTTCAGACAGAACAACTTCCACGGTTCTTGGTTAAACACGGAAAGCCTCAGTCTGATCTACTATTGAGTGTAAGTTGGAGACGTAAGAGCTATGACAGTGTTTTGTATGTTGCAGAGATCTCACTGAAACACAGTTTTGGAGAAACTGATCTGGAGAATTCTCTAAATGAGACAACTGATGTAAATTGGGCAAGTGTACATTCTATAACACAAAAATAAGAGATCAAGTTAGGAAAATAGGCAGCTGCAAAGAAAACAAAAGACAGCCAGGAAAGAGAAAATGTGTGTATGTGGAGGGGCAAGGGGGGAGAGGGGGTAGTGTGTGTATGTATGCAAGTTAGAATTTAATATTCAACAAATAAAGGAAGGGGAGAACTTGTCAAAAATTTGTATTGGTTATGAATTTGGAGAAAATTAACTTTGAGTTTCTCCTTAAACCATATACTAAATAAACTTTTAAATGAATTACAGAGCTACATATTAAGATATTAAATTCCAATTATAGAAAAACTAGACTGTAAAATTGAATATCAAGTGTGTAAATTTAAAAGTAATAGAAGAAATCACAAAGAATAGATCATCAGACTTAATTACACACAATTAAATTTTCTGCATAGTGAAAGAACCCAAAATAAAAAGGCAGATGGGAAAAGAAATGCTGCTGTGAATATATTTTTAGAAAAAACAAAGAGGTAATGATTTTATTCTGTGACGAAGAAAAGGAACATCAATTTTAAAAAGGAAAATAATTAATAGTAGATGAATGAGCAAAATAGTCTGAATAAGATAAAAGGTATTTTTATCATTATCCTACTATTCTATTTATTTTTATTAAATAACATTTAACAATAATTACTGCCTGGAATTATGTGAAGTGTTGAACACACATAATTCTGAGCCCTTCTTGTAAAAACTACTTGATAATGGGTTTAATCCTAAGAAATGATCAAAATTAAAAATCAGATATGAAAACTGCAGTGAAAAATTAGTGGTGATTATTTAACTATTTAAATATGAAGCTAAGCGGTTATGGAATTTAAAGACCAGAATGTAAATGTTATAAACTTTAACCAAGTAAATCTAAAAACATAACAAATAAAAATTAAGACATGAAGGAAATGGAGATGGGAAAAAGTGAAAACTGGCAATTTCTTAAATCCCCTATAGCTAGAAGTTGGTTAATAAGGGGTCTACTATTTAAAGGATGTAATTTTAAAAGCTTAACTCCTACCTCTTAATATTTCAGAAGCTGTTCCTTCTTAACTTCGAAAGGATCTTTGGGGAAAGAAGATAAAGAAACATTTATCTGAAATTCAGCTCTTCCTTCAATTCTTTCTTCTGTAATACTGAAGGGAAATTAATTTTAATGGTTTTAATTTAAAGACGGCAGCTTAAGAACAGGCTTCTGCTTTTCTCTGCTCTTATGAGTCACAGGACAGTCAGACCAGACAGGACCACCTCACAGGCAGCAAGCTGTCCAGGCAGCCCTTTCTGAAGAAAAGTCTTGAAACAAAGGGATATATGGTATGGGGAAAGTTTATATAAAGCTGGAATTTTAAGTTATTGAAGTGGCTAAAATAAACCCAGTTGTTGGAGAATACAAGTAGAAGGTAAAGGAGAGGACTGGCAGACTAAAGTCAAAGTGAAGTGAAGTCGCTCAGTCGTGTCCGACTCTTTGAGACCCCGTGGACTATAGTCCATGGAATTCTCCAGGCCAGAATATTGGAGTGGGTAGCCTTTTGCTTCTCCAAGGGATCTTCCCAACCCAGGAATCAAACCGGGGTCTCCTGGATTGCAGGTGGATTCTTTACCAACTGAGGTATCAGGGAAGCGCATACACATACATGTAATTAATTTAGTGACTTGAAATTGCCTTGGTGAGTATAAAACCGTGTTCTTTTTGATGATAGCCATTCTGACAGGTGTGAGGTGTTATTGTTATTTTGATTTGCATTTCCCTGATGATTAGTGACGTTGAGAAAATTTTCATGTGCCTGTTGGGTTATTATGAATTATATGAAATCCATGTGTGAAATTTTCGGAAATTGTAAAGCATTCAATTTTTAAAAAGTCCAAGAAAATCACAGTGAAAATATAAAAAATACAGAGTACTTGATAATTAAGGAACTCCCTCAGGCTAACCCAGAGGGATGGTGTGGTAGGGGAGGTGGGAGGGGGGTTCGGGATTGGGAACACGTGTACACCCGTGGCAGATTCCTGTTGATGTGTGGCAAAACCAATACAATATTGTAAAGTAAAAAATAATAATAATAATAATAATTAATTAATTAATAATTTATAAAAGGAAATCCAAATCAAAATTATCAATTGTTCATAAAAGAGTGCAAAGAAGCACAGAATTTAATCCAAGTGATATAAGAGACAGTATTGTTTGATGCTGAGTCAGACTGCCTGGAGCTGTGTGATTCCGGAAACATTGCTTAACCTCTCTACCTCAGCAGTCTCACCGCTGCAAAACAGTGATAATAACAACACTCGCCAGAGGCATGTGGTGAAGATTGAATTAGAATTCACAGAAAACACCTAGAAGTCAAGGATGTAATAAGGGTTCTTGAACGGTTTGTATCTTGTTGTCTTCATCCCTCCCTCTACTTTCTTTCTTCCCTTACTCTTTTCCTTCCTCAATTTTAAAAATTCTCTAAATGTGACTCTACTGCTTTTGTAATAAAAAAGTATATTAAAATGTCTAATGGAGCTATTTCAGTGCAAATCACATTATTAATAAAATTTAAAAGAAAAAGAGTTCAACTGAATAAAAAGTATCATCATTCCTTAGGTTAGCATATTCTGATACCCCTCCTTTCTGCTGGTGGAGGTGTGTTAAAGTGATGAAAGGGCACAAACCAATGCAGAACTGTTTGATTTTGCCTATTTTAGACAGAAAAAATGACCCAGTTTCTAAGAAGGCCATCTGGGACTTACCATAATTTCTACAAGGAGGGTTATCATCTATCTCCTTTGTCTCAGAGAAAGCTGTAGAAGGAAGGAAAACAATGATATCAGACTTCCAGCCTTTTATTTCCAAAAGTCTTATTTAAAAAGAAGGAAGAAGAGAGACTGTTGCAGCCTTTTCCCCAAACCTCTTGTGACCACTCCAGACGGGAAACAGTCTGCAGAAGAGGAAGAGTGAGGGGCAGGTCCCAAGATGAAACATCCAGGCAGCAAGTTCAGCAACTGACAAGACCCCAAAAAGAACTGGCTTGGGGCACACCAAGGCAGGGGCCAGAATGTGCAGCCCCCAAGAGGAATTCATGTTCCAAGGGTCATATAGGTATAAAGCAGAGTGCAGGATCCAGAGGCCTTGCCGAATGGAAAGGTCCATGTCCAACAGTACCTGACCTCAAAAGACAGGTCATGTGAGGGCCCAGTGAGCACCCATTACCAGACCTTGGTCCCATGGAAGCCCTGGGATTTTGACACTATCATCAGTGTCAGAAACTGCAGGAAAGAATGTTAAAGTTTCCCAGCTGCCCAATAGAACAAAGGCTGAAAATAAAAAATATTTTAGAAAATAAAGTAATACTTTGTTGCACATCTGAGTTTATAGTGAGACTTCTACTTGCCATATGACTCTTCCCCACCTTCAAATCATGGACTCATGTGACATGCCATCCACTAATCCTGATGTGAACTTGCCACTGGAATCCAGTGCTTCCTCCGTAATAATGACTGGATGGCGCTTTCTCTCTAGCATCTTTTGCAGCCCTTTCTGGGAGACATACCTTGGAGGCGTATTGCTCTGCTTTGTGCTGTTAAGACCACCCCTGAGATTCTTCCGTCTTCCTCACCTTCCCTTCTCCCACTTTACTAATGAGGAAATCAAGGACAATCATAGAAATAATGCCCCCAGGCCACCACACAGCTAGAGTGGTTACAGCTGCTCATGAATAGAGCGTCTTCTCTCTTCCTAAGTTGAGGCAGGATATTCCTCCTTATAGCCCTGGGAACTCAGCCAGCCCTCCCAAGAGATGAAGTCACCAGCCTACAATACAGCCTCCACTGCAGCATGGCATACTCCCCCACAGACATGACCCCAGGCACTTAAAATGTTCAGGTTTACTGCTGGTCCCCAAGAGGAACTGTTTGCTGCACAAGCACAGCTCATGAGATACAATCACAAAGAAGCTTTCCAACTCTCTCTCTCCTATAGATTATCATATCCTGCAAACTGCCCTAGGGCTTGAAATATAGCTTGTACTCCCTAAACTCTCATTGACACTGATCGCATTGCTATGTAATTATTACATGAACATGATAACGCAATAATTAGATTAACAATAGCATCTGCAATTTGTTATACGAAGCACTTTGTGTGTGTCACTTCTCACACAATGACTTTCTACAGGCATCATCACAGACATTGTACAGATGAGAAAACCAAGACCCAAGGCGGCACAGTAGGAGGGTTTCGAATCCAAAATCTGTCTGAAAGCAAATCAAAACCTCGCTCTCTAAAATGGTGATTGCTTTCCCCCTGCTAAAATCTCCCGCTGCTAAGTCACTTCAGTCGTGTCCAACTCTGTGCGACCCCATAGACGGCAGCCCACCAGGCTCCCCCCATCCCTGGGATTCTCCAGGCAAGAATAATGGAGTGAGTTGCCAATTCCTTCTCCAATGCATGAGAGTAAAAAGTGAAAGTGAAGTCACTCAGTCGCATCCAACTCTTAGCGACCCCATGGACTGCACCCTACCAGGCTCCTCCATCCATAGGATTTTCCAGGCAAGAGCACTGGAGTGGGGTGCCATTGCCTTCTCCAGCTAAAATCTTCTAATGCCCTTTAAATTTGCTTCAAGGGATTAGTTTTTTCTTCTGTGCCAGGATTAATTTTCAGGATTTTCCTGGTTATTTCTGATTATTATAAAGTTCTATAGTCATTTGAAGTCACAGAGTTCCGTCTTGATTGTGAAATTAGAAGGTCTGGCTCTATGTAATAATCAACACTTCGATCTTAATTTGAAAATAAGACTTATCTGCTTCCTTAGCTAGGGTTTCCCGCAGTTACAAAGCCTCTCTCTCCTTGCTCATCTCTTTTACCACTTGTTACCTGCTGTTTCTTTTAACTTTTTAATATTTTCTGGGGAAACTTCCAAGCACAACCAAATGTCAAAGAGTAGTATAATCAATCATTACTCACCTTCAACAGTTATCGCTTCATCAACCCATGGCCAGTCTTGTTGCAACTATACCACACCCACCCACCGTTATCTGGCCGATGTTCTGAAAACCACCTCCCAGTGCTGGTGGAGAAGGAAACAAATCCTACGTGAGTAGCAGGTACACTCTTTAGTACTCTCTGGGCCTGGCAAGTGTTTAAAAGGTATTTTTTTTAGTGGGGGAGATATGGTGAGTTCTCCAGAGAGTCCTATAGGTATTGCTCCCCTGCTGTGTCTTTGATGTGAACACACTCATCTCCATTTCAGTGAATGGCTTAGTCAGGAATCCAGTGGCCCATCCCTAGCGTTTTGGGTTTTTGTTTTTGTTTGTTTTTTTTTTTTTGCTGAGGTCCCATCAGCCCTGCAAGCAGCCTATTGCATGGGAATGGAGATGACCCAGACCTGTTCCCTCATCAAGAGCCTTCATCTGCTCAGTGAGACACACTCAGGCAGCACTTGTCCTAATTAATTCTAGAGACATGGGCAAGTGTGATTCTGGTCACCTCTCCTTCAGCTGGTCCATCTGTTGCAAGATTCTCTCTCATCCTTTAGGTTTCTAAGTGCAACTCTTACTAAGGTCACAGAGTAGTTCCATGGAAGTACTTATTATTCTTGATGTTAGGAATAGGCACTCCAGCACCTGTCCAAAAAAATAATAAAAATCTCTTCTTCCCAGTCCTTTTATATCTCAACATGAAAAGAAGTTTAGGTGCCCTAAATCAGTGTTGCTCAGAGTGTGGTTCTGGCAAACGAGACACAGAGTCTGTGATGGGTTATAAACCAATGCATTGCGTCCTTCATCAAGAAAGTCTTGCTATTTAAAAAAAAAGTCAGCTGAATTAAACAATGTGCTTAGCAATGTAGCTGATCTATTTTCTGATTCAAGTTCCTCATGTCATTGGAGACTGTGAACAAATTGCTTATGAACCGGCTTAAACAGTTCTTGGCCATTTACTTTGGGATATATCCACAGTGGAAGCACTGGAATAAACGACTGTTTGTTCCTGCCAACATTTGATTCTTCAATCAAAACTGAAACAGTAAGAATCCTGTTCTAATCCTGAGGTATATAAAAAAAAGATCAAGGACTCAGACCTACACGGAACAATCAGAAAGATCCAGATTCTAGAAAGATTTCATAGGCATGGTTCCTGGTCATGGGTTCCTGTTCCTCTGTGGTGGTCACTTGCAAATCCTATGAAGTCATCTGTTTCAACTTGCTGAAGCAAACAGCCATACCCCTTGTTCTTACCCTTCAGAGCAAGCAGTCCAGATTTCCAACCTCAAATATTCTATTTCCTTATCTGTGGGCTTTCTCTCATCTACGAGTCTACTTTGCTCTCCCAGCACAACAAATAAATGACTGAGGAGTCCGCATATAAATATCCTGTCTCCTTCACTCCTTATGGGGATCATTCTGAAATACATGCCCTACACTGGTGCTCAAAGTTTCCCAGCAAAGCACAGGCAAGAACTCACCACATCCTGAGAGCTCTCCACAAGGAATATCCTTCCAACTGCAACTTCTGGAGAGAAGCTCGCCAAGAAACCTGAGATGCTGGTTCAACTTGGCAATTAAGAAGCTCTGAGAGGAGCGTCGAAGACAAGGTGTTGCCCTTGCTTGCTTGCCCTGTATCTGTTTCATCAACAACAAGGGCATATTATGGGCAAAGGACCATCCAAAGTCAGGCTAGGAGAGGCCTAGACCTGGGTTCACTATCATAAGCTTTCAGAAAGGATTCAGAATCGACAGCTAGGAAGAGCTGCTTACCCAGCCCTTCCTGGACCACCCACTTGGGATCATTCATTGATAGCCAACAATTCCAAAGAGCCGTGGAATTCTGGCTCTCAACCCCATTTGCTGGGGTGATGAGTCATTCCACAGTGTTAAGATTGACCACGCTCTCCTGGCCTCTGCTAAGTCTGGTCTCAGTCTGCCTGCCAGGTGCCAGGGGCACCTGAGCATCCTATTCAGGTGGGCAGCACAGAATTTAAGCAGCGTGCACAAAGATGACGAGGCAGAGGCCGAGTTCTGAAACTCACGCTCTCGTGGGGAGACTGGTGAGGAAACAGTCACAGCCAAATGTGGTTTCCGGGTTTCAAGTCAGAACTTTGACTCTGAAATAAGGGACAGACCTCAGTAAATAAAACATAAAATTAAAATAGCTGAGTTACCTTGGGAAAATCATTTCTTCTTTCTTATCTTTCCACTTTCTCACCTTGAAATTCAAGCCCTACTCTTCGTCAGGGGTGGTTTGAAGACTCAGTGAAAGGACTTGTGAAAACATTTTGTAAAATGCAGAGTGTGATAAAATGAAAGAGATGGGGTGATATTTGAATAAATGATATGTCCATATTCTATAATTATATGCTAATGGTTACACTAACTATATAACGTTATCCTTCTAACATTATGTATTAAATTCATCATAAACCATATCTAATCTCTCAGTAAATCCTGCTAGTGATGACTGGAATATGTCCAGAAGCCCACCATTTCTCTCCACTTCTGCTGGACCTCCCTGGCCTGTCTGGTCCAAGCCTCCATCCACAGCCTTCTCATTCCTCCTTCCTACTGCCCAACATCAACCTTTTAGCAGGCAATTTCTTAAATTGTGGTAAATAGTAGATGGTCCCTTCCAAACATAAATCAGCCATGCCACTCTGCTGTGGGAACCGCGCTGATGGCCCGCAAGTCCTAGCAGGGCCCTGGTCCCGTATCACGAGTCCCTGGCCTCCTGTGACATCCCCCCCGCTGCCCTTCATTCTCCCACTCCAGCCATGCTGGCCGCCTTACTCCACCTCAAACAGTAGCACACTGATGCCTTAGAGCATTTGAACTTGAATCTGCTATCTGGAATGCTTTTCTCCAGAGCTCTGAGAGCTCACACACCTTCGCCTCCTTCAGGATTCTTCTCAAATACCAGAGGCATTCCCCACGCCTTGGTATGAACAGCAGATTGCCACCAGCACCCAGCTGCATGTCCTATACCGCATGCCCACGTTCATTGTTCTCCACAGCACTGACACCATCTCACATGCTAGATATCTGTTCGTTTTCCTAGAGCCTGCCTCCTCACAACTTGTCATCTCCTTGAGGGCAAAGGAATCTCCTTCTTTCACCTGAAGGGTGCATGGTCCACAGCAGTTACCTGATACATATTTGCATGAATGAGTGCACGAACAACTGAAGAACATACTGATCAGCCAATTAACCCACAATATACTCTGCACACCCCACAGAGTGCAAGGACCGTCATAAGGGAGAACGGATGCCGTGCACTCTGTATCTGTAAAGCGGAGCTGATTCAGGTTTTTAAGGCAGGAGCGCTGGGATGACCCAGGGAATCTCGGTACACAGTCTTACAGGGTGTCAGAAATAACTTCACCCAAAGTGGACCATTTATTCTCTGCCTAGGGGCTTAGACTTGGCCTTCATGACTTCTTTCCAAGCATCCTGACTGGACTAGCTCCAAGGTCCTTTCTGCCCTCACAAGAACTCAGCACCTCTGTGCTCTATTTATCCTCCTGGATGCCTCTTTATGAAAGGTAAAGTGGTCAGAAGCTGAGAGGGGCACAAATGTGCAGATAGCACTATTGATTTTTTCCTCCTGAGAGAGACCAGGCTGCCAAACTGTGTGGCTACAAAGCAGGCAAAATGGCCTGGCAGGGGTCCCAGCCCCCTCCACTACCGCACCTCCCCACCACCACACACACATGGCTCGTTCTCTGATCCCCACCTCCCACCCTTGAACACCCCCAAGACCCCTGTTCCTCTCTCCTCTGCTCTGGACCTTCCAGACCCAGGAGCCATCGCAGGGGCAGTAACTAGCCCGGCAGTGGGTTTCTGCCATTTTTCATTTTTAGGCGTGATGCTGTTCCTGAAGAGAAAATAAAAGCAAATAAAATTCAGGCTGCTGCTATTGATCTCCAGTCATTTCTGAACGTTGCTACAGCAACCAACAGGGGCTTTGCAGCCACTCTTTCCCTCCTCCCCACACCCTCCTCCCCGTCGTTATGTGGCGCAGGACCCGGGCCGTCAGGATAGCATCAGCACAGCATCCTGTCACGAAAAAGCATCCGTCCACGGCTTTGGAGGAAAGAGTCACCCAGGATCCAAGGCCAGGCAATCGGTTCTGTCCACGTGGTCCATTCGCTGCCAGGCCAGCCCCGCAGCCAGGCCAGGTCCTAAGTGACACACAGAGGGAGGCTGAGCAAGCGCTGTTAAACACTGATGCAGACACAGGGAGAAGAAAAGGAAAGAAGCCTGCAACATTTCAAGAAGTTTACAGCCTGGACTTTTCCTGCCTCCCTCTGAGGAACTGGTAAATTTTCAGCAGCCCTAGTCATGAAGTCAGGAGATTTTATTTTGGTGGTTCCGCCTGCTTCTCCTCCAGGCTCCTCAGGAAGCTGGTATGCCCCACCCCTCCTCCATACCACAAGGGACCTGGCTTCCTGCTCTGTGGCGGAAGCCAGAAAAATCAAATTAAAACATGTGTGATGGGTTACAGGTGACAGCAACATATGGGCCAGGGAGGGGGCTGTGCCTAAAACTCAGCTCAGGTCAGCTCTGGGAGCTGGGGGACCAGGACCCCAGCCCCTCACATAGCCTGCAGCTTCATAACCATTCCTATCATGAGAACAGTGCCAATCCATTCCAGCACATGTGCGTCCAAGCCAGGGGTCTCACAATGGCAGTCAATATACCCATTCCTGTGTGAGCACAAGATGGTTAAACCTTCAGCTGCTGCTAAAGCACACGGTGGATGATGAAAAAAAAAAAGAAAACTTTATGGGAAATGTCTTCCAGGTAATAGGTAGCAAG
Organism: Capricornis sumatraensis; assembly: GCF_032405125.1. NCBI lineage: Eukaryota > Metazoa > Chordata > Mammalia > Artiodactyla > Bovidae > Capricornis > Capricornis sumatraensis. Next base: position 9,552,083 of record NC_091078.1, read on the forward strand.
TTCAGAGCGGTTCTATTTCCACCCGAATCACAGCAGTCTATAAAACCCTTCATACACCAGCAGAAGTGGGAGTGGAAGGTGTTTGCAATGGGCAACGGCCGCTGCCATTCATTGCTGAGTGTGCTCTGATTGAAAGACCCATGCAGTGGCCAGATCTCGGCAGCAGAAAACAGCCACAGGTCGAGCTGGGTCTGCAGCAACGAAAATCATGAACATGCCCAGGGAAGGGGTCCTAGTGGCAGCCTGGACCAGGCCGCCACGAGGTTCTCTCCAGCCCCCGGGCTTCTCTCCTCAGATCCCTCCAGTCTCGGGGTAGATCCTTCTCCCTGCATGTTTCCTCCAAGGTGCTCTCCTTGTCTGCCTCCAATCTCCCCTCCTCTTTGAGACTAAGACCTTGAGAAATAAAACCATGATGACTTCTGGCTAGCTCTGCTTTCAGCTCTCCCTCACCCTTGCAGATCAAAGCCCAAGCATCCACTTAGGTGGAAGAAGGAGGAAAAAGAAACCAGGTTATTATCTGTTCTGGCACTAATCACTCTCATAGTCATTAATCTGAGGACTGACGCAGCGTTCACAGTCCCTTCTCGAAAGCTTATGTGTCCTCAGGGCCACAGACTATGCAGTTTGATATAGGATGCAAATTTAATGCGTACTTAGTGATGGAAGTTAATGTATATTGAGTGATTCTAAGTATTGTAAGTATAAATAGTTATAACTGCTCCAAATGCATTGTACACATTGGTCAGCTCATCCTCATAGCATCTTGTATGGGAGGCACTATTATGGCTCTCATTTTAGAAGGGAGGAATTTGAGACACAAAGAGGGCAACTAACTTTCCCCCAAGTCACACAGCTTGGGACTGGTGGAACTATAATTCAAATTCAGGCAGGCTGAGAAGAGAGCCTCTAGCTCTTTACCATGAGGTCTCACCGCCAGGACCCATCCTGTCTCCTCCTATCTGAGAGACACTCCAGATGCTGTGGGAATAAAACAGTCATGCAATGGTTAGGCAGTGCCTTCCTTCTAGCCCTTTCCAGCTGCCTGCCCCTTTGCACCCTCGGTGGGCCAATGAGCAAGGTGACTGTAGGGATAAAGAGGAAAGCCAGGGCTGTAGTTCAGCTGAGTTACACAAGCATAGCCAGTTTGTTGAATTTTTAAAATACTTCTAAACTGACAAAAAGTCACTGTTCAGCCCCCTCCTTGAGATATGCTCCTCTTGCTGACCCCCACCCCGCCACTCAGGATACAACAATTAAGCAGGTGTGAGGTCTGTAGAAGGCACCCACTCATCAGGTCCCTAGAAGGCACCAGAGAGGTTGCTACAGTGTATTCATCAGCCCCCCTTGGCCTGGTGCTCTTTCTGAGTCAGGTGCAGGGGGTGACAAAGGAAACTGAAGGCCCTAATGGTCTCCTGTGTGCCCAGCTGAACCTCATTCCCTGCCGGGGCCGTGTGTGGCTTGACTCCTCACCAGCTTCAGCCTCTGGTTCCTGGTTTTTCCCAGCTCAGGCTGGTTGGCTAAGCTCCCAGGGGCATGGCTTCTGCCAGCCCTTCCCTTGAAACAGGGCTTTATCCCTATTTCTTAGGCAAGGATCCAGATGGATGCCCCTTTCTGCTTCTGGCACCCAAGATACAAGTTGCAGCACTCACACCCTCTCCCATCAACTCTTATCCCCCAAGTCTTGCATCTTGGTGGCATGAACAGCAGGTCCCTCTTGGGAAGGGGAGTAGGCACCCCTGTGGCCCTCCAGCCACTCATATGGACGGTCCCATCCCCTTACTCCTTGCTAGCAACTCTTTTATCACCCAGTTAAATACAGTTCAGCATTACTGGGAAGCTACTGCTTGACGGGTGTTAGTATTACAATGACCTGGTTGAGAAAATTGTCCTGTGCTCAACTGATGGCAATAACTGCTTAGCTATAATAACTGTGCATCAGACACTGTCCCTAAGCATTTTACTTTTATTAAACTTAATCGTAGTGTAAAACTCATGAGAGAATAGTTATTGAAGAGGACATTGAGGCGCAGAGAGGTTGAGAAACCTCCCCAGGTCACATAGCAAGTCGTAGAAGTGTCTGGATTTGAATTCAGCATCTGTACCTGCAACCACCATACTGTGGCTGACATTCCATAGCACAAAACTATGAGTACCAGGACAGGAAAGACCTAAGTTCTCACCAGTCCTTTAGACATATGAATTCAAATCCAAATGGGCATATTTAGGAAAATACTTTAATATTTATCCCAAGACCTTCCACATCTCAAAGGCAGCCGCAGAGAAAATGGAATTGGCCAGTTACTGGGTGAAAAGATAAAGTTTTTGAGGAGAAGTTTCCATTCTTGGCCGCTAAGAAGTCTTTCACCCTGTTTCAGAGAGAGCTTCAGGCTGCTGGGGGAAAGCAGAGGATTCTGGTTGGCCCTGGGCCTGTACCCACTGGCCACCCCTGCCAGCAAGCCCAGCCACACAGACGTTTACCTTCTTTCCGGGGAACCTGCAGGTAAAGATCAGATTTTCTAAGTGATCACAATACCCTCTCTCTAAAGCCCCAGGAGAGGACGCCAGGCCAGCGTCCTCATGGTGCAGTGGCGACTCCTGGGCACCTGCCGTTTGGAAGTACCTCACACAGCCTTTTTTCCAGCCAAGCAGGCGCTTTTCGGATAACCAGCTAGATGGCGCCACCTGCTGGAGAAATGAAGCGTCTTCCCTCTGGCGGTAGCATCAGCGAGCCCTGCTTCCTGTGGCTACTAGCCCTGGTCTCCACCTACCTCCTCCAACCCTGAGCCTGGCCAAAGAGAAGCCTTCAACAGAAAGCTCAAGCAAGGGACACGAGTATCCATATCTGGATCTTCCACCGGATTAATTAGCATATTGTTCATTTATTTATCTGCTCTTCTTTCTGCTTCTCAAGGCTCTAACCCCACCCCTCCCCTCTACTCCAGACCATTTTCACCGTCACCTTCTGGTTAGGGCTTCTAAGTCGTTAAACTTTTTGAGCCTCAGTTTCTTCATTTATTAAGATGCAGCGCTGTTGTGAGCAAGATAGCACACCTGTTTCAGGCACTCAGAGAGGTGGAAAGGGGACTGTGATTGTCGCACATCTGCCTAAATGAACGTGTGCTGGACATAAGGTCATGACGAGCCCAGAACAAATGGGAAACACACATTGATAGATATTCTCAGGTTCTCAAAAATTTCTGGGCAATACCATTTCCTTTGTAAAATGTGTACAGAAGAACAAAGCCCCTTTTAGGTAAGGATTCTGGGCCATTTATTAACATAACTACCTATGGGCTTGCAAGATGCAAGACTCAAATCACAGCCCCAGCAAGACAATAAATTACTATATAACACTGGCTCTCAGAGTCTTAACAGAGCTATAGAAGTTATACTTGAAATGCCAAGCTCTACTATTTTACCGTAATAAACGTTCTTTTTCTTCGCTTTCTACTTTGTTCCTTGTTCCCTATAAGCTAATTCCTTCCCATCTTTTATGGGATGAATTGTGTCTCCCCACCTCGCCAACAAAAAAAAAATCATGTTGAAGCTCTAACCCTTGCCACCTTAGAATGTGATTGTATTTGGAGATAATTATCTCTCTAAAGACCCTAAGTTAAAATTATGGTGGGTCCTAGTCCAATCTGATTAGTGTCCTTATAAGAGAATTTGAAAACACAAAGGTTAGCCAAGGACTAAAAACAATTTTTCAAAACAAAGAGCTGGTATTCAGACTAAAGAACTCTTACAACTTAATTAAAAGAAGGAAAAAGCATAATTAAAAAAATGGGCAAAGTTTGAGACAGATATTTCCCCAAAGAAGATATACAAGTGGCCAATAAGCATGTGATAAACATATTCAACATCACTAGTCCTCAGAGAAGTGCTAATTAAAACCACAACGTGGTACCACTACACACCCACTAGAATTACTAACGTTAAAGACATCAGTAACAAGGATTGATGAGGTTGGTAAGGATGTGGAGCAATGGGAACCCTCTCCTGCATTCCTGGTAAGAATGCAAAATATTACAGCCATTTTGCAAAGCAATATAACAGTATTTTATAATGATAAATATTCATTTATTGTCGTTCAGTCACTAAGTCATGTCCAACTCTGCAGACCCATGGATTGCCGCACACTAGGCTTCCCTGTCCTTCACTATCTCCCAGAATTTGCTCAAACACATGTCCATCAAGTTGGTGATGCCATCCAACCATCTCGTCCTCTGTCATCACCTTCTCCTCCCACCTTCAAGCTTTCCCAGCATCAGGGTCTTTTCCAATAAGTCAGCTCTTCATATCACATGGCCAAAGTATTGGAGCTTCAGTATCAGTCCTCCCAATAAATATTCAGGACTGATTTCCATTGGCAGGGATGATCATCGTGCAGTCCAAGGTACTCCCCAGAGTCTTCTCCAGCACCACAGTTAGAAAGGATCAGTTCTTCGGCACTCAGACTTCTTTATGATCCAGCTCTCACATTGGTACATGACTACTGGAAAAACCATGACTGGCTAGACAGATCTTTGTCAACAAAGTGATATCTCTGCTTTTTAATATACTGTCTAGGTTTGGCATAGCTTTTTTCCAAGAAGCAAGCATGTTTTAATTTCAAGGCTGCAGTCATCATCCACAGGGATTTTGGAATCCAGAAAAATAAAATCTGTCACTGTTTCCATTGTTTCCCCATCTATTTGCCATGAAGTGATGGGACCAGATGCCATGATCTTCATTTTCTGAATGTTGAGTTTTAAGCCAGATTTTTCACTCTCTTCTTTCACTTTCATCTATAGGCTCTTAAGTTTCTCTTTGCTGCATATCTGAGGTTGTTGATATTTTTCCTGGAAATCTTGATTCCAGCTTGTGCTTCACCCAGTTCAGCATTGCATGATTTATTCTGCATATAAGTTAAATAAGCAGAGTGACAATATACAGCCTTGATGTACTTTTCCCCAATTTGGAACCAGCCCGTTGTTCCATGTCTGATTCTAACTGTCGGTTTTTTGCCTGTATACAGGTTTCTTGGGAGGCAGGTAAGATGGTCTGTATTCCCATCTCTTTAAGAATTTTCCACAGTTTGTTGTGACCCACACAGTCAAAGGCTTTCGCATAATCAATGAAGCAGAAGTAGATGTTTTCCTGGAATTCCCTTGCTTTTTTCATGATGCAACAGATGTTGGCAATTTAATCTCTGGTTCCTCTGCCATTTCTAAATCCACCTTGTACATCTGGAATTTCTTGGTTCATATACTGTTGAATCGTAGTTTGAAGAATTTTGAGCATTACCTTGATAGCATGTGAAATGAACGTAATTGTGCAGTAGTTTGAACATTCTTTGGCATTGCTTTTCGTTGGGATTGGAATGAAAACTGACCTTTTCCAGCAATTCCATCCATAAGTATTCTTTAGAGAGAAATAAAAATATATTTCCCCATGAAAAATTCATGCAAATAATTATGATAGCATTATTCATAAAAGCCAAAAACTGGAAACAGTGTAAATAATATAGACACACCACAGAATACTACAGAGTGTTGAAAAGAAACAAAATATTAAGACATATAACAACATGAATGAATCTCAAAACATTACACTAAATATAAGAAACCAAGCAGAAAATCTACATACCGAATGATTCTGTTCCTGAAATTCTAGAAGAAGCAACACTATAGGGGCAGAAAACAGATCAGCAGCTGCCTGGGGCTAGAGTGGAGAAAGGGGATCGAAAGCAAAGGGGCACAGGGCACATTCTGGGCGGAAAGGGACTGGGGCTTTATGAAATGTTTATTTTATTTTTCCACTTTTATAAACATCTTTATTACATGTATTTTTAATTGAAACGTATTTGACGTATAACATTGTATGACAGAAACCAGCACATAATAAAAAATGTTAATTTTAATAAAAATAGAAACATTAATAAATTATAAAATTATGTTTAAAATCTACTTATTTAGAAAACTTTTAGAATAGAAATATCCTATATAATAGCCTTCATTGTAACATTACTAGGAAAACAGAAACAAGTAGAGCTGAAGTTTAATGCTCTATTATGAGCAGACAGGATTAGGGACAGGGAGATCCTGCCTCTCTCTGAGCTTTCTAGTTCATATCCTTCACTCAAGTCCAGCCACAGCAGCCTTCTCCCCATTCCTCAGGGCCCTTACGTTATAAAGGGATGGTTGTTAATATTGGTCAGGAGGGAAGCAACATAATTGTGTATACTTAATAAAATTCATTAAAGTGTACTTTGAAATAAGTGAATGTTATTATATAATTGTATATTTCCATAATAAACAGAAAGAGGACCAAAACCAGAGAGAAAATTTGGCCATGTAGAGACTCCAGAAGGCAACTCAGGGACTCTTCCTCTGAGTTTGCCCATGTTCCTGTCTATCCACATGTACTGTACTCTTCCTGTTAATAATACCTTGCCTCGCTGAAAAAAAAAAGAGAGAGAGTATGTACAGAGAAAATGGAGTGTAAGGACTCAGCAAGAAGGCGGTCGTCTGCAAGCCAGGGACCTCAGGAGAAACCAGACTTGCCAAAACTTGATCTTGGATTTCTTAGCCTCCAGAACTCTGACAATAGAGTCCTGTTGATTAAGCCTCCCAGGTTGGTTTCACTAGGGCAGCTCCAGCAGAGTAATGTATCATCTTAGGACTGGAAAGGCAGTTGCTGACCTTCCATCGATGCGGAGGTCAGCCAGGAGGAAGGACTCGGGCTGGGCTGGACCTGCACTTACAGCCAGGCAGGGCCTGGTGGGGACCAGCCGGCACTCCCTGTTTCCTGCCACGATTCCAGGCCCAGAGAGGGTTCTGAACTGAGTACCTGCTTGTAGTCTGGAAGGACCTTCCCTTAGGCCCTGGAGACTGGCTGCCTGTATTTCTGCTTCTCTCCATCCCGACTAAAGAGTCACCAATTCCCGCTGCAGAGGAAAGGGCTCATAAACCACAGTGCCCAACTGTGAGGGTCACGGCAGGGCAGGGTCACCCTCTGCGGGGCTGTAAACAGAGGCTGAAGTTTATGGCTGTGTGAGATGTTTACAACAGAAACATTTGTTTCTCAAACTGCTCTCAGGTTGCTGAAGTAAAATTTGCTCTAAAGCTGAAAAGTACCCATCCATCTGCTTGATGGTGACTTCCCCGCAGGCAAAGAGAGCAGAGGCTTGGGCCACTGGAATGGGTTGGGCTGGAGAGGTGATGAGAAATCAAAGCGAGACCCAGGTGGTGCTGAGGGCGCCCCTCAACAGGTGAAGCAGCTGTATACTTGACCAGAAGATAGTGGAAAAAAAAAAAAACCTGGCTCTGATTTGTGAATTTATTTGTATGAAACGTTTTAACAAAGAGTTATAAAAGCAACCACAGTAATTACACATTCAAAACATTTTATATTTAAAATAGGGGGAGAACAAGATGGCGGAGGAGTAGGTGAACCTGGAGTACGTCTTTCTCCGTGGACACATCAGGAATACACCTTCAGATACAGAAGTGCATGCAGGACACCAGCTGAGAGAGGACAGGAGTACCTGACCAGGGGGAAAGAATATATGGAACCACACAGAACTCGGTAGGAGAAAGGAACTAGGAGGAAAAACAGCAGTGTTATAAGGACTGGACCTGCCCTCGATGGGTGGGGGAACTGAAGCAGGGGTCCGATCCCCACATCGGGGCACTTGTCTGAGTCAGAGGAGAAACATTTAAGGGTGAGAGTGAAACAGCTGATCTGCGGTAGCCTAAATGGAATGAGAATCAGACAGTCCTTGCTGCAGCCATATATACTCCTGCAGCCAGACAGGAATGCTGGTCCCCTAGAAGGCACCACGGCTGGGAGCTGGAGTTTAGGGATTGTGGATCCTAGGGCGAGGGCTGCTGTTGACTGTGGACAGACAGACTGAGGGGATGTGAGGGAGGAGATTGTGGTGGGAAACGCCTGTGGAGGAAAACCAGGCAGCTATGGAAGCAAGGCAATACTGCTGAGTCACGTGTAGAGGGTGGAGCCATCACCATAGCCTCTCTCTCCCCACGTGCCAACATCGGCAGCTGAACAATAGAAAGGCTGGCCCATCAAATGCCTGATGCCCTGAACAACAGAGTAGGACCCACCCAGGGTGCCCCTTTACGCGGCTGACGTGCCAAAGTACAGAGTAGGACCCCAGCCAGAGGGGTCCCTCTATGTGCCTGACGCACCAAACAACAGAGAAGGGCCACAGGCAAGGGAGCCCTCTAAGTGCCTGAACAGGTGGAGCTACAGAGAAAGACTGGCTGAAGAGGCCTTCTGATTGCCAGCCACAAGAGGCTCGAATAAAGGCTCTGATAAGAACAGAACTCCTGCGGTGGAGGCAGTTCATGTCCCTGCACACTTGGCACTGCCAGAGTCCCCATAAGCCAAGCAGCTGCGCCACCTTCATGCTCAACTCTCACTGGGGCAGAGCTGCCACAGGCAAAAAAATCTTGCACCTATGCAGGCAGGGGATGCTTAGGTCGTGTCCAGCTCTTTGCAACCCTGTAGACTATGGCCTGCCAGGCCCCTCTGCCAGGGAGAGGGGTTCTCCAGGCAAGAACACTGGAGCGTATTGGCCAATACTGGTTGCCATACCCTTCTAGAGCACTGTATTTCCTGCTGCGCTAGCTGCCAACTCCCCTGAGTACCTGGTGCTGCCAGAACCCCTGCGACCCAAGCAGCGGGCCACCTCCACACCTGGCCCTCACAGGGACAAACTCAAGTCCTCCAGGGCAGCCTCAGGAGCAAAGCTCAGTGGACGACCCACATGCAGAGATGGAAATAAAACCACAATTGAAACCCAGTGGAAGTGTGGCTAAGGAAGAAGACTCAAAATCTTCCCACCAGCTGTATAAGCTGCAGATTAAATCCACATGATCAACTAGGCAGACTCTGTGTCTATGGAATATATAAAAGGTCATTGAGAGCTCCCACAAAAGGAAACACACTAGTTCTGATAGCTGTGGACATTGGAGGCAAGAACACACAGGAGTAGGACCAGATTAGAATCTGAGCTGCCCCCACAGCAGGTCCAGAGATCAGCACGCTGTTGGAGGGCATCCTAGGGAGGTGAGGTGGACGGTGACTCCCAGCAAGGGAAAGGACTCTGACAGCAGTGACTCAAGGAAAACATTTGTTATTCCTATATTTTAACTTGTTCTATAGATTCCTTTGGATTTTTTTTTTCTTTTATCCCCCTCTCTGTTGTAGTTGTTGATTTTATTGGCACTCTGAAATCCAATTAAGCTTTTGAACTTTTTTTCCTCAGTCACATTTCTATTGTTGTTATCAACCTCTGCCTCTACGTTGGGCTTTGCAGTTCTATCGAGTTTTCCTCATTTTTTTCTTTTCTCTTTTTTAAACTTTAGTTTAATTTTTTTAAACTTATTATTTTTTCTACATCTATTCCTTTGTTTTCTTTTCCTACTGTTATTTTCCCCTTGCAGTCGATCTTTAGTGCATATAAATCGTCTTTATCTACCTCTATTCAACTTTGTGTACCTATTCTTTATTTCTTTTCTTTCTCTCCTTTCCTCTCGATATATTTGTTAGTTTTATGTTCACTGCTTTATTCCCCAGTTGGCACCTTGCTTTAGTTTTGTTTTCCAGTTTGTGATTTAGTTAGTTTTGTTCTGGCAGATACAATTTTTGTTTCTTTTGTTTGCTGGATCAATCTATTGTACTTTATTTTGCTGCACTGTTTTGATTTTGCCTGTGGGTATATATGCACATGTGTATATCCAGTCACACTTTTTATTGTTGTTATAAACCTCTGCCTCTGCATTGGGCTTTTGCAGTTCTACAGAGTTTTCCTTTTTTCTTTTTTCCTTTTTTTTTTTTCTTCTTCCATTTTTTTCCTTTCTCTTTTTATAATTTTGATTTTTAATTTTTTAAACCTATTATATTGTTTCTACATTTATTCTTTGTTTGCCATTCCTACTGTTCTTTTCCCCTTGCAGTTAATCTTCACTGTATATAAATCTTCATCTACCTCTATTTAACTTTGCATATATATTATTTCTTTCCTTTCCTCTCACATATTTGTTAGTTTTGTTTTCATTGCTTTATTCCCCAATTGGCACCATGTTTCAGTTTTGTTTTCCAGTTTGTGCTTTAGTTTTGTTCTTAACTGGTTAATATAATTTTTTAAATTTCCTTTGTTTGCTGGGTCAATCTACCCTACTTTATTTTTGTTGGACTCTTTTGACTTTGCTCGTGGGTATATATATTCCATTATTTTAATAATTATTTGTTTGATTTTGTAACCACAATTTGTCTGGGGTTCATCTTTGGTTTCTCATTTTGGGATATTTATTTTAATCTCACTTAATGTCATAACAAACCACTTGTGGAATCTTTGTTCCTGACCAGAGATCAAGTCCTGAGCCTTTGGAGTGGGAGCACTGGCTCCAAGACCCTAGACTACCAGAGAACTAACCCTAGGGAGTATCAATAGTGAGAACTCACACAAAGGAAACCACTTGAATACAAGACCCAGCATCATCCAACCACGAGTAGCACCCTGTGCAGGATGCCACATCTAAACAACAAACAAAACAAAAATACAAACCCAATCATCAGCAGACAGGATTACCACCTCACTCAGCCTTGCCCATCAGAGGAAAAACAAATGAACAAACCAACAAAAAAAAAGAAAAAACACTCAGCACAAATCTCAACCTATACAAAGCTTACACTAACCACTGGGCCCACCTTAGGAGGGTAGAAACCAAAAGGAGAAAGAATTCAACCTTCTTCAAGGAAAGACTTCAACTGTGCTTGAAGCCTGGGAAAAGGAGACCTCAAACACAATAAGTTTTAAAAAAAATGAAAAGTCAGAGAAATACTACAAAAATGAAGGAACAAACTAGAAACACAGAAGTCCAACCAAATGAAGGGGAAATAGGCAAACTACCTGAAAAAGAATTCAGAATAACGATAGTAAAGATGATCAGAAACCTTGAAAACAAAATGGAGAAAATGCAAGAATCAATTAACAAGGACCTAGAAGAATTAAAAATAAACATACAGAGACAAACAACATGATTACTAACAGTAAAAATACTCCAGAAGGAATCAATAGCAGAATATCTGAAGCAGAAGAGTGAATCAGTGAGCTGGAGGATAATATGGTGGAAATAACTTCTGAAGACCAGAATAAAGTAAAAAAAAAAAGAAAAGAAAAGAACTGAGGATAGTCTCAGAGACCTCTGGGACAATATCAAATGCACCAACCTTCGAATTATAGGGGTCCCAGAAGAAGAAGAGAAAAAGAAAGGGTATGAGAAAATTTTTGAAGTGATTGTAGTTGAAAATTTCCCCAACATGGAAAAGGAAATTATCAAATCCAAGAGGCACAGAGTCCCATACAGAATAAACCCAAGGAGAAACTTCCCAAAACACATACTAATCAAACTAACAAAGACTAAACACAAAGAAAGAATATTAAAAGCAGCAAAGGGGAAGCAACAGGTAACATACAAGGGATAGTCCATAGGCTTAACAGCTGATCTTTCAGCAGAAACTCTGCAGGCCAGAAGGGAATGGCAGGATATATTTAAAGCACTGAAAGGGAAAAATCTACAACTGTCCCCAGCAAGGATCTTATTCAAAATTGATGGGAAAATAAAAGCTTTTCAGACAAGCAAAAGAATTCAGTACCACCAAACTAGCTTTACAACAAATGTTAAAGGGACATATATAGTCAAGAAATACAAGAGAAGAAAAAAGATCTACAAAATCAACCCCAAACAATTAAGAAAAAGGCAATAGGAACATTCATATCAATAATTACTTTAAACGTAAACAGATTAAATGCTCCAACCAAAAGACACAGACTGGCTGAATGGATACAAAAACAAGACCCATATATATGGTGTCTATAAGAAACCCACTTCAGTCAGACCTAAAGACACGTATAGACTGAAAGTGAGAGGATGAAAAATATATTCCATGCAAATGGGAAGCAAAAGAAAGCTGGAGTAGCAATCCTCATATCAGACAAAATAGACCTTAAAATAAAGATTCCAAGAAATAAGGAAGGACACTACATAATGATCAAGAGATTGATCCGAGAAGAAGACATAACAATTGTAAATATCTATGCACCCAACATAGTGGCGCCTCAATACATAAGACGAATATTAACAGACATGAAAGGAGAAGTTGACAGCAACACAATAATAGTAGGAGACTTTAACACCCCATTCACACCAATGGACAGATCATAAAAACAGAAAATTAATAAGGAAACATAAGTCTTAAATGATACACTAGGTGAGATGGATCTCATCAATATCTTCAGGACATTCCATCCAAATGCAGTAGAATACACCTTCTTCTCAAGTGGACATGAAACATTCTCCAGGAGAGACACATCTTGGGTCACAAGTCAAACCTCAGTAAATTTAAAGAAACTGAAATCGTATCCGGCATCTTCTCCTACCACAACACTATGAGACTAGATATCAATTACAAGAAAAAAAACTATAAGAAACACAAACACATAGAGATTAAACAACATGTTTCTAAATGACCAACAGGTTACTGAAGAAATCAAAAGGGAAATCAAAAAATTTCTAGAAACAAATGGCAATAAAACATGACAACTCAAAACCTATGGGACCCAGCAAAAGCAGTTCTAAGAGGGAAGTTTATAGCAATACAGTCATACCTCAAGAAACAAGAAAAACATTGAATAGACAACCTAACTTTACACCTAAAACAACTGGAAAAAGAAGAACAAAAAAAAAATTAGCAAAAGGAAAGAAATCATAAAGATCCAAGCAGAAATAAATGAAAAAGAAAGAAACAATAGTAAAGATTAATAAAACTAAAAGCTAGTTTTTTGAGGAGATAAACAAAATTGACAAGTCCTTAGTCATACTCATCAAGAAAAAATGAGAGAAGAAACAAATCAACAAAACTCAAAATGAAAAAGCAGAGGTTACAACAGAAAATGCAGAAATACAAAGGATTATAACAGACTCTTATGAGTCTCTTATATATCAATATCTATATCAATAAAATTGGTAACCTGGAAGAAATGGACAGATTCTTAGAGAAGTTCAATCTTCCAAGACTGAACCAGGAAGAAATAGAAATTATGAACAACTCAATTACAAGCACTGAAATTGAAGTTGTGATCAAAAATTTCCCAAAAAACAAAAGCCCAGGACCAGATGGCTTCACAGGAGAATTCTATCAAACCTTTAGAGAGGAGCTAATGTCTATCCTAAAACTCTGAAAACATTGCAGAGGAAGGAACACTTCCAAACTGATTCTATGAGGCCACCATCATCCTAATACCAAAACCAGACAAAGACAACACAAAAAAAGAAAACTTACAGGCCAATGTCACTGATGAACAGATGCAAAAATCCTCAACAAAATTTTAGCAGACAGAATTCAGCAACACATCAAAAAGCTCATACACCATGATCAAGTTGGGTTTATTCTAGGGATGCAAGTATTCTTCAATATATGCAAATCAATCAATGCAATACACCATATTAACAAATTGAAAGATAAAAACCACATGATAATCTCAATAGATGCAGAAAAAGCCTTTAACAAAATTCAGCACCCATTTATGATTAAAACTCTTCAAAAGTAGGCATAGAAGGAACCTGCCTCAACATAGTAAAGGCCATATATGATAAGCCCACAGCACACATTATTCTCAGTGGTGAAAAACTGAAAGTATTCCCCCTAAGATCAGGAACAAGACAAGGGTGTCCACTTTCACCACTATTATTCAACATAGTTCTGGAAGTCATAGCTACAGCAATCAGAGAAGAAAAAGAAATAAAAAGAATCCAGGTCAGAAAAGAATAAGTAAAGCTCTCACTGTTTGCAGATGACATGATACTGTACATAGAAAACCCTAAAGATAGTATCAGAAAACTACTACAGTTAATCAGTGAATTTAGCAAAGTTGCATGATACAATATCAATACACAGAAATCACTTGTATTTCTATATACTAACAATGAAAAATCAGAAAGAAGAATTAAGGAATCAATCCCATTCACCATTGCAACAAAAAGAATTTAATATCTAGGAATAAACCTACCTAAGGAGACAAAAGAATTATACACAGAAAATTATAAGACACTAATGAAAGAAATCAAAGATGGCATAAACAGATGGAGAGGTAGACCATGTTCCTGGGTAGGAAGAATCAATATTGTTAAAATGACGATACTACCAAATGCAATCTACAGATTCAATGTGATCTCTATCAAACTACCAGTGGCATTTTTCATAGAACTAAAACAAAAAAATTTCACAATTCATATGGAAACACAAAAGACCCCGAATAGCCAAAGCAGTCTTGAGAAAGAACTCCATTTTTCTTTCTGGAGGAATCAGCCTTCCTAACTTCAGATTATACTACAAATCTATAGTCATCAAGACAGTCTGGTACTGGCACAAAAACAGAAATATAGACCAATGGAACAAGATAGAAAGCCCAGAAATAAACACATACACCTATGGGTGCCTTATTTTTGACAAAGGAGGCAAGAATATACAATGGGGCAAAGACAGTCTCTTCAATAAATGGTGCTAGAAAAACAGGACAGCTACATGTAAAAGAATGAAATTAGAACACTTCCTAACACCATACACATTACAGAAAATAAACTCGAAATGGATTAAAGACCTAAATGTAAGAAATATAGACCAGAAACTATAAAAACTCTTAGAGGAAAACATAGGCAGAACACTCGATGATATAAATCAGAGCAAGATCCTCTATGACCCACCTCCCAGAGCAATGGAAATAAAAACAAAAGTAAACAAGTGGGACCTAATTAAACTTAAAAACTTTTGCACAGCAAAGGAAACTATAAGCAAATTGAAAAGACAACCCTCAGAATGGGAGAAAATAATAGCAAATGAAACAACTGACAAAGGATTAATTTCCAAAATATACAAGCAGCTCATACAACTCAATGCCTGAAAAACAAACAACCCAATCAAAAAGTGGGAAAAAGACCTAAACAGACATTTCTCCAAAGAAGACATGCAGGTGGCTAACAAACACATGAAAAGATGCTCAACATTGCTCACTAGTAGAGAAATACACATCAAAACTACAATGAGATACCACCTCACACCAGTCAGAATGGTCATCATCAAAAAGTATACAAATAATAAATGCTGGAGAGGGTGTGGAGAAAAGGGAATGCTCTTGCCCTGTTGGTGGGAATGTAAATTGATACAGCCACTATGGAAGATAGTATGGAGACTCCTTAAAAAACTAGGAATAAAACCACTATATGACCCAGCAATCCCACTCCTAGGCATATACCCTGAGGAAACCAAAACTGAAAAAGACACATGTAGCCCATTGTTCATTGCAGTGCTATTTACAATAGCTAGAACATAGAAGCAACCTAGATGTCCATCGACAGATGAATGGATAAAGATGTGGTATATAGACACAATGGAATATTACTCAGCCATAGAAAGGAATGCATTTGAGTCAGTTCTAATGAGGTGGATCAACCTAGAGCCTATTATACAGAGTGAAGTGAGTCAGAAAGAGAAAGATAAATATCGTATTCTAATGCGTATATACGGAATCTAGAAAAATGGTGCTGAAGAATTTATTTACAGGACAACAATGGAGACATAGACTTATGGACATGGAGAGAGGGGAGGAGAGGGTGAGGTATATGGAAAGAGTAATGTGAAAACTTACATTGCCATATGTAAAATAGATAGCCAACAGGAATTTGCTGTATGGCTCAGGAAACTCAAACAGGGGCTCCATATCAACCTAGAGGGCTGGGGTGGGGAGGGAGATAAGAGGGAGTTTCAAAAAGAAGGGGATATATGTATACCTATGGCTGATTCCTGGAGAAAGAAATGACAACCCACTCCAGTATTCTTGTCTGGAGAATCCCATGGACTGAGGAGCCTGGTGGGCTGCAGTACACGGGGTCACAAAGAGTCAGACACGACTGAGTGACTTTACTTACTTATGGCTGATTCATGTCGAGGTTTGACAGAAAACAACAAAATTCTGTAAAGCAATTATCTTTCAATAAAAAATAAAATTTAAAAATTTATATTGAAAATAGTATAATTGAAAAGCTTATATCATTTAAATCAAGAGTGTCAGGTTTCAGCTTGAGCCTAAGCTGGATCTATGTGTGTGTTCAAGCGCTCAGTCATGTTCAACTCTTTGCGACCCTTTGGACTGTAGCGTGCCAGGTTCCTCTGTCCAGGGGAGTTCCCGGCAAGAATACTAGAGTGGGTTGCCATTACCTCCTCCAGGAGATCTTCCAGACCTAGAAACTGAATCTGTGTCTTCCACGTCTCCTGTATTACAGGCAGATTCTTTACCATGGAACCACCAGGGAAGCCCCAAGCTGGATCTGGATCCGTTCAAAAGAGGCTGGTGAAGACGACTGGGGGCTTCCTGCTCAGCAAAGGTGAAATGGGCCAGGACAGGCTTGACCCAGAAACAGAGAGTGGCCCAGGGACATGGAAGGAATGATGCACATATGTTGCAGAATCTGCTCACAGGCCAGTCCCAGGAGCTTGCTGGCTCCTAAAGGGAACAAAAATCAAATCAGAAAGCAGCTTTTCCCTTAAAAATGCTGAAGATCCAAGTGTGGGCAGCATCTACATTGCTCCTCAGGCAGGTAGATTCAAAGCATTAATGGATTTGTTTTCTGTATACTTCCCTCCCCTCCCCTAGTTCCCCTAGGGGCACCCCAAGCTGAAACAAAGTCTCCAAGACACAGACACTGATCTTGGTGAAAATAGCCAATGGGAATTTGCCGTGTGACTCAGGGAACTCAAACAGGGGCTCTGTGACAGACTGAAGGGTGGAATGGGGAGGGAGATGGGAGGGAGGTCTGGAAGGGAGGGGACATGGGTGTACCTATGGCTGATTCTTATTGATGTATGACAGAAAGCCACAAAATTCTGTAAAGCAATTATCCTTCAATTAAAAACATTAAAAAATAAAAGAACGCTCCAGCTCCAACATGTTTTTTCCCAAAGCAAGAGCTTGGATTTTTGCTCCCTGAATTTATTTAAGGCTGGAGAGAAGGTAGGGAGTGGCTGACGGTGACAAGGATAGTAATGTGGGGAGGGAGCGTCCGTCGGAAGGAAAAGAAATACCAACAAGCAAAAGATCGGGGAGCCAACTGAAAGGGCCCTGGCAGTCCCTCATTGACCCAGCCTGTGGACAAGAGCCTGGACTCCCGTGAACAGGTAATGTGGGCCTTGGGCAAAGCTAGAGCAGAGCACAAAGAGAAAACCTTCACACGACCATCAGGGAATGTTTAAAGGGCCCAGCGCAGTGGTGGGCACAGCCCTGGTCTGACGATGCCATGACAATATCGTCTAGCGCCCGGTAACCTAGAGGCCAGAGGAGCGCCGGTCCCATCCTGTCACAGGTACTGCAGCACTGGCTGGCATCACGGGAACTTCAGAGTACTAAGTTTGGCATCTAGCAGAAGTCAACAGCCCCCAGTGGGAGATGCTATGGTGAGAGCTGGAGGGAGCAGAGAAGCAGAAAGGTCTGACAGAAAATGGCCAGAGAGCCATTCGTGAGTACCCAGAACTCCAAGAGCCCTTAGATCAAGGGAGTGTTGCAGGGAGAAATCAGTTCTGACCCCATATTCAACCTGTTCCTTTGACTTGCTTTCTTGCTTTTGTTATAATAATCATACATAATGGTCTGCCTCAGAGAATCCTGCCTGACTGCTAAACTAAAGTGCCTTTATTCAGAACCCTGTGCACCTGTAGATGGCAGGAAGAAAGGAAGAAACTAACACATCCCCCCGCCTGAGGCTTGCCATGTCTAGGAGATATTTGCAAGATTAATGGCCTTTTTACTTTGTTTCCTCACCTCTCCCCCACACCCCCATCTCTGATCCATAAAAAGAACCTGACATCCAGACCCAGGTAAGATGGTTATTTTGAGATGCTAGTCTGCCATCTTCTCTGTCAGCTGGCTCCCCGAATAAAGTCATATTCCTTGCCTCAGCACCTCACCTCTGATTCATTGGATTCATCAGCTTATTATGCAGCGAGCAGAGCATGCTTGGACTCAGTAACAGAGGGAGAGCCCAGGCCCTGGGTGAGCAGATGGAGCAGGTCCCCTGAAATCAGATGCCTCCTGTTAGCATGCCCCCATTTGTTCTTCCAGCCAGACTAGTAAGGAACTGGGCTGATCCAAGACATGGCTGAAAATGCAGCTTCCATCTGGCAAAACCTGTTTGTCAAGTTTATCGCATATCTGATGGAGAAAAAATGATGACAGGTACACCACAAATTATGCAAGTAGAAAACTAATGTATGACTTTTAATTCCAGGAAAATGAAAAGTTGTACAAGAGAGAAAATGTAATCATAGGACCAACTTGACCTTTAGTGAACAGTGTTTTTCATTAAACTGAGAGGACTTGGGCAGATGAAGAGACTAAACAGGGGTGGGTGTGCAAAAGTCAGGAGAGCCGACTCTGCATCTACTGATGAGAAGTCAGTGGGTAATTGCCTAAAACTGGAAGGACAACAACAGCAACCCAATCTCATAATTCAGAAAAATAAAGATAAATACTGGGAAAAAATAGCTAAAGAATTGAGGAATGTTGTGTCTAAGGAGCAGCAGTGAGTGAAACAGGAGAAGGGGGACCAGGGGCATGCTGGGTCCTGCCTCCAGGCCTATGGGTCACCTTGAACCCGTGAACTCTGGTACTCAGTTTCCCTGTTTGAATCATGATGGAGCTGTGTAAGTGATCTCTATTGGCTGCCCCACTCTGGGGTATGGGGTTCTAGAAGGGTGGGGTTCAAAGCACATGGCTTTATGTGAATGAATGCACTGTGGGTACTGGGTGTGAGAATAAATGCATTTTTATGGTCATAATAACCTGAGTGTTGCACATTTCTGGGCCAGACCAGCTGCAGGGTGCATCTCAGACTGGCACGCAAACTCTCACATGAGTACTGTCTACCCAGGACAGCCTCAACCCTTCCCCAATTCAGCCAAAGGAAACTCTGCCCACCTGCTCCCAGGCTGAGGGGCCAGCCACAGGAAGGCTCCTCTGGAGTCACTGGACCACAACTCTGTTGCACATACTGACAATCATCCCAGCAGGATCCATCTTATCTCTGCAACTTCCTCTCTACCTCACCCAGCACTCCCTTTGACCTCCTCTCCCCCATATGCCACATTCCACCACCACCAAGAGACTTTTGTGTACTCCAGACTGCAAGGTGAGCAAACCAGTCAATTCTAAAGGAAGTCAGTCCTAAATATTCATTGGAAGGGCTGATGCTGATGCTGAAGCTGAAGCTCCAAGACCTTTGGCCACCTGACATGAAAAGCCAACTCACTGAAAAAGACCCTGATATTGGGAAAGATTGAAGGCAAAAGGAGAAGAGGGCTGGAGAGGATGAGATGGTTAGATAGCATCACTGACTCAATGGATATGAATCTACGCAAACTCCTGGAGATAGCAGAGGACAGAGGAGCCTGGCCTATTGCAGTCCATGGGGTCACAAAGAGTCAGACGCAATTTAGTGACTGAACAACAAAAAAAAAAATACTCCAGAACTGAAAGACTTACTTCAATGAGAAGATAAAAAGCAAATGGAAACTGACCTGCACACTCAACTTAGAGAGAAGAGGGAAATGATGGTGAAAAAGACATTCAATTCCTTGTACAGGCTTCCTCTAGAGGTAAAACTATTTTGAAAATGAGGGAAGCAGTCCCTATAGATAGAAAGTAACTTTCTACAAATCTTCCGGAAAATCTTCCAGAGCCCAGTACCCAGCAAGTCTACATGTGGCCACCACACAGGCGAATGGCCCTTCCTTTTACTCCTAAGGCAAGTCAGGATGGAAAATGCTGATTATCCTTGAGACTGAAGCTCTGAGGAGGGAGAGAAATAGCATGTATTTAAGACCTACAATAGGTCACCTGCTTTTTATGTATTTTCTCAGGTAATCCCAACAATAAACTTTCCAATGCAGGAATCATTACCCTGATTTACAAATGAAGAAACTGGGCTTCCCAGAGCTGACGTATCTTCCTCGAGGTCACATAGCTAGTGAGTATCAAAGCTGGTGTGTGGTCATCAAGACAGTATGGTACTGGCACAAAGACAGAAATATAGATCAATGGAACAAAATAGAAAGCCCAGAGATAAATCCACACACCTATGGACACCTTATCTTTGACAAAGGAAGCAAGAATATACAATGGAGTAAAGACAATCTTTTTAACAAGTGGTGCTGGGAAAACTGGTCAACCACTTGTAAAAAAATGAAACTAGATCACTTTCTAACACCACACACAAAAATAAACAAAATGGATAAAAGATCTAAATGTAAGACCAGAAACTATAAAACTCCTAGAGGAGAACATAGGCAAAACACTCTCCAACATAAATCACAGCAGGATCCTCTATGATCCTCCTCCCAGAATTCTGGAAATAAAAGCAAAAATAAACAAATGGGATCTAATTAAAATTAAAAGCTTCTGCACAACAAAGGAAAATATAAGCAAGGTGAAAAGACAGCCTTCGGAATGGGAGAAAATAATAGCAAATGAAGCAACTGACAAACAACTAATCTCAAAAATATACAAGCAACTTATGCAGCTCAATTCCAGAAAAATAAACGACCCAATCAAAAAATGGGCCAAAGAACTAATAGACATTTCTCCAAAGAAGACATACGGATGGCTAACAAACACATGAAAAGATGCTTAACATCACTCATTATTAGAGAAATGCAAATCAAAACCACAATGAGGTACCACTTCACACAAGTCAGAATGTCTGCGATCCAAAAATCTGCAAGCAATAAATGCTGGAGAGGGTGTGGAGAAAAGGGAACCCTCCTACACTGTTGGTGGGAATGCAAACTAGTACAGCCACTATGGAGAACAGTGTGGAGATTCCTTAAAAAATTGCAAATAGAACTGCCTTATGATCCAGCAATCCCACTGCTGGACATACACACCGAGGAAACCAGAATTGAAAGAGACACAAGTACCCCAATGTTCATTGCAGCACTGTTTATAATAGCCAGGACATGGAAACAACCTAGATGTCCATTGATGAGATAGATGAAACTGGAGCCGATTATACAGAGTGAAGTAAGCCAGAAAGAAAAACACCAATACAGTATACTAACACATATATATGAAATTTAGAAAGATGGCAATGACGACCCTGTATGCAAGACAGCAAAAAAGACACAGATGTGTATAACGGACTTTTGGACTCAGAGGGAGAGGGAGAGGGTGGGATGATTTGGGAGAATGGCATTGAAACACGTATATTATCATGTAAGAATTGAATCGCCAGTCTATGTCTGACGCAGGATACAGCATGCTTGGGGCTGGTGCACGGTGATGACCCAGAGAGATGTTATGGGGAGGGAGGTGGGAGGGGGGTTCATGTTTGGGAACGCATGTACACCCGTGGTGGATTCATGTCAATGTATGGCAAAACCAATACAGTATTGTAAAGTAAAATAAAGTAAAAATAAAAATTAAAAAAAAAAAAGACAAAAAAAAAAAAAAAAGCTGGTGTGTGCATGCTAAGTCGTTGCAGTTCAATTCAATCCAAAGACCAGGTCATGACAAAATACACTCTTCTCCCTTATAACTTCCAACTTGCACGGACTTATGCCATATGATTCTTGATCTGGCTGAGGAGGAGCCTGCGGCGTCAGACCCTAAAGGGGATGTGCGTAAGGTGCTTTCTCTGTCCCTGGCTGCCATGTGCAGAGACTAAGCTACATTTTCCAGGCTGGGTGTGGATGGAAGGTCACAGTAGTTTGTTGGCCAAAAGGAGACCGTGTTGAAAAGAACACAGAAGAAGAGAATTGGTGCAAGTTGGGGGGCTCAATCACATCATAGTAACTCTGTTCCCTACTAATGGATCTCTCGATTTTTTTTTCTGTTTCCATGTATTTTAAATGCATTTAAATGAAGTTGATTATTTAATGATTTCTGTGGGTTTTCTGGTATTTGTTTTGGGGTTTGTTTTTTTATGTCATTTTTATTTGACAGTGTTGAATCATCAAAACACTGTAAAGCATTTTTCTGGCTCACTAATTGATACACCCCTGCCTAATTGCCTGCTGTTTCATTTTTTCTTTGTTAAAGTGACACAAGGTTTTCTGTTTTGTTGCTTCCCCAAATAAACAGTGCTGCCTCACTTCCCCTCCATCTGTGCCTGCACCAGGATGACAGCACATGCCTCAGATTCCAAGGATCACTGGCCCTGGGCAGGGAGTGGGGAGCAGGCACTGGGAAGGATGGGGTCGGGGAGCACAGTGGCCTGCCTCCTCACCACGTTCCCTAAGCTCCTTCCCCAGCACCCATGCCTGACATTATCTAAGGGATCCTCTGACGTCCTCAGCAGATCTTAGTTGCCTATACCCTGAATTGCCTGTGCCATGAAGCTGGTGGAAGCTCCTGCCTTTGGCTATAGAGATTCCATGTGTAGCCTTATTTATCCATCCAGAAACTATGGCCTTAAACCAGCCAGCCTCACCCATGCCACAGAACTGCGCTCCACTGACACCTAGAGCAGGTATGGGTCCCACCTGAGGCTCAGCACATGGACCTTTCCCAGCACCCTACGTTTCCAACCTCTCCCTGAGCCTCCCTCTCTCCAACAGGAACAGGATTTTGAGGTATGGATACATTTTTATGAGCTCATCTCTGCCCTTTCCATAGAACCTTGCCAAAACCAGAGGTTGGCTGGAAACTCATATTATGATCCTGGCCTCCTGGATTATAGAAGAGAAAAACTGAGACCCAGTGAGAAGAAAGTGGAGTCGTTACAATGTGAGTCAACGGTAGAGCTGGAACCAGATCCAGGAGTCAAACTTCGAACCCAGTGCTATGCTAATTCTAGACTTTACTCTTGCAAAAGAAAACTCAATATCCTGACGTTCCTCTAAAGACCTGGGCATGCCTGGAAAAATGGAGAATGTTAGCTGGGAGACCTGGCTTGACAGTAGTATTTGTGAAAAGGGTTAGGGGGTGTGATTGCCTGGAAGAATCTCTGAGTCAGTGCAGTGATAAATCAGCTATAAAGTAACCAACAAATGAATTACCAAAATATTTATACCCTAGCTAATGTGACACATATGTTACACATATGTTACATAGATACTACACACACACGCTACATTTAGTTTAACAAACTTTCACTGCCAGAGTAAGGGACATGATCATCTTTCCTAACCAAACCCCACATAGAAGGCTGTGTTTTTAAGAGGAAAACTGATAAACTGAAGCATTCCCAAAGAAAAGCTACCAAGAAGCCAGGCTAACTCAAAATAATAATAATAATGTGAGGAATTATGTGTAAAAGCCAAGGAGAAGTTTAGTTACAAAAGAGAAGATTAAACATGTATCAGATCTCAAATGGCTGAAAAATAATGTGAAAAAGAGAACAGAATTGTTCTGGTTCATTTTAGAGAATCAAGCTTGATTCAATGCTGAAAGATAAAAATGAATTTTAACCACTGAAATTCTTAAAATATGAAGATTATTATGGAAGATAGCAAGCTCCCCAATCATTCCACGTATCCAAGCAGAGATGTCTCCTCAGGGAGACACCAGAGGACTTACTGAGTATGCTCTAGAATGAATTTGGGTAACAAAGAGAAGTTTGAAGTAGATCAAGGATATTCTGTCATCTGATAAACTCTACTTTCCTTTCTCTGAGAGTCAAAGGGGGAAAGGGAAAGAAAAAGTAAGAGAGGGTAACAGAGCTGAGCTACCTTTTCCAAGTGGAGTCAGAGGAGGTGACAGTGTTTTCACTAGTCTGTGTACCTCTTAATATCTCTTATATA
Source organism: Capricornis sumatraensis (assembly GCF_032405125.1). Lineage (NCBI taxonomy): Eukaryota > Metazoa > Chordata > Mammalia > Artiodactyla > Bovidae > Capricornis > Capricornis sumatraensis. The sequence continues at coordinate 9,575,936 of NC_091078.1, forward strand.
TTACCAAGATCCTTTGGTTGCTCATGTATTTTTAGGCAAAATAAAGGTCTTTATTGTCAGAACACAGGGTGTCTTATAAAAAGTGAAAAGCTCCATCTCTTTCATCCTCGCCTCTCCCAGAATATCGTCCATTCTCTCTTTCTGCAGACTACTTTATTGCATTCTCCAGAGTCTTAGGTTTACGAGTTTAGAATTTATTCTGCAGGTTTCTCAAGTTTACTTGAGGTTAAGAATCATCTGAAGTGCTTATTTTGGAAATGGATTGCTGGGGAACAACCTAAACAGCCTGATTTAGAATTTCCAGGGGAAAGTCCTGATATTCCAGTGAGAGATTCTTATCATCGGGGAAGTTTGAAAATCTTTGCAGAGGCAATTGGGAGGCATTGAAGGTTTGAGAGCAGAGTCGTGACATAAATGGTCACGCTTCGGAGAGATTAATTAGGTGGCCCCATGGAAGCCAGTGGAGAAGGCAATGGCACCCCACTCCAGTACTCTTGCCTGGAGAATCCCATGGACGGAGGAGCCTGGTAGGCTACAGTCCATGGGTCGCAAAGAGTCGGACACGACTGAGTGACTTCACTTCACTCACTTCAGTCACTTCATACTTTATCACTGGAGAGGGAAATGGCAACCCACTCCAGTGTTCTTGTCTGGAAGATCCCATGGACAGAGGAGCCTGGCGGGGCCCATGGGGTCACAGAGAGTCGGACACAGCTGAGGTGACTGAGCACGCACATGGAAGCCAGATTATCAGGGTCAAGATGCAGAGAGTTCTGATGAGGGAGACATGGTATCTCTAAGATCGGACTGGAGGGACAAGAAGCAAAGATCCCACAGCCATGTCTTCCTCTCATGAGCCTACTTCCCTGGCCACAGTTGAGAGGAACACGATACACACGTGACGTTGGTAGAGGCAACTGCCCAGATCAAAGCCCACCCCTACACTGATTTTCTGGCCAGATGACACTTCACCCTCCATTGAGTACTCATGTCACCTGTCCTTGACCTCTCTTCTGACCCTAATTACTTCCCTCCTTCCTACATCAGGGATGTACATGTCCACTTCAGCACTAGACTATAAATTCTATTAGGAATGAGGACCCTGCTTCATGCATCTTTGTTTCTATCCAACATTCCCTACACATATACAATAGCCTGGTTCTCAAAAATACTTCTCTAACTACCACTACAATGTGTTCCATGGAAACATTGATCCTTCTCAAGTTCCTTTCAGTTCTCAAAGTGGCCAAGAGGTTTCATACATGAGTGTTAAGAATGAGACCTCAGAGCTACCACTAGGTATCTGCAATTTGCCTCTTGTCCTCTAGCACCTTTTATGGGAATTTCTCCTTCCTTCACCCACTCAAGAAGTGAGGCCCACAACCCAGTGCCCAACCAGGCCCAGATGCTCATTAGATGCCAAAGCTCAGTGCCAAGAGCACTAAAGTCAATGCCGCTGCCATCCTCAATTCCAAATATATCAGTGCCTTGTCTTTTCTGTGTCCCACAGAGACGCTCAACACATTTGTTCATTCAAAGTATATTACTGTAGGTCTGGTTGGTACCGGGACCACTGCTGGGTTGTAGAAAATCAGTAGTATATAGTCCCTTCAGATTCACTTATTTTAAGGCTCAGACATCTGTCCCAAGGGTCTGGAGTGAAGGACAGACTTCCTGGCAATCTCACCTCACCCCTCCCATAGTGGCCTCTTGACCAGCAGCCAGGCATTTGCACCATGATGCTGTCTTCCTCTCAGGGGTACTTCATGTCAAGAGGGATCCCACTGCCTTCCTTTGAATTAACATCAGGATCAATCCCACCTCCATACACTCCTACAGACCATGTTAACTCCTAGAACTGATGTAGCTTAAACCCAGGAACGGGGGAGCCCAGTGGGAAGCCGTCTATGGGGTCGCACAGAGTCGGACACGACTGAAGCGACTTAGCAGCAGCAGCAGCAAACCCATACTAACAAATATCTGTCGGATACTGAGTGAATATTTTCCACCTACATATCCTATCTAGTCAGACTCACACCCTTCACTCTCCATCCTGACCCTTCACACACATCCTCCTGCATCACGGTAACTAAGAAGGCTTCACGGCTCTTAAAGGATTTTCAACACTATAAGTTGAGGACCTCATAGCGTCTGTCAGAAATCATCAGAGAGAACAATGATATTAATCCTCTCATACAGATGAGATAAGTGTCTTAGAGACTAAGAGCTTCTCAGAGCTGGAAGGATTGGCCATGGCACTTGGTTCCAGGTTATCTGCTTCTAGTTGCTATCTTTCTTCCAATCCAGCTTCTCTAGAGGGGAGGAAAAGTCACCTTGATGAAGTACCTACTGCGTTGCAGGTACCTTCTTTGCTTTATCTCATCCAATCATTGCAATGGCCCCTTGAGGCATGTGTCATTGCCCCCATTTTATAAGTGTGGTAACTGAGATACAGGGAAGTCAAGATCACCCAACGAATAAATAATGGGGACAGGATTCTACCTCACATCACTTGGATCTAAAACCCATGCATTTGGCCCTCATGACTTTGCCCCCCTCATGTAGAAAACTCCATGTCCTGTGATTGTCTCATTAGCAAACCAGCCCCCATGCTACTGCAGTGAAAGCAACCTTCATAAATAAATTACCTCCCTAATCCATCAAATGATGAGCAGCAAAGGGTGTTTTAATTCCCAGACTTCCAACCAGCAGAGTAAAGCACTATGTGTCACTTGTCTGTGCTGCCTGTGTCATGTCACACAAACCCCCAGCTGAACAACCACAAAACTGAAAAAGTCAACACATGCATTAGCCTGAACAAGGACATCTTGTCACAGGACTGAATGCCCTTCCACAAGAAGACCTAAAATCTCCAAAATTCTAGGAATTTGGCTGGGGTATGAGATAGTATCTATAGAACCTCTATTAAAACATAAATGATACCCACTACAAATTAGGACTTTAGCTCATTTTTCAGGTAGGCAGTGATACAGACTTCCCTGGATCTTCCTTCTGCAGTGCTCCTTTCCCCCACCAATGTAGTGACTTTCCCGTGGAAAGAGGATCGGGGCCAGGGAAGGTGTCAGGAGAGCCTGACTGGAGATGAGTGTGAGGCGCAGAGTGGCTGGGCTGCAGGGCACAAGAAGGCACCACCTCACTTGGGGACGACAGAACTCCTGGGTGGTCCCTAACAAGCCTGGCTTGCCCTCTTCCTCATGTTTCCACCTCTCACTCTTCCCCCTTGGGGCAAATCCCCCTGTCATTGTCCTGTGGGCCAAGTAGGGCAGTGAGAAGGCACTGAGGACACCAGCCCAGTTGGCTGCCCTTAAGGGAGAAATCACTCTCTTTCTGCTCCCAGCATCAGCCTCCTCATGGGTCGAATACTGGCCAAAGGACTCCCACGCTTTCAGAGCCATCTCCTGCATGAGTTTTGGCCATGGTTTCTTCCCTCCACCTGGCCCCACCAGCTTACCATACTTCAGAGATTCAGCAGGTTTTGTCCACTGTAAGGAGTTTCCTGAGGATCTGAGTAGCCAGAACTCATGGTACACTGAGTCTGTCTTCAACTCCTGTGCCATCTCTCCAAGATTGCTCTAGCTCCAGGCTCTCTTCTAATGTATGAAATAATTTTCCTAAATTGCCACTTGTTTGAAACTGAGCTGCTATGATGTGCCAAGAACAGAGGCAGGTAAGTGACAGGTGGTTTCAACAAGCACCCTATAAAAATGAGGACAAGATTTGAGTGATGAGGGGAACGTTTCTGAAAAGGCAGCCTCACCTCAACAGGTCCCTGATTGAGCTCCTTGTCTTCCCCACTGTCTCCTCTTTGCAGAGGCTCTGTCCTGATGACTGGCTTTCTCATCTGTTCAGTCACTCACTCTAGAAAGTGGGAGTCAGTCCTGAAGTCTGATATCCAATCAATAGCCAAGTGCTGCCAATTTATCTTCTTGATCTGACGCAAACATATCCCCTTCTCTCCATTCCCAGATGATATGACAAGATTCCAGTCTTTGCTGTCTGTTATGTGGATGATTGCCATAACTTCCCAACTTGTCTGCCTGTCTGTGGCCTTCCCCCAAACAACCAATCCTTCCTTAACTTGATGCCTCGGAGGTCTTCAGGAAATGCAGACTAACCTCTGAAAACACTGTGCTTGTTAGCACCACCTGCTACTTTCAGTCCATCTGAGTGCAGCCAGAAATGCACAAGCAGTAACCATTTTCCTGCCCCTCCAGGACCAATTTAGAGCCACTTGTAGGTGCACAGACAGCTGTGCTGTTCCACACCTAAATTCCTCAGTGTATATACTATCCTCTCCATCTAAATGCCCCTTCCCCAGTCTGCCTAGACTGTCACCAACCTTCTACACCTCCTCAAATTCCTTCTCAGGTACTGTCTGTTGTTCCAACAATCACCTAATACTTCCAGTCTCCTCTTAGCACTCATTAGTCTTCCTGTGTCTGTTCTATACACTTTGGCAAACTTGTTTGCTCGATTTAATTTTCTGACAATGCATTAGTTTTACTTCAATCAAGTCAAAACACTTTCTAGCTGCTGCAAAGTCCACCTCCAGTTTTCTATTACAGATTCACTTTTAAAATGTTTCCTGTGAATGGAATTGTTTCCTTAATTTCTCTTTCTATTTTCTCACTATTAGTGTGTAGGAATGCAAGGGATTTCTGTGTGTTACTTTTATACCCTGCCACTTTACTATATTCATTGATTAGCTCTAGTAATTTTCTGGTGGTGTCTTCAGGGTTTTCTATGTAGAGGATTATGTCATCTGGAAACAGTGAGAGTTTTACTTCTTCTTTTTCAATCTGGATTCCTTTTATTGCTTTTTCTTTTCTGATTGCTGTGGCTAAAACTTCCAAAACTATGTTGAATAGTAGTGGTAAGAGTGAACATCTTTGTCTTGTTCCTGATTTTAGGGGAAATGCTTTCAATTTTTCACCATTGAGGATAATGCTTGCTGTGTGTTAATCATATATGACTTTTATTATGTTCCTTCTGTGTTCCCTCTGTGTCTGCTTTCTGGAGGGTTTTTATCATGTCATGTGGATAACATTAATGGATGTTGAATTTTGTCAGAGGCTTTCTCTGTATCTATCAAGATAATCATATGGTTTTCATCTTTAAATTTGTTAATATGGTGTATCACATTGATTGATTTGCAAATATTGAAGAATCCTTGCATCCCTGAGATAAAGCCCACTTGGTCATGATGTATGATCTTTTTAATATGTTGTTGGATTCTGTTTGCTAGTATTTTGTTGAAGACTTGCATCTATGTTCATCAGTGATATTGGCCTGTAGTTTCTTTTTTGTGGCATCTTTTTCTGATTTTGGTATTGGGGTGATGGTGGCCTCATAGAACAAGTTTGACAGTTTACCTTCCTGGAAGAGTTTGAGTAGGATAGGTGTTAGCTTTTCTCTAAATTTTTGGTAGAATTCACCTGTGAAGCCATTTCATCCTGGGTTTTTGTTTGTTAGATACTTAGGAATAAAGCTACCTAAAGTAACAAAAGACTTATATGTAGAAAGCCATAAAACACTGATGAAAGAAATCAAAGATGACACAAATAGATGGAGAAATGTACCATGTTCATGAATCAGAAGAATCAATATAGTGAAAATGAGTATAATACCAAAAGCAATCTATAGATTCAATGCAATCCCTATCAAGCTACCAATGGTATTTTTCACAGAGCTAGAACAAATAATTTCACAATTTGTATGGAAATACAAAAAACCTCAAATAGCCAAAGCCATCTTGAGAAAGAAGAATGGAACTGGAGGAATCAACCTGCCTGATCTCAGACTATACTACAAAGCTACAGTCATCAAGACAGTATGGCATTGGCACAAAAACCAGAAATATAGGTCAATGGAACAAAATAGAAAGCCCAGAGGTAAATCCACACACCTATGGACACCTTATCTTTGACAAAGGAGGCAAGAATATACAATGGAGAAAAGACAATCTCTTTAACAAGTGGTGCTGGGAAAACTTGTCAACCACTTGTAAAAGAATGAAACTAAATCACTTTCTAACACCATACACAAAAATAAACTCAAAATAGATTAATGATCTTAATGTAAGACCAGAAACTATAAAACTCCTAGAGGAAAACATAGGCAAAACACTCTCTGACATAAATCACAGCAGGATCCTTTATGACTGACTTCCTAGAGTAATGGAAATAAAAGCAAAAATAAACAAATGGGACTTAATTAAACTTAAAATCTTCTGCACAATGAAGGAAACTATAAGCAAGGTGAAAAGACAGCCTTCAGAATGGGAGAAAATAATAGCAAATGAAGCAACTAACAAAGAATTAATCTCAAAAATATACAAGCAGCTCCTGCAACTCAATTCCAGAAAAATGAATGACCCAATCAAAAAATGGGCCAAAGAACTAAACAGACATTTCTCCAAAGAAGACATACAGATGGCTAACAAACACATGAAAAGATGCTCAACATCACTCATTATCAGAGAAATGCAAATCAAAACCACAATGAGGTACTACCTCTTGCTGGCCACAATGGCTGCTATCAAAAAGTCTACAAACAATAAATGCTGGAGAAGGTGTGGAGAAAAGGGAACCTCCTTACACTGTTGGTGGGAATGCAAACTAGTACAGCCACTATGGAGAACAGTGTGGAGATTCCTTAAAAAACTGGAAATAAAACTGCCATATGACCTAGCAATCCCACTGCTGGGCATACACACTGAGGAAACCTGAATTGAAAGAGACACATGTACCCCCAGTGTTCATTGCAGCACTGTTTACAATAGCTAGGACATGGAAGCAACCTAGATATCCATCAGCAGATGAATGGCTAAGAGAGCTATGGTACATATACACAATGGAATATTACTCAGCTATTAAAAAGAATGCATTTGAGTCAGTTTTAATGAGATGGATGAAACTGGAGCCCCTTATACAGAGTGAAGTAAGTCAGAAAGAAAAATACCAACACAGTATATTAACACGTACATATGGAATTTAGAAAGATGGTAACAATGACCCTATATGCGAGACAGCAAAAGAGACACAGATATAAACAACAGACATTTGTACTCTGTGGGAGAAGGCGAGGGTGGGATGATTTGAGAGAACAGCATTGAAACATGTATATTATCATATGTGAAATAGATCACCAGTCCAGGTTCAATACATGAAACAGGGCACTCAGGGCCAGTGTGCTGGGACAACGCTGAGGGATGGGATGGGGAGGGAGGTGGGAGGGAGGTTCAGGATGGGGAACACATGTACATCCGTGGCTGATTCATGTCAATGTATGGCAAAAATCACCACAATGTTGTAAAGCAATTAGCCTCCAAATAAAATAAATAAAAATTAATTTCAAAAAAAAATAGGTTTCCTGTGACAGTACAGCAAGCTTCTTTTTTCAAACAGAGAATGTTCCCAAATTTATCCTCAAGTAAAAGTAAAAATTCCTGAGGGCTGGCCCCACTGAATGAACAGAACTAAATTCCACCAAATTAATTCACTGCAAAGACTGAAGTTCATCCCTTGGTTTAAAGAGTTTGAGTATGTATTTTTCTATCTTCCTTGAAAAATGATATTAAAGGTAATAAATCATGACATACTTTAAGTTAGTTCAGTTCAGTTCAGTTCAGTCACTCAGTCGTGTCTGACTCTTTGCGACCCCATGAATCGCAGCATGCCAGGCCTCCCTGTCCATCACCGACTCCCAGAGTTCACTCAGACTCACGTCCATCGAGTCCGTGATGCCATCCAGCCATCTCATCCTGGGTCATCCCCTTCTCCTCCTGCCCCCAATCTCTCCCAGCATCAGAGTCTTTTCCAATGAGTCAACTCTTCGCATGAGGTGCCCAAAGTATAGGAGCTTCAGCTTTAGCATCAGTCCTTCCAAAGAAATCCCAGAGTTGATCTCCTTCAGAATGGACTAGTTGGATCTCCTTGCAGTCCAAGGGACCCTCAAGAGTCTTCTCCAACACCACAGTTCAAAAGCATCAATTCTTCGGCGCCCGGCCTTCTTCACAGTCCAACTTTCTCTTCCATACATGACCACGGGAAAAACCATAGCCTTGACTAGGCGGACCTTAGTCGACAAAGTAATGTCTCTGCTTTTGAATATGCTATCTAAGTTGGTCAGAACTTTTCTTCCAAGGAGTAAGCGTCTTTTAATTTCATGGCTGCAGTCACCATCTCCAGTGATTTTGGAGCCCAAAAAAATAAAGTCTGATGCTGTTTCCACTGTTTCCCCATCTATTTCCCATGAAGTGATGGGACTGGATGCCATGATCTTCGTTTTCTGAATGTTGAGCTTTAAGCCAACTTTTTCACTCTCCTCTTTCACTTTCATCAAGAGGTTTTTTAGTTCCTCTTCACTTTCTGCCATCACAGTGGTGTCATCTGCATATCTGAGGTTATTGATATTTCTCCCAGCAATCTTGATTCCAGCTTGTGCTTCTTCCAGTCCAGCATTTCTCATGATGTACTCTGCATAGAAGTTAAATAAGCAGGGTGACAACATACAGCCTTGACGTACTCCTTTTCCTATTTGGAACCAGTCTGTTGTTCCATGTCCAGTTCTAACTGTTGTTTCCTGGCCTGCATACAGATTTCTCAAGAGGCAGGTTAGGTGGTCTGGTATTCCCATCTCTTTCAGAATTTTCCACAGTTTATTGTGATCCACACAGTCAAAGGCTTTGGCATAGTCAATAAAGCAGAAATAGATGTTTTTCTGAAACTCTCTTGCTTTTCCCACGATCCAGTGGATGTTGGCAATTTGATCTCTGGTTCCTCTGCCTTTTCTAAAACCAGCTTGAATATCAGGGAGTTCATGGTTCATGTATTGCTGAAGTCTGGCTTGGAGAATTTTGAGCATTACTTTACTAGCATGTGAAATGAGTGCAATTGTGTGGTAGTTTGAGTTAAGGCAAAATAAATTACTCCCATCCTGGATATTGGCAAACGGTGCAAAGTATCCTGAGACTAACAAAAATAAGAAAAGAAGAGAAGCTATTGAGTGGGGCAGAAATCATGGGGTGAGTCACTCAGTGCCAAAATATGGCAAATTTTATGGGAAATATCTTTGATATTACTCTAAAGAGTAGGATATTCTTCCTCAATAAAGAGGAAAGTGACTAGGGAGATGAATCAAATGGCTATTATATGACAACTATTTTGTTAAGTGCTTTGTAAACATTTAATCTCACAACGGTTATGCAAGATGCATGTTATTAGCCATTTGCAAAAGAAATTAGGTTAAAATAGAAAATATTCTTAGTTTCATGCTAATAAATGACAAAACTAGAATTCAATTTCAAATCTAACTAAAGACCAGCTTCCCAGACCAAATGCTAAATCAAAATAAAGAACATAATCTAATAATAAAAAATTCAAATGGATCAAACAACAGTTTAAAATGAGACCCCCATACACAATGGATTCATTAAAAGTATCCACCAATATCTTGTCTTAGACACCTTTCATAGAAATAGAGAAAACCTTAAAAAGTTTTTAATGGGGGAAAGATAGACTGGGCAAATATGAAGCCAAAGAAAGCCAGGAGAGCAATCCTAACACTTGACAGAATGGAATTCAAAACAAAAAGAGCAACAACACTGTATATTGGTCAAAGAGAATAGCAGAGTAAGAAAATATATTAATAATTAGGACTATTCATGCACTTTACAATATAATTTCAAAATATATAAAGAGATAACTGTCAGAACTGTGGGAATAAATGTATAAATTAACAGTTACAGCTGAAAAATTAATACTCACTCCCAGAAACTGATAAATATAGCAATAAAATTGAGCAAAAATATAGAGTATCTGAATAAGACAGGTATTGAATATAGAGGACTTCACACCCAATAAATACAGAATGAATTTTTTTAATTGAGCACTTAATATGCACCAAGAAATGAGCATGTGCTAAGCCATGGGGGTGTCAGAAAATTCTAAGGACTCAGTATCACAGAGGAATGTTCTCTATAACATTAGAAATTAACAACAAAAATTTAAGTTCAAAACCTTCTGTATCAGGAAACAGGATTACATATTACTAATAAACGGGTGGCTAAAAAATCATAAGTAAAGTTAATAAATACTTAAAAACTCAGTAACAATTAAGACACCTCATTTCAAAATCTGTAGGAATAGCAGAAGCCAAACTTTTCAGATATTTATAAGTTCATCAGGGAAAATTAAAACAAAAATTGAAAGCACATAGTCAATTCAAGAAGTTGCAGAAAATTTAACAGCAAATAAAACAAAAAAGCAGAAAATAATACAGGTAAAGGCAAAAATAAATGAAATTAATAATCAAAAAATAGACATTTAACAAAGCCAAAAGCTAGTTGTTTGATAAATTAACAGCATAGAACTTTGACAAAACCTATCTAAATAAAAGGGGGAAATATTAAAATAAACAACAGAATGAAATAGGAACTAGCAACAGACACAATATAAATGAAATAATAATAAATTGAATAATTATACACTAAAAATCTAAAAACCTGGATAAAAAGAGTATATTTCTTGACAATGCTTCTGGCAGGGACAGAGCATGACCCTGCCCCAGTGAGCAGCATAGCCCCCGCTCCAGACCTCTGCCCTGCAGACTAGTGATCTGAGCCTAGATGCCAGCAGATACCCTGAGACCCACCTCTAAGAGGTTACCTACCTTCTGTCACTCTAGAGCCAGAGTTTTCCAAAGCACAAACCTGACCAGATATCATCCCTATTTAAAAGACTTTGGTGGGTCCAAGAAATTGTTTCCGCCAAGGGCAGCCAAAGGAGACATGGCAATGAAATGAAATCTGATATCCCTGATGGGATCCTGAAGCAGACCAGGGACATTAGATAAAAACTCAGGAAGACTGAATGAGGTACAAACTGTAGTTAATAATGATATATCAGTATTGATTCATTCACTGTGACAGGGCTTCTCAGGTGGCTCAGTGGTAAAGAATCCCATTGCTAATATGGGAGACACAGAAGCCACAGCTTTGAACCCTGGGTGAGGAAGATCCCCTAGAGAAGACAATAGCAACCTACCCCAGTATTCTTGCCTAGAAAAATTCCATGAACACAGGAGCTTGGCAGGCTGTAGTCCATGGGGTCTCAAAGAGTGAAACATGACTGAGCAACTGAGCATGCATGCACTGTGGCAAAATCACTGCACTAATAGCCAATGTTAATAATAGGGGGAATTGGGTGGGATGTGCACAGCAATTCTCTGTTCTGTCTTGGCAATTTTTTCTGTAAATCTAACCACCATTATAAAAATAAATGTTATTGAGTTACAAAGAATCTAACAAAGGGGAAGAAACCTTCAGGGGTTCTCCAACACTTCTAAACTCAAATTCCTTTTCTTGGGAAGCTCAGCCCTTCATGAACTGGTGCTCCCAGGGGGCTAGAGACCAACTGGTAGAACCAGCAAGAATGGAGAGAGATGGGAAGACTGCTTCTTATCAGGCTATAGAACAGGATGGCTAATGGGAACATTTAAAAAGACAGGGTCAAGCAAAGGAAGAAAAGAGAATTCTGAGGGACATCCCTGGTGGTTCAGTGATTAAGACTTCACCTTCCAACACAGGGGTTGTGTGTTCAGTCCCTGGTCAGGGAACTAAAAACCCCACATGCCTCATGGCCAAAAAAAACTAAAACATAAAAACAGAAGCAATGGTGTAACAAATTCAATAAAGACTTTAAAATAGTCCACAGCAAAAAAAAAAAAGAGAGAGAGAGAGAGAATTCTGAGAAATGGCTTAAATTTGGGAAGGGCCCTGGTTTTGACCAGCAAAACAGCAAACATTCTACAAGGTTCACCAAAAGGAGCTTTGGCATGCTTTGGGGACTTGTAGTCATGGCTTGAGGGACCCCTGCTGCTGTGCTCCCTTAGCTTGAGACCTAAGTTGGTTCAGCAGCCCAGGCTAGAAACCCAACCTTGGCTTAACAGGGGTCTCTCCACCAGCCAGTGCATCTAGATGTGGTCAGGCACAGTTCAGTCAGATCTAAATGGATTGGATGCTGTTCCTCATGGTTGCAGCCACAGCTTATTTTCAGATGTCACCCTCAACGCTTGGGCTTAACCAAGCCCTGGACGGTAGGCTCAGGGGTCCTTGTCTAAACTTGATCCTCCTGGGTCAAGTTCCCAGGGTCAGTCCAAATTAACTTAAAGACAATCTCAATTTTATAAGGGAGGTTTGGAATAGAATTGATGATTTCGAATAATCTTTCCAGCTTGAAAAATATTCTCTGAATTTCTCCACCAAATCTGTACACCTAGACTCTTAAATCCCCTTGTCCTTCCTTCTCCAGATTCCTTATTTTCAATTACTCTACAGTCCTAAGAGCCTCCAGCTTTCTTTCCAGCCAGACCCCCACGAGAAGAGAATGTCTGTGCTTGAATACCCAGTGGCCTACAGAGGAAATGCCAAGTGGCCACACACAGAAGCTACTTTGCAGGTTACGGACTGCATTTCCATCCATATCCCCCCACTCATCTTTTGGCAAAATGCAGACAGAAGATTAAAGACTGAGGAGGATTCTATCAAGTCAGGCAAAATTAATTAGCTGCAATTTCACTGCTGAGCTACCAGGTAAATTTCACATTGTGATCACTCCAAGCTTCTGCATTAATGTGACAATAATGTCTTTTAAGTATTCAATATCCCATTTTCCTCCATGCATGGGCAAGCCTAAGAATTAGGTACTAGCCTAGATGCCACGCTTGGTTTGGAGCTGGGGATAATCACATTTTGTAGAATGCTTCTCATAGAGAAACACAGTAGCTCCAGGCTTCATTTTTTTCTCCTCCCACCTTTAAATGGGAATAATATCAAACTCACTGGGTTGTTGAGACACTTCTAACGCAGCACCTGGCATATAATTAGTGCTCAGTATAGCTTTATATGGCAACAACACAGGTATGTCCCCAACGGCAGTGAAGGCCTCAGAAGAAAAACTTTAGAGGAGTGGGGATTGTGGTATTTGGGTTACATGTAATGATTCAGAAAGCATGGGGTCCACACAAAAGGAACAGCAGGTCACCTGGAGAGAGGACGCACGTCTACCCTCTGTGATCATGGCTCACCGAGCCTGTGCACCTCCCACACCCCCTGAGCCTGACTCAGAGAGCCCTAGACCCCAGCAAGTCTTCTCTGTGTGAAATGAAATCTTCTCAGCAGACCAGGCTGGGCCCTTCTCTGCCGTCTGCTGCTACATAGAACAGTTCTGTGATTCTTAGTCACTCTTTCGTGCCTGGCTCTTTGCCACCCTTTGGACTGTAGCCCTCCAGGCTCCTCTGCCCATGGGATTTTTCAGGCAAGAATATTGGAGTGGGTTGCCATTTTTCTCCTCCAAGGAATCTTCCCGACCCAGGGATCGAACCCTTGTCTCCCAAGTCTCCTGCATTGCAGGCGATTCTTTACCTGCTGAGCCATCTATCTGCTTCTAAATGGCAGCCCTGCAGGAAGCACTTTCATCCTCCCTCCTCATTCCATCCTCAGTCCCTAGTGGCCAGACTGAAGCTGTGTAGCCTTGTGCTTAATCACAAGACCTCTGAAGTCAGGCAGGTGTGGAGAGAATCTAGTTTGGCCCTGGTCCAGTTATTTTACTCTCTTAAGCCATAATGCCTCTTCTGTAATATGGAGGATTTAATAGAGAAGATACCTCATAGAGTCTTGTGCATAATTGAACACCCACCTTAACTCATATTAAGCACTTACTAAATGTTAGTCATTTTCATAAAATGGGGGATTTACAGGAGAAGATAGCTCAAAGAGATTGTGCACAATGCAAGCAGAAGTTTTAATGCATATTAAACATTCCATTAAATACTAATAAATTATTCTTCCTTTAAACTCTGTTGTATTTGAGTTTTCTGACACCTTTAACCATTTTCATAGGTAGATAAGTAAGTAGATAGATAGGTAGATAGATAGATATACCAGAAGCTCTCTGAAAGTGTCTAGTTTTCTCCTACCTCACTGGCTGATACTAACTGGTGTCCTCTGTTGATTCAGGCTCTTTGGATACCTCCAAATGGTGGGTGCTCAGGATTTGTTCAAGGCCCTCAAATTTCCTCTATCTACCCCTGGCTGTTAATAGCATCCCTATGCCTAAGACCACCCCCAACCATTTTAGCTCGAGCTCAGATATTTCTATTGAGCTCCAAATTCATATACCCAACCGTTCACCTCACATTTCCTTTTGGATGTTGTGCAGTAAAGAATTTAACCTTGCCCCGAAAGAAGTCTAGCCTCTGCCCTTGGCTTCTGAGAGGTTACCTTTAAGCCTTTGAAAATGTCACTTCTGAAAGGAGTATCTTTATTTGCCTAAGAGACTTGGATCATGCAAAATAGTCTAACAACGAGATTTAGGGTTAGGGAATTTGAGTTACGTGGTATTGGTGAGCCACCGAGAATGGAAGTTAGGATCAGTCACGTGAGCAATCGATCGTGCCTACACAACTGATGCCAATAAAAACTCCAAATACTGAGGCTCAGATGAGCTTCCCCAGTCGTTAGCATTCCACGCATATTGTTCTCATTAACACCAGTAGAACAATGCTGTCCTGACTCCACGGGGAGAGGACAATGTAAGTTCCGTGTCGTATTTCTGGACTCTGCTACGAGCTTCTTCTGTTGGCTGATTTCAATCAGTATTCTTTCCTCATAGCAAACCATCCATATGGATAGAATGGCTTTCAGTGAATTCTGTGAATCTTTCTAGTGAATTATTAAATATCAAGGCAGTTTTTAAAGTCCCTGAACTTGCAATTGGTGTTGAGTGAAAGTGATCTTATAGACCGTGCCTTCTAACCTCTTGGTAGGGAAGTTCTTGTGGATGTCTAATGGCCTCTCAAACCTAGTGTATCCCAAACAGAAGCCTTGATCTGATCTTCCAAAAAGTAAACTAACAATAAAATTTTTTAAAACCTTCAAAACCAAGGCTCTTAATAACACTTTGCTCATCACCATGAAACCAGCAGGAGGAAAACATACATGGAGTAGGCATGGCGGGGGTGGGCTTCAGAAGCCAAGACTAGAGGCACATCTCCTACTTGTACTTGCATTCCATTGGCTGAAACATAACGAGACAGTCACACACCTAATATTAGGGTGGCTAGAAAATATACAAGACTTGGGTGCTCAGCAGAAGAAAAAAGCCTGTTGAGTAGTTAGCCATCACTGCCATACTCCCCATCAACAGAGGACTGAAGCTCACTCCTTTATTTCTGCTCTTCACTAGGCTGATTCCTGCATCAGGCTGTCTACCACTGCTGTTACCTTTGCCTGGACCTCCACATGACTGGCTGCTTCTCGTCAATCATACATCAGCTCAGATGTTACCTCCTCAAACAGGGCTTTCCTGGACACCCAATCAAAAGTAACCTCCACTCACCAGTTACTTTCTGACATTCCCCCTGTTCGAATTTTGTCATGCACTTGTGTTTGGATCTGAATCAGTCTTGTTATTCCTGTACTTGTTAATCAGTCTGTACATTAAGAAAGGGTTTTCTTGTTGGCTTGGGTGGTAAAGAATCTACCTGCAACGTGGGATACTCAGGTTCATTCCCTGGATCGGGAAGATGCCCTGGAGAGAAGGGAATGGCAATCCACTCCAGTATTCTTGCCTGGAGAATTCTATGGACAGAGGAGCCTCGTGGGCTATAGCCGATGGGGTCACAAAGAGTTAGACATGACTCAGCAACTAATACTTTCACTTTTCATTAGGAAATCTATGAGTGCCTGAGCCTGGCACTGACACACTAGTATTTTTGAAAGAAAGAATGAATGAATCCTTCTCTATGCATTTGCCGATTCACCAAACATCATCTTAACCATGGAGAAGGAAATGGCACCCCACTCCAGTATTCTTGCCTGGAGAATCCTGTGGACAGAGAGGCCTGGAGGGCTGCTGTCCATAGGGTCGCCCAGAGTTGGAGACGACTGAAGCAACTTAGCATGCATCCATGCATTGGAGAAGGAAATGGCAACCCACTCCAGTATTCTTGCCTGGAGAATCCCAGGGACAGGGGAGCCTGGTGGGCTGCCGTCTATGGGGTCGCACAGAGTCAGACTCGACTGAAGCGACTTAGCAGCAGCAGCAGCATCTGAACCATGCAACCCCCAGATGAGATTTCCATAGCGCAAAAACACACATCATTTTGTGGTTCCCCTGCTTCTTCTGGTAGGCCCCATACTGTCAGGAGCACTGGGACCAAAACCCTCGAGCCTTCTGAGGCAGGTCCTAAAGCTCTGATCCTTCTTACTTGTACCTTTCTATCCGCTGTTACTGTCCTGGTGGTAATCTCAGAATTTATTCGTGTTAAAACTCTTCATTTTATATAAATGATACAGCTTGTCTCTGAGAGTCTTTAATGATCCCTTTGTATTGGTTCTTCCATCCAAATTGAGTCAGTACATAAATGGGTGCACCCCACAGGGAATGGGAAGCAAAACAGTGTTCTTTTGACTCTGGCTGTTACCCTTGCCCCAAACTTAACATTTCAGAGACTGTCCTTGTTCAACTAACTCCAGACAAAATTAATAGGCCCTTGAGCCCAACCTGTCCTTATTAATCTTGAGTCTCAGGCTCTCAGGAGCTTTGTTCTTCCTGACACAGCCTGCCAAGGTCGCTGTCCTGCCCACATGTTCCTCCTCCCACCTCTTCTTGTGCCCTGCGGAGCCTCTGGAATTTCTACAGGGCCCTTGGGTGTCAGTCACCAGGTTTTTCATTAAACATGCCATGATTTTAAGCATGGTTCATTCACTTACTAGCTGTATGATTCTGAGCCTCTGTGTCCTCTTCTCTAAGAAGAGGTGACCATGCTCATTTGAGGGGCTGTTGTGAGGATTAAAGAAAATAAAATGTGCAAAGCACAGAGCCCAGCACAGAGCAGAACTCTAACAGAAAGCTCACATCCTCAAAAGAGGATACGCCTGTGGGTTCACCAGATCCTTTAGGTCCTCACATCCAGCCCTGCAGGTGTTGACGAAGGAGAGTTGATGCCCCTTTCCTTAGGAATGTCTCCATGTTGGGCATCCCTCAGCCATCATCAGGTGCACTCACTACTGCAGACAGGGGCAGAGCACTGATGCCCCACCAGGCATGGCTTTACCATTCATGATGTTGTCTAAAAACAGGGTTCAGGGGGCCTCAGTCCTTTTCCTGGGAAAGGATCAGGGTCAACAGACTGTTAACCCAGGAGTTCCTATGACCTCTTCACCCACCCCTGTCTTAAAGCCTTGACCAATATCAAGTTCTGAAAGCTCTCATAGAGCAAACAGAAGAACCCTTCAGTCATCTGAGACACAGTTCTACCAATGGCCCATCCTGCGATGCACCATCCCTGTTGGAGGGGGCCTGTGATGCTGGACACGGGCCACTTTCTTCTCACTGACTAGGAAGAGAGATGAGAAGCCTGCAAGTCTGCCAACAGATCAGGTATAGCCAGGGCGAAACCAGGTCAGGACGGGAGTCGACAATGGCCACCTCACATCCTCCATCTCCCCTCACCAGCTCAAGGTGTCTTTGTCCTGGGAGATTCCCTTCTGTACCAGTTGCAGAGAAAAGACCAACACAATAGGGGAAGAGAGGGCAGCTGAAAGGTATTTCTTCTAGGAATAAAAGTAGCTGGTAAAAAAATGAAAGGAATCTTCTTCTTTTCATTGCGGCATTTTTTTCTTACGAATCGTTGTATCGGAAAGGTCACTCTTTGAGGCTGATGGCTTTCATTGGAATACATTTGCGTTCCACTCCTCAGTCGTGGGGCCTGCACATCACAAGACAGAGAAGCTGACGAGATGGCTACTCTTCTAAAATCTTAAATTGCAACCGTGTGAATAGCTAAAATAAAGCTTTCTGGGGCTCTGAAGTTCTGGCCTTTTAAAAAATTGAATTTATAGGTTACTCTGCTTTCAGATGTCCCTTGCCAGTTCTGGCTTGTGAAAAGAACCATAAACCCCAAGTGAGAGGCTGGTTTTCCAGAGCCTCTCAGGAGGCAGCAATTCTGCTTCATCCATCCATATACTCATCATATATCCACCCATCCATCCACCCATCCAGGCATTCATCTGTTCTTGCAACAACCATTGGCTGAGTGCCAGCCTCTGGCCTGTACAGTATCAGTATAGCAGGAAATTCATGGTGGTGGTCCCTGGTCTTGTGGAACTGGTATTGAAGGTGGGTGAACTAGTAAACCAGTGTAGCAGGATGGTTTGTTATAAATACACTATAACCTCATTTAGAAATGCTGTTGTTGTTGTCCAGTCACTAAGTCGTGTTCGACTCTGTGACCCCATGGACTATATAACCTACCAGGCTCCTCTGTCCATGATATTTCCCAGACAACAATTCAGGAGTGGGTAGCCATTTCCTTCTCCAGAGGATCGTCTCGACCCAGGGCCTGAACTCACATCTCCTGCTTTGCAGGTGGATTCTTTACCACTGAGCCTCCTGGGAAGCCCTTATTTAGAAATACACTATATATTTGCTAGAAATATACTATAATTTTGTTTAGCTTAAAGATACTATAACTGTGTCTTATTCCCCTAAAGAGATATTTAGGGCATTCATTCCTGAAGACTTGGGTTTCTTTTACCTAGTGGATATGTACATGAATAAGTTTTTGTTTTAAAATTTTTGAGTGAATGGTTCCTCACTGTCCACTGAGGGTCACCCTGCAGCCACTGTTTTCAGCCTACACAAGGCTTTTAAAGACACTGGATGTGGGCAGGTGAGAGACCCCAAATAATCCTGATGTTAACCACTCACCCTCTGCAGGCAGTTGAGTTTGTGAATGTTCTCTATATACACAGTGAAGAGAAATTGGGCTGGCAGAAGTTCTCAACCTTGGCTGCAAGTTAGTCACCTGGAACTTTTAAAAATCACTATGCCCAGACTGCATCCAAACCAATTAAATCAGAGAAGCTGGAGGTGAGAGCCAAGCATCAGTTTTTAAAGTTCCCCAGAGGCATCCAATGAGAACAGCTAGTCTTAGCAGAAGAGCTGGCAGCTTTAAACGCTGAGGGTTGAAAGAAGAATTATTTCAGCCCTTTGAGAGGGGCTGCAGAAAGGGAGCGTTTGGGTTTCCGTTCCTAATGGGAGCCAGATCATCATCACAGGGTCCTTCCCAGGGAAGCAGTGATGTCATTAGCAGAAGGAGCAGAGCAAGAGACACAGGCAGCCACCATGGTTCATGGAAGCCCCAGGGCACGTGTCTGAGGAGAGCCCAGGAATGGCAAGGCCTCGTGGGCAGAACCTCAGGGCTGAGTTTTATACTATTTAGGAAGCTCAGGACATGTGTCCCTTTTTGTACCTCAAGTGTCACGTAAGTAATTCATCCCTTTTACCCACTCAGTGATCAGCTAGGGTAGCAAGGGCTAAGAAGGAGACAGACCCTTGGTTGTGGTAAAAGAGGTTCACAAGCTGGCTGGTACTCTCTCTTTTTACCAGCACCCATCAGCCAACCTCACCTGCCTCGGCTCCCAGCCACATCCCACTGGGTCACATCCTCTGAGCACTTTAACTCCAAAGCAGAGAGAAGTGGTAGTTTGGGAACACTGGGCTCCAAGTAGCCAAGTCCTCCTAAGACTGAACTCTTCCTTTAACTACAAATTTCAAGGGGGATGCTCTTCCTTAGGTCCCCTTCCTCCTACTCTGTTGCTCGCTGTACCCTCTTCCCGCTGCACGCTCCAGCTTCCTTCCCAAACAAAGAAGAGAAAAGTGTCTGAAATATTTGACCAGCCCCTTTCCCTTCTGCGAAAAGGGAATTTTCCCACCCCTCTGAATTTCTCCTGCAGCATGTGGCTTTAAGAACCTTCCCTTGCTTACTGTTAGGATTATTCACCATATTTCATAGAAATAAAAAAAAACTATAAGCTTGTTCTCTCTGTTGGCACAGCCTACAAGGAACAGCTGGCAGCTTTGTAAATGACTCCATTAAATCCCATCTTTGTAGTGGGGCAAAGATTTCCACAGCCCAGTGTTTCTCAACCTCGGCTGCAGTTGGAATCATCTAGATGAATTTTTAAAAATAAGATGCCTAGGTCCACAGCTTACCTCCATAGATTTTGTTTTAATGAGTCTGTGAGGGGCAGGAAGGGCTGTACGAGAGAACTGACTTCTCAGCACTCCATGTGAGTCTGCAGGGTGCCCCAGGTGGAGAACCCCTGCAGTGGCACTGACAAATGCCTTGTCTGCCCAGGGAGCCTCTCTGAAGTGCCATGATCAGGGATGCCATTTCATGAAATAAAGCTACATCACTCATCCTCCAGGGGGTCTGCAGGTTCCCATCTGGTGCTCTCACTGCCTCCAAACTCACCTCCAGTTGGTATAGGGACGGCTGCGGCCACACCGTCTCTATGCAAATATATGTTCCAGGGTAAAATATCTTTACTTGATATACTTTTCAATCAGCAAACCCTCTCCGAGCATGTAGACTAAGACAGGTACCGCATGCATAATAGCCAGCGCTTTCCCTTCCTCAAAGAGCCTCATATCCAACTGGGGGGATGAGCAGGTGGTCAAAGGCTGACCTGTATGCTAATGCATATAAATTCAGGTGTACAGTGGACTTCCAAGGAAGGGGAAACAACAGGTGCTGCAGTAGAGACAGCTGTCTGGAGGAGGCAGGTCAAAAGTAGGGTGGAGAATAGAGAACAGCAAAGCCAAAAGGAGAGCTTCCTAAGGAAAGGCGAAAGAGAAAGGACAGCCCAAGGGCAGGAAAACGTGTAACAATGGGAGGAGATGATGGGAGAAATCAGGCAGAGAAAATTGCATCGAACCCCACTAACCTATCACAGCCCCATGAACTGAGGCCACTACCGTCGCCTCTCTAGAACTTTGCACCTGCCTCGTCCTTATCTGCAGGGGCCCTGCCACTGGGAGGGATACAGGTAGTAGGAGGAGAATTTGCTGAACCATAATCCAAACTATCACTCACACCGAGCCAATTAACAAAAATTCCTTAGTATCAGCTGATTTCCAGACCACCGTATTTCACAAATGTCCTTTTTATAGGCTATTGGTTCAAATGGAGATCCAAACAGTGTCCATATATCGCACTCAGCTGATGTGTCTCTTAAGTTTCTTTTCAACCAGAAGTTACTTCCCCACCCCTGATATTTTTCTTATGTCATTTCTTTTTCAAAGAAGTCAGGTCATTTGTCCCATAGCATTTCCCTCATTCTGAAGTTAGCTCTCTACTTCCTCATTTGAGGTGTAATTTAAAAGCACAAACAAACAAAAACAGGCAGAGAATCATCAGGACAGGGAAGAGGCAGGGAAGACTGCCTAAGAAATATTCTCTAGAAAAAGAGAATAACCGAACCATTAGCTTCCATTTATGTTAGTCCCTGAGAGGGAAAAGTAGAATGAAGCTCTTTCCTTTCCAAGCCTACTCATAGTTCCAAACTTTGGAAACTTATTGAGAAAAACAGTTAGTGGAAAGAAAGGACACATGAGCTAGGAGGGAAATGGCACTGAGGTTTGAACCAGCTCAGAAGAGGTGCAGAAGAATCCCAGCTGTGAAAGAAGTATTTCAAGTGGTCCCATCCTCTGCGGACACCTTTTAGGGGCAGAAGAGATCAAAGTCTTGTTCAGCCGTAGACAGGGACCCACATTGCCTCCTGCAGGTGAAACTCCTTCAACACCAGTGATGAAATCTCAGCTGGGATTTCCTTCAGAGCTTTGGAGAAAGCAGGAGTGTAGGAACAGCTTCCATACTGTGTGTGCTGACTCGTTAGAGGAGAAACAAGGTTTAAAATGTCCTGAGCCAGAAGTCAATCAGTGAAAAAGTCTTCAAATCATACAATTGATGGTGGAGGCCAGCATTCTCATTGACATTAGTTTAAATGAGAGTTCTCTCCTCTCAAGAAGACACTTAAGAAGACTGGGTATGAAGTTATAAATGCACTATATATTTTCTTTGGGGTAATGGGAATTGGCTAAAATATGATTGCTTCCATTTTTCTGTTTGTACAACACAATCCTGTAGCGATACTACACTGTATCTGTGTCTGATGCTTGTTGTTGTTTGGTTGCTAAGCTGTGTCCAACTTTTTGTGACCCCATGGACTGTACCCTGCCAGACTCCTTTGTCCACAGGATGTTTTTATAGGCAAGAATACTGGAGTGAGTTGCCATTTTCTACTCCAGGGGATCTTCCCAACCCATGAATCAAATCTGTGTCTCCTGCATTGGCTGGCGGATTCTTTACCACTGTGCCACCAGGGAAGCCCATCTGATGTTTATACATCCCAAATATCAAGATTAGAAACATACATTTTGATCAACTCTGTTGGAGGAAGCAATAGCTTATCTTTTTAATTTATTTGCAATATATTATAAAATGACAATTTTACAGAGATATAATCAAAAAGTATGAAGCCAAGATATGTAGGAAGTTGAAAGTACCATAGAGGTGTGTTAAAAATAACTATTTAGTGAAAACATTATACCATCTTTTTGAACTTGAGGGTGTTTGTGGTATTTGGCAACTTATTTAAATTTGTGTTTTATTGTTATTTCTTTTCATATTTTACATATTCATTTTCGTACCAAAAGAAAAGACTTAGGCAGAAAAAAGTGAAAGTTATAAAATAGATGAATTAAGGAGTGATAATTAGCTTTGCACAGTTTGATTTAACAAAATAATTCTTTTAAACAGACAATGTTCTCTTGGGACATTTTAATTATGACTTTACAAAATATTATAGAGGTGAATAGACCTGAGGTGACCTTAGGCAGCTTATTCCTCAGATAGCTGAGAAAAGGACCCCAGGTCCAGAATGACGCTGGGAGTCTGCAAAGGCAGAATTAGAACCCAGGACCCCCGTCCGCTGTCCACACGCTCCTGTGTCCACAGGTTTACAGGCTGTGGAGAGGTACACGGGCTTTTCTGGGTGGCTCAAACAATAAAGACTCTGCCTGCAATGCAGGAGACCTGGGTTCATTCCCTGGGTCAGGAAGATCCCCTAGAGAAGGGAGTAACAACCCATTCCAGTATTCTCGCCTGGAGAATTCCTTGAACAGAGTAGCCTGGCGGGCTACAGTCTATGGGGTTGCAAAGAGTCAGACATGACTGAACAACTAACACTTAACTTAAAGCCATCATTTACCCTGAAACACACATATTAACAAAAAAAACCCTACACCTCTGGGCCACAGCTCTAAGTTCCCCAGGCTAAGCAAGCGGAGGGCAGGGCTTTTTCACCTAACTGCATTTTTCGTGGGTGATGTAGATACCATATACATCTACCTAGGATGGTATCCAGTATGTAATAGACGTCCATCACATAGTGTCTGTTACTGTTACATGAATTTTCTCCCCGTAGGTTCTGTGTCCTCAGCAGCTTACTGCTCGTAGATACCGGTAAAATGCTGTGATTTACACCATCATGTAAATCATAGCATCTCAAACTTATGGACATCACAGTTTGATTTTATTAGCCCCTCACGGCCAAGGTTAGATTCACCTACAATTGTAAACCCCGAAGCTGTGGATCATACAAGTAGTATGACTTCCTACATTACACCCTTCCTATTGCCATGGTCTGAGACTCCCACCTGTCTTCCTGCTGCAGGAGAGGCTGCCTCAGCAGATGCTGCAGGTGCCCCCTGCTGGCCAAACCGAATATCACAGCCCAGGTTACCCTCCCTTTAAGAGATTCTGGCTCCTCTCCAGCAGCTTAGAACCTGTACAAAAGATGTGGGGCTAAAGGAGAGCTTTAGTAGAACTAAAGTAGAACTTCCTACACATAGAGGGGACGGAAAGTGTTCCATGAGACTTTGTCCTGTACATGCTCAGTTGAGACTACGGCAACTCCATCCTCAAGATCCTGAAACTATGAAGCCAAGTTGTGGAGCCTAGGGAGGGGCCTTGAAATTTAACATGAACAGACATTTCCTGGGAATCTTGTTCAAACACAAATTCTGATTAGCTGGTTCTAGGTTTGAGCTTCGGGTGCTGCGTTACTAACAAGGCCCCAGGTCATGCCGATGCTGCTAGTCCAAGGACCACACTTTGAGTAATGAGACTGTAGATGAAAGTGCATGTACTCTGAAGTCAGATAGAATGGTCTGAACCCCTTTCTTTCACTCACCAGCCATATGACCTCAGACAAAAGTGGTTAAATCATCCTGAACCTTGAATTCTAGGTCTATAAAATGAGCGTGCACACACCGACTGCATTTTTCGTGGATGATGTAGATATCACATACTTCTACCTAGGATGGTATCCAGTATGTAATAGACACTCAGTACATAGTGTCTATTACTGTTACATGAATTTTCTCCCCATAGGTTCTGTGTCCTTAGCAGGTTACTGCTCGTAGATACCGGTAAAATGCTGTGATTTACACAAACATGTAAATCATAGCATCTCAAATTTATGGACATCACAGTTTGATTTTATTAGCCCCTCACGGCCAAGGTTAGATCCACCTATAATTGTAAACCCCGAGGCTGTGGATCAGTTAGAGTTGGGTCCTTAACAGCGGTCTCAGGTGGCCCTGATGAATGTACATCTTCTCTCACACCCAAACTGGAAAGACACAGAAGAAGTAAGATTGATGCCTCATCGCCACGCTGGAGGTGAGCCGTATTTCACATGTGCTCCAGGCAGACACTGGAACGTGACCTGCACAGAAAATCTTCAGAGGAGCATGTAAAAAGAGACTCAGTTCTGTGAGCTGGAAGGCCTGGGTTCAGTGCCATGTCACGGAGCCATCTCAAAGAACCCTCTAAGTTATCTGAACTTCAATTTCCTCATCTGTAAAATGAGATGATGAAAATAATGCAGCCAAATTAGACACAGGACGTGAACTGCTTTTAAAAGCATCATCCCCATCACCTTGGCTCCCCTTGTGTGAGAAGGGTTAGAATTTAAGATAAATGGGGAGAGATCCTCTCTCCATAGTAGTTCTGAACCCAAGAACCCGGGAGTTTAGAGGCAGCAGATGTTGCAGAAATATTTGTTTGTGAATGAAATATACTGCGGTTTATTTTACATCAGAATTTAGGTTATAGAGTGGCAAAAGTCCATCCCCCCCCCCCCCACCCAATTTGGGTTACATTTTGAAGCAGGAAGTGATTGAAACACTGTAATCCCATCTCCACAGCAGAGCCTGTAAGAGCCTTCCACCATGACCCTCTCCAGCCCATCGCTGATTGCATCCCCAGTAACTCCAGACTGCCAAGTCCCGGTGCCCTTTTACCCCTCTGCACCTTTCCACACGCCCCTACCTTCCTCTCCCTCAGTACCCACCAAACTTCTGACTCAAGGACCAGTCAGTGCTTTTGGTTCCAACAGAGTCTGTCCCTTAGTGACATAAGCAGTAGAATAGCATACCAGAGGGTATCGGGGAGCTGAGAGAGCCACCTAGAAGGCTGGAGAGAGTGGCTGGGCAGGCGGAGGGCGATGTGGGAAGTCACAGGCAGAACCACAGCCAAGACTTCCATGCAAAACAGCCCAGGGACCACCCTTCTGCTGCCACTACCAAGCACAGGAAGCCACAGGTGTGTGTTCAACCAATACCCACCCGCAAAGGCTGGCCCTACCCTCACATCCCCCCGACTCCCATCACCAATCCAGGAAATGAGACTGGGCAGCTGCAGAGACTGGGCAGACTGTGCAGGTGGGCAAGTCTGGGGGACTTTGCCCTTCTTACCAGGAAGGCAGAAAATTGGGAAATTGCGCTTCTCAACTTCTGTGGTAGAATGCTGCATTCCAGCCAGACCCACTCAGATAAAGGGCAGGCAGCCAGATAGATAAGAGATGCATGTCCACAAGCCTAGCCTCACGAGGCCCCAGAACTTCCCTGCTCTACTTTTCTCTGTGTCCTGAAGCTATGTTCCCAGCACCCCTTAAATCTGATCATGTGGTTTTATATTTTTCTAACTAGGTTTCTCTGACTGCCTTAGGACAGACTCCCCAAAAACAGACCTTGGGAGGAGAAATCTCATACAAATGATTTATGAAGGAAATTCTCCAGGAAAGATGCACGAGGGAGTGGGACAACAGGACAGGAAGAAGAGAAGGCCAACAAGGAGGCGATCTTGGGCAAAAGTGAAACAGGGTGGCTTCAAGCTGACTCCACAGGGGACCTCCGGAGGGTAAACTATGCCTCAGAATCGGCTCAACTCAAGGTGAGGGGCTGGGTTCCCACACTCAGTACCCAATGGGCACGGGTTAACGGCAGCCAGGGTTGGAGAAGGAAGGTATGAGTCCAAGGCACATCCTTGCCCAGTGGCTCCAGTCGCCTAGCACCAGGCTCCAGGAAGACTGGCAGGTGCCACCGAGCTACTGAAAGCGCGGTGCTGACTGTGGCAAAGATGAAATGGGCCCAGGAGGATGGACGGGGCTCTGACTCTGTCTGCTCCAGTGGCCTCATTACACTGGAGCCCCCTCAAGATCACTGCCCGGTGCTGATTTAGCCTTATGTTCCCAGCACCCAGCGCAGGGCAGGAGCTTAGAAGGCACTGAGGAAATGTTGGAAAAGTGAATAAATGCTGGCTGTAAGGGGCTTATTGCTTCTGGGGTGCAAAACAAAGCAAAAAGATGAATGCAGACCCTGACGGGAGGCGAGCAGGCAAGGGTCAGGAAATCCCAAGCTGGGATTTATATTCTCTCCATTATCGTGCAAGTCCTGGCCACACCATCTCTGACAAAGGAAAGAATTTATGGGGTTCCCAAGGTCAGAAGGGACTTGTCTTTGGAAAGGGTCTAGTGTGACATGAACCCCTGTCTCTGGAAGGTGAAAGAGCATTTGGAGTTCTCCAGGCACAGCTGGCCCATAGCTACCCACCCCCTCAGGAAGCACCTAGAAGCTGGAGCTGATGCAGATGGCTTCTGAAATCACATACAATGCCCAGAGGCCACAGGCGATTTGCTGCAGCAGCTCACTTCTTGTCGCCTACTAGCAGGTGGAAGGCGGGACTGGACAGGCTTGTAAGCCCCTGACGAATGTGCTTTCACAGTAGAGCTCCCAGAGGAATTCACCCTGGCTGACTCTGGAGAGAGAGTTATTTTTAATCCTGTGCCTTTGGATTGGCCAACCTTAGAGAAAGAACAGAGCTGGTGGGGTGCGGGCAATCTCCCCCTTCCACTTTAGGATCAAGAAGAAGGCAGAGTGTTTTAGCACAGGCTTAATTTGGGATGCCAAAGAGATCTGTGTTCCTCCAGTCTGAGGCCCAAATGGTAGCCCTGTGAGTGTGGCAAACCCCCAAGAGAAGGGACCACTGATTAAGGGTCACCGTGGCCCAGGTCACGTCATCAGCAGGCCAGTGTGGAACACCATCATCAGCCTCTGAAGTTAAGGGCCACTATGACGGTTAATTTTATGAGCCAACTTGGCTGTGCCACAGTGCCCAGATAATGTGGCCAAGGATTTTTGCGAGGGTGTTTTTGGATGTGATAAACATTTAAGTTGGTGGACTTTGGATAAAGCTGCTTGCTCTCCATGATATTGGTAAATCCATCCTGGGAAGAAGAGACTGGGAATTCACTTACTTTAACCTGAAATAACCAAATTTTATTTAGAAAATGGGGACTTGATATAAAGTAGATTTAATTGCAGAAAATTAAAGTGGCATCTCTAAATAAAATAAAATAAAATAAAGTGGCATCTCTCACACAGTTGCCTAAATCATGAAGATAGTACATGTCATCATCGTCACAACGACAGCATGCCCACGCTGTCCTGTGCCCCACAGAGGGGACACTTCACCTCAGAAACACAGTCTCCACTTACTTAGAATAGACTGATGCTGAGGTCCCGCACAGACCAAGGGTTGAGCATCTCTAGAGTAGGAACATTACTGTCTATTTGGGTTTTTTTGTTTTGTTTTCAGGATCCCTGGAAACTGCTGTAGATCATCCAGTTCAGGCCCATCCTGTAACCCTGTGAATGGACAATTTCCTGGCTGGGCAGACAAAAACAGAACTGAGGTCCCTTCCCCTCTTTGCTGGTTTGTTTCCCTTTTATTGTGCAAAGTTTCAAGTACAGTCCAATTAGACTCTGCCTCCAGTCCAAACTGTAGCTGAGCTTCACTTCTTCCTTCTAATCTGCAGAATTTACACTAGAAATTATATTCCATGCTCAGATTAACCAGTGAGGAAATGACAACCATTTTAAATGGCCTTCCCCTTGTTCTGCCAAAACCATAAAGCAACTACACAAAGGAAATGGACAGAGTCGCCTGGTAGGGGGGACCCAAAGTCTCCACAGCGTCCCAGCAGCAGAGCCCTGGCTTCCCGGGCAGGGACACTGAGCCACAGGCTCGGGGGAAGAAAACCTTCGTGATGCTCAGACTATACTGACTCCAAGCGTGTGCTTCTCGGATGAATTTCCCTTGTCTCCTACTATTGCTTTGTCTTTGGAGATTCAAAAAAGGAGAAAATCTATACCACGGGAAAAGCGGAGAAAGTTAGAAGTGAAATAAACCTTTAACTAGAGATTGTTCAAATGATCCCTGCCAGAAATGTATGAAGAATGGGCTCCGTGCTAAAAATGATGATACTGGAAAATCCATGAAAAGCAGCATAAACTAAAGAATGTCGGAGTGCAGAGGATACGGTGGTCTGCCATCCCGGGGTCCGGTGACCACCGCCAGGCAGTCTGTCTCCTCAGGTACGGCGGGGAAAGGTGAGGGTCCTTGTGGTGGAGATGCTGAAACACTGCAGCCGAGTTTCAAAGCCAGAGGTTGGGTGATAGGATATGGCCTCTGCCTTCAAAAGCGAAATAAAAAGATCTGTTAACGGACTTCACGAGTGGACCTAGAAAGGTGACTGTGGTGGGTGGAACAGGACAGCAGGCAGAGACACTGTCTCTGAATACGTACAAGGACTCAAGGTTGGCAGGAAAAGCCGGGACACCTTCAGACTAACGTTGCCCCCCTGCCCAGGTACACTCTTGACCGTCCATCTTTGGTGGCTGTCCTGTGGAGAGTTCACCAAGAGTTTCAGACCCTCTGGCCACAGGCAGGTTCAGACACTGGGGCACCCAGCAGAGGTTAGAAACAGGGAGCAGGGTGAAGGCAGGCTATTTACTTCTTGCCCCGGCTGCCTCCCTGCCAGGTCACGTCAGCTGGCTCTGTCCCCGGACATAGTCCTGACCTGCTCAGAATGGCCGGCTGTACCTGTCCCTCCCGCTATAACTACCCTCCCCCCTTCACAGCATGAGGGCCTGGGGTACCAGGCGTGATGCCACTAAGCCACTGCCCTTTCCACCATGGGTCCCCTACGCCCCCACCTTTGTGAAGAAAACCTCATCTGGTGACCCTTGTTGAGGCCCCCTCATCCTTCCTCCTGGGGCCCCAACTGACATAGACACCAACAGCCCCTAGATCTTTTCCTGGCTATTCTCAGCTGTCACTGAAGAGAAAAAAATCCCAAATCACATATGCAATGGGGGAGAAAATGATTCCATTTGAAGAAAAAATTGAGACAAGACAAAAAGCTTATAAAAGCCTATGAAATGTGTCTCCTAACTTTTTCTCCTTTTTGAGTCACCATTGTACTTTTGGTACAATTGGTTAAAAATTAGTGTTCAGAGGCTTTTAAAATTGTTGGGAGAAATGGTTCCTCCCTTAAACCAATAATTGAATTGCTTAATTGAGAACATAAATCTCTGTTGCGAATATTGACCACTTCTCTTTAACGGCTCTGTATGCGACACCTACCAGCCTGGGCGCCATTGTTTTATAGACACGTCAGGTAAGTGCTTTTAACACAAAGTATTCCTCCCTGGGTATGTACTAAGTAATAAAAGTTAAGTTGTTACTAAAATGATTTTTGTGTTTCTGTTTCAGCGGTGAGTTAGCCTCTGTTTTTTAAGGTTAAGAATGTTTCTAATGCTGAGTATCATTAATTAGTTTCCCCATGGCCCTTGTGTTCAGGGATTCCATGCCTCCTGAACAAATTGCTAAGCGGTTAATGGAAAACGATATTTTGTTAGGCAGACTGGGGAAAGTGTCTGATTTATTCCTAAAACAACGTTTTAGAGTAGGGCCCTGGGTTGCTAGATCACGGATGTTCGTATGGGTTTAGTTATTTGTTCAAATACTAATTTTTGTATTTCAGCATACTCTTTTGGTTGTGCTGTGTGTTTTTATTTGCTTGTAGCCACAAGTGTTCTTTACTTTTCAAGAAGCCTTAGAAACTGGAAATGAGGAGAGAGGCCTCATTAATTAGCTCAGAGAACTTTCCGTAGTTCTGTTCAACAACCACTAGTAGAAAATAGGCTGAAAACAACACACGTGCAACATGGAAGGGGGCGGGCCCCCAGCTTATTAAATTGCCCAGCAGCTGCACAGGGGGAGAAGAATCACTAAAGAAAGGCGAAATGACAAGCAATAATTTCAGCCAATCAGAACAAGCCAAATGGGAAAACCCCACCAAAACCCCATGATGATGTGAGAATAAAAAAGAAATTAACCAGAGTCATACCGGCATAAATAGCAGTATGAAACATCAATTAGAGTCAAGAAAGGAGAGATGAGGAAAAAAACAAGTTATGGAAGGGCTAGGCTGAGTTTTTGGCCAACACCCAAGTTAGGGGTACAAACTGCTTGCAGAAGTGTCCAGGACACTTGGCTGATAAGTGAGAATCTACGCAGAATGAGTCCCTTATGATGAGTTCAGTTGTACAGATATTCCGTCTGTGTCATAAGGGAGGAGTGGATTACAGATGCTAAAGAGGGTCCCCCCACACACACACACATATATGTAGCCCAAGTTTGCTTCTGAAGGAACTTGTGGATCACAGGGGCTTTTAAAGCCTTTCTCCTGGAATATAGGCATACATACACTCATGCACTTTTATACTGCCATACCCTTACTCACGCCAGTTTTTCCCTGTTTCTCGAAGCCTCTTTTATTCTTCAACCATTCAGATTTGGACGCATGTTGGTGACCCTCAATGAATTACTCTTCCCTCTACCCTGCTTCTTCCTCCTGCCTACGTGGGGGATGCGAGATGAGATGTCCATGGAAGAGAGAAGCCCTTTGGTGAATAGGCTGAGGGTCCACCATAGATAAGCTTGCTACCTCCCTCTTCTACAGAACATGGATGCTCCTGAGGCCTTCTCTCCTTCAGCTCCCCTAGAGTGGGGTCACTGTGACTGCTGGGCCTCTAACATGCGATGCCTCTAGGGTAACAAATTTTCCTTCAGAAGAGTATCCAGAATAACCATTTTTTGAAGAGGGGTTATTTTTAAGATTTTTTTAATTTATTTTTTAATTGAAGAAAAATTGCTTTACAATGTTGTACTGGTTTCTGCCATACAACAATGCAAATCGGCCGTATATCCCCTCCCTCTAAAGCCTCTGTCCCCTCCTCCCATCCCACCCCTCTAGGTCATTACAGAGTGCCAGGCTGGGCTCAATGTAGCAACTCCTGACCAGCTATGTATTTTGCACATGGTAGTGTATATATGTCAGTTTGGCTGTGCCAGGTCTTAGCTGCAGCACGTGGGATCTTTGATCCTCGTTGCCGCATATGGGATCCAATTCCCTCACCAGGGATCGAGCCCAGGCTCCCCACATTGGGAACACAGACTCTTAGCCACTGGACCACCAGGGAAGTCCCTGGCATAACCATTTTTGAGTCTGTCTCTGGCTCTGAAACCTCACCATTGTCCACATTATACAGTTTCCTAGAGTATAAGCTCATAGCCCAGCAAGTCCATGAGCTCATCCTGTGAGATGATGTTAGAAATGGACATGGACTATTGCCCACCATGGCGACTCTCACAGCTGATCTTAGCATGGTCAACAAAAAAGGGACATTCAGCTGTTATCAACTGTTTATCATGGATCCCATAGTTTACAGATATCATCTTTATAAAGCCCACCAGCAAAAGCCTTCCTGGAATACATGTGTAACCAAAGTTAGATTGATCAGCTGGTTGCAGCAAGGGGGAGCACATACCAGAAGAATTCTGGGAGTTAGATAGGATAACTTGTTGGAGCTGAAGTTGATCAGAGCATAACCTTGACAGGGATTGGTCAGAATCTATAAACTAGGGAGTTGCTGAAACACCCAAGAGATCTTTATAACACACGAGTCATGTAAATACTCACCCAAGTTCATAGCAGCATTACTCACAACAGCCAAAAGGTTGAAGCAACACAGATGTCTATCAACAGAAGAACGGATAAGCAAAACATATACACGTACGATGGGACATTACTCAGCCTTAAAGAGGAAAAAAAACTGATACATGACACAGTATGGATGAACCTTGAAGAAATTATGCCAAGTGAAACAAGCCGGTGGCAAAAAGGCCAATACAGTGATTCCACCTTCATGAGGTACCTGGAGTCATCACATTAATTCAGACAGAGAGTAGAAAGGTGGTTGCCAGGGGCTGGAAGAAACGGAGAACGGGGAGTTACTGTTTAATTGGTTCCGTTTATCTGTTTTGCAAATCACAGAACAGTTTTGCCAAGATGTGATTTTTGTTTGAATTCTCAGTTCCCCCAGTTCAGACTAGCTGTGAGCAGAGCTGTTTTTGAGCTTATCCGTCTTGCTTGTTTGTTCCTCTTAACAGATGAAAGCAGTGGATTCAGGATTCCAACCCAAGACAGCTGCAATGCTCAGCTTGGGCTTTTCAACCACAGGACTCCCCTAAAGGTAAAAGCAGCCTTTTGAAATCCACACAGCCCATTTGTCCCCAATCCATAACAAATGCAATTTGCAACAGCGACTATTCCAGGCACCATAAAACATACAGGTATATGGCATCACTTGGCCTCCAGGACCTCACAGACTGAAGGACAAAACAAACAGAACTGTAGGGAAGGATGATTCATTCGAGAAAGCAAATGACCCTGTGCCCTTGTAAAGTATCTATATAACTGTGATAGTGCTTGCTTATATTTGGTTAAAATCCTTTGACAAAGAGACAGGCGTTGTCTTTGATCACTAGAGATGAGTTTCAAATTTAAAACGGAAACATGTAACACATTTACTTAGGTTTCTCAGACATATAAACAATGGTATTAGCATCTTTCCCAAGGAGTAGAATTTAGATAAAGCAGAAAAAGAAAGTAAAAGTAATTTCTCACATATACACCAAAACTTAATGCTGGGGTCAGCAAATTTTTCCATAAAGGGCTACATAGAAAATATTTTAGGCTTTGCAGACCATAGGCAGCCAAAGACTGGGTAAGCAAACTAGCAAAGCTGTAGTCCAATAAAACTTTATTGATGGACACTGAAATTTGGGTTTAATGTAATTTTCACAGGTCATAAAATATTATTCTTCTTTTTAATTTTTTCCAGCCAACTGAAAATATAAAAACCACTCTTGGCTCAGGCTGTAGAAACACAGTAGAGAGGCCGAATTTGGCCTGCAGCTTTAATTTGCAAGGCTTGCTTCTTCAATTGTGGTGAAGGCCTAGCAACATTGACCGCACCTGAAAACTTGTCAGAAATGCACACCTTCAGGCCCCACCCCGCAGCCACTGCAGGATGTTTTAAGAACGTCGGTTCAGTTCAGTTCAGTTCAGTCGCTCAGTCGTGTCCAACTCTTTGCGACCCCATGAATCGAAGCACTCCAGGCCTCCCTGTCCATCACCAACTCCCGGAGTTCACTCAGCCATCTCATCCTCTGTAGTCCCCTTCTCCTCCTGCCCCCAATCCCTCCCAGCATCAGAGTCTTTTCCAATGAGTCAACTCTTTGCATGAGGTGGCCAAAGTACTGGAGTTTCAGCTTCAGCATCATTCCTTCCAAAGAAATCCCAGGGCTGATCTCCTTTAGAAGGGACTGGTTGGATCTCCTTGCAGTCCAAGGGACTCTCAAGAGTTCTCCAGCACCACCGTTCAAAGGCATCAATTCTTCGGCGCTCAGCTTTCTTCACAGTCCAGCTCTCACATCCATACACCTGTGTTTATTTACACATCTGAGATTGAAAAGCACTGGTGTGAGGTCTACACAGTCTCCAAAGCCAGATTGGTGAACCCCAGTGCTTTAGGACAACTTCTCTGACAAGTGCCCCTGGGAAAGTTCTGAGCTTCTCTTTGCCTCAGTTTCCCCACGCACAAGATGAGGATGATAGCACGGTCTCCCTCAGCATGGTTGTGAGAATTACACTCACACACAGAACTCAGAGTTTGTCATTACTGTTACAGAATCGTGTGCTATTTTCCCAGCGACTGACTGCTCTGAGACCAGCCATTGTGGAGAAACTGTGGCCCCGAGAGTCGGAGACACTTGTTTAGAGTCACAAAACAAAGGTCTTTCTGCCTCCAAATTTATCCTGAGGATAATGAAGGATTTAAGGGTACAGAAGGGGGCATGCTCCCCAGGGACTCAGATCTTCCTATTCAACGTGTCCTTTCTTGTTTTTTTTATCTAAGATTTTTTTTTACACGTAGACCATTTTTAAAATCTTATTGAATTTGTTACAATATTGTTTCTGTTTTATGTTTTAGCTTTTTAGCTGTAAGGCATTTGTAATCTCCAGCCAGGGATCGAACCCACACCTCCTGCATTGGAAGATGGAGTCTTCACCACTGAACCACCAGGGAAGACCCAACACATGCCCCATCTAAGGATTCCCCCTCAGTAGCTCTTCGCAGCCTTTGTTCCTTACATATCCCCTCCCCCTACAGTGCGTATCTCCAACTCCACACACAGGGACCTTCCCCCAAATCTTTACCCCAAGTTCCCCTTTCATCCTTTGAAATTTATCCTCCATTAAGTTGCACAGTGTTTTTTACAACTTCTCTTTCTAGTTGTGGATTGTAAATTTCCCTTCTGCTGAGTCCTGTAGCTGGCTGACTGTTTTTCATTATATTTGTAGGCCTCAGGGAAAAAAAATAGGCAATTCCTTTATTTGAGAATCCTGACATTTATTAGCATAATAAAACTCTCAAGATGAGATTGCAGTTTTCCAGACAGTAATTTCATTTGCAGGACAACTTACAAGGAATTTATTTTAAGGCCAGGTAAAACCTAAAATCTATGAGACATGCAGAAAATGCAGGCCCCAAATAAAAGGAAATAAATGTGCTGGGCATGGGAAACTCAGCTGTTGTCTCTCACAAGTTAATTAGGGGTGACAGGAACAACAGCTTAGGGAATCGACTTCTCAGCCCATCCTGATCTGCTTTCAAAGCTGCTGCTGAATAGAAGTTTCTTCCTGTTAGTTCCTTCTAACACCTCACAAATCATCACATCCTATCCCCTCGACACTTGAAATTATTGTCACTGTTAAACCAGTTGTCACCAGCAATACCTTCCATTTCACAGAACTCTTATACTTATCATTTGACTGACCTGCCAAGAGGCCTAGTGATGGCCATATAGGAAATTCTCTTCTCAGTTACACTGAACTTTAGTGAGGTTGAATGACATGAACAGCGTCATATGATTAGTTAAATGGCAGCCAAAACTCTAATTTGATTCCTCAGAGTCTAATAGAAAGAAGGTAATTATAATAATAATAACAATCAGGTTTTAAAGCACTTTGAAGTTCAGAAAGCCAATTCTCTCAATCACTTTCCTGCATCCATTCAGGGCCCCTGCGATGCAGTGAAATACGAGGGAGGCCATGGAGTCAGGATGCAGATTTTATATTATAAAACACATTTGTATGATGGATCCTTACTCTGGCTTCCCCAAAATGCTAAGCCTGCGGCACATGCTTATGTGCTGCTGTTTCACATGGGAACAAAGTCCCGAGGGACAAGGAGAGAAGAAAAAAACAAAAAGCAGAAGTGAGGCAGAGATGGAGGGGCTGGACTGATCCAGCTACTGCTTGCTTCGTCATGACCAGCTGCTCGGTCTTATTGGACTGTCTTAATATGTCTTGCATAAGGAGAACTGCCTCGTGGTACAGTCCATCCAGAAGGGAGGAGGAAGGGAGAAGAGCTGATCAGCAGCCTCTGTCTCCCATTGATCCACGATTCCCTGAGTGGGGAATTAACTTCCCAGCTCTCCTTGGTCGCATGGTGTCTCAATGCCTCTGCAGTAACAGAAGAACAGCCCATAGCACCACACGCGGCAAGGCACCATTGGCCAAAGCTCAGGTAAAGCTGATCAACATGGTGGGGAAGAGAAGAGCCCACCCAGAACTGGTTTTAGTGGTGGAGACTGGAGCAAAACAAGTAGCAAGTAGCCAAGGTGATCTGAGGAACAGCTGAGGTCAGTGGTGGAATAGAGCATGAGAGATAGTTGATACGGTATCAAGTAAGGTAACCAGTTCACCGATGGCCAGAGTCCGTTCATCCTTTTACTCCCACCAAATACAATACTGCCAGCATTATAATACTAGTCAGGTTCAGGGTGTGGTTTGAACCCAAGTCTGCTTGATTCTGCAGCCTATAAAATTCCCATGATAACATGTCATATACAAATACATATAATCCATAAATGTGAAACATGAGCATACAAAGACCGATGCTGAAAGTTATTGAGGGGTTACTGGAGAGTCTTCTTGTTAATAAGAAGAATCTGCTCAGTATAAACATAGTATAAATAGAACATACTCAGTACAAACAGGCATGCGAGCATGCATGCTCAGTCGCTTCAGTCGAGTCTGACTCTTTGTGACCCTATAGACTATAGCCCACAAGGCTCCTCTATCATGGGATTCTCCAAGCAAGAATACTGGAGTGGTTCCCATTTCCTTCTCCAGGGGATCTTCCTGAGCCAGGGATACAACCCATGTCTCTTAAGTCTCCTGCATTGGCAGGCAGGTTCTTTACCACCAATGCCACCTGGGAAGCCCAGTATAAATGGAGAGTAAAATCAAAATCAAAAGGACTGTGAGGACAGAGCTAATTATTTGAGTAACCTGCATAAACAGGACCACATGCTAGAAAGCAAAGGCCATATCAGAGGTCTACAAACCATCCTTGGATTTTTAATTCTCCCTGGGGCTTAGGCACATCTGTAGAAATACATGAAACCACTGCCTCAATATTGCAAAACTGAGGCCAAGATATGATTCCAAGAAAAAGGAGAGGTTGCAGAAGAAGAGGGAAACAAAGGCAGGGCAAAGTCATCTGTTCCGGAAGCTGGGGCTCAGAAGCCTTAGGTAATTTCAATGATAATATCAATGAGAATGAATATCATTTAAAATACAGTACCTATGCCTTCCATATACATCCTTTACAATATTTCTTCCCTAATCTCCATGACTTTATAAACAGCGACAAACAGAACTTACTAGAAATCATTGCTAACAAGGGTTGGAAAACTTTCAGAAGAAGTGCATTCATTCAACAAACATTTATTGAACATCTACCATAGGTTAAATTCAGAGTTCGGCACTGGAATTATTTGGTTAATTAAAACATGACCGTGTACTCTAGGAGCTCAGTTTAGGGCAGCCCTGACAAAATGGCTTTATTTTCTGAGGTTGTATCTAAATTTTTCAGGAAAGAGCTGCATCAGCTATTAGCAATTTCTGTCTTGGGTCAGGAACCACCAACATATACGCCATATATTTCATATTTGTTGAAATACACTAATCCACTTGTTCCTCTGGGTGTTAGTGGATCTTCCAGAAGGCCATAAGGATTTGAGCTGGGAAGTTCTTGAGTTCAAAAACAGGATGCCCAATGAAGTCCAATTGAGAAGGGGGAAAAAAATCATTCAAACAACAGATGGTAGTCTGGTGGGCTGTCCCTCTGTCCACAGGGTTCCTGCAGCAACTCTCCCCCTGAAACAGTGATAATTTCCTCCTAAAAAGGAAAAAAAAAAAAAAAAAGGAAAATTCACTTTTAATTAGAAAAAGGAAATAAATGTCCACCAGAGAGAGACTGGTTCAAGATAGAAAGACTAAGAATATGTATCTCCCTCCTCCTCATTCAAATTTATAGAAATGACAGAAAAAGTGCTCTTAAAAAGAAATAAACCTATAAAAGCGTGGGAAAATAAGAAGGAAGGCCACCAACAAAGCAAGACCAAAATCAATATGTGATGAGATTGTCAGAGGAGTGAACGTAGGGCAGGGGGGAGAACGAGCTGTCAGTGGGCAGGTTGGGGGAACCCCACATGGCAGAAGTCTGTGCCTCAGGCAGGTGAGGACGTGAGGAGAGGAAGCTGAAGCAATCCAAACAGTTCAGACAATTCCACTCCCAAAGATGAGCTACTCACTGTCAGCTCCAACCTTCACCACATGAAGAGGCTGGATTTGAGAAACAGGAACTGTATCCACAGAAGAACAAATGGGAATTTCAAAGTTCAAAGATTCTCCCCAAAGCCCAAAACTTATAAACATTTAAGGAAAATCATAACCATAAAAGAAAGATGCCAAACTCAAACAATCGAAATGACTCCCAAGAAAATATCAGGTTTATAAAACAAACAAAGAGTCTTTCAGAGATATGTATTAAATTCCTCAGTGAAATAAGAAGATAAATCACCCATGAAATGAGAATGAACTATTATAAAATAAAAGAACCCGTTAAAGAACCTGGAAATGAAAGGGACGCCCATTTAAGTTCAACACTGTTTTTCAATAGAAGACCTGGAGAGCGGAAGGGACGTAACTAAAGAGCAATTTAGCCACCAGGAGAACTGACACATCAAACATCAGTAAGAAAAAGACACCTGAGTAGAGAAATGGACAAAGGATAGAAACAGATAAGTCACAGAAGAAATCCAAGTGGCCATTAAACATGTGAACAAATCCTCAGCATCAGTGGTAATGAGAGAAATGCAAGCTCAACAACAGTGAGATACATTGTCTGCCCATCTGGTGGGAAAAAATTAAAATGACTGATAATCCCCAGTATTGGCAGCAGTGTGGGGGAACAGCCTCATATAGTTTTGGAAGAAGCATGAGTTGGCACTACCTTTTAGGAGGGTAGTCTGGCAGATCTTGACAGAGTAAAATGTGCATAGTATTGAAGGCAGCAATTCCAGTTTGAAGGATCCATCCCAGAAAAAGATTTGCCCGTGTGCCCAAAGTGACACAAACAGCAGTTTGTGATCATGAAAACCTGGAAGCTACAAAAGCAACCAGCAAAAGGAGGGTGGAGGACGAAACTGTAAGATGCATCCACACCAAGGATGTGGTGCAAGCCTGGACATCAAACGATCCCACAGACACATGTCAGCAACAACCAGCTTGTCCTGATAATATACAAATGTAAGGCATAGTGTTTTTGTGCTTTACACAGTGATATCTCATTGAAACCTTCCTGACCTTAAAGAGGTAAAGACTATTATTAACCCTATCTTACTGAGGAGGAAGGGCTTCCGTGGTGGTTCAGTGGTAAAGAATCCACCTGCCAATGAAGGAGACGCAGGTTCAATTCCTGGGTCGGGAAGATCCCCTGGAGGAGGGCATGGCAACCCACTTCAGTATTCTTGCCTGGAGAATCCCCGTGGACAGAGAAGCCTGGCAGGCTACAGTCCATGGGGTCGCTAAGAGTCAGACATGACTTAGCGACTAAACAACACTGAGGAAGAAACTAAGGTCCCAAATTTGAATAGTTGCCCAAAGTGACACACAATAACGAAGCTGGGGTTTAAAACTTGTAGCTTGATTTCAGGGACTATGCTTTCAAAACACTCATTCAAGGATATATATTGTGAAAATGTTAGTCGCTCAGTCATGTCCAACTCTTTGTGACCCCACAGACTATAACCCACCAGGGTCCTCGGTCCATGGAATTCTCCAGGCAAGAATACTGGAGTGGGCTGCCATTTCCTTCTCGAGGGGATCTTCCTGACCCAGAGACTGGACCCACGTCTCTTGCGTCTCCTGCATTGGCAGGCAGATTCTTCACAACTGCACTACCTGGGGAGCCAGCGCCACGACGAAAGTTAAATACAACGTGGATCACGGATGAGCGCCACAGGCACGTGCTCAAAACAGAGAAGGTGCCAACATCCACACACCCCTCCTTCCTCTGTCCTGTGGCTGAAATGTAAGGAGAAAGTCTGGTTAACCGAGTTTTCCAGGCAGTTCTCTCCTCCCAGCATCTAGCTATTTGTAATTGGATAGTTTTCTACACGCTTTGCTTGAAGTTAAGAGCTGCCCTAGAGACCTGGGGACATTGTGAAGAAAAAGTAATACGAATTCCAGAGTCCCTTTTATAGCAAAAACCCAGTGAGATGGCCATGGAATTCTGTGAACATTTCTACACCTGCGAAGCTCAGGGAGATGCGGACCCCTGTGTTGTCACAGCCCCACCTTTCTGGGTCACTGAGCTCCACTGCTGGCTTTCTCACAGGTAGTACTGAAGCCACGTTAACACAAAAGTTGTTTCTTTTTATACACACTGTTTGGAAGGCAACATCTTTTCTAATGTGAGGTCCCCATCAGGGGAACAAATAACAAATAGAGTTGTGGGAAACAAGGATGTGCAGACCGCTTCACAGTCATAGGGCGCTGTTACATACAGTCCCCATGGAAGACTCACAGGGGCCAAGCTAAGTATTATTTATAAGACATCTGTTTGCCTAGTTAGGGGACTTCAGCTCAGCATGAATAACGAAACTGCCTGAGGTCACACACTGAGTGGTAAGGCTGTATTTGGAACAAGAGGCACCAGGAAAGCTTCCCTAACTGCAAGGTTGCCTGCTCAACCTCAGCTAAACCTACGAAGCTGCCAGAGGCTTGTCTAGAACATGCTCAAGAGGGACATCCTGGAACAAGCCGGGGGTGAGACATGGGCCTGGACAGAAGACAAGTCAACCAGCCAGCCCTCTTCTCACTCAGGTACTCAAGGTGAAAGCACGCCTGCGGACCAGGGTTGGAGATGGCCACACGAGTAGAGAGTTGCCCAGAGAAGAGCAGCAATTCCAGAGCCTAGTCTAGACAATCTCTGGTCTCTTCCATCAGGATGGTCTAGATCCCTGTGATCCTAAAGACTTTCTGGGGCTGCCTGCTCACCCTGCATCCTCATCTCTTAGAATGCCCACAGCCTCGCATTTCCTGCCGTCCCCCACATCAGCAACCCTAAGAGGAATACCTTGTGGAAATCAATGAGATCTGTGAGTGTCGCATGGCGATTGGGGTCCACTCCCAGGAAGCTGTAAAAATCCCCAGAGGCATCCACAAGAAAATGCTTGAACCCTTTCTGCAGGCGGTAGGAGAGGGTATAACCCCAGATTTTCTCACTGACCCGGACCAGAAATGCACCCTCGGTCATATTCTCAAGGAGATCTTCAGCATCTTCTCGGCTGATAATTCCTGGTTTAAAAAAGAAAAGAAAAGAAAAAAATGTCAGCAGATTCTGCAACCCCTTTCTCATCCTGCCACGCTTCCCCTCTCATCCTTGCCCCTCAGCCTCTGTGAAAGGTCTAGAGAAAAGGGGAGTCTCAGGAGCTGTCCAGCACTTCCTTTATTCCAGTGAGGGGACCTCTTGGCCCGGAGCAACTAGCAGCGGTGAGCTTGGGGTCAGAGTTTCTACTAAGACCCCAGTTTAGCATGTTTTCCTCCAAATTAAGCCACACTAATTTGGATTAATTGGGTAAAATCGGGCAAGCAAAGAACTAGTAATGAGCCGGAATTTTAGCATCTATGGATTACAAATACAAGTCAACAAACATTGCCCTGTGGAGATCCTTGAGAGTCCTGCTTTAATGAACAGGCCAGAATGGCTTATGGTTACTACCTTGGCTATCTCTGGTACCTGTGAGTGAGCACCTGAAAACAACAGCTCCTCTTACGAAGTAAAAAGATTCCCTCTGTCTATCTATGGACACAAGGCAAACAGTTTCTTAACAGGGGCACAGAATTAAGCACCACTTCAGCTCAAAGAACAAACATTCTCAGGTTCTGCAGTTCTACACAATGTGGTTTCACCGGAGTATGACAGTCAGGTCTGGCCTCAGAGGTATTTGTGCATCAGTGTCAATCCCCTGAAAGGCTTTTCAGGAGCTGCTCTCCTCTGGGGAGTACCGGAGGGGCCATGTGTCTGGTGGGTCAGGCTTTGGAGGGCAGGGTGGTGGGAAGAGGAGAGGGAGACTTAATCTGCCTGTCCACTCCTG
The DNA here is from genome assembly GCF_032405125.1 of Capricornis sumatraensis. Taxonomy (NCBI): domain Eukaryota; kingdom Metazoa; phylum Chordata; class Mammalia; order Artiodactyla; family Bovidae; genus Capricornis; species Capricornis sumatraensis. The sequence goes on from NC_091078.1 coordinate 9,617,918, forward strand.
CCGGCAGGAGCCTGCGGGACCTTCAGCCCAGCCCTCAACCTCTCCAATGCCTCTTAACATTTAAATGACTGTCTTAACCTATCTATTTCAAGGGCATGTTATGACTTTCAAGTGAGACCAAGAGTTGAAAACTCATTTCATAAACAGAAGAGCTGTGGGAATGTGGGCTCCTGCTCTCTCTGTTATTTGGGGGAAAGGTCAATTTGCAACACAATGTCCTCTTCCACACCCACTTATTTACCATCTACATACATTCAGCAGGGTTCTGCCAGTCACACAGCAGAGGGCAGAAGGTGGCTGGGCTGCTCATCACGCTGACCCTGAAGGCACTGCACACTGTCACTCACCCCACCCCCGCCCCCGGCCACGGTGCCCCCAGGGCCTCTGCCATGATCCATGCAGGGACTCTCCCTTCCCCGATCTTTCCTGCTTCACAGGAGTTGTGGCAGGACTTCCTTGTGCCCAAAGCAGAGGACACAGAAGCCACCACACTGTCACAGGTCCCCTGCTAAGAGCCAACAGCACAAGTGTGGGCCACCTCTTTCCTCCTGGGGCCGAGGACTTATGAGGAGGCAATCGAGCCAACAACCCCCACTCCAACCAGGTGGGATAAGCAGAAAACCAGGAAGAGAGAGGGAGAGAAATGGGTGCCCCACCACAGGGCACCCGGAGGACGGCACACACATCCACGCAGGAGTGTAGATGCCCCCAACGGCCTTGGTGGGTTCAGCTGGAGAGGCAGCAGCAGCCATAAGAAGACCAACCCAAGGGGCATCCCAAGGATTTGTCAAAAGACTCAGCAGTGTCCCTCAGCCACCTCCCTGCCCAATACCAGAGGACTTAGATCCCAAAGGCGGCTGGGCGGAGGGGTCAGTAAAGGGAGACAGAGACGAAGCCAAGGCCTATGAAGAAGAAGAAGCAGAAGACGTCCTCTGTCCCAGCTCGAAGCACCTCAAGCTGAAGCCCAGTATCGACTGGCGGTAGAGGAGAGTTAAAATGGGTGGACACACTTGATGTGACTTGATTTTTTTAATAAGCAAAAGTGACCAGTAACACCAAAATGACAATGCCACGTCTCAGTTCAGTTCAGTTCAGTCGCTCAGTCGTGTCCGACTCTTTGCGACCCCATGAACCACAGTACACCAGGCCTCCCTGTCCATCACCAACTCCCAGAGTCCACCCAAACCCATGTCCATTGTGTCAGTGATGCCATCCAACCATCTCATCCTCTGTTGTCCCCTTCTCCTCCTCTCTGCCATCTAAAACCCTGAAAGATCTTTCCACTGACCTCCATCTGGCAAAGCCTGGCTCAAGAACAGTGGACACCAGGCTCCAAACGCCCACTTTCTCCCAGCTGACCTGGAACCCTCACTGAAGGATTTCTCTTCTCTCCCAGGAATCACAGGCTGCTGGTTGCCTATACTCTACCTTTGTGTGGGTTAGAAAACATGCTTCAAGGTGGTTGAACTGGAAAAAGGTGCCTCTCTGAGCCAAAAAGACTAAGCTTACATTTCTGCCCTTCAATTCGTTCTCCCCTAAACCAGCCCCCATTGAAAGTGAAATTGAAAGTGAAAGTTGCTCAGTCGTGTCTGACTCTTTGTGACCCATGGACAATACAGTCCATGGAATTCTCCAAGCCAGAATACTGGAGTGGGTAGCCTTTCCCTTCTCCAAGGGATCCTCCCAATCCAGGGATTGAACCCAGGTCTCCTGCATTGCAGGCAGATTCTTTACCAGCTGAGCCACAAGGGAAGCCCAAACTATCCCCACTGGCTTCTCCTTATTCATTGCACATTCTGCCTGACCCATCCAGAAATCGTTTTATCCCAGGAGGTGCTGGGACAGCTCACCTTTGGGCTTTCCTGACCTTCTGCCCAGACTCTACAGTATATTAGTAAACCAGCTGGAACCAGCTCAAGGATGGAGACTGGCAGCCATGAGCTCTGCTCAGCCTCCCTCCCAGAGAGACGCTGCTTCAAGCAGCAGCATCTGTAGCTGTTGCCCCTGCAGGATCCACCATGCCCAGGAGACACCACATGCCTGATTCAGGGCAAAGGGTATTATAACTGAGTCCGGGGTACCGGAGCCACCATGCCTATCCTATGCCGATGCTGTTCAGTCGGGAAGTCCTGTCCGACTCTTGCAACTCCATGGACTGCAGCACACCAGGTTTCCCTGTCCTTCATCTCCCAGAGTTTGCTCAAACTCATGTCCATTGAGTCAGTGATGCCATCCAACCATCTCGTCCTCTGTCGTCCCCTTCTCCTCCTGATGACCCTACATGGGGGATGACAGTCTCCTATGTGGGACTCCTCTCCTGGGCAGTCTTTTCTCAGGGGCTTCCCCTCAGCCTGACCAAGGTGTTCCTCTGAGCTGCACTCCCGTGTCAGGCTCTTCCTCTCAATCATCCATCCTTCCTTCCCTCTGTCCGTTTACAGGTGTCAGACCTGCACCATGTTCTTAAGACTCTCCGCACCTGTCCCATTCCGTCTCCCCTTCATCCTTCAAAGGCATTTCCTCTAACAAAGTTCTTGGACTTCTGCTTTTGGATGACCTGAACAGACAAAGCAACCTTATCTTTATATTCCAAGTGCCAGGGATGTCAGGGGGAGGGGGTCTTGTTTACTTTAGAGCAGTGAATATAAAATCCCAGCTCAGGGATTTGATCAACAAGTGGCCTTGGGCAGGTCACTTAAGCCCCTCTGAAACCCAGTTCAGTGTCCTTGTGTATTAAATGGTACTGATTATAGCACTTATGCCTTCAGATTGTTTGAGACTTCATTACAGTAATGTGTTAATACGCTTATCACACGTGTGAATGTGTCTGAGAAGTAATGACTACCCAATACCATGCAACTCATCTGTACCAGATACACTGAGTACACGACCTACATGCTACGTTGGATGTTACCTCACGCTGATAGCAGCAATGATCACAGTACTGCTGGGCCATGCTACCCACACCCCACACACTCAGTCCTCTCACAGAGGCTGCTGAGGGTGACCTTCTCTGAAGGGGACCACTTGGGTCCCTGGGCCCCAGCCTGGGCTATTCTACATGGGGGACTCACCAGGTAGCTCAAATAATAAGCATCAGTGAACTTTTTGATACCTCTTTGATGCCTTCCTAGGACTCAAAATTGTCATCTGTCCCAAGACCAAAGGTAATATGACCTCATAGTTCAGGATGGCAAAGACAGTTTTACAGAAAACCAACCCTCAAGACCATTAGTCGGTGGTTGCGGGATGTGAAGGTTGCTTGGGGGAAGAAGCAGTTGCTTTTCTGCTCCATTACTCTGCTCTCCATCTCTCTCTTTCCAGATCACCCTTAAACTACGTGGACTGGGAATCAGCATTAATCATATCCCATCCCATCCCATCTCCTTTGATACGTTCTATAACCTCCTGGATGAGGAAATGGCGGGGCATACCTCCCAGCTTCTGGCTAGGGAGTGAGCTCACCATCAGGACCACAGAAACTTTCTAACTCTGCTAATAACCCAGATCTTCTGCTAAGGGATACAGCTTTCCCAGATAATGCTCTAGGGTTGTTGACAATTATTGGAGAATACAGCTACGGATTCTATCTGAGCCACTTCTTACCCCTCAGACAACAGGAAATGTAGGTTTTCCTATAATTTCCAAAAACACCTTCTTTTCCTTTCTTCCCTTTATTTCCTCCAATAAACATTTATCAACCACTCTCTAGGAACCAGGCCCCAAGCTGGGCATCTGAGAGTCACCGCTGAATCAGAAACAATTCCTGCCTTCCAGAATCTTTGATTCTGGACTGAAATCAAGATTGGCAGAATTTTCTATGGGGGGTGGGGGGGATTGTGGTGTGAGAGGAGCTCACTCTAACAAGTAGTGATAAAGATCATAGAATATGGGCCCAGAGAGGTAACCCACCAGCTCTGGAGCCCAGGGATGGAAGTGCCAGTTAGACTGAGAACAGAAAGCTTAAGACAGAGGGGCAAGGAGAAGGGGGCAGTTTGCAAAAGGGAAGAGCACATGATTCTTTGTGGCTGGAGGGAGAGCTGAAGTAGGAGCTGGGCAGTGGAAAGACGTGTACAGGTTGGAAGGGGTCAGGCCCCAAAGCACTCTCGACACCATTAAAAGGATTGTGGACTTCATTCTGAGGGCAGGGGGAGCTACTGATCTTCCCTAAACAGAGGAATGACACTAGAATCTTCAAGAGTGGAAAATCGATGGAAGGGCACGGATTAGAGACATACAAGCCAGGGATTTCAACTCAGTGATGGCTTTCTCACGTAAGGGTTGCTTCACAGCTACATTTCCACAGTTGCAACCTTGGTATCCAGCTCCCAAGCCACTAGTCAGCCAGGAACAGTTGCCATTGTGAGGCGGAGGGCCAAGGGTCACATGAGAAGCCTGATATTGAAGCCAGCACTGGGCAGTACCTTGGGGACTCGGTGGCCCCCATTGCATTTAGTCTCCTAACAACCCTACCATCGTCAGCTCATAGCTGAGGACACAAGTTCAGCAAGACAAGTGACTTACCCAAGGTCACAGAGCCATTAAGTGGCAGAGTCAGAATTTGAACTTGGGGCCTCGGACTCCAAGTCCAGTGCTCTTTGCTCTACAGCATGTTATCTCCTGCAGAGACAGTAAGTGCTGCGAAAGACACAAGAAGGAGGAGATTAATGGGACCTCTGGAAGCCAGGGCAAGATTTACAGAGGCAATGAAGAGGGATGGGAAGTGCGCCTTGAAGACGGGGTAGATGCTGTGTGAGCGGAAAGGAGTGATGATGAGGTGAGAGAGGAGAAGAGGTGAGTGAGTGAAACGTCACAGTGAAGACCAAGAATGGCACTTCCATGGGACATCTACATAATGCGACATACATTTAATCTACCCCACAGGAGGTTAAGAGACATGGAGAATGGAAGGAAAGGTCTAATACATGAATAATCTGAACACTCCTAATCAGAGAGGAGATTGAAGAGATGGGAACATCTCAAGAGTGAATGTTGATTGCTCTGAAGCCCCAGCGCCACAACTGCTGAAGCCAAGAGCCATACCGAAGCCTGTGCACCACACCTGGAAAATAGCCCCCGCCTGCCACAGCCAGAGAAAGCCACGGGAAGAAATGAAGCCCCAGCACAGCCAGAAATACGTAAACAATTTTTAAAAAAGAAGTCAAAATTATAGCAGAATGAATGAATGCTGAGAATTAATCAGCACATAATAGTGAAATGGCACAAAACTACTCAGTGTCGGAGTTTGTCAACCAGAGAGAAAAAGCAGATTACCTACAGAGAATAAACAAACTGGTGGCTGACTTTTGAGTTGCAATAACAGAAGCCAGAGGACAACGGGTTAGTAATATTTTCAGGGTGCTGAGAAAAAAATAATGGTGTTTAGTGAAACTCTTTCAAGGTGAAAAGAAATGTAAAGATATCTTCAGAAAAAAATTGAGAGTTTGACTACTAAGAAAATTTTTAGAGAATATATCTCATTTAGAAAAAATATAATCCTAGACAGAGAATCTGAGATGCTAGAAGAAATGATGAACACAGCTACTTTAAGTCAATTTTTAAAATATATTGACTTACAAAGTAACGATAATCATGGGTAATTTGAGGGTTTCAAAAAGATAGAACTAAATTACTGGATAATATCATTTGAGAGTAGGATGATTAGAATTTGTTTAGGAAGAGGTTAAAGACATATATTAACAAAGTATGCATGTGAAATCATCTGAATTAACCACTAAAAGATAGGCATTGAGAGTGGTATAACCTCCAAACAACAGAAGTGGGAAGATGCAATGAGAAAAAAAAAATTATTTTTCAATGAAGTGTAAAACAAGCTAATAACTGAAAAATAAATACAGTGTAGTTCCATTTATATTAAACTGAAGACTCACAAAGCTTAACACTCATGTTTGGAGATCAATATATAAACAATATATGAAGCAAAGAAATGATGGACAAAATACTCAGAATAGGGATCATATCTGATGAAAGGAAGAGGGATACATGGGTGAGAAGAAAGCTATGCAGGGGCCTCCAATGACTTTATGCCTTGCTTTTCACCAGGGTCAATGGCACAAGGAAGCAGAGCTGTAATCTGGAAGCTGAGGCAGAAGCCTAGCATACAGATGCAGGCCCTTGATGGGGACTAAGGGGAACAGGGTGTCGGACCTGACCTGACCCACAGGTCCCACAGGTGCCCAAGGCTTCTCTGGGGGTCAGAGGCAATCTGACTCACTGCAACGCCCTCTGTGGGGCCTCTGCCCAGAAAAGACAGGGCCGAGGTAAGGGGACAGAGGCCCTTCAGGGCAGCAGCCCCACTTCCCGTGGGTGCATCAGGTGAGGGTGAGAAGGCGGGGAAGGCGGCAGGGAACATGTACGCCAGCACAGCAAAGGAGTCCAGGATGACTTTCCGGCTCCTGGCACCTGCACGTCAACAGCACGGGTGGGAGTTTGCAGCCAATGCTCCGGTGAGGTGGGGCAGCAGCTGCCCCCTACTCAGGTCTATTATTGCACCTCAGGCACAAATCCCCGAGCATTCTTCCTGATGCCTCCCCTAATCATCTCCCTGGATTCCTCTCAAACACCACCAAAACTCAGTGTTCACTATCAAAATATTTGCTCCCTCTGTACTGATCGATAGCAGCCCAGGGAAAGGGGAGGCACTTTAAGCACACTTGCAAAGACACTCTGCTCTCATGGACCCATAAATCCACACCTTAGCAAATCCTAGAGCAGACCCAGGATTCAGTTCCCATTCCCTCCACCACTTCCATTCTGGTCCCTGAAATCATTAGCTCAAATCGAACTTGAGTAACCAAAGGAGCTCCTTTTATTTCTCTGTTAGGGCTTCTCCCCAAAAAGGAAGAAAGGCAGGCAGGCCAGACATGACATTTTACTTTTTATGGGTCTCAATTTATCTGACATGCATATTTCTTAAAGCTTTCACCAAAGCTACGCCTCACCGGCCAGCCAACAACACCTCCATTACCGTTCAGCTATTTCTCATTCATTTCTGTGACTTTCCTTTCTTATTGCCACACTTTCCAGACGATAACATTAAGGGGATTGGAATTATTAAGCTCTTCCTTCTCAACAGTTTCTCAGAGCCTCCTGAAGCCACAGAGATTGTGATGAATGAGTTCCAATGCCTTCATTTTTTATAACTCCAAATGAAATTTAGCCACAGCTGAGTGCTGAGACAAGGGCTTCACTGGACAAGCTTCTTGGTTTCAGATATACTATGCACAAGGGACACCATTCCATACCATGACTGCCTGCCTGTTCCAAGCTGACATGCCAGGTTCAAATTATGGATGCCGCTATTCATGACAGGGTTGCAACCACCCAGCAAAATGACTTCTGAAACTGGCTACACAAGGATCTTGCGTAGCACTAACCTCAACTGGAAGTAAAAAATCATTATTTGATTCACACCACTCTCATTGACTGGATTGTGAGTTTCACTAGGACAGTTACTTTCCTCAATATGGTGGCCCTCCATTGGTCTTGCCCACTCAGGACCATCTGTGCATCTTCTGGCAAGGGAATGGTGAGCTTCTTTTGGGGAGCCACACCTTCCCACTCAGTCTATCCAGTTGCAATGGGATGGACTGGTTCCTACTCCAGGAGTGGTCATGTGACTCAAGCCTAGCCAATCAGACAGCTCAACCATTTGGCCATGATGACTAGCTCAAGAGTGGGCATGTGACCACACCAGAGTCAACAAGGCAGAATATTGGGACTAACACTACAAATTATTTGAGAGAAAAGTATGTCCCCTCTTCAGCTAGATTTGAAACTAGGAAAGCAAGTGCAGGCATGCTACCTCAGGCTGATGCTTTGAGAGCGACAGAGCTGAGAGATGGAGAGAGGCCAGTTGCTGAAAACAAGCTCCCTGAATCAAGCAAGCCTGTAGCTGGACTAATCTCTTTTGAGTGTAGCGGTTTGGTAGCTTTCTGTCAATTGCAAGTGAATGTAAGTGCCACAAGGGGAAGGAAATTGTCAGTTTCGCTCACCACCATATGCCCTGTGCTTAGCACAGTGTCTCACATAAAACAGAAGCTTAATGTTAATAATCAACAAATGATTTACATATCTTACACAGGAGCCTGCTCCCTAGTGCCCCTGCCCAGACAATTCAACAACCTCAAACTCTAACAAGTACTATTATTACCTCTTCCGGAGAATTGTGCAGGCTTCCCCGGTAGCTCGGCTGGTAAAGAATCCTTCTGCATTGCAGGAGACCTGGGTTCAGTCCCTGGGTTGGGAAGATCTCCTGAAGGAGTGCATGGCAACCCACTCCAGTGTTCTTGCCTGGAGAATCCCCATGGACAGAGGAGCCTGGCAGGCTACAGTCCATGGGGTCACAGTCAGACATGACTGAGCAACTAAGCACAGCACAGCACAGAGAATTGTGCAAGGGATAAATGAAATACTGGATGTTTGATATTTACCAGACACAAAGCACAAGAGAAATTTTCACTAAATTACTAGTTAAAACATAAAAGCCAGTGTGATCCCACACATGGGGCAAACCAACCAAACCCCATGAATACAGACCAGTATACACCTGAGGAATGGTACCAGATCAGGCAACACCTGATGCCAGGGATGCCACCAATCCAAGTGGTACCTCTGAGCTCCTCCAGATAGACAGGGCCCCAAGCAGGGGACAGGACTTGGAAGCAGATCGGGGACCCAGATCTTGGCCTCTCTCATACCCTCAGTTGCACATCCTCATGCAAAGTCTAGACAACACACATGGCAGTCCTGCCCCTGTCCATCTCCCCACAAATGCAGAGAAGACTCTGACACTCAGATGCCCTTTGGAGAGAAGCAGGGAATGGGGTGAGACAACTGCAATCCCAAAGCCTATTCTCCCCAAAAGGACCAAGTTAACTAAAGATGACCACATTGAAACGAATGACACTAAACAGAATGGATGAGAGTTTATTTTTTCCCTACTACCCAGAGGGGTGAAAGGGGTTGGTGATAACTTCATGAGATCAGAGAAATTATAGAAAAGTACACTGCATTTTCACTGTACATTTAAATAGGCTTGAAACGTGGCTGTACAAATGTTGGTAGCACTGTGAGCTCTGCATGGGGGACAGACAGTCTATTCGTGATGAATTGCAAGCCATGCTAGCCACATTGATCGCCTGCAGGAAGTGTTTCTAGGAGGCTGCAACCTAGAGCAGGCGACACCTTCCTGCCTTGTGCACTCCTGTGGGCTGATGAGGAGTGTGACCTCAACACGTAAAAGCATCCTCTCTATTTTAAATGAAAGCTGTAGGCAAATGGGGCTTCCCTGATGGCTCAGCAGTGAAGAATTTGTCTGCCAATGCAGGAGACACAGGAGACTTGGGTTTGATCCCTGGGTTGGGATCAAACCTTCTCCCCTGGAGAAGGGAATGGCAACCCATTCCAGTATACTTGCCTGGAGAATCCCATGGACAGAGGAGCCTGGCAGGCTATGGTCCATAGGGTCGCAAAGCTTCAGAGCAACTGAGCATGTACACACATAGGCAAATGGCTCTGACATGTGACTCTATAAAGAACTTACTTACTAAACAAGGTAATTTGAGTATGACAGACTTTTAATACTTAAGCATAAGTATTATAAAAGTCATTTCCAGGAAGCTTCTCAATACTGTAGCAACCAAACTTCATTCTCTAGCAAATGTCAAAGCCACCATATTTGTTTCTAGATAAGCAGAGAAAGAAGAGCTCACGGTGGGAAGGTAGGGGAGAAAAGTCATGTGATTTGACCTAATCCCCATCAGCCTGGACAAGCCATGCCTTCACTGTGTTGACTGAAGGGCCGTCTGGCCTCTGTTTACACATCTCAGTTGTAGGTGTGCTCAGGGCTCCTGGACATAGTTTATTCCATCTCAGGACAACTAGCTGCTAAAAAAGATGGTCAAACTGAATCAAAGTTAACACCCTGTGATTTTCATAAGTGTTCCATTTCTTGAGGCCCCTGACCTAGAAGACATTACTGATTGGAAGACAGCAGCTATGCCTCACACCCCAAGGCTTCCATCTCATGCCTGTCATCATAAAAATGTGAGGCCATGAAAAGGTTCTGGCATGAGCTGGAGCCCTTCATCCCAGGGATGGGACAAGCTTGGGACTGGGCATCCATGGGAAACTAGACTGCAGGTCCTGGAGCACAGAAAACCTAAAGGCAGTTTCCTGGGTCTAACCGATGATAGAAACTTCCCAGTGTCAGCAAATTAGGAAGAATCTCTTGCAACCACCAGAAATATGATGAGACCATCAGAAGTATATTAAATCAATAACAACAGAAATCACAGTATATTGTTACTCTGTGCTTTTATTTAATCCCAATAGAAAATAAAAAATCAGTTCTATCAAATCCAAGCCATCTAGATCCTCCAACATCTGTCCCTTTCCACACACTTTAGTTACCCACACCTGTGCATCTCAGCAAAACATCGAAAATGAAAAAGCGTTAGGTAGACAAGGCACAAAGGGCTGAAATCAGAAACATGGAACTAGGGGAAAAGAAAGAGTTAAAATCTTGAGAATACCATTACAATTGAGGCTTTCCTAAAGCAAAAAATAATTCCACTCTTCTTTGTGACCTTTTTTTGAGACCCTATAGCCAGTGCACAATTTAAAAAAAAAAAAAAAAGAAGGAAGAAGGTTCCTTTATTTCTTAGTTGGAACAGCTTAAGCAAGAACTTATGAAGAAAGTAGGTCAACCAACCTACTTTTTTTCTTCTTTAGAAATGTTTGCATTTAGGATAAGAGTTGGTGGAAATTTTCCATTCCAAATTCTGCTCCGGAGAGGAAAATCAGCCATCTGACTTGACATGATAGCTGGTAACATGCTAACCATCACTTCCAAATGACCCATGTGTTATCCCTCACAGCTTTTTTAAAAAAATTTCAAGATGGGTATCATATTCATAATGAAAGAAAATTCAGACTTTTACTTTTTTGTGGGGAAGGCTAAATACATACCACCTTCCTTTTGTGAAGAGTTGTTTGATGTCATCTTTTTCTTTACTTCCAAGTGACAGGAGTGGTGTACCCTAAGGGTATGAGGCCACCATTCACATGCTTCAAATCCTGATATGCATCTCCAAAGGCTACCGTGTTTATTTATTCCATATAACAAGTAGAAGCATTTACTGCAAGTTCTAAACACTTTATAAATATGACACACTGAATCTTCATAACACCACCGTTACTTTCAGGACCGCTGTTTTCTTCAGCTAGTTCTTGCTTCGCATGGATTTGGTGTTCAGGTCTCACTACCCGCCCCACCCTCCCGATTCTGGCTGCCACCTCTCAACAGGTTCCAAAGTCTCACCATAGTTTCCTATCTTTCTATTGTTCTCGGGGGCTGTGGACAAAAGCCTCGGCTGGCTCACTCTCTCCTTCTCAGCCCCAGACACTCTAGCTTCCAAGACTGATCCCAAAGACTGTACAAGGCATTCCCTGATTTCCCATCAAGCAAGGTTAGGAACTAGAGGCAGCTCTGCTCTGGAAAGTCCAAGGAATGAGAAGGGGTGAGATTTAAAATAAAGAACTCAAGGGGGCTTCCCTGGTGGTCCAGTGGTTAAGAATCTGCCTTCTAATGCAGAGGACGCAGGTTCAATCCCTGGTCGGGGAACTATTAATAAGATCCCACCTTCCTTGGAGCAAATAACCCCAAATGCCTCAACAAAGACCCAGTGTAGCCAAAAACTAAATAAAATAAAAGTACTCGAGCTATGCATGAAAGAAGTTCACAGTAAAGGGATTGTGAATCCAGAGGAGGCACATTTTTGCCCCAGTCTCCCTCCCTGGCCAGCTGTATATTCAAGGAGCCACCAGGATGGAGGAACAAACACTGGGAGCCAGAGCCGACCCCAGCTCCCATATTAACTACTGGGTAAATAAGGGTGATTTCTCAAGCTTTTCTGCACATCAGTGATGCTATCTGTAGAGGGCTAACCATGCCTAATTCAAGAAGTTGAGAGTCCCTCTGAGACAGTGCACATCCAACCACTCTGCACATCTACACAGCCAGGCAAACACACAAGACCTCAGGGCAGCAGCCTGCCAGGAGGATCACCAATGGGTAGTACTGATCAGCCAGCCAAACTCTTTCTGTTCCGTGCGGCTCGGAGAGGATGTGACCTCCCAGCGCATGCAGTTGCGGGAGTCCACGTTGCCTCTCACCCTCTGCCTCCACGGGCACAATCCTTCCCACCTCCTTGGGGGGCTGCCTTTCTGCAGGACAGCCTGGTGTGTCTGCTCCCCCACCTCCCACAGGACTCCTGGAAGGGCCATGCAGGAGGGGGTGTCCACTGCCTGAGCCTCAGTTCCTGGACTGAAGACAGTACCAGTAATAGAGACACAAATAAGAACAAAGGCGCTCAACAGTCATTTTTAGGAAGAAAACATCCTCACTCCTTAGCCCACAGACTCCCACCCAGGTGCCTGCTCTGTGGCTAACCCCACACCCTGGCCAACCTTTCCCATGCGCCCAACAACCTGAGAAAACTTTGGAAGCTTGAGCGGCGAGTAAGACCGGTGGTCCTGGGGCAGCGCCAGCAGAATCACAGTGCATACCAGGCGCTGAGAACAGACATTCTTAAAGGCCCTCTGGTCACCCATCTCCAGAGTCCACTAGCCACCCCTCTGCCCAACAGTAGCTGCAACCATCTTTCTTCTATTGAAGTGAAATGTGTCTCTTTAGAACTCCCAGCCCCAAATCCGCTCAGTGATCTTCCTTTTTCCAGATGGGACTCTGGAGATTGAGGACTGGTGGCTTTGTTCCCCTGCCACACACACATTTGCAAGACAAACATTCCCCCCCAACCACCAAATAATTACTAAAAATGACTGCTATACTTCTATGTCCTTTCCCTGCTTCAAACACAATCAGATGTTCTGTGGTTAAAAATAAAGTGGACAAAGAGCCTGAAGGGATGGACCCACCCTAGAACCCTGCAGCTCTGGGACTTTCAACAATCCTCTCCTCCACGTGTGTCCTGAAGACACAGCATGGGAAGGTAGGAAACAGTGCCCATTCCACTTGGGAGCTCTGCTTTGCACAGAAAGCCAACCTCAACTGCTGGGTCCCTACAAGCTGCACCGACTACATGCATGGGGAGTGCCCTGCCCTGGTGATAGTCAGAAAAAGTTAAGAGGCGAACACCCCACCTAAGTGCAGGACAAGCCATCGGGAGGCCCACTCCAGCACCCAAGCCCAAACTCCGCTATTCACTGCGCATCGGCAGTCCCTGCCAAGCCCTCAGGGCAAGTCTTCTGGAGACAGCCGGTGGGCTGCTGCCAAGACAATAAGCCATGAACCAGGTGTGACTGATTTTCAGAAGTAAAGCTCAGGAGGAGAAATGGGTTCTGACTGAGGCAGTATTTAGACAGAGGATATTCTTAATAGTTTCAGATACATGTTGAAGTCCAAAAATAGATATTTTTCCCCCAAAGCCAAGCTTACATGCAATAGCTTTTCTCATGAGTATTTTTATATAACCAGAAATCTCTCTTAGAACCCCTGGAACATAACAATGAACACAGGAGAAAGGAGGAATGACTTAACATTTTTTCTCTTTTTAACAGAGGAGACTTTTATCAAGAACCCCGTGGTCCCAGTGGGAAGGCACCTCCTCCTCCCCTCCCCCTCTGTGCTCCAAGTCCACTTTCCCAGACTGTCTCTGGAGAGGAGGAGTCTCAGCCTCCAGGAGGCGTCAGCACCCACGCTCATGTGCTCATGGACAGAGCACATTTGTTGGCTTGATCTTCATACATATCCCATGGAGTCAATGTTATGGTCACGGATGAGGAATTGAAAGGACACACCCAAGCTCACAGAGCTGCTAGGTTCTAGAGAGGGCCCCAGATCTTCAGACTCCTGGTCCACATTGTTCTTTGAATTACGGTTCAACAACACATCCACATGTATTTGACAGAAGGGAAGAAAATACAAAGTCACAAGAGTCCTTTTTACACCTGAATTTTGCACCTAAAATTCAACTAAATTAATGATGACTGCTTACCCCAGGGAAAGAAAAGATTTACATTAGGATTGTGATAGATTGCATTATTGGCTCAAATTCTCCTCCCCTCCCTGTCTTCACACTCTTTGACACATGGCTTTGCAGTTCCTCACATGAAAGGAGCAGAGTATTTTTCCCACCTTCTCAACTCTGTGACACACTGTGGCCAACGGCATGAGGTGAAAGTGATGGCACGCTGGTGTGGAGACTGGGCTTCCAAAGCCTGGCATGGTGCCACTTGCTTTCTGGCTCCTGAGAAGAGCGTGCCCAGGCTGGCCTGCCGGTCCCAAGAGCAGCATGAGAGCCACACAGAGCAGAGTCCCCACCGCCCCAGTGATGATGCCCAGCCAAGATCAGCCAAGAGCAGTGCCTCAGCCAACCTGCAGCAGTGACTCCCTAACACTGACGGTGCGGCAGGAGGCTTCTTCTCTAGTACAGATTAGCAAGGGGGAGTCTCACTGAGGATGCTATAGGGAATTGCTACAATGGGAAAGAAGTTGGACCATACCAGGACTTTCAGATTTTGGGATTTTAGGTATAAGCATCAGTAAAAAGCCTCTGGAGAGGGAAATGGCAACCAACTCCAGTATTCTTGCCTGGAGAATCCCAGGGACAGAGGAGCCTGGCGGGCTACAGCCCGTAGCAACACAAATAGTAGGACACAACTTAGCTACTAAAAAACAACAAGAAATCAAACCAAAATTGTGGAAACCAACACGGGATTCCTCCCTTTTTCTGAGCAAAGGCAATATATAAAAAATAACCATTGCTTACTATCACCATCAGTTCATAAGAGATAGGACATGTTAACACTAAAACTGAGGAGAGGGTATTATCTTTGAATATGACACAGTCCTTTCCAAGCAAAGATAGCTGGCCACCCTCCATATATGAGCCTTTTTCTTTCCTCTTGTCACAGATCAATGAAAACTTTGTCACTAAATAGCTCTGGTCCATGTATTAGCAGCGTTTCTGCATGCTTTATCACTTGTGTGAATTGCAAGACTTAAATCACATTTCTGTTTGCTCTGTGACAATATAAAAATTACATTTTTAAAACTGGGATAAAAAATAAAGCTAAAGATAAATTTGAGGACCTCTGCCATGCCTTCTCCACTGGCAGAGCAGCCAATGACCCTGACAAACACCCTCCTCAACACTATGAGTCACACGCTATGCAAGCACCTAAGATGCTAGTTTGTGCTTTCATGATTACAATAATGTACGAACAGAAAGGAAAGCAGTGATCCCAATGGAAGCTCTCCCAGGGCTACAGGGACACATAACTGAGACAGAGGTTCCAGGCAGGGAATCCCTGGGACCAGCTCCAGGGACACACAGTGAGGCCACGCATAAACATTGACTGTCTTCTTTCTGAGCCATAAGGAGCCCCTCCACCCTGTTGGGTATATGGAGGCCCAGGAGAAGGAAGGGGGTCACAATGCCCAGAGAGAAATGCCTCTGAGGGACCCTTGACGGCCAAGCAGGCTGTGCAGTGAGGGTGGTGCACAAGAGTCCTGTTTATCCCTTCCCAGCAGAGAGGGCAGTGCTCGTCCGGAGCCCTGGGGGCCTGCAGGCTCCCGCACAGAGATGTTAAGCCGTGGTCTCTAAGGTCTCTGTGAAGGCCCCTCAGTGTTCCAGCACATGCCATGGGGACATCAAAGCCTGTGCCTCGAGCTCAGCAGGTTCAGTGAGCACAGAATAGGCAGACACCAGGCCTCTCTCCACTGCGCTCTCCGCAGGCAACCAGGAACACAGCCTCAGCCCCGGGAGACCACCAGCCTTTGTGGGGCCAGAGCAGAATCAGCAGAGTCTAACGCCCTCACTCCCCTGACTGCAGCGGCCCTTCAGACTCTGCCCCAACCCCAGAGGGAGGCTGAGATGTGGGAACCTGCCCCAGGGATCTGGAAGGTCAGCCTACCGTGGAACCAGGGGGCGATGGCTTTGGTGTTCCTCTCGAAGCCCGCTCGGCGAGGCAGCTGCTCCTCCTTAAACCAGCGGACTATGACTTCTCTGGAGACGGGGCGCAGGGGCCGCTCCCAGGTCCTGCTGAGACAGACACCACGGAGCGTGGGAGAGTCACAAGGGAGGGGCAGGGGGCGGGGCAGGAGGGAGGGGGAGGGGCCAGGAAGACCACCGCGAACACCCGGTGCCCACACGCACGCTTGAGGAAAGGATTAAATAAATCCAAGTACTTGACGGCTCTCTGCAGATTATAATGTACCAGCTGTTCGTATTTTTCCCCAAAAGAAAACTGTTATCACTTGTTTTGGGGGAAAAAAGCATACTAGCATAACATCATAAAGCTACTATACTCCAATAAAAAAAATTTTTTTTAAAGGAGGGGGACTTTCCTGGCAGCCCAGTGATTCAGTGGTTAAGACTCCATGCTTCCAATCCAGGAGAGGGGTGGGGTCCCTCAGGTTCAGTCCCTGGTATGGGAACTGGGATCCCACCAGTTGCCTGGTAAAGCCGATATTTCTTTTGATGCAAAAAAAAAGAAAAAGAAGAAGTTACACAAGTGCAAGCAGGAAACAGGACAGGAGGGGATGTCTAAGAGGGAGGAAAAGGCCAGGGCATCAACAGCAGAATCTAAGAAGAAGGATCCTAATGTAATACCAGCAAAACCATTATATGTGCGTGTCCTCCACCCTCCCCAAACCCCCACTGAAGAGGATGCTGGTTTTGCCTCGCCCCATCTCCCGCTCATCTCCCCTGCCCCTGCCGTCTAAGGGACACCTGTCTTGGCCAACTAGCTTTCATGATTTATGACACAGTGTCAGGACAGGGAACAGCCTCAATCTGCTCTGAAAATGGCTGAGCTTCACCTCCAAAAAATAAAAAGGGAAAGGACAGAGGAACGAGAGAGGGGCAGGAGCAAGGCACTACGCTGGCTGACTTTTGACCGGCGATCTGGTGAGGGTCTGAAGATCCCTAGAGTGAGATGAACAGGGGCACTACTCCCATGCTTTCTGATATTCTCCCACAAAAGCCCAGATTTTACTTGTTTTTGTGTCTGTATTGTGGCTCCTGGATGTATACAGAAATTCTGTTTCCTTGGAGCCATACTAACAGGAAGCCCAGTAAGGGCTGGACAGCATATGCCCCATAACAGCACCACCACTGTCTGTGGAGCAAGATTTGTTCTTGTTTAGTCACTAAGTCATGCCCAGCTGTTTCGTGACCCCATGAACTGCAGCCTGCCAGGCTCCTCTGTCCATGGGATTTCCCAGGCAAGAATACTGGAATGGGCTGCCATTTCCTTCTCCAGGGGATCTTCCCCACCCAGAGATCAAACTCAAGCCTCCTGCAATGGCAGGGAGATCCTTTACCACTCAACCACCAGGGAAGCTCAAAAATTCCATTATATTAATTTATGGTATGAAAGCAGAGCAGACTTTGGGCCCACCTTAAACAACTGCAACTTTTTCACCTTTCCACCTGAGTGACAGAAACCTGGCAAATTCTCATGGTCATTGCTGTCCGGTCCACCTAATAGCACTGGCATTTAGAATTCACCACTGTCATCATCTCTTATACAATAAACATCAGCTGTCCCCTTATGCAGTCATTGCATTTCCTCTGCACCAACAAAAACGGACGACAAGCCCAGGACTTCCTGGCAAACCCCAGAATGAGCTCCTATTTTTCCTGCCCTAAAATGAATCCCTGTACTCACGTGCGGTAGTGAACACTGCAGATTTTTTAAATGATTCCATAAGAAAGACAGGGTTTCCCTGGAGGCTCAGACAGTAAAGAATCCTCCTGCAATGCAGGAGACCTGGGTTCAATCCCTGAGTTGAGAAGATCCCCTGGAAGAGGGCATGGCAACCCACTCCAGTATTCTTGCCTGGAGAATCCCCATGGACAGAGGAGCCTGGTGGGCTACAGTCCATGGGGTCAGAAAGAGTCAGACACGACCGAGCAACTAACACACAAGAAAGACAGGGGTGAGGTTCCATTGAACGGCTCAGAGGCGTGATCAGTGGGGCTGTTCTCCAAATCCCTTCCTCCCCACAGCCACCTCCACAGGCAGAGCTCCTCTAACCAGCTTTGCCGCCCTGTATCCACCCTTCAGCATTTCCCTCTTCTCAGGAACCTCAGAGTCCCTTTCTCTTTGTGAAACAACCGTCCTGCCCCCAGCCTCTTCCTTCACACTTGCATTCCCCAGTAAATAATTATGCTTGGGGAGAAAAAATCCTCTGGATTCTAAGACTCATTATCCTTAGAAGGCAAGAGGAGGTTATAAATGACAGCAAGGAAAATTCATTCACTCTTGTCCCCCTGTTTCCAAGTAGAGAATCTGATTCCCCAGAATGTAAATGCTAGGGGGAGATGCTCCAAGAGGCCACCTGGCCAGAAGCCTTGCTCCTGCCCCTGCAGCTCTCTCCCATCAACCCCGTGTCTGCCCCCAGTACAGCCAGGCAAGCATGTGCTGGCACCACAGTGCTGAGGGCAGTGAGGCCACAGGGACCTGTGCCATAGGGCAGCCACAGGAAAAAGGCTGATGCACGGCTTCTGGTGCCTGGGTCTGCCATTCCATCCGCCTGGTCCCTGGTTCCCCCACCCCACGCAAGGGGCTCCCTGTGGCTGTCACTTCTCCCCTACTGACAGCTACACCCAGACAGCCTGGAGCCAGACTGCAACAATCCATGCAGCTCTATCCTCTGGGCCTGAAGGACAAATTATTTGTCTCCTTAAAAAAAAAAAAAGCACAAGAGGAAGAAGATTTCTAACTGTGTCTCTAAATCCAGTAAACATAAAAGAAACTCTGATCTCATAAAAATCAAGAATTCCTGCACGACAGGAAACGTTATCGTAAAAGTCAAAAGACAAATGACAGGTTGAGGGGGGGAAATGTTTTGTCACAAAGAAGAGAATCTTTTCCCCTATATTTTAGGAGTTCCTAAAAATAGATCAGCCCTGAATATTCATTGGAAGGGCTGTTACTGAGGCTGAAACTCCAATATTTTGGCCACCTGATGTGAGGAGCTGATTCATTGGAAGTGATCCTAATGCTGGGAAAGATAGAAGGCAAAAGAAGAAGGGAATGGCAGACGATGAGATGGTTAGACAGCATCACTGACTCAGTGGACATGAATTTGAGCAAACTCAGGAGATAGTGGAGGATGGAGGAGCCTGGTGTGCCACAGTCCATGGGGCTGCGAAGAGTTGGACACAACTTAGCAACTGAATAACAATAAACAAAAAAATAGGTGACAAAAAGACCAATAACACAATGAAGAGGCAGGAAAGGAAGAGACAGGTATGGAAATATCAAAAACCCTTAAACATATACAAAATACTTCACCTCATGAAATGCAGATTTAAACTTTCACTGAGATATTATTTCTCACACACACACAAAAAAAAGGTCTGACAACATACTGCTGGCAAGGCTAAAGAATGAGAGTGCTCACTGGCACCATCTCTGTGGAGGACAAATTGGCCTTAGCTATCAATACTATACATGCATGTAGCCCTTAATCCAGTGGTCCCACTTTTGGGAATCTCTGTTGTAGATAGTAGTTGCCCGAGTACAAAATTAATGTCTACAAGGTTACTTACTAAGGGCATTGTTGGCAATAACCAAAGGTCTCAAACAACACCACGACCCACCTGCCAGGCACAGCCAGGGGTGAAAGCGGCCCCGGGCCTGGGAGGTGGTGGTAGAGTCTCGCCTCCTGCTCGTGGCTCTGGCCGAGCTCTCGGAACCTGGAGCTGAGTCCGGCAACGGTGCCCTTCTGGATGGCGCGGAGCGAGTGACGCTGGTACTCGTCCCGGGCGCGCTGGGCTCGGCGGCTCCTCTCCTCGTCAGCCGCCTTGGATCGACGCACTGGAAAGGAAGCGAGAGCACGTTCACCACTGTACCCACTCCCCAAGCTTTCTTCCTTTTAAAGTCAGGTATTTCCAGGGACTTCCCCCCCGCACTGGAAGGCGGGGGATGGGAGTCCGATCCCGGGTCAGGGAACTAAGATCCCTCCTGCCATGGGGCAACTAAGCCCACACCCCAGCTAGAGAAAAGGTCTGCATGCCACAGTGAAGATTCAGTGGAGACAAAATTTAAAAAAATAAATCAACAAAAATATAAGTAAAAGGTGTCTCTGATACCAGAGCCCGGGCTATTTCCTACAAAAAGCCACAAGAGCCCTTAAGATCATCCCTCCTCATGTTACTCATGTGGAAACTGAGTGCCAAAGAAGCTGGGTCAGTGCGCAAGCCTGGCAGGGACCCATACTCCCCGCTAGCAGAGGAGGAGTCCCGGCTCCGGCTCCCTTTCTCTTTGGTTCCCTGAGGCCTTGAAGCTGGCGGGTGAGTGTGCTGGAGGCAGGGAAGAGGTGCTTCAGTGACTCTGTAACCACAGAGCTGCCGTGTCTGCCGTGACGCCCCCTCACCAGCACGTCTTTCTGTATCTCTCGAGGCAGGTTGGACATCTGCAAGTTTCTGCTTCTAAAACTCAAAAGGAAGTCCTGGAGCTGGGAAAGTGCACAGAGCGAGGAAGACCTCTGAAGCACGGTCTCGAATTAAAACCGATTATTTTGTGGTCTGACTGCATCAAGCCAGGCTCCATCTGCCCCTACAATCCAGGCCTTTCGTGGAGAACTCTTGGAGCTGGCAGTGGCCTCATTGCACAGGTCCAGGGACTGCCTTGGCCCAAGCCTTAAGAAAAATCTTACCCAAAGTCCAAGTCTGATCCAAAGTTCATCCAACACCTGTGGGGCACGCAACTGCAACCTACCGATGCCAGGGACCTGGGTTCTTTAGGCGCTTGCAGGATACAAGGCAAATGGTCCTCATCCTTAAAGAAAGAGCTTCTCCTCTTCAAGCGGTCAAAGTCCATTCTCAACACACACCATCTCCCAGATCTGAGGAAGGCAGCGGGAAGTCTGTCCCTCAGAAAGTATTTATAGAAGAGGAGGTCACCTAGACTGAGAGTGCCAGGGTGGCGGGAGGGGGATTTTCTTTGGTCTATTCATTGCTGCATTCCAGTGCCTGGCATACATATGCATCCGTCAGCAGGTGATACATATGCTTGAATGGCTGCACCCCATTAAGTGTTTAACCCTGCCAGACTCTGAGCTGAATATGGAGATAGCAAAGATGAGACTGTTCCCGCAGGACACTCAGAGCGTAGCTGGGAGAATAAGACAAATAAATATCTGTAGCATAAGGAGAATAGGAACCCAACAAGTCTTGTCGGAGTTTAGGGGCTGCAGCACTCAGGTTCTGTGAGGAAGTCAGGAGACTGAGCACCCCACTGGGCCTGGAAAGGTCAACAGGAGCTTTTCCAGGGAAGGAAGAGGGAGGAATCCAGAAGAGGCAGGGGGCAGGGTCAGCGGGGGAGAAAAAACCTAATTTCAGTTCCTGGTACTAAGAACACCACAATACCTGCCACCACAGTTTCCCAGCGTGGGCTTTCCAGTCACGAGACTACAGACAGAACACAGAAGCATCTGCCCCACCAGGAGGGCTTCCCTGGTGGCTTAGTGGTAAAGAATCCACCTGCCAACACAGGAGACCTGGGTTCTATCCCTGGGTTGGGAAGATCCCCTGGAGAGGGAAATGGCAACGCACTCCACTGTTCTTGTCTGGGAGATCCAATGGACAGAAGAGCCTGGTGGGCTACAGTCCATAGGTCACAAAAGAGTCAGACATGACTTGGAGATTAAACAACTAAATCTCTTCAGGGGCCAGTGACCTTTGAGAGTTGACAGCCCTTGAGAGACAGCCACAGTCGGTGATAGAGGGATGTCACATGCAAAGTAGGAAGACACGCTTTGGGAACTCAGCTAGGGGAGGGCACAGGCTGTGGGTCACACAGGGACTAAATCCAGCCTCCCAAAGTCCAGCCCTGGTTTGGTCATTGTCTTCCTCAGAAGCCTTAAGTGGCTCTGAGTATGTGCAGGACAAAAGGCAAATCCCTTGGCCCTTAAGGAATATCCACCCACTTTCTTTCCCAGCCCAGTGGGCCTCTGAGCTTCTCCCCACCCTTTGTTCAAGTGCCACCAAGCTCCCCACCATTCTGCAAACTCCCCTCTGTGCAGCTGTGTCCACCAACTCAAACCAGCTGTGATGCACGTGCAGCCAGATCAGCTCAGAAATGCCAGGCAGCAGTACAGAGGGTACTCAGAGGTGACGACATGGCCGAGGCTGCGAGCAGGAAGCCAGCCCTGCCGCCCAGCCTCGATTATGGAGAGAGACTGATATGGAGTCAGGGTCACTGGCAGCTCCAGGAGGGCTTCTTGGGTCTTTTTCTCTTCTTGTGTTTCTTTCTTTTTTTTTTTTGACACATAATTGATGTATATAAATAAGCTTAAAGTGTTCTATGTGCTGATGTTGACATACTTAATATATTGCAAAATGATGATCACCCTAGCATTAGCTAACTCATTCATCACTCACATAGTTACCTTTTCTTTTTTGTGGCGAGAACATTTAAGATCTAGTCTCTTGGCAACTTGAGCTTCCCTGGTGGCTCAGATGGTAAGGAACCTGCCTGCAATGTGGGAGACCCAGGTTGGATCCCTGGGTTGGGAAGATCCCCTGGAGAAGGGAATGGCTACCCACTCCAGTATTCTGGCCTGGAGAATTCCAGGGACAGAAGAGCCTGGTGAGCTACAGTCCATGGGGTCCCAAAGAGTCAGACACCACCGAGTGACTCACTTTTTCACTTTCATTCTAGGCAACTTAGAAGTATATAACACATTATTGTTGACTACAGTCACTAAGCTGTGCATTAGAGCCCCAGAATTTATTCATCTTCTAATTTTGTACCTTTTGATCAACTTCTAACTCATCCTCACCCCGCCACCCCTGCCCCCAGGCCCTGGAAACCACCATTTTACTCTTTGTTTCTATGGGTTTGACATTTTTAGATTTCACATATAGGTGAAATTGTGTAGTATTTTCCTTTGTCTTTTGTTCACTTAGCATAATCCCTAAAGGTCCGTGTGTGTGTGTTGTGTGTGTGTGTGTCTGTGTTGTGTGTGTCTGTGTTGTGTGTGTGTGTGTGTGTGTGTGTGGGTGGGTGGGTGGGTGGGTGGGTGTTGTGTGTGTGTGTGTGTGTGTGGGTGGGTGGGTGGGTGGTGTGTGTGTGTGTGTGTGTGGGTGGGTGGGTGGTGTGTGTGTGTGTGTGTGTGTGTGTGTGTGTGTGGTCCTCATTCATCCGTTGACATATGCTTACGTTGTTTCTGTAGCTTGGCTACCATAAATGTTGCAGTAAACATGAGAGTACAGATATCGCTTCAATAGCCTGATTTTATTTCCTTTCGATATATACCCAGAAGGGAGATTGCTGGGTCATATGGTAGCTTTATTTTTAATTTTTTTGAGGAACCTCCATAGCGTTTGCCATAGTGGCTACATCGATTTATACTCTCACCAACAGTGCCCAGGATCCCTTTTCTCTAACCTTCATCAACACTCTATGCCAGCTTTCTTTTGAAAATCCCTGAAGGCCTCCAGGCCTCAGTGTTTACCTCTGTCAAAATAAGAATGATGTGAGTGTCCGCCTCATTGAGTTATTATAAAGATTAAATGAAACATATAAAACACTATAAACGATGAAGTGCTTTGGAAAAGCAATGTCTTACTAAATGTGGCCTCTGACCTGGATCTTTTCTTCAAATTTCTCAAAGCCTGATTCTGGAGCCAAGCTGCCTGGGTTCAGATCTCAACTTCATTTACCAGCTGTGTAACAGTGGACAAGTTAGTTAATCACCCTGGGCCTCCATTTTGTCAAAAGTAAAACGGACATAATAATGGTCCCTACCTCATAAAGTTGTCATGAAGTTACTATGAAACTAGTATAAATCACTTACAACTGTGCCGGGTACATTTTGAGCACCATGGTGTTAGCTAAAGGTTTTATTTCCATCGGAAGTGAAAAAGGTGAAAGTTTTCGGCGCTCAGTCATGTCTTTGCGACTTTTGCCGTCCCATGGACTGTAGCCTATCCGTCTCCTCGGTCCATGGAATTCTCCAGGCAAGAACACTGGAGTGGGTGGCATTGCTGCTGCTGCTGCTAAGTCGCTTCAGTCATGTCCGACTCTGTGCGACCCCATAGACGGCAGCCCACCAGGCTCCACCGTCCCTGGGATTCTCCAGGCAAGAACACTGGAGTGGGTTGCCATTTCCTTCTCCAATACATGAAAGTGAAAAGTGAAAGTGAAGTTGCTCAGTCGTGTCCGACTCTTCACGACCCCATGGACTACAGCCCACCAGGCTCCTCCATCCATGGGGTTTTCCAGGCAAGAGGGTGCCACTGCCTTCTCCATGGGTGGCGTTAGCACCGTCAAAATGCAGACATAAGCAGTTCTCAGTCAGTCCAGGAGGGGGCACCCTTGACGCTCAGTGGCATGGATTCTGGGTCTGTTATGAGCAGCTTGTAGGGCCTTAGCTCTCCAGCCAGGGCAGTGAAAGCGCCACGTCCTAACCACTGGACCGCCAGGGAACTCCCAGCTTACCCTAAAGTAAGTTTGAAATCATCAAAGGTTGCTTCTGTTCCTTCTCTGAATCTGGGATAGATTCAAAGTGTAATCATGGGAATCTGCCATGGAAACCCTCAGCCAGAACTCAAAGCTTTTTTCTTCTATCCCAGTAAAAACAACCACAAGCACCTTTGGCCTTGAGGCAGCAAGTATCAGACTGTCTTATACTCCAGAGGACCCCACTGCAGAGGTGGGGCCCCAACCAAGCCAACTTCGCTTTCTCCTACGGCCTGAGTTCCAGTCCAGGATGACTTCCCAGGGGCCTGCTCAGTAGGCACGGCAAGGGCCTGCACTGCACGCAGAACAAACGGGGATCAGAGCCATTCCCACTTCTAAGGTGGCTTCCAAGGTCTCCTCTCTCCATCTGTTAAAGGGGAGAATGAACCTGGTCTCTCAGAAATAATGTAAAGACAGCTGAACAGCAGGAAAACACTGAAGACCAGAAGAAAAGCTGAATTGATAGACTGAAAAATGGACCAACCACAGAGATACCTCTTCACACCTATCCGTATAGCTATTGTTTTTAAATTAAAAGAAATATGATAATAACAAGTGCTGGCAAGGATATGGAGAAATTGGAACCCTTATGCAATGTTGGTGGGACTGTGAAATGGTGCAGCTGCTGTGGAAAACAGTACAACAATTCCATAAAAAAACTAAACGCACAATTACATATGGTCCAGCAACGCCAACTCTAGACATATCCCCAAAAGAATTGAAAGCAGGAATTCAAATAAATATTTGTACACCCATGTTCATAACGGCATGATTCACAATAGCCAAAACATGGAAATAACACAAATGTCCATCAGTGGATAAGCAGATAAACAAAATGCAGTATATACATAAAAGGAATATTATTCAGTCTTAAAAAGGGAGAAAATTCTGACACAAACTACAACATGGTTGAAACTTAAAGATGTTAATGCTAAGTGAATAAGCCAGACACAAAAGGAAAAGCCTTGTATGATTTCACTTATACTCCACGTATTGCACTTAGAGTAGCTAAATTCACAGAGTAGAAAGTGGTGGCCACCAGGGGCTAGAGGCAGGGTGAAATGAGGAGTTATTGTTTCATGGGCCAGAGTTTCAATGTGGGAAGAAAGCAAATTTCTGGAGGTGGGCAGTGGTGATGGTGGCAAAGCACCAAGAGTGTGCTCAGTGTCACTAAACTGTACACTTGCAAGCAGTTAAAATGGTCAGTCTGAAGCTGTGTCAGTTCAGTTCAGTCGCTCAGTCGTGTCTGACTCTTTGCAACCCCATGGACTTCAGCACGCCAGGCCTCCCTGTCCTTCACCAACTCCCAGAGCCTTTTGTCAAACTCACGTCCATCACGTAGGTGATGCCATCCAATCATTTCATCCTCTGCCGTCCCCTTCTTCTCCTGCCTTCAATTTTTTCCAGCACCAGAGTCTTTTCCAGTGAATCGGTTCTTCGCATCAGGTGGCCAAAGTATTGGAGTTTCAGCTTCAGCGTCAGTCCTTCCAATGAATAATCAGGACTGATTTCCTTTAGGATTGACAGGTTGGATCTCCTTGCAGTCCAAGGGACTCTCAAGAGTCTTTTCCAACACCACAGTTCAAAACCACAATGCCTTTGTTGGGGTTTTTTTTACCCTTTTATTGGCCACGCCATGTGGCCTGTAGGATGCAGGATCTTAGTTCCCCATCAAGGGTCAAACCCGTGCCCCCTACATCGGGAGCTCAGAGTCTTACCCACTGGACCACCAGGGAAGGCCCCTACCACAATATAAAATTTAAAAAAGAAAAACCCATTCTGTAACATTCTGGCTTGGAGAGCACTGGGCTTAGAATGAAGAGGCCAGAGCACAGCAGGTGTTGCCATTAGCTAGAAATGTACCCAGCTGTGTGTGCCCCCAGCCATCCCTTAGTTCTCTCACCAGCAGATCAGGGGGAAAGGCCCCTTCCAGCTTTGCCCTCCTATCACAAGGATGCACCCACACCTGCCCGGCCTGGGGCCACCTCCCAGAACTGAGACACCACTTTCCAGGACTGCCGGCCTGCAACCCTCATGCTCAAAAGGCACCAAGACCCCCAGTCTTAGGAGGCCAGCCTCACTCTTGTTGGACCTGGGAGTTTCAGCTGCCCCAGGCCGGGAGGGAAGCTGAGCATTCTGCTTGGCTCTGCTCCTGACTCTCTGTCTAGCCCATGACAAGTTTTCACCTTCCTAGGTCTTAGTTTTCCCTCTGTGGAAAATAGAGGCCACCCGCTCTTTCAGGCTGTGTGTGTGTTTACTAATCATTTAGTCGTGTCCGACTCTTTGCAATCCCATGGACCGTAGCCCGCCAGGCTCCACTGTCCACGGGCTTCTCCAGACAGGAATACTGGAATGGGTTGCAGTGACCTTCTCCAGGGGATCTTCCCAACCCAGGGATCGAACTGCCAGGCTGCTCTGGAATCACGTCCGAACCTCTGCTCAAGACTCCTGCTCAGTTCTCCCACGCTGAAGAGAAATGGCAGGAGCTGAGTTTCCTCTTGGCAGCATATCTGTGGGCAGTTACACAGCTCCAGAAACGTGGCCAGGCTAGTCACTGCAAGAGGCAGGATTTTTAACACTTTAAGTAATACATTCGGGCACAAAAAAACACATTTATTTAGCACATGTGTATAGTGCCTCTCTTGTGCCAGCTCAACGTTGTGCAGGCAGGAGCTGTGCGTTGCACAACTCCAGGGGGCACAGTCACCCGTGATCGCCATCAGTATGTACAGATGGTGTGACAGTTTCCTGGTAGATGGCAGTGCAGCAACTTGAAAAGCGGGCACCTTTTCCTAATTTTTCACAAGGTCACCCTATCGGCTGGCAGCCAGGCTGCTGCTGCTAGGGGATGTAAAAACAGCAACGAGCAAGACACAGTCCCCATCCTCGGAGAGTTCGCTGCCTTGCAGGGGGAACACAACAGCTAATGTGCATGGAACTGTGCAGTATGGACAGGGTGCTGGGGAGCCAGAAAGAGGGGGTACCTTATCCAGGCAGAGAAATCCTCTGGAGGACATCTAAGTTGATGCCCGGTGGACTCAAGGGATTCAAACAGGAGAGGCCAAAGAGGGGCTGTTCTAGCAGAGGGAACTCAGGGGCAGAGGCCCAGAGGCAAAAGGAAGTTGGAACATTTCTCACAGAATGGCTGGAAGGAAGCCCTTGTGGGGAGGGGGCAAGAGATAAAAATGCAGAAACAGAAAAGGCCATTTAGGAAACCCAAAAACACTGCCTAATCAATTTCAGGACTTTACCAAAGAGTGATGAAAGCCGCCAAAAGGCTTTAAGCAGGAAAGCAGGATGCTGTTGGAACTTTTCAAAGATTGACTTAGCTACATCGTTGGGAATGAACTTGACAGGAACAAGAATGAACCTTTGCAAAACAGAAAGCTAGACAAAGAGAAGTAGGGTCAAAGTTAAGACATGGTCAGGATGAGGAGGAGAAGGGGTGTAAATTCCAAGAATATTGAGGAGGTTGAATCTTTATAACTTGGTAGGTTTGGGGATTAGTAGTGAGCAGAAAAGAGACCAGGATGACAGCCAAGTTTCCACCTTTGACAGCCAGGTGATGAAGCAGGTGGGGAAGAGGAGCACTGGGTTTTGAGCAAGTGGAGGTAGAGGAGCCTATGGGATTCAGGGGGGAAGGTCCAGGGAGCATGAGGTCTTAGAAGATCACCAGTTGCCACTCATCAAGAAACCTATTTCTAGAGAACTTAACTACTGTTCTCCCTACTTCTGCCCAGATAGAAAAGACTCAGTGCTGAATAGAATTCAGATGAGCCAGTTAGAGCCTGCAGAGAAACCAAATGCTTCAAAGCATTATCAATTTGTAGTAAGCCCTTGGGTAAATAGCATAATGGCTCTGAAAATCAGTGAATAATCCTATATACAGGAAAAGGCACCAATAAATATTCAGGTTGTGTATGTATGTAGATGTGTTTAAATTCGGCTCCATCTTCTGCTTCAAGGGAACCTTAGGCAACTTGACTTACCTTGTCTCTACTTTATTTCCTCATCTGTAAAATGAGGGCCTCACACGGTTGCTTTGAGACATCAATGAGAGTGTACATAGATGGGGCTTGGACAGTTCCCGGCACATGGCAAGAGTTCATTAAATACTATTGTGTTTGCTGTGACACAATAATATTGGTGTCACAAATAGGGGGACTGGAATACAGCCTTTAGAAAGGGTCCAGTCTCATTAAGGCACAGAGGGGTGGAGGTGGGGAAGTGGTGTAAGATGGGGGGCGCTGCATAGAGTCAGGAGCCCTCATCAAAATGAAGCTTTGCGAGAAGGGGACGTTTCCTGACCCCAAAGAAAGAGAAACATGTGGTCCAGATGTTGGAGGATATACATTCAGGCCTCTGGTAGCCTGGGGAACAGCCATCACCTGGGGAAGAATGGGTTTGTCACCAAGGCAATGAACCCTGATGAGCCTCAGGGAAATCCAGTGAGGTCCACCCACAGCTAAACAAGACCTCTCTGTCTAGGGCTCTCTCTACCTGGACTCAGAGGCTTCTGAGGTCAGCTGTCAACCATCCTTGTTTGGCTTACAATCCTGATGGCTGCCAACAGTGACCCCGTCTGGCCACCAGGGGCAACATCAGGGGTTCCTTAAGACTAGAGTGCTCCCCAGGGATTTTTGAGCAATCAAGAGGAGAGAGAACCCTAGGCAGGACGTGAATCAGGCATGTGGGGGGCTCGGGCTGGCATTATTCTGAGCTGTAAAACCAAAAATATATGCACCTGGAGTTTGGGGAGCAGTTGCCCAAGGAGCAACTCTACAGTTTCCCATTCTATCAGTGGAGAGAAAAAAAACTGTGTTATTCTTCAGCTGTTCTTCAAACCCCAAATTCTCTGCCCCATCCCATCTCCAGACCATATCCCCTTTCCACAAGCCCCCGAGCTCTACCTGGGTCAAGTACACAGCAGTTTAGAATCACGAACTTTCTTTCTCTAGCTGCACTGGAGCTTAGTTGCAGCACATGGGGTTATTGATCTTCATTGTAATATGCAGGATCTTTAGTTGTGGCAATGCAAATTCTAAGCTGCACCCTGTGGGATCGAGCCCCCTGATCGAACCCGGGCCCCCTGTACTGGAAGCTTAAAGTCTTAGCCATTGAATCACTGGGGAGTCCACTAGAATCACTGTGTTTAAACCCAGACTCCAGAGCACATGCCCTTCTATGAGGGAAGAGAACAGAACCAAGATAACTGGACTCAGTAGACTTGAGAACACATTTTCTCAGTCAGCTCTGACCACAACCCCACAAAGGGCTGACACAAGGATGTAGATTGTGGGTTCGGGGACACAACTGGGATCCTTAAAGCTCAAAGAGAAAGGGGAGGGGTTAACTGTAACACTGTCCCAATTTTTACAAGCGATACCATTAGCCAAGTCAGACTGTCTCATCTCAAAATCTCTGGGCAACTAGATGTTACCTAACTCACAGTGCTACAAATTCCTGCTGAGAAATTATTAAGTGAATTTCTGCCTGATATATTCAGAGCTTCTTAGAAGTCAGAGCCTGCTCTGCTGTTTGAACTGAATAACTAACTCTGTATTCAAGTGATACTAAAGGGAACAATTCCCTCTTTTTTTCCTAACTTGGAGAATTTAATTTAGGTGTTTTATCAAAAACTGCTGCTCCCAGTAGATTAATGGCCCACTATAGCTTTCATATTAAGTTAATTGAGTGCAGAATGGCTTTGCTGGATTTGAATGACAGCTTCAGAGTTAAGCTCATCATTCTTTAAGAAAGCATAAAATGAGGGAACCGAAATCATGGGCCTGAATTATCACATCTTTTCTCTGTTTAGGGTAGGTTTTTCCATTT
The DNA here is from genome assembly GCF_032405125.1 of Capricornis sumatraensis. Lineage (NCBI taxonomy): Eukaryota > Metazoa > Chordata > Mammalia > Artiodactyla > Bovidae > Capricornis > Capricornis sumatraensis. The sequence goes on from NC_091078.1 coordinate 9,648,275, forward strand.
TCTGGTGCCACACAGCCCATCAATTAGCAAACAGACAGCACTTGCACCAAATGATTTCCATCCTCTATCCCCAGCTAAACACTAGCCCAGCCTGTAACTTTCCATCTCAGGGTGTAGGTACAAAAAAAGGAACGCCCCGTGAGTGACAGCCCTTCCCAGCTTAGAGAGCACCTGGGTTCCTCTCTCCCATTTCACCCTCCCAACAAGCCTCAACTCTCCAGGATCACCCTCCCTTTTACAAATGAAGAGACTGAGCACAGAGCAGAATGAGAACTTGCTTGACATCATGCACTAGCAAGCAGGAGAGCTAGGACTGGGCTCCCAGCCCGGTGCTCCTTCCCCGGAACACAGCGGGCTCGTGTGACTTCACTCTGTGATTGTTCACTTCTTTTTTCACTATAAACTTTTGTCCTGTCTTCTTTTTCCACCTCTCTCTCCATGCATTCCAAATTTGTATGAACAAATCCTTCTTAGGTCTTGCCTAAGGCTTTACCTTTTTAGCCTTATTTCCATCATGACCCAACATGCAGCCCAGGCTGTAGCCACGTCAAAACACGTGCTGGCCTCCCTGGTGGTCCAGTGGTTAAGAGTCCATCTGCCAATGCAGGAGACACAGGTTTGAGCTCTGGTCCAGGAGGATTCCACGGGCCACAGAGCAGCCAAGCCCAGGCGCCAGTTACCCAGCCTTCACTCTAGATCCCGCAAACCACAGCTACTGAGCCCGTGGGCTGCAGCTGTTGAAGCCCGTGTGTCCAGAGCCCATGCTCCACAAGAAAAGCCATCGCAGGAAGCCTGAGCACCACAACTCAGAGCAGGCCCCTCTCGCCACAACTGGAGGAAGCCCACGTGCAGCCACGAGGCCCAGCGCAGCCATAAATGAGTTTTTCCAAACCACGTGCCGTGTTCCACGCACGCAAGGCCCTCGCTTTTGCTCGGTGCTGTTCCCTCTTTCTGACTCAACTTTCCCAAACCAAATGCTGTTTCCTCCACGGGGCCTTTCCAAATGTTCAAATATTTCGAAGCAAAATATTACAGGATTCTTGTGCACTTATGTGTCTCAAGGATAGTGGCTTGTAACTCTCTTTGCTTATACTGTCTCTGTCTGGCTTTGGGATGAGGATGATGCTGGCCCCTTAAAATGAGTTTGGAAGTATTCCCTCCTCTTCAATGTTTCAGAATATTTTGAGAAGGATTTGTGTTAATTCTTTTTTAGATGTTCAGGAGAATCCATCAGTGAAGCCATCGAGTCCTGGACTCTCCTATGTTGGCAGATTTTTTTTATTACTGATTCAGCATTCTTATTAGTAATTGGTCTGTTCACATTTTCTATTTCTTCATGATTTCGTCTTTGTAGGTTGTACATCTTTGAAAGTGATTCATTTCTTCTAGGTTATCTCATTTGTTGGACTATAATTGTTCACAGTAGCTTCTTACAATCCTCAGTATTCTCATGGCAAGTGTTAGCTAGATGCAAATCAAAATCACAATGAGATAGCATTTCATTAGGATGGACATTAAGCAAAACACCAAAAACGAGCGCTAACAAGGATGTGAAGACACTGGCGCCCTTACACATTGCTTCTAGAAATGTAGAATGGTATGGTCAGTTTGGGAAACAGTATGGCAGTTTCTCAAAGTGTTAAACGTACAGTTATCATAAGACTCAGAAATTCCACTCCTGGATACATAGCCAAGAGAATTGAAAATACATATTCACAAAAACACAAATGCTCAGAGCAACATTATCTGTAATAGTCAAAAAATAGAAACAACCCAAATGGCCATCAACTGATAAACAGATAAACAAAAGTGTGGTATACGCCCACATTAGAATTTTATTGTCATAAAAGAGAATGAATGACTGACTCACACTACAACACGGATGGACCTTGAAGATACACTAAATGAAAGAAGTCAGACACAAAAGACCACGTAAGATATGACTCTATTTATATGAATTGCCCATAACAGGCAAATCCATAGAGACAGACATTAGATTATTTCCATGGGTATAGTGGGAGGAGGTGAGTAACTGCCAGTGGGCAGAGAGTCTCTTTCTCTGGGGATGAAAATGTTCTATAATTGCAGAGTGGTAATGGTGAGACGACTTTGTGAGCATACTAGAAACCACGGAACTGCACGCTTTGAAAGGATGAATTTTATGGGGGTGGTTTAGTCGCTCAGTCGTGTCCGTCTCTTGTGACCCCATGGACTGTAGCCCGCCAGGCTCCTCTGTCCGTGGGATTTTCCAGGCAAGAATACTGGAGTGGATTGCCATATCCTTCTCCAGGGGATCTTTCTGACCCAGGAACTGAACCCAGGTCTCTTGCATTGCGGCATGTGAATTGTATCTCAATTTTTTTTTAAGTCTGTCTAATGAATGGGGCAGGTGGTTGTGAAACGCTGAAGAACAGAATGCTGGCCAGCAGAAGGCATGCATATCTCTGCTCTCCCTGCTGTGGCCCTCGTCATCTCCAAAGTCAATCATGCCACAGTCTCCTCCTCTCTCTCACCCCCAAAACCAGCCCAAATTATGTCACTGGACTTTAGAAGTTTCCTCTGTCCACTCATGCAAGTCATGCCTTTTTATTTCCTGTATGTTTTGAAGTTTTGACATCTGGGACCTTGCTGGTCCTTCAAATACTGCCCCTCCAAGATCTAGCCATTTCCTAAAGCTAGCAAAGGACCCAGATGCAAGTGCACCTTTCAAATGCAAACCAACCAATGCAAAGCCCATAACCCCAACCACCTCGTTTATCTGGTTCTTATACTCCTCAATCTGTCCATCTGCCCTAATCACCCCAGTGCCAGGTATAGAGAACTAGAGACAGCTCCTATACCCCAGAGCCTGCTGAAATTATTCAAACTAAGTCGGTTTACCCTGTCCTGTCTTACCTTTGAGGCTTCCCAGGTGGCGCTAGTGGTAAAGAACCCGCCTGCCAATGCAGGAGACTTAAGAGTCACCGGTTCAATCCCTGGGTTAGGAAGATCCCCTGGAGAGGACACAGCAACCACGCAAGTATTCTTGCCTGGAGAATCCCATGGACATAGGAGCCCGATAGGCTATAGTCCATAGGGTCACAAAGAGTCGAACACCACTGAAGCAACTGAGCTCGCATACATGCATGCCTTACCTTTCCCAATGACACCATAGTGAAGGCTCTTGCCCACTTTTTCTACTTGTTTCCTCTACCTTTTGACTCACCCTGGTGCTTCTCGTGCGGCCCTGCATGGCATGCCATGCTCTCCATTTCTAGGAATCTGTGAGCAAAAACGTCTTGCAGCAGTCATTTCCATATCAGCATGCCTATCCATACCTGGTTAAAGCAAGTCTCAAGCACATATTAAAACACCACCTTCAAGCTTAGTTCCACTTCCGCTTTCCTACCTAACTTCTTACCACACCCGACACTCTCCAAGATTAAGAGCCACCTATGGCACCCCACTCCAGTACTCTTGCCTGGAAAATCCCATGGACTGAGGAGCCTGGAAGGCTGCAGTCCATGGGGTCGCTGAGGGTCGGACACGACTGAGCGACTTCACTTTCACTTTTCACTTTCATGCACTGGAGAGGGAAATGGCAACCCACTCCAGTGTTCTTGCCTTGAGAATCCCAGGGACGGGGGAGCCTGGTGGGCTGCCGTCTATGGGGTCGCACAGAGTCGGACACGACTGAAGTGACTTACCAGTAGTAGTATACATCTCTAATGGCTCAGACGGTAAAGAACCTGCCTGCAATGCAGGAAACCTTAGCTTGATCCCTGGGTCAGGAAGATCCCCTGGAGAAGGGAATGTCAACCCACTCCAGTATTCTTGCCTGGAGAATTCCATGGATAGAAGAGCCTGTCAGGCTACAGTCCATAGGGTCGCAAAGAGTCAGATATGACCAGGTGATTTTCACTTTTTCACATACATCTTTAACTTCCTAAGTACACACATCCCTTTATCATATTCTGGGCTCTCCATCCTGAGCACCTTCTCCAACCTCTTCGTTTGATATCCCCATGCTCCCAGCAGCCTCACTTTATACCTTCTCATCTGGAATGCCACCAGAATAGCCACCATGTGCTCCAACAGAACGTGTACCTTTTCCCTCAAAGCCCTTAGCCTGTGTGCCTAGCTCCTGCCTGACTGGCGAGTTCCCCCAAGATACAGACCATGATCCCTCATCTCTGGATCTCCAGGGCTTAGCACACAGCCATAAAATTATTGGTAACTCAGTAAATGTAGGGTTTTACTCTTTAGTATAAGAAATCTCCCCAACAGGCAAGTAAGTTCCTTGAGGATGGAGCTCTTACCCTCTGGGTCCTTAGCCAGGACCATATACATGGTTGACACAGGTTAAAGCCTTCTGGGCTAAGCAGATGAACTGGAATGATGACTGAGCAAGTAGACAGGTGGGAGGAAAGTGGCTGAGAAAGCAAGCCAGCCTCCCAGTCCCCAATAAGAGAGCTTAGGACCTTCCTGGTGTTCCAGGGGCTAAGATTTTGAGCTCCCAATGCAGGAGGCCTGAGTCAGGGAACTAGATCCCATATGCCTCAACTAAGAGTCTGCATGCTGAAAGGGAGATCCAGCGACCTAATTAATCACTGCAGATGGTGATTGCAGCCATGAAATTAAAAGACGCTCACTCCTTGGAAGGGAAGTTATGACCAACCTAGACAGCATATTCAAAAGCAGAGACATTACTTTGCCAACAAAAAGTCAAGTCTATGGTTTTTCCAGTGGTCATGTATGGATGTGACAGTTAGACTATAAAGAAAGCTGAGCACTGAAGAATTGATGCTTTTGAACTGTGGTGTTGAAGAAGACTCGACTCTTGAGAGTCCCTTGGACTGCAAGGAGATCCAACCAGTCCATCCTAAAGGAGATCAGTCCTGAGTGTTCACTGCAAGGACAGATGCTGAAGCTGAAACTCCAATACTTTGGCCACCTGATGCGAAGAGCTGACTCATTTAAAAAGACCCTGATGCTGGGAAAGATTGAGGGCAGGAGGAGAAGGGGACGACAGAGGATGAGATGGTTGGATGGCCTCACCGAGTCAATGGACATGCGTTTGGGTGAACTCCGGGAGTTGGTGATGGACAGGGAGGCCAGGCGTGCTGCAGTCCATGGGGTTGCAGAGTCGGACTTGACTGAGTGACTGAACTGGACTGAACTGAACTAATTTTTTTAAAAACTCAAGTGCTACTCACACTGCTCTTCCCACTCACGTTCCTCCTTCTCGCTGGGGTGGCTTTGCAGCTGGGCCTGCTTCAGGGTCCAGTAGAGCTCCTTCGCCCTCTGCTCTTCCTGGAGGCGAATCTGCTCTTCTCCTCGCTTCCTCTCCTCTTCCTCTTTCCTCTAAAACACGTCATGGAGACAGAATGACATTAGGTGATAGTAACAGGTTACAGGCAGGGCAGGGCTGAGCTGTCACGTGGAAAGGTGGCCAGAGGAGGCCACTCCAGACTCTGTCTCTACACACATGAAGTGGTAACAGTTATATCTAATCAGGCCATGGTAAATATCAAATGACTTGAAATATGTGAACCAAATATGTGAAGCTTTCTGCAATAATAAGAGAACTCTGGGCCACCCTTGGTCACACCTTCATTCTGGGGGAAGAGGGAAGTGGGCATGAGGAGGGGAGCCTGGTCTTCTTGGAGGCAAGTCAAGCAGGATATGATTATTCTCGTTGCTGTTCAGTCACCCAGTCATGTCTAATCCTTTGCAAACCCATGGACTGCAGCACACCTGGCCTCCCTGTCCCTCACCGTCTCCCGGAGTCTGCCCAAGTTCATGTTCATTGCATCAGTCATGCCAGCCAGCCATCTCATCCTCTGACACCCTCTTTTCCTTCTGCCCTCAATCTCTCCCAGCATCAAGGACTTTTCCAATGAGTCGTCTGTTCATGTCAACCACCTGGTCGTGGCAAACGGGCTTGCATAACTCAGTGAAGTCATGCCATGCAGGGCCACCTAAGATGGACAGGTCATAGCAGAGAGTTCTGACAAAACTTAATCCATTAGAAGAGGGAACGGCAAACCAGCCCAGTATACTTGCTGTGAGGACCTCATGAATTGTATAAAAGGTCCAAAAGATATGACACCAATAGATGAGTCCTTCAGGTCTGAAGGTGTCCACTATGCTACTGGGGAAGAGTGGAGGATGTGATTATATCTTAACCTTATTTCCAAAGAAGATATTGCAAAGCGAAAACAGTTTAGGGGCCCCCAAATCTCCAAATATTGTCCTGCTTTCAGGCTCCAAAAAGGCTGTGTGTATTTTCCTTTACTTTTGTTTAATCAAAGCAACATGAACACACATGTCAATCATGCCAGAAGGCTTGTTATAAGAAAATAATTAATTCTCTAAACCACTTTACCCAACCTACCCCACCCTCATCTGGTGCCTAGAGGTCACCATTCTCAATTGTTTTAGCTTTCCTTTATGTGGTTATATCCATGTCTGAATAATGCTGCTAATTATTGATTTATTGATTCTAGACATTAACTACTACTTCTTTTTTTTGGTACATGAATATTTAGCACTTATATTTCCCACACTGGTGTAAACCCATATTTTTCTTCTCATCACCCTCACAATAGATTTACATCACCATTCATAATTATATCACAGATTGGTACATAACTAAATATTGTTCACAGGACTGCCCTGGTGGTCCAGGGGTTAAGAATCTGCCTGCCAATACGGGGGACACAGGTTTGATCTCTGGTCCAGGAGGATCCCACATGCCCCAGAACAACTGTGCTCACGTGCCACAGCTACTGAGCCCAAGCTTTAAAGCCTGGGCTCTGCAATGAGAGAAGCCATCGTAATGAGAAGCCTGCACACCAGGACAAAGAGCAGCCCCTACTCACTGCAACTAGAGAAAACCCAGGCAATCATGAAGACCCAGTGCAACCATAAATAAATAAAATTTTTTAAAATAAATATAGTTCACTGTAAAGCCATCAGGGGCTCCCCTGGTGGTAAAGAACTGCCTGCCAATGCAGGAGATGCACATTCGATGCCTGAGTTGGGAAGATCCCCTGGAGTAGGAAACGGCAACCCCCTCCAGTATTCTTGCTTGGGAAAATCCTATGGACAGCATAGCCTGGTGGGCTACAGTCCAGAGGGTCACAAAAGAGTCAGACACAATTTAGCAACTAAACAACAGATCTATTTACATAGATTTATATACATATTTTGTATCATATGTATATTATTTATATATCCATATAGAGTCATGTCTGAAAGTATCTATGTTACCTTCGCATGTAACTGCTAGTCTAGCTAAGCATAGAATTTGATTAAAATCATTTTCCTGCAGAAGTTGGAGGACTTCACTTCCTTATCTTCTAGCATACAGCCTCCTGACTTTTTGTTCTACTTCCTGGTTGATCTCACCGACTTTATCCCCCAAGCCTTCCACTGAATTCTTTATTTCAGCTGTACATTTATAATTCCCAAGCCCTCTTTCATTCTTTGCTTCTTCTTTTTTGCTTTGTGGCATTCTGTACTTCTTTCATAAATGCCAACACTCATCTCTGAGGATTTTAGAGATTTTTCTCACTTGTGTTCTGATGTAGGTCTGTTTCTTCTGGTTTTTGTTTTGTTTTGTTCTTTTCTTTAACGTTTGTTTTATTAGGTACCTATCATTTGTGTCAGAGGTTATCTTCTGATGTCTGATGTTCCCTGACTGCTCACAATTCAAAGAGGAAATTAAGTGTGTTTCTGAGGGACTTCCCTGATGGTCCAGTGGTTAAGAATCCTCCTTGCAAAACCAGAAATGAAAGAGACACATGTACCCCAATGTTCATCACAGCACTATTTATAATAGCCAGGACATGGAAGCAACCTAGATGTCCATCAGCAGATGAATGGATAAGAAAGCTGTGGTACATATACACAATGGAGTATCACTCAGCCATTAAAAAGAATACTTTTGAATCAGTTCTAATGAGGTGGATGAAACTGGAGCCTATTATACAGAGTGAAGTAAGCCAGAAAGAAAAACACCAACACAGGATACCAATGCATATATATGGAATTTAGAAAGATGGTAATGATAACCCTGTATGCAAGACAGCAAAAGAGACACAGATGTATAGAACAGTCTTTTGGACTCTGTGGGAGAGGGAGAGGGTGGGATGATTTGGAAGAATGGCATTGAAACATGTATAATATCATATAAGAAACAAATCGCCAGTCCAGGTTCAATGCATGATACTGGAAGATTGGGGCTGGTGCACTGGGATGACCCAGAGGGATGGTACGGGGAGGGAGGTGGGAGGGGGTTCAGGATGGGGAACACATGTACACCCGTGGCGGATTCATGTTGATGTATGGCAAACCAATACAATATTGTAAAGTAATTATCCTCCAATTAAAATAAATAAATTTAAATTAAAAAAATAAAAAGAATCCTCCTTGCAATCCAGGGGACACATGTTTGATTCCTGGTTGGGGAACAAAGATCCCACATGCCTTGCAGCAACTAAGCCCACACACCACAACTACTGAGCCTGCACAGCATCACATGTCATAACTAAAGACCCAAGAGACTCAGAGTGTATAATCGGGGTTTCCTTGGGTTTCACTCTGGGAAGACTGGATGAGGGATAGCCACGCCACTGAGAACCCTCAGATGGAAATACCTGGAGATTCTTTCTCTGAAATTATTTGACATCTTCTGTGTCCACCCGGGTGGTGCCTGACCACCAACATCCCAGGAGTCTGCGTAGGAGGCAGGCTACAGGTAGGTCAGCCCTTAGACTCAAGCAAGCAGGACCCCTAACCTGAGCCCCATGATTCATGAGAAACCAATGCTTTGAGGTACCTTTTTGCAAATTGTCCCTGCAAGTTTCCCAGAAATAGTACCCCAGGACAGGCAGGGGCAGCAGAAGGTTCAGGTAAGATGCCCCAAACCCAGACCAGGTTCCATTCAGCCCTTCAGAGTACTCTGTGACCCTTTCCTCCATGCAAAGGGTTAACCAAGTGCCCTATGAAGCTCCAGCATTCATAACTACGGAGTCATTCGCAGGTCCAGCGGCCAAGCCCTGGTTTCAGAAGGGTAGCCCAGCAAGCAGATGAATGTTCCTGGTCAACAGAATATTTTTATCATAGGATCACCTGAGATTGGGCCACCAGAATAGAGTTAATAGGCTGAGTTTATGTAGTTCAAATTATTAACTTGCTATAGACAAAAACACCATCAAAAAAAAAAAATGTTACCAGTTCTGTACACCCTACAGGCAACCTGACAGTAGGCTCCACGGTTCAGAGTTCAAACCTGTGCTTGTTGCCCCTGATTCCGACCTGCCCCCACCTGTTCTCTCCACTTGTCCGGATACGCTGAGCCCCAGTGGTGTCCTTTCAGGTCCTGGGCAGAGGGAGGGATGAAGTAGCCTGAAGAAACAGGTGAAAGCAGGGAACTGAAGGTCCAGCCGCTCCACGCAGGAGTGTGTGCCACCAGTCCCTCATTCTCAGCGCCATCCTTCACTGAACCCGCTGTCCCCAAGTCTCGAGCCTGTGGGGTCTCTCGGCTGAGCTGATTCAGGACCACCAGCCCCTTCCTGCAGGTGCCCCGCTAACCTCCCATCACTCTCCCTCTGTCTTCCAGAAACCAAATTTCTCTGGGCATTATTTTCATCTGCTCTCCCCTTCTCTTATTTTCTGTTTTTGCGGCTTATAATTTTTTCAGTCCACTGATAGTTTAATGGATCAAGAAGAAAAAACAAAGAAGATGGGAACTGAGTTTTGAGCCCCTCGTCTAAAAAGGAAAAAAAAAAAAAAAAGGATTTTGTCGCTTCTGCAATGACACAGATTGAGAATTTTTCTCCAATTCAACAATCACGTTTTTAAATTCTAAAAAAAGACAAATTCCTAATGACCCACTCTGTAGGAGTTAGCAATTAAGGGATAAAGATGTTAAGTGGCTTCTCCAGTCATTCACCAAATCCTTACTGAGCACCTAGGAGAACCTGCCTGCTCCAGGCACTGGGGACATAGCCGTGAAAAAGGCACTTAGCCCCACTCTCTCAGAGCTTGCCTTCCAATGACAGAAAAACACTCATCCGGTAAAATAAAAAATATATCAGAATATCAGAAGTATTGTATTATATATCATACTATGTAATATATCATATTACATATAATATTTATATAACATACTATACAACATGCCATATTATATAATAAAGTATACAGAGGATTAAAACAGGGTAAGTGATAGAGTCTAGGCAGCTACTTTAGACAGAGTGACCAGAATCGTCTCAGAACGGGCTGCTCTGCGACCTAAATAATAAGAGGGCTGATAAGTGAGTCTCAGGAAGAAGAAACTTCTAGAGAGAGGGAACCACGGGCACAATGGCCCCAGCATTGGAAATGGGTTTGGCATGTTTGAGTAGGGAATTATCCACTACAGCTGGAAGGAAGACAAGTCAAAATTCTATGTTTAATGCATCTGAGATGCCATCTGACATCCAAGACACCTGCTGTGGGTAGTGGGATGCCTAAACCTGGGATGTAAGGGTCCCAGGAACTTAAGTTCAGGCTGCAGAGGTTGAGTCAGAGGCCCTCTGCATGGGGGTTATGTTTCTCAGCCACAGACTTGATGTTATCAATGAGAGAGAGAAAGGAGATCAGAGAAAACAGCCAGAATGCCTTGGGGCACTGAGCCATTTATAAGTTGAGAGAAAGAGTTGGAGCCAGAAAGTGAGACTGAGAAGGCAGACCAAGGGGTAAGATAAAAACCCAGAGGGGGCTATGTCTGTAGGAGAAGCTGAGAGGAAAAGGGGGTGGTGAGCCGAGCTGCAGGCTGCTGAGACACCACGAGAGACGACAGAGAAGCACCGAGGGGCTGCAGAACGTGGTCTCGGGACCACGCGACGTGAGCTCTTGCCAACAGCAGCCCTGGTGGAGCGGACGGGCAGCCATCCAGGCAGCATGGGGGAGAGAGAGGAAGTGACCACAGACAACCCCTTTCAAGACATTTCCTGTTAAAAATGAGCAGAGACAGGAAGCAGCAGCCAGAGGGGGCTGTGGGGTTAAGCTAGAAAAGGGAAGGTGAGTTGGCTGTTTTTAAGATGCGAAGTACTAGAGCAGAGAGTGAATGACGGATGCAAAACTGGAACCAAAGTCTGTCTGCCTCCAAAGCAGAAAAAACCGAATTTTACCCCAAAGTTGTATTTCACTTTCATCAGTCACTAGCATCTCAGCAGCATAAAAATGAAGCGTCACACTGGCACGGCACTTCACAGTTTACAAAGTGGGTTTCCCATTCCTCCCCCAGGAATCCTTAATCGGATTGCGGTCACCACATTGCTCAATACACAGCGCACTAACCAAGAGAGCTTTCACCAGGGACTATAGATCTATCATCCACCCACATAAGTCTTCCAAACAGGAGTGATCTCAGGGAAATCACAAACAGTTGAGCCATGTCAGAGCCAGAGGGCTTGCAACCCCCCAGTCTTACTTCCTTGTGAGGATACTAGTTTTCCTGGCTGCCATAACAAAGCACCATAGACGGGGGCAGGTAGGCTTAAACAACAGACATTTATTGTCTCGCAGTTCTGGAGGCCAGAAGTCCAAGACCAAGGTGTCAGCAGGGTTGATTTCTTTCTGAGCCCTCTCTCCTTGGCTTATAAGCAGCACGTACATGGTCTTTCCTCTCTGTTCACGCATGTCTCTGTCCAAATTTCCTCTTCTTTTAAGGGTAACATTCATATTGATTTAGCTTGGACTGTAGCCCGCCAGGCTCCTCGGTCCATGAAACTCTCAAAGCAAGAATATTAGAGAGGGCTGCCATTCCCTTCTCCAGATCTTCCCAACCCAGGGATCAAACCCAGGTCTCCTGCACTGCAGGCAGATTCTTTACCATCTGAGCCACCTGGGAAGCCACTGATTTAGGGCCTGCCCTAAAAACCTCATTTTAACTTAATTTCCTCTATAAAGACCTTTAGGTCCAAATACAGTTACATCCTGAGACCCTAGGGTTGGGAGTTCAACATATGTATTTTAACTGGACACAATTTACCATAACAAGGAGGCTTAGTACCCCTAGAAAAGGGTTATGACTGGTGTATCATTTGACCCATACCATAGATAAATGGCATTTGACCAACCACCTCAAATTAAATACAGTGTTCCTACTCCAACCAGCTGTGGCAACAGGAAGCAGCATGGTAAATGGCAGTGCCCACTTCCCTCCCCACCCACTCCTACCCCAACTCCACGACTTCCATTCTACTCCCTGCTTCTACAAGTTCAACTTTGTTGGACTCCACATTTAAGTAAGATCATGCAGCATTTGGCCTTCTGTGCTAGCTTATTTCACTTAGCATAATGTTCTCCAAGCTCATCTGTGCTGTCACGAATGTCAGGATTTCCTTCTGAGACTACAGAATATTTCGCTGCATACACACATATATGCGCCACCTACTTTTAAAAATATATCTATAGAAACTTCAGCTGTGTGGCGAAAAGGCACGAAGCTTCGGTTATACAGAATGAGAAAGTTCTGGAGATCTAATGCACAGCAGGGGGACTATAAACGACCACTGTACTTAATGGACGTGGGTTTCAGCAAACTAGCGCTCTCATCACACAAAAAGAGCCGGTGAGGTGATGGATATGTTAGTCAGCTTGATTGCGTCACCATTTCGTAATGCATATGTATATCAGAATGTCACGTTGTACACCTTAAACTCATACAATTTTGATTTGTCAATCACACCTCAATAAAGATGGAGGAAAATTTACTACCAATAAATAAATAAACAGATAGATGGATGGATGGCAGTTCCACAGTTCACTCAATTCTTTTCTCCTGAGAATGGGACAACACCAGAAACCTCAGACTTCCCTGGTGGTCCAGCGGCTAAGACTCTCTGCTCCCAAGCAGGGGGACTGGGTTCCATCCTTGGTCAGAGAATTAGATCTCATGTGCCACAACTCACAGTTCCCATGCCATAACTAAAGATCAAATAAGTAAAGAAAGAAACAAAGAAATACTTTTAAAAGAGAGCCAGAAACCTGCATCAACCTCCACCTCAAAGGAACATGACCAGTCACTTACTGTGGCAAAGGTAAGCTCTTCACACAAATGAACTGATAAAAGAAGACATTTTCCACCACAAATAAAAGAGTATGGCATCATCCTCACCCTGGTTTTGCAAAAATGCTCAACCTTTACAGCTGAAATTGCCTGAAAACTCTCTCTGTTGCTACTTTCAGAATCCTTTGGCCCATCTGTGATCACTGAAGAAAAGGCCATCTTTCTTTGGGTTAGCAGTAAAAGGCCAATACAGCCAAAAGGGAGATAGGCAAACACTCGCCTTCCACCTTAGGAGTCGACTGCCTTTTTCTGGCAAGCCCAAAGCCCTCTGAGCTGTCCAGCTGATTCAGTCCTCTTTCTCCTGATAACACATCAGTAACAGCACACCGCAGGAACCCACAGATGCCCAGTCCGTCTCACCCCGACGGAAAATGTCATGAAGACACGTGCTTTTTCTGGAAGGCATAGTCCTTTTTGTAACACCAACCTCAGCACGACCATCTCAAGCACATTCTCTCTCCTCCAAGCGTGAGCCTCCTTCCCAGCTCCCCACGTGAGAGGCTGGTGCCATCTACCCATCCCTCCACCTGGGGCTCAGACACCTTGCTCTCTGCTTTCCTTCGTGTGCTAAGGCGCTTCAGTGATGCCCAACTCTTCACGATTCCACGGACAGTAGGCTCCTCTGTCCTCCCGCCAGGCTCCTCTGTCCACAGGATTTCCCAGACAAGAAAACTGGAGTGAGTTGCCATGCCCTCCTCCAGGGCATCTTCCTGACCCCGGGATCAAACCTCAGTCGTGTCTGACTCTGCAACCCCATGGACTGCAGCACGTCAGGCCTCCCTGTCCATCACCTACTCTGGGTGTCTACTCAAACACACGTCCATTGAGTCAGTAATGCCTCTTAGGTCTCCTGCATTGGCAGGTGGGCTCTTTACCACTAGCGCCACCTACCAACATCTAACTGATGGTTGATTTCACCACCAGCATTTCTTTGTTCATCCCCTTTCTCTTCATAGTCCCAGACTCTGTCCAGACCCTCGTCACTTCCTATTTTGACCTTTGCAAAGATCTCCTAATTGGCTCCCCCTCACCCTAAATGTTCATCACTTGAATCACACCACCAGGTTTCCTTGTAAAACATGATCAAACGTGGCCCTCTGAATACACGCGAGTCTGCTTTGCCTACAGAAAATAGCCCACCTCCTTAGCATGGCATTCAAGGGCCTCACAGCCAGTCTTTCCAGGTTTTTGTCTCCACCCATGATGTCCTCTTTTTCTCTCCCCCAGCAGATCATTTCTCACCCCATTTATCTCCTTTCCATTTTCTGTCTTTGTTTGTGCAGGGTTCCTGGAAGGACCTCTGCCCTCTAAGGTGCCTCCGGTCACAGTTGGGGCTGAGTGGCTGCTCAGAATTATCTCTTCCCTGGCACCTTGTAAGCTTTTTGAGAACAGGGAGTTTATTACTACCACCACTACCCTCCTCCAAACAACCTCCACTTCTGGTCTCAGGGGGAAAGAGTATTAAATTAGACGAATGTTATCGGTGCCTCGCTGCATGCAAGACTCGTATTATGTTAGCATCTTGATGTAGGAAGACACAATAAAAATTATCTAAACCAATCTCTAACCCGTTGCGTAAATCCCTTTGGCAAAGCTGTTGCAGTTATCTATTGCTAAGTATTATAACAACAAGCTATCCGCAAAATTTAGTGGCTTAAAACACAAACGTTTTATGTGCTTGAGATTCTGTAGATACTAGTTCGGGCCAGGCCTGGCTGGGTGGCCTTTCAGCTCCACATTATGTCAGTCATGGTCGATTACTTGGCTGAGGTCATTGACTGGAAGAACCACAAAGGCTTCATTCACGTGTGCGGTGCCTAGGTGCTCCTTCACACAGCCTCTCTTTAGCTAGCCTGGGTGTCCTTGCAGATAGCCTGGGAGCCTAGGGCAGGAAGGCTTCTTGTGAGGCAGCTTCCAAAAGTGAGCCTTGCCAGAGGGCGCAATCTGCTCTTATCCATCCTCAGAATTTACACACAATCATTTCTCCTGCACCCTACAGACCAAGGCTAGCCACAAGGTCACAGAGGCTCAGGGGTAGGGAACCAGACCCCTCCTCTCAAAGGGAGGAGAGGCCAAGAATTTGCTGCCAGGCGTGTTTAATCCACCTATGAAACCTTCTCAGATACTGTTTCAGCCTACACGTAACCACTTCCTGTCATGGAGAGCCTGTCACAATACAAGGGTAGTTCATTTACAGACAGCTCTGCCAGAAAATGGGGCCTCCCAGGTGGCTCAGTGGTGACAAATCTGCCTGCTAAGGCAGGAGAAGCAGGAGACACGGGTTCTATCCCTGGGTGGGGAAGATTCCCTGAAGAAGGAAATGGCAACCCACTCCAGTATTCTTGCCTGGAGAATCCCATGGACAGAGGAGGCTGGCAGGCTACAGGCGTGTAGCAAAGAGTCGGATATGATTTAGCAACTAAGCAAGGACGCACTGACGGAAAATATCTCAGCTCATTATCAAGGACCGTCCAGCCCCAATGTGTACTCTGATGTCCTTTAATGAGCCTTCCAAGGCCTCAAAGATGCTACTTGCACTGCTGAGGCTCCTCAAAGCAGACATACTTACTAGGTATATTAAACACATATAACACATTTATATGTGTTCACACAGAAAAAACACATACAAAACACACACACACAATAACGATAACCTTTGGAAATAACACAAAAGCCTGCATTTGGGTTCCTCAGTGAACATGGTGCCTGGCCACATGGCTTTACTGATTCCTCCATAAACCCCAACACAGAGCCAGCATACAATTTCTATCCCTCAATCACTGAGGTCCTCAAGGAGAATATCAGAGAATCTCTGCTGGGAACCGAGCCCCAAGACTCCAGCTCCGCCAAGCTACCCTCTCAGCATCTGGGACTCAGCCCACCTCTGGGGAGGAGGGAGGCTAGGGATTGGACAGGTGATGCTCACAGCTGGAGACATGTGAAAAGTACTGGTTTTCTTCCCCAGCAGACTTAAATTGTTATTGTTTAGTTGCTAAGTCACATTGGACTCTTTTGCAACCCTATGGACCATGGCCCACCAGGCTCCTATGCAAAATCCAGCAATACAAACTAAGTATCTCTCCGGTGTGGATGGGATTTGAGTCACTACTATGGAATTACATCGTTAATTTCAATCAATGTGACAATGATTACTGACGCTATGACAGGAAATGTCCTTCTTTGTGGGACATGCACACTGAAGGATTAAGGTTTGATCAGGGAGATTAAGGATTAAGGTTTGATCAGGAAGCTCGCAGGCCAATGACAGGCATTATTTGAAAACCTTGTTGGACCACAGTCTCACTCTTGTGTTTACGTGTTGTCGGTGGCTGCTTTTGTGCCATGGTGGCCTAGGTGAGTAGTTGTGACAGAGACAGCATGACCCACAGAGTCTAAAATATTGACTATCTGCTCCTCTACAGAAAATAGTTTGCCGGCTCCTGGGTTAGAAAGCACTATGTTTGCAATTTTCTCTCAAACTGTTTGACAGCAACAAAAAAGCGCAAGTATGTATATGTGACTGTGTGTGCACCTGTGGGTATGCAAGTATGGATGGAGAAAGAGAGAAGCAAGGAGCATGAAATCGAGGCAAAATATTAATAATTGGTAAAGGTAGGTGGATAATATTAATATACGAGTACTCATGTCATTTTCTCTCCACTTTTCTCCAAGTTTGAATTTTTTTTAAATGAAGTGTCTTGAGAGTAAATATTCCTTCACTTAAAAATGCAAAAGATTCTCCTAGGAAAAAAAGGGCAACTCGTGGGAAAGTTAAATAAGGAGACCAATAACAATGTAAATATACAGGTAGCAGTTGCAGTAGGTTTAAAAGTAATGAGTACAGTCACAACAGCAATAAAAATATTAAGCATAAAATTTAAAAGAAAAGAAACATAGAGCACCTAAAGAAAAGAATAAATTTTACCCAAGTCCAAAAAATAGAAGCCCACATGAACATATGTCACTGAGAATGTTTAGGATTGGGTGGCCGGTGCATTTACAGGTATTAAAAAAAAGACTATATCAAAGACAAAAAAAGAAACTTTGGATAATAGGAAGAACTTACCACATTCCTGAGTAAGATTTAGTGATTCAATATTATAAAAAATGTTCATCTTCCACCAATACAGCAATAGTACTGATGCAATTCAGCGAAAACCACCACATGGATTTTTTGGATATTAGGGGAGAAGAGGATACTGAGAAAATAATTCAAAAGTAGCTCTAATGGGGAAAAAATGGATGAGATTAGCCAAGGACATTTTAGAAATGAAGAATAATGATACACTCTAACTTTAATAGATGGTAAAATTTATGTTAAAGTTACATATAATTAAACAATTACATCTGGCTCAGGAATAATCAGTCAAAGAAGAAAAATCCACAAAAGGATCCAAAAGTAAGTAAGAAGTAAGAATCAAGGCAGGAAATCCAATGAGAGGGAGAGGATGATTTACATAGTAAATGATGCTAGCATAATGGGCTAGCCATTTGGAATAAAATAAAGTGAGAGCCATATATCATACCACACAGTAAAGTGAAGGAAAATTGAGTTCAAAGAAATGAGTTCTGGAAAGACATATAAAGCAATGTAGATTAGTATTTTTATAAGCTTGTGATGGCCTTTGCATGCATAAAACAACTAATAGAGAACAAGATTCATATAGTTGGCTAATAAAAATTTTAACCTTCTGTACATCATGAACCGCTATAACCAAAATTAAGAAAACCGCAACAACACTGAGAAAAAATATTTACAACGGAAATGATATTAAAAGGCCAATGTCCCCTTTATCTAACCATTATAGGGGGAACGTTTTTAAAAATTCAAAAATGGGCAAATGCCATTAATATACAATTCACAAAAATATACAACTGCTGAGATTCAGCATGATTCTTGTTTTTTTTTCCTTTTTGTTTACAGTATTTTCTGAGTTTTCTACCCCCTCAAAAATATATTATTCCTACATAGCCAAAAAAAAAAAAAATCTCAAAATAGGAACCAGAAGAAAAAATATTAACCTAAGCTTTTTTTTTAGGAAACTTAAGCTTCTTGCTACAGGACTGTAAAGCTCCTTTACCAGCTCCAAACTCTGAGTCTCAGAATGAGCAGATATGCAAACTTACAAACAATGTCCTATCCTGGGCAGAAAAATTTACATTTTTCATCTCCTTGAATCCTCCAAAAATCTCAAGGAGAGTGTTGTTATTACGAATATTACAAACAAGAAGCTCAGAGAAGTTCAGCAAGCTTCCCAAGGTCACACAGCAGTGAGCAATAGAGTTGGAACTGGACCCCAGGCTGGTCTGACCACAGATTCAGCTCTCTTCAGGCCCCATTTCAGGACCCTTGGTTTGGGATGCAGAGGGCTGAGTTCTGATTCTGGCTCTGTCCCCAAACCAATCACCACTACACACAATCTCTTCCCTATCTGACCCTCAATTTCCTCATCTGTACAAGGAGAAGTGAATTAGCCAAGATTGTATGTCAAGTTCCTTCCTACTCAGACATGTCTGATTTCTATTCTCATAAAGCACGCATTGGCCAAGGACTGGTCCAACCAGAGATCAGCCTGGGGGTTGCAACAGGTGGCCTCACACTGACACCCAGACACTGGCCCACCTTGAATTCCTCATGGATGCGCTCCTCCAGGACTTTGGCAGCCTTGCGGTCCTCCATCTCCACCTTCCACTTCTCTGCCAGGATCCGGGCTTTCTCATTGGCCAGAGCATCCCGGAACTTTTTGGTGATCTCCGCCTCCTTCTGTCTCCTTTCAAGAGAACACCAGCAGATATCAGGAGGCGTGGGAAAAGAAGGGACCACATGCCAACAGCATTTCAAACAAAAACCACACCCAGTCATTCTTGGTCTATCAGAATGGCAAGTAGCTGAGGTTCACAAATGCTGACAAAGGTGGGAAAAAAACAGTTCCTCTCCTGTACAGGAGTGTAAATCAGCAGAACTGCTCGGGGAGCCAGGAAAAAAAAAATCTTAGGAATCCCATTTCTTGCTTGAGTTTACAAAGGTGTAAGGAGATGCATATCAGAGGATTTTTATAACATTAAAAAAAATGGCAAACAGCACAAATGTCCCTCAACAGGACCAATAAGTTGGGTTCCTCATGTAATGGGATACTACACAGTTACCTTGAATAATGCTGTGGACCTGCAGTGACCAATTTATCAAGGTGTGAATAAAGCACTTTACAGAGCAGGTATCGCCCTAATACGCATCATACTTATCTTAGGTGATGGGTATTGAGTTGTTCTTTAATTTATTCTTTATAGTTTTCAATATTGGTCATATGTCACAATTTTTTAATTTATTTTTATTGAAGGATAATTGCTTTACAGAATTTTGCTGTTTTCTGTCAAACCTCAACATGAATATACGTCACAATTTTATTATTAGAACATTGTCATTGGAGTTCCCTGGTGGTCCAGTGGTTGGGAATCTGCCTGTCAATGCAGGGTACCAGGTTCAATCCCTGGTCCAGACAGATCCCACATAAGAGGGGCAACTAAGCCCATGCGCCACAAACACTGAGCCCGGGCTCTGCTGCTGCTGCTGCTGCTAGGTCGCTTCAGTCGTGTCCGACTCTGTGCGACCCTTGCCTTCTGCGGAGCCTGGGCTCTGGAGCCTGCATTCCGCAACAAAAGAAGCCACTGCAATGAGAAGTCCTCTCGCCGCAAGTAGAGAAAGCTTGCATACAGGACGGAAGACCCAGTGCAGTCAAAACCAACAACCAAAACACCGGGATTAAAACTTGTGGGAAAAATGTTGGCACCGACCTCATACAAACATCCAAGTTCAGCAAAAAATACGTCTTAGGTTGTTTATGAAAGAAGTCTGACCCTCCCAGTATCAGTAGAGGCTTCAGTGTCCATCTTGTGTGAAAAACAGAGGTAACATAAAGAGGACCAAACAGACTTTAAGAGTGATATTCAAATTGCCTTTCTGTCCTCGGGACAACTCAGCGAGGGAAGAGGCGAAAGAATATCAAATGTATTATCTCAATAAATCCAACTATATAAAAAAGGTGTTGTGGTCCCCAAACCATAGATGTAGAAAACTGAGGCCTCAAATCACCTCCTTGAATCACAACATCGACCTGATGTAAGACTGGTTCTTCGGCCACCTAATCTTAGCACAGCTGCAAACAGCCTGCCAGCTGCCTGGCACTGCCTTCTCCTTCCCACCCATAATCTATTATCCTTCATTTGAGCCCACCCCAAGCCTCCATGTTCAGGCACCAGCACCATCCCCCCCACACACACACCGGCCTCAACACCCGCTGGCACCTCTCACCAGAGTTCCTCGGCTTCCTGCTGTGCCTGCAGCCGCGCTCTCTCTGCAATCAGCTCCTCAGAGATCTCTTCATAGGGCTTGTCGCCGGGACCTTCTCCCATGATCCAGACCCAGACCTCACCATCTGCACCCAGCAGCCACTGGATGTGCTTGTCACTTGCTGCCTCACAACAACAGGAAGAAGGAGAGGGAAGGGAAAAAAAAAAAAAGATCAGAGTTGTAATGAGTGAGGAATGACCTGGGCTGACCAGGGGTACGCAACCATCACATCACCGTACAAAACCTTGTCATCTGCCAAGAGGATGCCAGACAGAGATTGACCTGAGTGCAGTTCCACAGCCATCTCCCCCTCCCATTCCCTCTAGGGGGCAATATGGCAGCCAGGTCAGCCTGCTAGTGCAGGTGTTCAGGGCTGGAACTGGTGTCCAAAGCCCAGAGACCCTGAGATCTTCAACAGAGTGGACATCAGGTGACTCACTGAAGGAAGACTTGTGACACTTCCAAGCCAAGGCTTCCCTGGTGACTCAGATGGTAAAGAAGCTGCTTGCAATGCAGGAGACCTGAATTTGATCCCTGGGTGGGAAAGACCCTCTGGAGAAGGGAATGGCTACCCACTCCAGTATTCTTGCCTGGAGAATTCCATGGACAAAGGAGCCTGGTGGGCTACAGTTCATGGAGTTGCAAAGAGTTGGAAAATACTGAGCAACTAACACTTTCATACAAGCCAAGGCACTTCGGAGCCAAGCATCTTCTGAGTCTTCTCTCTCTCTCTCATTTCTCATCTCTATCTGTCATCTTCCCTGTCTGTTGACTGGAAGCAAAGAATTGGAGACGGTGGTGTTGCAAAAGGAAGCAGCTGGCCCCTGAGTCTCCCTGACCTACATCAGCCCATAACCTGAGCAAGAAATAAATTTGTGTTGGATTAAGTCACTGAGATTTTTCAGTCTGCCAGTTCTAATAGATTCCATTGGTAACCGTGACTAAAATGGAGATCTACCCCTAAGTGGGGTACTGGCCGCAACAGGAATATCAACTGACTATCAGTGCTTTAGTAGTGGTGTTTAGCAGGGTGCTTGGCTGAAGATTCATGTGATGCAGGAACAAAGCAACTGGTAAAGCTGTCAGACACTATAACTTAAAAGGAAGACCCTCATGCCTTCTGAACTTGTCCCTCTAAGAAGGGAGGTTGGAAAACACAGCACTGGGAGTATGCGTTAGTTGCTAGGTGCTGTGTTTCACCAGATGTTAAGGGAAAGAAATGAGTTCAAGGAAGAATTGAGGAGACTTCCCCGGCAATCCAGTGGTGGGGACTCCACTGTAGGGGGCGCGGGTTCAGTCCCTGGTCGGGGAACTAAGATCCCACCTGCTGGGTGGTGCAGCCAAAATTTTTTTTTTAATTATTTTTTTTTAATTTAAGTGTTTAGAAAACAGAAAGAATTGAGCCCAAGGTCATGCTCCCAGCCTTCAGCTGAGCACGGCAGGCTGGTTCCTGGGAGACATGAGACTCCTATGAAGGGCAACTCCTCAGAGGCCGTAACAAACCTTCCCTGGACAGCCTGGAACACCTCCACCCACCCTTCCCTCCCCTCTCCTTCACTCAAGGTCATGCCTGCGCTGACTACAGCACGATGGTTCTCCCAGCTTCCTCCAGCTCCCGGCCCTTTTTCCCTCACAGGTGTTTCCTGAATAAATTCTTGTGTGATTGTCTCCCACCCTGTCTCTGCTCCTGAGAGGAACCAGGCTAAAACAAGACATGAAGGGTGCAGTCTTTCACACTTATTTTTCAAAGAGCCTAAACGGAGATGACCTTCAGTTGAAAAGTAGAGGCATAGGGTAAAGAGGCAAAGGAAAACAGGCAATTTTTGAAATTTGTCCAGAGAAGAATCTTAGCTGTTGCTCCTGACACATGGAGGCAAAGAGATCAGAAGCCTACTAAGTCTCTGAGTCTGGGCTTAATGACTTAAACAACCCTTGGGCACCCAACCTCGATGACCAGGAGGCAGGTTTCAAAGGACCATCTATATGGTCCAAGGAGGATGAGATCCTCTATACTCACTTCGGATGCAGCCAAGGGGAATAATGAACAAGGAGGAGCCTCCAGAGTACCATCAGTGTCCATTCAAGGTCATCCCTTCACTGCCAGGGCAGGGGGTCCTCACAGAGTCTAACCTGGAGGACCTCACGATGCTATAGGCTAGTGACTAAGTGGGGCTCATACTCCTGCCTTTTCCACAGTGGACATTCTGACCCTGCTCCCCCCACTGTGTATCGTGTCTCGAGGGTGTGAGGATGACGTGTCTTTTGAGCCACATCAGGACCTTAGAGAGCCTAATGCCGTACACATGCAGACTGTGGACTTTGGGCTGATACAGTGACCAGGTGAGACTTGCAGGCGCCCCCATTACGGAGGCAGTGAGTGTATCTATGCAGAGAAAAACAAATGCAGGGATGACTAGAATGACAGTTTGGGACAGTGATCACACTGTGTCCAGCACGCCACCGCCTCTCCCTGAGCCCAGCAGGTGACCACTTTTCTCAGGTCCCCTTCAATTCCATGGGGCCACATGGCTGTAGTCTAGGAAATGTCAGGGGAAGTAACTTGTGCCACTTTCAGGCTAAGGCTGTTTGCAGTCAGTGCGCCTTTTTCCACATTCTCTTTCCCACCCACCCAGCAGGAAACTGACGACTCCAAGATGGTGGAGAGAAAAGCGGCCTGATCCCTGAGTCAGTGTTCAAAGGCGAGCCATGCCACAGCTACCCAATCCACAGCAAGCTGTGATGTAATCAGAACTAGACCCCCATTATAGTAACTCACTGAAATTTCAGAATTTATCTATTGCAGACGGCAGCATTAATCCCCCTGGCTGATATATAAAGGCATTGTTATCGTTTTAGTATGTTAAAACCAATGCAGTACTAGAGGAATGCCAGTTTAATTATGACTGATAGAAGCAAGGAGGCAACTACGGCTAGAACTGCAGAACTTCCAAATTAACCGTGGGCAAAGGTACGTGATAATAGGCTTGTCAATCCTGTAAAAATACGTACAAGGAAAAGAGAAACCAGCAGAAAATGAGTAGCTATCATAGCAGACACTACCAGTTTCCTCCTCACCATCCATCCCAGCCACCTTCCTCCCTTACGAAAAACCCCAATTTGTTTGGGAAGTAACAGAGATCCCTTCGTTTCAGGAAAGGCAAGTTTCTACTCCAGCCTCAAAGGACAAATGAAACTGGTCTAAACCCATCATGTACTATTATTCTCATTGGCAAGCAGGTGACCTAGGAGTGACCAGTCATCCCCACTTTTGACCAAGAAGATGTGGGCAGATGTCCCAGTGAAAGGCTTTCTTGTTCTAAACAAAAGGGGAAGACTTCTTAGGAGAAATGGGTTCACTCTTTGCTCATTTTCCTCCCCTCCTTCTTCCTGGCTGGAATGAAGAAGTGATGTCAGGAGCTGCTGGAGGGCTTTTTCAGCTATGAGGAAGAAAGCCACATGCCAGAGATGAGTAAGCAGAAATGTGAGAGGAGATGAGGCCTTGACGATCTGACTGAGAAGCTAAACTAATCTATCCACCGCAGTACACCTCCAGACTTCTTATCATTTAGGAAAAATGACGAACTCCAAGCAATAAAGTTCTTTAATTATTAAATGAAATGTGGTAATACAAATATGAAAGATTTCTTTAATCAGGCAACTATTAATGGTGCATTCTGTTACTTATGGCCAAGCACATTCCTAACTGATACAGAGAGCAATGAAAAATAACACAGAAGCCCTAAACCCTAAGTATACTCATTAACACAAAAAGGGGAACAGAATTAATTTCTCTATAAAAATCTGAGACTGTTAGATGTAAATAAAAAGTAAAATCCAGACACTGCTTTGGGAAAGGCCAAGTATTCTTCTTACTGGCTGCAGGTAATAATAAATCCTTGCTTCTCCCAAGCAAAAAAAAAAAAGTAAAATCCAATTCTGTACTATTTAAATATAACACACACGTAAAAAAAAAAAAAAAAAAGGTTAAAAATAGTCAGCAATAGGCCGTGCAAAGGCAAGCAAAAAGGAAGCAGAAGTGCCAATGTCAGACAAAGCAAATTCAAGGACAAACATGTCAGACAAGGCAAAGAATATGATGTGATAGTAGAAGAGGCAACCCACAAAGAAGCTGTAACAGTCATAAAACTTTATACAACCAACAACATAGGAGACGACTACATAAAACAGAAACTCCTAACAACTCAAAGAGAATTTGAAAATGTATATATTCCCATAGTGAAGAGTTCTACAGTATTTATTTCAGAAGCTGGCAAGTCAAATAGCTTTTAAAGATTAATAATATGAAGTTTTTGAATAATATAGTCAATAAATCCTACTTAGCAAGTATAGAACTTTACCGCCTTAAAGTTTAAGAATATAATTTTATTCTTCTGATCTTGCAATCTGTGAGAAAAATGTTATAGGCCATATTCTCTAATAATGACACAAAATTTAGAAATCAATGAGGGGACATAGCCATCAAGAAAATACTCCTAGAGAACTCATGGATCTTAGGGCAAATCAAAACTGAAATTATACATTATCAAGGGGAAAAGTTGTAGCAAAAAAAAAAAATATGAGTACAAGTAACAGTAAGCTCAAATGAAAAATTATAGGTTTAAAGCCTTTTCTTTTTGATGTCCCAGTGAAGATAAAACTTTCTTCTCCACACATTCCTTCACTGTCCAATAGTTAGGACTCTGCCCTTTCACTGCCGAGGGCCCAGATTTAATCCCTGGTCTGGGAACTAAGATCCTACAAACCACGTGGTACAACCAAAATAATAAAAGTTAAAATTTTTAAAAAGTTTAAGAAAAAAACTCTCTTGTCCAAACACATAACAGTATAGAAGCAAAATGACAAGAACAAATGTATAGGAATACAAGAGATACCTCCGTAGACTCATACTAAACAGAAGTGAAGCAGTCTGCAGGGTGGAAGCCTTCCGGAAGGAGATGGTGGTCACCAGGAATGTGACTCCTACAGCGGAGAGGGGAATCAAACTTCTCCAGGTGAGACAGGGGCCGGAGGAGGATGCAAATCAGGTGCTGGTGATGTGCTCAGCAAGCTCAAGGGGCAGCAAGGAGGTGACAATGGCTGCAAGCAGAGGGAGCAAGAAGGGAAATCGCAAATGCAGTTGGAGAAGCATCAGCTTCAGTTCATTCGGCGACCCTCGCATTGGACACTGTTGACCCTGGTAAGGACTCTGGATTTTGTGCTAAGTGGGATGGGAAGTCATGACAAGTGGAAAGTGGGGAAACTGACATAATCTCATGGATAGTTCAAAATGCTCACTCTCCCCGTTATGTGGAAGCCAGGGGACAAGGAAACCCGGTAGCGCAGTGAGCATCTGTAATAGTCCAGGGGCTAGATAATCATTTCTTGGACTAAGATGATCCTGGTGGAAGAACTATAACGTGGTTAAGATTTAGGATATATTCTGGAGGAAAGAGCAATATTTGCTTAAATTTGGGATATGAGTTGTGAAAGAGAACGAGAAACCTCCAATGTTTCCACTTAAGTAATGGAGTGAAAGGTGGTGTTACTGAGAGGAATAACATGAAAGAAATAGCTTGGATAAATCAGCACTTCTGTTTGGGCCAAGTTAAGTTTGAGATGTCTATTAGACATCCTACAGGCAATCGAACAAAAGAGTTCAGAGGAGAGACTAGAACTAAAACATAATTTTTTACAGGCATCACTGTATAGATATTTAAAGCCGTAAGGCTGGAGGAGAGCAGATAAACAGTGAGTATAGGAAGGAACTAGGAGAGGTGGAAGGCAGAAGTCCAGCACATTCCAACATGTAGACAGGAGAAGGACCCCCAAGGAGATGAGGACAAAGAAGCCTGTGAGGCAGGAGAACAACAGAAAGAGCCCAGTATCACAGAAACCAAAGGGAGAAAGCATTTCGGGGATTAAAGAGAGGTCAACTGTGTCAAAGGCTACTGATGGGTCATCAGGATGAAGACAGAATCGACCACTGGATTCAACAACGTGGAGATCACCAATGACCTTGACAAAGGTGATTTCACGACTCTGTGAAAGGGAACACTTAGAAACCTTTAGAGGAAAATATAAAAGCATATCATTATTACTTTGGGGAAGGAAAGAATTTCTTCTATGAAACATAAAAAGAATATGAGACAATGTTGATGTATTTGAATACAGATTCAGGCTTAAAATTTTCCCACACAAAAAAATACCACAAAGACAATTAAAAATCAGCAACCAACTGAGAGAAGATACTTGAGTATGCGCAACTGTCAAATAACTGCACCAATTAATAAAAGCAATAATAACAGTTAACATATACTGAAGGCTTATATGCTATTCACAGTTCAACATATTTTACATGTATTAACTTATTAATGTCTAGAACAATCTTTCTTTACCAGAGTCCTGTGAGAGAAATAAGCCCTATAAAACATAATTTGAATGGTGATTTTTTTCTCAGTTCCCTAAGAATGGTATATAGATAGTACCAGTCTAGGTGCATTGTAGAAAAGTCAACTCATTACATACGATGCATCCTTTCAAGCAACTATTGTCAACTAATTTGCTCTCAAGACCCCTTTATATTCTTTAAAAATATTGAGCATCTCAAAGAATTTTTGTTTATGTGGATTATACCTATCAATATTTACCATATTCAAAATTAAAACAGAAAATTGTAATATATATTTATTTAAAATAATAACATATCAGGACTTCCTTAGTGTCCAGTGGTTAAAACTCTGTGCTTCCACTGCAGGAAGCAGGGATTCAATCCCTGGTCAGGAACTAAGACCCCACATGCTGCCGGGCATGATCAAAAAAAGATAAAATAATAGCAAATCCATTACCTAATAACATATACAACACTTTTTATTTAAAAATAGCTATATATTCTAAAATAAAAAATGTTTAATTGGGAGAGCGGTTTCATTTTCCGTTTTTGCAAATCCTTTGAATGTCCAGCTTAATAGAAAGCAGCTGGACTCTGTTGTAATACATAATTTTAGTTGAAGCATATGAAAAAAAAATTGACTTCACACAGATATATAATAGGAAATAGAAGAAAAGAGAAAAATCCATGCCTTTTCATATATTATAGATAATCTTTTATTATACCACACCAAAACTAAAGTGGTAGTTTCTTAAATGTTTGTTGTGATGTGAAACCTGAAACAATATCAGTGAATTTATTGTACTTCACCCTATTAAAATTCATAGGTCATGTTCATCTCCTAGTTTTGGTCAATGTATCATGGTGACATAAGCTGTCACCATTAGTGGAAGCTAGATGCAGAGTATAAGGGAAATTCTCTGAACAACTTCTATAAGTCTAAGGTTACTTCAAAATTAAAAATTAAAATTTTTCTAAGCAAAAGAAAATTAAAATCCATTGGTTTATGTTGCACTTTGACAGGATCTTTCACTCATGCGTGATTTAGCAACTTGTTTGTTCGTTTGGAAAACACTGATCCGCTGAGTCAAGCAGATCTTCCAAATGTGGACCTGTTTTATTTTACAATATCGTAAACACAGGTCTGCTAATATCACTTCAACCCTCAAAGAAAAGCCTCTACATATTGGAAACCTAATAAGCTCATTGTGGCTGATATAAGTTTTCCAAAACTTCTAATTTTGGCTTGAAAGCTGGAATTTTATCACTGCCTTAAATTTTATCAGTTGTTTTCTTTGAAGTGACAGAGTCACCTTATTAATTTTCAAATATCCAAGTTTGAAAAAAGACATAGTTTGTCAGTCTTCTTTCAAATAAAAATAGCATTCCATGAAAAAAGAGGCTAGTTCAGCACATAACTCAAAAAATCACATACTGCTTTTCCTCAGGACAGCCATCATACTTCAGTATGCAGCAGAAATGGTTTATGCAGCCTTCTAGTTGTCACACAATAAAACAATAAGGTTTACTGTTTCATCAAGAAGTGAAACCACCATCAATTTTACTGTGAGTATATGATGATGAAAAAATACAACCATTTCACTCCTACAAGACTGGAAAGAATAAAAATGTCTGATGAAAAAGTCTGCTTGTTGGAAAAGATACGGAACAACAATAATTCTTATAAATTGCTGATGGTGTAAGGTACTGATACAATCACTTTGATGATATTCGGCAAATATTTAGTAATGTTAAACATGCTACACATTATTACAAAGCACTTCCAAGTACACATGTGCCCAGAAAAACCTGAATAAGAAGGTTCATGGAAACATTGTCCAAAATATTAAAAATCAGAAACAACATAAATGACCAGTAAAGGAAAACAGATAAACACATTTTGGTATGTTTTTATAATGCAGTACTCCATAGCAAGAAAAATAAATAGGTTTGAACAACACAGACATATCTCTTAAAAAAATGCAGAACCAATAAATTAAATTCAGTCTGCATATAATATAATGTCATTCATATAATGATTAAGCAACATACTGCTTACAAAATATATATTAAAGTACAGAAAAGATATAAGGATGATACATTTTGTATTTATAATAGGCTTGCATATGGGGAGAGTGATGAAGAGTGAAATTTTAGAAAGATATTAAAGTGTGAAGTATACTTTAACCAAAAACA
Source organism: Capricornis sumatraensis (assembly GCF_032405125.1). Lineage (NCBI taxonomy): Eukaryota > Metazoa > Chordata > Mammalia > Artiodactyla > Bovidae > Capricornis > Capricornis sumatraensis. The sequence goes on from NC_091078.1 coordinate 9,677,312, forward strand.
AAGAAGGTAGGACTTCCCTAGTGGTCCTGTAGCTAAGACTCTGCACTCCCAGTATAGGAGGTCGGGTTTGACCCCTGTTCAAAGAACTAAATTTATGTCACATGCCGCAACTAAGACCCGGCACAGCCAAATAAAGAATTTTTTTTTAAACAAAGAAGGCACCATGTTAACCATTAGTAATATGGGTCCATAAGTACATATTACACTACTTACTATTTTTATCTATATGTTTAAATATTTTACAGTGAGTAATTTTTAAGGCTTTCTTTAAAAAAAAAAGATGAAATATGAATAAACTAAGTTCTCAATCTAAGATATTAATAAAAGAAAATAAAAAGAGAAAAGAATTACCAAAGAAAAAAATAATATTAGTGAATATACAGGATATATATTATAAATACAACCAAGCATTTGTTCTTTGAAAAATGTAATATGCTAGGAAACCACCCAGCATGCTTAAATTAAGTTAAAACATATATATATATAAAAAAATATATGTTATACATATATTATATATGTGTCTATATATAATATATATATATGGAATTAGGAATAAAAAAAGAGTGTAAAACAAGAACGGATTAAAAGAGAGTCTCAAGGACTTCCCTGGTGGTACAGTGAATGAGAATTCGCCTGCCAGCGTGGGGGACAGGGGTTTGATCCCTGACCCAGAAGATTCCACATGCCACGGAGTAATTAAGCCCCTGTACCACGGAGCCTCCACACCCTGGAGCCTGTGCTCTGAAACAAGAGAAACCACCACATTGAGAGCCTGCCAACCAGAACTAGGAGGAGCCCCACTCTCTGCAACTAGAGAAAGCTGGCGTGCAGCAACAGACCCAGCACAGCCCAAACCAAATAAATAAATAAAAGAGAATATCATATACTATTCTGTATTAACAAATTTGAAAATATAGATATAGGCATAAATCATCATAATCTTAAATTAGACAATGGTTTCTTAGATATGACACCAAAAGCATAGCAACAAAAGATATATATACGATTTGGACTTCATCAAAATTTGATACTTAAAACTTTTGTGTTTCAAAGGATGCCATCAAGAAAGTAAAAGGGCAGCTCAAAGAGTGGGAGTAAATATTTGCAGATCATATGTCTGATAAAGAACTTGTATCTGGAGTACATAAAAATTCTTACAACTCAATAATAAAAGGACAAATCAGTCAAAAAATGGGCAAAGGATCTAGACATTTCTCTAAAGAAGATATACAGTTGTCCAATATGCACAAGAAAAGATGCTCAACATCTTTACTCATCAGGAAAATACAAATCAAAACCACAATGACATAACACTTCACACCTCCCAGGATGGATTTAACCAAAAACATAAATAATAACGAGTATTGGTGAGGGTGTGGAGAAACTGGAACTCGTATCCACTGCTTGTGGAAAATTAAAATGGTGCAACTGTTTTGGAAAACAATCTACCAGTTCCCCAAGTTATTAAACATAAAGTTATCAAAAGATCTGGCAACCCCACTCATAGATACACACCCAAGAGAAATAAAAACATACCTCCACACGAAAACTGGCACATGAGTGTTTACAGAAGCATTATTCATAATAGTCAAAAGTGAAAACCCAAATATCCTTTAAGAGATGAATGGATAAACAAAATGTGATACATTCATATAATGGAATCTTATATAATGGAATCTTTATTCAGCCATAAAAAGAATGACATACGGATATACGCTACATTGTGGATGGACCTTGAAAACATTATGCTAAGTGCAAGCAGCCATTCACAAAAGTCCACATATTATATCATTCCATCCATATGAAAGTCCAGAATAGGGAAATCCAGAGACCTAAAGAAGACTGCAGGCTAAGTCGCTTCAGTCGTGTCCGACTCTTTGCAGCCCTATACATTGTAGCCCGCCAGGCTCCTCTGTCCATGGGCTTCTCCAGGCAAGAATACTGGAGTGGGTTGCCATGCCCTCCTCCAGGGGATCTTCCCAATCCAGGGATCGAACCCGGGTCTCCTGCATTGCAGGCAGACGCTTTATCCTCTGAGCCACTAGGGAAGCCCATTCTAAAGAAGATTAGTGGTTACTAAAGGCTGGAGCAGGGAGAGAGGGGCCTGGAGGGTACTAGTTAAAGTCTATGGGTTTTCTTGAGGGATGAAAATATTCTAAAATTGACTGTGGTGAGGGCTGCACATCTCTGTGAATATACTAAAAACCACTTAGTTGTACACATTAAATGGGAAACTTGTGTACACTTTAAACAGGTGACTTGTATGGTTTACGAATTATGTCTCAATAAAGCTGTTCTGGACAACAACAACAAGAAAAAACTCTCCTGGTAATTATTTGATAAGGTAATTTTAAAAATTAGTTAAGGTACAGAAATCTAAACAAGATATGGACAAACTTTACCTAACCGACATCTGTAGAACAGTCCACACTATATTGGAGCACTTTCTTTCAAGAGTGAGTGCTCTTTCACAGAGCGCTCACCTGGATAGACTACATTCTCGGCCATTATAAAAGAAACAACAAGTTTTAAATGTTTGAAATCATTTATGGAATGTATAGGGAACCCAGCCATGGTGGCCAGATAATAAGCATATCCATGCGATGATAAGATAAAAATAAATGCTCCCTGAGGCCCCAAATCATGTCATTTTGAAAGGACAGGTGGGAAACAGGTGCGGAAATGCACCTGAAGAATTTAAACCCCAAAGCTAAATGCAAAATCTGGTTTCAAATGAGAGAATCCTAGGAAGCTTTGCTAATTTTTAATGTGAGAAAACCTGGAAAGCAGTGATGCTACTAGCCACTCCGAGAGATAGCAGAGGGGCTGGCAGCTGCCTGCAACCTGCTACTTCAGCATGACTCCACTAAGGAGAGTTGAGACCTGGCGTCAGGTTACAGGGAGTCACGAGATAACCAGGTGATGCCTTTCTCAGAAACTGCCCCTGCTGACCTCCAGGCAGAGGAGGAAGCAGTCAGGTGGACAGGGAAGAAGGGAGGTGGCAGGCATGAACACCTCTCAAGCAAGGGGAGAAAATACAACCCGAGCAGCTCAGCCTGGCATGCCCAGCTGGGGTCCTGCAACATGCAGGAGAGGCCAGAGTTGAGCAAAACTCCATCTGTTTAATCAGTCCCTGGGCTGCAGGAAAGAAACTTACAGTCACCAGGGAGGAAAGAGAGGGTGGGGTAAACTGGGAGACTGGAATTGACATACACACATTACTACATATAAAATGGATAACTAATAAGGATCTATTGTATAGCACAGGGACCTCTACTCAGCACTCTGTAATGCCCTGTCTGGGAAAAGAATCTTACAAAAAAGTGGATACACGTGTATGCGTAACTGATTCACTTTGCTATACACCTGAAATTAACACAGCACTGTAAATCATCTACACTCCAAAAAAAATTTTTTTAACTAGAGAAAAAAATATACAGCCCATGGACGCTTGGCAGCATCCAGGAAAATGGTGAGGGGTAGGCAGGCAGGAGAATCCCATCCCCATGGGCCAAGCTCTTTGGGTACTTGCAGAAGCTCTCTCCCTCTTTATATGTCCCTCTTTAGCCTTGTAGGAGGATCCCCATCAACATTACTACTATCAAACTTCTTAACTTTTGCCAGTATTATTGTTTTAACTGGCAATGACATACTTTACTAGTGAGGCTGAAGACCTTTCCACATGGTCATTGTGGATTTGAAATTGCACTCTTGTGAATGGCTTGTTCATATCTTTCCTCCATTTTTCTACTATTTTTCTTTTGCTGATTGGGGAAGTTTCTTTCATCTCTGGATACAAGTCCTTTGCCTGTTACAAATATTGCAAATATTTTCCTCTCGTTTATCTCGCCTGTTTAGTTTTCTTTTTAAACTCAGTTTGGTACCTTTTATTAAGATTTTTTAAATTTAGTCATATTTATCTTTATTTTCCTTATTTTTCTTGCTGTGTCTTATTCTAAGAAAGCCTTCACTCTCCCCAATATGCTCTCATTTTTCCTTTGATTACTTCTAGAATTTTGTTTTGTTTTTTCTGCATTGGTCTTTAGTCACCTGGAATATGTCATTTCACCATAAGAGTAGCTGTGAGAAGGAGGAAGATGCTGTGCACTGAAGTGTGGGGACCTGGAGCCCCAACAAGCCTGGACCTGGATTCTAACTCTACCTCAACTCAAATGGAGATAATAACCTATTTTGTTAATTTGATGACACACATCTTAAAGTTTCTGCAATCAGGATGTGTCTTAGAAACAATGGTGTATCATGGTTTCACTTACAGCTTTCTTAGTAGTATATAAAAATAGTGTCTTTCAAGCTCCGGCATCTTAGATTTCATGAATCTAAGGTGGGTATGCTGATTTTCTTCAACTCCCTTTTTAGATTTCTGTTAGGTTCAACTTGGAGGGCAATGAGTTTGTAGGAACATTGGGGAATTAGGGGCTTGGAAACCCTGGATTTGGGGGCTGTAACTCTTCAATTGCCCATCTTAGATTTCATGAAACACAAAGGACCCAATCTCAGGTCCCTAAGGGGGTGAGATAAACAGGCACTTCATGGGCCCAGGACAGGTGAGACGTCCCATCTGGGTGAGTTCACCTTCATTCCAGAGAAAGCAGCTGCTCTGAGGCCTCATTCTTCCTTCAATCCTGGCCCTTCCTCCTTAGCCTCCAGAACCTGAGCCTCCATTCCAGAAACCCCTTCAGGCCCCCTTCTCTAAAATCTTCAATGGGACAAGGTCATACCTTCAGTTGTCTGCCAGATCCAGGACGCTCAGAGCTGACAATTGAGGGCTCTGTCTAAGGCTGATCTCTGTCCACATTCAACAAGACTGCACCCTCACCCATGGGGACACCCACACGTGCTGGGCACCAGAAGCGATTAAGGCAGCGCCCCCACATCTTCCCATAGCAGCTTCTGCCTGGCTCCTCCCACTCCCCACCTGGCGAGTCTGTGGGTTTGCAGCTTCTGCAAATGCTGGAGACAGGGAGCCGAGGGCTCTGGCAGAGCTGCCTCGGTCAGAACCCTGGACTGGGCTCAGGGAAGGCCAGGAGGACAGGGAGAGAGCCAGGGGGCTCCAGAGGCCCCTGGCCAGGGCCAGAGTGAGAGCTTTGCACCCTTCAGCCCCACTGCCACCCAGAAAGCCCCTGCATCACCCCAGATGAAGGGAAGCAGAATGACACCCCCAAAGAGTTACAGTCCCCAAATCCAGGGCTTCCCTGCCCTTGATTTCCCAGGATTCCTACATACTCACTGTCCTCTAAGTGGAGCTACTGGAAAACTTTTGGAACTAATAGAGAAATTTTAAAAGGGAGTTGAAGAAAATCAGCATGCCCACTGCAATATGACAGCAAGAACAGGGATGGGGCAGGAGACAGCTTCAAACATGGATTTCCCTTGATGTTTAATAACTTCTGTGTGACGTGCTGAGAATCCAAACAGTGAGTGGTGTGCTACTGGGTTGGCCAAATCATTTGTACAAGGGGTCAGAGAGGGGATAAAATATTTATCACTTTCCCCTCAGAGGAAAAAATGTGGAGAACTAGCAGTACAAAGTGGAGTTAGTGTCCAAGTAATTATTGTTGTTATGACTTGATTATAAAACCACTATTGGCATAAAAAATGTCTTGAAAGACAACTAAACAAAATCAATCTAAAATTCTTGATTATACCAACAAAACCATGGAGAGGGATATTAAAATATCCTTGTTTCTCATCTTCAATCGATCACATTTCATTCCTGATAAAGATAAAATGGGTTCAAATACATATTTTAAAGCTTTAAATGAATATATGCTATTTAATATACACTTTTCAATCGACTCCCTTAAAAAAAGTGATAATATCAAAGGAGTGGGGAAAGAAAAGTTACAAGGAAATGAACATTAGGCAGATACAAAAGAAAAAAGCAGAGTCAGTCAACCTAAAAATCGAAGTCAAAATCCTAAAAAAAGAAATGAGAAGGAAGGACTTACCCAGCGTCCAGTGGTTAAGACTCTGCCTTCCAATGCGAGGGGTGTGGGTTTGATCCCTGGTTGGTGAGCTAAGATCCCACAAGGTATGCGGTACAGAACAACCAACGGGGCTAGAAAACCTGAATACCTCTATGCAAAATTACAGCAACAACAACTGGTCACATCTTGCACCACATACAAAGATTAACTCAGATTAATCATAATTAACTCATTATGGATCATAGATCCAAAATGTAAAGCCTAAAAGGAATTTTAAAAATTAAATGGTGAATTGTATGGTAAAAAAAAAAAAGAAATGAGAAGGAAATGAGTTGTAAGTGCGAGTAAAAAGGTGACAGGATGCCACCACTTGGCGGCTCGGGTGGTAAAGGACCCACAGGCAATGGAGGAGACTGGGCTTCAGTCCCTCGGTGGGGAAGATCCCTGGGGAAGGGGATGGCTACCCTCTCCAGCATTCTTGCCTGGAGAATTACAGGAACAGAGGAGCCTGATGGGCTACCATCCACGGGGTCACAAAGAGTCAGACATGACTGAGTGACTAACACTTTTCATATATTACAGACTGTAGTTCAGCTTCTACAATATATATCACAAAACACAAGTATACTGAGACTGTTAGACTTTTACTGAAGATTTTCAATGTCTAGGGGAGAGGTCACACTGCACAGCTCACAACGTGGGTGTGCTTGCTCAGGCGCTCAGTTATGTCCGACTCTGTGTGACCCCGCAGACTATAGCCCACCAGGCTCCTCTGTCCATGGGATTTCCTAGGCAAGAATCCTGGAATGGCTTGCCATTTCCTTCTCCAGGCGATCTTCCCAACCCAGGGATCAAGCCCATGTCTCCTGCGTGGCAGCCAGATTCTTTATCACTGAGTCACCTGGGAATCCCACAGCTCACAGCCTTCTACTCAAAAGAGAAATCCTTTAATACCCGTCTCCTCAATCAAGCCCCTCTGACACACCAGGCACACCAGGGTCTCAGCAGCTCCCCGCCTGCAGCTGGCCCCAGCCATAATCCTCAGGTTTGCTTCACTTGCTAGGATGGACACGACGCAGCCACAGCCATGCTGACACGGCGCACGCAGGCTAATGGAGGAGACAGACCACACACAAGCAGACAGACGTGAGAGAAAAAGAAGACGATGACAACAAAGGCGGATTCACAGGGACAGAAAGCAGACTGGTGCTTGCCAGGGGCTGTGGGAGGGAAGGACGGGGAATGACCGAGTAATGGATACGGGCTTTCCTCTGGGGTGATGTTCATGACACACAATATTCTAAATGTCACTGAACTGCACACTTTAAAATGGTTAAAATAGTAACCTTTATGTTGTGTATGCTGCTACTGCTGCTAAGTCGCATCAGTCGTTTCCGACTCTGTGTGACCCCATAGACGGCAGCCCACCAGGCTCCCCCGTCCCTGGGATTCTCCAGGCAAGAACCCTGGAGTGGTTTGCCATTTCCTTCTGCAATGCATGAAAGTGAAAAGTGAAAGTGAAGTTGCTCAGTCGTGTCCGACTCCTAGCGACCCCATGGACTACAGCCCACTAGGTTCCTCCATCCGTGGGATTTCCCAGGCAAGAGTACTGGAGTGGGGTGCCATTGCCTTCTCCGTTATGTTGTGTATATTTTACCACAAAAAAAAAAAAAAAAGGTATTTTCAGATGAGGTAAAGTGCTTTGAGGGAAGTCAGACAGGATGTTCTAAGAAAGACAAGGATGGGGCTCCTTGAGGGCAAGGAGACAGTGAAGAGCTCAACATTTAACTGAGAGATGAACGAAGAGGAGAACCCAGGCTCATGAGGATTTGGGAAAAGAGCATTCCACGCAGAGGGACACAAAAGAGGTAGAAACTGGGCTGGAGAATGGGTAGAGGCCCTCAAGAAGCATCTGTGTTCCTTTGAGTGCAGTAGAAGCCACTGGGGCAGGGAGATCCCTGAGCTTAATGTGTTGAAAGGGCACTTTGGCTGCTCTGCAGAGAAAGGTCATAGGGCATGAGCCTGAGACAGGGCAACCACTGAGAAGATGGATGCATTGGGAATGTCTGCAGGCTAGTACAGGTTCCCATGCCCGGAAAGGGAACACACTGAGGCTAGGAGGGTCTAGGCCCAGCAGGGGAGGTTGCCATGGTTACTGGAAGGTTCCCAGGAAACAGAGACAAGGTGGATGCCCAGGGAGAAAGATTGTGTCCCACAGGTTTCATTAGAGCATGGACCAGGCCCACCTGGGCACCAAGTCCAGGGCAGATGCGCAGTGGGAATGGCTGAGAGCTGAGACGGGATGCTGGATCGGGTGTCTCCTTCTAGCCCCAGGTCAGGGCTGCTTGTAGAAGTGGCATAGGATGGGAGGACAGAGAGAGGTGGGCCTAGGAGGTGGGAGCTGCCTCTTGACCCTTAGGGAATGGAAGCAGTAGGGGCTGGACAGCCAGACTTACAGTCTCCCATAGGCTGGACTGAGGGGCAGGCACGAGGCTGGCTGTGTGGGCGAGAATAAAGCACTTCTGTGAAGCTGCAGGTCTGGCTTGCAGTGTGGCCAGTGTCAGCCACGTGAAAGGAAAGAGCAGGAAGGAGAGTAGGGGAAGAGGTCTGGATCCCAGGAAGAGGATGTCCAGACAGGTAAGGAGATGGTCACGGAGGAACCAATTTAACACTGACAGGGACTGCCAATCGTGGCCAGAACCAGCAAGACCAGGTGGAGACGCTTCCTGTGTGATTGCAGCGGTAGGAACACGTGTCCCGAGTCCTGTGTCCCAGGTGACACACAGCTCCAGCCCCAAGAAAACCCAGAAGCGAACAGGAGGTTGTGAAAGCTGCAAGAACCCACATCACATGTGAGCCTCTGCAGTCACCATCATGCTTGATGGCCGTGGCTTAAATCTAGAAGAATATAATGTCATAACACGCCTTCCCAGAGTCTCAACAAACAACACAAATTTCCACCAGACATCAAATTTTGCCAGAAACGTGAAAAACTAGTAAATATGATGGGAGATGGGAAAACATTGTAGGCTAAGGGTCTGTATCTTCTACAACAGGGCAGAATACCAGAAGCGTCTCAGCAAAGTACAAAGCAAAACCAAAAAGATACACCTGCATGATCGGGGGGTGAGATGAGCCCAGCCATGACCATCCTCTTCCAGCCCAGCTCACTTCTGTGGACCCTCCCAGGACCAGAACAACCACCGAGTTTCTGTAAACCAGAATAATCCATATCACCAGTGTTTATCCCTACCCTCTGCAGGCACAACTGGAAAGCAGAGCCGTTCTCAGGGTCAGGATGCACCTTGCCCTGCCGGAGTCCTAGGGACAGCGAGGTCAGGCCTGCTAGGAGCTGAGAAGTGTCTTCAGAAGAGAGAGGGTGGGATGGAGTTCTCCAGGGACCAATGGGACTTGGGGGATCAATGGGCAGGAGGAGGTGCAAGGTCATTCCAGGCTGACGGGAACTAAGCTGTGCTCAGGGATCCCAAGAGTCTGGCACACACAGCAGGACGCAGCAGGTGCTTCCTTCAGGACAGACTGGAGGGAGACACCAGCTGGAAAGGAAGTGTCTGTGAAAGGAAGGAAAAGATGCAGCTGATAGAGCCTGTGCCCACACACCCTGCCCTGAGCCACCCCATGGCTGCTTCTTTCCCAAGTCTCACTCCTGACACTCCAGTGGGCATGCTCTCTTGGATCTGATCTGTTTACCCATGGATTCAAGAGCTGAATCCATGTTCACCAAGATCAGAGCTTAGTGATGCTGGCTAAAGGTATGAATGAATGAACAAATGAATACACGCACAGATCATCCATTGAATTGAAGCACTGAGTTCAGAAGTGAATGAATAGGAAAACATCAGTCACTGGACCAAGGTCAAAGTCGCAGGATATTCATCCCGACTCCATTCTTAGCAGCTAGATGACTTTGGAGGACTGGGCTGTGGCTTCCTCATCTGAGACTGGGTCACAGGGCTATGAGGGCGTTCAGTGAGGGCAAACACATGGTAAATACTAAAGGTCTCGGACAGGTGGGGTGGTTGTTGCAACCCTTTTTCAAGATTCCAGGACGAGAAGCAGACAATGTGCACCCAGACCCAGACTAAGAAGCTCTTCAGCCTTTGGGGCTGAGCCTGCCCCCAGGGCTTCCCGGAGGTTTTCCCAGACAGCTCTGGGACTGCAGAAAAGAGCTGAGATCTGAGCGGGATCCTGACCTGGAATACACACACTCCTCCTTGTCTCCATTCTTTATAAATCAGAAAATTAACTATCTGGAAAAGAGTCTTCTGCACCAGAAACCAAATGAGCTTAATGTATAATTTATGCACAAAAATGTAGATGTCAACGTGTGACAAATCGCAGTAAAAATATTTTTGTAGTTAAAGTTTTAGGCATCTGTCTTCCTCCCAGAAGAGTCACAGTATCGATAACATGCGACCCCAGGGCTCTGGGTGGGTGGGGCAGGAAGGTGGCCTGTCTTTTTCACCAGCAGTGATGAAGCTGCCAGTGCATTCCTAGCGTTGGCACGAGCCACAGGCAGCCAATTCATAGCTTTGCCTCCCAGGGGTCCTACCATGTCTTGCTCAAAATGGGGATTTTATACCCTGTGACAACTCCGTGTTAGACCCAAGGGTGGAAGACAGAATGGAGAATGATCTCACTCCCGGAGCTTTGAGTCTCCTGGGAAAGCCAGGCAAGCAGAGCATCAAAGACACTGACAGTGTGGCCAGTGCTAGGGCAGGGATGGGTCCAAGCAGTCACCAAGGAGCAAGGACTTCTCTGTGCCAGGAGCATCCCCAAGAGACTGCAAGAGGCAGGAGTCTGTCAGGAGGATAAAGGCAGGAGAACATTCCCCAAGAGAAGAATCGAGTGTGTAAAGAGAGAGGCCACAGCAAGATGGCCAGATGGGTGCAGGTGTGTGTGGCCTGCAGAACACGGCAGGGGCTAATGGTGAGCCTGGAGTGAAGAGAGGGAGCCAGGTCACCCAGGGGCCTGTGTGTCTATCAAGAGGCAGAACCTTATCCTAGACTGAAAACTCACAAACTGATCGAGTCTACACCTCACTCTGGTCAACAGTATAGAGGCTAAGAGGAGGGCTGCTGTAGGCAGCCAATGAGAGCGAAGACAAACGGGTTTGTGAATGGTAAAGTGCAGCAGCCACGTGCAGTGGCCCTCCCCAGCAGGGTCTCGAGTACCGCACACCTCAGCAGCCTGCCTGCTTCAGATGAGCCCTCGCTCACAGGCTCCATAGCTGTGACTGGCACCTCACTGCATGGTAATACCTGAGATGTGGGATGAACCCTTGCTTCTCATCTGCAGGTGCTACTACCTTTGGGGCTGCTCACTGTTAATGCAGGTCCAGAGGCCCAGTGGGGCTCCAGCACAACCCAAGGCATCCTCTCACACAAAGACAGAGAGGAGGGCCACGGGGCACCATGCTGGAGCCACTGAGCTGCACTTGCAAGGGAGCGAGGAACGGTGTGTCTCCATTGTACCCTGCCCTCTGTCCATGCCGTCAGGGTCCCCAGGCAGTCCCCTGTGCAGCCTTGGAGCCCTGCATAAAAGATAGACTCCCAGGCTAATGGGATAGGATGCGCACAGAACAAGGGTTTCAAGCCCCTGACCCTCATCACATCAGTACACATTTTAAAGAATGCAGCCTGATATTCTCAACTTTTCTGTCTCCCAGGAGGCCAGGGCTCAGGCCTTGGGTTACTCCCAGCCACCTACCTCGCTTGACCTTGGGGGGCCTGAGGCCCTCGACCTGGGCCAGGGCCTCCCAAGCCTCACGCTCCCTCCAGCGTCTCAGCTGCTCCTCGCGCATTTTGTAGAAGAGGATGTGCTTCTGCACATCACTGAGCTCAGCGAGGAGCTCGGGGTCGATGTACATGTCATGCAGGATCTGCTGAAGCATGGCGCCACCTGGGATGCACTCGCCAGCAGGACACCCCAGGCCACTCCTCACCCTGGGCTCCTCATGCCACAGCCACTCCCAGAGCCCCTTCTTCACGCAGCATTGTTACTCTGCCACAGCTCCCAGCTGACAATGAACTCATTTCCTCTGCTCAGGACAACAACAGGGATCAGGCAGCTGGAAGGAAAGAGGCAGCCAAGACTTGCAATGGCGATCCAGCACCTGGAACAGTCTAGTCCTTCTGTTGGGTCCCCAAGAGGCTTGGTCGGCCTCCCCTGGGCTCTCAGATGATGAAAGAGTCAAAGCCTCCAGCTCTGCAGGCAATGCCCAGGCTGGCCCTGCCTGGCCCGGCAGGTGTCGAGTGATCTGTTAGTGGAAGGTAACGATGACACCAGCTGTATCAATGACACTGCCCCAGCCAACCAGGAACCGATCTTTCCTCCAAAGGTAAGAGGAGGAGGAGGAGGCAGGTTTGCCAATGAATTCCATGTCTTCTGAGTCAACATCAAACAGGCCAGAGGAGCCAGCCAGGAGCTTCTAGGCTGCGCAGTCTTTCACTTTAGTTGCTCCATCATTGGCAGTCTACCTCTTTTCCAGGACGTTGGCCGACTGAGGTAAAGCTTCTAACACTCTGCCTTGGAGGAAAAGAGATCTACCCTTCTTTCTGGCTTGCAGTTAAGGAAGAAAGCAAAATGGAATCAGTAGGGACACCCGTGGGGCTCGATCACAGGATTCAAGGACATGAAGGAAGCAGATATCCTCTCCCTTTCTCCTGTAATGGGCTGGCTCAGTCTGGGGTCAATTGTGGTCACTGCTGATCATTTTTTGTTGTTGTTGTTGCAAGTATCTGGACATGATCACAAACAATACAAGTGTGTTTTCTCCATCCTCTCCATGCCCTGATGTGAAGCACCCTGGACAGAGGGGGGATGTTGCTTTGGCTTGGAGGGAACTCACCTGTCTTTGGCCATGAGGATGGGTAATGTTGCTCATGCTGAGATCGAAAGTTCACCCTAAAAGGCACTCAGAGCTACTCCCAGCTGCCCCTGTATTCAGACAAGGAAATGGGTTCAGAGAAGGTAAGATACTTGCCTCTGGCTACCCACTCCATAGGCTGCCACCTGGGGACTTCATCTAATTTTCAAATTTGACATCCACCAGACACTATGACAGAGAAGGTAATGGCACCCCACTCCAGTACTCTTGCCTGGAAAATCCCATGGACGGAGGAGCCTGGTAGGCTGCAGTCCATGGGGTCTGGAAGAGTCGGACTCGACTGAGCGACTTCACTTTCACTTTTTACTTTTCTGCATTGGAGAAGGAAATGGCAACCCACTCCAGTGTTCTTGCCTGGAGAATCCCAGGGATGGGCGAGCCTGATGGGCTGCCGTCTATGGGGTCGCAAAGAGTCAGACATGACTGAAGTGAGTTAGCAGCAGCAGCAGTAGCAGATACTATGAAGATTTTGATGGTTTGTAGCCTGAGCAGGAGAAAACAGAGTTTGACACTATGGCCTGGGAGGGATGGTAACCTTCACATCCTCTTCCCTCCCCAAGAGGACTAAAGGTGGGTCAGGCACCCCAGAGTGATGGCACCCAGGTGTGAGTGGGTGCTCTTTATGCCCAGGGGGTCACAAGAAGTACGAGGGCCAGGCTGCCCCTCCCCAGGTCTGGCTGGCCTGTCCCAGTGTGACCCAGACCACGGAGGCCCCACACAGAGGCTCCTGCCATGCAGCGCTGTAGTCCTGGAGGCCACCCACCCTCTTCTCTCTCCTCCCCACTCAGGGAGGGCAGACAGCGGGCAAAATACAGGGCTGCTGGGACGGGCCGGTTGCCGTCGGCATGCGGTCTGGTCCTCTGGCCAGAGCAGAGCGGTGATAGTGTCATCCTTGTGGTGGTGATATGTTTGAGAGCGGGTGGGTGGTAGCCAAATGGGAAGGACGACGCTAGCGCCCCGTTTTGTGCCCCAGCGGGCAAAGAGCTCCCTGGCAATCCCAGGTCAGTGGGGCAGGAGGCCGAGCGTGGAGCGCGGCCAGGGCGCGGGCTGGATCGGGTTTCCGGAAAGACGTGCTAGGGCCCGCGCAGGTGGGAGTTGCCTGGCCCCGCTCCCCGCTCCACCTCTGGCCTGGCTTCCGCCCGCCGGTCGCTGTCCCCGGACGAAGGAGGCCACTAGACTCGGCCTGGAGCGCCCCCTGACGGCCAGTCGGAGTGGGCGCGCCTGCCCGTGGGAGAGCCAGACAGGAGAGCAAGCAGCTAGCGCCGGCCAAGCGCCCCGGGACGCCCCGGGGTCTGCGTGCCGGTGGACACCTTCCCGCCGCTGGCGCGCTGCGCTAGTTCACCACGGCGGTCCAGAGCCCGGATGCCAAGGCGGCGGCAGCGCAGACCAAAGGAGCCCGTGGCAGTTCCGGCCGAGACAGCGCCCAGCGACTGGAAGCGAACCAGGTGAGGAGTCCCAGGAGTATTTACACTTGGCCCTTTACCGCCTTCCAACTGGTTTTATTTTGTTTTCATTTTTCATCGGCTGATGTGATGTGTTTAACTTTGCATACTAACGCAGTTCCCTCTGGGGGCAGGGTGCACGTAGGCAATGTTCTTACGAAAGTAACTGGAAACCACCCGAATGTCCCTCAGTGGGGAGGGGAGTGGCCTAATGAGGAACACCGACTCTTGTCACAAAGAATGGAGTCTATATGTCTGCTTTGGCCGAGGAAAATGTCCAGGGCAGAAAAATGGAAAGGTGACACTCAGACTATAGTGCATGGTGCAATCCATGTTTAAAATTCTATGTTTGATTGTTTTCGTGTTAACGAAGGAAGAATATGAAAGAAGACGCACACGGTTCCTTGCTTTCTTGTTGGAAGGGGGTGGAAGCCTACTTTAGACCGTTCTGTATTGCTTTATACAGTAAGTAAGATATATAATTCCTATGAGTGAAATAAATATATTTGAGAAGCGCTGAAATGTGCCCCAAGAAAACTGGCCTCTGGACACGGGACAGGACAGGCACACTCTTGCCCACACTGGCACTCACCCCCAAAGAGGGACATGCAGACAAAGCCAGGCCGTCCTAGCAGGAAGGCCAGAACCTTGACAGGGATAATCCTTCCTGTCACCAGAGGTTCCTGAGCTGCATAAGGGCTTGGAGACATTTCTCTGAGACAGAAGAGCAGGAGGTTGGGAGAAGTCAGCGGACTCTGGCCAAAGGCTGTGCGGGAGGTGACGAGGACACATGGCCAGTGGGGACCAAGGGCCCAGAGTTTCCTATCAGGCATCTGCTTACATCTAAAACCATTTTAAAATGTAGATCACGCCATTCCTCCACTTGAAACCCTGCGGTGGCTCCTGTTTCACTCAAAGTCCAAGGCTTACAGAATCTGCCTCCTCCCAGCTACACCCCTCCCAAAGTCCCTGTTACCCACCACCCCCATTCTCAGCTTTCCGCAAATACACGTCCCTCCCTTATACTGGCTGTTCCCTCTGCCCAGGCCCCAGCTAGCTCCTTCACCCGCTTCAAGTCTTTGCTCAAACTTTTAGCTCCTCTGTATTCCCGACCCTTCCTTGGTTGCGTGTACGCTCAGTCATGTCCGACTTTTTGTGACCCCGTGGACTGTAGCCTACCAGGCTCCTCTGTCCATGAGATTTCCCAGTTGACAATACTGGAGTGGATTGCCACTTCCTCCTCCAGGAGATCTTCCCAACCCAGAGACTGAACCAGTGTCTACTGTATCTCCTCCACTACAAGTGGAAACTTTACTGCTTAGCCACCGGGGAAGCCTCCCTTATTCTGCTCTATTTATTCCCGTATCACTTACTCTGTTAAAGACTATTTTACAGTTGGTTTGGTGTTGTCTCTCTCTCCCTACTTGCAACAAGCATCACGAGGGCAGGTGCTTTGCTGATCCCCAGTGCTGAGAGGTCTGTTGGGTGTGCAGCAGGTGCTGGATAAACACTGTAGCTACTAGAAATGAGAATGGATGATGGAACATTCATGTGGGAATTGACCAGAGGCTGTGTAAACGCTGCAGAACAAGGCTCTGGGGAGATGCTATTGGAGATTCATACCTGGAGGTCGTGGGCAGATGGGCTAAGTCTCTGGGGCATTAGGTGGACTGGCCACTTGCCCTGGCTATTCCCCCAGGCCCTGACCACAGGGCTCCCTTAAAGGCAGCGTCAAGTCATGGTCAGAGAACCCCATCATCTTGACTTCAGGCAGCCCTGAGCACCGCGTAAAGACGGACTGCAGGAAGGCCTTCCTTACATTCTCCTCCCACCTCCCTGGCACACAGTCACTTGGGGAAACTGGTCCCAAGCGCACATTTAGAATCTTATCTGGTCTCTGTTTTGTGATCCAAAGGCTCAGTGACAGTCTAGAGGAATTTCTGCTTTGTTACCCGTTAAGCTCCCCTGAAAAATCATGGCCATAAAAATCGATGGTGTCCCTGTATGAGTGCAACAGCCACTTAGAAAATGCAATATGAAAGACATCCAGTTCACAATAGGAACCAGATATGAAACACTGCGAATAAATTTAACAAACATTGTGTGGACCTATGTGAAAAAAAGTAAAAATCCTCGCTGAGAGCACACCAAGGATTCAAGTTGGAATAGGGACACACCGCGTTCACAGTTGAACAGCTGCAATGGCGTAACATGTTCAGTTCACCTCTGTATTAGTTAGCCTTCCAGATGGTTCTCGATGATCCCGGACACCTGGTATCTGTGACTTTGGGTGGCCTCTCTCACACATACCAGGGTCGTCTGTGTGATCAATAATGGCATGCACCAGAGGTGACCATCTGTCACTTCTGAGATTAGGTTATAAAAGATTTTTCTGCTTCCTCCTCGGGTTCTCTCCCTTCCTCTCTCTCTTTTCTTCTTTCTCTCAGCATTCACTCTGGGGAGACCATATTACAAAACCTACATGTCAAGGAACTGAAGTCTCCTGCCAAGAGTTACGTGAGTGGCGGAGGATCTGGTCAGATAAGACTGCAGCCACAGCCAACAGTTTCACTGTAACCTGACGAGAGATCCTGAGCTAGCATCCCCCAGCCACGCTGTTCCTAGTTTCCTGACTCTCAGACAGGGTGTGAGATGGATAAGTGCTATTTCAAGCTGCTGAACTTTGGGGTAATGTGTCCTGCAGCGAAGCATAACTAATACAATCCCAAATAATTCATCTATTTCTACAGTTTCAAGCCAAACCTGAAATTTAACTGGTGTGTGGGCAAGACACTTTGATAAAGTGTTTCCCAAGTTAGCCAAATGAATGAACAGATGAGAACGGTCTAGAAAATACAGTGGAATGGTGAACTCTCTACTGCCAGTATTCAGAGTTCTAAAACAAACATTTTAGTCCTCACACACACACACACAAACAGATAGATTGAAACAAGAAAGCCCAGTTGTTGCTGTTTAATCACTAAGCTGTGTCTGACTCTTTTGCAACCCCATGAACTGCAGCCTGCCAGGTTCTTCTGTCCATGGGATTTTCCAGGCAGGAATACCAGACTGGGTTGCCATTCCCTTCTCCACGGGGTCCTCCCAACCCAGGGATCAAACCACTGTCTCCTGCATTGCAGGCGGATTCTTTACCACTGAGCCAGCAGGGAAACCTGAGACAGCCCATACTCAGATCCAAATACGTATGTAATTAGAATGTGACCCAACTGACACTTAATAACGGGGTGAGGGAGAGGATGGCTATTTATTCAATAAACAGAGCTGGGACAATTAGCCAGATCCTTGCTTGGTACCTGTGATTGTACCAGGATAGCCCTCAGGGGTCATGACCTTAGGGCTTCTGTGACATGCAAAAGAATAACTACTGCGTAATTAGTCATAATCGTGGGAAACTTCAAAATAACAGGTGGATTCAATAAAAGGGGCTTAGATTAATAAATCATGGTGAGTCTATAGAATGAAATCCTATACAGACATTAGAACTGACGTTGAGCATATCTGTTGGCATAAAAGGGTAATTGTGATATATTACTAGGGGAAAATCATGTGTAGGGTGCTCCCAGCCTACTGTATCAGGACAAAGAGTATTTTAACCCCCAGTGCCTTCTAAAGAGAGTAGACAGGTCCTAATAAAAGGAAAGGCACAGAGTCTTCCCTAGTGCTCCAGTTGTTAAAAATTCACCTGCCCGTGCAGGGGACATGGGTTTGCTCCCTGGTCCAGAAACTGGGATCCCACATGCCGCAGGCAACTAAGCACATGAGCCACAACTAGTGAAGCGGACGTGCCTAGAGCCTATGCTCTGCAACAAGAGAAATAAGAAATAAGAAAGCAGTGAGAAACCCGGGGACCACAGCTAGAGAGCAGCTTCCGCTCTCCACAACTAGAGGAAGTGCACGCACAGCAGCGAAAATCCTGCACGTACAAAAATAAATAAGTAAATCCTTAAAAAAAAAAAAAAAAAGGAGCGGCCCATGAACTTCTGGAAACCATGCTAGGTTTAGATATGCACAGTTGGGAGGCCAGGCTGTGGTGAGCTGACTTGCTCCAGGACTGAAAACCGGGATCTCAGAGCCCACAGGAGGAAGGGGAAGAAGCAAAGCGAGGGCCACACACCTGAGATGGTGGACCACTCTGCCCCAGATCCTCATCAAAATGATTTAACTCACAAAACGCTTGCTGTGAGATTTATCTAAAAGAGAAAAAAAAGTGAACTTTAACTCTGCCAGGGCAGAGGAGGGACAAAAAGGAACCATTAATGGACATAGTAGTGGGAGGCATGTGGGCGCGAGTGCCAGGTATTAGCAGAGCTCATGAGGAGGGCTTGGGGCTTTCCCCACCATGGAATTGCTGGGGTCAGAGTACACAGTGGAGTACAGGTTGAGAATACCAATGCTGATGTTAAATAAAAAGCACAGGCACACACATTTGTGATTATAGCTTCAGAGCCCAGGGTTGCAGCCAGCCAGACCTGACCTTCCAGTGGCACAGAGCTTCTTAGGTAATCAGGTCTCTGCACAAGGCTTTGATCAGCATTCAGTGGGTGCGGTAAGTTATGTCAGAGCCATGTGGCCAGGCTCACAGTAGGTGGCAAGGGGAGTTGTTTCCTGCTCCTTAATATGGGACTGAGTTCCTCACTAACTTGGTGAATCAACATACTAGGCGGGGGTGGTGGGTGTTGGGAGCTAATTCTATGTCCCCAGATTCCTTCTGGTTTACAGGAAGTCCTAAATCCTGCACAGGCGTGTTCCCTGAGCCTGGGACTGATACACAAAACAAGCAGAAATCAGCTGATTTTCTACTACAGTTTGAACTTGTGGCTGCCAGCACTCGGGGAGTCCAGGAATGGGCCAGCATTCCAAGAGGTGGAGACACTGATGGAGGGAAAACACGGGGCAGTGTGAAGTCTGGTCATGTCCCCACGGCCCCATGCCTCTCTGAGACTACCCCACCCTCCCTGTTATGAGAGTCCCCTTCTGCTTCACCTCCTCTCCGTTAAGGTCATTACGACCAGTTACTTGGCTAGTCCTGCATTTGTCTTGCCAAGGATGCCACAGGGGTGGACTGGACATGACACCAAGGACCTGGGCCAGACCCTCTCTAAGGGCCGTTTCTGATGGCCCATTTCCCACTGGAGGTCCCTCCTGGGCTCTGCTCTCTCTTTGACGGCAGCCATCCCACCTCCTTGCTGCCCAGCCCCCCTTCCATCACCTCCCCCAGAAAGCCAGTGACACAGAAAAAAAAAAGGTAGTTTCCAGAAATGGTCCTTGGCTCACCGGATGCCGAGTCCTTTGGGCTGCACATCGCTTGTATAGCAGGGAGCTCTGGGTCCTCAGGTGGAGGGAGTATTGAGCAGGATGCCCCCTCTCCATCACAGACAGACAACCTACGCTCATCTGCACTCTCGCTCCCTAAACCTCTCCAGGAGCCCTGGTCCTGCTAATTAGAAAACGCTTGACTCCATCCGAATCCCCCTGGAACCAGGCCATGCAGCACAAGTATAACAGATTGACTCGGTGTCAGTCCAGGACTGATTCTTATTAACTCAAAGGGCAGGAGGCGACTCTGAGACCGCAGATGGCAAACAGGCTTGTGCTATGGGCAGCCGCCCACACAGCCCTCCGCAGGTCCCCTGACTAAAGACCACATGTCAGCCAGGCCTGGCTGCTGCCTCTCTCAGCTGCAGAGTCACCTCCAAACCACAGGCCTGGCCCCACCAGGCCCCTAGCCTGTCCCGCCCAGTGGAGAGGAGCAGCAGTGCCCCCACCCTATAAGCACCTGAGAACTCCAGGGAGCCCTGGGCTCCTATCTGGGCCCGGAAGAGCGAGCAGAGATCACTGTCAGTACTTCCTGCATGCCCACCATGAGGCCACAGGCACTGTGCTAAGGCCTTTCTTTTCCTAACTTCTTTAATTTTCAGAATAAGATTATGAGGCAGACAGTTTTATTATTCAAAGGTCAATTTTGTTGTCAAAGTCGACAGCTGCTAATGATCCAGGACCTAAACCTAAGCCTTAGTGAGCCCTAACAGGTTCTGCCCTTTCATCCTCCACCTCCACCCTCTGGGTTCTTGTTCTGAGCTGAACAGTCCTTCTGGGGCCATGCAGTGGTGTCTCACCTCCCCAGTGGTCACTCCTGGTGGGTATGGACAAGAATACATGTGCCTCCTGCTCCTTGCCACCATCTGCCCACAGACCACATCTGTCCCTGTGGGATCCCACATACCACTCAGCTTGAAGAGGCGACCGCCACCTCCAGGCTATTTTTGGGAGCAGTGAGAAGGCTGAGCAGAGGCTGTGAGCTAAGCAAACAGCCTCCCACAGGCTGGGTCCTCAGTTCCCTACAAAGGGGGATTCCAGCCCCAATCCTCACTTCCCCAAGCTGTGGGACTTAGGGTAGAGATGGCTGGTGTCCTTCAATATCTAGCCTTGCCTCTTCTTCCTGGGCATACAGAGACCTTGACCTGGCAGCTTGACATGGCTTGAGATGATGGAACATGGGCACGAGTGATGTGCAAGCATCCAGGCCTCTATCCTAAGATTCTCCCTCACTGGGTCCTCACCCTCTTCCCGGCTCCAGCCACCAGCTGACTAGACTAGAGCCTTCAAAGCCCTATCGGAGGGTGGGGTCACAAGATGGAAGGAGTCCGGGTCCCTGAAAGACTGTGTGGAGCAGAGTATTTGCCACCCCAACCCCTCGGCCCTCCACCAGAGACTGTGACATGAGCAAAAAACATGTATTTTTAAAAGCCATCAAGGTTTAGGGGATATTTGCCATAATGGTTAGTCTATCCTGACTCTAATGCAGTGGTCTTTTAACTTGAACCTGTGTTAGAATCACCAAGTGGAAGTGAAAGTGTTAGTTGCTCAGTCACGTCTGACTCTTTGCAACCCCCCTGTCCATGGATTTCTCCAGGCAAGAATACTGGAGTGGGTAGCCATTCCCTTCTCCAGGGGATCTTCCTGACTCAGGGATCAAACCTGGGTCTCCTGCATTGCAGGCAGATTCTTTACCGTCTGAGTCATCGGGGATGCCCCAGAATCACCAAAGGGCTGGTTACAACAGTGACTGCTGAGCTCTATTCCTGAGTTTCTGATACCACAGGCCCAGAGCGGGACCACAAAATTTGCATGTTTAACGAGTTCCCAAGTGACACCACAGCTGCTGGTCTAGGGGGTCACACGTAGAGAATCATCGCACTGTTGCTGAAGCTGCAGTGTTGTAATCCGTATCGCCACTTTACAGAGGAAATGGTCCCCAGTTCCTGTCTGTTTCACTGCCACTGTGCTGCCTCCACACTAGGCCACATCCATGTGTGGCCCCCCACATCTGCCCCTTCTCTGCTCACGGATTGTGTCCTGTGAGTTGGGGTCTTCAGCCAGGGTGGGAACAGTCCTTGGAGTAGACATCCTGGGCTATCAACCCAGTTCTGCTACTCAGCATGCACGGCACCCGCGTGTTCAGCTTCCTCTAACGCCAAACATACCTCAGCTGCCCAGCAGTGTTGCCCAAAGTAGGTCTTTTAATGAGGCTATCTGACTGTTGCCCTTGAGCAGCAGATACCTGGAACAGAAGGAATGAATATTGGTCCTAGATGAGCCCATTCCAGCCTCACTCCTGAGAACCACGTGGACGTTCACCGGTATTGCTGCCTCCAAGGCCAGTGACTGACATTTGTCCCCGTACAGTCTTGGGGTGGAGGAAAGTGGGGGGTGGGATATAGAAAGAGACAAAAACACAGTTGAAAACTTTTAACACACACCTTGGCCAGGTGTAAGAATTGTGTTGCCGGGAGGAAGGAGGGGAGTTCACCAGCCGGGGACTGGGCCCCCACACCCCAGTTTCTTAGAACATCCTTATAGATTCTCTTTTATATGAGAATCCTCCAAGACACCCCCACCCCCTGCAGCTTCCAAGAATGGTTTTAAGATCCACAGAGAGAGGAGGTAAGCTCACTTCAAAATGCAGTTATGCTTGGAAAGAGATTCAGATGCACGTGAGATGTCTAACTTTTAGAAGAGGTGACCAGATGTTTTGTTGACTGTGGAGGAGCCAGTTTCATCCTCAGGGCCCTGGTGATCCCACACTCCTGGATCATCCCTCAAGGAGCCCTCAAATCCAGGCTGTGGCCTGGATTTAGCCAACGGGCAATAGTGGTCCCCTGAGCTTGGATGGGTGAGACTGGAAGGGGTAACTTGGGATATGACTGAGATTTATAATTGGAGGAACAGAAGACAAATTCTACATGTCTGCAGGAGTGGGTGACCCCATGGTCTAAAGCAGCTTTGCTGACAGTGGGCTCTCTGGGCAGCAGACGACCGGAGCCACCCAGTCCCCACTGAGAAGGCAGCCAGTGCCCTTAGGACCCCTCTGATAGTGGCTGGCCCTGACCAAGGGCACCCAGGAGACACCCTCATCCCCTGGCTCCACTTCACAGTGAGAAGTTGGCTCCTTTGGACTTCCTGAATGGGTCCTATTTTTTAAAAAGTGAACTCTGCCAGAGAAACAAGAAGTGGAAGGAAATTTGGAATAAGCAGGAGATCGTGGGTGGAAACCTCTGCCTGGTTTAGAGCACAGCCTTCAGTTATCTGATCCTGATTCTCAAATTTCATTGCCTTTGAGCTGTTTTACAACTCTTTAAGTTGTAGTTAATGCAAAATACTTCTTGTCTATGGACATGCATATAGTATATTTGAATGATCCTTCAGGAAAGGGGAATGACCACTGACATTTTCCCCCTGAAAAAAAGCCAGTCTCAACATTCCTTTACTCTGTATAGATTTACAGTCCACTGCAATTTCTCCTTTGAATTGCTTGTTAATCTTACCAGATCCATCGTTTAATTAATGAGTTAAATCTTTCACACGTGCATGTTTAACATTTAGATGAGTGATGCCGCATTAAAAAAAAATAATCTGACAAAATACACAGGAAAGAAGGCCTCTCAGGAATGAGAAGAGTTGCCATGCAGTGCAACCCCCTCGGCAGCCCCACCCATATCACCCCCAACAGGAGGTGTCCAGCCTGGGTTTGCCTACCTCCAGCAACAGGGTGCTCAGTCCCTCCCAAAGGTCAGTTCTCCACATGTATGATCATAGCTGTGCTGACTTTTAAAAGTAGAACAAAGCAAGAACAGATCTAAAACTAAAAAGAAAACACAGCCCTCCTCCCAGCCCCAGCCGATAATGACTGCTTGGACCCTCAAAATCGCCTACAAACAAAGCTTGCAACCCCGGGCTCCCTGCAAAGGCACAGTAAGGCTGAAATGGCTGGGCGATGAGGACTAGCAGAGAGGGGATGGTGTGGCCCAGAAGAAGGTGCCGCCACGAGGTGGAGCGCAAAGGTGAGACTGCTGGGCTCATGTGCCTTAGAACAGTCTTAAGACACTGTTAACTGGCTGCCCTCCTGACCTTAGGGCTATAAATAAAATCCAGAAGGTCTTGGAAACGAAGATTTCCTCCTGGGGACCTGGGCTAGTACAGAGGGACTGCGTGCACATGTCTTACACACATACACACACATGCCTCCAGGACTCCATGCATGTCTTACACACACACACACACACACACACACACACACACACGAGTGCCTCCAGTCCTGCCGCGGCCATCCTGCGTCTGGGTTGGACACATTCGTCAAGGTGGGAGGTGCACGGACCACCTCCTGGCCTTGGCTTCAGGCCTGCTCCAGGGCCCCCTGCTGGACTCAGCCCCTCACTCTGAGGCCTAGGGTGGGTCCCAGCACTTCTCTCATCTCTGTTCTCCCTGCCTGGAATGGAACCAAATACGGTCTCCAACCACAGGACCCTTCCCATCCTATCCAAACATGTCATCCTACTAGTTTCAGAGCATCTATTCAGGTTCTTCTTTCTCGTCCAAGCTCATTTACCCCAGGCTCCTTCCCTGGTCTCCCCCAGATCATCCCTTCAAGAGCTCTTGCAGGCAGGCTGTGGCCCTCTGCTGGGCCCCTTGGCCGGAGAGGAACACTGCTTCCTCTGGGGGCTTCAGGAGCTACGTCTCAGGCTGTGTTGGTTTCTGGAGGATCCACACTCCCGGCAAGAAGAAACCCAGTCTTCTGCCTCCCCACCACCATGACACAGAAAGCAAACAGACCTTGAACCCCAAATACCAGCTGAGCCCCCAACAGACCTAAGCCTTGTTCTTAAAAGGACAAGGAAGTGGGGCTTGTCACTTCAGCCTGGCTGGGAGCTTGAGCTGTGTTTCCCATAACCCAGCAGCTGAGCCTGGTGGGGACTACTGCTGCTGCTAAGTCACGTCAGTCATGTCCGACTGTGCGACTCCGTAGACAGCAGCCCACCAGGCTCTGCTGTCCCTGGGATTCTCCAGGCAAGAACACTGCTAGTTAGATAGAATTCAGTGATTGCATTAGCAGTTGTGAGGGGTGCCTACTAAGGAATCCATCTAAACCTACGTTAAAATGCTTAGATGACCACCTCATCTCATTTAAACCTTGAAACAACTTCATGTTGGAGGTGCTTTTCACAAAAAACACCCAAAGTGGTTAAATAACTGGCCAAAGGCTACAAGGCTAATGAGTAGTAGGTGGCTGGGCAGCTGATAACACCCTTCAAGTTTACCTCACTGTCTCTCCTCTACACAAACTCATCAGATTCTCCCAGAAACCTTGTGAAATCAAGACCTCAAATGATTTCCACCTGAGAAATGAAGACGCTGAGGCACTGAGGTGTTTGGGGTGTTTGTTCTCAAGCCCGAGCTCACTGAAGCACAGGCCTTAATCTAGAGCAGACAGCCTGGTACTACAAAGGAAGCCAAGTAATGGCGACCCCACTCGGTCTCCACGGGAATACACCCTCAGAGCCAAGACCGCCCCCGCTTCCCCACCTACCCTGGGCTCACTATCTAGTTTTGCTTCTGGCACACAGCTACCTGCCTGGGGAAGTGGCCAAACCAATAGGCTGAGCCCATCAGGGTGATCTGCCCTGCTCTAGGAGGGTGTCAACCCAGCAGGCAGGCAGCGAGCCACCTGGACCCCAAAGCCCCATCGCAGGCTGGTCTGCCGGGCTCTGCAGCTCCCTCCCTGGCAACCTCAGGGCGGCCCTGGATCTCCAGCGCAATGTCCTCATCTGTACACAAGGATGCCATTTAAACCACTGCCTTCTCACAGGACCAGCTGTCTCCGAAGGCAAGGGTGGATTGCAGGGCCACCCTGCTCAGCCTCCCTGTGGAAGCTGTGCTGTCGCAGGCCACAGGCTCCTGGAGGACACATCACCCATCCCCTGCCGACCAGCCCTCACTCCAGAACGAGCCCGTATATCCCAGGCGCTCAGGCCACCCGCACCACTCCACAGCCAGGCAGCACAGGCACACCCCAGCCCTAAGTAGCCGCTCATTACGACAGCAGCCCACCTCCCTGGAGAATTTCTTTAAAATATGTTTTCCGTACAAAAACCTTCTTGGAAGTAATTCTAATAATAAAATACAGTAGGGTTCTTAACAGCCCTTGTAAGAACAAACCACCCTGTAACCAAAATGTTCACCACAGGAGTGTAATAGGGGTGATTGGCAGCCTTTCCCATGTCCATCTCCTCTACAGGAGTCTGGTTCCCCCATCACGGCACTTCAGTGGGATGAACAAACACAGGGGGCTGGTGGGGGGGGGATCCCCTCAATGGCTTTACCACCATGCTGCCCTCTTCAGAGGCTCCAGGTGGTTCGTGGTGGGGTCTTGCCTCCCTCTGCCTTGGATGATGGGAACACCGTGACAGGTGGGGCAGACAGGAAAGGAAACAAGATCCTCAGTGCTGGCATCACTGAGTCACTCAGACCTAACCCTGAAACTCACCCGCCTCTGGACTTTCCAGGTTCAGGAGCCAAAAACCGCCCTTCATTGTTTTCGGTCAGTTTGAATTGGGTTTTCTGTTACCTGTGACTGTAAACACAATCCCCATTCTAACTAGGTTCATTCACTCATGGCAGTCTTGCCGTGGACTGTGATAATGCATTGCGGATGGGTACTCAGCCACGGAGAAATATTTCTGAGATATAGTAAGTAGAACTCATTGCAAAACACAATTCTCGTTTGTGTGGAAAAGATACTTGAACATGCATGCACATTTCCGAGGAGGGTACTTTGTGGTGGATGTCACTGGGGAACAGAACACACACTTGTTGCTTTATGCTTGG
Source organism: Capricornis sumatraensis (assembly GCF_032405125.1). Classification (NCBI taxonomy): domain Eukaryota; kingdom Metazoa; phylum Chordata; class Mammalia; order Artiodactyla; family Bovidae; genus Capricornis; species Capricornis sumatraensis. The sequence goes on from NC_091078.1 coordinate 9,703,792, forward strand.
ACTGTCTCGACTTATACTGAAAAAATAGAGAAAGATTAGTTTAAAAGTCATTTGAGGTGATAGGATTAGAATCTTAGGTGATAATTTGGTAGTTATTAAACCATGCTTTTGAAGCCCCTGCTGACATACAAAATGCAGAGCATGGCAAGAAAACAGAGGAAGAGAGAACTCTCCGAGACCTGTGAGAGGCAGACTTCCTCCTTCTCCAAAGCTGGAATCTCTAAAACTGGCGAGGTCATCAGAACAGTATCCATTTGAATCCCAAAGATGTATCACAGTTGCCGTATTATATTGCCCATGTCAGGTTGTCCTGAGGTGCCCTGGAGACCCTAAAAGCATTCTGAGAGTGAATATATCTTTACTGTAGTCTTTGAAGGCTTCCCTGGCGGCTCAGATTTTAAAGAATCCACCTGCAATGCAGGAGACCTGGGTTTAATCTGAGGAGGATAAACCAGGTCTTCCTGAGTTTACAGGAGCTAAAAGTATACAGTTCTGAATCTTTGGAGAGAGCACCCAGATGAAGAACAGTGCTGCAGGAGGCCCAGTCTGCCATGGAAGCCTGGGCAGCATCCTCTTGGATGGCAGACGAGCACATGCAAGGGCTTGTACCGAGGTGGGTCCCTGGGGACAGGCTACCAGTTTGGGGGCAGACAGCCTACAAACCCTGTGGATGACCCTAGAGCTAGAAAACACCCACCCAAGGTCAAATAGCCACTCCACTCACCCAGGACAGCTGAGGGCACTGGACCCAGAGGTGACCTGTATGAGCTCCGGACACCTGGGCAGAAGGATGCCCTGGGACCATTACAATATCTCCTTCCCCTTTTTTGCAGTCCACACTGAGCTTGCCAGCCAAGAGGCAATTGGGTGGTCAATTGCTGAGACTCAATCCCTCCTCCGCTGGCTCTGACCCAGTCTCCTGTTCTGAGGAGCTCTCTCCTCCTGGGTCCCTGAGATTGCAGTGGCCTACACTCCCAGACATGCCCATTACTGCCCCAGTAGCATCCCCAAATAGTATCTCTGGGAGAGAAAGCGATGCCCGATTCCTCACTGCCCACCAGGCTTGCTCTGGTCATGGAGGGGAGTGAGGCTGCTGCTCCTGAAGGTAAGGAAGCTGCCCAGATGGCAGTTCTGGTTATGAAAGGGAGTGAGCTACTGCTCAAAACCAGGGCCTCTAGCCCAGGGTGGGACAGAGGTCCTTTGGGATGACGTCATGCTCTCCCAAAGGCCCCCCAAACTCAACCAGGCACCCAGATCCAGGTACAGAGCTGGGGATCTTCACTGACTTTCTCCAGATGGTTGTCAACCTGCCACAGAGCTCAGTAACTGGATCATCGTCAGGAAACTGATACTTCTCACAGCCTTGCCCTTGGTGCTGGTTTTCCTCAGCAGTCACCAATCAATGGTTCAGAAGCAAGGCTCACAGGCACCAAATCTCCTTCAGGGGCAAGGCTCCCAGAGTTTCAATCCACCTCTTCCAATGTCAACTGGTAACTTACCTTTCTTGTGTTTTGGACACAAAAATGGCTCCTCCAGAGCTGATCTGGGGACTGAATCAGCTTTTAACTGTTAGGTACTCTGAGTACTTCCTTTGTTCCAGGAAGGTCTGGATCCATTCATTTTTATTGTTATTCATGTGGGGAAACCTAGTCCAGCCCAGCACCAGCACATACGGCTTTCCTGCCCCGGCCACGCCCTGCCCGAGGGTCAGAGGAGCCCAAGGAGACTGCTGAGTGTGACGGGTGCTGAGAGGTGGGACAGGGTGGGCAGGAGGGCCAGGCACCTGGGAGACTGGGCGGCAGAAGCAGAGGACTTTGAGGATGGGGTGGTCCGGGGCGTCAGGAGCCGCAGGGGCCAAGAGAGAGGCACTGAGTCTGGTGACTGGGCTGAGCGGCTTCCAGGCAAGTGAGAAAAGCAGTGGGTAGTGGCGGGAGGTGGACAGAGCCAGACAAGCAGCTTCCTGGGAAGGAGAGCTGGAGCGGGGCAGCACAGAGCTGGCAGGCAAGCCTTCTGGGAGGTGGATATGTGGGATGGGACAAGAAGGACAGCAAGTGGGAAAGATAATAGCGTGGCAGTTCCAGGAGGAGGTGGTGGACAGGAGAGTCACAGGAAGGATAAGCAAAGACCTTGAAACTTTCAAGCAAGAGTCGGGGGAGGGGGGGGGAGTGCAGGAGGGGACACGCAGAGGCACAGGCTGGCCTATGTCGGGAGGCTGCTCTGTAGCTCTGCGGAGAGTCCAGATCGTTGGAGATGCCATGTCAGCACTCCTTAGCCTGCATTTCTTTTCTACCCTCCACACAACTCAGAATCAGAAGAGATGGCTGAAAGTAGTCAGCAAGTTCTGTAAAATAAAGAAACAAACCCAACTCTAAAAAAGTCACAGGTAGGTAAACTTCACCTTGAGCTGGGCTGGGACCTGTGAAGATATTTGCAGGGGGTCACCAGGTCCACCTGAATAGACGGAATGGCAGGGCTGTCGAGGAACAGCTGCGGTGCACACACACCAGCAGTGAGAGCCTGTGGACACTGACCCCCGCTGGGCGGGCTGGATCAGACGCACTGGCGAGGTGGGCACAGCCGCTAACTCTCTCCACAGGTGGGCCAGCAGGTCTAGGACACATAGCTCATGCAGTCTCAGATTCCAGCCCAGTGTTCCCAGGCTCTTTTGCTTGGACCTTACCACCTGGGGCTGTATGCTTATAACCTAAAATAACATTTCCTCTGGGCCTACAGAGTCAAAGTCCCTGTGCTTACAGCTGAGCAAGCCTGCTTGCTCTATCATAACCTCCAAGCAACCACTGAAAGTGGCACATGGAATCTAAAAAAAAAAAAAATCACCTGATGAAATTTATTTCAGGTTGTGTCAACCGGCTACCTTCCTGTGGTGCTTACTTACACCCAATCCCACTGGTTCCCTTGGCAACCAAGTTTACCACCGAGGTGCTTAATGCCACCTTGATACGACCCCAAACAAAAACAATCAAACAGCATTAATATAAAGATATATTCCATAAAAGAGTTTGGCAGTCAAAGAAAAGCGTCACACTTCCTAAAAACACAAGCATTCTTCTTCCCCTAGTCTACAGAGAAAATTGTAAAAAAACAACAAAACCAACATCATCAACAAACACCCACCAGTATACACCACGCTGGCATGTACACTTCGGCAAGTAAGTGAAGGCAGCACTCCATCCCTGAACAAGGACAGAACTGGTAGAACAAGGTCCAGAGAGGCGTTAGAGTGTAGCCCAGCCAAAGCTGCACAGACATCCCAGCTTGCCCCGGGGAAGTTATTCAGGACATCAGGCTTCATTTCCAAAAGCAAGCCCCCAATAAACCCTGACATGAAGGGTGGACACAATGACCACAGATATCCCCTTCAGGGATTGGAGGGTCACCACAAAAGTCTTCAATGAAATATATGAGCCTCTATCCAGCTGCAGGCTGGGGTCCATGGCTCAGCCCAGGGGCTGGCTACAGGGCTTCTCTGTCCAAGGAGGGGCAAAAAAATGCCAGGCCGGCCAGCCGGCCCTTAGCATGAGGCCTGGAGAGGAGCCCTGGCCAGAGGTCTCCGGCTGGCCATCTGTGGCTAGGGTTCCCTCGCTTAGCAGTAGAGCAGGGTCAGGATTCAAGTTCTGGGTAACAGTTTCAGTAGCACCAAGACCAGAAGACAGTGAGGCCAAGTGGGGAGGGGAGTGATGGTATGCGTGTTGGGGCCACGTAGACGAAGGGAAAGTATGTGAGTGCAGCTGGGTGAGGAGCGATGATGAGGAGAAGCTGATGGAGTTGGTTCGTGAGACACTCAAGGGGACTGAAAGGGATGGCGTCAGTCCCAGACACCGCGTAAGGCTGCTGAGAGGAGAATGCCAGAGGAAATGAAGACGTGGTGTGAGGACATTCTTACCCCTATAAATAAACTATTTACACACTTTAGGAAAAGGAGAGCTGACGCTCAAGAGGAAAGCCATGCCCACCGCCACCCCCTCCACCCCCCGTGCCATCAGGGCATAATGCTGTTAGGCTGGAGCAGTTCCCGTCCTGGGGGGCTGGAGGGGACAGGGGATGAGGCACTCCCGTGGCCCCAGCCACGTGCTGGCTCAGGCTTACTTCACTTGGATGTGGCTGAGGATCCTGCCCACACCCCCGACGTGTGCAGACACCGCAGGCCCCGCTGGCACTCGGAGGTCCACAGAAGATGGGGCTGCCCCCGAGGCCAGCACCAACCACATGTGCGATGGAGGCCAGGGTGCAGCCACCAGAGCCGTCGGTCCCTCAGAGTCACCTCCCCCACTTAAAGACGGAGCCTCTGACTCCGGGCGGACCCCCATGGGGGTGTCAGTCACAAGTCTGCGTGGGTGACAGGGGGCCCCTCGGTCTTCAGCACCGGCAAGCAGAAACAGAGGTCACATCACGCGGATGCTGAAGGCGGGGTGCCGGCTCTGGCCAGGTGCTTCTGCTTCTCTCCCTGTGGACATGACGCTAATGGTGGTGAAGGGCTGCCGCCTCCACGGTGTGGCTCAGCTCTGCTTGCCTGCCTCTGGCTCCTCAGAAGTGGTGGCCTGCCTTCACCGCCTCAATGTCTGAGATCAGGGTCCTCGCCAGGAAGATGCCAAATATCTGGAAACAAAGGGCAGCAGAGGCAGCGGCCGTTAGCATAGGGGCCCAGAGGGCATGCTGGAGAGGGTACCCCACACTGCCCATCACCCCCACACCTGCCCGCAGAGGCTGAGGACAGAGAGCAGCAACCGGGCACACACCAACGGAGACCCACCCACAGTTAAGACAAAGGAGCCTGGGGTCTCCTTTGCCATGTCCCAAGAGCCTGGAAGGGGCAAACAGCAGCTCCGCAGAAGCACAAGGGACACTCTGGCCTGCTTGCAATATGACCCTGCCATGTCCCAGACCGCAAACCACAACACGCTTTGGGCCCTGGGTGAAACTGGAAATGACAGGGTCACTGACTGGTTCTGATTCCCAAAATAACAAATCTTGAACATTTCCTGTAAACCTGGATTCTACAATAAATACGAGGTTGTCTCTGACCTGGGCTGTGCCGATGTCTGAAGCTACACTCTGACCTCAGTGACTGGGATAACCGTGTGGGAAGAATGATGTTTTTCTACCAAGAACAGACTAATGTGAACTCGGTGACCTGAGGAAATTGGCTTTTTCCCCAGTTTTAAGTTCTTGTTGTGGTTGGTATTTGATGAGCCACTCCTTCTTAAGTCTGAGTTCTTGCCTGCTTTGCAAGCAAGTTTTTTTTTTGTTTTCTTTTCCCGATGCTTCTGTCTCTTGGCCTTCCTCTGAGATCAACCAGCCACTGAGCAAAGGAGGGAAAAGGGCATGGACAGCTGGTGACCCTGAGTCCATGTCAGTGACCCTCCTTCCAGGAAAGGTCAGAGCTGTACATTCTCTAAACGGTGTGTTTTTCCAAATAGCAGCAGCCTCGGTTGCTTCAGAAGTTGCTCACAAGGCTGCCGGCTTCTCCTCCAAGCCCTGGGTAGTACTGGAAAGCTCCTGGTTTCTCTGATTCACTGAATTCTCGACTTTCTCTAGCTAGTTCTTCTCCCGGCAGACACTAGCCAGCCTACTCACCCCCCGCCTCGGGCACCCCCAGCCACCAGCATCTTTCCCCATGTGAAATCCGGCTCAAGGGGACAGGTGTGGTTACACGGCGGGAGAGGAGGCCACACAGGCGGTGGGGACAGACCTGCAGCAGTGAGATGGCGATGAAGACGCCGGCCACGATGTAGATGTTCCGCGGGAGCCAGCTCTCCAGTGCCTGGATGCAGCCTTTCGTGAAGATGGACTCGTCCCATTTGCTCTTCAGCTGCAGGGAGACACAACAGTGCCCTGAGCCTGTGACACGCAGGCTGTCCCCACCTTGGTTTTCTAGAGGGCTCCCGCCAAGGGCAGGACAAAGCTCGGTGGGGAATGAGGGATCTGGGAGGAAGGCGCCGAGGACAGACGGACAGACAGAACTCTCCAGGAGAAGTACATTGACTTGCCCCTCCCTGGACAGTCTGCACTTTATAACCTGCCTAAGTAAAGGCTCCCTCACTGTGATCTTTAACTTTTCCTGTGAGGGTCTCCACAGATTTCAAGCTCAACACACTCCACAGCCTGTATCTGGAGAAAGGGGAGCAGGCTGGGAGGTGTGGGGGAAAGATGTGCCTCAAAGAGAAAAACTGGGAGAAGAGGGTTCAGCATCTTCTGAGTCAGCAGAGGGAAGGGAAGGAGCTTTTCAGATCGTGTCCCCTAGCCCATGGGAGACTGGTTCCAGGAAGCAGAGCCTGCATAAGTGGTCACACGCTGGCCAGCTCTTTCTAATCCTGACCCCAAGTGGAGGCTCAGGAAGCACACAGGGATGGGCCACAGCCAGTCCCTATGTCCCCACCCACCTCCCCACACAGCCACCAGCTCCGGCCCCCCTCCCCTATCAGCATCACTCATGAAACACTGACAGAACATTCATTTGTTAGCGGTGTTAGGGGCTGAATTATGTCCCCCTAAAATTTGTATGTTGAAGTCCTAACCCCCAAGACCTCAGAGTGTGTCTGTACTTGTAAAAAGAAGTAAATACATTAAAATGAGGTCACTGGAGTGGGCCCTAGTCCAGTATGACTGGGGTCCCCTAAGAAGAGGTTAGGACATAGAGAGGGAAGCCCATCTGAGGACACAGGGAGGAGAAGATCATCCGAGCCAAGGAGAGCGGCTTCAGAAGGGACCAACCCTGCTGGCACCTTGATCCCAGACTTTTAACCTCCAGAACTGTGAGAAAGTAAACCTCTGTTCCCACACAGCCCGAGCGCTTTGTTATGGCAGCCCTAGCAACTAATACAAATGGTGACAAAATTCATTCACTGGAGAGGCTGATGCTGACACAGGCCCATCCCTGTCAAGTCGAGCTCACTGCAGAGGGAGCTGAGGTTTCCCAAACAGGAGGGTCACATCCTCAGTGTCCATGGCCAATAGGAGGGGTGCCTGCAGGTTCCCTGAGATCCCTCTCTTTCAGACCAGCTGTCATTCACAGCAACAGAGGCCATCAGAGCAAGGGCTGGGTGAGGCCTCACCTCTTCACATCTGAGCGGACACTCCTTGCAGCCTGAAGCCCTTAGAGGACTGAGCCCCACTCCTGCCCTGCCGCTACTGTCTCCGCTCGGCAGCTGGACCAAGCCATACGCTCCTGCAGCTCCATCCTGGACCCGTAGATAACAGATACCTCCTAGGATTCCAAGGAGCCTCTTCTTAAACATATAGCCTTTGTTCTCCCAAACTTCCATCTGACCTCTTTCCACTCATGTAGCAACTGCTAGATTTGGGGACTGTGGTTCAGAGTCTGAAATCACAGGCATCATTGTTCTCGGGAGGATGTATGCATGAACACGTGTGTGCTGGTTCCAAGCTTGCCTGGTTCCCAGCTTAGGTGGCACCTCTGGCTCCTTAAGTCTCCCCTGGCTTTTCCATCTAATTTGCACTTGTGCTAAATCAGGGAGTCAGACCCTGGGGAATAGACCTAAAGAATTCAAAATTCATATGCAATATGGGGGCTCTCACCTGAGTCCTGACGTCATAGCCACACTGTGTGTTCACAACTTTTTGCTGTTAGAAAAACAGAAAAAATTAGTCATTTTTGTACTCTCGAGAAACTGGTGGTAGAAAGCTCTAGAAAAGTCACAACCAAACACCAGCACCAACTCCGTTACAGCGCATGCCCTTCCAGCATACTGCCAGCTAACCTTTCATGCTAGGACAGGGTCAGAAAACTTTTTGCATGAAGGACTAGATGGTAAATATTTCTGACCTGTCTATGTAGCTGCTTTTCAACTCTGCTGTTGCAGTGTGAACACAGCCATTGGACAATATATAAATGAATGGGCATGGCTGTATTTCAATAAAACTATTTATAGACAATGAAATTTGAATTTTGCATCCTTTTCATGTGTCACAAAATATTATTCTTTTGATTTATGTTCACTTAAAAATGGCTGAAACCATTCTTGGCTCACAGGTGATGCAAAAACAGCAGGCCGGCTGTGGCATGGGGGTTGCAGTCTGCCGATCCCTGTGCTAGAGGGGAAAACCTACCCTTGCTGAAGAATTTACAGTCACTGTGGAGCTGTCAGATGCTGGCTCCGCAGCCTCTTCCCGGGCTGAGGAACCTGCCCAGAGCCTGTGGCCCAGCACCAAACAGTGTGGCCGCACTGACGGTACACTGTGACTGTCCCCTCGGCTCAGACCCGCTTCAGGCAAACATTCAGTGCTCCCTCAAGGGAACCCAAGGAAACTCCCTAGGCAGTCCAGTGGTTAGGATTTGGACCTTTCACTGCCAGGTCCCAGGTTCAATTCCTGGTTGGGGAACTAAGATCCCATAAGCCACGCAGTGTAACCAAAAGAAAAAAAAAAAAAAGGTCACCCAAGAGCTCAGTTTCTGGAACTCAAGGATGTTAGTCTGCAGACCAGAGAGGAAAACCAGTGAAGAAGAAAGAACAGTAAAAATTCTGCGTCACCCCAGATGGCGATGTACCCCATCGTCCCAGGCTTCTGAGCACTGGGCATTTTCTCCAGAGAAAGGGACACCTGGGTTCATTACATTTATAGCATCTTGTTCAGGCTGAGTGAGAGCCCCTCCCGGCAGGGGAAACACTGCTTTTCTCCTGCTTCACCCAGCCCACTAGAGCCAGGGTGGGCCATGTGAAAACGTTCCTGGAATTTTTACATATAGGATTTCAGAGCTGCACGAGCCCCAGGCAAGTGGAAGGGGAGCCAGGTGCTCATTGCGCGGGCAGGAGAGAAGTGGCCAGAGCCCTCAGGGAGGCAGGAGCGGCTCACTCCACTCCCGAGAGACTGTCCACAGGTGGGCCGACTTACTGCGGGGTCGGGCACGCAGCAGGAGAAGGGCACCCCACATTTCTCGCGGCTGTAGCTGGCGCCGCTGCAGTTGAAGTAGACATTGAGGTCCCAGTCTTCAGGGCCATATGCCCCACAGCACTGGTTCTGCAATCACAACGCCAGGGACCATCAGAGCTCCAAGCACAGGGTGGTGTCTGTCTGAGGAGCGTGGGATTTGGTGTGCCTCTGTGTATCACGCAGAGAAATCAAGGCCCGCCCCATGGACCTGCCATCACAGAGACGTGACCGAGGTGACCCTGGTGGTCCTAAAGAAGGGAACTGGGAACTGCGTCCAGGCCCTGTCTGGGCCCAACACCCCGGGCTGGCTCAGCAGCGCCCTGGTCTCAGCTCTACACCCGCCTCACCCTGGAACTTCCCCAACTGCCCCCATCCAGCCCAGAGCAGCCTTCTCGTTATCCTGCATGGTCCTCTATTACCCGGCAAGAGAACAGCTCCCGTGGTCGGTGTGCCTTCCCCCCCAAGAAAAGGCCAAGCTGACCCCAGTCACCTTCTGTGTCTCTACAGAAAACAGCTGCTGAACGCCTGCTCCCAAGGAAAGAGTTACAGCTGGGGTGAATGGTAACGCAGTCGAAGCTTTGCCCCTGACCCAGGGTCTCCGTCCTCCCTTCCCACAACCACTCTCTATCTGGTGAAGCAGCAAAGAAAACCTCCCTTTGTCTAAAAACTCATAAAACCAAATGCACTGAGAGCAGCTTTGTGACATCAGCAGTGTCCCAACCAGATGTTGTTTTTGCACTTGTCCTTAGAGCTGACAGAGTTACAGCCCTAATTACAAGCCCACCACCAGGATTTCTGCTTTACTTTCATTTCTGAGGTAAAAGCCCGTCTCTCTCCCCCAACCATCCTCCAGGGTTCCAGGTGCTCTAACGAATACCCAATATTTCACCATGAGAAAGCTCCATCATTTACTGACTACCTCTGAAGAAAGGTTTTTTGTTTTTTTTTTAAGGAGAGGAAGGCAGTGGAGGAAACTACAGTGTCTTTAAGGCCAGTGCAGAGATCTGGATCCTTGATACCAGCAAGCCCCAGGCTATGTGGAATTGAGGAGCCTTGAATAGAAAAGGAAAAGGCGCAGCAGGCAGTGGTGTCAGGAGAGGGTGGGGTGCCGACTCCCACAGATGCATGCGGGTCTCTACCAACAACACAGGAAGGATCTCTGATCACAGAAACGGGTTTTGCTGGATCGATCCCAGGATACGTGAAACACAGGGCAAACAAGTTCTGGTTAATAAGAAGAACAGATCACAGTTATTTTTAATGCTCTCTATTTTCTTCTTGGCACCCCACTCCAGTACTCTTGCCTGGAGAATCCCATGGAGGGAGGAGCCTGGTGGGCTACAGTAGTCCATGGGGTCGCAAAGAGTCGGACACGACTGAGCGACAAACTACTAAACTGCTACTACTATTTTCTTCTCAGAACCAAAAAGTTCCCTATAAAAAGTTTTTGAGGAAGCTAGGCTTTCTGGTCAGAGAAGGCAATGGCACCCCACTCCAGTACTCTTGCCTGGAAAATCCCATGGGCGGAGGAGCCTGGTGGGCTGCAGTCCATGGGGTCGCTGAGTTGGACACAACTGAGCGACTTCACTTTCACTTTTCACTTTCATCCACTGGAGGAGGAAATGGCAACGGGGGAGCCTGGTAGGCTGCCGTCTCTGGGGTCGCACAGAATCGGACACGACTGAAGTGACTTAGCAGCAGCAGCAGCAGGCTTTCTGGTAGAGCAGAGATCAAACAACAGCCTTGCACAGGCTGGCATGGTGGGGAGTGGGTTTCTCCCGGGGGAAGGGAGGCAAAGTATGGAGGACAGCTGTGGTCCCAGCCTCCAGGTGCAGCCACACACAACGGGGATGGAGGTCAGATGGAGAAAAGGTCACAGCCTGGGAATGCTGAGACTAACCTCCAGGGACATATTCCAGGGAGGTTACATTCCTGTTGGTCTGAAGAAGTTTGCTCCAGGCGGCTCTATCCTCTCAAACAGGAAGGGGAAAAGGTCCCGGGAAGGAAAGGGACAGGAATGGCCTCAGACAGGGAGTCATGTGCCTAGCTCTGCCCCTCATTGCCCACAGGCCCCAGGGGACTGTGGCTGTCTGCATGTTCAGGGCTGGAGAGGTCCAAGCCCGAGGGAGTAGGGGTGGTCACGAGTGAAGCTAGACTGCCTGCCTGAAGCACTTGGGGGACAGCACCCTGAGAGCAAGCCCGGCCCATCAGCACACAGGAGTGGACACAGCTAATCTGTCCAGGGGCAGGGATGGCACCGCCCCAGCCTCCCTGCTGAGGGCAGAGCTGAGGAGGGAGGGTCCCATGTTCCCCACCAGCCTGGGCCCCCAGCCGCGCACACAGGCTGAAGCCAGCAGAGCCAAGCTCTATCAGGGAGAAGGTGGGCGCGGTACTTACGGCTTTCTGAAGGGAGTCAATGAGGTTCTGCAGGTCAATGTCATCCCGGTAGGATCTGATGTTGCTCTCGAAGAACTCCCGGAACCGGTCCCTCACCCAGTCCTGGAACAGGAAGGCCAGCACGGCCACGGCCAGCTCCAGGAAAAAGATGAGCACGATGGTGCTGCAGAACTGCAGGGGGGACACGCAGGGAGTGGGTGTCACTGCACCTCAGCCTTCCGACCAGACCACACCCCCACCTGACCCAGAACTTCTGCCTCCCACTAAGAGCACGGGCTTGGCAGCCAAGAGACCCACGCCGGAGCTGGGGAATCGCACGTGATGGGCTGGGTACCCTGGGCACCTCATCCCTGCTCACATCGCTGCACTACTGGTAAGTCAGATGAGCAAAAGGACAAGCAAGCTCCAAGACAATGGGCCAGCCATCTCCTATGAAGGAGCACCCCCTCCAACAAGGAAACCTCCCCACAGGAATGAATGGCTATCCTGGCCCACCAGGCTGTCAGCTCCTTTAGCGTACAGACTGTGCCCCAGACACCCTATCTGACCTCTCTCCTCGCACCTACAGCTAGAAACCTGTCACTTGCTAGAAACCTGTCACTCCTACTTTAGGGATAAGGAAACAGGTTTACTCAGGTCACATGCCTGAGACGCAGAACCTCTGAGTTCCCTGGCAGGGCTCTTGACAGCTCTGGAGTTGCTAATGTTATCAGTGCCTACTCTGTGTGCATACGATAGTCAACTGAGTTAAACTGCAGGGCACCGGCTCCCTTGGGGTGGAGTTCTGTCAAGGCCACTGCAGCGACAGGTCCACACCCCTCCGTCAAGGCGGGGTTCCAGCCTGCAGAGCTCATGTTATCACAGCCACTAGCACTGGCCACACTGCACACTAAGCATCTATGCCACAGCCAGCAGTACCTCAAAATAAGACACACACACACACATACAAACATACATACACGCAAGGCCCCCCAGAATGTAATCTCCATTCACAGAGAAGCAAGATAACCAAACAAAAACGAAAAGCAGGAGGGGGAAAAAAAACACATGTGTTTTGCTTTTTAAATTAAGCCCAGAAAAAAGTCTTGATCTAATAAATTCAACAAATAATATATTGCAAAACATGATTATGTGTTTCCCCCACCAGGTGCTATTTAATTTTAGCTGAATGCATTTCAAAATAAATGTGTATCTAAATATAAAACTAACTCTTAGTAACTCAAAGTTCTGCCGGGAAATCAAGGATTCTGCACTGTACATCCAACACATTCATACCCCCTGGAGGAGGCAAAAGATTTCCTAATATTGACATCTTCTGATCTTAGCCAGGAAGGGCAAAGGTGATTAGCAAACAAACAACTGGAACTGCAGGGGGGAGATAAAAGGTGAGGGAGGGGCAGGTGACTCTGCCTACTAGGAGCTGAAAACCAGAGGGGCTCAACTTCTCCCCCGCTGAGGGCCTACTTCATCTGATTGTCTCCTGAAACCTTTCCTTTTTCAGTGGGCAGCAGGGTACAGAGGGCTGCCTCCTCCCCTCACTGCCGCATCCTGGGGCAGGCTTCTAAGAGTGGCTACCTCGCCCCACCCACTCCAGCAGGCAAGGGCTAAGCCTGTCCTACAGAGCCCGCACCCCTGCCTCCCCACCATGCTTCCCTCTACCCCCGTCCGGGCCACTCACAAAGTTGAGCAGGCAGATGTTCTCCCGCAGGGCCCCCACGCAGCCCGCGAAGCCCAGGGTGAACATCACCACGCCCACCATCAGCACCAGCACCACCGGGTCAACTCCATGCATCCGGGTCACTTTGGTGAGGTCGGATAGCACCCCCTGAAAGAGGCAGAGAAAGCAGGGTGACATCAGCCTTGAAGAGTCGAGGGTGCCCTGCGGGGACTGAGGTGCAACAAAATGAGGACAGGGAGCTGCCTTCCAGGGCTGTCTTCTCGTTAACTGCCAGGCCAGCGCATGGCCCCTGCCCAGCGGCCCTCTCAGAGGCCCAGCAGATCTTTGCCTCCCTCAGCTCCCAGTGGCCCTCCTGCTCCCAGACTCCATCTTGGCTGTCAGTTCCTCACAGGCAGACCCCATGCTTCTTTTGTAGCCTGTAGGATATTGATGGGGTGAAAAGGGGCCCTGGGGCACCCTGTGGTCAAGGCACCCAAAGGCCCTGGCCTCTGGTCATCTGGCGGCTGACTCTGCATTCAATTCATGGAGATCGCCATTATCTTGAGATGAAAACGGCTTCAATACGAACAGGCTTGTGAACAGCACATGCACCAAGGACAGGTGAAGACAGCACTGCCCACTGACTTTTCGTGCTGATGCAGATGTCCTGTATATATCCGCGCTGTTCAAAACGGCAGCCACCGGCCACACGTACGACTACTGAGCACTTTAAATGAGGCCTAGCGGAACTGAAGAAGTGAATTTTAATTTGTATTTCACTTCAGTTAATTTAGATATAATCAGCCACGTCTGGCTAATGGGAACCGGAACAGACGGAGCAAGCAGCTCTACAGGATCAACGGAGGAAGCAGTGAAGAGCAGCCAGGCCAGACACCCAGCGGGACCCGGGCAGCCAGGGCAGCCAGGCCTAGGCTCTGGGCCCGACTGGCTGAGATGCTGCTGTTCCGTTCTGGTCACACGGTGGCGCTATGAGGCACGGTTTGCACCAGCTTCTCGGTCACTAGGGCAAAGGGACATTGCACTGCAAGCACTTAAAGGGGCCCAAACCTAAAGGTGGACCTTACCCAGTTCCCAAGGCCATGTCAGCAAAGCCCACAGACCTAAGCGCTCCTGCCTCCTTCTTCTGAAAGTAAAGAGAGGCCCCACTGCAGGAACAGAGGGCCCTGGGCCTTAGGCTTAAGAGAAAGCTTTAGCTCTCACCGTTTCCTGCCTGGTCTCTCCACCTCCCCAGTACCCACCGACTCACAGTGCAAACGGTGCACCAAAGGTCCATTCTGCTCACATCCGGTCTAGTCCCCTCCTTGGAGCTCCAAATGCCCCTTGTCCTTCTGGACAGTAAGAGCCTGCTTTCCTCTCCTCCCCTGTCCTCCATAGGCTGGGCAACGAGGCTCATGGGTGCTAAAGATGTGCCCCTGCACCACAGGGCACCCCAGGGGGCACAACCCAGAGCCTAACTCCCTGACTCAGGGGTCCTGTCCACGGGCAAGAATGAGAGCTTCAGGAATTACCACAGCTGTGTTCAGGGACCTGCTGGCTCCAGAGACACAGTCCATTCCAGAAGGTAGCCGCAGGCCTGCCCTGGACAGAGCTGTGGACACGCCCCGGGATGACTCGGGGCTTCTGGAAACAGAAGAGAGGGCTCTCCATGCTCATGGGGCTCAAAATCCCAACTGGCCCAGCCTTGGCCTCTAGCAGCGACCCTGCCACAGGGAAGCCAGGCTAGCCACAGGACCCCAGGAGTTTTCATCACAAGTTAAGTAACTTCCAAGAACTGGCTCTGTAAAGGTTAATGACCACAAATCATTGCCCTGCACAGGAGGGGCTCTTTGGGGAGGAGTTTGGAGGAAGGGACAATTAAAGCTGAATGAACCTGGTGGACTACTGCTCGGGGTTCCAGTGACGGTCACACCTACCTTCTCGCTCCACGCCCATAGTCCAACTCCGAGGAAGACAACTCCAGCCAACTGAGCAGGGGTAGGGGAAAGAGAGAGAGAGAAAGTTAAGTCAGAAACCAGCTCCACGAACATGCTTCTCAGAGGAGGGATCAGACTGCTAGTGTCAGAGGGGGTTCCTGGCTCATGTCCACGCTGGGCAGGGTAAGGCAGCCCCTTTGTCCCTGCAGATGACAGGGATTCCAGCAGAACGGTTGGACAGTGAGGCTCTTCAGGTAACTCACACCTGTCTTCCCTGACTGCTGGGACAAAGTCCTTCGACCCCGGCTGGCCTCATGCTTGGGAGAGCAGAGACAAAGATCTTGGAACAGTCTCTGACCAGGAGAGACTCTGGGGTCAGAGACACTGAGCCACAGCCTGCTTCTCTCCTGTTCCCCAAGTCCCTACTCACTGCAGTGCCCTGTTTGGGGCGTAAGAGGACATCATCCCTTGTGATGCCTTCAAGGGCTCGCAGTGCAGGTAAGGCTCTGCACAGGACTGCCATCCTTCTTGGGTCTCCAGCCCTGGAGACATACTCCAAGCACAGAAAAGCAGCTGCCAGGCTGAGCTTCCTCCCGTACCGTACTTACACTCCACGTGGTGGGACACACCTGTGCTCAGGAAACGCTGGGTTATGTTACTGAATTAAGAGGCCTGCACTGAGCCATGTGCTAACCCCAGAACCGTGTCCCCCAACCCTGACCTCTCATCCACAGGAGCCCGCTGGTGCCAAAGCGCTCCACCTGTCCCATGACAAAAAGAGACCCTCCATATACACCCCACAGCTTCCTACACCAGGAAGGGTTTTTCCAGAGCAAACACTTCGTGGCCTCAGAAATTAAGCAGCCTCCTGTTGTTCTGCTTAACTGCCTTATATTCTGCTGGCATTTTGCTGCCATTTATCAGGACCTGGTAATAAACAACAGGGCAAGGTTCTCTGTGACTGCAAGTTTCCCAAGTGTGTTCTCCAGCTTCAGGACCCTCCTGCCCACTGCAAGCCCTAGGAGGCTGGACTTGGAGGAAAGGCCTTCGGAGAAAGCCCGGGAGTTCCCAACCTCCTCTGGATCACAGGCCACTTTCAGAGGCCCCACATTTTGGAGGGAATTTCAGAGGGTTCACAGACTCCTCGTTGCTGTTCCCACCGCAGTCTGTGGACTTCAAGTGAAAAAGTCCTGCCAAGTGACCTGATCCACCCGCCCCCGCCCGCCCCCCAACTCGACTAAGTACCACAGGGGCTGAGAGGGCCAGGATGAGAACTCTGAACCCAAGTCCCCCTGAAAGCAAGTTCCCTGACAAGTTGATGATTAATCGCTCTACCCACAACTTCATTCCCTTTCTTGTCCCACCCCTGTTCTCCTTGAGATTAAGGAATATCAAAGAAAAGGGGAGACTGAAACCGAGCAGAACCCTGAGGGACCTTGCAGGGTCCAAGCCCCTCCACGCCCTCTGCTTCTTGTTGGCCTCCCCTCCTCCTACCTGTTCCAAAGAGCAGACTCAAGCAGTTAACGATTAGAATAATGACGCAGGAGTCACAGGACTCCTGATTCCTCCGGAAGGGATTTAGATAACAATCTGCCACTATCTTTAAGTTGTTCTGCAGAATAAGACCCCCACCCTGTGGAGGAGGGCGATTACACACTGACGACAAGAAGTGTAGACCCCAGACTGGTTGGAACTGGAAGGCTGAGGATTCAGATTCCTGAAACATTACCTGTTACCTCAACACTAACCAGTCAGAAGAAAGTCCACAAGCTAACCACATACCCTGTGGCCCTCACTACCAACATCTGCCTTTACAAACACTTGTCTGAAAGCCTTCAGGGAGTTGGGGTCTTTTGAGCACGAGTTGCCCATTCTTCTTGCTGGGCATTCTGCAATGAACCTTGTACTTCCCTTCACCACAACCCTGTGTCAATTAACTGGCTTTGCTGCAAGTTGGGTGAGTGAACCCAAGTTCAGGTCAGTAACAATTCAGTAAGCAGTGAGGGAGAAGACCCAGATCCTAAGGCTCAGGTTAGTTCATTCATTTCTTTACTCATGCATTCAGTGGACACTGAGCAAATGCTAGGCACCACCTCAAGCACTGGAGACAGCCTGCACCACGCGGCAGAAGGTCCCTCTGCTGCTGGAACTCGGGGGCCAAGGAGCCGACATGAGGTTCTTTCTACCACATCACACCGATCCCCCACTTTTCAGTCCTCCCATTGGATTAGCCAGCTGATAAAGGACGTCATTTTCCTTGATGGGGTGCATGACCTTCCATTCCTGAGTGTCTGACACTGTGTGGTAAGCAAGCTGGAAGGTGACTAGATGCTCTCTGCTGAATCCTATAGACATCCCTCCCCACCATTCCTTGCAGTCTCTGATGACTCACTTCCCTCTTTCCAAGCTGGGAGGTCGAGTCCTTTGCCTTAGCTTATCCACCCTCATCCACCACAGTGGTCCTTCCCTCCTCCACTGAGGCACTCAGCTCTGGGGACAGGAAGGGTGCACACATGGTTGTCTTCCGCTCCTCCCCGTCACTCCGCCTCAGTCTCTTTTGAGGGCTTACCCTCCTCTTTCAGAGCCCTCTAAATGCTGGAGAGCCTCACTGCTCGGTCTTGACCGCTGCCCTCCCCTAACCCTCTGGATGATCTCATAACTCACACAGCTGACGCACAAACCCCAACCTCCAGCCATAGCTGACCCCGAGTCAAACACACCAATGTCTCCTGACCTGTCCTCTAAATACGACCAGCAACATTTCAGTCTTCACACGCCCCCAGAGGGAGCTGTGGTCTCCCAACTCCCCCGTTCTCACTAAATGGCACCACTGACCAGCTACTCTTAAGACAGAAAACCTCGACCTCAGGCTTGACCGCTCTGGCCCTCCAACTCCACATTCAGCCTACCAGGACCTGCTATTAGTCCCACCTTCAAAATACGTAAAGAACCCTCTCTGCTCCCACCTGTCCAAGCCATCACCCCTGCAGGGACCTCGCAACTGTCTCCCCACAGGTCCTGAGCAACTAGAACAACACTTTAATAATATATATCAGATCACCCTCCTCCTCAGAATGCTCCAATGACTTCCTTTTACACTTAGAATAAAATTCAAACTCCTTGCTGTGGCTCACAAGGGCCTGGGTAGCCAGGCTGTAGCCCACATATCCAACATTATCTTCAACCCAGCTCCCTGGCCCCAGCCCCATCCCGGATCACGGCCATCTCTGCTGAAACCCAGACATCCCTCCCCACCACTGTGACTGTTTCTTGAACTCATCTGCCTCACCCCTGCCTCAGAACTTTGACTCGATCCCTTATCGTAGAATGTTCCTCCTCCGCATCCCTTCCTGGCTTCCTCCCTCACTCCATTCAGCTCTCTCCAAATTTCACCTCCTCAAACACACCTCCCTTTGCCATCCTGCACAGACTGTCTCCCACGCATCAGTCCTGACCTCCTTCCCTGCTGGATCTTCTTTATGGTACTCATCCCAGACCACGTGACCTGTCTACTGCGTCTCCTCCCCTACTTACGCCCTCTGAGGGCAGAGAGGTTTTCTATTTTGTTTAGGGTTGCCTGACCACTTTGCAGGACAGCCCACCCAACACCAGGTACCACACGGGATGGTGAGGGAGGTCTGGCTCCTGCAGCCCTCTCGCTGAACACAGTCAGCTTGAGACACCAGCTCCGTGCCACCACAGCCCCGTTCTCCTTCTCCCAACACAATGGGGCTCCAAGAATAAGAGCTCATGGTTTTTTTCCATTCTCTTTCAAAGGAAGAACTAAAGTTAACTTGCAGCAGAAAGACAGGAACTGAGGTGGGGGGTTGGAAGGGTGTCACATGCCAGATCATGCATCCAGTGAACACTGGCCCCAGGCAGGAACTTCAAGGACCAACAGTTGTTTCAGAGACAAGAAGACTGAAGGAGGGCCAGACAGGGGAAGTGACCTGTCTGGGAGCTCACACAGCAAACTCTTGAATGAGCCAGGACTCTGGCCAGCTTGGCATGGCTCCCTGTGGAGCCCCTTCCCTGGCCACACCCCCCTCCCCGCCATCTCCGCCCCGGGACAGATGGTCTGTGTAGTTGGGATGCCCTCTTGGCTGCCAACCATCTGGGAATGCCTCCAGCCTCGGAGTAACCTGCTTTGTTGCTCATCTATGACCTGATTAAATTCCTTCTCAAAGAACGGAGTCCAGCTCCCGCCAAGCGCAAAGAGGCCAGCCTTGGACCATCAGGTTCGCACACCGTGGTGGTCACCAGGGCAAGCAGCACCACCCTCTCCTGGGTAACTGGTGCTACGTTAAACACAATACACTTAAAGAGGCCCTCCACCCCCCGTAACACTGGTACTGTTACCCCTGTTTTTCGAATGGGAAAGTTCAGATGTAGGATGATTTGGTTATTGCCTAAACTCACACAGCGAGCTGGTGCAGAAGTCAAGAAACAAACCTGCCTGTCTCTGACTGTCTTGACATCACGTTATCTCACTGCACAGGGCAGCCGCGAATAGTGGGCACCAGCATACGCCCTCCACCGCAAGGGGCAGTCACAAGTGCCCAGTGGCATGGGAGGCTGCAGACGGGGCTTTGAGGCTGTGCCACAGTAAAGCCAATGGAGGACCACTCTGTGTCCAGTCAGGACCCCTGTGGGGGTCACTGTGAAGATTCAGGAGTGACCTGAGGCAAAGGCCCCCTGTGTAAGAAGGTGAGAGGTTTCCTCCAGGGCATTCTGGGCTGGTCCAGCCCTGCTTTGTTCTGGAAGCCCACATGGAGTCAACTCGCAAGGTGGGCAAGCCTTTAGCCAGCAGGTTCCGGACACGATGGACATGTAGACACCTGGCTAGGTTCTGAGGGACTGGAGGAGGATTCCAACACCAAGCAGGTTAAAAGCAGCCCCTCATCACCGACAGTTTAGTGGCCCTGGTCTCTTGCAAGATTTCATTTCAGTGTGAAAGTGCTCAGGCAATTACTGCAGGCCCCAGTGCCTTTCCTCCACGAGATCAAGACAAACCACCAGCAGTCGTGTTGTTTTCAGGCTGTTGGCCTGCCAGCCCCTGACTCTTATAGATTCCATTAGCTGAGGCAGGCACCCCTGGGCCACCTGAGGGCGCCTCCGAAAAGAATCAGGAGGAAGCACTGAAACCCAAAGGAGTCCTGGGCAGCGCTGAACAAACAGCATGGGTCAGTGGGTCCTGATTTCAGCTCCACCCCACAAGTTCCTTGTGAGAGGACTTCTGTGAGTCCAGAAATTTCTCTGAACCCGTTTTCCTTTGCAATGTGAAGGTGACCCCTCCTGGGTCAAAGGAGGGTCAGAGGAGTCATCCCGAATGATATGCTTACCCTCGGGCACTGAGCAAGCCCTGTCTGGAGGCAGAGCAGAGTCCTGGGGGGCCTTCAAGACCTTATCAGCATTTGCTGGATTGAAGACACTGTGCCTCACCCTCCAATGACACAGTTTGTCCTGATACAAGGTCAGAAGCATCTGCTTCACTGGGCTTCTGGAGACAGAGTAGAGTTTAAGGAAATAGGGGCCTCCTGGAGGCACTTTTCAAGTGAAATGGGGAAAGGATGATGGAAAGAAAACAGGGCAGGGAGTAGAAAAAGCTATAATAAAACCGTTCAGCTCTGTTCCTAACTTACCTTGTGGCTTTAAGAAAACCATAGCTCTCTTCGACTTAAGTGGAGGCCAGTGATCTCCAAAGACCTCTGTTTCTCCTGCTGCCTAAGCTCCGCCCCCATAAATCATGCCAGGTGAACCCAATGGTCCTGGCACTCACTCTCCAGAACCGGAAATCCTGGCCTGGCAAGTCCAGGGAACACCAGAGATGCCTGTGGTCACGTGAAAGGATGCCAGAGATGGCACAGATCCTAGACCCAACCTGGTCCTGACAGCCAGTGTGCTGAGGTCAAGATGAGGGGGCCTTGCCCTTCCAGACTGCATCCACTCTGGAGCATAAAGAGAGCATAAACGGACTGCTTCTTTCAAAAAAAAAAAAGCTTAAAGCTAGCCACTTATGGGTGGGAGTTTGGAAGTTCTGGGGGCCGGAAGGGATGCTGGAGCCCAGCTTCCTCATCTCAGAGGGAAACGGGACGGGGCGGGTCAGTGCCTTGCCCTGGGTCACACAGTTATCACACACCAGCCTTTCCTCCTGCAGGAAGGGCGGTTCTGAAAAACCAGAAGCATGTGTGCCCTTCCCACAGAGCCTGTGAACCCCTGCGAGGGGCCCCGCCAGGATGGGGAAGGACACCCCACAGGGGTCTGGGGCAGCTTCCACAGACACTCTGTGCTCCCAGATAACAGGGAGCCCATGCACAGAATGCCCGGCCCAGGGATCTGACTCTGGTCAGCCTTTGAAAGAAAGGAAGGCGGAGGATGGTTACAGGCAGCGGCCCCAGGCGATAGCGAGAAGGAACCCCCAAACCCGCCTCACCCCCGCCCCAGTCCCTGCCATTGCTGGCACAGTTGGATGATTAACAAGATACTAAGCTGAGGGTCGGCAGTTCCATAAGCCAAATAGTAAGTATTTTCAGTTTTGCCGGGTAGAAGGTCGCTGTTTCAGTTACTCAATTCTGTTGTTTTAGCAGGAAAATGGGCAGGGCTTATTCCAAAAAATGTTGTATGTGCTAAAACGGACAGAGAGCCAGGTTTGGCGTGCAAGCCATAGTCAGCCACGTCCTGCACTCAACTATCATACTGAAACCATCTGAACCTAGACAGGGTTTCCTTCAGTTCAGCCACGTGAACCCCAGGACATCCTATAATTTGGGTCTCCAACCCTGGTATATTTCCATATTACTTCAACAGGTCTTAATAGCATAAAACTACAAGTAATTCAAATAATATGTTTCCACAATGGAATATCCCACAACAATGAGAATCAACAATCTATAGTTATGTACCACAGCAAGAATGAATCTCAGACACAAGATGCCAATTCAAAAGACTTGATATGGATTGAAAGTTATGTCACTCCAAAATTCACATCTTGAAGCCGCAGCCCCAGTGTGATGGTATTTGGAGACGAGGAGGTTAAGTGCGGTTACATGAGGTCATGAGGGTGGAGCCTCCATGATTAGAGGAAGAGAGACCAGAGCTTGTGTTTTTTTTTTTTCTCTCTCTCTCTGCCATGTGAGAACACAGCAGAAAGGCAGCCACGTGAAAGCCAGGAAGACAGCCCACACCGGAACCTGACCATGCTGGCACCCTGATTTCAAACTTCCAGCCTCCAGAAATGGGAGAAAATACATTTCGATTGTTTAGGCAACAAAAGCAATGGCATGTGGTAATGGCAGCCCAAGCTGACCAAGACAGGAAGAATATCGGGGCAGAAAAGCTGTGTCTAGCATCCAAACAAAAGTTACCAGATAAGCATGACCTATAAAAAGGAAAAAAAAATCAGTAACTGGAAAAAAGACAGGAATGAGAGAGAAGATGGAATCAGCAAAGACTTTAAAACAGATACTGTAAATATACTCAGAGATTTACAGGAAAATAAGCAAAGAGAGAAATAGAAAATATATAAAAGATTCAAATGAAACTATTAGAAACAGAAAAACCAACATTAGAAATGAAAAATTCACTAAATGGGCTTAGCTGCCAGTTAGACACTACAGAAGATGTGTGAACTCAAAGAGAAAGCAATAGGAACCATCTAAATTAAATGATGGAGTGGGTAAAAAGAAAAAAAAAAAAAAACTGAGCAGCATCTCAGTGACCTGTGGGACAACAAGGAATTCAAGGCGGGGATGGGGTATATATTTAAAGAAATAATAATTGAAGTCATCCCAAATTTGATGAAAAATATAAACCCACAAATCCAAAATGCACAATGGACTGCAAACAGAACACAAGAAAACACACCGGCACACATCATGATAAAATTGCTGGAACCCAGTAAAAAAAGAGAAACTCCGCAGGAAGCCAGGGAGAGAAAGAAAAGATACTTATATAAACAATATACAAGATATTTATTTAACCAAATGAAATGAAAACATCTCAAGACATGTGGGATACAAACAAGCATGGAGCATCATCAAACACAGGCATACCCTGGACACATTTGGGTTTGCCTCCAGACCACCAATACAAGACAAGTCACACTAAACTGTTTGGTTTCCCAGTGCATATAAGACTATCTTTATACTATACTGCAGTCTAATAAGTATGCAACAGCATTATGACTAAGGAAAAAATGTCCATATCTTAATGTAAAAATACTTTACTGCTAAAACATGCTAACCATCATCTGAGCCTTCAGCAACTCATAATCTCTTTTACAATAGTAATTAATCACACATCCCCATAACAAATACAATAATGAAAAAGTCTGAAATATTCCAAAGATTACCAAAATGTGAGAGACATGAACTGAGCCGTTGCTACTGGGGGAAATGGTGCTGATAGACTTGCTCGGCTCAGGGTTGCCAGAAGACCTTCAATTTGTTAAAACTGCTGTGTCTGGGAAACACAATAAAATGAGGTACTTACGCTATAGGAAAAAAGAAAGATCTAAAATCAATGACCTAATCTTCCACCTCAAGAAGACAGAAAAAGAACAGCATGATCCCAAAACACATAGAAGAGAGAAAATAATAAAAAGCAGAAATCCACGCAACAGGCTGGACATGGATGGTGATGATGGGTGAAGAGCAACATGAACACACTTAATGCTACTGAACTGGGCACTTAGAAACGGTTACAATGCTAAGTTCTGTTACATAGGTTTTACCACCATTTTTAAATATAAAAACATTTTAAAACTTTTTAAAGAAATTCATGAAATTAAAAACAGAAAAGAAAAAAAAAAAACAAACCCAGAGAAACATCCTCTAAATTAAAGGAAGCCAGATCTGAGAGTGAAATTTAATTTATAATGACAGAAGGCAGATCAATGGTTGCTGGAGGAGGGGGTGGGGAGAGAAAGACTACAGAAAAGCACAAGTTTCAGGACAGATGGAAATCTTTGATATCTTTATTGTGGTGATGGTGATTATACAGAGTGTATAGCTGCCAACTTAGTGAGCTGAACATCCGAAATGGGTATATGTATTCTATTTAATTTACACCTCCATAGACGTGATTTTTTAAAAAACACATTTCTGGGAGGGGAAAGGTATAAACAAGGTGGGAGTAAGCTACTCCCCCACAGATGACAGATCACCCCGTCAGACTGGGCCATGCTGACTATTTGCCAGAAGCAGAGTTACACACACCATCAGTTACTCAGCCTTGACACCACCCTGTGAGTGTGTAATAATCACATGTCCCAGGCAATAATCACAGTACACATACTGCCCATCCTCGCAAATTCCTCCTGGGGGTCCCAGCCTCAGATGCGCCTGAACCAGTGAGATCAGGAGCTGAGGGCCTGCAACGATCAGCCACTCCCAGTTCAAGTGGAGCCTATAATTAAGCAATCCTTGCCCTCTGTCTTGGCAAGCCAAATATGGAAAAATACACACACAAACACATACCCGTGTGCGCCAAACAATAAGGGAATCTATTTCCTATGAACCGGGGCAGCCTTTCTGGTGAATATGATTATATAAATGTGTCAGGCCAGTCAAAACAATGGACACACCTTCTGACCTATTTAATCTCACTCCTGGGAACCTATCCCAGCAAATAATTTCTCGTCCGTTCCCCAAAGGCAAGAATCTGTGTTACAAAAGCTAATCACAGCGTCCTTATCCAGGATAGTAGAAAAACAACCTAAAAGTCCAATATGGAATTTTCAAAGACATGGTCAGGAAGTCTACTTGGCAATCTGGAATGCTCTATCCTAAGTGATGCTGATACGAAAACGCAGACTGCAAAATGAGGAGGATACTTTCACCAAGTGAAACTGTGAGTGAGCGCAGACAGGAGAAGGGAGCCTGTAGGAGGGAACACAGTAAAGCTGGGGGGCCTTGTGTAGTTCTCTAGAATTTCCAAGCAAATACAAAAGTTCAGTATATAAAACTGGAAGGGGAAAAGGTACTACTTCTCAGCAGTGAAAGCGAAATACTCTACGTCTGTTGTTCCGGCAAAATTCTTAATAACCTCTCTTTCATTCTTTAAAGTTTCCTGACTTGGACCACAAATTACATGCTTACCCTACTCATGGGAGGCATCTGTTACTTTGAAGGAAGGGGCCTCAAGCCATGCTGGTCACAGAACACAAATGTCCATGTTTCTTACCCAGAAACAGGCTGCACTTGAGGCTCAGAAGCGAATTCCTGCATTTTACAAGCAAGGAAGCTGTGGCTCATGTCCCTGAGAAGTCCCAGGGCTGGGGCTCTCTGTGAAACACAGGCTGATCGTCTGTGCCTACAAAAGGCCCTCGGTTCTACACTTTTAATCCATCTCTGAAATAGATCCTGGCAAGGGCTTCATCAGAACCTCTGCAGATTAAACTCAGTGTTTGTGGTGGTAAGCAATCCTGGAGTTGCCAGCATCATCGGAATCATCCCTCATTGAGGATACACTCAGTAAAACCAGGCAAGCCCAAATTCTCTCCAGAATCAGGTGGGGGTGAGAATGAACAAAGACAAAGGCTGCATGCCTCTCTCAGCTTCCCTTCCTCTGCACGTCAAAGTGAGATATTTCAAGAATTTTAATCATAGTGAGGCTTCCCTGGTGGCTCAGTGGTAAAGAACCTGCTTGCCAATGCAGGAGACACGGGTTCGATCTCTGTTCCGGGTGGATCCCACATGCCACAGGGCAACTAAGCCCGTGTGCCACAGATATTGAGCCCGTGCTCTAGCGCCTGCGAGCAGCAACCACTGAGCCCACATGCTGCAACTCCTGAAGCCCCAGAGACTGTGCTCCTCAACAGGAGAAGCCACCGCAGTGAGGGGTCTGCACATCACAACTGAGAGTAGCCCCCGCCTGCTGCAACTAAAGAAGAGCCGGTGCAGCAATGAAGACCCAGCAGAGACAAAAATAAATAAATAATTTTTTAAAAAGGAAACTTAATTGTAGTAAAGTACACATAATATAGGCAATGGCACCCCACTCCAGTGCCCCTGCCTGGAAAATCCCATGGACGGGGGAGCCTGGTGGGCTGCCGTCTATGGGGTCGCACAGAGTCGGACATGACTGAAGCGACTTAGCAGCAGCAGCAGCAACACATAATGTAAAACTAACCATCTTAACCATTTTTAAATAAGACTACTCAGGGGCATTAAGTACATTCACAGAATTGTCAAACCATCACCTCCATCCACAGGTATCTTTCCATCTTGTAAAACTGACCCTGTTCAACAGTAACTTCCCACTTCCCCTTCCCCCAGTCCCTAGTTTCCACCATTCTACTTCCTGTCTCTGACTACTCTGCGTACCTCATATAAGTGGAATCATAGAGCGCTTGTCCTTTTGTGTCTGGCTCATTTCACTCAGCATAATGTCCTCAATGCTCACCCATGTGGGAGTACATGTAGGAATCTCCCTTATTTTTTAAGGCTGAGTAATAGTCCATGGATGAGACGGTGTTGGATGGCATCGCCAATTCAATGGACTCCAGGAGCTGGCAATGGACAGGGAGGCCTGGCGTGCTGCAGTCCATGGGGTCGCAAAGAGTCAGACACGACTGAGCGACTGAACTGAACTGAACCAAATATTCCATGGCATGTATAGACTACCTTTTGTTTATCCATTCATCCTTCAGTAGACACCAGGGTGGCTCCACCTCTCAGCTATTGTGAACAATGCTGCTATAAACAAGGGTGCGCAAATACCTCTTCAAAATCCTGCTTTCAGTTCTTCTTGATATAAGCCCAGAAGGAGAATGGCTGCATCATATGGTAATTTTTTTCACTTCTGGAGGAACCATCATACTTTTTTTCCACAGCAGCTGCACCATTCTCACCAATGGTGCATAGGGATTCCAATCACTCTGCATGCTCGCCAACATTTATTATGTTCTTGTTTTTAATAATACGCATTCTAAGGGGTGAGAAGTGGTATCTCATTGTGGTTTTGATTTGCATTTCCCTATGTCAAAGTGAGATTCCACCCCAGAAACAGGTCTAACACAACCAAGGAATGATTATAATTTTAAAAAGCCAAAGAAGGGTAAAAAACGTTAGTGTCCTCAAAATGCTGTGTTGGCAGCATTTCCCTGACATCCCTGTGATGAAAACCCCATGAAGCCCAGCTCCATGCTCACCTAGTAAAACATGCAGTTCAGAACAGACACAAATACTGGGGCATCCATGTTTCTTGCCTCCAGTAAGTATTAAATGTCCCATGGGAAAATCTTGGTCCTGAAGTTGGAAAGAGACAGCTTAAAGAACAGCACCACAGGTATTTGCTATAAAGAATGTTACTGTGAAAATAATTCTGGATGGGGCAACCTGCTAAATAAAACCTCTGCTTGTTCCAGCACCTAGAACTGGTCAAAGAATCAACAAGTTGCTTCTTCATATTCAAACCTGCCTACTGAGCCCAGGTCCACCATTAAGGCTGTCATCCTGCTCCACTGCTCACTGTCAATTCATCAAAATCAAACAAAAACTCTCTGCAAAACGATCCAGCAAAATAATCCAAGGTGGAAGAAGATATAAATTAAACAAGATCAGCTGAATAGGTAACTTTTGAAGCCAGTTGATGGGAGCATGGTGGTGGTGGTGGGATGGGGTTGGGGGATGTTTCATTATATTGTTTTATTTCTGTATTTTCTCCACTTAAAAAAGAAAACTCCTCTGAGAAAGCATACCATATTACACATTTTCAGCAACCTTGTGAAGCAGGCAGCAGGCAGGTGAGAGCAATTCATAAAGAAATTAGCTCAGGTGGGAGTCCAGACTGGCACCCAGGAGCCCCGGCTGTGCCATGTACTTATCGAAGGGCTCTACACCCCAGTTCTCAGACCTCACTCCACGTTTCCAGCCCCTGCACAGAAGACAGCAAATCTTTGCCTAAAACTCAGCAGGGAGGGGCCAGGCGGCCTCCCCCTCTCATTTTCCCAACCACGCTCTCAGTCCTTGTTTCCCTGACTGTTCCTTTTTGTTCCATCCCATTCTGCCCCAGTGGACACCAACTAAAAAATGATTAGCTCTCAACCACACACATTGCCAATTCTGCAAAACTCTGATAACACTGGAGCCTCCTTCAATAACCAAACAGACCTGCTACAATTCTGGATTCATGAACTCTACAATTTGAATTTGCTGCTGCCAATGTATTATACGGGGTAGGTTAGTAAAAATTCCCAAAAGCAAAGAATCTGTTCTGAAGAAGCTGTGAAGAAATGGAGATTCCCAGGCCCTCAGCCACAGCGGCCGCAGGAGAGTTTCACTCCAGATGCAAAAATCAGGATGAGAGTCAGAGGTTGAGGTGTAAGGCCAATAAGCACAGCCGGCCAGCTGGCTGAAGGGTACAACAGCTGGGTGGACAAGGCCAAAAAGGTCAAACCGCCAGTCTAAACCAGGTGGCCCTGAACTGTGCATCTGGCTGGCAGGTGGGGACTCCAGGTGGGGCCAGAAGGCTCCCCTCCAGACAGGTAGCAATGCAGGTCTGGACGTCACACATCTCAGGGAGGGGCAGCCACAGTCTTCCCATTAGGAGGGGTCCACAGGAACCACCTCAAATGTTCAGCACTGCTCTACTACAGGGGCAATGAGGTGGTTGCTAATGAAAGGTTGTCTGGGACCAGAAAAGTCCTGGGGTAAACAGCCAAGCCACTGAATCCCACCCTATTTCTCCAGGACAGAAACCCACACCCCCCCACCCCACCTCCACAAATTTGGTATAAATCATCAGGAGATGATGCTGGAAAAACAAGGGTGAAAGGCTGAGAAGTGTGGCAAGTCTGCCTTATTGTCAAGTATTCCAGTCCAAATAGGAAATGTCAACATCCTCAGCAGAGGCAACTGTGGCATCATGACCACTCACCCTGTGCCTCCTCCTCTATCTGGTCCCCTCAGACACTAGCTGCAGACCCAGACACCAGAAACGCTGCTTATATTACAGGGCGGTTTTAAAAACTCTCTATGTGTGGTCAAGTGCTCTTGTTCCCCTGCACAGAATCCATGTCTGCCTCTCTCTGAACCAATCCCACCAACATGCTCTGATATCTCTCTTAACCCCTTGACCATCTCCAGCTAGTACCCAATTTCTCTGCTTGTCATTAAGGCAAGAGTCCTTGAAAGAACTGTCATGAGTCACTGGTCTCCACTCTCTCATGTCCCATTAGCTCCTGGACCAGCTCGAGGTGGGTTTCCACCCCCAAGCAGTTCTGGTCAAGGTCACAACCTCCACCTTGTCAAAGCCAATGTCAGTATTCTGTTCCCACCCTACTCCTCTCTATGTGAAGGGCTTCCTCTTGAGACTTCCATGACACAAAAATCTCCTGGTCTTCCTTTGACCTCAGGCCACTCACTCACAGCCCACTTTGGAGTGGACTCTCCTCCTTAATCCCACCTCTAGCATCCCCACCTCCACATACAGACTCCTCCTCTCCTCAGTCAATACACTCTCCTTCAATAATCTGGTCACCCTTTCCTCTGATGGTGACCAAGACTTGCATTTCGAGGAAACAGACAACTCCATGTGTCTGGCTAAGAGATCATTCTAACTCTTCTGCCCCAAATTTCATCTCAGAACTTGGGACCACCACTCATCCCTTCACTCTTCAGAATCTTTCCAAAATCAGATGACACCATCCAACTTATAACATACCAAGTGTTATTAAAAGGAGCAGAAAGTAATTCCAGCTACTTACTGGGAACCACTGAGTCCCACATGACCTGGCTTCTTTGTGCCCATGTCCTAACCTGTGTCCCCTATGCCCTGTACTCACTCAGATCCAGCCACATGGAATTCCTTTTGTTTCTTGCACATACCAAGCTCATTCCTGCCTCAGGACCTTTGCACATGCTGCTCTCCCTAACCAGCGCTTTCTTCCCAAGACCCCACATGGCTGTGTATTGATTAGTATTCAGGTCTCTGCCCACAAGCCTTTCTTTTGAACGTCCTTCCCAAGCACCCTGCCCAAGTGGTTTCTCCTTCCCTGCTCTGAGGCTCTTAAGCTAATACCTCTTCCAGCTGAACACCAGCATTACAAGGGCAAGGCTTTACTACCCTTGTTCACCCTTATCTCCTAGAAACCAGGACAGGGCCTGGCCCACAGTCCAATGTGCACAAAGGACCTCACAGCTGATGTCTCACTGGGGCATTCCTGGAGTGTGGGTGGAGGGAAACTGGGTCAGAGCCCCAAGCCTTCCTGAACCCCCTAGGCTGAAGAAGGGCACCTTAAACTGGTCTTTAATCACCTTGGCCTTCCCCATCACAGCACTTGATGGTCTATTTTATAATTTACTTGTTACTGGCTTCATGAGGGTAGGGCCATGACTGCCACCTCATGGGGGCCAGGTAAACCCAAAGTACGTGAAGAAGCATGGTTTCCTAACTAAGGACAGAGAACACGGCCGCTCTCAGCCACTCACCCAGAAGACGATGTTGTAGCTGAAGAGGAGGTATTTGTACCAGCAGCTGACCTCGGCGTTAGAATATCTATAATAGTGCATCTTCTGAGAAGCAGGATCTATGGAGAAAGGAAGAGTGATGAGACGGCAGGCTCAGTTTTCCAAACCATTTCTCCAAAATCTGCTCCCCAAGGAAGGAGCAAAGGCAAGATACAGAATCAGACTCCCGAAATTCCCAAATTGTTCCATGTTCTTTCAGTAGTCCAGACAGAGGTTTAATACTAATGCCAGCTATAGGTTAGACAAAAATCAGCAAAGTCAACTTTCCATAAACAGCCAAAATAGGAGGAAAATTTTTGAAAGAATGGAGAATAGCAATTTCTAAAAAGTGTCCTGTAGACTTCTGCTGGGAACCTTCCCAAACATTTAGGTCATCACCTCTTCATTGGGTATTTATTCCCCCACTTCACAACAGGGAAACAAGAGTTCAGAATGCTCATGTGACCTGCCCAACAGCAAGACAAAAACCATAGCGTTAAGGACTCAAACCAAGGCAACATGGGGGTGGAGACAGTGGTCCCCGCAATCCACATTCTTCCCACCCACTGCTTGCGGCCAAGCAACCAAGAGTTGAGGGAACCAAACGAAGAAATGAGGGCTCGACTAGTGAGAGTCGAGTTTGGGAAGAAGAGATGAAAGAGCAGGTTTGGGCATGACCTAACAGTGGCCAGTCAGCAGAAGTCACACTTGTTCATCTAATATTTTCTGAGACAACCTCTCAAGTGCAGCCCAAGAGGTAAGGAAGGCAGAG
Source organism: Capricornis sumatraensis (assembly GCF_032405125.1). NCBI lineage: Eukaryota > Metazoa > Chordata > Mammalia > Artiodactyla > Bovidae > Capricornis > Capricornis sumatraensis. The sequence continues at coordinate 9,734,911 of NC_091078.1, forward strand.
TGCCCTGGCCTGGGTGGAGAGATCCCGTGAACTCACAGCAGCCGGTTTTCACCCCACTCCCCCTTTCCCTGCCTAACCTCCCACCCTCTAGGACCACTGCTTTGGCCTCCTTGGGCTACAGTAAAGCTTAGATTATAGAACACCAAACTGCACAGGGTGAAGGGTGGGCCTGTCTCCTTTATCTGTGTCCAAAGCCTACAAAGGAGGGTGCCCTCAAAAGGAGTGCAGTCCGAGGGCCTGGTCCACCTTCACTGTGTTCATTTTTGAAACATGATGGCGACCCAGGTGGACCCTTAACTCCTCCTCTGTCTGCTGCCCAACAGTGGCTGAAGGGTGGGGGAGGTGCCTCAAGCTGACCCTCAGGGTGGGACTGAGGCTCACTGGAAATGCCCACCCCTGGCCCCAGAACTCACCCTACTTCCCAGGGTGAGGAGAGGAACAAGAGGCAACCCAAGGCCTAGGGCAAAAACAAACAAGGCGACTCTGGCAGTGGGGAGACAACCCACCCACAGCTGCCAGTAAGAGAGCAGCCTTGCCGCGGAGCAGCCACCACAGAATCCCTTCCTGCCGAGGCAGCCTTGGCGACCTGACCCCTGGTCTGTAATGTTCTGAGAAAGTGCTGCCAGGCAGGCACATGAAACCACATCCCTCTGGAAGTGGGTACTCTGACTGCTCCACCATCCTTCCCAGAGCAGAACCAACCAACAGGCAGAGACCGGACACCACTGCCCGCTGGCCCCCTCCCTCCCAGAGGGACAGGAGTATGGTCAAGGCCCAGCTGGGAGTACCAACCTGCCTGGCCTGAAACCATCCAGGGAGCGGGCAGTGACCCAGCAGCCCATCCCCACCTCCCCGTCCCACCAGCAGAGCAGCATTTCTACAACACTCCCTTCCCAGAATGCGCATGAACACAACTCCCGGTAACAAGGGAAGATTCCGAACACGAGGACACCGAAGGCCTGAACACAGCCTGGGCCACACAGGATGGCTGCAAGGAGATGAACAGGAACTCCTGGACAAAGTCCTTCCTTCGGCCACATGACCTGACCCTGAGCAAGCGTCTGCCTCTCCAGGGCCTCAACTAAAATGGGGCCGATCCCTAAGGTCCCTGGAGACTGGGGAGGGCTGCTCAGGCACAAGACCCTGAAGTTCAGGAATCCTAAGGGGTGCTCCTTGGAGTCATTTAACCTAACCGTAGTAAAGAACTCTGCTCAAAGCTCTGAAGCAGTAAATAAAGCCAGGCTCCCTTCTTTCTCCTGGATCTTGGCTCCACAAAGACACCAGCTAATTAACACTGGCCTGTATGCCTTCCACAGCAGGGCAGACCTCATCCCTGCCCCCTAGCCCAGGGCCTCTGAACAATGATGACCCTGAGGTGACACAGGGACTCGCCGCGTGGAGATCCCTGATCTCCTTCTGCTCCGGCCATGTACATGGGAGAACACGGAACGGCCACAGGGAGCTCCTTGTCAGGAGGGCTGCAGGGAGCCAGTGCTCTGGAGTGTGGGTTCTCTGCAGGGGGCTGGTTTTCTCACCACCTGTTCCTCACTCTTCCACTGGGCTCCCAAGGTCTCGCCCCACAAAGACTCAACCAGGAAATAACTCTGCCTTTATAAATGTCAGGGTTCAAACCCACACACAGAGAATCTCAACATCTGTGATATAAACCCCAAGCCTTCACTCCATGGTGACTTAAACACTCAGAACTATACTAGCCAGGTCTATGCCAGGGAATGATCAGAAAGAAACACCCTAACCATGCACGAGATAATGCGTCATCCTCAGATATGCCTGCCACTCACCCCCAGAACACTTGCTTGAACATTGCACCAGTTCTATTGGACCAAAATAACCGTATGAGGTCTTGGGGTAGGGTGTTTCAATGACACTTATTTCCCCATTCCAACCCACAGAAGAGGAAGCTGTTGAAGGGAAACAGTGCAGTTTAGTCTTTCTTCACCCCCTTGTTTACTCCTCCCCATGGGGAGAGAAGGCGCTCAACTCACCGGGAGGTGGGGAGAGGGGTCCCGCACCGCGCCGCACGCCATCAAAGGAGCAGCAAGGAAAAGCTGCCTCTTGCTCTTGACCTGCCAGCTCTGTCCTGAGACCAGGGTGGGTAGAGAAGGAGGTCCTGAGCTTCAACCAGAAAATCCAGGTCCCCACATAGGCAAGTTCTGGATTTAAGTGGAAGGAGGTAACAGTGAGATTTGTTTGGACCCCAGCCTAAGCCACATCCTCCAACACAGAGCCTTGGGTTTGGGGCGGAATGAAGGCAATGAGTGTCTGAGGTCTGGCTTGGCAGCTTCAGAGCTTGAAGGAAGGAGGAAAGACTGATGAGTGCTCCCCCACCAACCTGAGGTGTTACCCACATTTCAAAGAACCCCAAAAGGTGACGAGGATGGTGGTGCTGTAACTAGAACCAGACCCGACCCAGAAGTCAGCCAAAATGACTCCAGAGTGACTACGGTCCTCACTTCTCACCATAGTTGTTAACCCGAGTAGAGTCATATCGGAGGGAGGCAAAACTCAGCTCTCTACCAGCTAACGAATTCAGTCAATACCAAAAGCATTTACCCTAAATACCTTAAATACACAGACTAAAAATTCTGCTTCTTAACAGAAGATAAATTTTCACAGCTACTAACGACCACCACAACTGAAAACGCTCCAAAAGCTATGTTGTGTTTTCTGTAGAGAAAACAATTATTTAATTCCAAGTCCTCAAACTGTCTCAACTCCAAAAGTTATTATCACAGAATAAAGCATTCATGTGGCAAGTAGGAGGCATTGTGTGTGTCCAAACATCAACTTCTTAAAACAAGGGGGAAAGTCAGAATTATTTAAATGTTAAGATAGCTGGTTAGCCACCTGAGAGGAATTGAATAATACACTAAAGTCTACCTAAATAGTAAACACACACACACACACTCAAGAACAGGGTATCCTTCACATTTAAGCTAATTGAAGTACAAAACTATCAATATAAAACAGATATGCTTTTAAATTCCCATATAACAATGAAAAGTAACATTAAAATTAAAAAGGAAACAAATGATAAAAATTATCTGCAGCTGTAGTGATTATGACAAAGGTTAAATACTATCTCCAACACATAGAAATTCATACTTAACAGAAGACTGATTTTAGACCAGTGGACAAAGGATATGGCATTATACTAAAACTGAAGAACAAAACAATTTCTAGATGGAAAACTACTCAAAGTCACTGGAAAAGAAATTAAAGACAACTCACAGATATTGTTTTACACTTTTTATTTTCACAAAATCACCACCACTATTGCTGGCAATCCCATGGTGAGGCTGTTGCACTCATACCTTGCTGGGAGTGGAATAAACTGTTACTACCCTTTGGTAAGCAATACAGTTATAGACATTCAAAAAAAAAGAAGTCCTACCCTTAATCCAATAAACTCATGACTCAAGAGTTTGCCTCAAGGAAAGAAACCAAAAGAAGAACGAGAATATGAGTTAAGCATTCAAAATCTAAATATCCTAGCTTGCAATTATGAAACAATTTGTAAGCATGTGGTTAAAGGTCAAAATGGAAGCTAAAAGCATGAAAATGGCTTCGTGGGTTGGTAGGCTCCCAAGTGATTTCCTAAAAAGGCTTCTACTGTGGCGCTTACCACGACCACCTATGTACTAAAATGCAAACTGAGGCCACTGTTGGTGGAGGATGCTGGCCCCACAAGTGTGATGACCTCTGCAGTCACCGTCAACAGGGCTCATCTACTCCGGGATTACATTAACTTGTAAGATTGTTTCCTCCTCTGTCTCTCAGCTTTATTTAATTAAAAAGGTAGCACATGCTGAACTGTAAAATACTTAGACAATTCAGAAGTGTACAAAGAGAGCTGGCAATGAGCAGCCACTGACAATGGCTGTCAGATTTTTTACGATGGCCCACAGTAAGAAGCTCCTCAGTATTCTTGCCTGGAGAGTCCCATGGACAGAAGAGCCTGTCGGGCTACAGTCCACAGGGTCGCAAAGAGTCAAACACAGCTGAAGCAACTTGGCACACACAAGAAGCACCCTGAACAATCAATCCAGTGCCCACATACTCCCATGCACATCTGAGGTCTGTGAAACAGTACTTGCCTTATCACAGGCCTCATGTTCCAGATGTGCTATTATCATTTTTTTCAAAATTATTTCTGAACATGTCCCTGCAAGAATCAATGACTGTAAATGCTGTGTTCAGAAAAAAAAAAAAAAAAAAACAGACCCTAGGCCCCAAGGCCCCAGTCCCTTTCCAGGGGCTCCCTTAACTTCTAGGTGCTCTTGATGTTAACATTCCAAATGTCTTAGAAAATTCAGTACATGCTATTTCCTGGTTTTTCATTGTTAGGTGTCACCTCACCACTTCCTGCCCTGAAGAGGAAAATGTAACCCTACTCCTGTACCAGCCACCTGTCCCAAACCACTCCCCTCACACTCCTTTCCCATATCTCCACTCTAATTATACCCACGGCGACACTAATTTTCAGAGTCTACATTATTAGGACCACGTGAGTCATCACGGCGAGCCATGTAAGCCACGATTACTTTTCCTAGACAACTTTTTGTTCTCTAGACTTAACAATTCTCATTTTTTCTGTTTAATTTTCTATGAATTTGTTAATATTCAACCCCAAATTCAATGTCAGTTGTCCAAATCTCCTCTCAATAAGTTCACTCACATCAGATGTTCTAGTTCTTCTTCCAGAAGAAATTTCTCCTGGAACCTTCTGAGCTACTTTAATCTGGACTGGTGCCCAGAAGAACCCCCTTGGCCTCATTTGGGATACAGCCTATAAAAGAGCCAGTCTTTGCTCATCTTTGTGGAAGAAATTTTCAGGGCAAGAGGAAAATTTTTCAGACCATGTATGTCTGAAAACATCTTTACCTTTATTTGTGAATAAAAGTTTGGCTGCGTATAGAATTCTAGGTTGGGAGTCATTTCTACTGAGAACACTGAAGGCAGTGCCCTAACATCTTCTACATTCCAGGGTATTGGGAAGTCTGAAACCACTCAGATTCCTGATTTTGTACTTAACCTATTTCTTTCTCTCTGTAAACTTGTAGGATCATCCTTTTCTTCCCAGCACACTGACATTTCAAGGTACTGGTCTAACTGATCAGCATACTGGCCTATCTTCATCCACTTAGCTCAACATTTGATGAGTCCATCTGATATGGAAACCTATACCTTCTAGGAAATTTTTTTCTGGGTGATTTTCCCACTTGCATTTTTCTCTGCAATTCCTATTAATGGATATGGGAACCTGAGCGGATTCTTTAAACATCTTACCTCTTCTGCTCTATTATCCATCTCTTCTTCATCTTTTTTGTCTAATTTTCCAGAAAACTCTTTCAAATTTATAATTATTCTAATGATTCGATATTTCTGCTCTGCCCTTATTCTTTTAAAATTTTAATTTTTTTGTTTCCTAAATGTTCCTTTTCTATAGTATCCTATTCCTATTTCATAGGTACTGCTCTTATCTCTCTGAGAAAATGTCTAATTTTTTCCAAAATATTCTCCAAGTAGAATACTTATTTCAAGTTGCTCCCCCTGCTCCATTTGTTTTGCTTCTTTTCACGTTAGGTGCTTTCCTCAGGTATTAGCAATCATTAGTAATCCTCATGACTAAACGTAAATGCCTAAGAGTTGACTAGAAGCACTGAGTCCTTGGGCAGGTGGGTTTCTGTGCAGGGCAGTCTGGCTGGCCCATCTGCTATAAAGTCCCTGTCGTTGGCATCTTTAGTTCTTTCCTCTTAGGTCAGTCAGGTTCCTCAGTGAGGTCTCTTAATCTCCTGCTTGGAAGGTAAGGGGCTGGCTGTCAGAGTTCTAGAAGCCAAGTGGGATAGAAGGCTGGGGGATGGAGATGTTCTTCACATCAACTGCTAAGAACAACTGGAATATCCCAGGCCCTTGGTTTTCCCTTCAGCAGAAGGAACCTCCAATGTCTCACTTAAAGGGAAAGGGCAGTCACCAGGCACCATGGAGACAAGAAAGGGGTTTAACCACATGAACTGCCTTCAAACAGTCCTTATATTCAGCCACCTCTGATGCTCCTCCCCTCCAAGCCCCCCTAAAATAATATGGTGACACCAACTCCTACATTTCCAAGTGGGTCACTCACCCATCTAACTCCTGATTTGAACATTTTTTCTTGCTTTTGCTTCCTTTGCCACTTTCCACGTCCTTATAGTGATTCCTTTTTTTAAATTCCCTTTATCTTAACTTTTGTGGGGTTTTAGAACTGTGGTGTTGGAGAAGACTCTTGAGAGTCCCTTGGACTGCAAGGAGATCCAACCAGTCCATTCTGAAGGAGATCAGCCCTGGGATTTCTTTGGAAGGAATGATGCTAAAGCTGAAACGCCAGTACTTTGGCCACCTCATGCGAAGAGCTGACTCATTGTAAAAGACTCTGATGCTGGGAGGGATTGGGGGCAGGAAAAGAGGACAACAGAGGATGAGATGGCTGGATGGCATCACTGACTCGATGGATGTGAGTCTGAGTGAACTCTGGGAGTTGATGATGGACAGGGAGGCCTGCATGCTGCAATTCATGGGGTCACAAAGAGTCGGACACGACTGAGCAACTGAACTGAACTGAACTGAGGATAAAGTAAAATTAGGTGTGTTCATTAAATCCACAGATCTCTGGGAAGACTTCAAAAATATTTTAGTTGCCATCTTTTCACTGAGCAAAGTAAAAAAAAAAAAGGAAAAACAGGAAGTATAATTTATAACCATATAAAAGGACAAATGAGATTTTGTGGATGTAATCAAGATGAATAATCAATTTACTTAAAATAGGGAAACTATCTGAGTGGGTCCAATGTAATTAGATGAGCCCTTAAAAGCAGAGCTTTCTCCCAGCTGAGGGCAGAAGTAGTCATATTCCAAGTATGAGAAGGATGCAATGCATTGTTGCTGGATCTAAGGCAGGGGAGCTACCTGCAAAGAGCAGAGAGAAGTTCCAGCAGTTCAGGGGAGCCCTGGCCGACGGTTAGCAAGGAAACAGGGCCTCAGTTCTAAAACAAACAGCAAGGAACGAAACTCTGCCCCAAATCCTCCAGAAATGAATATAGCCCTGCCAACCCCTTGATCTGGGCCATGTGAGAGCCCCAAGCAAGGAACCCAGTTGAACTGTGCTGACCTGACAACACTATCCACCCATATCCCAGGCTAAAACTCTACCAAGTTATTCTGCCGGCTCCTCCCTACCTCATTCTCCAGACTTGGCCACTGACCAAGATTCAACCTTTCCACCTGACCTTGGAGGCTCCCAGTACTTGTATCTGCCCACAGGCTGATCCCCAGGAAGGGCAGCCATATTCCCAACAGAGTTGGGGGCCCTGCTGCACCTCCAAACTGCACACCATAGGCCTTCGACTTTCCAGGTCCTCAGGGCCCACTGTGAACTGGGGAACATTCACAGGCCAAAGGAACAGGGAAAGGGGAGAAGCCTAGGAAGAGACAAGCAACCTTCAAGGGAAATGGGTAACTGAGATGGTCATAAAGGCAACCCAGTAGGCTGCCTCACTGCCCAAGGGAACCTCACGCACAGGAAGGGTGTCATATCATGCCTCAGCCTAGGGGCACTATCACTCTTAGAGGGGAAAGAGGGCCTCAAGTCCACAGGCTCCCCACTTGGTTCCGACTCACCCTCAGAGTCAGAAGTGTCTAAGTCCTACTCTAACCCATATGCCTTAGGGCCAACTCTCCATACTCAGGGTCTGCCACAAACAGTGCAAAAATGAACATGGTGGCAGCAACTACCGCAGGGGTCTGGAAGTTTGACTGTTCACCGTGGGAAAACACTACAAACTCAGCCAGGAGTTAGGATGGGCCCCTCAACCCCCCACCCCTCACCGTCCCTCATCCCCGAGTGAAAAGCCCTGCCACACAGGTGTTGGGGAAGGGAGGTTCCCAGAGTTCAGAGGCTCTCAGGCCCTTGACTGCCCGACCTGGGAAGGCTTCCAGGTGGAAGTCCAGGAAGACCTGGGCTGCCAGCTCTGAGCCCCACCGGGCTCCCCAATGGGCCTGGGATTCTACGAGCTTGGCTTCCTGTCTGAAACTCTGTTTTTAACCATCACAGCGTTATGAGCTTCCACCACCAAAACCCCACAACCCCCAGACCTGCTGAGTCTGAGAAGCACCAAGGGGCCCCTCGCTAATCTGGGGGGAGATATCTGTCTCCCGCGGTGCTGACACCAGGAAAGAAGCCAAGAGAGGGATGGATGAGGGGCAGAGGAGGAAGCAGCGAGGCGAGGGCTCAGTGGGAGACATGCTGGGCCTCAAATGGAGGTCATCTAATCCAGCGATTTTCAAACTTACTATTTTTATTACTTTTTAAGCTACAGGAGCTTTTGTACAAAGAGGCTCTGACCCAGAAACCCAGCATGAGGTGTGCAGAGCAGTTCTCTTCAAGTGGCTAGGGGGAAGGGGAGGCTCTATGACATACACGCTTGAAAATGACGGGTCTGGCTCAGCTGATCCCAAATTCCACATAACTGGGGAATCACTCAAGGAGCTTTATCCAAACTGCACACAGACACTCGTTCAGTAGTGAGTGTGACAGACCTGGAAAGTCACATTTTTAAGAGCTGTCCTTCACAGCAGACAGTTTGAAGGGACCCCCCACTGGCCCAATCTGGAACTATGTGTGCATCAAAATAAATAATATTAATGCATTTTAACTCACTGAATAAAGTAAGAACCCATGACTCCATTCTAATACTATAATACATTCTAATTCTATAAATGGATAAATAATATGTAAATGGAAGAGAAGGGAAAGTTCTTTACAGAAGGATAAATGTAAAAACTTATGTAATTAAATCATCACCATTCAGTAACCATAGAATTCTAGGTTGGGGAATTCTAGAATGACAGAAATAACTGATAATGGGTTCTTAAGTCTGTTCTGGCTATTATAACAAAATACCAGACTGGACCAAACTGACAGACCAGGCAGCTTCTAAAGTACAGAAGTTTATTCCTCATAGTTCTGAAGGCTAGGAAGTCTAAGATTAAGGCACCGACAAGGTGGGGTTCAAGCCTCATCCTGGTTCAAAGCTGGCACCTCGTCACTGGTCCTCAGTGAAGCAGCAAGGGAGCTCTGAGGGGTCTCTCGTAAGGGTACTAATCCTATTCTTGAAGACTCCACCCCCATGACCTAAGCTCCTCCCAAAGGTTCCAAGCCCTAACATCATCAAGCCAGGCACCAGACAATTTCAATATGTGAATGGGCGGGGTGGGGGAACTCACAAAGACATTTAAACCATAAGAGGCTCTAAAACTAGTCAACAAAAGTTTGATTAGAGACAGCATGTTTACATGGTCTCAAAGTATCTCCCCATAGAACACTAATTAATTACAAAGAGCATGATAGTAACTCAGCAATGGAGAAACCCTGCAGATATCACCTGTAACCACCACTGTCACCACCAGCAATGAGTCAAGCCAACGGCTGTCCCTCCTGCCGGCATGCACTGAGGACACATGTCATTTCTGTGGTGTTCCTGGCGAAAATGCATAACCTGAGTCCTATCTTGAGCAATGGTCACAAAACAAACAAAACAAATGAAGGAAGAGTTTACAAAAATAACTCGTCTCAAGTAAAATGTAAGAAGTTGTGGACATTTTTCTTTAAAGAAAACAAGAAAACACTGGGGCAACAGACAATCCTGGGGCCCAAAGGGAGATCTTGAAAATGATGCATCAGACAAGTCATGCCTCACCTGCCTGCCCACACAGGTGAGAGGGCCTGGCCGCCCGCAGCGGCTGCCGTTCCACCTCTCAAAGGACTGTGCAGAAGGAGGCCTGGCACCGTCCTGGCCTCCCAGGGGCCTTCCCTCTGCCGCCGAATGTGAAACCACCTGTTTAAATGCAGATGGGGAGCCCTGAGCCCAGATAATCACAGCAGGCCTGTTTCTGAAAACCCGATGTGCACATGAAATGTTTACATTCAGAAGCGGATGAGCACAAGATGCGGTTTCTGGGCCCAGTTTACAGCGACATCTCCAACATGGACAAGAACCCATGAACCCTGCATGCTGGGACCTCTGGACCTCAGGACCCAGAGTACTGGGCCTTCTGTCCACCCTGAGCTTCTCCACAAACGGCTTGAGGCAAGGCCACAGCACGAATGGATGCAGCCAAGAGTCCAGCAACCCATCAGTGTACTAACTCGCTCTGCGAGTCCCTGGGGGGAGAGGCTTTTATTGTGGGAGATGAACACCTCGGGACCAGTTTCTACACGTCCTGGCTGCTGCTGCTGTTGCCAGGCACCTAGAGTGGGGCTGTGGAGACCAAGAACTCGAGTGAGCCCTGCACCTGACCGGAGGGGCTCAGGACACGCTTCCCTCTGCTAAATGCTGTCAGGCAGGCGCAGGAGGGCAGGATGCGGCCCAGGAAGGAAGGAGGAGGCGGGAAACTGGTCAGGAAATGTTCCCTAGAGCAGCAGCTTTAACCACTACAAGCCGGCATGGTGGCAGCCAGGAGTCTCAACAGAGCTCTGGGTCAGGCCCTGTGGATGGCACCAAGGCGCCACCGGGCCGGCTGCCCTGGCAGGGCCAACACGGCTGGGGAATGGGACGCTCCTAACAGCCACGGACGTACTAAGTGACGAGTGGGCCTGCTCTCGGGCAGAAATAAATTCTGCTCCAATAACTGCGTCCTGGGCAGCCCTTAGGGGAGCTGCTCCAACTCAGTGCGAGGATGTGATCTGAGTGTCTAATGTGGGTGGGAAATGTTCTCTTTGCAGAGATATCCCACCCTCCTCCCCCCCAACACAAACTATATAAAACTGAGAATTAAACACCTTTTCTTCCATTCCTCCATGCCTGGAAGACATAAAATAGACTGTGGCTCTAAGATGTTCAAAATCCTTGTATCCAAAATTGCACAGTTCACTGTAATATACTTTTTAAGACAACCAACCAACCAACCCACCTGACTCCCGAAGTCAGCACTGGAGGGCCACCCCCTAGTCCTGCCCAGGGCGGACAGGACTCACCAAGCCAGGGCAGAGCCTGGCTCCCGGCCTCTGAGCAAGGCAAACAGCCTGGGGCCAGTCTCACAGAGGGAAGAAAGCAAACTTTCCCAGCAAGCTATAAAAGGTGAGGCCGGAGAAAACTAAGTAAGATGAGATACACCGAACATGTAGAAGAGAAGAGGAACGAGCAGGGAGGGGAGGGAGCAGCAGATTCTTTTTAAAAAAAACACAAATCAGTGATGGGACTCTAATGAAAAAAGCTGAGAAAAATCTGCAAAGAGATTAGAAGCTTAGTACCTAAAACAGTTCCAGACAGCCAGGGGCATCCCCAGGCTTGGGGCCCCACACTCACCCCCACAGGCCCTCCACCCACCTCTACCTGAAGGCAGGGGGAAGGCAGGCCATCTTAGCGAAATCAGGAAAATCATTTCAAACATTTTTCCCGCTAAGAAAAATACTACAAAAAATAAATATACAGTCCGTTTTCTGGACTATTTATTCGAACTTCAACATATACCAAAAATCTTTTTATAGAATGCTTCGTGTGTCTACAAAAAGCAAACAACATTTACAACCTGATTCTGATCTCCTTGTCGCCCAGCTGGGACGGATGGGGTGGGCCAAGTGGCACCAGATGGCCCGGGAAGGCTCTTAGCCCCCTTTCACAAAGGAGGGCTCCAATTACCTCCTCGGCTCGGTGCCCCAGAGTTGACCTTGCCGACAAGCTTGGAGGAGGCACCCTCAGCTGCCAGCTCAGGCGGCTTCCATGGTTCCCAGACCCACCTCCCAGACACCCCCCCAGTGCCCAGGGCTACCTGCTGCGATCTTCGTGTCCCAGAGACGGAGTTGCCAGACCCTTCTAAAGTCGGCAACTTTAAGCAGGGCAGGAGGGTGAAGACAGCTAAACCACAAGAGAGAAAACAGAGTCTTGAAGGTGGGGCAGGGCAGGACGGAGGTGTCTGAGACAGAGCCTCTCAAACTTGAAAGTGCATGCAAATTACCCGGGAATCTTGTTAAATGCAGATTTTGCTTCAGCTGCTGTGGGGTGAGTCTGCAGGGCAACAGGCTGCCAGGTGTTGCCAGCCCAGCCCACTGACAGGCCTGCGGGCAATACTCTCAACAATGAGGGTGTAAGAGGCCTTGAGTGAAAAGCAACAGCGCTGACGGAGCGAAAGGACCTTTAGGTCAAGTGACAGGGGAAAGCTCACCCATCTTAACTAGGGATGTCATCAGCTTTCTTGGAGGGATGGTTTAACTGTGGAATTGGGTTGGTATTTTAGGGCATCCTCACAGGTTATTTTTATTCCCATTTCACAGCTGTGGAAGCTACTCTAACCAAATGTTTGTCAAAGCTGGGCTCCCTGCCCCTTGGATGTCTTCCAAGAGTACAGGCCTCCTGTGAGGCAGGGCAGGGCAGAAGCACAAAGGCCAGAACTGTGACAAGGAGGCCGATCCCAGCCCAGCAGACAAAGGCAGGAAAGCCAGGGGACACAGGAGGCCCCCCAGGGAGTAGAGGTTGGGTGGGGAAAAGCAGATAAAGGGCCAGAAACCCATTTTGCCTCCTGGAATTTTGAACAAAATAGAGACAAAATGTAACCTCAGCCTCCTACCCGCTATTCCACTCACTCCCAGCCCCACCTCCCAGAACTAAAGAGGATATTTAAATACAGAGGGTATCTCCATCTTATAAGTTTTATTTCTACTTTTAACAGCCTGGCCTCATTTTGGCAGGACATAAAATAAACAGCCTTCATTCCCTCCTCCCAGGTTTGCCAGAGAGGGAGTGTGGTATGTCCAAGAAAAGGGCCAGTGCTCCTGTCTAAGGCAGGACTGTCTGTCTGTCTGAGTGGCTCCCAATGCCACACTCAGCCCCTGAGGGGTGCTGTACGCTTTGGGGCTTCCGGTGGGAGGGTTTCCCTGTGAAAACCACAGACATCTGGGGAGGTCATCATCACCACTGCCACTCCCTCAAGAACCTGAGGGGAAAAAAAACCCATGGGAAGAGATGCCCTCCGTTTACCCCATCCAATGATATTTCTCCCAAAAGAGTACCCAGAGTTGGCGAGAGGGGCTCAGTGTAGTGAACAGGCATTTTGGACTTAAGTTTCACAGAACTCAAAAAGTCATGGCTCAAAAACAACCAAAGTTCATCTGAGCAACCTTTCCATCTTCCAGAGACCTACGCCCATGGAAATGAGTGATCAAGGTCACCAGGAAGGCCAGCGGCACAGCTGGGACCCAACACTTCGCCTTACCTCCCTGTGCTTTTCCGGAGCAGCATGCTGCCTCAATCATCACCTTTCCCACCCTCGTTTGGGCCCAACTACCCTAAAAACTGGGCTTCCCTGATGGCTCAGTGGTAAAGAATCCACCTGCCGACCCAGGAGACAAGGGGTTGATTCCTGGTTTGGGAAGATCTACTGGAGAAGCAAAAGGCAACCCACTCCAGGATTCTTGCCTGGAGAATTCCATGGTCAGAGGAGCCTGGTGGGCTACAGTCCACAGGGTCACAAAATAGTTGGACATAACTTGGCGACAGAACGACAACAAGCAAAAAACCCTAAAAGGTGCATCTGTGTTTCAACATTTCTGACAGCGAACCTAGCTATTTTTACTGAGTCTGGTTCAACATTTGCTGCAATAAGGGCACTCCAAGGGGGCAACCCTGTCCAGGCCTGGGACCTGCTTCCTAATTTAGGAGATTGGCTGATAAGAGTCAGATAAGACAGCCAGGCTGATCTCAAGATGGATGGGTTTTGGAAAGATAAAATGATAAACACAGAAAGTAGTGAGAGCTCAGGAGTTCTCATACCAAACAACTCTGTGTCAAAGGCAGGGGGACAATTAGAGACTGCAGTTAAGAAAGCTGGAGATTTGTGAGCTGGGGCGGGCACACTTTCAGAAAGAGTAACCCTCAGCTTGGGCTGTGACCTCACACTGAGTAAAATCAGACCCCCCAGGAGGAAGCTCAATTTGCCCACCAAAAACTGAGGATGAGAGACATTCAAATGCAAAGGGGCAGGGGACAATGGGTGTGTGTGGGGTGGGGGGTGTGGGCGGCGCGTGCACGCTATGTCGTGTCCAACTCTTGCAGCCTCCGCCAGGCTCCTCTGTCCTTGGAATTTTCCAGGCAAGAATACTGAATACCACAACCATAGAGACCCTTCAAAAGAAAGAAAAAAAAACCCCGAAAAACAAAAATGACTGTTTTCTCAACTACCCCTGCCACTAAATGCTAAGAGTTTGTCCTGACATGACTCTTTCATGGAGAAGGGCCAGGAGGTGAAGGAAAATCACATTTTGCACTTGGGAGTGGCTTTTTCTGCCAAAGTCCAGAAGGACGGTGCTCCCAAAGGCATCCATGAATTCAGTCTTTCTCCCCCTCTTGCACATCTTCAGTGGCACGAACAGGCGAGCCCTTTCTCTGCCCCCACTGTACAAGCCAGCAGCACTGTGATCCAATAAGATGGCAAGACCCTCTTTAAACAAAGAGAAATCTCAGCACCACTGGGGAGCCGGGGGTACAGCTGGGGGAAGTGACGGTAACAGCAAGCAGACGGCACGGCATCGGCTCAGTGGGAAGATTCATGTCACAAGGACTTCCACTGGTGCTGTGTGCCCGCTGCCTGCTGCCTGCCCAGCCTGCCACCACCTGCCTGAGATTCAAGAGCCCAGAGACGGCAGAACAAAGAAAAATGGCTGTGGCTCAGGCAGCGAGGAGGCTGCAGGCCGGCCGGCCAGCAAGCAGGCTTTTCTGCAGCTGAGTACTCCAGCGAGGCACAGGGACACGGGGCGCTGAAGTACAAAGGAAAGTGGGGGCCTTAAGACTGACAGCTGCCCAGGCACACGCCTGGCCCCCACCCAAGGATGCAGCTGGGCCGAGAGAGCTCAGGCAGAAACCCACTCCCAGAGGCAGCGGGCAGGTGGCTGGGCATCCCCACTCCTTGCCCAGCTGCTCAGCGCTGTTACCCAGGGAGGTTCCAGGCAGAACCTGGGGACTTGAGAGGGAAGAAGGGGAGTCTTGACAGAAGTACCCAAAGCGCAGGATCCTTCCAGACTTCCGGCGATGGGGAGTGCTGAGAGAGGGCAGGGTCGGGCTAGGCAGCTCACCCAACATCGGAGAACAGGAGAGGGGCCCTGGAGTGGCAAAGATCTGTTCATCAAAGGACTTCTATTAAGCATAATGGGCTCCCACTGCCAGGAACAATAGCTGCACTGGCCACCCCCTCTCCTCCTCCCCTCCCCTCCCCCCAAAATTGTCCACAATGAGAGGCAGCAGGAAATGGGGCAGAGCCCATGAATAGCTCCACTGTCAGTCCCCAGGCCCCCCCTCCTCAGCCCCACAGGTCAGCCCTAGCTGCCACCCGGCCACAATAGAAACTTGTATGCCGCCAAGCTCCAGGCCCCACACAATAGAGCTGTGGGCATGGGAAGCTTCTCACGGGGCGGCATGTAAGGGCAATGGTGGGAGAGAGAGGGCAGAGATGTGGGCCTCAGACTCACCAGGGCAGGGTCATACCGAGCACATTGCTTTTTAGGGGAGCTATTTGCCAGCCAGTCCTAAAATCTCCTCCCTTCTTGCCCTGCCCTGTCTAGGCATGAGGTCGCCAGAGCCAGAGAGGGGAATATTATGGTCATTTCAGGGGCACATGGTGGCCCCAGGGGTGGAGAAACTGCCAGAGCACTCCCAGGACCCCCAGAAGGATTCCCAGTAGACATGAACCCTCAAACCCATCCCAGGAAGAAAACCTCACCTGCCCTCACCCCCTGCATCTGCTCTTCAAGGAGGCTGCCTGTTCAAAACTGAAAAACTCATCTATTATTTACACCAGGTGCCTTCTAGACCAGCTTTTAAAATCACAACGTGGCAGTCCTCTCCAGAGCAGCCTGAACTTGCACAAAGCCAGGCAGGGCTGCTGGGTAGGTAGGAGATGGGGGATCTCAGGGCGGCGGATGGTCTAGTGAGACTTGGACAAGAGGCCTCACACCAACCCCTGAAACCCAAGGAAGATCTTTTCTTCTAAAAACTGATTCCCAGCTCCTTGTTTGTTTCTCCGAGACTCCAGGTTTCATACCCGGCTCAATTCCTGCAAACTCCTGGGCTCACTCAAGTCCACCTATGACAAGTTCCCTGCGCCCAGCCTCCCCAGACCCTCCCCGGCTCCGACTGCCTCTTCACACTCTTATAATCACACTTTTGGGTGCACAGGCTGCACGGCCCACGGGGCACAGCCAAAGGCTACAAACACCAGGTGCTCCAGAGGCAAGCTGACCTGAGCTGAAATGCTCAGACCACGTGGGAACGAGCCAGCACTACGGCCCCTCCAGCTCTAGGGTCTGACGGCATAAACAGAAGATCCTCCCACAAGGAAAACTCAGAAATGTTCATTTTCCCTCTTGGAACCAAAACAGCATGTTTCCTTTCTGGTCAAGCACCCCACGCCTGGATTCCCCATCTAGCCATCTCTACAACAGACCTCTGAGCGTGTGCACCCAAGGCATTCCTGCAACTTGGCTTGTAGCAGCCCAACACTGAGAGCAACCTCAACGTCCATCCATAGGGGGCTGATAAAGTGAACCGTGATTGACCACACAGAGGAATACCATGCCACTGTTAGAAAGAATGGCCTGAGCTACGTGTGCTGAAATCGAACAATCCTAAGATAGACTTGAGGGTAGAAATCAACACCGTTGGGTGTGTACGGCATGGGGACAAACAAGAGGAGGGCAGACACGCTTCACTAGGCACCCAACATCTGGTGATGGTTATGTGGCCTCGGGGGAGCAGAAGTGGAGGAGTCGGGGGTGGAAATATTAATTTTCACTACATATCATATCTTTGAAATAAATACGTATTTAAAAAAATAAAACATGTATTTTTAAAAATGAAAAAAGTTAAAACTGAATTGACATTTAAAACCCCTCGTTTATAGCTCAAAAAATTTGGCTTGTAGCTGTCTGCAGGCAGTTCCCTAGAACAAGAAGCGGCGGGGGGTTGAGGGGGTGCCAGTCTTTGAAATAAAGACAGACATACCGACTCATAGAACTCCCCACTCACAAGTCCTCTCCAGGTCCCAAAATAGAAAGTCTTCCTAGGAAGACCAAGAGCGGATTCCGACCAAGGCAGAAAGGAAACCTAAGTTATTCCATACAGAGGACCATCTGCAGCCAGGTCCACTCCGCCTGTGATAAGACTGTAAGACCCCCAGGATCAGGGGGTGCTGAGTCACAGGCATCCCAGGCCTAGGCAGGGACCCTTCTCAGAGCCCTCCCCAATCATCAGTGAGGCTCAAGGTCCTCGTGTTACGAACCCATCCCAATTTTAGCAGCTGAAGAAAGCTATTTCAACAGATTTCTAGGCCTGGCCCAACTCCAAGGACAAGCTAAAAACAGTTTTTCCAAAATCCCAGCTCTAAACTCCAATCCCTTAACCACTAAACTCCCTGCACCTTTCAGGAAATGCAAGTTGCAGAATGGAGCTGCGAGATGGGTGTGCACGCTTGCTCCTTACTAAAGGGATACATACATGTTGTTTAAAAGCCTACTTTAACTGACACATCAATAAATACTCTGCACTCAGAAGCACTGATGTATTTCCTCCCAGTGATCTTCCCCCTAAGGGACAACAGAATAACTATCTCAGTCTCTCTTCGGCTTCTGAGGGGTATGACACAATGCCTATTAGAACCAGGATGGGCCAGACCATTGGAGTGAGGCCACTTGGAAGGCAGGGAGTGAGTGCTTCCTGGATGGAGCTCTCTCTACCTAGCAGAGGTCCCCTGCCCCACCCCCAGCCCACCACAAAGATCCCCTAAGGACTTGCAGAGTGCCCAGGCCACAGAGAAAGGTGGCTAGAAATGGGGGAGGTATAAGTTTGGCTCCCCTACTCTGTAAGAGGCTTTCTGATGCGTGTTCAATGTTCAACAAGGAGGCTGGAAATAAAGGAGTACAAATGAGACGTCATGACAAGCAGAAGCACACAGGCAGCCAGAGCCCTTGGACCTCAGCTACTGGAAACAAGTTCCTGGCCCTTCAGTGGGCCCTCAGGAGCTGTGGCCCATCAGACCACCAACCGTCCATCAGACCAAGGCTAGCCTCTCCCGCGGTCTTTCTGCATGAGTGAGCAGGGCTCCCACACCCAGGTAGGCACTGATGCTCAACACACTGAATCCTACAGCATCCCAGCTGGCACCTCCCCCCTTGCCCCTCCCCACATCTGTCTTCCCACAGAGAGAGCATCAGGACTCCCCAGCCTAGAGGAGCCCCAGAAAGAGCTGCACACCGCACCCCTGCACCAGGGTACACGCCACTGGCTCCTCCCTGCTCCCTTGGGAATGAAGACCTCAACGCAGCTACTGGCTCTTTTGTTGTTGACAGGCCCCTTGTTTGTATCATTACTTGTATTTCACAGGAAGCAACTAGGACAAAGGAGACGATGACAGCAGAGGCAGGATGGGTGCACAGAGCCACTGTTCCCCTGCTGGGGTGGAAGCCAGCCTTCAGGAAGTGGGGAAGGCTCCGAGCCCCGCAGCCAGCAGGTTTCCTCCACACTCTCTTTTTTTTCTCACAACAGCGGGTGGCGTCATTCCTAAAAAGCTGGCTACTGAGACGTGAACACCTCCAAAAGTAGCAGACACACCCAACAGGGTCATCTGTGCAGGTGTGAGCAAACAGACAAGAAGGGCAGAGAGAACCAGGAGGATGGGAAGGCCACAGACAGCGGAAGGAAGCAGTTGGGGGTAGGGGGGTATCCGGCCAGAAGGCCCTGGAGCTGGAGCTGTGGAGCAGGGTGGGGAGGGGAGAGTCACCCACCGCACCTCCCTTGGCCCAGGTCAGGCACTTTAGATAGTTGTATCCAAGGCCTATGGGAGAGAAACAGATCCATAAAGTTGCCGGACTGGTTTGCCCAGAATGCGGAGAACAGGAAACACAAAGTACAGGGGCCAAGGAAAGAGGGTCAAGTAGCGAGAGTTGTCCAGAGTCAAAAGGCTGTTATCTGGCTCCCAACACATCTGGCAACAAGAGCAGCCAGCACTGGGGGGCCACAGGGAACCAAGGCTGAGGGTTCACCCAAGGCTGTTTTCTGGGTGCAGAAGGTGGTCAAGGGGCCAATTACAGGAGGTGGTCAAGGGGCTCCAGGGGCCAAGGAGCCAGTAAATGCTGACAAGAAAGGACCAGGGTTTCTGGAAACAAGAGAGTGATGCCCACAAAGAGAGGACCACTCTTGAGCGACAAGTGTAAGTAGTGATGAGCTCAGGCCAATGTGAGAAGCGTGGGCAAGACCGAACAAAGGCTGAAGCTAGCCTCATACACTGACAGTCTCTTTGACCGAGCTAGTCAGGCTCCTCTGAGCCCGCTGCCCCTTCTGTCTCTGTCCTGGTAGATTCCGGTTTTAGCAAGAATCCCACTAAGGCAGTTTAGGCAGGCTCCCCCACCCCTCCACTGCTGGTCACCTGGCACGTCTGACCAAATCCTCAGCCTCCTAGTGCAGCATCCCCCACATGTTATCTGATCACCCTAGCCTGACTTCAGCAAGGATTCCGTTAGGTCTGGTAACAAAGAACTACCCTACCCTCTCAGAAATTCTCCATCCTTCCACCCCTCCCCCTACTCTGCTCCCTGGCTGTAAATTCCCACTTTTCCCTGTAATATTTGGGGTTGAGCCCAATCTCTCTCCCTTACTGCAAAACCCCATTGTTATAGTCTTCACACCTATCATGACAGTCCTGAAGAAAGTCTACCTTACTGTGTTCACAAGCATCAGAATAATTTTTTTTTTTTTCTTTTAACAATATGGAGCTCTACGTCTTCCTAGACCTGGAGTGTGAGAACAACTGGGGGTGGCATTTGGGGCTGGACGCTAGCCTCCCCCAGGAATCCCCAGGGACAGATTCTGTCTGCCTGGCCCAGAAGTAAAGGGCTGAAACCAGCTACAGAGCAGCCAGACATCAGGGAGGTCACCTGGAGAGGAAACAGAGTCTCTTTGCAGCAATGGTCACTCGCTGGACAATCGGAGCCTTTCCTTGGAGCAGCTGGTGGCTGCAGCCGGGAGCGGCCTGGAAAGAGCCAGGTCCTGAGCACAGCTTGAATGGGCACTCCAGACTGAGCCTCAAAACACACCAAAAGCTGAAAGCCACACCATGGCCTGAACTTGAGCAGGGTGTATGGGGCCCAGTTGCCTCTCCGTGGGAGACCAAATCTGAAGCTGGGGCGATCATATTCCTTATTCCCACCTGCCACTTCCCACGGTGCCCTGGGGGGGCTTCTGATGCATTATTGCAGACCCTGCCTTAGGACTGTGTCCAGGGATATGATGCTCCCCTCGGCCCTCCCAGGCTCACCACTCAGACCTCAGGGTATGGATTGAAGAGATTCAGGAAACACTCTTATAATTCCAACTGCTGTTTGAGGGCCCCTCTCCTGAGTATCAGGACGACACTTTCCTCAAAGTTTTGTTTTGTTTTTTAACTTTTTGGGCCCTGCAAAATAGACTGGCACAGGCCCCAGTGGTTAGTACAGGTAGACAGGGAAAACTCAGATACGGGGGAGGTTCATCAACCCTTTTCTCGGAGTCAACCTTTGCTCAGCCCCACAGCATGACTTCTCCCCAAACCTTACCCATGCAAAAAAGCCTGGCCTCAGCTCTCCCAAATTCCAGGGGGACACAGAGGCAGCACCAGGAATGTACCTGACTAGGATCCCAAAGGCCCCACCACCACAACTCACAGCCACTAGACACAGGCAGACAGAGCCCAGGAAGGGAGAGGCCAGTCCCTCCAGCTGTCCAGCTGATGGACACCAGGGCTCCAGGAACTTCTCTCTGGCTGCTGAGTGAGGGAGACAGAACAGACCTCCAGAAGCCTGCCCAGGCCCACCATATCTCAGATTACCAGGCCTGCTGCCTCCTAAGAGAAAACCACAGCCCTGCCCAGCCCCACCCAGCCCCGCCCAGCCCCACTGGACCCCCACCAGGCCCAAGAATGGAGAAAGCGGGGTTCCCAGAACCCGCAGCTGGTGAGCACTTTGCTGGGAGCCATCAGAGTCATGGCAGCAGTCCCAAACCAGAGTATATCAGCCTAACTCAAGAGCTGCACATCCTGCATCTCAAACCTGAAGTGTGTACGCTTCACAGTAACTCCACCGGCAACAGGGAGGGCAGATTCTTCTCACTTTACAGATGAAAACACCAAGCCCAAGAAAGAGAGAAAAAAAATCCAAAGGCTTGTCTAGGTCACTCAGCTACAAAGTAGGTGCAACTCGAAAGCTGGCCTCATCACTGTCCACTCTATGTGATGGACAACATTCTTCACTGTACATTTAATCGGCAAAGGCACTGTTTCCCACTGGCCAGGTCAGACCCTCTGCTAGTCCAACACACCACTTTTCTGTCTGAACCAAATAAACATGCTGTTAAAGGAGAAAACAGATGTTGACATATTATGAATTACCCCCCATTGCTATAATGAAGATAAGACAAACCAGGAATGTTGGCATTCACTTAGACCAAAGACTTTTTCAAAAAACTGGTGTATGTAGTCCCCTGAGCACTCTGATGACCAGGCAAAATCGAGACCATTGCTGCAGACCACCGTTATCTCTCCCTGTATTCCTGATAGGAAAACAGAAGCCCTGAAAAAGGAGGAAACATGCCTAAAGATAGTGAGTTAACCACAAGCAGAAGAACCTGAGGTCTCACCACCTCCACCAGGGTTTCCTGGCCTTGCTGGAAGTCACCAGGGACAAAGCAGGCAACAGAGCACAGAAGCAGGGTCCAAAGTGTAGCCAGCTCTTGGACACCCTGCAAGGGTGGCCCAGGTGGGAAAATGCAATTGACAAAGGGGTCCCACCCGCTTCACAGGCCAGAGAACCACCCCAACCCCACATCCAAGCCTGATCTCCATGTGGCTCCATCCTTTAGGTAACATCACCACTTTACCTCTCCACACCCCGAGGCCTGCAAGCTCAGCCTTGGAATCTCACTGGTGGAAGGGGAAGGGCAAAGCCTATGGGGGTATTTCTGCCTGCTCCTGCTTCCAAGAAAGTTGGCTGCCCCTACTCACCACATACAGAGTATGAGGAAGACAAGAAATCCAAGGATTGATGTGTCAGGGCAAAGACAGGGAGCAGGAGCCTGCTTCCCGTCCCACAGGTAATACCATCCCTCCTTAAAGGCCACAGGACCCAGCAGCAGCAAACAGGGATCCTGGAACCCAGTTCACAGCCCTGAGCGCCAGGCAAGGAGCTAAACAAGTGCTTAATGAGAATCCCTGGCTAGGGTCTCTGCACCAGTCCTTGGGCCCACAAACTGATGACTGAATAAATGAATAAGAAAAGGAGAACCCAAGCAACTCAGAATAACTTGTCCAGGGTCAGAGGAACAAGTTGCTTCTGCAGACCACCTCTTGCTATGCTAATAAGCATTTTTGTTCACCATACCTCTGCTCTTCAAATGTGACACCTCAATTCATCTCTAACCTAAATGACATTTCTTTGACTAATTCATGATTGATGTTCCTGGTGACACAGAAACATATGACACTCAGATCTAGACCTTGGAAATAAGTTACAGAGACAGCACAGTGTTGGGCAGGTGGCAGACATCAGTGCTGTTCCCCAAATGTTTCCAGTCCTCTTTTGGTCCCCACCCTGCAGGGAAGTATGGCCATGTGACTGTTTTGGCTACTGAAATGCCACTTCTAGGTGGAAGCTTTAGGAGCCAGGGTGAGATTCACCATGCTCCCTGTCTCCAGGTCCAAGTGACCAGGAGCGTTCCAATTAATCCGCATGGGTCCCATGGTGAGAACAACATAAAGCAGATATGCGATGGATGTGGTGTGAGTAAGAAATAATCCTTCATTGCTTCAGGCCTCTGAGATTTGAGGATTGTTACCAGGGCAAACCCTGATCTATCTAGACAACTACAGGCAATGACTCACTCCCCAATCTTCTGTGCATGGTAGTGCTGGCCTTCCCATCCCCTGGCCTTAGGGAGATAAAAGCTACACTGACAGTCAACCAGCAGGGGTTCAGAGACACCTGCTTTGTGCCCAGACAGATGAAATGCTTTCAGAAGCACAGGATATAAGGGGACCTGCACTGAAGAATTTACTAGCTCCTGTGGGCCAGGCTCTTCAGTGTACTTAATCAACTTGAATCACTTCTGAGAGGAGGCTTTATCTAATTTATCTAATTAGATATGAGAAAACCCAGTTCATATTCAGACCTCACTCGGTGACCTCTCTGGGCCATGGTTTCACCATCTGTAAAGTGGGACATTAACATTACCCACTGTACTGTGTTCTTTCAAGGATTAAATGAATGACTACAAATAAAGCTTCTTGGATAGTATGTGATATGTCTCAATAAACACTAAGTCTTAATAAACACGATTACTACACATTTAAACATTCCATGTAATTGCTATAAGCTTGTCCGTAACTCCTCCAGTTTTTAAATCCGGCAAACGTTTCCCAGGACTGGCACAATGGCACTTTGTAAGCATTGCCAAGCTGAATTCTGTCTCAGTAAAAGTTGAAGTCAAATCCCTGAGCACAAGGTAACCCTAGTGTGAGGCCTCAGGAGATGCTTCCACAATGCAGAGCTTCCAGAACTCCCAGTTTCCTGGCCTCTCTGGAAACTTCACTACCACCAGGACCTATGGGGCAGAGCTCCCTCCCCTCCCCCATGGAGAATGTGTTCTGTCCTCCCACTCTCAAATGCAGGATGGGAGGGATGGGAGGCGCCCTCACCGGCCTCAGAGATCTGCACAGCTACCCAGCTGGTAAAGGATGGAACTTTCCTAAGCAGTCAACCCTTCTGCGGTTCCTTCCTTTCCCTGCCCTTTCTTGCTAGAGGCAGCTACAAACCTCAGGATGCATCAGTGGGCTTGAACTCGTGTGCCTGAACAGTGCTGCTAAGCTGAGACTGAGTTCAGATTAATAAACACTACAGAGCATGTACTACATGTCCAGCCTAGGTTCTAAGACCGCATAGAACTGACAGCCAATCAGGGAGCTGTGAGCCTAGAGCAGGGCTTGCAACAATGCCTGGCACTCCACAGATTCTCAACCACGCTTTGTTGAATGAACTGAAGACCATGTTTAGTGGTTCGAGCAGTGGAGTTCAGAGACGTGCGGATGCAGGAAGGCAGGAGGGGAAATTCATCTAGTAGCTGGGCCTCCAAGGCCTGACCCCCCAGACATCATGGATCCTCAAGATAAGACAAAGCTTGGATGGAGAAGGAAATGGCACCCCACTCCAGTACTCTTGCCTAGAAAATTCCATGGATGGAGGAGCCTGGTGGGCTACAGTCCATGGGTCGCAAAGAGTCGGACACGACTGAGCTACTTCACTAATCGCAGTAAAACTAATTTGTCTATATTAAACTTGGCCTGATTTAAAAAAAAAAAAAAGACAAAGCTTGGAGATAGCAGAGAGAGGAGCTGGAAGGACATGTGGGGCCATCACGGAGGAGTATGAGTTTCATTCTGTGGGTGCTTGGAGGATCCCTGGAAACAAGGGCGCTCAGCCTTCCACAGGGCTTACTGAAGGCTAGAGGTGATGTAGGGGTACTGGGGTGCTCTAATGACTGAGGCGCCAGCTTTCGCTTCACCAACAGGGAAGGGTGACCCAAGCACTCTGCAGGCACTAACTTCCTGTACCCTGAGGTCAAGGGGAAGGGGAATGGTTACCCTGAAGGATTTGGCAAGCAGCTCCACCCACTTTTATCAACCAGAGGGCAACCCCCATCTCAGAAGAGGGGAGGAATCCTCTGGAGCTGACTGTGGTTCAGACAGCACACCTGCACAGGCTCCAGGGCAATGCCCTGCACTCAGGGCCCAGGTTGACTTGATGCCCCTAGACCCCACCACCAGGGACAGCCTGCAAGCTGGTACACTGCTGCCGGATCCAGCTGCCAGCCCAGCACCGGGACCAGCCGCTTCCCCACGACTCCCAACAGCACGGACTGCTTCCAGAGAGAGACCAACTTCGTGTTACCCCGGATTCGTGTCCCAGCGGCCCC
Organism: Capricornis sumatraensis; assembly: GCF_032405125.1. Lineage (NCBI taxonomy): Eukaryota > Metazoa > Chordata > Mammalia > Artiodactyla > Bovidae > Capricornis > Capricornis sumatraensis. Next base: position 9,759,945 of record NC_091078.1, read on the forward strand.
GATGCACAAGTCCCTACACAAACACATACACACAACCTACCTACCAATACCATCACCCCTACTGGGCAGAAGCAGTGGCCCGGGACGAGCGAACTCCACAGCCGCAGACCCAACTCGACCGAAGTTCCAGTTACATCAGGAGTTGGGTTTGCTCCCAAGCACAACCCCAAACGACCAACACGGAGAAGCAGGATCACCATCTACTCAAACTCCGGCAGCCCCAAATCCGTGAAAGGCAGATTGGGACTAAGGGCCAGGGTGGGAGACTGGGAGCACACTTGCGGTGGGGCAGGGGAGGGGACCGCCCTCCCCGGTCGGCGCCACCCTCCACCCTCTAGCCCGAGCTCCGGGCGGCCGAGGGTCGGTGGCAAACCGAAAGGAGTGCCCATCCCAAGGCTCGCGGCTGGGGAGGGGAGCAGAGCCCAGGACCACGGCGATCTGACCCCTCCCTCCCCGAGTGCTCTCACCCACGCCCGGCCCCAGCAGGCACCCGTCCCGGAACGCGGACAGGGCGAGGGCGACAGAACCCCGAGCGCCAGCCGGGTCGACCGCTGCGGCTCTCTCTCCTCTTGGCGCCCGAGTTCGGCTCAGCGGGGTCCCGGCCAAGGCCTCAGCCCCTCGCAGGCAATCTGAGCAGACAAAGCCAGCGCTGGCCGCCGGGCCGCCCCGGGCCAGGAGCGAGGACGCTGGAGGGACCGACCCTGCACCAGGGGATCAGTCCTTGTACCCAGAGGGCGCTGGGGGAAGAAGAGGGGATCGGCTTCAGACAATGAGCGGGGCAAGGCCCGACGCTCCAGCGGGGGCCCCGCGCTCTACTCACCCGGGCGCGGTGGCGGCGGCGGCGGCGGCGGCGACAGCAGCGACGCGGCCGGGCTCGGCCAAGGAAGTTAGAGCAAGTTCGGAGGCGCGGGGCGGTAGGGCGCGACTCAGGCCGTCCGAGCGCGGGGGCGGGGCGCGGAGGGCGGGGCCGGGGGCGCGGCGCCGGGTGGCTGCTGAGAAAGGGGCGCCGCTTCCCTGGGCCGCCCGGCGCGGCGCCGCCCTCCGCGCCCCGCCCCCGCCGGTAGCCCCGCCCCCGCCCCGCCCCGCCCCGCCCGGCCTTCCAGTCAGCGCCTGGGCTGAGCCCGCGGGGCCCCGGGCCCCTGCGAGCCATTCTGGGCCGGGCGGGAGGCGAAGGCGGCCCTGGTCCGCGCTCGCCGGGTGAGTTCGTGGCGCAGGCCTAGGCGGGACCCGCACCCCACGTTTGGGGCCTCCGCAGTATGCGGACGCCACGTCGGCGTTGTCACTGACCCGACCGGAACCCAGCCTTGAGAAGCGCGAGCTGTGGGGGCCACGTCTCGCGGCGGGGTACGACGAGGGTGACCGGGTAGAGGTGAGCGCAGGGTTAGAAAAATGGCTGAAGATACTGAAAGGCGTTCCTGCCGGGCCGCAGAGGCTGGGAGTGGGGGTAGGAGTCCAACCTAGAATAGTAAATTTTATTTACTTTAAATCCAGCAAAGGTTTCCTTTACACACCCACCGGCAGGTAAAGACTGCTCCTGGTAGCCTTGGTGCTAAAAATACCAGGCTTTCTTTGGACCACCTGCCGAGATTTGTCCCTCACCTTCATCCCGAGAAGATGGCTGAGAGTGTTCTTGAGGGGAAAGGGGGGCTAGAGGTACAGCCTGTGGTAGACAGGTATTCACAGTGCCGACCGGGCTCTGGTGTTAAAAAGGCTGACCTCTGGGGTCTCAACCCACCTAACTGAAAAATGAGACCCAGGCACCGCCACTGAGCCTAGAACTCATTCAGTGGGGAAGGACTAGGCTATTTGTTCTCCTGGGCAACAGGAAATTCGAATCTGTTGGAATTGGGCCGAGAGACTGGCTGCACCACATTATAGTAAAAGCAACCAACAGGTTAAGTGCAATGTAAGGAGGAGATCTTGTAAAGGAGCTGTTGGGTCCATTCCCAGTTTTTTCTTATTAAGAGGGATGCAGCCAGCCTCTGACACCCAGACAGCTCAGAGACCTCCTTGGAGAACTGCCCATCTGTTCATCTAGAGTAGATAGTGGGTGTTTGATTGAGTGCTGGGCCCTGATTTGATACTCAGGATACAGCCATAAACAAGACAGTGGAAGCCTCTTACTCCATAAAGCTGATTTTTGATGATGGAGACATAATTGCAAGTTGAAGTAAATGCTAGGAGAAGAACAAGGGACTGCGTTAAAAAATAGGGGCCATTAATTCTTTAGGTGGAGCCAGCAGGAAAAATGTCTTTGAGGATTTGATATTGGAATTGAAGTCAAGAGAATGAGGAGATAGTGCTGGGAAAAGTCAGCGAGAGACATTCCAAATCAAGAACAGCTTGTGCCAAGGTCCTGAGAAAGGTAAGCTGTGAATGTGTCAAGGAGCTAGGGAGGAAAAAAAAACAAAAATTATATGGAGTATGGAGCCTGGGAAAGAGAACCAGGATGATATGAGGAGGTGGGCGGGTACTAAGACATGTAAGACTGTCTAGGTTCAATTCAGTTCAGTTCAGTCACTCAGTTGTCTCCGACTCTTTGCAACCCCATGAATCACAGCACGGCAGGCCTCCCTGTCCATCACCAACTCCCGGAGTCCACCTAAACTCATGTCCATTGAGTCAGTGATGCCATCCAGCCATCTCATCCTCTGTCAATCCCTCCCAGCATCAGGGTCTTTTCCAATGAGTCAACTCTTCCCATGAGATGGCCAAAGTATTGGATTTTCAGCTTCAGCATCAGTCCTTCCAATGAACACCCAGGACTCACCTCCTTTAGGATGGACTGGTTGGATCTCCTTGCAGTCCAAGGGACTCTCAAGAGTCTTCTCTATCACCACAGTTCAAAAGCATCTATTCTTTGGCACTCAGCTTTCTTCACAGTCCAACTCTCACATCCATAGATGACTACGGGAAAAACCATAACCTTGACTAGACAGACCTTTGTTGGCAAAGTAATATCTCTGCTTTTGAATATGCTGTCTAGGTTGGTCATAACTTTCCTTCCAAGGAGTAAGCGTCTTTTAATTTCATGGCTGCAATCATCATTTGCCATGATTTTGGAGCCCCACGAAATAAAGTCTGACACTGTTTCCACTGTTTCCCCATCTATTTCCCACGAAGTGATGGGACTGGATGCCATGATCTTCGTTTTCTAAATGCTGAGCTTTAAGCCAACTTTTTCACTCTCCTCTTTCACTTTCATCAAGAGGCTTTTTAGTTCCTCTTTACTTTCTGCCATAAGGGTGATATCATCTGCATATCTGAGGTTCTTGATATTTCTCCCAGCAATCTTGATTCCAGCTTGTGCATCCTCCAGCCCAGCATTTCTCATGATGTGCCCTGTGTATAAGTAAAATAAGCAGGGTGACAATATACAGCCTTGACATACTCCTTTTCCTATTTGGAACCAGTCTGTTGTTCCATGTCCAGTTCTAACTGTTGCTTCCTGACCTGCATCTAGGTTTCTCAAGAGACAGGTCAAGTGGTCTGGTATTCCCATCTCTTTCAGAATTTTCCACAGTTTATTGTGATCCACACAAAGGCTTTGGCATAGTCAATAAAGCAGAAATAGATGTTTTTCTGGAACTCTTGCTTTTTCCGTGATCCAGCGGATGTTGGTAATTTGATCTCTGGTTCCTCTGCCTTTTCTAAAACCAACTTGAACATCTGGAAGTTCATGGTTCAAGTACTGCTGAAGCCAGGCTTGGAGAATTTTGAGCATTACTTTACTAGCATGTGAGATGAGTGCAATTGTGTGGTAGTTTGAGCATTCTTTGGCATTGCCTTTCTTTGGGATTGGAATGAAAACTGACCTTTTCCAGTCCTGTGGCCACTGCTGAGTTTTCCAAATTTGCTGGCATATTGAGTGCAGCATGTTCACAGCATCATCTTTCAGGATTTGAAACAGCTCAATTGGAATTCCATCACCTCCACTAGCTTTGTTCATAGTGATGCTTTCTAAGGCCCACTTGACTTCACATTCCAGGATGTCTGGCTCTAGGTGAGTGATCACACCATCATAATTATCTGGGTCATGAAGATCTTTTTTATACAGTTCTTCTCTGTATTCTTGCCACCTCTTCTTAATATCTTCTGCTTCTGTTAGGTCCATACCATTTTTGTCCTTTATTGAGCCCATCTTTGCATGAAATATTCCCTTGGTATCTCTAATTTTCTTGAAGAGATCTCTAGTCTTTCCCATTCTATTGTTTTCCTCTATTTCCTTGCATTGATTGCTGAGGAAGGCTTTCTTATCTCTCCTTGCTATTCTTTGGAACTCTGCATTCAGATGCGTATATCTTTCCTTTTCTCCTTTGCTTTTCACTTCTCTTCTTTTCACAGCTATTTGTAAGGCCTCCTCAGACAGCCATTTTGCTTTTGTGCATTTCTTTTCCATGGGAATGGTCTTGAACCCTGTCTCCTGTACAATGTCATGGACCCCTGTCCATAATTCATCAGGCATTCTATCCCTTAAATCCGTTTCTCACTTCCACTGTATAAGCATATGGGATTTGATTTAGGTTGGAGACCTTTTATTAAACCATTGAAGGGTTTTATGCAGAAGACTAATGTATTCCGATTTTCTACTGTGTGTGGAAAAGAAATGCAAAAAAGCAAAATGGCTGTCTGGGGAGGCCTTACAAATAGCTGTGAAGAGAAGAGAGGTGAAAAGCAAAGGAGAAAAGGAAAGATATAGGCATCTAAATGCAGAGTTCCAAAGAATAGCAAGAAGAGATAAGAAAGCCTTCTTCAGCAATCAGTGCAAAGAAATAGAGGAAAACAACAGATTGGGAAAGACTAGAGATCTCTTCAAGAAAATTAGAGATACCAGGGGAACATTTCATGCAAAGATGGGCTTGATAAAGGACAGAAATGGCATGGACCTAACAGAAGCAGAAGATATTAAGAAGAGGTGGCAAGAATACATGGAAGAACTGTACAAAAAGATCTTCATGACCCAGATAGTCATGCTGATGTGATCACTAATCCAGAACCAGACATCTTGACATATGAAGTCAAGTGGGCCTTAGAAAGCATCACTATGAACAAAGCTAGTGGAGGTGATGGAATTCCAATTGAGCTGTTTCAAATCCTGAAAGATGATGCTGTGAACATGCTGCACTCAATATGCCAGCAAATTTGGAAAACTCAGCAGTGGCCACAGGACTGGAAAAGGTCAGTTTTCATTCCAATCCCAAAGAAAGGCAATGCCAAAGAATGCTCAAACTACCGCACAATTGCACTCATCTCACATGCTAGTAAAGTAATGCTCAAAATTCTCCAAGCCAGGCTTCAACAATATGTGAACCGTGAACTCCCTGACGTTCAAGCTGGCTTTAGAAAAGGCAGAGGAACCAGAGATCAAATTGCCAACATCCACTGGATCATGGAAAAAGCAAGAGTTCCAGAAAAACATCTATTTCTGCTTTATTGACTATGCCAAAGCCTTTGACTGTGTGGATCACAATAAACTGTGGAAAATTCTGAAAGAGATGGGAATACCAGACCACCTAACCTGCCTCTTGAGAAATCTGTATGCAGGTCAGGAAGCAACAGTTAGAACTGGACATGGAACAACAGCCTGGTTCCAAATAGGAAAAGGAGTACCTCATGGCTGTATATTGTCACCCTGCTTATTTAACTTCTATGCAGTGTACATCATGAGAAACCTGGACTGGAAGAAACACAAGCTGGAATCAAGATTGCTGGGAGAAATATCAAGAACCTCAGATATGCAGATGACATCACCCTTATGGCAGAAAGTGAAGAGGAACTAAAAAGCCTCTTGATGAAAGTGAAAGAGGAGAGCGAAAAAGTTGGCCTAAAGCTCAACATTCAGAAAACAAAGATCATGGCATCCGGTCCCATCACTTCATGGGAAATAGATGGGGAAACAGTGTCAGACTTTATTTTTTTGGGCTCCAGAATCACTGCAAATGGTGACTGCAGCCATGAAATTAAAAGACGCTTACTCCTTGGAAGGAAAGTTATGACCAACCTAGATAGCATATTCAAAAGCAGAGACATTACTTTGCAGGCTAAGGTCCGTCTCGTCAAGGCTGTGGTTTTTCCAGTGGTCACGTATGGATGAGAGAGTTGGACTGTGAAGAAGGCTGAGTGTCGAAGAATTGATGCTTTTGAACTGTGGTGTTGGAGAAGACTCTTGAGAGTCCCTTGGACTGCAAGGGATTCAACCAGTCCATTCTGAAGGAGATCAGCCCTGGGATTTCTTTGGAAGGAATGATGCTAAAGCTGAAACTCCAGTACTTTGGCCACCTCATGTGAAGAGTTGACTCATTGGAAAAAACTCTGATGCTGGGAGGGATTGGGGGCAGGAGGAGAAGGGGATGACGGAGGATGAGATGGCTGGATGGCATCACAGACTCAATGGGCGTGAGTCTGAGTGAATTCCGGGAGATGGTGATGAACAAGGAGGCCTGGTGTGCTGTGATTCATGGGGTCGCAAAGAGTCGGACACGACTGAGCGACTGAACTGAACTGAACTAAACTGAAGAATAAATTGGGTGGGTGACAGGCAAAAATGAAAGCAAGGAGACAATTAGACTCTTATGGTAGACCTGGCTCAAACTAATGGTGGTTTGGACCAAGTTGATGGCCACACTAAGATCAGTAGTTGAAAGATGCTGTTTTGGACATGGACATCAATAAGATCAATGGGGAGGCAATGGAGAAACCAAAGATAACTTTCAAGTTTCTGGCTGGAGTAGGTGGGTGAACAGTGCCTCATGTATTGGATAGGGTAGCCTGGAGGAAAGAGACTACAGCTCAGACAGGCACATCAAGAATTCTGCGTTTATGTTGAGTTCGAGATGCCCATCAGAGATCCAGTTCAATTGTCCGGTCACTACACACCCAGAAGAGAGGCGTGGGCTGGAGGTGGGGCTTTGACAGACATCATTCTAAAGACGGTAACTGCCTTGGGATCTGAGGGAGTCACCCAGGCCAAAGAGGTAGATGTAGAAGAGGTGGGGGTTCAAGAGAGACCCAGAGGAGTCGGAAGAGCCAGAGCAAGAAAGAAGACTGAAAAAGGCTGCTTTTTCAAAAGGCTGGGGAAGCCAAAGGAGAACCAGAGAGTGCTATATCCCAGGGACTGACAAAGCAGTGTTTCCAGAAAAGAGTGGTCAGCCCTGTTAGATGCTGCTCACAGACCAGGTAAGATGAAGAAAGGGAAGGAACCTTTGATTCTGGCAACATGGAAGTCGTTGGTGCGCATGATAAGGGCAGTGTTCCTGGAGTAGTGGGGTGGCTGCCACACCATGGTAGAGCAGTTGTGTTTGGACAGCTTATCCAACAGGGAACACAGAACTGGGAGAGGTCTAGAAGGGATGTGGAAGCATAGGAGGCTTTGGCAGAGAATGCTGGATGACCCTAGCAGCCATTCTCCCCTATTTCCCTTATTATAGACTTTCCAATTCTAGCTGGCCACATAGCTTCCTTGAATAAAAGCAAGTTTCTAGGACTCGCTCAGGGCTCCGCATGATCACATGACTCAGTTCTAGCCAACAGGAAGTAAATGGAGGTGAAGCTTGTGTGACACGGGATAAGTAGCTGTAAAGGGAGGTTGTGTGCTGGCCTCAGCCTTTGTGTTCTCCTGCCCCATGGAGTATGTGAAGATGTAGCTGCAGCTCAAGCAGGCCTATTCAACGCTGAAGTGGAAGCCGTGTTGAGGATGTTAGGGCAACAGGTTTTTGGGTTCCTGATGTTTAGGGATTTGCTGTAGCTACTCTGGCTACCTACTTCATCCTTTGTTTTCCAGTGCTTATAGCCATATCTAATTTTAATTTTTCTTAGGATACTTGGGTTTTATTCAAATGTGGAAGGGAGTAGAACAAGCTTGCAGAGTGATAGGAATGACTCAGGAGAGATGGCAGGCATGATGATTCGGAAGAAGAAGTGGAAGGAGATGGGATGTGGGCAGGAATGGTGTTGTCCCCTCTTGGTAGAGGGATGCCCCCACCATTATCAAGGGGGATGTGGAGACAGAGAAGATATTTCCAGTGAAGGTTGGGATTGGAAAGATGGTCATCCACACCTGATGATTTCTGCTTAACCTTGGATGGTGAAGAAGGTTGTGAGCCTAGAACAAGGAGGAGAGAGTAAAGCCAACTTTGTGAATCATGGACCCGATGATGTTAGTGGTCCTGCCGGCCTGAGCAGCCTCAAAGAGACAGCTGCTTCCTGGCACAGTTGGCCACACTGCTGCAGGGCATGAAGGGGGTGAGGGAAGTGCCCACAAAGCCAGCAAGGCTGCCACCCCACCCCCACCAGGCCTCACTGACCGTTACTGTGACACTCACCTGCCATTCCCAGCTGCCCTTTGAGACCCACCAAGCTTTACCTGACCCATTTTTACAATAATTTGTTGTGGCTTTCAGAGAGCATCTGGGACACTCAAAACAGAGCAGGCCCATTTTCTTTTCCTTTTTTAAAAACTAAAAGGAATCACAGTGGTTATCATTTTGAAATGTACAGAAATATCAAATCACTATGTTGTGCACGAAGAACTGACAGTGTTGTAGGTCAATTATATACTTCAAAAGCAAACTCACAGGAGAAAGAGATCAAATTTGTGGTTACCAGAGGTGGGGCCTGGGGAGGAGGGGGAATTGGATGAAGACTGTCAAAAGGGACAAAGTTCTAGTTGTGAAATAAAGTACTAGGAATGTACACCTCTGTATGTTACATATGAACGTCATTCAGAGAGTAAATCCTGAGTTCTCATCACAAGGAAAAAAATTTTATTTTGTGTCTCTTAATGTATGAGTTAATGGTTGTTCACTAAACTTATTGTGGTAATCATTTTATAATATTTGTAGATCAAATCATTTTACCATATACTCTGAACTTATACAGTGCCATATGTCAGTTACATCTCAATAGAACTGAAAGAAGGAAAAAAAAAGTACCACGTAACCTAAAGCGGAAGAATGGAGATATGGACAGTCCCAACTCATAAAAAGGCTGTATTTTACGGGTGATTTAGTTTCCGGGCTAGCCCCTAGAACTGTAATTGCCAAGAATATAACTGAATTATTGCACCTACTGCAAGCCTGAGGTATAGATTATGGAAACAGAAAATAGTACAAGGAAGGGCAAAAGAAAGAAGCTGAGAGGACTTTCTTCTCCTGGACCTGGAGCGGCTATAAAATTTAAATGGAGGAACTTGGCTTTACCGTCCTCTGACTTCCTCCTTTAACCCTCCCATCACCACCCCCGCCCCGTCCCAGGCTGGTCCTTGTCCCATTGCTGCTTTTGCTCACCCTGGGCTCCACTCTGGCACTTCTGTGTGTGTGTGTGTGTACAGGACAAGAGGTGGGGAATAAAGGGGAACACCTTGAATATAAGAGGGACTTGGTGTCCAAGTGTTCCTAATTCTCAGCCTCTTGATCTTGAGCAAAATATTTTACGTCTCTGAGCCTTACTTTTTTATTTGTGAAGTCAAGATAGTAGAACCCACCTCACAAGCTTATAGTAAGAATCAAATGAAATAACGTTTGTAAGACATCCTATAAGCTAGAAGAAACTCTGTTTTCATGGAAAGATGCCTTATTGGGCCAGATGACCAAGGGTCCTCACTTTAGTCAGGATGTTTTGGTTGGAAGTGACAAAACCCTACCCAAACTAGCTTAGGCCAAAGGAGGAAAAATTATTAGAAGGATACTCAAGTCGTTCACAGAATCAAAAGAAGAACTTGAAACTAGACCGATTGTGGATATTAGGGGCTGATCCTGCGGGCTACACAGACCAGGAGCCCTTTTCTCTCTGTCTCTCCTGGTGCTCAGAGCTTGCCCCATGTTGGAGATGTGACTCCAAATAACTCTACACTCTAGGAATCCCAAGGAAGGCCTCTAATTGGCCATACTCTGGTCATGTGCTCACTCTTGAACCAATCACTGTGGCAAGGGAGAGAGGTTTCCCTAGTTCCACCAGGTATAGGTCAACATGTCCACCCCCTGTGGTCAGTAGAGCAACACCTTTGCCAAAGAAGAGGTGGTGGGTGCAGGACCAACCTGGCAGAGTTTTACGGTATATATATGCCTAGTATTTCTTAGGCCCTAAGCAGTCACTGAAAGGTTTTAGGCAAAATAGTAACATTATTACACTTGTGCTTTTAGAAGATCCCTAAGGCTGCAGTAGGATGGGAGGGAGCAAAATTTTAAAATAGTTAAGGAACCTGTACAGTGGTCCAGAAGATTGATGAGGAAATGGTAAGAGGTGAACAGATTCAAAATATATTTAGGAGGTAGAACTGAGGGGTGACTAATAGGATGGTGACTAATAGGAAATCTGGCTGCATGGACAGTGATGCTGTTTACTGCGACCAGGTATCCAAGTGATTCTGTGTGTATTTGGTGAGGCGGTCACAACTTGGACCTCTTCCATTTGCGAGATCTCTGGATAGAGAAAAGAGGCCCAAATTGCTGTTTGAAGTTCAGGAGAAACATCTAAGCAACATTATATATTTGAGAGCTGTATTAACCAGAACTTGTGTTCGGTTCCTGTAACATCTACCCAGACACACTGCTTTAACTAAATGGTATTTGTTGCTCTTTGCTGCTCTATTTATTGAAAACTCTGACATAACGCCAAGTTTGAAGGTAAGCAGAGCAAGACTGGTCCTTCAGGGCCCGGGTCTGCCCTGTCGGTCTGCTCTGGCTCTCCTTACTGGGAAGCTTGCACCCTCAGTCAGCTGTGGTCATACAATGGCTGCTGCAACTCCAGCTTCCCACCTGCATTCCACATATGCTGGAGAAAGAACAAAAGGATGAAGGAGCAGCACCTGTGTTAAGGAAAGCAACCCTTTCCCAGAAATCCCCACTGCCTGCTGCTTATCCCTCATTGGCCAAGTCTGGTCACATGGCAGTGCTTAGCTCCATGAGAGGCTGGGAAATGTAATTTAAAAAATAAGTCCCGAGCCTATTTGACAGAAAGAAAAGGGGAATGATTCTTGAGAGAGCTGCACAGAGATGGTGATTAATAACTATGAAAGTAGAGGAAATTATCTTAGGACTGGGAGTTGAGAAAGGAGAGTAACCAAGGCTGAATCCCGGTTAATGTGGGGTCAACCAGAAAGAGAAAAAGAAGAGGGATTAATTAACCTGAGAAAGAGCAGTCAGCAAGGCAGGTGCAAAGCCAGAAAGGTATTATGTATACAAGTCAAGGGAAATGAGGGTTTCAGGAAGGAAGGAGCGGCCCCCAGTTTCCAGTGATGTAAGGAGGACTGCAAGACAAAGCTGAGGAGTGACCCCGGCGGTCGGCAGCTCCAGAGAGCTGGGTGAGTGAAATAACTGAGTCAAAAGTGGGCTGGAGACTAAATGAGGTTCAGGGTGAGATCGTTAGCTGGAAGAGGATGGGGGTAAGAGACTGAGGGAGAGGTTTGTTTGGATTTTTTAAGAAGAGAGAGACTTGAAGATGTTTAAATGAGGCAGGAAAGACAGTAGAAGAGGAGAGATTGAAGAGTCTGAAGGAAAAGAGATGATGCTTGCTGGAGAAGGTGCGAGGGACTGGAATTCAGGACAAGTGGGCAACCAAAAACTGGAGGACAGATGGGGCTCCATGGGGACAAGAGGATGGGGGAAGAGCTGAGTTGGATGCAGATGTTTGTGGGTTTCATGGGGGTCCCTGAGTGAAAGCAGCCTTTTTTTTTTCTTCTTCTGAAAATAGGAGAAATAGGTCACCTGTTAAAAGAAAGTGGCTGTTTGGTGGGATCCAGAGATTTTTAGAGAAACTTAGTAGAAAATGAGAGAAGCTTCTGAGGAAGGCAGGCAGGAAGGTTTGAGGATGGTGAACCAGAGTCAGAGTCACAGCTCAAATGAGACAGCCTTCATCAGTCCTCAGCAACTGGGGTATGTCCCGGTGTAGAGAGCACAGACAGGAGAAGTGGTCAAAGTGTGGAGGGGGTTGCTGGAAAGGCATAATAGAAAACAATGGTACAGAGGGTTGGAGACAATTGAGGAGAAACCACTGAAGTGTTGTGTCATGAGTTGTGGGTGTTGGGGGAGGGAAGTGATAGCTGGAAGGGCCAGTAGATGGAGACAAAGGAGAAGATGGGAGTGGAGCTGGAGGGCCCTCATTGACTACAGAAGACAGGAGTGGTTGCACGAGGCTAGGTCAGACAGAGGGATTTATCCATGGGAGGGAATGACTGAGCTGGAATGAAGGAATCAGTGACACTTGGAGTGAGGAAGTCAGGGTCAAGTATGGCAGGACTCAGGTGAGCCGGGCGCTAACATCTTTCATTCAGCTGTCTTGAATTAAGGTTGCCTTTCTTGAAAAGATCAGGGAGCCGTGGAGAAAGGTAAACAGAAAAGAAAGTAATTTCTTAGCCTGTCACCCAATGCCTACCCAAATATCTGTTTTAAAGAATTTGTAAATTTCCAAGGGCTTCTTGCTCCGATATGCAGCAGCCACCGCAGCTGTGGGTCTTCTGTCCTCAGAAGTATCCCTAACAGACTGTAGATTTGTGATAGGAATCCATGTGTGAGCACAGGACACAGTGGAGCATACTTTAATGGCGGAGGCCAGAACTGTCATAGATGATGGCGACGAGGAGTCCTACCCATCTCACCTTAGTTGTCCAACCTATAAACTGAGGGTGGGGGAGAGGGGACAGTTGTTGAGCAGGTAACCTCCCAGGGTCCTCCAGCCTTGACAGTTTTGCCAAAGCAGGAAGGTCCAGATGTTGCCAGTAAGACATCAGAGGGAGGGTGCCCATCAGCGAGATTAAGAGCAAGGTCAACCCTAGCTTTGCCCCTGACAGCTGTCCACTAGGGGAACTGTGGACTGTGTGCAAATGTGAAAATCACTTGACAGTGAAGAATTATTCCTTCTGAAATAATCTCATGTGAAATGACTCTCACAAATCTATGCGTTTGTAAAACAACGTGGAAAGGTAGGCTCGGAGTGAGTCACTCACCCCATAAGATGTGGAACCAGAACTGTTAGCTTTATGTCCAGACCTTTGTGTCTCAATCTTCCACCCCAAACTGGAAAGTCATGATCACATGGGTTTGGGGATTCACTGAGCCCCTGGGACCCCTATGCTCAGGCTCTGCCAGGAGGGACCCTTGATAGGAACCCCAGGGAAGGGGACAAAGAGGCACCTGCCCCACCTGCCTGGAGCAGAGCAGAGCAGAGGTGGATGCTGTACCCATCACAAGCACTTCTGCCTGGCAGCCTCAGCTCTGGGGACTTTCCCCCGGTTCCATGGGAGAAGCTGGCTGTCTCTGGGGAGCAGTGCGTGCTAGCTGCTGCACGTGCAGACACTGCCATCTAGGGGCAGCTAGCTGAACTGGCTTTATGGAACCACTGCTCTGTGTGTTGGGGCAGGAGAAAAGGGCTTTTGGTCTGGTCTGAGGCTGCTTCCTTCCTGGAGCACTAGTTCTGCTGGCTCCCCTCTCCTAGTTACCCACTCAGACAGGACTATGCACCTCCTCCTCCGAGTATCCGATCTCCCTTCCTGTAAATGTTTCTTCTCTTCCCTGCTTCCACCGTCTCCACAGGCTCTCTGGTGCTCATGTGACTTTAGATATCTTCCATGCACTGGCCACACTTCATGTTATCACCACACTTGCCCTCTCTCATGAGCCCCAGCCCCAGTCTAGAAGGAGAACTTGATTCCATGCTCCCCTTCTCCCAGGCCTGGAGAAGTTCATGTCCCTGAACACTGTGCAGAGGCTCCGCAAGCCTGGTCCCCATAACCACATCTGAGCAGGTCTCCGTAACCACGGCTTTGACCACTGGCCTTCTTCACACTTGGTGATCCAGTCTGTCACCTCTGGTTCAGGGGTGGCTGCACAGCCTGCCCTTCAGGACCCAGTGTTGGAATCTGCCCTTCAGGACCCAGTGTTGGAATCTGTTGAATGGTTTCTGGCTGAAGGAAGCTGCCTCACCCAGAGTGCTTAGACCCAGAGCTCGCCAAACCCTCTTACCTCACTTCTGGACAAATGATGAGTGATCCTGGCTCTGGCCTCCCCATGGGGTCAGATGAAGCCAGAGTTCAGTTTCAGTTCAATTTCTCCCTCCAGCCTGTCCTGCTTCCCTTACTTCCTGCACACACGTCTCTGGATCAGCTTCTGTTTCCAGTGCACTTGGCCACAGCACGTGTTATCACCTCAACTCCAAACATCTGCCCATTCCCTCTGTGTGAGAATACAGAAGGAAGGAGCCAGCCGGCCCCCTGCTCAGCCAGGTCCTTCAGAAGAAGGGGCCTGGAGGCTCCCATGTCACCAGCTTCCAGAGCGCCACTCACACTTCGGCCCCAGTGTCTCCCTTTCTTTCTCCTGCTCCAGCTACTTCTGGCCAACTGGCCCCCAGCTTCCTTAGGAGGGGGCTCTGCCTGCTGCCCTCTGCGAGTCTTCAGCCCTTGCCCTCTTCCTCTTTCAGAGAGGCACATTTGTGTACCCCAAGAGTGAGAAGCTGATTGCCTTGGTTGACTCTCACCCTCTACATCACTTCTTGGGCAAAACTTTTGTGCTAGCTTTGCAGGTAGGTCTGCCTTGCATACCTGAGCAGTCCATGGGCTCCTGACTCAGAGGCCAGGACCCACCTCTGGTCCAGCCACTCTGTCCAGGACAGATTGGGGTACAGAGCTCTGGTGAGGGGACTCCAGTGGAGCTGCTGCCTGAGAGCCCCAGGAGAGGGCAGTGACGCGTGGCAAATGAGTGCATAGTGTCTCTCTGGTCTGCTGCTAGGGCTGCTGACTCGAGATAATAAAGTTTGATCTACACATTAGCATCTGCAACCAGTTTGAGTATGAGTATGCAGATCCGGTTTTGTGATGATTATAGTCTTATTGGTCTACTTTTAAAGGTGTTTAAAACATTTATGAGACTGAATCATCAGAATTGGGAAGAGTGTCATTGATTACACTTAACTTCAAATGTTCAGGGCAATCTACTTTGTTAAAATTATAAAAGGTCAATTTGTTAACTGTGGGAATTTGTTGTTGTTTAGTTGCTAAGTCGTGTCCGATTCTTTCCGACCCCATGGGCTGCAGCATGCTAGGCTTCCCTGTCCTTCACTGCCTCCCGTGTTTTGCTCAAAAAAGTCCTTCAGTACCTCCCGGATTTTGCTAAGTTTTAAACAAAATCCCGGAGGTAGTGAAGGACAGGGAAGCCTGGCATGGGACAGTCCTTGTGGCTGCAAAGAATCAGACATAGTATGTGAATATTTAAAGAAATGTTAACTGTTTCCGTTTTCCCATGTTGCATGTGAGATAAAGTGTGGAGCGGGCTGTGTTTATCTGTGTACACAGAGTTCCTTGAGCATTAAAGAGTAAGCTGTGGGGACCCCAAGGGGTGCTGAGAGTCAGTCCAGGGAGCAGGACACTGTCACAGTCTGTGCACCCGGGGGTGAGAAGGTGTCTGCCCCGTGCTCTGCCCCATGGCCTGGCTGGGGCCAGTGAAGGGGGCTGACCCTGTGCTCTAGGGTAGGATTCACAGCTGGTGGCCGCCTGGCCCTCACCCCACACAGGCCTGAAAGTTGATTCAAGGTTCTTTTGAGTCATGAATGTTGGGGAAGAAATGAATGCCAGGTAAGGGCAGCTGAGGCCCCTGCCTGGCAGACATGTCAAAGGCTTCCTACAGCTGAGGCCCCTGCCTGGCAGACATGTCAAAGGCTTCCTGCTTGAAAGGGCAAGCCGCACAGCCCACCCCAGGAGCTGGCTATGTCTCTAGGCCCAGCTCCCCAGCCCCTCTGGCCCTCAGGGCCCTGGCCTCCTCCTCCTCTTATGAGCAGTGCCGGGATAAGGGCCTGGCAGCAAGCTAGTCTTCTCTCCCCCTAAACAGGCACAATCAGAAAGGGCACAGGGAAGGCCCAGTGCCAACTGAGTCCACTGACAGGCAGAGCAGCTCTCCCAAGTGCTTGTCTGAATTTGCATTCCTCTCCAGGCACCCCACTCCAGTGTTCTTGCCTGGAGAATCCCAGGGATGGGGGAGCCTGGTGGGCTGCCGTCTATGGGGTTGCCCAGAGTCGGACACGACTGAAATGACTTAGCAGCAGCCAGGCCTCCTCTACCCTTGCAGGCCCATTGGGTTTCCCCAGCCATACTGATTCTATACAATTTAATGTTCCCTGAGCTTCATGGCACATCTATAACCCTCTCTGAGGGGCTGAGGGTGAGGGCACAAAAAACTTTTGGTCAGTAAATCAGATATGGAGGTTTACTAAGCAGATAGGATAATGCTATTTTTATTACTTCATTAAAAATATTTAGTTAGTTAATACATTCACATGTATTAAAGTTCTAAAGGGCTTTGGAACGGACATTTTCTTCTTACCTGTGTCCCCAGCACCCTTTTCCTCGAGGCAAATACTGTTACTGGTCGCTCATGTATTTTCCTATCAGGATGTTATGGAAGACACTGTTGGTTGAATCCTCAAATCCTTTCTGTTTTCTTTTTCTAGGGATAGAGTCACCAAAGTTTGGCAAGGTATAAACCTATCCATGAGAAAGACTACATTCTCCCAGCCACTCTTACAGTTAAGTACAAGCATACCTCATTTTATTGAGCTTTGCTTTGTTTATCTGTGTGTGTGTGTTTACAAATTAAAGGTTTGTACCAATTCTGCATCAAGCAAGTTTATAGGTGCCATTTTTTTTTCAACAGTGTTTGTTCACTTTGTGTCTCTGTGTCACATTTTTGGTAATTCTCATATTTTAAACTTTCATCATTCTTATTTTTGCTATGGTGATCTGTGATCAGTTATCTCTGATGCTACTGCTGCTAAGTCACTTCAGTCGTGTCCGACTCTGTGCAGCCCCATAGATGGCAGCCCGCTAGGCTCACCCGTCCCTGGGATTCTCCAGGCAAGAACACTGGAGTGGGTTGCCATTTCGTTCTCCAATGCATGAAAGTGAAAAGTGAAAGTGATGCTAAGTCGCGTCCGACTCTTCGCGACCCCATGGACTGCAGCCTACCAGGCTCCTCTATCCATGGGTTTGCCAGGCAGGAGTGCTGGAGTGGGGTGCCATTGCCTTCTCCCTGATGCTACTACTATTGCATAAAGATTACGACTTGCAGAAGGCTCAGATGATAGCATTTTTAGCAACAAACTTTTTAAATTAAGGTATGTACATTATCTTCTTAGACATAATACTACTGCACACTTAACAAATTACAGTATAGTGTAAACATTACTTTTATATGCACTGGGAAACAAAAAAATTCATATGACTGGCTCTTTTTTTTTATTTTGCTATATTTACTTTATTGCAGTAATCTGAAACTGAACCCATGATATCTCTGAGGAATGCATGTGCAACCAGTGGGATGTGAGCAAAAGTGATACGTGCTTCTTACTAGGTCATACCTTAAGGGAAAGAAGTACGTTTGGCCTTTGATAAAATTCAGCATCCTTTCATGATAGGATTAAGTATGATTTAGTATGGAAGGATCTGTTCTATACCAACAGATTAAGTATGGAAGCATTATTCCTCAACATAATAAAGGCCGTATGTGATAAACCCACAGCTAACATCACACTCAATGGTGTAAAGTTAAAAGCCTTTCCTGCTAGGATCAGGAATAAGACAAGGATGCCCATTGCCATCATTTCTATTCAACATAGGACTGGAGGTCTTAGTCATGTCAATTAGGCAAGAAAAAATAAATAAAAGACATCCAGTCAGAATTTCATCAGAATGGAATGTTCACAGATCATATGATATAGAGAATTCTGAAGACCACCCCAAAACTGCTAGAACTCATAAATGAATTTAGTAAAGTTGCAGATACAAAACCAATATATAAAAATCAATTGCATTTCTATACACTAACAACAAGCTATCTGAAAGAGCAAGAAAGTAATCTAAGCTTTATTTTCCAGGTAAGAATAGTGGATTGGGTTGCCATTTCCTTCTCCAGAGATAGAAACCCAATCCACTATTCTTACCTGGAAAATCCCATGGACAGAGGTGCTTGGCAGGCTACAGTTCATGGGGTCACAAAGAGTCAGACACAGCTGAGTGAGTGAGGGCACAACAGACATCTATAAGCACATTCCACACAACAACTACAGAATACATTCTTCTCAAGTGCCCAGGAAACACTCTGGGCACGTATTTGGCTGCATCGTGTCTTAGTTGCAGCACATGGCATGCAGGCTTAGTTTCTGTGTGGCATGTGGGATTTTAGTTCCCCAACCAGGAATCAAACTCACATCCCCTGCATTGCAAAGTGGATTCTTAAACATTGGACCAAGGAAGTCTCCCTAAAAAACGTTCTTAAGTATAGACCATATGTTAGGCAATCACATAAATCTTTAAAAATTAAAATAATTGAAATCATACAAAAGCTTACTCTCTGATCACAATGGAATGAAATTAGAAATCATTAACAGAAGGAAATTTGAGGAATTCACAATTATGTGGATATTATGCTTCCCTGGTACCTCAGACAATGAAGAATTTGCCTGCAATGCAGGAGACCTGGGTTCAATCCCTGGGTTGGGAAGATCCCCTGGAGGGGAATGGCAACCCACTCTGGTATTCTTGCCTGGAAAATCCCATGAACAGAGGAGCCTGGTGGGTCTCATGGGTCCATGGGGTCTCAAAGAGTCAGACATGACCGAGTGACTAGCGCACAAACAACATACTCCTAAATAACTAAAAGGTCAAAGATGAAATCAAAAAGGATATTAGGAAATATTTTGAAATGAATGAAAACAAAAACACTGCATACCAAAGCTTATGCAACCAACACAGTGCTTAGATGGAAAATTATAGCTGTAAACATCTATATTTAAAAAAAACGAAGATCTCAAATCAATAACCTAACCTTGTACCTCAAGATACTAAAAAAGAAGAGCAAACTAAACCCAACACAAACAGAAGGAAGGAAATAATAGAGATTAGTGCCAAAATAAATGAAATAAAAATGTAGAAAAAATGTAAAGAGGAAATCAACAAAACCAAAAGCTGATTCTTTAAAAGGATCAACAAAATTGACAAATCTTTAGCTAGACTAGTAAAAAAATAAAAGACTGTTTATTAAAATCATTAATAAAAAGGGCCATTATTTTATTTTCAGAAATAAAAACGATTATAGCAAAAAAGAAAGCAATCTCATTTACAATAGCATCCAAATAATTAAATAAATAAAATATTTAGGGATTAAACTGGACCAAGGAGGTAAAAGACCTGTACACTGAGAAGTATAAGAAGTATAAGACATTGATGAAAGAGCCTAAAGAAGATACAAGAAATAAAAAGGGAAGGAAAAGAAGAAGACACAAATAAATGGGAAGATATTCCATGTTCCTGGATTGGAAGAATTAACATAGTGAAAATGTCCATTCTACCCAAAGGAATTTACAGACTCAGTGTAATCCCTGTCAAATTTCTAATGGCATTTTTAGGATACCTTTTAGGGAAACCTATCCTAAAACCCTAAACAGCCAAAGAAATCCTAAAAAAGAACAAATCTAGAGGTATCACCCTTCCTGATTTTGCACTATAGGGAACATTCCATGCAAAGATAGGCACAATTAAGGACAGAAATGGTATGGACCTAACAGAAGCAGAGATATTAAGAAGACGTGGCAAGAATACACAGAAGAACTATACAAAAAAAGATCTTCATGACCTAGATAACCACTATGGTGTGATCACTCACCTAGAGCCAGACATCCTGGAATGCGAAGTCAAGTGGGCCTTAGGAAGCATCACTACAAACAAAGCTAGTGGAGGTGATGGAATTCCAGTTGAGCTATTTCAAATCCTAAAAGATGATGCTGTGAACGGGCTGCACTCAATATGCCAGCAAATTTGGAAAACTCAGCAGTGGCCACAGGACTGGAAAAGGTCAGTTTTCATTCCAATCCCAAAGAAAGGCAATGCCAAACAATGCTCAAACTACCACACAGTTGCACTCATTTCACATGTTTGCAAAGTAATGCTCAAAATTCTCCAAGCCAGGCTTCAACAATGTATGAACTTCCAGATGTTCAAGCTGGATTTAGAAAAGGCAGAGGAACCAAATTGCCAACATCCATTGGATCATCGAAAAAGTGAGAGAGTTCCAGAAAAACATCTGCTTTATTGACTATGCTAAAGCCTTTGGCTGTGTGGATCACAACAAACTGTGGAAAATTCTTCAAGAGATGGAAATACCAGACCACCTGACCTACCTCCTGAGAAATCTATATGCAGGTCAAGAAGTAACAGTTAGATCTTGACTTGGAACAACAGATTGGTTCCAGATCAGGAAAGGAGTATGTCAAGGCTGTATATTGTCACTTGCTTATTTAACTTATATGCAGAGTACATCATGTGAAATGCCAGGCTAGATGAAGCACAAGCTGGAATCAAGATTGCTGGGTGAAATATCAATAACCTCAGATATGCAGATGACACCACCCTTATGGCAGAAAGCATAGAGGAACTAAAGAGCCTCTTGATGAAAGTGAAAGAGGAGAGTGAAAAAGTTGGCTTAAAACTCAACATTCAGAAAACTAAGATCATGGTATCTGGTCCCATCACGTCGTGGCAAATAGGTGGGGATTTTCCTAATGGAAACAGTGACAGACTTTATTTTCTTTATTTTCCAAAATCACTGCAGATGGTGACTGCAGCCATGAAATTAAAAGACGCTTGCTTCTTGGAAGAAAAACTATGCCCAACCTAGACAGCATATTAAACATCAGAGATATTACTTTGCCAACAAAGGTCAGTCTAGTGAAAGCTTTGGTTTTTCCAGTAGTCATGTATGGATGTGAGAGTTGAACTATAAAGAAAGTTGAATGCCAAAGAATTGCTGTTTTTGAACTGTGGTGTTGGAGAAGACTCTTGAGAGTCTGTTGGACTGCAGGGAGATCCAACTGGTCCATCCTAAAGGAAATCAGTCCTGAATATTCATTGGAAGGACTGATGTTGAAGCTGAAGCTCCAATACTTTGGCCACCTGATGTGAAGAACTGACTCATTAGAAAAGACCCTGGTGCTGGGAAAGGTTGAAGACGGGAGGAGAAGGGGACGACAGAGGATGAGATGATTGGATGGCATCACCAACTCAATGGACTTGAGTTTGAGTATGCTCCAGAAGCTGGGGATGGACAGGGAAGCCTGGCGTGCTGTAGTCCATGGGGTCCCAAAGAATCAGACGTGACTGAGCAACAGAACTGCTGGACTGAATGTTTGTTGTGATCCACACAAAGGCTTTTGCGTAGTCAATGAAAAGGAAATAGATGTTTTTTTGGAATTCTCTTGCTTTCTCTATGATCCAATGGATGTTGGCAATTTGACCTCTGGTTCCTCTGCCTTTTCTAAACCTAGCTTGTACATCTGGAAGTCCTCAGTTTACATATTGCTGAAGCCTAGCTTGAAGGATTTTGAGCATAAAATGAGTGCAATTGTACAATAGTTTGAACATTCTTTGGCACTGCCCTTCTTTGGGATCAGAATAAAAACTCACCTCTTCCAGTCCTGTGGCCATCAGCAAATGATTTTGTAGCCTCAGCTCTGGGGGCTTAATTCAGAGCTCTTTTGTTTTTTCAAAATGTCGCTACTGACCTGTTTGGGATCCTCTAACATCATATTTCTGTAACTCTGTTTTACCACATAAAGTGAGGGGTAGGATCAAGATTTTAACTCACTGAGTCTATGCTGGGAGTATTTCGAGTAGGAAATGGAACCCGCGTGTCTTCCTGGATGTAGAGAATAGTTTGAGGCATTATTTGTTGGAAAGAAGCTCTGCCAGGAGAGGAATTTCCAGGGACCTGGCCTCTGCCTCTGGCTACTCTGTGACCTCTCCCATTCTAAGTACGGCTGGACCAGCCCTAAGCATGTACTTGTGTAATGAGAAACTTCTCTCGTCAACTCTTTGGTTCCTTTGAAGCAAGAAAGATAGGATAAGTGCTTATTTCTTTTTTTCTTTCCCAGGTTTTACAATGAATTAATTTTCTAGTATCATCCAAAGACTTTTTATTTTTTTAGCATTTAAAAAATTTTAAAAGATTGTTGTGAACTTATGAATTTAAACATATCTTATATGTTTTAAACCATCTTAAGTAAAGATGCTCATGTTGTCCCATTTTTGCAAGAAAGAACACTTCATGGTAAATCTTGAGTCCTTTCTTTCTACAAGCCTTCAGTGGTTTGGGGCACTTGCTTGATAACTGATATGACAAGATATTCCAGGTGAGCTTGTACACATTCTCTGCCCTAAGCTTGTAATCAGCCATTTCTTTGATGTTGGGAAGATGACAATGTGGACTTATCTGCCTCTTAGAAGAGTTTTTTCATGTTTCCGGACTGAACAACATACTAATTAGGGCATGGATGTCTCCTGTCTAACTCTTAAACAGATAATCTATTCAAGGCTTAAGATATAGAAAACGAAGATCATGGCATCCGGTCCCATAACTTCATGGGAAATAGATGGGGAAACAGTGGAAACAGTGTCAGACTTTATTTCTTGGGGCTCCAAAATCACTGCAGATAGAGCTTGCAGCCATTAAATTAAAAGATGCTTACTCTTTGGAAGAAAAGTTATGACCAACCTAGATAGCATATTCAAAAGCAGAGACATTAGTTTGCCGACTAAGTTCCGTGTAGTCAAGGCTATGGTTTTCCCTGTGGTCATGTATGGATGTGAGAGTTGGACTATGAAGAAGGCTGAGCGCCGAAGAATTGATGCTTTTGAACTGTGGTGTTGGAGAAGACTCTTGAGGGTCCCTTGGACTGCAAGGAGATCCAACCAGTCCATTCTGAAGGAGATCAGCCCTGGGATTTCTTTGGAAGGAATGATGCTAAAGCTGAAACTCCAGTACTTTGGGCACCTCATGCAAAGAGTTGACTCATTGGAAAAGACCCTGATGCTGGGAGGGGTTGGGGGCAGGAGGAGAAGGGGATGACAGAGGATGAGATGGCTGGATGGCATCACTGACTTGGTGGACGTGAGTCTGAGTGAACTCCAGGAGTTGGCGATGGACAGGGAGGCCTGGCGTGCTGCGATTCATGGGGTCGTAAAGGGTCGGACACGACTGAGCGACTGAACTGAACTGAACTGAAGACATAGATGAGGAAAATTCCTTATACTTCTCTAACATGTCACAGTTGTTTCTCAATTTAAGGCAGTGGTTTTCCACTTTGACTGCATACTATAACTCCCTAGGAAGCTTTTTAAAAAATACTGGATCCATCCTGGATGCACACCCAGAGATTCTAGTTTAACTGGACTAGGATCTGGCCTGGGCATTAGTTTTAAAAGTGTGAACCAACCTGATGGTGCACAACCCTGGGTGCATAGTTTATCATTCCATATGTGTTTTTACACTTTACTTCATATGTGTGAAGCTTTAAACATTACTGTTGGTCAGTCTTAAAATTTTATGTAAATTGTGTGCTACTGAGTATAGCCTTGGGAAGCTTGATTTTTACCTAAGATTGTTGTTATGCATCCCAGTTGATACTTAGACCCCTGGTTCATTCATCCCAACTATTATATTAACAGCTTATTAAAACCTTACTTCCGCACCATCATTTTCTGCTCTCTTTTACTGCAAAATTCATGAGTAGTTAGTTGTTCAGGTCAAAGATCTTGGAGTCATCCTTGACTCCTCTTTTTTTTGTTGTTTATGTCCCAAATTTATTCATTTGGAAATCCCCTTAGCTCCATCTTCAATCTTCAGATACATCTGACAATTTCTCACCACGTCTACCGCTACCACCAGCTTCCAGCAATCATTATCTTTTGCTTGGACTATTGCAATATCATCCTAAGTGGTCTCCATAGCTGATCTTCTATACTCAATCATCGCAAAGCAATCAGAATAACGTAAGTCAGATCATTCCTCTTCTCAAAACCCTCCAATGGCTTCCCATCTCTCAGTAAACTTCAGAAGTTTTACCGTGGTCTGCCAGAACATGGTGTGCATTTCCACCATCTATCTCACCACCTTCTCATCTTGTTACCAAGGCCAAGGTCATACTGCTTGCCTCATGCCAGGCCAGTAAATCGAGAGAGGGATTGCTGGGGCAAGGAATAGCGAGTTTATTTAGAAAGCCAGCAGCCTGAGAAGGTGGTGGACTGGTGTCCCGAAAACCGTATTACCTGAGCTAGAATTTGGGGCTTCTGAAAGGAGAGGCAGGTGGCTGGTTGTTGCATACTTCTTGGTGCAGGGACCCTTTATGATTGCCACTGTCCACATAGGTGTGGTTACAGTGTTCCTGTAAACCTCCAAGAAGACAGGTGCTATTTTCTGTTCTTCAGCTTTTTAAAGTCAGAGCCTTGAGGCTGGACTGTTCTGTGTTTTTCAGGCTATAGGCAACACTCGTTCACAAAGGCGCAGCGCCAGCATGACTAAGCACAGGCAAAGAGCACAGGAGTTTGAGCTAAAGGACTAGATCCAATAATGAGACAGGTTTGTTTTTCTCTTAGACAGTCACTTATGTTGTTAAAAGCCACACTTGGGTTCTTCTTATTCCTTGACTGTAACAATCCCATCTCCACCTTTGGGCCTTTGGATTTGCTGTTTCCTCATCGATGTGAGAAGGGTAATGCTTTTGAGAAATCAGTGCATTGAGAAAGAGAACAAAGAACCAGGTAAATAAAGCAGGCTCTCCCGCTTTTCCATGCCTGTGTACTTTCCCTCTGAGGTTCAGAGGCTTGATCCTATCTGAAATGACCTCTTTACTATCCTGTGCACCTACCCCGATCTTCTCCACCCTGAAGGTCCAGCCCAGGCTTCCACTACATCCATGTCCATGCCATCCCTGACCCTTGCCATCCAATGACCATTTTACAAAAATCATCACAGACCACCAGAGGCAGTCTGATTCTGGGTAAATTCTCTTTTAAGGTGTGAGTGCAGGTCTTCTAGACTTGATGCCAAATTCTTTGAAGATGATTCTCAAGCTTGGTTGCATATTGGAATCACCCAGGAGCTTTCAGAAATGTTTTATCTGTGTCCCACACCCGAGATTCTGATTTAATGGGCCTGGGTGTGTGTCCAGGGCATCAGAATCTTTCCAACTTCCTCAGGTAATTCTATCATGCAAACATTTTAAGAACCATCAGCTTTCCTGCAAGGACTCTCTCTCTGCAGGTAGTTTAAATTATTATGGATTCTTGATTAGTTTATAAAATAAAGAAAAGGGAACATGCTACTGCTTGTCGAAGGCTGCTGAAGCTTCAAGCCCGAAGTGCACAGATTTGATCTGTAGGGTCCTTTAGATTCTTGCTTCTCAAAATGTGGTCCATGGGTCAGTAGAACATCATTACAAGGAGCCTATTAGAGGTGTAAAAACTCAAGCCCCGCCCCCCCTCCAGTCTTGAGAACTGTGGAACTTTCAGTACAAATGATTTTGTCCAGCCCCCATATTAGGAGACCTGAACAAAACTATGCTTCCTAGCATAGTTTTTAGCACTCAAGGTTGTTTCTTGGGGAGACCCAGCCCCCTAAGTCCTTGCCTGGGGAAGCTCAAGGCTGTCAAAAGAATTTACCCATTGTTCCAGCCAAACATCTGACCAGAGGCCTCTGACATACATCTTTTTTTTTTTTTAGTTGATGTATATTTTAATTTTTAAAACTTTTATTTTATATTAGAGTATAGCTGATTAACAACATTGTGATATTTTCAAGTGGACAGCAAGTGGGCCCCATTTTCTTCCTTTTGCTTTTTTTGACCTCCCTTTTCTTAGAGCATTTACTTAAAAAAAAAAAGAAAACCCTCACAACTGTAAATGCTCTCTCTGTCCCTTTAAGATATGTATGTTATCTCCTGAAACCCAGGAGTATCTTCCTTAAGGACCTGAGAGCATCCCTCTGAAATGTCCTCAGCAAGACAGATAGGGCTCCATCTTCCAGTCTCTGTGGAAGGATGGAAACCTAACCTGCTGAACGAGCCAGTTAGCAGAGACAGCCTGATCACAGTGATCAGTCCCCGCACCTTCCGTTTGTAATTTTCCACCACTTTGACTTTGTTCAAATGCCCTCATCTCCCCTCCCACTCCTCCATCTTCCCTTTAAAATTCCAGTCACCTTTGTGCATGGCCTGGCTGAGTTCAGTTCCATACTGAAGCCTCTGCCCGAACTGTAGGTGTTACCAAGTAAACTCCGTCTACACTGCCTTTAACTAGTGTGTGGCTTTTCTCTAACCTTATTCATTTAACAAGATCTTTAGGTGATTTGCATGTATATGAAAGTTGGAGAAGTACCGTTTTGTATTTATCATTCCTTCGATGACTTCTAATAAACAGCCCTCAATGATAGATAGAAATTACTATGCCCATTCTACGATTGAGAGACGAAGGTCAGAGCTTTGCTTCAAGTCACACGGTTAAACTAGAACTTGAGCTCACCTCATAACTCAGTCCAGTGCTCTTTTCATAATGCCATGCTGACTGGGGAGAGAAGACAATGCATTCGGGGACCCAGGGGTGAAACAGCTGATGGAGATCACAATAAGGTTCTTCTCCAGGCATCCATTTCAGCAACATCTTGCAGGCTCTGCTCTTCTTTGGTTGTAGAACTGTTTCAGAATCAAGTGTCTTCTAGGCACGAAAGAATTCTCCTCTGGAAAACCCTATCATTAGCTGGAGTCCCAGGGATCACAGCTAGTAAGGGATGAGTCACTGTGTTGACCCTCTTCAAGTACTGAAGAGCGCTGCCTCCAAGAAGCCCAGCACCCACAGGCTAGTGCACACACCATACAGCCAGCACTGTAAGTCAGACCCAGTCCCGGCCTTAGTCCTGAACTAGCCACCCCTTCTCACTGTATGCTCAGTGCAGACATGCCTATCTTCCCAGCTTTACGTCCACCCTCCATCTTCACTTCTTGCTTTCCCGGATAAACACGGACTCCCTTCCTCCTGGCCGGTTTGGCCCCTTGGGTAAATTCAGTAGTTCCCCCTTATGCATGGTTTTGCTTTCCACCCTTTCAGCTGCCTGAAGTCAACTGCCCTCTGAAAATATTAAATGGGAAATTCCAGAAAAAAAAATCTGGTTTTAAATTGCACACCATTCTGAGTAGCATGATGAAATCTTGCGCTGCCCCGCTGTCCTGCGTGGGATCCATAAGCATCAGCATCATCTGCTTCTGGCATCCGAACACCAACACTCATAGCTCAGTGATCCAGGACCACCTGAAGCAGACAGATGATCCTCCTTCTTACTTACTGTCAGGCCAGCAGTCACCTGACCCTACAATGCCTACGTCATTCACCTCACTTCATCTCAGCACATACCATCTCACAGCATCACAAGGATAAGGATAGAACATTAAGATACTTTGAGAGAGACCACAGTCACGTTAACTTTTATCACAGTATAATTTTTCTATTTTATTATTGTTTTTAATCTCTTGTCTAATTTATACTTTATAATAGGTATGCATGTATAGGAAAAA
This sequence comes from Capricornis sumatraensis, assembly GCF_032405125.1. NCBI lineage: Eukaryota > Metazoa > Chordata > Mammalia > Artiodactyla > Bovidae > Capricornis > Capricornis sumatraensis. The sequence goes on from NC_091078.1 coordinate 9,787,317, forward strand.
ACACCGTATACATAGGGTTCGGCGTCTCCCATGTTTTCAGGCATCCAGAGGGGTTCTTGGAACATACGCATGTTGAGGGGGACCGCTGTACTCCTCTGGACTCCCGTCCCTGCCTTCCTACTCCTGGGCTGGTTTGGTGCCCTGAGCAGACTCTCTAGGGCAGAGTCCCCTTCAGGCTCCTGTGGACATCATACTTACTCACACGACAAAATTTCAAACGTAACACACTAATGAATTAAGTTACATTTCATCTTCCCTGTCCTTTTTTCCCCTTCAGTTACCAAATTAGGCTAAAAGACCATCAATAAGAAAGCAACTACCAATTTTAAATGCCAAGTCATTTCTCTAGAAAAGACAGCACAATCACTCACGTGAATGACAGGATGAACTTTTCTGGTCATTTGGAAATCTCTCAGATCATTAGAACGAGAGGAACTCCATTACCAACCATACCCCATATACATGCAGAGTACTGATTTTTCACATTCAGTGTCTTTGACACCAATGATTTAATAAATTCAGCCATTACTGTGGTAAATATTTTTATTGTTAGTTTTATCAGAAATGTGTATATATGGACAATTTTTGATGCTTAATTTTATTAGAACCAGAACCATGCTTTCTAGAAGATCGTTCCTTCTAGAAAATCAAATTTCCAAGATTAGAGTGGAAGACAATGAGAAAACAGATTTCACTTTATTATTTACCTTTATCAAGTCATCCAAAGCACATCAATTCATTTATGTATTACTTTAACATTATAAAATAAATCATTCACTATTACTGTGAAAACATGAGCCAAAAACCTTGCATCTTTAATCTTCAAGTCAATCATCAACTTTTCTAAGATCTTTAAAGACATGAAAAATCATTTCAAATAACAGCACTCAAACACCATGTACATTTGTGAGGAGGTGTAACAGTCAACTTTAAGCCTCAGATTTTCCAGGTTTTAGCTGAAATAAGCCTTATTAGCTTCTTAGATTTTTGTCAGTCTTGTTTGGGGGCTTATTAGACCTTATTTTGCCTTATGAGACCTACACAGAGTACAATATTAAAATATGTTAATGGTCTATACTGAGAATATGGCATAAATGGGTTTATAACTCCTTAGGGACAGCAGTGGAACCACGACGCATCCTGCAAGCACAGGCGAGAGCCCTAGTCATCCCTGAGCTGGGCAGTTTCACACAGTCATTGTTTCTCTGAGGCCGAAGTCTGTGGTCTGATCTTCCTAGCAGCTTCCAGAACAGATGTCAGATTTACTTTGTCTCCAAATTCTTTTTCTCGGTGCTCAAGAAGGATGCCCTAAAAGGAAACAAGAGGCTGCATCAGGCCTTACTCTGAGAAACTCATGGTGCAGACTCTGAGTGCCAGCTGTCCGATAAGCCCTATGCTTGGGGCAGCAAGGAGCAGAGATCCAAATCAGGCTGGGCTCTGCCCTTGAGAAGTACAGGCTTTTGGGGAAGGTGGATCAGGAAGGCTCCCTCGAAATAATCTGGACTCTACATGCAGCACTTTGGGAGCAGGAAGTCAGGAGTGATTACTGTAACAGGGCGATCAAGGACGGCTTCACAGACAGTACAACGTGGACGGTGTAAGGAGAGGTGCAGGTAAAAGGACATCCCAGGCAGCAGAGCACAGGAGCTTGCCCAGAAAAGCCTGCTGGTATGGAAGTGGACTCCGTGGTCAGACTTTGATGGGCACTCAATGACGACCTGAAAAGGGTGACCCTCTCTCCAGCTTACCTACGACTCTTAGTGCATTTAGTGAAGCATAATGCACTAAGACATAGTATGCCCCAAAGTACCCTAACGTGGTAAAATAGATAAAATAATATGCTTGAGATCAGCATCAAGCAATCCTTGTTAAGAGTTCTCCGACACATGATAAATTAAACTGAATTTGAAAAGTAAACACTGTAAACATGTTCTTTGTACCATTATTCGTAAAGACTTTTAAAAAAAAGTACCACCACCCTGTGGGAAGGGTGATCTTCCACTACAGGGAAGGACATCAGGAAATTAAATTATATTTACTTGCTCATCAGAGCAGTTTGCAGACATTAGAAACACTGAGGAAGAACATATGATGACATGAGGAAATGTTCATGATATATTGTTAAGTTTAAAAAGAATATCTAATTTAGTAACATATCATTTTCTATAAAAAATAAAAGGCCCCTCAGTTCAGCTCTGTTTTAACAAGTTGACCCTGTTAACTGAGCTCTCCCCACCTCCATTTTCATATTTCCTACGTTGAAAGTGCATTATTTTAAAAGTATGCTTTAAAGTGGAGAAGGCAATGGCGACCCACTCCAATACTCTTGCCTGGAAAATCCCATGGACAGAGGAGCCCGGTAGGCTGCCATTTATAGGGTCGTACAGAGTCAGATACGACTGAAGTGACTTAGCAACAGCAGCATGCTTTAAAGATTATTACAAAGAAAATTCCTACTGAGTGGCACTTGGCACAGTGGAACTGCAAAAACTCTGCTCTCAAGAAACACGGAAGTGAGTCCTGAAGCTGGGCCAGCCTGGTCAACCTTCCACCAGGAAGGAAGAAGGCAGGAGCTCCAGGGGCACCAACAAAGTCAAACAACACACCCAGCAACATCAGAGTGAGCCAGCCAGGCTTAGGGAGCCTGTGAGCACCAGGTGAGTCACTGCCAGGCAAGAGGAGGCTGGCAGGGGAGCCAGGCCCTGCCCTGGGGCTGAGAGAGGCAGAGATAGGAAGAGAAGGAATCCTAGGAGTCCAGAGTGGGGAGAGGCTGAAGGATCCTAAGGAAGTGACCTGCTCAAGTGCAAGGGTACCTGGAAGGGATCTTTGGGAACCATCTGCAAGAGGAGCTATGGGCAAGGGAAGGGTGACGTCTCTGCAGCAGGAGAGATTCATTTCCTCTGTAGCACATACTAGCTGTGTATCTTTGGCTGAGTTATTTCATAGGCCCATTCTCTTACATGTATATGGGAATAAAAATACTGACTACCCCAGACTGACTGCAGAGAAGACATGAGATCATGTAGATGAGCATCTGGCACAAGGCAGGTACTCACTGGCAGTCCCTGTCACAGAGACACGTTGATACATTTACCAGAAAGGTAGCAAATAGGTTAATGTTATACCAGACACCAGATCATGCTAGATTCTCAGACAAGCAATTGCAGATACCCAAGGTTTAAAAGAAAAAGACTTGAAATACAGCTTAAAATTGAACGCTTTCTGGACAAATATCGTCGGACATCCTTTATGTGGAATCTAAAAAGAAACGATACAAAGGAACTTACCAAACAGAAAGAGACTCATAGATTTAGAGAATGAACTTACGGTTGTGCAGGTAGGGGGGTGGGTGGAAGGGATAATTAGGGAGTTTGGGATCAACATGTACACACTAATATATTTAAAATGGATAACCAACAAGGACCTACTGTATAGCATATGGAACTCTGCTCAATGTTATGTGATAGCCTGGATGGAAGGGGAGTCTGGGGGAGAATGTATATGTGTATGTATAGCTGAATCCTTTTGCTGTTCACCTGAAACTATTAATATCACAACACTGTTCATGCTTTCAAACTGTGGTGTTGGAGATGACTCTTGAGAGTCCCTTGGACTGCAAGGAGATCAAACCAGTCAATCCTAAAGGAAATCAATCCTGAATATTCACTGGAAGGACTGATGCTAAAGCTGAAGCTCCAATACTTTGGACACCTGATCCGAAGAGCCCACTCATTGGAAAAGACCCTGATGCTGGGAAAGATTGAAGGCAGGAGGAGAAGGGGACGACAGAGAATGAAATGGTTGGATGGCATCTCTGACTCAATGGACATGGGTTTGAGCAAGCTCTGGGAAATGGTGAAGGACAGAGAGGCCTAGTGTGCTGGAGTCCATGCAGTCACAGAGAGTCTGACATGACTGAGCGACTGAACAACAACTGTTAATCAGCTACACCCCAATACAAAATAAAAAGTTTTTTTAAAAAAAACTGACGGCTTTCTGTTCCCACTAGCTTATTCTTCCCTACCTGGTAAAAGTATACAGTTAGCAATGTCAGTAGGGATCTCCACCATGAAGACCAACCCTATCTTTTTGGTTGTGCCACGAGGCTTGCAGGATCTTAAGTTCCCCAACTAGGGACTGAACCTGTTTCCCCTGCAGTGGAAATACGGACTCCTAACCACTGGACTGTCAGGGAATTCCCAACCCTGTCTTTTCTACAGATGAGCCCAAGTATTAATGTCATGCCTGAAGTTGGCAAGACAGGCCTAGAGGTTTAGAAGTCAGACCCTGAGTCTCTGGGTCCTCCTGCCAGGCCCTCGAGCTGGCACCCACTGAACCCTGTCCTAGCTCTGTACATACTCAGCCTCTGCTGGCACTGCCCTGAGTCTGACATGGAACATCTACGCACCACCTCCTTGGCCCACAGAGTCCTCATCTCTCTGCACCTTCTCCCCTAGGCCCCTGTTTTGCATCCCCACGACTGGGACCCAAGCCAGAGTGTACAGAGAATTGTGCCCTGCCACCAGGACCCCCATGCGGAAAGCACCCCTCCCACCATAGCTCCCAGCTGCTCCCCCAACGAGGTCTGTTTCCATTCCTTCTCACCACTTTACTATCCATTCTCAATGACAGGGAACACTGCAAGGGAGCGCATTTTTCACAGAATAAAGACTTTGCTTTTGTTCTAACGTGGAAAACAGAACTCAACATCAGAAAACCTGGGTCCAGGCCCCCACAGTGCCGCTGAGGAGCTGTCCTCGTTGGTGCGCTCACTCGCCTGTCTCACAGGTTACTCACCTGCAAGGTTCACACTATGTTGTGATGTTACTGTGACGGGAGGGGGCTCCCGTGTGAGGTGCCAAGAGAGCAGGAGGGCGATACAGGACTACTTACCCCGCTTCCCCGTACTCATGCTCCCTGGCTTTCTGGAAGGAAGGCTGCGAGACTCCGATTAGGGAAAATCACCCTCCCGCCAACAGATCCCACCAACCAATCACCCTCCCACCAAGTGAATGCTAGGAATTTACCTGCTTTCCTGGTCCCATCACAAAGACTCCCCCAAGGATGAAGCCCTCGCCATCCAGGTTTCCAGAAAAGCCTCCATTCCAGGCCCGGAAGAAGTTTTGCCAGACGCCCAGACGGACAAATCCCATGAACACCATCTTCCGTTTTTGTGGGCCATAGAACTTTTTCTGCAGGATTGAGGAAGACAGACCCTGTGTGAGTAGCCCGTATGCCTGCCTTCCTGTCTTCTGCTGGTTCACACACTCCACCATGTGACATACACACAGCCCCTGCCCAAGAGCGCTCTAAACTGCCCGGGACCAAACAGAACCCTGTAGCTTGCAACTCTGACTCTAATCTCTTGCTACGGACGTACAGGCTTCTTGGGCCCGACCAACTGATAACAGTCCTCCACTCTGCAGAGCGGAGTGTAGGGGAAAGAATAAGGGCATAGTGAATTACGGGACAGGGGTTGGTGCTGGGCAACCCCTACAGGGTGGGGGACCCAGTGGAGTTTTTAGCTATTTTCAAGGCTCCCATTCCCAGGTCACAAGTCAGGAAGGGCTCAAGTAAAATCTGAAAGACAGTTTTTAAGGTTTTTTTTTTTTTCCACTCGTGCTCTGCTCAGAGGGCTGGGGGCAGCTGAAAGGGAGGCCAACTTCAGCTCCTGGCCAGACAGGCTTGGAGCCACCAAACTCTTCACGCATGAGCACCATCCCCAGCAGTCTGTGTCTGACTGGCTCACACCACACATACCTTTTCATCCAAGAAGATTTCTCCTTTGAAATAAGGCTGGAAGTCCTTAACTTCATTCTTGATGTGCTCCTTTACCACTGCATAGAGGGGGACGCCCAGCTCGTCCAACCTGGGCTTCAGGGAGGACAAATCTGCAGCCTCCTGCAGAAAAATGGAAAGGTCAGGGGCACGAACTCCTGGGACTCTGTGGCCAGCCAACACCATCTCCTACAGGCCCAGAGTGTAGGAAAGACAAATGCACCAAACACAGGAGGACAGACTCTCACGCCCACTGTACTCACACGATCAGCAAGACTGAAATCCCCGAGTTTCAGATCCAAGGCTGAGGGAGGCAGCGGAGTCACCACCTCCAGCCCTCGGCCATCCAGCAGGAATGCCAGCGGCTCCCCAAGAAGGAGACAGGTGGGTCTAATCTAAAAGTGTGGCCATGCTTCCCCAAGAAGGAGACAGGTGGGTCTAGTCTAAAAGTGTGGCCATGCTTCCCCAGGGGCCAAGGCTGCACCATAGGTGAGGCTGCCCACATCTGTACCAGTGACAATCCAGACACCTCATTTCAGTAAGCAAAGCCCTGTGCTGAACATCAGGAACATGGGAACTGGAGCTGGTACAGGACAGAGTACAGGGCTGACAGGCCTTGGGATTACCAAAGGAAAGTCAAGTATGGTGCTAATCCTAGGATAAGGTGAGTTCTTACATGAAGAGAAGCAGAGAATTAGACCCAAAAAAAAACCCTGGAATAAATAACAGACTGTGCCAGTGTTGGTCCTGGCTGGAAATGCCCCAGTCCTCATTTGCTAGGATCCCTTCCTATGAAAAGGTCCTCAAATGCACTCACCTCCCGACAGAGGAAGCAGCCTGGCCTCCGCACAGCCATAATCACAGCTCCATTCTTCTCCCAGAGCGCCTTCGCTTTAAAAGTTACTGCATCTGAGGAGAAGAAAAGAGAATTCAGTATCATTTCCTCTCGACTGCCGCCAACCTCTAAGCACCTCATAAACAGCACCAGGCCTAACAGAGGACCTGGAAACGTACTTCACACGTTGAGGAAAAATCAAACAGGAAACACAGACAGGCAATACTCATCTTTTGGAGGAAAATGAATCTAGTGTAAGACTCCTACTCCCTAACCAGAAGCCCCCTCCCCCATAAAAATCTAGTTGTGAACTTGAATATACCAAACTGGAATATTTCTAGAAAAGTAGTGTATTCCTTTGCTGGTCTTGGTGGACCTTGTAACAATGCTTTAGGGCTAATACATGGCCAAAACTTGAACGATATCTTGCACTTGGCCAAGAAAATGCCAACTCTGAAGGATTTAAAGAAATTAAATCAACTGAAATTTTTTTTAAAAAAATTTAACCTCAATATGTTAACTCCAGTGTTATCCACAGGAGAGGGTAGAAAATGCCCAACAAGGAGATGCTTTGGATAGCAGAGCGGTGCAGCTCAAGCCCGGCTCTGTTCAGATGGGGTCGCATCTAGGTGTGAGCCCAAGCAGGCTATGTCTCCTCCTTGAATCTTCCTTTCCCTATCTGTAAATGCAGATGCCTAGCAGCTCCACTTTGGGCCGCAGGGAGTATTAAAACATGGATATGAAAGAGCTCACTGCAGCATCTGTAATAGAGTCAGTGAGGGCTGAGTAAGCACTATCCCTTATTATTTCAGTGAGGAATCCATGTGCCTGTGAAATGTTACCTAGGAAAATAAAGGTGGGAGAGGGTTGAAATCAAATCATAAGGGAAATTCTGGGTTGAACATAGTGAAACAGAGCTCTCCGTCTGTAAAGCTTCTTAGTTCCTTACCAAGGGAACCTACATTATAAATCTGCAATCACAGTTCCTGCCTTCCCTTCACAGGCTTCCTCACTTACTGAACAGAACTGATGGTCTCCCTTTGAGGGGTCAACCTGGAGACCACCCAGTCAGTGAGCCCCGACTTGCAGCTAACTCTCATGCCCACTGAACCCACAGTATTGGCATGACTGAAACCCCCTGAGCTTCAGGTCCAAAGCCAAGAGCACAGGAAGGTAGCTGAGTCATCACATGTGGCTCTCAGCCATCCAGTAGGGCCTCCAGTGGGCTCCCCAAGAAGAGGGAGAGACAGGCGGGTCTATTCTAAAAATGTGACTGTGCTTCCCCGGGTGCCGTGACTGCACCACAGGTGAGGCTGCCCACATCTGTACCAGTGACAATTCAGATACCTCATTTCAGTAAGCAAAGCCCTGTGCTCACATCAGGAATCTGGAATTGGACACACAATATTTCTCAAATTTATTGGACTCAGGAGCTCCTGTTTTTGAAGATCCATGCCTGTGAGCATGTTAAGTCACTTCAGTCGGGTCTGACTCTTTGCAACCCTATGGACTGTAGCCCACCATGCTCCTCTGTCCATGGGATTCTCCAGGCAAGAATGCTGGAGTGAGCTGTCATGCCCTCCTCCAGGGGATCTTCCCGACCCAAGGATCAAACCCACGTCTCATGTCTCCTGCATTAGCAGGTGGATTCTTTACCACTAGCAGCACCTGGGAGGCCCCAGGTGCCTTGAATTCCTCAGGACACACTCTGGAAGATTTGGCTGAGTTGACTGTGGCGTAGTGTTACTAAATATTACGGAACAATCATCATTACATTTAGAGAGACAACATGAGAAAGTGAACAATGCTTTTGATAAGAAAAAGCTAAACTGTAAAAGTAATCATGTACACGGAGATCACAACTACATATTACAGCATGTACACCTGGAAAAAAATGTTCAAAAATTAAAAAGATCATTGTGTTAGGGTAATGGTAATTTAAATTTTAAATTATCAGCAATTTAAAAAGTGTTACTAAATTAAATTTTTTCTAATGTTACACTGCCTTCTCAGTGAAAATAAAAAGAAGGAACGACCTTAGAGAGAAAAAAAATAAGTAGGCCTGCATCCCAGTGCCCTGGAAAAGTACTGACGCTGGTGGGGTCACCACTTACCCTTCTCCATTGTTTTCAGGTCTATGTCCTCCAGATACTCCAATGCTGCTTTCTGGGGCTTGGCCAGAAACATGTCTGTGTTGGCCAGGAGCAGAGCCAAGGCAGCGACTCCTATGGCCCCCGCACCGATGGACCACATTCCCATGCTGAAGAAACTGGGATCCTGGAGGAAAGACATTTCTGGGGATTGAGAGGAAGGAAGAAGATGTTACTGCTCCCACAGGACAACTGTAACCTGATCTCTGGGACAGGGCTCCGGCTGGACAGCTAAGCAGGGTGCCAGAGGCCAAGGGAGGGGGAGCTGCAGCGTCAGAGATGGGACTGGACAAGGGCTGCTCTCAAGGGACCTGCCACCATGGGAGCCTGGGGGCTTACAATGGACACACGGAGGTTCCTGCCCCAGGGAGCTCACTTCCAGGTCAGGAGCCAGACAAGTGACAGCCTCTCTTGCTGCTCCCTCTCCCACGCCCAAAGCTGTCACCTCCTGGTCTGATGGTGTTCCTCCAGGCTGCAACCCCCAGCACTTCCCGCCCTCCTCCTCAATGCCTGTCAATGCCTTCTGTCCAGGAGTCACAGCTCCCACCTCCCTGGGGAGGGAGCAGCTTCTTGTGTAATTAGATTACTTAGAGTGCCAATCCCCTTATTGTCACCCTATCCTTCCTCCTCGCTGTGAACCCCTCCGACACAGAGAGACCAGTCCTCCTATTTCATCCAGCCCCCAACAGTGCCCAGCAGGGCCTCACTCAAGGCAGACAGGCAATCTGAGTACATTTCTCCCAACTGAGAAGACCTTTAAAACAGGCTCAAAGTGAAAACAAGCAAATAACAAAAAAGGACCGTTACATAAAACCATAGTTGACAACAAAGCGAATGTCCTCTAAATATCTACCACTTACTATATAGTTTAATAGAGACGGCTACTATTAATCTGACATTTCCCCGTGAACAGAACTACACAGATGTCTGCTGAAGGAACGGGGTCAGAGTCTGCGAGAGTAGGCATCGTGTAAGAAAACAGCATGGTGCTGGGGGGGGTTCTGTTTCAGAGGGCTGGGCAACAGGATGTCTGTGTCAGGCATGGGGCTCGGTGGTTGAAATGGAGGCGCAGGCAGGTCCTGTGGAATCTAGCCTCATCCTCAGCTCATGCTCAGGGGCTGCACTAGGGCTTCCTCTAGTTGAGAAGCCTTGTGCTTCTGGGTGCAAGCTCCTCGAAGCAACCCACCTCTATAAGAGTGGCAGATCCCCTATCCAGCCTTCTTTTCCTGACAACCACTTACAGCATCTGTCTTTCCATTTGGCCCACTGGCCATCCTAGGATCTGACTTGCACGGAGCCTTCCTCCCTAAGTATTAGCATGACTCTCTTTGCTAGGATCACTGGGCAACGTCCTGGGGTGTGTATCTATGTGTCTGTGTTACCGTGGCCCACCTGACCTCATCCCTCCTAACCAAAGACTTGATTCCCCCCGCAAGACTCTACTCAGGAGAGGACTTCTCCAAAGGTTTAAGCAAAGGCCCAGAAATTTGCGCATCACAGCCAAAGGAGGGGGCGGGGAGGGATCCACTGCCAAGAGGTGAGGTTGGGAATAACTTGGTAGTGATGGTTTTGGGCAGAAAAGGTAGGCCAGACTAGTGTTTAGGCCAGCCTGTGAAGTTCAGACTTGAGTTCAGACATAAAAGGGGACTTTCAGGCAGTGGGTGTGGGGTGTGAACTTGGAATAACCAATGAAAATAGCCTTTAAGAGGAATCTGGCATCTGTACCAGAGGGAAGAGGAAAAAGAAGGGGAGGCTGTATGTGTTATTGTGTGTGTGTTGGGGAAGGGACCGAGTGAGCTGGGAGAGAAGCATATCGTATAACCTCAAAATGCGCTCTCATGGGCTGGCAGCATTGGCACCAGGGAGAACTGCAGAATTTCCAGTCTTACCCCAGAACTAAGGAATCACAACCTGCATCTTCATCAGATCTGGCAGACAATTCACAGGCACATTGGAGTGTGAGACGCATTGTCTTAAAGCAAAGAATTCAGGTTTTGTGCTTGGCTGGACATAAGCCACAAAGTGCAGCTATGAAGGCAGGCTGGCCTTGGAGAGCTGGGCCTTCCTCAAGGGCCAGCTTCAGTTCCCTCAGTTCCCTGTGGGAGGGCAGCCACAGTGGCAATGAGAGTCAAAAGCCAGGACACGTCTCCACGCCTCTGCCCGGAATGTCCTGCCTCATTCATTCTGTCCTTTTAAGACTCAAACCCCTCTTCAGAGGCTTTCCTGGATGCTCCGCTTATCCCCACTTTCCCTCTAGAGGGGATTATTCTCCCCAGCCTGCGTCCACATTGCACCACGGTCCCTCTGATGTGTTCAACACACTCACTTGGACCTGTTTTCAAGTTGTCTCTGCTTTGACTCTGTTCCTCAATTTATCTCTGAATTCCCGGTGGACAGCACAGGGCCTGTTTGTGGTCCACAGTGGGTTTTTCATAAACGTGTGCTGAAATGAATTTGACAAGATTGAGTGATGGAAATGGTGATTTATGGACGACCAAAGCACTTGGGCCAAGCAGGAAAGAATGTTCCACAGGCTGACTTCCAATTTTTTTTTTACGTGGCAAAGTTATACATTACTGGATTATGGTTCATAGAACAATCAGGGGGAAAACCACAGCTCTCACCCACCTGCTATAAACAGGAGATTCTCCAGAGCGTGGTACAATTTCTGTACCTTGACGTATTTCCAAAGCCTCCCTGGACTCCTGATAAGTGTGTATGACTCAGATCCACACGGTACGGTCTCTGATCACAGATGTGATACAATTTCTGCGTCAGCTCACAAAGGCCAGCTTACACCTACCCTTCCAAAGGACTCGCTTCAATTCCTGGGACACATCATTGCATTTTGGGAAGCCCGGGGACCCTCACAGTCAGCTCTGCATGCTTCTAACACACCACTGCTGTTCCTGGAGACAAACAGGCTCCATCTCTCCACTGCCCATCAGTCATCACTGAGCCTGTTTGCTCCTGAGTACAAGGGAATCAGGCTCAAACAGACTCAACATTGATTTCCAAACATTCATTCAGCACTGATCTGTTTAATAAGTGGCAGTTTGGGAATTTTAACTAAATGATAAACAGTCCTCTAGGAGCTACAGGCCTACTACACCGGTAACAGAGTGGAAAGGTGAGGGAAAAAAAGGCGAGAGACAACACCTCCAGCAAGGTATCAACACCGGGCTAGGGCAGAGCAGGGAGGAAAACGCTTCTGTCTGGTCTGGGTAGCCACAGAAGCACCTAGAAGGAAGTGGCTTTGGAGAGACTCAGAGAGCAGGATGGAAGAGCTAGGCCAGGCTGGGGCTCAATAAGCCTGGGAAACAGCAGACTGGCTGGGTGTGGATATCCTACAGGCCCCTGACGCGCTACCTCAAGTTCATGAGCTGGAACACAAGACATGGGCTTCAAAACTCCCAGGAGCTTTGTTCAGCACCCCATCCGCACCTCTAGCTGTGATCCAGAAGTGTGAGCACAGGGTCACCCCTTTGGGGAGCTCCGCCCTCAACCTCAGGCCCCGAAGAACTAAGATGTGAGAGTGTTATCAGCACCAGAGGGGAGAGGCGGGCCTCTCCACGAACATATGCTCCCAGTGGGCCTCTAGCAGCTGGCCCTTCTGCCAGAGGGAAGTAGCGAAAATTGACTTCTACCTAGAGAGTGTATAGATTCACCTCCCAGCCAAGCGCCCCTAAGTTGCAAAACAATTCCCAACCCAACAAGCCTTGGAGCATGTGCCATGAATAACCTGAATCACAGCTATTTCCACTCACACAAAAAAAGCCTGGAGGTAGAGAGAAGCTTAATATCTGCATGGAACAATGCCTAATTACATGAACCCTAAGGCTACTAACTGGAGAGAGGGGGTGGCCGGTAAAGCAGCACTTACTTAGTGCCACCCAAAATGAGTGCCTCGATTTCACTCTCTCCAGTCTTCTGATGCACATAGTCTCCCGTTATGCAGCTGACAACACTCAAGTTTAGAGAAGTTCAGTACCTTCTTCCAGTCACAGAGCTAGTAGGCAGCAGTACTGTCTCCTGGATCCAGACCACTAAGACCCCAAATCTTTCTACTACCCAGGCCTCTCAAAGCGTTCACTGGAGGGGTTTCTGGAGGTCAAGGGGCCTGGTATCTTTTGTCTTAGAATTTTAAAAGATCAACTTATTTTTTCATTCATTACATACAGTCAAACAACATGTTGAAAGGAAATTCACCATGTGACAGAGGTCTCTTCTCTTTCCTCCCCTCTCTATCCCCCTTCTGTTAAGGAAAGGGTCAGTGCTTCTCTGAAAGATAATAGCGAGGCTGTTTACAGAAGAGCCGGCCCCCACCTGACACCACCAGAGTATTCGGTTGCCCACTGTGGGACTTACCTGATCCGGGCTCTCCCACAGAAGAAGGTGAAGCCTGATAAGACCACAAACAACAGCTGGGGCGGCTCAGAGTGGCAGCGCCGGGCTGGGATGCGCGTCGGGGCAGGAGACACAGCCGGGCTCCTGAGGCCCTGCTGGCTTGATCCCTCCCCCAGCCTCCTTTTCCTCAACTCTAAAATGAGGGGGTTGGACAAGGTGAATGGCAAAGCTTCTAAAACACCTAGTAACATCGCAAGATTCTTTCAGGAACAGCTCACTTTGGAGCCTGTGCATTCTGGGTTCCTGATCATAACCCTACCTTCACCCGCCTCCCGTCTCAAGTTCAGAGTATTTCTTCCCCGATGCCCAGAGCTTCACAAGGCACCTCCCCTCAAACACATATGGTCCCGTATACCCAACCTTTCAAACCTGGGAACCAGGCACTCACCATCCGCAGTGTGCACACCCCGGCTCCTGCTGACCCACTAGGAGTAGGCAGGGAGCAGGCGGCAGGGGAGGGCTGGAGGCGGGGCTCTGGAGTCCCGCCTTTGGCCCTAAGCTCGCTCACTCCATAGGCAGGACCAGGCCACCCAGAAACGCTGGGGCACCTTCAGCTGCCAATAGTCAATCTCCAGAAAACATCAATATGGACAGCTGCCAAGACCCCCTAGTCCTTCAAAATGCTGAGCAAATGTTGAGTCATTTGCAGTCATGCAGATTATAACATTTATCAAGTGCCAGCAGACTCCCTCTCCGCTTTCTGGAGCAGGCTAGTGAAGCAAAGTCCTTAACACAGCCCTTAACGCAGTCCTGGGGTCACAGTAACTGAAATAAAAGATGTCCCTTTCTCCATGGCTGCTTGTGTAACAAACAAGCCTGACTCCACGCTGGATCTATTCCTTTAGCTCTAACCCTTGTGCTCTGCGCTTAGTCAGCTGGTACCTACTGCACCTTTGTGAAAGAACATTGCCTAGAGCCTGAAATACACATGAAAATGTGTTCTCAAGGCTTTGATCTTTAAAAAGTTGCAGAACAGAAAATAACAATTGTCTTGTTGATGGTTTACAGGAACACTGTGACCAGACCTACTCTGACAGCTGCAAGAACAAAGAATACCTGCATCAAGAAATTTGCAAAAATCAGCCACGTCCCCTCCCCTTTCCATATAAAAGCAGCCTGAATTCTAACTCAGGTAACATGATTCTTTGCGACACCAGTCCACTTGTTTTCTTGGCCTAGTGGCTTTCTGAATAAAATCGCTATTCTTTCCCCTGACACCCTGTCTCTCGATTTACTGGCCTGTTGTGCGATGAGCAGTGCAAGTTAGGCAGACAGCTTCATCCTCCCCCCCACACCACTGAGGCCGCTTACCCACTGTCTCTTCTTCACCTCCCTCTGCCTTCTCTTCTTTTCCTGCCACTTCGAGATACCTCGAAACTCACACTCCGTGCCTCAGTGACCTCACCTATGGCCAGTGCTTCACCCACCACCTTGGGATTGACTTCCACGTTCCATGTGCTGCTCTGGACGCGAAGTTTCCACTTGAGAGTTATATAGTTTATCTCTGTGACCAAAAGCTGACATCCACTAAAGTCAGTTTCTCTTCCAGAGTTTCTTTTCCCCGGCTCAGTGGATGACACAAGCGTGGAGCCGACTGTGCAAGCCAGAAACTGAGACCTGCATTTTCTTCTTCATTCTCCCTCATCACCCACACAAAATCAGTCCGGAAGCTCTGTCCCTCCTATGCAATGGGCTCAGTACCTGCCCTCTTCTCACCTTCACTGCTGCTGTCCAGAGTGAAGCCCCTGTTACTCTGCACCTGGCCTCAGTAACTACAGATCTGAGGTTGGCTGGCTCCAGGCCCTCTTCTGCTTACTCTCTATGTAGTAGGCAGATCAACTGTTACACTCCCCACCCGGATCACATCCTTCCCTTGCTTTCAGGTTATCACTGTAAACAAACTCTGCAACCCACCGCCAGGGCCCTTCACAGTTCAGCTCAGGCCACCATTCTTGCCTCACTCCCAGCCATTTCAGCACCCTCCTTGGTCACTCAATGTGCAAGGACTATAACATGTCCTGTTAGGCCTCTGCACTGCAGCTCGTGTTGTTATCCAGAATGCCCTCCCCACCCAGGCCAGCTAGGTAAAGGCACAGCACATGTTAACACTTTCTCCCCGGAGCCTTTCCTGAAGGTCTTGACAACTGGCTGCTTCCTCACCTCTGGTCAGACCCCATGCATGTGTGCAAACACACACGTACCTTTTGCACACTGCACAAGCAGATGGACTTCATGTATTTAGTTATTTACATGTCTATCTACACAATATGGGGGATCAGTCTGAGGGTAGGAGCTGCCATCTTTTTCCATTCCTGCAAATTCAGCATTTAACATAAATCCTGTCAATTACTAGGCATTAAATGTCTGGATGCAATGATCTCAGTTTTACCCTTTGAACTCCACAGTGAGGCAGAGTTGAAACTACTTTGTAGCTTGTTTGACCTTAAAGAAAACACCTGAGCCTGGGGCTTAGGTGACCTTAGGTGGGTTCCTAGCTCCTGTGCTCATTGGTAGGGTGATCTCACGCAAGCTGTGAAAACGCTCTGGGCCTGGGTCTCCTCATCCATACACAGGAGGGAACTGAACAAATTTATGAGGTTGTCTCAGTTCAGCCATCCAAAGACTCTGAAGTACTGCATGACTGCACCTCCAGGGTTCTGACATCCAGAAAGTTATGGGGACATGTGCCACTACTGCTCCCCTGCTGGGTGTGTACAGCCTCACCCTCCGCTTCCCCAGGCCTCATTCTGCCTGTTCAAGGAGCTGCCTCTGGGCAGGAACTGATAAAAGTCTTACTAAAACAAGGTATCAGCACTGGGTGGGTTAATTCATGCCCGAAACAAGTAGGGACAGCATCATATTCCAAGCATTAAGGGTACACCTGCCCAGCCAAGCCCCACCCAGGGGATCTTCCTACTCAGAATGAGCTGGCTTGAGGCAGAGACAGGGCAGGAGGAAGAAAGGGGTCCTCAGGAAGACAGAAGAAACTAGGAGGCTGGAAAGCTTGCTTCCTCTTCTTTCCTTTGCTCTCGCTAATGCATGTTCCTTCAGAGTTCTAGTTCGGCCTCTCTAAGTAAAAGAAGAAATTAAGGCCCAGAGATGGAACGAGCTAGTCCCAGGTCACTTCTGGGGAAGACTAGTGACTGTGCTGGGTCTCAGGGCTCCCAACTCCCAGTTCATGGCTATTTAGCTTGCACTGGACACACATGCAGAGGCTGGGGCAGTGTGGGGCTCAGGAAAGGGGCCCGTAGGTCCTCAAGCCGGCTCACTAGTCTGAAGAAGGCTGAAAACAAAACTGCTCCTGAACAGAGCCTGGGAAATCATGTGGCTAGAGAGAGCACTAATCTCTCCCAAGTTTAGTGCTTTGCAAGCAGTTTATAATTCAAATGTTTTCTTGAGGGTCACATTGCCCATTCTTGGCTGAGAAGCCATTCTGTACCTCTCCTCCCTACAGTCACAAGGTCCTCTCAATTCTGGATGATAAAAAGATAGCCTCAAAAATGACCATTTAGCAGCCTGGTGTCATGGCACCTAAGGCCCCAGGAGCAACAGGGGATGCACTCCCACCCACCCTTGCCATCAACCACCAGGGAACTAGCCAGGTGCAAGGAGCTCTCACCTACTTGCCTCAGTCTCCAACTTCCTGCTCTGCTCCTTGGGATGACTGTCTCCCAGATGCCAGATTCAAAAAGTTCTGATTAGATGCTGAATGCAGAACAAGAGGACATCTCAATTACTGGGAAACTGGCCAGTGTAAGGAATGTGAGGACTGGGAGACATCTTTCCCTCTCATCAGTATCCTGAGGCTTCTCCCAACCCCTGCCCTGCAAAACCCCTGGCCATTCTGCCCTCTGCCTGCATAGCCTCCAGTCTGGGCTCAGTTATATGAGTGTGGATGGGAAGGCAAGCGCAATCCATGAAAGACACTGGGCTTCAGGACAAAAATCCTATTTCTTACTCTCTGATTCTGAGAGTTCACCTTGTCCCTCTGAACCTCAGTGCTTCTTTAAAACAAGGGCACTTTCAGGAAGAAAATATGAGAAGAGCGATGAGGAATGAATTGCCAGACAGCACTATTCTCTTCTTTGCAGGGCTCAGCTTCACTCATTCTCCTACAAAGGCAGGAGAAGTGAAGCAGAACAGACACCAAACACTGAACAGCTGCTCCCGCTGTATCAGTGCAGGCCTGCCTCCTGGGCCTAAGCTCTGGGTCTGGAGGGAACCCTGGCTTTTCTCTGGCCCCTCTGCCCACTCTACAATGCACACTCCAGGCTGCCTTTCTACAGCCCGCCAGCAACAGAAAAGGCAAAGGGCCCTGCCCAGCTGTAATCTCCCTGGGCCAGAGGCTACTGAGCTCAGGGGTGAGGCTGGTTCCCTCCAGACAGTTCTTGCCACACACACCTCAGCAGAGGGGCATTTGGAGTGTTTCTGCTCAACATTTCACAAAAAGGCAAGTACCCAGCTGGCAGGAGAGCTGCCTTATTTCTGGGACACTAACAGATCCTGGGGCTTCAAGCCCCAGAATTCCAGTCCTCACCAGACTTTCCAAGCACTCTTTAAGTGACAGGAGCAGATAAAGTAAGAAATGTCTTCGTTCACCTCAGGAACACTGAGATCTCAAATAAATGGCATGCCTTTATAAAGAAGGGCAAGATAAGAAGGTTCACACCAAGAATAACTCAAACCTAATTCAAATTGCTGCAAGCTGTAAGAACCTGGACAAGGCTCTGTATTAGTAAAACAGGAAGGATTCCCAAATTACAAAAGGTAACCTACAGAGTTACCTTCAGTTCTAGAAGTATTAAATGTATGCATGGTGCTTTGTAAGCTACCTTACAAAGAGTGACAGAATGTGAGGTGTAATTCTTACTCATTTCTAGATTAGTCAGTGATTGCCCCTAAAATGTTGTTTGTACATGTACATGAGATGGAGGGTTCCTAAGGGCTGGATACGTTCCAAGGAGACAGGGTTTCTCATCTGCCTGACTGAGTCAAAACAGGAGCATCCGAGACTTCCCAAGCTGGCTCCCGGACAAGGCTTAGCTAAATAAATCCGAAGTAATTATTTTCTGTTTTTAATCATCTGCCAAGTTCAAAGGAAAATACATTAAAAAAAAAAACTAAACGGAGGGGTAGGGAGCTGAGTTGTGGAAACAGCCTCGTGTGCAAAGGAAAAGAAGCCCAGAGTCAGCTGGGGCTGAACCCCAAGCTGGCTTCTGGGCTCTCTGGAGGTGCTGTCTCCCAAAGACCCTGCGCAGGCTGGGCCTTAACCACCCTCTCCAACTGCTTCAGCTCTGATCCCTTCAACAACTTCGAGGTGTGACTGTCTGATCATCAGTGCCTTGACTTTTCATTACCAGACTTCAGCACAGTGTTTTAAAATCCGTACGGTTGGGCTCTTTTCAAAGCTGCCTTTGTGGGAGGGAGGCAAAACGGGTGCCTCTGAGATAATGAAAAAAGCGAGAAACCGCTACCCCATAAAACACAGAGCCCCACACGACCAGGTTCTTGGCTTCCACCTGCACACTGCCAGCTGGTCCGCCCGCCACCCTCTGGGAAACAACCCCAGGCTCATCCTGGCTCGGCCCCACAGGACAGACGCGCCAGGATAGAGTCCGTTTCTCAGTTCTTTGTTCCAATAATCTAGGCAGACCAGTGCCATCAGCCTCTCTCAAAGCCTGGGGGCGGTGAAAAGGGTGATTTTTGGCCCAACGGATCAGCGCCGGTCCCGAAACCTGGTTTTCTGACCGCAAACGCTGGGGTTTCTTCGCGGAGCGCGGGGCACTGGGGTGGGAGGGCAGTCTTCCTCCGCGGGAGTGGGGGCCGCCTCGGGCTCAGCAGGTGCGGCCGCAGCCGGCCGGCTCGGAAGCAGCTTCCCGCGGGCCCCGAAGCTGATCCCCGGGCGGACCTAACGAGTCCGGCATCCAGGGAACCTGCACCCGCCAACCGGCCTCGCTAGCCCCGTCCTACCTCAGTTTCCTCACTTGCCTCCGCAGACGCCACGAGCCTCGCAGAGCCCCAGCGAGCCGCACGTACGACTCTTGCTCCCGGCCTCGCGCCTCCTCTAGCGTACGAGGCCGGGTGGGCTGACTGATAAACCTCTGGGGCCCCAGGGGTCCCAGGGTGGACCCCGCGCCTGCGCAGGCTCGCGCCTGCGCCGCCGCGCGCGCCACGCCCACGTGACCCGCCCCGCCCACCGCGGCTCAGTGCCTGCCGCGCTGCGGCGCTGTCCCGCACTCCGACCGCGCGTCCAGCCCTGTGTGGCTCTTGAGACACGCTCTCCTACGGCCCCTCGTTCTCATAGCTCCAGTTTAGCTCAGTCCTTCGCTAGCGATGACCCTAGACTCCTGACTCATTTGTCAGGAGCGGCTTCTGGAGCAAAAGGAGGCTCTCGACTGCCCTATTTGATCTGGAAGCCCTGTAGCCCGAGGACAGCCCCTTTCAGTCAGTTCAGTCGCTCGGTCGTGTCCGACTTTTTGCGACCCCATGGGCTGCAGCACGCCAGGCCTCCCTGTCCATCCCCAGCTCCGGGAGTTTACTCAAACTCATGTCCATGGAGTCTGTGATGCTCTCCAACCATCTCATCCTCTGTCTTCCCCTTCTCCTCCTGCCTTCAATCTTTCCCAGCATCAGGGTCTTTTCCAATGAATCAGTTCTTTGCATCAGGTGGCCAAAGTATTAGAGTTTCAGTCCTCACCGTTTTTGAGCAGTTAATTTTTCAAGGCTTTTCTGCCTTTGGGGGTTATTTCTTTTGTATAGGGAGTGAGAAGCTTTAGGTCGGACGCATTGTGGTGAGTGTCCCTTCAAGCTTTAGAAGCAAATTCACAATTGCCAGCCTCTGACCCCCACCCCACAACCTCATTCACCTTTGGAGTGCTGTGGTGGTGAGTGGCGGCCTGGAGCACTGGCTCCTGGGATGTTGCCAGACTTCACAGATTCTGAAGTCAGGGTCTAGTCTGACCCAAAGGATTCTTCCATACATTCGTTTACCTATTATGTGTTAAACGTTCACAATATTTTATAAAAGTCCGCGATTGAGAGAACACCTTTTCAAAGATAGGACGACACTTAAAGTATCACTGGGACAACTGATCAGTCACAAGGTAGCGTGCAATGAAAGAGCATAGCAGGGCTGACACACCCACTGCCTTTTGCCCCGTGAGTTCGCCTGGCACTGCCTACTGGTGTGCAAAGTCCAGAAGTCTGGTTCATCTTCCCAACCTTCCCAGTTCAGACTCTAAGTATCTTGTAAATTTATGGGGCATTTAATTCTATGGTCCCCAACCTTTTTGGCACCAGAGACTTTCATGGAAGACAAATTTTCCGCAGATGTGGGGATGGGGTGGTGGTGGTTTCAGGATGATTCAAGCACATTACTTTTGTTGTGCACTTTATTTCTATTATTGAAGGAAATGGCAACCCACTCCAGTATTCTTGTCTGGAAAATCCCATAGACAGAGGAGCCTGGCAGGCTACAGTCCATGGGGTTGCAAAGAGTCAGACAGGACTGAGCAACTTCACTTATTTCTATTATTACTATATCAGTCCCACCTCAGATCGTCAGATCCTGGAAGATGGAGATCCTTGCTTTAAGAGACCTGCCCTTCAGCAGATGGTGAATTCCTTTTCTTCATCTTTAGGAACCCAGAGCCTGGCCCAAGGCCAGCAGGGAGGTATAGATGGGAAGTGTTGTAAAAGAGAGGGTGTTTCTAGGTTAGAGGTGAGAGCAATCCGTTTGAGTGATCTTGCCGATTTCTTGCAGGAGTAGATATTTGAAGGCCTGAAAATATTTGATATGATTTGGTACAATGTAAGTGTAGTCATAAGAAGACAGTTTACCCCCAGAGGGCCTTTCTCACTCCTGTTAATAAATACCTTCTTACCCCATGAAGGGGAAAGGGAAAAGGCTTATTCTAGCCATCCTGAAATAGGAAATTTAGTCAACAGGGAGAAAGGTTGCAGGGAAGAAGAGCCACTTAGAACAAAACAGGAAACCATTTCTCTTGGGTATGGGTCCCTGGAGACTGACCATTAATGACAGAACCATCCAGGGGCTGTGGGTATCAGAATCCTGAGGTGGAAGGCTCCCTGAGGCTGCAGCTCTGGATAATTACCAAATGCAAAAAGCCAGGATTATATTTATACTTTTTTAGCATTCCAAAGCTCTGGATTTCAAAAGCCAAGCTAGATCTGATAGCTAATTAACACACCCCTCACACTCCCGACTGGTCCAAGAAGGCACAGGCTGAACTCATTAAAAAGTGGTCATCAGACCAGAAGAATAAATTGTGAGGCACAGGAAAACTCACAAAACTCAAGGATTAAAAACAAAAACACCAATACCAATCTGCCAAGCTTCAAAGAGAAAAGTAGTTCTGGTGTCCTGAAGACCATGAAATAACCTAGATTTTGAATTTAGGGGAATAGAACTGAAGGTTGACCAGGAGCTTTGTGACAACTTAGCTGTGTTACCCTCTTGATAGGGGCGGGGAAGCTGTTCTGTCCTTCACAAATCCCCTGGAGCAGGCAGAAAACATTGCTAACAGGAGGCAGAGATTTGTAAGTAAAAATTGGTGATTCTTTCAGTGTCACAGCCACCTGTAGACTGACCTGTCTTCATCTGTTCACTCAGCAGTAATCCGGGCCAACAGCATAACATGATTCTTTAAGTTGCTGGTCCTGCCGAGTGTCTGGCTCATTGGGAACAGTTCTGGAAGCAGCTAGCATCAACATGAAAGTAAAGTAAAAATGGGTGCTTGATTTCATCTTCTCAGGCCAGGTTCTCATTCTGTGGATGCATAAAAGTCAAATCAAGATCTGGAAACAAGTATGAACCACAGAAACAGATGTGCGTGGATCAGCTCCAGCTATCTTTCTACTTGCCAATATCTCCAAATTCCACTCTTCCTTATTTTTTAAAAAGCATTATAAAGACGCTCTTCCTCCACAGTGTGCCTCACGCAAAACCTCTCTGCAGCCCTCAGTAGACAATACCTGGTTCACCAGATGGATCAATGACTAACCCAGAGCTGGATGGTATGCTCGATCATTCTGTCCCTCGGTTGAAGAAGCAGGGCTGCCTTGAGTGTCCTCACTTATTATATTTGCTCCATCCACATTTATTCAATTAGAAAGCTTTAGTTCTAAAGCTTGTTTCTAAAGCAAGTAACAGAAACCGAACACGCTGCCCTGAGGTGCTCCTGTGGTTCAATATAGTCATCAAGTATCCAGGTCTTTTTGCTTCTTTGCTCTGTTAGCCATGTGTTGGTTCATGTTAAGTCTGTTTCCTCTTATGGTCAAAGGATGCTTTCCAAGACCCAGCATGAGGAGGGGCCAGTTAGACTAAGAAGGGAACAGAGTCGAGAGCCTCACTCTGATTGGCCAGTCAGAGTAGACAAGGTATTTCTGTGCTCTGATTGGTCTAAGTCTGGGTTAGTGCCTATCTCATACATCACTGCATGCACACTTTAAAGAATAAATAGAAGTGAAATTAATGTGTTAAGGTATTCCTAAAACATCTTCACATCAAAAGTTTAACTCTTCTGCATTTTTAGACTCAGAATCATTGATGTCTGCATTTGTCACAGAGGAGGGAATGGCAAACCACTTCAGTATTCTTGCCTTGCGAACCCCATGAACAGTATGAAAAGGCAAAATGATAGGACACTGAAAGATGAACTCCTCAGGTCAGTAGGTGCCCAATATGTTAGTGGAGATGAGTGGAGAAATAACTCCAGAAAGAATGAAGGGATGGAACCAAAGCAAAAACAACACCCAGCTGTGGATGGGACTGGTGATAGAAGCAAGGTTCAATGCTATAAAGAGCAATACTGCATAGGAACCTGGAATGTTAGGTCAATGAATCAAGGCAAATTGGAAGTAGTCAAACAGGAGATGGCCAGAGTGAACATCGACATTCTAGGAATCAGCGAACTAAGATGGACTGGAATGGGTGAATTTAACTCAGATAACCATTATATCTACTACTGTGGGCAGGAATCCCTTAGAAGAAATGGAGTAGCCCTCATAGTCAACATAAAAGTCTAAAATGCAGTACTTGCATTTTGGATGCAATCTCAAAAACAACAGGATGATCTCTGTTTGTTTCCAAAGCAAGCCATTCAGTATCACAATAATCCAAGTCTATGCCCAACCAGTAATGCTGAAGAAGCTGAAGTTGAACGTTTCTGTGATGACCTACAAGACCTTCTAGAACTAACACCCAAAAGAGATGTCATTTTCATTATAGGGGACTGGAATGCAAAAGTAGGAAGTCAAGAAATAACTGGAGTAACAGGCAAATTTGGCCTTGGAGTACAGAATGAAGCAGGGCAAAGGCTAATAGACTTCTGCCAAGAGAACACACTGGTCATAGCAAACACCCTCTTCCAACAACACAAAAGAAGACTCTACACATGGACATCACCAGATAGCCAATGCTGAAATCAGATTGATTATATTCTTTGCAGCCAAAGATGGAGAAGCTCTATACAGTCAGCATAAACAAGACTGAGAACTGACTGTGGCTCAGATCATGAATTCCTTTATTGCCAAATTCAGACTTAAATTGAAGAAAGTGGGGAAAACCATAAACCATTCAGGTATGACCTAAATCAAATCCTTTATGATTATACAGCGGAAGTGAGAAATATATTTAAGGGACTAAATCTGATAGACAGACAGAGGTTCGTGACATTGTACAGGGGACAGGAATCAAGACCATCCCCAAGAAAAAGAAATGCAAAAAAGCAAAGTGGCTGTCTGAGGAGGCCTTACAAATAGCTGTGAAAAGAAGAGAAGTGAAAAGCAAAGGAGAAAAGGAAAGATATATCCACTTGAATGCAGAGTTCCAAAGAATAGCAAGGAGAGATAAGAGAGCCTTCCTCAGCAATCAATGCAAAGAAATAGAGGAAAACGATAGAATGGGAAAGACTAGAGGTCTCTTCAAGAAAATAAGAGATACCAAGGGAACATTTCATGAAAAGATGGGCTCAATAAAGGATAGAAATGGTATGGACCTAACAGAAACAGAAGATATTAAGAAGAGGTGGCAAGAATACACAGAAGAACTGTACAAAAAAGATCTTTCCGACCCAGATAATTACGATGGTGTGGTCATTCACACTCACCTAGAGCCAGACATCCTAGAATGTGAAACCAAGTGGGCCTTAAGAAGCATCACTACAAACAAAGCTAGTGGAGGCGATGGAATTCCAGCTGAGCTGTATCAAATCCTGAAGATGATGCTGTGAAAGTGCTGCACTCAATACGCCAGCAAATTTGGAAAACTCAGCAGTGGCCACAGGACTGGAAAAGGTCAGTTTTCATTCCAGTCCCAAAGAAAGGCAATGCCAAACAATGCTCAAACTACCGCACAATTGCACTCATCTCACATGCTAGTAAAGTAATGCTCAAAATTCTCCAAGCCTGGCTTCAGCAATACGTGAACCATGAACTTCCAGATGTTCAAGCTGGCTTTAGAAAAGGCAGAGGAACCAGAGATCAAATTGCCAACATCTGCTAGATCATGGAAAAAGCAAGGGAGTTCCAGAAAAACATCTACTTCTGCTTTATTGACTATCCAAAGCCTTTGACTGTGTGGATCACAATAAACTGTGGAAAATTCTGAAAGAGATGGGCATACCAGATCACCTGACCTGTCTCTTGAGAAACCTGTATGTAGGTCAGGAAGCAACAGTTAGAACTGGACATGGAACAACAGACTGGTTCCAAATAGGAAAAGGAGTACATCAAGGCTGTATATTGTCCTCTGCTTATTTAACTTATATGCAGAGTACATCATGAGAAACGCTGGGCTGGAGGAAGCACAAGCTGGAATCAAGATTGCTGGGAGAAATATCAATAACCTCAGATATGCAGATGACACCACCATTATGGCAGAAAGTGAAGAAGAACTAAAGAGCCTGTTGATGAAAGTGAAAGAGGAGAGTGAAAAAGTTGGCCTAAAGCTCAACATTCAGAAAACTAAGGTCATGGCATTTAGTCCTATCACTTCATGGAAAATAATAAATGGGGAAACAGTGGAAAGAGTGGCTGACTTTATTTTTCCGGGCTCCAAAATCACTGCAGATGTTGATTGCAGCCATGAAATTAAAAGACGCTTACTCCTTGGAAGGAAAGTTATGGCCAATCTATACAGCATATTAAAAAGCAGAGACATCACTTTGCCAACAAAGGTCTGCCTAATCAAGGCTATGGTTTTTCCAGTGGTCATATATGGATGTGAGAGTTGGACTATAAAGAAAGCTGAGCACCAAAGAATTGATGCTTTTGAACTGTGTTGTTGGAGAAGACTCTTGAGAATCCCTTGGACTGCAAGGAGATCCAACCAGTCCATCCTAAAGGAGGTGAGTCCTGGGTGTTCATTGGAAGGACTGATGTTGAAGCTGAAACTCCAATACTTTGGCCACCTGATGCAAAGAGCTGACTCATTTGAAAAGACCCTGATGCTGGGAGGGATTGAGGGCAGGAGGAGAAGGGGGCGACAGAGGATGAGATGGCTGGATGGCCTCACCGAGTCAATGGACATGGGTTTGGGTGGACTCCGGGAGTTGGTGATGGACAGGGAGGCCTGGAGTGCTGTGGTTCATGGGGTCGCAAAGAGTCGGACACGACTGAGCGACTGAGCTGAGCTGATTACACTTGAGCTATTAGAAACACTGATGATGCAGCATTTCTTAAAAACAGTTCCTCTACTGTCTTCTGCTCAAAATCAACAGGAAGTTTTGATAAACAGATGTTTTACATCTTAATGGCAGTCCTTCAAAACACATGAATTGTGATAACAATCTCTTATTGCTTTGGAATTTCTTTTATCTATATCAAGATATTTGGGGAATTTTCCTTTGCTTTATAATCCTTTGACATGTATCTTGTGAAATATAATAGACTTCATATGTGTGTGAGAGGTGACTGGGGGATAGGTTTATTTCTTGGCTCTATGAACCTCATATTTTGATTGTTGTTTTGCAGGAAAACAGAAAAATGAAGTCATTCCTTTGATAACAAAATTTCCTTTACTAATATAAATTTATTTTTCACTTGCTATTTCCATGAGTTTCTGTGTCACAATGACTTTTTCACTTTAGTGCCAAATCACTATGTAATCTCTTAGAAGGTTTTTATACAGCAATTAAACTCAACTCATGGAAGATAAATAATGTGCATTTGTAACTCAATGCAGCTTAACTAATATAACATCCAAGTTTTATAAGGAAACATAAATGTCTGAAGTGAAGTGAAGTGAAAGTCATTCAGTCATGTCCGACTCTTTGCAACCTCATGGACTATACAGTCCATGGAATTCTCCAGGCCAGAATACTGGAGTGGGTAGCCTTTACCTTCTCCAGGAAATCTTCCCAACCCAGGGATCAAACAAGGGTCTCCTGCATTGTAGTCAAATTCTTTACCAACTGAATTATGAGGGAAGCCCAAATGCCTGAAAGTAGTTGCAAAAGTTACATGAAAGAACAATGAAACAAAATTTATCTTAGTAAGTATCAAAATACGCGATGAAGCCATTCAGGTGAACACAGTGTTTTCTAAAACCTCTGCTTTATCTAATTATATGCTAGTTTTCCATCCTGCTATTAATCTCCTTCCCACTTTTTTTTTTTTTTGCTGGACACTAAGGTCCAGGGGAGGTTCCCTGGTCACCAGCATTCTGAATGTTGTCCCACATCACTGCTGGAAAAGTAACACTTTTCATGACTCCACAGTTAGAGGATGACTGGAAGCTCTGAGTTTGGCACTTTCTTAGGCTTGGCCCTATGTACTTCTCCCTTTGGCTAATTTTAATCTATATCTTTTCCCTATAATAAAATATAACTGTGAGCATAACGGCATTCAGTGAGTTCTACAGGTTCTCCAAGTGAATTATCAAACCTAAGTGTGGTTTCAAGAACCCTAAACTTGAAGTTGGTGTCAAAAGTCTTACTCCCTTGGACACATATATATGTATGGCTGAGTCCCGTACTGTCCACCTGAAACTACCACAACATTGTTAATCAGCTATACTCCAATATAAAAAAAAATTTTAATAAAAAATAGATATTTAACAAAAAGAAGTCTTGCTCCCTCAAACTCCTCACTGTCCTTGATAGTTTCAGGGGCATCTGGGTCATGCTAGCATAGTAAAACCAGCTAAGAACCTTTCTATTGATTCACTTTATTAAGTTATATTTTTCTGAATTATTGTCCATTTCAACTAAATTTTAAGATATATGTATTTAAAGTTGACCCCAGTCTGTGTGATCACAAAGAGTTGGACACAACTGAGTGACTTTCACTTCACTTCACTACCTAATGATATTCTAAAAGAACTCTGCTTTTCCTCTAGTTAGATCCCATTTCTCAATCTAGTTATCAGTTTCCTTCCTTATTTTTGCTTGAATTTAAAAAAAAAAAATAAGTTGCATCTGACAGGAGAAATTTGTGTTGTACCAGCACATGCCTTGGAAAAACTTAAGTAATGCAAAAATTGTCTTTTTTTTTTTTTTTTCTAATCTACTGACAAGTTCTAGTAACCCAAAGAAATGAAGGAGAAAGCAGCTGCCTCACTGTTCAAATACTGATTTGTTCAAATGTTTCAATGCCTCATGACACAATAAAACCACAAAAATTTTCTTTAAAGACAGTTGTATCAGCTTTAGTAAAGTATAATTTTTTATTAAACAATTGAGGTAAAATTCACCAATTTTGACTGTTGAAACCCACATATACAGTTGTCTATGGCCGCGTGCACAGTCGTTGTATGGAACATTTCTGTGACTCACGATCAACAGTTCTTTCATGGGCAATCCCTTCCCCAGACTGCTAGCCTCAGGAGGTCACTGATCTGCTTTCTATCACTGTAGTTTTGTTTTTTGTAGAATCTCAGATAAATGGAATCATATAATACATAGCATTTTATTTGGCTCCTTCCTCTTAGAATAATTCTTTTGAGTGTTTATTGCTGTCTACACTAGTACTTTGTGGTTTCCCTGGTGCCTCAGATGGTAGAGAATCTGCCCTCAATGCGGGAGACCCGGGTTTGAACCCTGGGTTGGAAAGATCCCCTGGAGAAGGAAATGGCAATCCACACCAATATTCTTGCTGGAGAATAACATGGACAGAGAAGCCTGCCAGACTACAGTCCGTGGGCCACAAAGAGTTGGACATGACTGAGCAACTAACGCACACACACCAGTACTTCATTCCTTCTTGTTGCTAAGAAGTATTCCATTGTATATGTATGCCAGACTTTGTTTTTCCATTCACCAGTTGATGGATGTATTTGGGTTGTTTCTGGCTTTTTGTCAGCTATGAATAAAGCTGCTGGGAACATTTGTCTGCAACCTTTGGACATCTGTTATCATTTCTCTCGGATCAATGTCTAGGAGTGGTCATATGGTCAGTGTGTGTTTAACTTTATAAGACAGTCTCAAACTGTTTTCTAAACGGCCTGTATGATTTTCACTCCCACCAGCAGTGTGTAAGAGTTCCAACTGCTCCACATCCTCACCAAATTTGGTATTTTCAATCATCCCCTGTAGTTGCCATTAGACCCTTGAAGCCACTCTTCAGTGCTTTGGGGCTTACAGTCCAGTCTCTGTAAAGACCCTGCAGCAGTCCGGGGGCAGAGAGGGCTCAGGCCCTCTGTCGTGTTGGGTAACCCCAATTCCATCTCTTCCTTTAGTCTTAGAAATCTGGATCTGGCTTCTCTGGCCTCTCCTTCCTCCCAAGTATTGGTTTGTTTCTCCCGATGTAACTCTGCTTAACTGACTAGAAACAGAAAACTTCTATTCCTCACTCTGTTCCCCAAAGTTCAGCTCAGTTCAGTTCAGTCGCTCAGTCGTGTCCGACTCTTTGCGACCCCATGAATCGCAGCACGCCAGGCCTCCCTGTCCATCACCAACCCCTGGAATTCACTCAGACTCACGTCCATCGAGTCGGTGATGCCATCCAGCCATCTCATCCTCTGTCGTCCCCTTCTCCTCCTGCCCCCAATCCCTCCCAGCATCAAAGTCTTTTCCAATGAGTCAACTCTTGGCATGCAGTGGCCAAAGTACTGGAGTTTCAGCTTTAGCATCATTCCTTCCAAAGAAATTCCAGGGCTGATCTCCTTCAGAATGGACTGGCTGGATCTCCTTGCAGTCCAAGGGACTCTCAAGAGTCTTCTCCAACACCACAGTTCAAAAGCATCAATTCTTCAGTGCTCAGCCTTCTTCACAGTCCAACTCTCACATCCATACATGACCACTGGAAAAACCATAGCCTTGACTAGACGGACCTTAGTCGGCAAAGTAATGTCTCTACTTTTGAATATGCTATCTAGGTTGGTCATAACTTTTCTTCCAAGGAATAAATGTCTTTTAATCTCATGGTTGCAATCACCATCTGCAGTGATTTTGGAGCCCCAAAAAGGAAAGTCTGCCACTGTTTCCACTGTTTCCCCATCTATTTCCCATGAAGTGATGGGACTGGATGCCATGATCTTCGTTTTCTGAATGTTGAGCTTTAAGCCAACTTTTTCACTCTCCTCTTTCACTTTCATCAAGAGGCTTTTTAGTTCTTCTTCACTTTCTGACATAAGGATGGTGTCATCTGCATATCTGAGGTTATTGATATTTCTCCCAGCAATCTTGATTCCAGCTTGTGCTTCTTCCAGTCCAGCATTAGGCTCCTCTTATTCCCTGTTCCTGATGAACCGGAAGGAACAGCTGACATCAGCTGTGTGTTTGCGCCTATCTCTATCCCACTCTGGTCCTGTCTCTTTGACTCTTCATCTAGCTACATGTAGGTCTGTTTTGATACACTCTGAGGCTGTATGTGCATAGCACAAGTTCTAGAAGGAACCCCCACAAGCTCATAACAATGCTTCCATTCTGGGAAGGAGAAAGATTTACTTTTCAACATGTAGGCTCATGTTGGTATTTTTAAAGCAATATAATTAAAAGGAAAATAGCTACACTGCTAAAAAAAAAAAAAAGTTTCCTCGTATTCCACATTTTGAGCATCCTTCTGCTGTAGGAGCTTTCTATAGTTCTTCCTAGCTCTCCCCATGTCTCATTGAATTATTAATTATTATTTTTAAAAATCACCTACACTTTCTGGAGGTTAGGCAAAAAGAATAGTGTGTAGCAAGACAGGCTGCTCCATATTCATTAGAGGTTCTCTGGGGAGACTCAATTTCTTCCTAAAAACATTTAGAAGGAAGAGCATACCATAAAGAGTCTAGACTGGCTTAACACTGTCTAATTTTTGTCTCTTTTCTTAGTGTCTCATTCAGTATAGTCCATGTCCCAGAAAGAACTGTGGTTGAGATAATAAAAAGCATTGTCTCCCAAACCACAGATAACCAGTTTTGGACACTAGTAGGCTGCCGCCAGCCAATCCTTTTGGGAGAAGATGAAGGCTTCCTCCCTGCCTGCAGCCACCTTGCCTTATGTTCTCTTGCTGATATCTCAAAGTGTCACCAGCTTCCCCTCATTGGCACACTGCCAAGACACCCAGGGACCTGGCCAGAGCCAGCACATGTTGTTTCTGCCTCCCAGAAATGTTAATGAGCATCAGGCCGGCGACTGGGATGGCCAGGGCTGCTGCAGGAAAGAGCCAAGAGGTGAATATTCCTCACACACTTCTCAGCCTCACCACAGGAAGCTTCCGCTCTAAGCAGGCAAGGTCTCCTCTTTGCTGATTAAATGCCTCGTCCCTGCAAATGGCCATTCAAGCAATGCTTGTGCCACACATGAATCAATGCCTTCTCCATCCTTGGTTCTGGGCACACAGCTGCACAGTGTAGGCTGCGCCTTCTCCCTGGTCAGACACTGTGGGCAGCCAGGAAGACCAGGCATGGGACTGGATCCACCCAACAGGGACACAGCAGCCCTCTTCTGGGGCTCTCACATTTCATCAAGAAGGCTTCTCAAGTCTCAGCCTCAGCCTCCACCATCTACTATTCAGCCATCCTGCCATTTGTATGCATTTCTGAACATCAAGATATCTTTGCATATGCTGTTTTTCCCCAGTCTAAACTGCCCTTCTTATGCTTTTCTGCCTGTGAAACTCCCCCTTGTTCTTCAACACCCAGGTGAGTTGTCATCTGTGCAGTACTTTCCTCGCACTCTACCTGAGTTAATTTCACTCTTCTGGGCTCCTGAGGATTGTTTTTATTTCTGTTCCCTCTCTCTGCCTCCCCCACTGGAGTAGGACCTCGAGGGTAGAAACTATGTTCATCACAGCCACATTCCCAGACAAGGACTTGGCAACTGCTATTAAGAAGAATGGCTTGGCTCTCCCCCTACTATCCTGAGCTAGGCCTTCTCATTGTGGAAACGAACCCAGAGAGGAAAGTTTCAATGGATCAACCAGGTTTCACTACAGTTTTCTCCAAAGAGGATTCTGTGATTAGTGATTTAAGTTACTTCTGCACACCAACCAGCAGGCACACCTTTACTGAAATGTTAAGCATCTGACAAACACCCACCACCCCACTGAGTCAGTGTGCTGAAGTCAGAAGTTCCAAGATTTAGTAACATGCCTGCCAGCTTGATCATTGGCCAGACCTTCCAACCACGCTACTCAGGAGAGAAAAAGCAAACCTTTCTTCCAAAGGATGCTGTACCGCTCCTAAATGTTTTTCCCTGGGGGTGTAGTATACATGACTGAATTTGAAGAATGTTTTTTCTGAACACCTGGAATGTAGTCTTCCATATTTTCCAACAAGTAAATGCATAGCTTCATCTAGCAAACGATTTATATTAATAGATACTCATCTTTGCTGAAAGGGTTTCCTAGATAATATTGTGACTAAAGTTCATAATGATTCCAGGATTTTCTCTGCAAGCCCCCAATTTAGAACTGTTCTAGGGGTACACTTTAAAGCTATTCAGTACAATTTAAGGCTGTTCTTTACCTTCTGGGGGGTGCAGCTTTGGGACTCTATTGAATACCAAAATCTTAGCTTTGAGTGTCCAAACTTCCCAAATTAATGTCACCCAGCAGTTTCTGAAATGTTAATTTCAGTTAGTTCACTCCTCAAAAGGCTTCATGTTTATTTATTTGTTCGTTTAAAGAAAGTACTAATAAAACATGCAACCAAGTTGATTGTATCTTAAACCCAAGAGTCAAGCTGGATCTTTGATACTAAGCAGGGTCCTGTGTGGTTCCTGGGCACAAAGACTTTATATGTTCCCCATTTCTTTGATTACAAGAAATAGCCTTCATTCAACCTCGTGGCCTTCCCTGAGGTCCAACGTTCAGATTCAAGCAGGAGGAACAATAGTGCAGTCTTGGGC
Source organism: Capricornis sumatraensis (assembly GCF_032405125.1). Lineage (NCBI taxonomy): Eukaryota > Metazoa > Chordata > Mammalia > Artiodactyla > Bovidae > Capricornis > Capricornis sumatraensis. The sequence goes on from NC_091078.1 coordinate 9,819,785, forward strand.
AAGGTCCTGGTTCTATATCAAGGGATGTGCTGTGCTTAGTTGCTCAGTTGCGTCCGACGCTTTGCAACCCCATGGACTGTAGCCCACCAGGCTCCTCTGTCCATGGGGATTCTCCAGGCAAGAATACTGGAGTGGGTTGCCATGCCCTCCTCCAGGGGATCTTCCCAACCCAGGGATGAAACCCAGGTCTGCTGCATTGCAGGAGGATTCTTTACTGTCTGAGCCACCATGGAAGCCCATGAAAGGATACCCTCGATAACATCTTTGAACTGTTTTGTAAATACTGAAGCCCCCTCCAGGTAGGAGAAGTTAAGATCAATGATGGCATGCTGCCCCACAAGCATACTTTAACCCTAACCCTAACTCCAGACCAGTTGGAACCTGAAGGTTGATGATGCTGACTCCTACATACTTCACCACCAACCCATCAGAAGAATGTCCGCAAATTGATCACACCCTCTTTGAATCATAAAACTTCTTACTATCCTCTCTAAGTTGAGACACATAGTTTTTTGAGGCAGGATCCCGCTGTGTCCCCCTTTGTCTGGCAAAGTAATAAAGCTATCCTTTTCTACTTCACTCAAAACTGTCTCCAAGGTTTGATTCAGCACCAGTATACAGAGAACATGAGCTTTCAGCATCATCTTGAAAAGATATTTGCATACCTATGTTCATAACAGCATTATTTACAATAACCAAGAGGTGGGTGCAACCAAATATCTATCAGCTGGTGACTGGATAAACAAAATGTGGCATATGGAATATTCTTCAGCCTTAAAAGGCAGGAAATCTTGTCACACGCTACAACACAGATGAACCCACAGGACATCATACTAAATGAAGTAAGCCAGCCACAAAAGACAAATTTTGTATGATTCCACTTACGTGATGTATCTAGGGTCGTCTAATTCACAGAAAGACAAAGTGGCTTGGTGGTTTAATGGAGTTAACCGATCTGGAGATCTGTTGCACAACGATGTAAATATACTTTACACTTACTGAACCATGTACTTGAAAATGATGAAGGCAGTAAGCTTTATGTTGCCCATTTTTTTAAACCACAAAGCAACAATAACAATAAAACAAAGCAAAGTTTCTTCAGGATCACTGGGTTTGTCCTTCTATTTTACAAATGGCCCAAAGATTTGCCTAAGGTCATCATCCACATTCAGGGTGACCTGACTCATGGCTGGATGCTTTTCTTATTCGAGCAACCTGCCTCTCCACCAGCTCTGGTGAGTTTCCCCTCCTCCTTCATTGGGGAAAGGAGGAGCCCTAGCCAGTGGTGGTCCCAAGCAGAGTCAGGGCAGGAGGAGAGGCCCCTCAATGCACTAAATTCTCATCGGTTCCACTCTCTTCTCTTCATCAGCCTCCTGGGTAGCTCTTTGTTATGTATTCAAGGCCCTATCTTCTTCTTCTTGTTCAATCGCTCAGTCATGTCTGACTCTTTGCAACCCCATGGACTGCAGCACGCCAGGCTCCCATGTGCTTCACTATCTCCTGGAGCTTGCTCAAATTTATGTCCAATTGAGTCAGTGATGCTATCCAACCATCTCATCCTCTGTCATCCCCTTCTCCTCCTGCCTTCTATGTTTCTCAGCATCGGGGTCTTTTCTAATGAGTCGGCTCTTTGCATCAAGTGGCCAAAGTACTAGAGATTCAGCTTCAGCATCAGTCCTTCAAATGAATATTCAGGGTTGATTTCCTTTAAGATTGACTGGTTTGATTTCCTTGCTGTCCAGTTCAGTTCAGTTCAGTTCAGTCGCTCAGTCATGTCCGACTCTTTGCGAACCCATGAATCGCAGCATGCCAGGCATCCCTGTCCATCACCAACTCCCGGAGTTCACTCAGACTCGCGTCCATCGAGTCGGTGATGCCATCCAGCCATCTCATCCTCTGTCGTCCCTTTCTCCTCCTGCCCCCAATCCCTCCCAGCATCAGAGTCTTTTCCAATGAGTCAACTCTTTGCATGAAGTGGCCAAAGTGCTGGAGTTTCAGCTTTAGTATCATTCCTTCCAAAGAAATCCCAGGGTTGATCTCCTTCAGAATGGACTGGTTGGATCTTCTTGTAGTCCAAGGGACTCTCAAAAGTTTTCTCCAGCACCACAGTTCAAAAGCATCAGTTTTTCGGCACTCAACCCTTTTTATGGTCCAGCTCTCACATCTGTACATGACTACTGGAAAAACCATAGCTTTGACTAGACAGACCTTTGTTGGCAAAATATTGTCTCTGCTTTTTAATACGCTGTCTAGGTTGGTAATAGCTTTTCTTCCAAGGAGCAAGTGTCTTTTAATTTCATGGCTGCAGTCACCATCTGCAGTGATTTTGGAGCCCAAAAACATAAAGTCTGTCACTGTTTCCATTGTTTTTCCGTCTATTTGCCAAGAAGTGATGGGACTGGATGTCATGATCTTCGTTTTTTGAATGTTGAATTTTAAGCCAGCTTTTTCACTCTTCTCTTTCACCTTCATCGAGAGACTTCTTAGTTCCTCTTAACTTTCTGCCATAAAGTTGGTGTCTTCTGCATATCTGAGGTTATTGATATTTCTCCCAGAAATCTTGATTCAAGCTTGTGATACATCCAGCCTGGCATTTTGCATAATGTACTCTGCATATAAGTTAAATGAACAGGGTGACAATATACAGCCTTGATGTACTCCTTTCCCAATTTTGAACCAGTCTGTTGTTCCATGTTCAGTTCTAAGTGTTGCTTCTTGACCTGCATATAGGTTTCTCAGGAGGCAGGTAAGGTGGTCTGGTATTCAGAAGCAAGAAGAAGTGGGAAGAATACACAGAACTATACAAAAATGGTCTTAATGACCAGGATAACCACGGTGGTGTGGTCACTCACTTAGAGCCAGACATCCTGGAGTGTGAAGTCAAGTGGACCTTAGGAAGCATTACTACAAACAAGACTAGTATATATAATGGAATTCCAACTGAGCTATTTAAAATCCTGAAAGATGATGCTGTTAAAGTGGAGCTCTCAATGTGTCAGCAAATTTGGAAAGCTCAGCAGTGGCCAGAGGTCTAGAAGAGGTCAGTTTCCATTCCTATTTCAAAGAAGGGGAGTGCTAAAGAATGTTCAAACTACTGGACAGTTGCACTCATTTCACATGCTAGTAAGGTCATGCTCAAAATCCTTCATGCTAGACTTAAGCAGTAAGTGAACTGAGAACTTCCAGAACTTCCAAATGTCCAAGCTGGGTTTAGAAATGGCAGAGGAACCAAAGGTCAAATTGCCAACATCTGCTGGATCATAGAGAAAGCAAGGGAATTCCAGAAAAACATCTACTTCTGCTTCATTGACTACATGAAAATCTTTGACTGTGTGGATCACAACAAACTTTGGAAAATTCTCAAAGAGATGGGAATACCAGACCACCTTACCTGTCTCCTGAGAAACCTGTATGTGGGTCAGGTAGCAAGAGTTAGAACCTTACACAGAATAACTGATTCAAAATTGGGAGAGGGGTATGACAAACTTATATTGTCACCGTGTTTATTTAACTTCTATGCAGAGCACATCACGGAGAAGGCAATGGCACCCCACTGCAGTACTCTTGCCTGGAGAATCCCAGGGATGGGGGAGCCTGCCGTCTATGCGGTCGCACAGAGTCGGACACGACTGAAGCGACTTAGCAGCAGCAGCAGAGCACATCATACAAAATGTTGGGCTGGATGAATAACAAGCAGGAATCAAGATTGCCAGATTACTATATTATTTGATATCAATAATCTCAAATATGCAGGTCATACCACTCTAATGGCAGAAAGTGAAGAGGAACTAAAGAGCCTTTTGATAAAAGTGAAAGAAGAGAGTGAAAAAGTTGGCTTAAAACTCAACATTCAGAAAACTAAGACCATGGCATCCAGTCCCATCGCTTCATGGCAAATAGATGAGGAAACAAGGGAAAAAGTGACAGACTTTATTTTCTTGGGCTTCAAAATCACTGCAGATGGTGACTGCAGCCATGAAATTAAAAGACATTTGCTCCTCGGAAGAAAAGCTATGATAAATCTAGACAGCATATTAAAAAGCAGAGACATCACTTTGCCAACAAAGATCCATATAGTCAAAGTTATGGGTTTTTCAGTAGTCATGTACAGATGTGAAAGCTGGACAATAAAGAAAGCTGAGCTGAGCCTAAGAATTAATGCTTTTGAACTGTAGTGTTGGAGGAGACTCTTGAGAGTCCCTTAGATGGCAAGGAGCTCAAGCCAGTCAATCCTAAAGGAAATCAATCCTGAATATCATTGGAAGGACTGATGATGAAGCTGAAACTCCAATACTTTGGTCACCTGATGTGAAGATCTGACTCATTAGGAAAGACCCCGATGCTGGGGAAGACTGAAGGCAGGAGAAGGGGTTGACAGAGGATGAGATGGTTGGATGGTATCACCGACTCAATGGACATGATGAGTTTGAGCAAGCTCTGGGAGAAGGTGAAGGACAGGGAAGCCTGGTATGCTGCAATCCGTGGAGTTGCAGGGTCGGACCTGACTGAGCGACTGAGCAACAACTATGTATCAGCAGATCCATGATGATAATGCTTCTGAAATTAACAACCAGCCACTTCAGATGAACTTTCGTGAAGTACTGGTGACACCATGTGGCTGTGAGATGAAACACAGTCTGGGCACTTGTCAAGGTAGAAAAGAAATGGTGGAGGTGGTGGGGAGGTGGAGGAAACCATCAGCAGTAACACAACGGCAAGTTTAGAATTACGTGGTATTAGCACAACCACAACCATAGTGATAACACTACCACCAGCAACTGATGTTATTGAGGATTTCCTGTGCTCCAGGCAAACCACTCTAAGAGCTCATTTAAGAGTCACAGGGGTTACAAAGTCACAGGTGAATAACCAGAGGCTGACTTAAAAAAAAAAAAAAACCATTTCATTGAACTATAGTTGATTTACAATGTTGTGTTAGTTTCTGGTGTACAGCAAAGTGATTCGGTTATATATATATATGCATATACATATGTTTATCCTTTTTCCTATTCTTTTCCATTACGGTTTATTACAGGCTCCTGGGTATAATTGCCTGCTATGCAGGAGGACTTTGTTGTTTACCCACCCTATATGTACTGGTTTGTGTTTGCTGACACCCAAATCCCAAGCCATCTCGCCCCCAGTGCTTCTCTCTCTTGCAGCCTCAAGTCTGTTCTCTATGTCTGTGAGCCTGTTTCTGCTTCACAGATATGTTTATTTGTGTCGTATTTTAGATTCCACATACAAGTGATATCTTATGATATTTGTCTTTGTCTGACTTACTTCACTTAGTATTATAATCTTCTCTAGTTCCATCCATGTTGCTGGCAAATGGCATTGTTTTATTCTTTCTTATGGCTGAGTAGTATTCCATTATCTATGGATATATATTGATATATATACCACATCGGCTTTATCTATTCATCTGTGGATGGACAGTTAGGGGGCTTTCGTGGCTTGATCATTGTAAATAGTGCTGCTATGAACATTGGGGTGTCTGTGTCTTTTCAAATTGGAGTTTTCCCTGTATATATGCCCAGAAATGGGATTTCTGGATCATATGGCAACTCCATTTTTAGTTTTTCTTAAGGAACTTCCATACTGTTTTCCACAGTGGCTGCACCAATTTACTTTCCCACCAACTGTGTAGAAGAGTTCCCTTTTCTCCATACCCTCTCCAGAATTTGTTATCTGTAGACCTTCTAATGAAAGCCACTTTGACCAACGTGAGGGGATATCTCGTTATCATTTTGATTTGCATTTCTCTAATAATTAGCAACGTTGAGCATTTCTCATGTGCCTAGTGGCCATCTTCATATCTTCTTTGGAGAAATGTCGATTTCGCAGAGACTGACTTTTTGAATGTGAAACTCTGAAGGACTATGCCTGGTAGGAAAGAGTTAGAAGCACTTAGCTAATCATGGTTAGATTAGTGATCTTTATACTAGCCATGAGCAATGAATAATAGCAGCTGCAAAGGTCATAATAATAATGATAATCTGAAGGGCAGCATTATGACAAGAGAACAGTTCCAGTGGGTTCGCCTTGCATTTCAGTGGAGCAATAGATTCCTTAAGATTGTGTTCAGAGAGACCAGTGAGCAGCTAAGTGAAGTTGTGGCAGTGTCTCACATCTCCCTCCATAAGCCTAACTTTCCCACCAAATTGTAGGTACAGAAGCTGAAACCAAGAGTGTGAAGATGTGCTGAGCCCCTGATAAGTACCAAACAGGTTCAAGACACCAGGGAGAAAGAAAAATCCCAAGTAGTGTGACATTTAATACATTGCCTCAGCCTAGCAGAGAAATGCAAAACCATGACTAGCAGACCCTAACAACCTCCACAGAGAGGTCAGTTTTCCACTAGAGAGAGGACTGGAGGAGCAAGTAACAAGAACTCACTCCATTACTGGCCCATCTGGAGGCTGATCTAGAAGAACTCTGCAGCCACACAAAGACTGGGAAGTAAGCATCCCACCTCACAGAGAAAGATCATGTTTAAGTGTGCAGTTCATACTTTTAAAAGCTGAGCTTCTGGGGTTCATATTGATACATTTTACTTAAAAAAAGTAACATTTATTTCTCCAGTGGAGAGGATAGCTTTATTTCATTTTAATTTTATAAAAGACTGATGATCATTATAAAGAAGCTTAAGTGCAGAAAAGTAATACAAAATATAAATTCAGCAGTGTTCCTGTCACTTGACCATCATTCTGTGTATTTCTCTATGCATAGACATACACGCATAGTCTGAGAAATACATTTATTGTGTTAACACATATCTTTCTACATTATTGCTTTTCAGTTCAGCTCAGTTCAGTTCAGTCGCTCAGTCATGTTCGACTCTTTGCGACCCCATGAATTGCAGCACGCCAGGCCTCCCTGTCCATCACCAACTCCCAGAGTTCACTCAAACTCACGTCCATTGAGTCGGTGATGCCATCCAGCCATCTCATCCTCTGTCATCCCCTTCTCCTCCTGCCCCCAATCCCTCCCCACATCAGAATCTTTTCCAATGAGTCAACTCTTCGCATGAGGTGGCCAAAGTACTGGAGTTTCAGCTTTAGCATCATTCCTTCCAAAGAAATCCCAGGGCTGATCTCCTTCAGAATGGACTGGTTGGATCTCCTTTGCTTTTAGTGGCTGTCTAATAATCATAGTCATAAGCTGGAATCAAGATTGCTGGGAGAAATAACAATAACCTCAGATATGCAGATGACACCACACTTATGGCAGAAAGTGAAGAAGAACTAAAGAGCCTCTTGATGAAAGTGAAAGAGGAGAGTGAAAAAGTTGGCTTAAAACTCAACATTCAGAAAACTAAGACCATGGCATCCAGTCCCATCACTTTATGGCAAATAGATGGGGAAACAATGGAAACAATGTTTTGGGCTCCAAAATCACTGCAAATGGTGACTGCAGCCATGAAATTAAGACACTTGATTCTTGGAAGAAAAGCTATGGCAAATCTAGACAGCATATTAAAAAGCAGAGACGTTACTTTACCAACAAAGGTCTATCTAGTCAAAGCTATGGTTTTTCCAGTAGTCATGTATGGACGTGAGAGTTGGACTATAAAGAAGGCTGAGCACCAAAAAATTGATGTTTTTGAACTGTGGTGTTGGAGAAGACTCTTGAGAGTTCCTTGGACTGTAAGGAGATCCAGCCAGTCCATCCTAAAGGAAAACAGTCCTGAATATTCATTGGAAGGACTGATGCTGAAGCTGAAACTCCAATACTTTGGCCACCTGATGCGAAGAACTGACTCATTGGAAAAGACCCTGATGCTGGGAAAGATTGATGGTGGGAAGAGAAGGGGATGACAGAGGATGAGATGGTTGGATGACATCACTGACTTGATGGACGTGAGTCTGAGTAGGCTCCGGGTATTGGTGATTGACAGGGAAACCTGGCATGCTGCAGTCTATGGGGTCGCAAAGAGTCGGACGCAACTGAGCGACTGAACTGAACTGAACTGAACCGAATAGTCATAGGGGATTTCCCTGATGCCTCAACAGTAAAGAATCCACCTGCAATTCAGGAGCCACAGGAGACATGGATTCAGTCCGTGGGTCAGGATGATTCCCTGAAGGAAGGCATGCAAAGCATTCCAGGGTTCTTGCCTGGAGCTGGGAAGCTACATTCCGTAGGACTGCAGAGAGACATGACTGCAGTGAGTGAGCGCATACCCGTGCAGCAGTAGTCACAGGGCAATGTTTTCACAGTGAATTCCAGAAATGTCTTTTGTCCTGTCTATCTATTTATCTATCTCTGAAGTATTCGAGAAATTAAATACTGGATCAAAGTGCCCTTTTTGTAGTCGACTCTTAAAATTGTCAGCCTATGCTTAGTTCTTTGAGAAATGTTCAACTCTTCGTTTTAAGGAAAGGTTAGATGCTAAGCAGATTGGAACGTGGGATAGAGTAACACAAGATTTTGGAATTCATTTGGCCACTTAAGTTAATAAATGGAAAGGTAGGCATAGGGCACTTGAAATCAAGTTCAGAAGCCTGGAGCTGCTCTTCTGCCCACCTGCACGTGTCTCTCTGATGCTGCCCTCTGGTGGTGGGGAGCTGTCAAGGTTGCCCCCTGCCCCCTGCAGTCTTATCTATCTTTTCCTTTTCCCCTTCCCTTGGGTTCTTGAAGGGCACACTAAAGCAGGAGAAAGAAATATTAAAAGGGAGAGAAGCCTTCTTTTCAGTCATGCAGATTCTGAGTCTAATAAAATAGTTTTTAATAAGGAGAAGAAATCCCCCCCCCTTTTTACAGCATCCTTTCAAACCCCTCTTCTTTTTCCCACATCTCTCTGTCTATCCCCATGCCATCCCCCGCCAACAAACACACATTCACACGTACTTACCAAAATCATATCATTAGCTGTGGCACATTCTCCCTATTGCTGACACTCTGATTGCTCCGAGTTTTTCATTTTTATGAACTGATTTTGATGAACAACTCTGTATGTATGTCTTTATATAGCTTGATAAATTAAAAGGCTCTTTTTTACTTTGTTGAGAGCAGAGAGGCTGCTATTAGAAGCTGGAAGAGCTATTCCCAAAGAGAATTCTTCCAGACTGAGGGCAACAATAACCTGCTTTCATGACTAGGTGAAAACAGGGTCACACAAAGTGGCAAAAGGTTCACTCCTGCCAGAATGCCCACAGCCCAGGGCTCTGCCTCTGGGGGCATGGTGCCCCTTTAACCCTTTGAGGGTGAGCAGTGTGGCACCAGTGCCCATGGCGCCGGGAGACAGCAGCACCTGCTTGGCGGCCGAAACCTTCAGAACACTCCTCGGACAGCAGAGGCCCGGGCAGCAAGCACACTGAGCAGGAGACACATTCATGCTACTGTGTGAGAGCTCTCATGGTGGACCCACTAGGGATGACAGAAATAATCTAGGGAAGAATCTGAATAGGTGGAATTGTTGTTCAGTCGCTAAGTCATGTCCAACTCTTTGCAACCCCATGGACTGCCGCATGCCAAGCTTCCCTGTCCTTTACTATCTCCTGAAGTTCACTCAAACTCATGTCCATTGAATCAATCATACTATCTAACCATCTCATCCTCTGCCACCCCCTTCTCTTCTTGTCCTCAGTCTTTCCCAGCATCAGGGTCTTTTCCAATGAGTTGGCTCTTTGCATCGGGTGGTCAAAGTACTGGAGCTTCAGCTTCAGCATCAGTCCTTCCAGTGAATATTCAGGTTTGGTTTCCTTTAGAATTGACTTGTTCGATCTCCTTACTGTCCACCACTGAAATAAAATATGCATAATCACTTTTAATGTAATAGTTTCCAGAAGCCAGTGTTTAGCTGAAGAAACAAGGCCCATAGCTATTGTTTAATGTATATACTGCCTCATGGAAACCCCAAAACAACTTTACGTAGTGAAGTATCTTAGTATTCTAATCTTAGGGAGGGCAGGCATGTGGGGCATGGAGCAGTTAAGTAACCTGTTCATAGCCAAACAGCTAGTAAGTGCCAGGGTGTGGATTTGCAGCTAGTCTTGTGGAGGTCAAAATTCTTGCTCTTATCTTTAGGTTATACTGTTTGCTTTCCAGTTAAATAGCAATTCACTTGAGGTAAAAATCAAATAAAAATTAAATTGATCAGTTTTATCATCAATTCTTGTTTTTTTTTTTTTTTTGGTTTGTTTTATCTCTATTATTCGTTGAGTGAAGTGGCTATACTCTTCTCATTTATACATTAGGTACCCATATAGTCATTTGCTTTTTCTTCTGGAGTTTCTGAAATATTTGATGCATCTTTAGACCTGATATTTTGTTATATTTTTAGTTAATAATCTCTTAAGAAATAGCTTCTTAGATAATTTCACCATCATCTTTCATCTCTAAGGAATAACACTGAACCATAGCGGGAAAGTTACAGTTACCCACAAAATAACAACTTTCAAGAAGAAATTTGACTCAGATTGGTGGCTATCAGGAGCAATTCAGTTCTGATGAATAGCGTCCAGGGTACTCATCTCTTGTGATGAAACTTCCTCGTGAAGTATAGCTGGATTCTTTTATCTCTTCTCCATGGTGTCCATTCACCTGCTGCTGCTGCTAAGTCACTTCAGTCGTGTCCGACTCTGTGTGACCCCATAGACCATCACCAATATCCACCTCTCCCTAGTGGCAATTTGGTAAACACCTCCCCTCAGTTGCTGTCTTGTCTCTGAAGGAAGAAACACTGGGGAACTTGACCAGTTTTTCAAGGAAAGTCTTTGGGAATTATGCCTTGGGTAACTTCATCCTGACTGACATCATTCTCTGATGCTGTGGCTTTCAATTCTTTTTGCTGAAATCTATCATCTTTGTTAACTTTAGTCTGGAGTTATCTTTCATGAAGACTTCTGGAAAGATTCTTGTATTTTTTTAGCCGAGTAGCATGTGGGATCCTAGTTCTTCAGCCAGGGATTGAATCCATTTCCCCTGCATTGGAAGTGCAGAGTCTCAACCATGGACCACCAGGGAAGCCCCTGAAAAGATTTTTTCTGAATCACTGAAGGCAAGCAAATTAAACTTGAAGTGGAGAAAATCTTCATGCTTTCGTGGCTACCTAAATGTGGGTCACAGAATATAGAAAGAAGACCCAAAGTTTAGTTTGGGTGACACTGACTACAAGGCTTGCGCCACAAGGTGACATCTGTGGGGCTACTTGGCCTGGATTTAGTTTACGGTGGCTATCTGTTTTTCCTGAAAAGATATGAATTGAGATAATAGAGTTTACCTCAGGAGAGTTACTTCTGCAGCAGAGAATGTGCTGCTGCTGCTGCTGCTGCTAAGTTGCTTCAGTCGTGTCCAACTCTGTGCGACTCCATGGACTGCAGCCTGCCAGGCTCCTGCGTCCACGGGATTTGCCGGGCAAGAGTACTAGAGCGGGTTGCCATTGCCTTCTCTGAGAGAATGTGCAGAGCACATCTTTCTGATGGGCTACAGATGTTACGACATCACGAGCTAGCGTCAGGTCAGGTTTGCTCCAAATGGCTCAGGTTTGCTCCTTTTGTCTGGCTAACTTTTTCTTTTTTAAAATAAATTTATTTATTGTAATTGGAGGTTAACTACTTTACAATATTGTATTGGTTTTGCCATACATCAACATGCATCCACCACAGGTATTCACGTGTTCCCCATTTGCCACGGAGCCACGCTGAGCTGGATCCTCTCCATAGATTTCCTGACAGCATTTGCTGAGCAGAATTTCCTGGCTCAGAGTACGCATTACTTGTTCCCCTCCTAGAGAACTGTTTGCAAGACTTTTATCCTGACTAATCGAATGCTTGAAACTTTTTATCTCCAGATGGCATTATTTAACTAGACTTACCTACTATTATTTGCAATGACATTTGCTGAGAAATTTGTTCTTTGTTTAAAGTTCCTTATTTGGTCTGGGAGCTTTAGCCACGACAATGACAGTTGCTTTTGGTATTTTGAAGGACTCAAGTAACAAACGCTAATGTGCCCCAAGGCGTGTTCTCCAGGAATACTACCCTGCAGAAACTCTGCAGGAAACCTGACTACACATGAGAAGTACCCCTAACAACCTCTGCCCTAGAGCCTGCCCTTATGCCATGTTATATTTTCCAGATATCAAGATTTGCATAGTTTTATCATTTCTCATTGAGTCAACAAACTACTCTTTGGATCCTGCCTCTTTGGGGAGTTTTCCTCTAAACATCTTGACCTTTGCACATTATTTTTCTAAATGAACTCTCTGAACATTTCTTCTCTGGCCAATCCCACTGATGGAAGCTTCTCTTTCTAAGCCCTTCTCGTGGTAACTATTAGTATATTCTAAATGTATCATTGGAAGTACTTCTTTCAGATCAAAACTATTGGGGAATTTCCCTCTTGGTTTCTGTCAGTTTGACTCTGACGCTCTTTAATAGACTTGAGGAATAATGTCTTGGTCAACCTCTTTTCTACATGGTAATCCCCCTGAAGGAGCTGCCTTGGAAACTGGGCCCCATTTACATTTGTCTGTTGGTGAAATATCTATTGATATCACTTGAGGAAATGTGCCTTAATTATCCTTTATAAAATTATATGCTGCTGCTACTGCTAAGTCGTTTCAGTCGTGTCCGACTCTGTGCGACCCCATAGACGGCAGCCCACCAGGCTCCCCCATCCCTGGGATTCTCCAGGCAAGTGGAGTGGGTTGCCATTTCCTTCTCCAATGCATGAAAGTGAAAAGTGAAAGTGAGGACGCTCAGTCGTGTCTGACTCCTAGCGACCCCATGGACTGCAGCCTATCAGGTTCCTCCATCCATGGGATATATTAATTAAATTAATTAACTTTATTATATGTACATATTTTAAGCATTGCTTTTTGAAGACCTATTTCATAAATACCCTTATCCAAGGATCTCAGGGCTCTTGGCCTAATTATTTTGTGGCTAATTTTATTCATAGAATCTTTCAAGTCAGCAACCGATTTTTGAGGCATCTCATAAACACCAGTTTTATGCACTGATTGTGACATTGATGAATACTGAGGAATTTTTTTTCCTCTGGCTCACTTTTCTCATGAAATTGCTTTCTAGTGGCCATTACTCATGAGCATTTTCCCTAGCCAGGCTCATCTGCAGAATTTATCTCCCTAGTAATAATTCTTGCAAAGTCTCTCCTCAGCTAGTTGTATCCATGTAGTTCGTTTTTCAGATAAACGACCTGGAGGTAATTCATTCTGGCTCATTATGGTCTTGGAAAAGTCCAGTGGTGACTTTTTTGGGGTAGTAGGGAATAATTGCAGTCTGACTGAAAGCAGACACATGTTTCATCATAGGGGCAATAATTTCTGATCAGCTTCTCCCTTCTTGGCATTAGGTATGCAGACTTTTCTTTTATGGTAACTCTTTGGGGCAATTTTTGCCCCAATAATTGGTATCTGGGAACTGTATTTCCTCATGAAATATTTGATTATTCCATTTCACTTTGGCTAAACTTATCTACAAGTGTAATTTTTTTATACATTATCTTTGGATGTTATCATTTTAGTCAGAGAGGTCATTCTTTTTGACAATGGCAACCAGAAAAAGAATTTTTTTCTTTTCTAATAATTTATTTGAGGAGGAAAGACCCAAGAAATTCCATCCAGTGTCAGGATAACTTCTGACCATGGCTTCCAAAAGTCTACTTTCTGGGAACACTTAATAGGATTTTTGTTCCATCTGTGACATCCAGACTTGCCTGTTGTTGAAAGTTATCAGAAGGAGTTTCTTCTTGACAAATAGAACTTGAACATGGACATAGAAAGACCCAGAAAACCTCCTCTGTGCTAACATGAGAGATGCAACAGGGCTCAACTGTGAGCCATCCCTGGGGAACTGTTGGCACATGCACTGAGCTCTCTTCATACAAATCATAGCTTTAATCCTGCCCAGAAAAGTCACTTGCTGGCTTTTCTTTGCTGACAGGCATCCTCTTATAGCCACACTATCAGCTGATTTAAGCCATTTCATTCTCATATGCTGAAAATTTGTGGTGGTGACATCACAGCTGTTGCATTTGTTTCCCCAAAGTCATTCTTCACGTGGTCTCTCCAAAGACAGAAAAGGGGGTGCTATTCACCCTTTTGAAAGATATTTACAATCTACATAAGAATATGACAATGAGGTTACTAGGTACTGATTATTCAAAAGAATATTTTCACTGGAAAATCTTACTCTGTCATGAGGAAGAGCTTTAGTGATGGACTTTATCACTTATATCACTTATAACAGTGTCTCTAAAGGATCTAACATGAATTTTTGAAGTATCCTGTTTGGATTGTAAATGCCTAGAGTGTCAATTAATTTGGCTGATAATCAAGACAATAAAATATACATGAGTGAGCTTAAATGCTTCTGGATAACAATGATCACTGGGAAGCTCTTTGAAGATTTCATTTCCTATCTGGGAGGTAAGAAAAAGACTGCAATTGATTTGGAGCAAAATATCCAAAGACTAGAGATCTCTTCAAGAAAATTAGAGATACCAAGGGAACACTTCTTGCAAAGATAGGCACAGTTAAGGACAGAAATGGTATGGACCTAACAGAAGCAGAAGATATTAAGAAGAGGTGGCAAGAATACACTGAAGAACTATACAAAAAAGCTGTTAATGACCCAGATAACCATGATGGTGTGATCACTCACCTAGAGCCAGACATCCTGGAGTGCGAAGTCAAGTGGGCCTTAGGAAGCATCACTGTGAGCAAAGCTAGTGGAGGTGATGGAATTCCAGCTGAGCTATTTCAAATCCTAAAAGATGATTCTGTGAAAGTACTGCACTCAATATGCCAGAAAATTTGGAAAACTCAGCAATGGCCACAGGACTGGAAAAGGTCAGTTTTCACTCCAGTCCTAAAGAAAGGCAATGTCAAAGAATGCTCAAAGTACCGCATAATTGCACTCATCTTACACGCTAGCTAAGTAATGCTCAAAATTCTCAAGCCAGGCCTCAGCAGTACATGAACCATGAACTTCCAGTTGTTCAAGCTGGTTTTAGAAAAGGCAGATGAACCAGAGATCAAATTGCCAACATCCATTGGATCATAGAAAAAGTGAGAGAGTTCCAGAAAAACATCTACTTCTGCTTTATTGACTACACAAAAGCCTTTGATTGTGTGGATCACAAAAAACTGGAAAATTCTTCCAGAGATGGGAATACCAGACTGCCTTACCTGCCTCCTGAGAAATCTGTATGCAGGTCAAGAAGCAACAGTTAAAATTGGACATGGAACAACAGATTGGTTCCAAATCAGGAAAGGAGTACATCAAGGTTGTATATTGTCACCCTGCTTATTTAACTTATATCTAGAGTATATCATGTGAAATGGACTGGAATGGGTGAATTTAACTCAGTTAACCATTATACCTACTACTGTGAGCAAGAATCCCTTAGAACAAATGGAGTAGCCATCATAGACAACAACAGAGTCCAAAATGCAATTCAGTTCAGTTCAGTTCATTCCCTCAGTTGTGTCTGACTGTTTGTGACCCCATGGACTGCAACACACCAGGTCTCCCTGTCCATTGCCAACTCCCGCAGTTTATTCAAACTCATGTCCATTGAGTCAATAATGCCATACAACCACCTCATCCTCTGACATCACCTTCTCCTCCTGTCTTCAATCTTTTCCAAGATCAAGATCTTTTCCAATAAATCAGTTCTTTGCATCAGGTGGCCAAAGTATTGGAGTTTCAACTTGAGCATCAGTCCTTCCAATGAATATTCAGGACTGATTTCCTTTGGGATAGACTGGTTGGATCTCCTTGCAGTCCAAGGGACTCTCAAGAGTCTTCTCCAACACCACAGTTCAAAAGCATCAATTCTTCAGCACTCAGCTTTCTTTATGGTCCAACTCTCACATCCATACATGACTACTGGAAAAACCATAGCCTTGACTAGAGGGACCTTTGTTGGCAAAATAATGTCTCTGCTTTTTAATATGCTGTCTAGGTTGGTCATAACTTTTCTTTCAAGGAGCAAGTGTCTTTTAATTTCATGGCTGCAGTAAAAATCTGCAGTGATTTTGGAGCCCCCCAAAATAAAGTCTGCCACTGTTTCCACTGTTTCCCCATCTATTTCCCATGAAGTGATGGAACCAGAGGCCATGATCTTAGTTCTCTGAATGTTGAGCTTTAAGCCAACTTTTTCACTCTCCTCTTTCACTTTCATCAAGAGGCTTTTTAGTTCCTCTTCACTTTCTGCCATAAGGGTGGTATCATCTGCATATCTGAGGTTATTGACATTTCTCCCAGCAATCTTGATTCCAGCTTGTGCTTCATACAGCCCAGGCTTTCTCATATGTACTCTGCACATAAGTTAAATAAGCAGGGTGACAATATATAGCCTTGACATGCAGTACTTGCATGCAATCTCAAAAATGACAGAATGATCTCTGTTTGTTTCCAAGGCAAACCATTCAATATCAGAGTAATCCAAGTCTATGCCCCGACCATAACACTGAAGTAGCTGAAGTTGAACAGTTCTATGAAGACCTACAAGACCTTTTAGAACTAATACCCAAAAAAGATGTCATTTTCATTATAGGGGACTGGAATGCAAAAGTATGAAGTCAAGAGATACCTGGGGTAACAGGCAAATTTAGCCTTGGAATACAAAACAAAGCAGGTCAAAGTACCCCACTCCAATACTCTTGCCTGGCAAATCCCATGGATGGAGGAGCCTGGTAGGCTGCAGTCCATGGGGTCGCTAAGAGTCGACCACGACTGAGTGACTTCCCTTTCACTTTTCACTTTCATGCATTGGAGAAGGAAATGGCAACCCACTCCAGTGTTCTTGCCTGGAGAATCCCAGAGGCGGTGGAGCCTGGTGGGCTGCCGTCTATGGGGTCACACAGAGTCGGACATGACTGAAGTGACTTAGCAGTAGCAGCAGCAGACATTTGACATCTGGAAACATTTTTTATTTTTTTAACTAGGGTATATGGGTGTGTACTACTGACATCTATTTTTGTCATTGAAGTTTAGTTGATTTACATTCTTGTGTTAGTTTCTGATGCATAGCAAAGTGATTCGGATATATACATATATCTGAATCTTCTTCATTTTAGATTATTACACGATATTGAATATAGTTCCCTGTGCTATACAGTAGGACCTTGTTATTTGTCTGTTTTATATACAGTAGTGTGTATCTGTTAATCTCAAGCTCCTAATTTATCCCTCCCCCTTCCCTTTTGGTAACCGTATGTTTGTTTTCTATGTCTGTGAGTCTATTTCTGTTTTGTAGATAAGCTCATTTGTATCATTTTCTAGATTCCACATTTAACTGATACTACCTGATATTTGTCTCTCTGACTTACTTCACTTAGTGTGATAATTTCTAGATCCATCCATGTTGCTGGGACTGCCATCATTCCTTTCTTTTTTTTATGACTGAGTCATATTCCATTGCATATATGCACCACATCTTCTTTACCCATTCCTCTGTCTGTGGACATTTAGGTTGCTTCCGTGTCTTGGCTATTACAAATAGTGCTGGAATGAGCACTGAGACGTACGTATCTTTTCAAATTAGAGTTTTCATCTTTTCCAGATATATGTCTAGGACTGGAATTGCTGGATCATATGGTAACTCTATTTTTAGTTTCTTAAGGAAAATTCATACAGTTCTTCATAGTGGCTGCACCAATTTACATTCCCACCAATAGTGTAGGAGGGTTCCCTGTTTTTCACCCCCTCTCCAGCATTTATTATTTGTAGATTTTTTGATGATGGCCATTCTGACCAGTGTGAAGTGATACCTCATTGTAGTTTTGATTTGCATTTCTCTACGTCTATTGAGTAAAGGCCATGAACGCTACTGACATCTTACTATATATAAGACAGCTCATTACAACAAAGACTGCCCAAAAATGTCTGTAGTGCTAAGACTGAGAGATTTGACTACTCAGAGTGTGGTCTTTGGGCTGGCAGCTTGGGCACGGTGGAGAAAATTGTTGGGAGTCTCATATCCCACTGGAAATATAGAAAATCCAGACATTTTAACAAGCGACATTTAACAAGATCTCCAGGTGACGTATAAGCACATTAAAGCTTTAAATGTGTTGCTTTTACACTTGTTGTTTATTCTTTCTGATTGCCAGTGTGAAAGTATTGTTTTCCAGAGGCTCCAAGAATTCTGATTAATTATAAGCATGAGTTTCTGCTTTTTGTTAAGGAAAAACTTTACTGGGGCCCCTGCTGCATCAGGGGGAGGCAAGAACGAATGACAGGATCCCTTGCTTGCTCTCTCCCTGAGTGGGGTGGTGAGCTTGTTCCTTATATGAGGAGAGGATAGGGGTGTGTCCAGGGGACAGGGGACAGTGTCCAGGGGACAGGCCAGAGGGATGGCTTAGGTGTTTTGCCCACCCCTTAGAAATAATTCTTGTTTTGTTTTTAAGCTGCACTGTGCAACGTGGGGGATCTTAGTTCTTTGACCCGGGATGGAACCTGTGCCCCCTGCATTGGAAATGTGGAGTCTTAACCACTTGGGAAGTCCCTAAGCACTGGTTTCTAAGGAGGGTACGTTTCCATCTCAGGCCTGGGCTAGCCATCCACACCCAGGAGACAAACCCCAATAGCAATGTGTTCCAAGGTTCTGAGCATTTCCCTCAAGCTTGGCACATGTGGTCCTGTGTGTGGCAGCTACGGACTGATTCATGTGTGTGACTGTTGGGGAAGGCCAGTGGGAGCTCTCACCCTTAAAAGAATAGTAGTGTGACCTTGGATACACTTAATCTCCCCATCCTAAATTCTGATCTTATGGCTGGGGAAGATAAGGCCTCGTCATAGATGTTCACTGTAGGAAAAAAAGGCCTCATCATAGATGTTCAATGTAGGCGGCAGCTCTGGCTACAGCAGGGCTGACTTCATAAGAGTGCAGCCTGTACAGTTACACAGGGCCAGATTTGGAAATGTTGCACACTTGGTTTAATGTTCTGCTGTTGTCATCTTGAAGCACATAATTTTGATCAAGGCAGCCTTTATTTTCCTTTTGCACTAGGCTTTGCATATTATGTAGTCAATTCTGGGCCTAGAGGAAGGGGTCAGCAATCTGGAATTGCAACCTAATCCTTGTGCCAATCAAAGCTGGCTAGCTTGCCCTTTTCACATATCTGCCATGAGTTGCCAGCCCTTATGTACTTTGATACATTTACTTATTCAGCATATATTTACTGGCCACTTTTTGCACACTGGGCACTCTTTTAGGTGCTGGTTATATCAAAGTACACTTGATCTTGGCCAAAAGGCCAAGAAGCAATGGAAATATCAAAGTAAACAGACAAAATCCATGCCCTTTTGGAGCTCACACTCTCTTGAGGGAGACTCACAGAGGAGACAGTGTGAAATGTTGTGGGTGGCAGTATAAATGGGATGTATCTATAGGAAGCATGGACTTCCCTGGTGGATCAGTGATAAAGAATCCACCTGAAATGCAGGAGATGCAGGAGACCATGAGTTCAGTCCCTGGGTTGGGAAGATCTCCTGAAGGAGGGCATGTCAATCCACTCCAGTATTCTTGCCTGGAGAATCCCATGGACAGAGGAGCCTGGAAGGCTATAATCTATAGGGTCGCACAGGGTTGGCACGACTGAAGACACAATAAACTGTGGAACATTCTGAAAGAGATGGGCATACCAGACCACCTGACCTGCCTCTTGAGAAACCTATATGCAGGTCATGAAGCAACAGTTAGAACTGGACATGGAACAATAGACTGGTTCCAAATAGGAAAAGGACTACGTCAAGGCTGTATATTGTCACCCTGCTTATTTAACTTATATGCAGAGTACATCATGAGAAATGCTGGACTGGAAGAAGCACAAGCTGGAATCAAGATTGCTGGGAGAAATATTAATCACCTCAGATATGCAGATGACACCACCCTTATGGCAGAAAGTGAAGAAGAAATAGAGCCTCCTGATGAAAGTGAAAGAGGAGAGTGAAAAAGTTGACTTAAAGCTCAACATTCAGAAAATGAAGATCATGGCATCTAGTCTCATCACTTCATGGGAAATAGATGAGGAAACAGTGGAAACAGTGTCAGACTTTATTTTCGGAGGCTCCCAAATCATGGCAGATGGTGATTGCAGCCATGAAATTAAAAGACGCTTACTCCTTGGAAGGAAAGTTATGGCCAACTTAAGAGAGCATATTAAAAAGCAGAGACATTATTTTGCCAACAAAGGTCCGTCTGGTCAAGGCTGTGGTTTTTCCAGTGGTCATGTATGGATATGAGAGTTGGACTGTGAAGACCGCCAAAGAATTGATGCTTTTGAACTGTGGTGCTGGAGAAGACTCTTGAGAGTCCCTTGGACTGCAAAGAGATCCAACCAGTCCATTCTGAAGGAGATCAGCCCTGGGATTTCTTTGGAAGGAATGATGCTAAAGCTGAAACTCCAGTACTTTGGCCTCCTCATAGGAAGAGTTCATTCATTGGAAAAGACTCGGATGCTGGGAGGGATTGGGGGCAGGAGGAGAAGGGGACGACAGAGGATGAGATGGCTGGATGGCATCACGGACTCAATGGACATGAGTCTGAGTGAACTCCGGGAGTTGGTGATGGACAGGGAGGCCTGGCGTGCTGCGATTCATGGGGTCGCAAAGAGTCGGACACGACTGAGCGGCTGAGCTGAGCTGCAGAGACTGAGCACGCACACGTGCACGCGCATGGGAAGCATCGATAGGATGGCTGAAAAGCCCTCATTGCAAAGGCCACTTTGAATGAAGATGTAACGGAAGAGAGTGTCCACTTTAATAACAGAAAAGGCAGTTATTTTACCAGCTACAGTGTTTATTAGGGAATAGCAGAGGAATTTCAATTCAGACCATAAGCAAATCCAGAGGAGGAGGAAAAGGAACTTGCTTCTATAGAGAAAAGGGGGGAATTGGGAGGGGCTGCAGTAATCAAAGAGCTTACTGGAAGAAGCTGGGAGCCCCAACTATGGAGGCTTCTTATTGGTTGTTCTACTACAGTCTCTTGCTGGCTGGAACCCAGGGTGGAGGGAAGTTTTATTCTGTGTGTGTGTGTGTGGGTGTGTGTGGGTGTGAGCTCAGTCATGTCCTAACTCTCTGCAACCCCATGGACTGTAGCCCGCAAGGATCCTCTGTCCATGGAATTTTCTGTCCATGGAGTGGTTTGCCATTTCCTACTCCAGGGGATCTTCCCGACTCAGGGATCAAACTTGCATCCCTTGCACCCCCTGCATTGGTGTGAGAATTCTTTTCCACTGTGCCTCCTGGAAAGCCCTTTATTCTCTGTGCTGGACGCTAAAGTAGAGGCACCTTCAGGTGGAGACGTAGGCAAGTATCTCTTCCTATCTGGAGCAACTGATGATGCGTGGAGGGGCATGAGAGTTCTCCCTACAGGCCTGTTCCAGCTGAGGTTGTTTTTTTTTTTTTTTTAATTTTATAAGAGAATCTGCAGAAATCCAGGGGTGTGGGGAGGTGAGAGCTTTCCAAGTGGAGAAGAGAATGTAAAAGTTCTGAGACTAAACCATGCTAGTCCTGTTTGAAGAACGGAAAGTTGGCATGGCTGGCGTGGAAAGAACAAAGTGAAGACTTAAAAAGGTGATGCAGAATCACTCTTATAGAGTCGGGCAGGTCATGGTGCGGGCCTTAAATGTTTCTGTAATTGAGATGGGAAGCTACTCGTTAGACGTGATCAGACTTAATGTTTTACCAACATCATCCTACTTTAATGTTGAGGTTAGACTAGACAAGGTCAAGGGCAAAAGAAGGGAGATCAGTTAGCAGTCTATTATAACAATCAAGGCAAAAGATGATGGTGACTTATGCATTCAGGTGGTTGAATTCTGTCTTTATTTTAAATGGAAAGTCAACAGACCAAATTTAGGGCTAACATAAAAATAGTAGAGCCCTGGATGACACCAAGAGTTCTGACCTGAGCAAATTTTAAAAAAAAATAGTAGAAACCAATTCAGGGAGAATATCAGGGATTCCATTTGGATTACAGTTGTTCCTTGAACAACATGGGTTTGAACTGCACAGGTTCACTTACATGTGGTTATTTTCCAAGAGCAACTACTGTAGTTCACAGTCAGTGGTCTGTTGAATCCAAGGATGTGCAGGAACCTCAGATATGGATAGCCAACTCAATGTAAGTTATATGTGGATAAACCCATGCATTGTTCAAGAGTCAACCATGGTTAGGTTGGAGGTATCCATTGTTTATCCAAGTGGAGGTAGCAAACTGGGAGTCATGTTCAAGGAAATCTTGATTAAAGATATAAATATCAGATCATCAGCATAGAGATATCTGAATGAATACAGATGGAAAATGATGGAAAAACTTTCTAACCTTTGAGTGTTACTGTCACTGGAATTGTTTCAAAAATAAAGGCATGTAAACACCCTGAAGAGCCTAATTGCAAAATTCAGCCAAAGCTGAGGTGCAAACATTTGAAACGAATGTGTCTTCACTGTTTAGTCTCCAAAAAATGATAAAGCAAGAGGAAAAAAATTCTCATCAGTTTAGTTATTTATTTTAAATCTTTATTATGAGTTTATTTTACTCTATATGTAGTTCAAATCTTCACACAATTAAGGGATTTTCATGGTTATCAGGATGAGACTTGGGTTGGAGAGTCCCTGTAGATACCTCCTTCCACAGCCTCTCATATCTTGGTTTAATCCACATAGCTAATCATCTTCAAGTAAGAGCTTTTTGAGTTGGCCGCTTTCTCAGCTTGTAGCTTTGAGAGAAGCATCATTAGAATCATCCACCTTCTACAACCTAGGGAAGAGATTCGGAGCCAGGATGAAATTCAAGGGCAATTTCATGCTGAACAGCCTGGTAATTTATTTCTTGTGGAGTTCCAGTGTTCAAGTCAACCTGGCTGGAGACAGATGGCTCTGAAGAAGGGCTCTGTTGAGGCATTCCTGGAATCATGTTAGAAGTTCCTGACAGGGATTCCTGCCTCAAGGCTTCCTTCTCAAGGGGTTCTGGGTTCTCCTGAATGAATTCAGTCTTCTCCAAGGAACTTGCTACAGATTTCAGTGGCTAAATAAAAAGCAGAAGAGCAAAAAAAAATCATTAACAGAGACTAAACATTCTCGGCATAGCAGGAACACAACATTGCCGTTTTCATGCTCAAAACTGAAAAAAGACATTATCCAGAAAAGCATAAAACAAATCTGACAGGTTCAAGATAATTCACCAATAATTTTACTGCAAGACAGAGCAAAATTCAACACCTTTTAAAGAAAAACTACACAGTCTAGATGGCCTATACAGTATCACATACAAAGTTCAGCATAGAGGTAAATAATTACTAGACATGTGAAAAAATAGGAAAATGTGAACCATAATCTGGGTAAAATATATTTACTAGAAAGAGACCTCAAAATGACAAAGATGGTGAGATTGGCAGACAAGAACTTAAAAGTGATTACAGATTTAAAGGAGAAAAATGGCCATAATGAGTGAAAAGATAGGGTATATCAGCAGAGAAGATAGGAGCCAGAATGGAATTCTAGAACTGAAAAATAAACTATCCAAAATGAAAAAGAAAAAATTCATTAAATTCCTAAATAGGATATTGGACATTGCAGGAGAAACGATCAGAAAACCTGAAGACAGATCAATAGAAATTATCCAAATCGAAGCACAGAGAAAAAAAAGATGGAAAAATGAATAAAGTCTCAGTGACCTATGAGACTCAAGGAGACATCAAGCATCCACGTAATTGCAGTCCCTGGTGAGGTAGGAAACCTTGGAGCTTAAGTTCTATCCCCAACATCGCCCATTGTCCAATCAACAGTGGACCCTGTGAGGCACTGCAGAGAGGTCTGTGAAGTACTTGCCCACATGATCTCTAAGACCCTTTTAACTCCAAAGTGCTATGAATGAATCGGTGCAGCAAATCTACATATTGTTTCCATAAAAACGTATTACTGAAACATTTGTATGGCTCAGATCTTTATAACAGTGGGATTTTCAGACTTAGAAACAGAATAATGATTTACTTAACTAAAAGATGCCTCTGCTTAATGAAGAGACACGAATATAGGAACAACTTTTGCCAGTTTTCTTCTAGGCCTGACTCAAATGCTGTCTTCTCTGTGAGTCTCTTCTTGATTCCCATTTGATGTGATCTGTACCACACATAGCGCTCTCTTTCTACTTCTCTTTTGACCGACACACTAGACCAACAGTATTCTATCTGGAGCACTAAAAGCAATGATGGCTTTAAGATATTTAGGAAAGTCTTGCAAAATTTTGAGTACAGGTGTTAAGAAAATTAGAGATACCAAAGGAACATTTCATGCAAAGATGGGCTCGATAAAGGACAGAAATGGTATGGACCTCACAGAAGCAGAAGATAGTAAGAAGAGGTGGCAAGAATACACAGAAGAACTGTACCAAAAACAGCTTCACGACCCAGATAATCATGATGGTGTGATCACTCACCTAGAGCCAGACATCCTGGAATGTGAAGTCAAGTGGGCCTTAGAAAGCATCACTATGAACCAAGCATAGTGGAGGTGATGGAATTCCAGTTGAGCTAATTCAAATCATGAAAGATGATGCTGTGAAAGTGCTGCACTCAATATGCCAGCAAATTTGGAAAACTCAGCAGTGGCCACAGGACTGGAAGAGGTCAGTTTTCATTCCAGTCCCAAAGAAAGGCACTGCCAAAGAATGCTCAAACTACTGCCCAATTGCACTCATCTCACACGCTAGTAAAGTAATGCTCAAAATTCTCCAAGTCAGGCTTCAGCAATATGTGAACTGTGAACTTCCAGATGTTCAAGCTGGTTTTAGAAAAAGCAGAGGAACCAGAGATCAAATTGCCAACATCTGCTAGATCATGGAAAAAGCAAGAGAGTTCCAGAAAAACATCTATTTCTGCTTTATTGACTATGCCAAAGCCTTTGACTGTGTGGACCACAATAAACTGTGGAGAATTCTGAAAAAGATGGGAATACCAGACCATCTGACCTGCCTCTTGAGAAACCTAGATGCAGGTCAGGAAGCAACAGTTAGAACTGGACATGGAACAACAGACTGGTTCCAAATAGGAAAAGAAGTACGTCAAGGTTGTATATTGTCACCCTGCTTATTTAACTTATATGCAGAGTACATCATGAGAAATGTTGGGCTGGAAGAAGCACAAGCTGGAATTAAGATTGCTGGGAGAAATATCAATCACCTTCAATATGCAGATGACATCACCCTTATGGCAGAAAGTGAAGAGAAACTAAAAAGCCTCTTGATGAAAGTGAAAGAGGAGAGTGAAAAAGTTGGCTTAAAGATCAGCATTCAGAAAACAAAGATCATGGCATCTGGTCCCATCACTACATGGAAAATAGATGGGGAAACAGTGGAAACAGTGTCAGACTTTATTTTTGGAGGCTCCAAAATCACCGCAGATGGTGATTGCAGCCGTGAAATTAAAAGACCCTTACTCCTTGGAAGGAAAGTTGTGACCAACCTAGATAGCATATTGAAAAGCAGAGACATTACTTTGCCAACAAAGGTCAGTCTAGTCAAGGTTATGGTTTTTCTAGTAGTCATGTATGGATGTGAGAGTTGGACTGTGAAGAAGGCTGAGCACCAAAGAATTGATGCTTTTGAACTGTGGTGTTGGAGAAGACTCTTGAGAGTCCCTTGGACTGCAAGGAGATCCAACCAGTCCATCCTAAAGGAGATCAGTCCTGGGTGTTCTTTGGAAAGAATGATGCTAAAGATGAAACTCCAGTACTTTGGCCACCTCATGTGAACAGTTGACTCATTGGAAGACTCTGATGCTGGGAGGGATTGGGGGCAGGAGGAGAAGGGGACGACAGAGGATGAGATGGCTGGATGGCATCACCGACTCGATGGACGTGAGTTTGAGTGAACTCCAGGAGTTGGTGATGGACGGGAGGCCTGGCGTGCTGTGATTCATGAGGTTGCAAAGAGTTGGACATGACTGAGCGACTGAACTGACTGAACTGACAGGTGTTAAAATCCGTCAGTTAAATCAGCAGGCCTTCTGAAACCCAATGCAACCCATTCTGGGCCTACTTCAGATAGGTTTTACAGTTCCAGTGATGAAAGCTAAAGGTGACAGCAGCAAGGAATAGTTTGCAATTCACTTGGAGCCAAGAAGAAACCAGAACTTAGACTGTTATTCTATTTGGTGTACTTCCACAGCTTCCCTGTGGCTCAGCTGGTAAAGAATCCATGTGCAATGTGAGAGACCTGGGTTTGATCCCTGGGTTGGAAAGATCCCCTGGAGAATGGAAAGGCTACCCACTCCGGTATTCTGGCCTGGAGAATTCCATGGGCTGTATAGTCCATGGTGTCACAAAGAGCTGGACACGACTGAGTGACTTTCACGTCACCACCTCCTCACCCTTTATCTAGCTCTTTCAATTTGTATCAGGATGTGGCTCTCCCTCGCCCTGTAAGCAATAAGCTTTCTTTTAGACCCCTGTTGGGTTCCCTTTGCTTCCTTCTTACAAAGGGAATAAATTTCCATAGTTACAATTTGCACGTGAACTCTTTCCTAAAACTGAGAACTTGCTCACAATCCAGGCATCAGGCTGGCTCTCATTTCCCTGACAATTGCCAATTGTCTCACACTTGGCAAAAGAACAGCAAACCTTTTATTCAACCAAATCTTGCTAAGGAACAGCTATAGGGTGTGAAACCTCCTGAGTGCAACACAGAGGGACAACTCAAAATACTGATGTGAGCAAAGTTTTCCATCATAAAACCAGGGTACAGTTTTGGGAGTCTTTCCTTGCCTTATATATTTACATTTCTATTAACAGTGAAGCAAGGTGTTAGAAAAGAATTAGCGTGGGCAACCGAGGTGATGACAACTTTTGCTTAATGATCTCACCTCTACCATCTCCCAACAACTGCTCAAATGATGAACTGTTCCTGAGGGAGGGTTCCTTCAATTACCGCTTTCAGACTGTAGTAGGAAACTATCTTTCTTTTGATCTACATGTAAAATATCCAGACTTAAAACATAAATCTATTAATTTTGAGGAAAGGTGAGCATGTTGATATAAATGTACATAAAGCTTAATATTTTCATGTCTTCATCAAAATTGGCTTTGGAAACTAGCAAAAGCTAATAAATTATATAAGACTACATTAAAGATTTTCATGCACAGGAATACAGTGATTACAAAGATGTCAGATATTAAGTTCAAGAAGTCAATCTGCTCTCCAGGTGTCATGTACTTTGCAGAAAGCACAAAAGGACACATGGTGTTTTTCAGAAGACTGCGGCAAAAATTGTGGGAGATAAAAGATAAGCTTGACTAATAAACACAGAGTTGTTGCTTAACTATTCTAATAATTCATGACCAGTATTAGAGCATTATAGGAGACATCTTGTGGCTTGATAAATAAATAGCATATATTAAATTAGTTAAGTAAATAGTATATAACATAAAATAATATATCTGAAGTATATACTGGAAACCATATTTGGTTTCTGAAAAATATTGAGTAATTTTTTAAAAGAATTCGAAGAATCTTGTATGAAAATATACTTGTTCCAAGTGATGCTTTAGATTTTTCTAAACTCTGGTTTTTTAAACCAATACATGTAAGATATTTCCTGAAATCTAAAATGCCTTTAAGCATTTTGTTCATTGACAAAGATTGTCAGTAAGACTGATCTACATACAAACACATGACTATGGAGGGAAAGTAGGTTTGGGGAGCCTCAGTGCACTCCGTGCATTTCCTGGTACCCACCACGGGATGTGGTTGTGTGCCCACCGCCGAGTTTCTCCTCCCTAGCTGGTGGTGACACTTTTCACACTGCTCTTGAATCGCATGTTCTTCTTGCTTCAGCATTTCTGCCATTCTGGTTTCTTTGAGGCTATTTTCATATTCTCTCTGCAGCTGGGTCTTCTCTTGTCTATCCTGGGGTGATAGGACAGAGTAGAGTCTGGTCAGTTCCCAGGGGCATGGACCCTCCCCAGGGATCCCCAGAGTCCTGCTTTGGGTTTCAGGTTACTATGAGAAAGCTCACAGCCCTCCCCAGACTGACTGCATGCACCTGTTCTTTTGCTTTCGCCGTTTTCCTGTAATGATAAATCCAGTGAGCCAGGTACTCTATGGGGTCACTGGGCTGAACCATCGCCACTTCTGCCAGAGCCTGGGCCAGGTGACTTCCAAAGCACCTCTTCAGGTAATTGGTTTCCATCCTGGTGGGCTTGGGAAACATCAAAACAGGGTCACAATCTAATTGGACTTAAAAAAAAAATAGACACATTCTAACCAATGGAGATTTATTTGGGGACAAAAGTGAGATGTTTCTGGGAGCCCATCCTTCCCCTAAATTACCAATAAATATATATGCACTTGTCAATAGCTCTTACCTGCAAATGAACTTTTTTCTAAAGCTTTCCAGCTGTCCTAGGTCACAAATAGGTCCTGGGGTTCATCTGGCCAGGAGCTTGGTGAATGGGTATTTAAGAGTGGCTGAGGCCTCCACTTATTCACACATCTCGACTCTTGAGTAGGGAGGAAATGGCTGAGCAGGCAGGAGGGTGTAAGAGGGTCTCTGGGCACCTAGCAAGCCACATTATTGTGAGGTTAAAAGCTACAGTCATCTATGACATAGATAAGACAGGCTTATATATTTCACCACGGACCACTGAGAAGCCCTGAGGCAGAGAGGGAGGGAAAATACCTGGCGCTGTGGCTACTGCCCAGGGCTACCTGAGCAGAGGTGTCTGCAGCAGTAGGAACACAGACTCCAGGATCAGACAGACCAAGTTCCAGCCCTGGGTCTCCTGTTTATTAGCTGTGTGATCTTCAGCAAGTTACCAAGTCTCTCTGAGCTTCAGCTTTCTGATCTAGGAACAGAATAACAAAAATATGTATTTCATAATTGTGAGGATTAGAAGAGATACTAAACACATGTGAAGCACATAGCTTGGCGAGTAATAAATGT
Source organism: Capricornis sumatraensis (assembly GCF_032405125.1). Classification (NCBI taxonomy): domain Eukaryota; kingdom Metazoa; phylum Chordata; class Mammalia; order Artiodactyla; family Bovidae; genus Capricornis; species Capricornis sumatraensis. Next base: position 9,848,706 of record NC_091078.1, read on the forward strand.
TTACTATTAGCTGTTATGGGGAAGATTGTGACATGAACTCGCCTGGCATCCAGCCTCTTCCTGACCATCTTCATATTTCTGAAGCTGACACATTGTAACTCCAAAAGAGCTAATAATAAAGTGAATAATAGGCTTAGATCAAGTCCTAACATTTTCTGGAGGCACTTTTCAGTTTAAGGAGGGAAAGGTAAGTAGATGGGTAGATATGAATATGGGAAAAATATTCCTAGGTCTTTCCACTGCAAAGGCCTAGAACCAAGAACACCTCAGTAGCAATGAACACAAAGAATCTGCTTTTTTTAAAACTGAAGTATGGTTAATCAGTACTGTTGTTTTAATTTCTGTTATACAGCAAAATGATTCAATGATACATATACATTAATATATGTATTCTTTTTATATTCTTTTCAATGATGGTCTACCACGGAATATTGAATATAGTTCCCTGTGCTATACAATAGGACTTGTTGTTTTACCCATTTTATATATAATCGTTTGCATCTGCTGCCCCAAACTCCCAGTTCATTTCCACCTATCACCCACCCCACCCACATAGCCTCAGATAGAATTTGCTCTTAAATAGCCTTAACAGTTTAAAAGGAATCAGGGTTCCTTGGAGAAAGGACCAAGATCCAGGCAGGGAAAGTCTAATAAATCTGGAATATTTTGCTTTCCCCCCAAAATAAGAAAATGCTAAAAAATAAAATGGTTGGGGACAGAGGAGTCAGCTTGAAGGGGCTATTACTAGCCAAATCTGAGGTAATTTGGCCACCAAAATTAGTAATGACTGTTGTTATTGTTCAGTTGCTAAGTCGTGTCTGACTCTTTGCAACCCCATGGACTGCAGCACACCAAGCTTCTCTGTCCTTCACTATCTCCTGGAGTTTGCTTAAACTCATGTCCATGAGCCTGTGATGCCATCTAACCATCTCATCCTCTGTCGCCCCCTTCTCCACTTGCCCTCAATCTTTCCAAGCATCAGGGTCTTTTCCAATGAGTTGGCTCTTTGCATCAAGTGACCAAAGTATTGGAGTTTCAGCTTCAGCAATAATGACTGTAATGGATTATAATCAATTGAATAAAGTAAGAATCCATGGGTCCATATAAGAATAAATTACTGAATGGGAGAGCAAGCAAATTCTTTCATAAAGAAGAATGCCAACTAATAAATGTGGAAAGAAAAATGAAATTTAAAAATATTTTGTAATGATCATAGTATAACTGAAGCAATCATCAATGAACACTAAAACTTGGTGAGTATTTGACAAGGAGTAGGATATTCATACGGAGAAGGCAATGGCACCCCACTCCAGTACTCTTGACTGGAAAATCCCATGGACGGAGGAACCTGATAGGCTGCAGTCCATGGGGTCGCGAAGAGTCAGACAGGACTGAGCGACTTCACTTTCACTCTCCACTTTCATGCATTGGAGAAGGACATGACAACCCACTCCAGTGTTCTTGCCTGGAGAATCCCAGAGACGGAGGAGCCTGGTGGGCTGCCGTCTATGGGGTCGCACAGAGTCGGACACTACTGAAGCGACTTAGCAGCAGCAGCAACAGGATATTCAAAGTCCCAAAGTTTCTCTCCACAAATTATGGATTAACTCCAAAAAGAAATACAGAAACTTCACAGTGGTAAAACCTGACAGGCACAATGTTAACCAAATGATCAAAGCATACATCACCCATAAAGGGACAAAATAACATTATGTGTCTCCTGATGTGATGCACTTCCTCCTGGGACACAACACATTTCTGTAGATTCTTGCCCCAAATGCAAAACTGGAATCTGACATCAAACAAAGCCAAGTTGAGAGAAAGTCTGTAACTGGGGTACACTCTTAAAATGTCAACATCATGAAAGACAAAAAAGATGAGGCACTGATCCAGATCAAAGGAGCCTAAACAGCCATCCCAACTAAATGCAATATATGATCCTTAGTTGGATGTAGACCAGGAGACAGAATTCTGTAAAGGACGTTGTTGGGAAAACAGAATGTGAACTGTAAGTTCCATAATAGAATTATATCAAGGTTAAATTTCCTGGTTGTGGTAATTGAAATATGAGTAAGAAAATGTCCTTGTCCCTAGGAAATACACAGTGTGTCAGGGCAGAATAATGGCTCCCAAAGGTGCTCACAAAGTAATAGCCGGAATCTATGAACTACGTTACCTTATATGACAAAGGGGACTTTGCAGATGTGATTAAATTAAGCATTTTTTTTGGGGGGGGGAATTATACTGGATTATCCAGGTATGCACGCTTTCCAGGTGGCTCAGTGGTAAAGAATCTGCCTGTCAGTGCAGGAGACGTGGCTTCAATCCCTTGGTCCGGAAGATCACCTAGAGAAAGAAATGGCAACCCACTTCAGTATTCTTTCTTGCCTGGGAAATTCCACGGATAGAGGAGCCTGGCAGGTTATAGACCATGGGGTTGTAAACAGTCAGATGCAATTTAGCAACTAAAATAGCAATAAATCTAGGTAGGCACAATGTAATCACAAGAGTCTTTATAAGAGGGACACAGAAAAGTCAGACAGGGCGGAAGAAGGTGTGGCGATGGCGGCAGAGGGAGAAAAGGTGATGTGATTCAGGACCATGAGCCAAGGGGGGTGGGTGGAAAAGGCGAGGAAAGGGATCTTTCCTGGGGCATCCAGGAGGAACCAGCCTTGCTGAAACACTCTGATGTTAACCCTGTAAGATTCATCTTGGATCTCAAACTTCAAAAACTGTAAGATAATAAATGTGTGTTTAAAGTCACTACGTTTGGGGTAGTGGTGAAGGGAGGGGATGGGGATGTGTTGGCGGCTCCTTCTGCCAATCTGTGACTAATGCACCTGAACCAATGCACCCAAGTAAACTACTTTCTACACCCCTTCTCATCAAAGTGTGGTCCACAATCAGCAGCACTGCATCACCTGGGAGTTGTTGAAATGCAGATTCTCAGGTCCCACCTCAGATTTACAGATTGAGAGTCTGCATTTTAACAGAATCCCCAGGTGATACACAGTTACAGCTCCCCTTTGCCTTAATCCCAGTACAACTACCCTTCCCAGGGGGCGGGATCACCAAGTTTGGAGCAGACCGTTTATCCAGTTTGCCACGCTTACTGCAGTGTGGCAACCACTGAGGACCAAACGCTGAGGAGCCTTCCATCTGTCAGTGCTCCCGCTGGCACTTATTACCTCAACCAACACTTAGCGAAGCGTCTTGTGCCCAGCACTGCCCCACATAAACTGAAACAAAGCATGGGAAATGCTAGCCAAGAACTGTGCGAAACAACTAGCCCAGGGAAGGCTGCAGATGGTGGGGGAGATGAAAAAGGTGGGAAGACTTCCTGGAGGTGGGGGCACCCGTGCTCGCTCTGAAAGTAGTGCCAACTAAAGAATGTCTCCAGCCAGCTGGCTCCACAAGGACTGAGTCATTAGCAGTTGTTAACTGGTCACTAACACAGCCTGAAAAGAGTTCAGGGTGGAAATCAGGAATGAGATACTCTACTTTCTGGGAAAACTGACAGAATAGACAGAAATTTTCAGGACAAAAATTTATAAACCCAATTTCTTGCATCTTACATACTTAGAAAAGCAATAAAATAATTAAACTGTGTGTGCTTGACAACTAGCAGTAGACTTTTACCTAGATATATGTTTGACTGCAGGTACCCGTTCTCCAAATCTCCTATACGCTGACCTCTGCCCTCACCTCTTCCATGCTGAAGCACTTTCTCAGAGTTGTCTGAGAGGCTGTCTGCAGGACTATAATCCTCAGTTAAGTCCCCAAGTAAAACTGAATTTACAGCTCTTAGATGTGCTATCCCCACCCCCACCCCCACCCCCACCCCCAGTGGCCAGGATCCAAGCAGAAGTCACCAGCAGGTGCAACAGCGCTAGGCTGAGAAAATACCAGGATGTTAGATTGCTACACTCTCTTCTGGCCTTATGCAGTGCGGGCTTCACCTACCGGTAGCCTTCGCGCACATCCACTCCCGCCCCTGCCCCGCCCCGCCCCGCCCCGTCCCGGTCAGCCTCTGTCCTGGCTCTCTCCGTGTGCACTGCACTTGCCAGTCTCGCTTGGTCAATTCCCCTTTTTGGCTGGCCCCTCCTCAAAGCTTCTGGATTGCACATCCTGTCTCTGCTCACGTACCCTGGTGCTTCCGGCTCTCCATCCAGCACCCTGTACACCTTGGGCGCAGCCTCCTCTCAGCTGCGCATCCTACCCCGCCCCACTCCTCCAGCTTCTCCTCTCTGCAGCATCTACTCCTCCGTACATTCCCCTCCGCCGCCTCCAACCCTCACCATCGCTCACGCCCCGGCCCGCGCGCCCCCTCTTCTGACCTCGGCCCAGCGTAGTCAGCTCAGCTCTCAGCACGCACTCTTCTCTCTCGGACCCAGGCAGTCTCCAGCCCAGGGGCGCGCGGGCTCATTGCCTAGCAACGGGACGCTATCTGCAGGTAGGTAGGCGCATGCGTCAGGCGCCAGCCTCTAGAATGCAGGCGCCTTTTGGGAAGAACAGCTTCCGGTGCTGGGCTGGTTTCCAGCGGGCAGAGGCAGCTTTGGCTCTTGGACCCTGCCAGTGGTGCGAGAGAGGAATAGCTCAGCGCAGGGCGGCACCTCTGTGGCTGAGTCCTCCTCCTCTTCCTCCTCACTGGTAAGCAGCGCCGCGCCTTTTGGAGGGGCAGGGGAGGCGGGTCTGGGATAGAAAATCTACCGAAGCGCTCTCGGAATCCAGGTCGGGTAAAATTCGGGGTACCCAGTTAAATTTGAATTTCAGAGACATAAGAAATGACTGTTTAGCACAAGTATAGTAGAGTGTATAATACAAAATCGTTTCTTGTTTATCTGAAATTTTAAATTTAACTGGCCACCGTATCTGATCCCTTCCTCTCCCTCTCGGCCGGCTTTCTCCCAAGCATGACCGAGGAACCTCTGCTTCTTCGGACAGCTTTGCCAGGCTTCAGTTCATTTCAGTTCAGTTCAGTTCAGTCGCTCAGTCGTGTCCGACTCTTTGCGACCCCATGAATTGCAGCACGCCAGGCCTCCCTGTCCATTACTCCCAGAGTTCACTCAGACTCACGTCCATCGAGTCGGTGATGCCATCCAGCCATCTCATCCTCTGTCGTCCGTCCCCTTCTTCTCCTGCCCCCAATCCCTCCTAGCATCAGAGTCTTTTCCAATGAGTCAACTCTTTGCATGAGGTGGCCAAAGTACTGGAGTTTCAGCTTTCGCATCATTCCTTCCAAAGAACACCCAGGACTGATCTCCTTTAGGATGGACTGGTTGGATCTCCTTGCAGTCCAAGGGACTCAAGAGTCTTCTCCAATACCACAGTTCAAAAGCATCAGTTCTTCGGTGTTCAGCCTTTTTCACAGTCCAACTCTCACATCCATACATGACCACTGGAAAAACCATAGCCTTGACTAGACGGACCTTAGTCAGCAAAGTAACTGTAAGAAACGCCGAGGGAAGAAAGAGCTATCCCTATGGACCGTTGATCAGGCCTTTATTGGGCGGCCGCTCTCGGGCAGAACTCCCGGGGGTGGGTGAGCAAGGAAGCGAAGGGGGTCTGCGAAGCAAAGGCAGTCTGCCCGAGAGCGACCGCCCAATAAAGGCCTGATCAACGGTCCATAGGGGTGCCTCTTTCTTCCCGTGGCGTTTCTTACATCTGGCGCCCAACGTGGGGCTCGAGGTGAGGGCCTCCGGCACTCGCCGTTGAGGCCCCCTCGAGCTCCACCGCCGCGGTAGCCCCGGACCCAGGCGGCTGACCAACCCCCCGGTCGGCAGGATACGGGGTAAGTCCCTTCGGCTTTGGGGCCCGCCCTCCCTGGCGACCACTTCCTAGGGCCCGGTAACAGGCGCGCGCTTACTGGGCCCTCCCGGTCACCAGCTCGTGAGGGAGACGTCCCGAACGGCTGCGTAGACCTCCGGCTTCGGCCTTCCCGGTCCCCAGCTTGGGAGGAAGACGTTCCAAACGGCTGCATGGACCTCCGGCTTCCCTTGGCACGTCCGAAGACATTCGGGCAGCAGGGGTTGCCTCCATGCTCCGTGGTCGCCATGGGATCGACGGCCTCCAAACCCGATCCCCAATACTCCACCCCCTTAGAGTGCCTGCTGGCTAACCTGCGGACCCTAAGACTAAAGGGATATATCCGCCCCAAGCAGCTCGCTTTTCTGTGTTCACAAGCCTGGCCTCAGTATCCCCTAGATAATGGCTCACAGTGGCCAGCCACAGGGACATTTGACTTTGACGTCCTCCGTGATTTAGATAATTACTGCCGGAGAACGGGAAAATGGTCCGAGGTCCCCTATGTTCAGGCCTTTTGGGCGTTGCGCTCTAGCCCCACCCTGTGCACCACGTGCACTCCCCGCCAAACCCTGCTTATCATGGCTCCCCCGATTCCACCCTCCCGGGCCAAACCAGCTCCTCCCGTCTCTGAGTCCTCTGCTTTCTCTGTTCCCCCAGAGGATTTGGTGGCCCTTCCTCCCTATACCTCTCCCACGGCCGCCACCCCCTCCACTCCGGTTCCTGCCCCCTCCCTCTCCACTCCGGCCCCTCCTACCTCCGCTCCCGCCCCCGAGACTCCACCACCGGCCCCGGATCCTCCGGCCCTTAACCCTATCTTGTATCCTCCTCTTCCCCCCGTCACTCCCTCCCCTTCCCCGGTGAGCTCCCACACTCGCTCCCACAGCAAGCCTCCAGGAGCCTCCCCTCCCCCTCCCCCAGCCCCGCTATTCCCTCTCCGACAAGTAGCCGGAGCCGAGGGTCTAGCCCAAGTCCATGTCCCCTTCTCCCTCCAAGACTTAGCACAGATTGAGGCCAAACTGGGTTCCTTCTCCTCCAACCCCACTCAGTACATTAAGCAGTTTACTGGTCTGACCCGCGCCTACGCCTTGACATGGCAGGACATATATGTCATCCTGGGGTCTACCACCACCCCCGAGGAGAGGCAGGCTATCTGGACGGCAGCCAAGGCTCACGCCGGACCAGAGGCACTATGCCAACCCCTCCCCCAAGCACCCCCCAGGGGCTCAGGCGGTTCCTGACACTGACCCTGATTGGAACTACCAGGAAAGGGGTGGTGGCCAGCTGCGAGTACGCTATATGATAGAGTGTATCCTTGATGGGATGGAAACGTCCTCTCATAAGGTTGTAAACCTCCTCAAACTAGATGAGGTGACCCAGGGGCCCGACAAAAACCCAGCCATGTTCCTTTATCGGCTGACCGAGGCCCTCGTCTAATACACCAGGCTGTCCCCTGAGTCCCCCATTGGGGCGGCCACCTTGGCCAATCGTTTTATCTCCCAGTCTGCTCCCGATATCCGAAAAAAGTTGGCCAAGGCTGAGGACGGCCCTCAGACCCCTATCCGAGACCTGGTAAAAATGGCTTTTAAGGTCTACCATGCCCGCGAGGAAACTGCTGAGGCCAGCCGGAAGGCAAGGCTCAAGCAAAAGGCCGAATTTCAGGCAAGCCTCCTAAACCAGCAAACCCAGGCCTTGGTAGCGGCCCTGCAGCCGGCGGTGGGCTCGGGGCCCCAAAACCCTCCTCCGGGGGCCTGCTTCAAGTGCAGCCAAGAAGGGCACTGGGCCAAGATGTGCCCCACATTGGGTGCCAGATGTAAGAAACACCGCAGGAAGAAAGAGGCACCCCTATGGACCATTGATCAGGCCTTTATTGGGCGGTCGCTCTCGGGCAGAACTCCCGGGGGCGGGTGAGCAAGGAAGCGAAGGGGCTCTGCGAAGCAAAGGGAGTCTGCGAGGTATGAGGGGTGGGGAAGGGTTTTATAGCCCGGGCCGGGCTCCCATATAAGGAAGAAAACGCGGGCTCAGCGGTGATTGGTGTCCAAGGGCTCCGTGTCGGCACCTGATTGGACGGCTTTGGTCGTCGGCCCGCCTCCGGTGCTTGTCTGCGGCACTCTGCCGGGACATGTCCCGACATGCCCAGGCATGCTCAGGCATACCTCAACACGCCTGACCTTGCCCGACCTTTCAGTAACGTCTCTGCTTTTGAATATGCTATCTAGGTTGGTCATAACTTTTCTTCCAAGGAGTAAGTGTCTTTTAATTTCATGGCTGCAGTCACCATCTGCAGTGATTTTGGAGCCCCCCCAAAATAAAGTCAGCCACTGTTTCCGCTGTTTCCCCATCTATTTTTCATGAAGTGATGGGACCAGATGCCATGATCTTCGTTTTCTGAATGTTGAGCTTTAGGCCAACTTTTTCACTCTCCACTTTCACTTTCATCAAGAGGCTTTTTAGTTCCTCTTCACTTTCTGCCATAAGGATGGTGTCATCTGCATATCTGAGATTATTGATATTTCTCCCGGAAATCTTGATTCCAGCTTGTGTTTCTTCCAGCCCAGCGTTTCTCATGATGTACTCTGCATAGAAGTTAAATAAGCAGGGTGACAATATATAGCCTTGACGCACTCCTTTTCCTATTTGGAACCAGTCTATTGTTCCATGTCCAGTTCTGACTGTTGCTTCCTGACCTGCATACAGATTTCTCAAGAGGCAGGTTAGGTGGTCTGGTATTCCCATCTCTCTCAGAATTTTCCACAATTTATTGTGATCCACACAGTCAAAGGCTTTGGCATAGTCAATAAAGCAGAAATAGATGTTTTTCTGGAACTCTCTTGCTTTTTCCATGATCTAGCAGATGTCGGCAATTTGATCTCTGGATCCTCTGCGTTTTCTAAAACCAGCTTGAACATCATGGATTTCACGGTTCACATATTGTTGAAGCCTGGCTTGGAGAATTTTGAGCATTACTCAACTAGCGTGTGAGATGAGTGCAATTGTGTGGTAGTTTGAGTATTCTTTGGCAGTGCCTTTCTTTGGGACTGGAATGAAAACTGACCTCTTCCAGTCCTGTGGCCACTGCTGAGTTTTCCAAATTTGCTGGCATATTGAGTGCAGCACTTTCACAGCATCATCTTTCAGGATTTGAATTAGCTCCACTGGAATTCCATCACCTCCACTAGCTTTGTTCATAGTGATGCTTTCTAAGGCCCACTTGACTGCACATTCCAGGATGTCTGGCTCTAGATGAGTGATCACACCATCGTGATTATCCGGGTTGTGAAGATCTTTTTTGTACAGTTCTTCTGTGTATTCTCGCCAGGCTTAAGGCAGCTGTTTCTGTGGAAATGAGCTTTCTTATGTTGAGCCAAGATGCCTGTTGGTGTGTCTGAAAAATATGCGTTACAACAGGCTGGGTATTTTTGCTGTTTCCTGGAGAGGAAGCAAGCCAAACGAAGTAACGAGTTTCACCTGGGTCCCGTTGATGAGCAGATGCAGCCGGCTTCTGTTGGAGACCAGTCCTCCTTGGGCGGTTTCTCCTTTCGGAGACCAGGGTCGTCTCCTCCTGTGTTCGCTTTCTGGAGCTGCAGCAGGAATCTGTTCCAGATTTCTGGCACTGCAGTCAGATTCTTCACTGCCCGGGCCACCAGGGAAAAGTCCTTTAGAAATTGATAGTGTGTTTCAGATGGAATTGAGATGACAATGTAGTTATTTTTGTCTTTAGAGCATTATCCCATTGAAGAAGTACAGTTAGGATACTGTGTGCCATACTCAGTTATAATCATTCTTCTCTCTGTGTGGGTAAGATGCTAGTGCAAGCTAGGTAGGGCATTAAATTTGTGCCGGGTTTGGTTTGTCTTTATGACAATGTTTGTGGATACACAAGTACACATTCCTCTCCCCATAGCGGTTGTTAATACCAAAGAGGGCATGCTGCTGCTGCTAAGTCGCTTCAGTGGTGTCTGACTCCGTGAGACCCCATAGACCACAGCCCACCAGGCTCCCCAGTCCCCGGGATTCTCCAGGCAACAACACTGGAGTGGGTTGCCATTTCCTTCAATACATGAAAGTGAAAAGTGAAAGTGAAGTCACTCAGTGGTGTCCGACTCCTAGCGACCCCATGGACTGCAGCCTACCAGGCTCCTCCGTCCATGGGATTTTCCAGTCAAGAGTACTGGAGTGGGGTGCCATCGCCTTCTCTGAAAGAGGGCATACTAGATGCAATTTCTGCATCTTGCATCCCTCCCCCGCCTCACAGTATGTCCTAGAGCTCACTCCTGGTCTGGGAGACTGTCCTCATTCTCATTTTATTTGCACAATATTCCATTGTGTGGCTGTACCTTAACGATGGATTCCCAATTTGGTTATTGTTAGTGATAGTGCAAAACAACCCTGTGTATGTATTGTAACAGAGCGTAGGGAGCTCATCCCTTAGAATGCAGAAGTTGCTCTGCTGCTTCCTCTGGACCCCCCTTAGCAGGCAATGGTCCGGCTCAGCTACTAGTCCGTACAGGCAGTGGGCCCGCCCATAACCAACGAACCAACCATCAGTGAGTGACCGTTAGTGGTCCTGCTTAACCATTGGCTGTTGCTGCAGTGGGCTCCGCCCACAAGCAATCAACTGTCAGCTACCGTTACTCAGGAACACAGCCGGGGGTCTGTTGGTGGAGTAGTGAGCTGTGGAGTGGTGGTCCTCAGGTGCAGAGTGAGGTAAGAGGCGGATCCAGGCCTTCTCCATGGAGCCCTCCAGTTCACCTGGCCTCGGGCCAGTGGGTGGGCTGGAGGGCCCAGGGCCGGGGGCTCTGTCCTGCAGAGTTTCAGAGCCCTTGCCAGGGCCACCCACTGGCTTTAGCCCGGGGCTTGAGGCAGCGGTGAACCTCTCCCCCATACCCACTAGCAGTGGCTTTCTGTGGAACCTGTTCCTCCCCACACCCCGCAACGTTTTGGGCAGAACATTTACAGGGGCATCATTGCCTGACCATGATGTGAAACAACTGACTCCACCCCTCTCTCATCTTTCCTAGAAAAGGGCCTGGCTGAGAGCTTTTGCGGGAGTTTCGGGTTTCTAAGGCGTGAGCCACCCAGGTCCTTGCATGGCCCTGCAATAAACCTTTCTCTGTTCCAAACTCTGACTCTTAGGTATTGTTTTGGCCTCACTGTGTGACAGGCATATGAACTTGCATTTCAGTAATAATATCACTTCACATTTTTGTAAGATAGGATCCCAGATGTGAAATTGATGAGTCCAGTGGTAAATACATATGTAATTTTCAAGATATTTACAAATCCTTCTCCGTGGTGTTATGTCATTTTGTACTCCTATCAAGGAGAGAGAGAGTAGATTTGAGATCTATGGATGGAAGTCAAGGGGTCATTGTTTCTACAATTTTGTGCAGAATTTTAGGTGCAGTTGTTTAGGGGACCCGTCTAGACACTGGCATTCTGTCCCCTGAAATTGCTCATGTCTGAATATAACAGATACTCAGTATGTATTTGTTGAATAATGAATACATATCATTAGATTCTCAGAAGAATCTGAATTCCATACGGGTAATTCAAAGGTGATCACCGCTTTCAAAGCACCTGAAATAGAGTGGTTACTGCATTCCTCCCACCCTCCCTCTTTCTTTTATCCTTCCTTCCATTCTTGTCTAAGATTATTCTTGTCCAGATTCATTAGTAAATTGGGACATTACTGAGAGAGTGGAGAAACTCATTCACTTGCCCATGGAGGAGGGCTAGCTGTGTCCACAGTGTGATTGAGCCATACTTTTTGAGGAGCTAGGGAAACTTGTCCTCTTGTGGGAGGACAGACATATGCATACACAGAGAGTGCTCAGGTGGTGTGACAAATGCTGTGTGAGCCGCTTGGGGAAGGAGGACCATCTTTGCATTGCCTGGGAGACTGTTGTATGAGCCACAGCAGGGAGAAATGAGAGAGGATTGATGCCTTGCAGGTGAGGAAGTATTTTCCAAGCTGAGGGAGAGTGAGGGGGCCATCATATGCAAAAGTCATGGAGATGGAAACATGCAAGGTGTGAGCAGCAGGATGGCAAGATCTTCTGTGTAGTTAAAGCCCAGGAGCCAGAATTGATATCTGGAAGTGATCCTGGAAAGAAAAGTGGAGCCAAAGCATGAGGAACTTCATATGCTATTCTTGGAAGGTTGGATTTTTTTTGTTAATTCTTTGGCCTTGAGATATTTAGAGTTTTAAAAAATTTGAGGCGGACGATTGTGATATTTTCAAGAAATAAGTCTTATGGCTTGCAACGAACATCTTAATAACTCATGTAGGGAGGGTAACAGCTCTGGAATCAAGAGTTGGGTATGATTCCCTCTCCATCATGCACAACCTGTGTGATCCTGGGCTGTTTGCTTACACTCTTTGTGCCTGGTCGTCCTCATCTGCACAGTGAGGCTAAGGATACAATGTTCAGGTATGCTGTGAGGATTTAATAAGACATGTATCTCTTGTCATATGGACATCTCACAATAATGACAGTAACCCTTCTCTGACTCTTGGACTCCAGGGTCCTTCAGGATTTGGAAACTATTCTAGTTGTGGCAACATTTGTGGAGCCATCTTGGAAACTGCTAGAAGCATCCCAGAGCCAGCTTGCTTGTGCCCTGATGTGCTGATGGCAGCTGCCCATGACTGGTGACAGAGGGTAATGCTTTGTTGGCCTCACTGGACTCTGCCTTGACTGTGCCTTCATTGAAAATTTCCTGCACTAATGCAAAATGTTTATCTTTTAGAAGTTTTAATTTAGCAGTTAGAAATGGAGTCAGCATATCTTCAAAAGTTTCTTGGGACGTGTCTAACTGAAGGTCTTGCGGAAGTGGCAAGGATGCGTCCAGTGGATCCAATAGAATATTTAGCACTGTGGATTTATAAGTATAAGAAAAACGTGACCATGGAGAAACAGGTAGATATGGATATAGTTTTAAAAATTTATTATTTATCAAAGAATAGTTGATTTACAATATTATATTAGTTTTAGGTGTACAGTAAAGTGACTCATATCCATGCATGTATTATATACATATATATTTTTTAGATTCTTTTTCCATATGGATTATTACTAAATAGTCAGTCTAGTTCTCTGTGCTGTGCAGCAGGTCCTTCTTTACTAATACATGGTAGGATGTCTACATTTCTTCCAAATTCCTAATTTATCCCTCCCCCCTCCCCAAACCTTTCCCTTTTGGTAACCATAGCTTTGTTTTCTGTCTTTGAGTCTGTTCCTGTTTTATAAATAAGTTCGTGTGTATCATTTTTTAGAGTTCACATAGAAGTGATATTGTATAACATTTGTCTTTGTGTGATTTACTTCACTTAGTATTAAAATCTCTAGGTCCATCCATGTTGCTGCAAATGGCATTCTTTTTTGTGGCTGAGTAGTATGCCTTTGTCAGAGAAGATGATGGCACCCCACTCCAGTACTCTTGCCTGGAAAATCCCATGGACGGAGGAGCCTGCAGTCCATGGGTCACTAAGAGTCGGACATGACTGAGCGACTTCACTTTCACTCTTCACTTTCATGCATTGGAGAAGGAAATGGCAACCCACTCCAGTGTTCTTGCCTGGAGAATCCCATGGACGGGGGAGCCTGGTGGGCTGCCGTCTATGGGGTCGCACAGAGTCGGACATGACTGAAGTGACTTAGCAGCAGTAGCAGCAGCAGTATGCCTTTGTTGGAGAAGGCGATGGCACCCCACTCCAGTGCTCTTGCCTGGAAAACCCCATGGATGGGGGAGCCTGGTGGGCTGCCGTCTATGGGCTCTCATGGAGTCGGACACCACTGAAGCAACTTAGCAGCAGGAGCAGCTTGCCTTTGTATATATGTACCACATTTTTTATCCATTTCACTATCACTGGACTTTTAGATTGTTTCCATGTCTTGACTACTGTAAATAGTGCTTAAGTGAACACTGGGATGCATGTATCTTTTTGAATTAGAGTTTTCTCCAGATATATGTCCAGGAGTGGAATTGAAGGAGCATGTGGGTTCTATTTTTATGTTTTAAGGAACCTCCATACTTTTCTCCATGGTGATTGTACCAATTTACATTCCCACCAACAGTGTAGGGAAAGGTTCCTTTTACTTCATACCACCTCCAACATTTATTATTTGTAGACTTTTTGACGCTGGCCATTCTAACTGGTGTGAGGTGATACCTCATTGTAGTTTTGTTTTGCATTTCTCTAATAGTGATGTCTAGCATCTTTTCCTGGGTATTTTGGCCATCTGTATGTCTTCTTTGAAGATAAGTCTATTTAGAATTTCTGCCCATTTTTTGATTGAGTTGTTTGTTTGTTTTGATATTCAGCTATATGAGCTGCTTATGTGTATTTTGGTGATTAATTTCCTTGTCGGTTGCATCATTTGCAAATATTTTTCCCATTCTGTAGGTTGTCTTTTAATTTTGTTTATGGTTTCCTTTGCTGTGCAAAAGCTTTTAAGTTTAATTAGGTCCCATTTGTTTATTTTTATTTCCATTACTCTAGGAGATGGGTCAAAAAAGATATCACTGCAATTTAGGTCAAAGAGTGTCCTGCCTGTGTTTTGGTCTAGGAGTTTTATAGTATCCAGTCTTACATTTAAGGCTTTAATCCATTTGGGGTTTACTTTGGTGTAGGGTACTAGAGAATGTTCTGATTTCATCCTTTCCCATGTAATTGTCCAATTTTCACAGCATCATTTATTGAAGAGACTGTCTTTTCTCCATTGTATATTCTTTCTTCTTTTGTCATAGATCAATTAACCAAAGATGCTTGGGTTTATTTCTGGGCTTTTTATCCTGTTCCATTTTGGATCTTCTGTTATAAAATTATATGAGTGAAATAATTGGCCCAGTGTCTTTGCTTTTTAAAAGAAGTTCAATATTATAATTTCTTTCTATTATAAAAATAGTATGTTTATTATACAAAACTGGGCGACATGAAAAAGTAGAAGAAAACAAAGACCTCTATTTAGATTTTTAGGTATTTTTAGGTAGTCTAATCTTTTTTCTACATACTTGTCTGGAGTTTTTTTTTTTTTTAACACAATTGTGCCCACACTCAATGTGTAATTTTAATTTTATGCTCTTTTTTGAAATAATACATTTTCCCCAATTATTATATAGTTTGCTAATGGATAAACTGTAATTTGCTTTCCTTTCCCTATTGGTGGCGGTTAAGATTCTTCTAAGATTGTGTTTTACAAATTGTTTTATCTGTAATTAGTAATGGGATGTTTTTCTTTAAATCATGTGAGAGACAAGAGGAAATGGCCCAACTGGAGCATGAAAGAGAAGTAGCTTTGAAGGAGCAGGAGATGATGGAGAGACTTAGAGCAGAGGAGCTTCTCTTCCAGCAGGTGAGACCAGAGAGGTCAGTGGTGCCTGGAGCCCCGGCGGTGGCACCCTTGGGGCGGTGCCCCAACACCAAGGTGCAGAAAACTCCTCGGCTCTGGTTGCTTAGACGTGGCTTTCTTACATCTTCAGCGTTATGTCTGTTTTGTGGTTTCTTTTGTTTAATGCTTATTTTTATTTGTTTATCTTACTTGGCTGCACCAGGTCTTAGTTGCTGGCATGGGGGATCTTCACTGGAGACATGCAGACTCTTAGTTGTGACATGCGGGATCTAGTTCTTGTATGGGGAGCATGGAGTCTTCGCTACTGGACCACCAGGGAAGCCCCTGTATGTGGCTTCCTTACTGGGGAAGAAGCAGTGTGAAGCAGGAGGAAACCCCAGAGAGTCTGCTATCGCAGGAGCCAAGGGGACAGCATCTCAGTGAGACCTGAGTGGTCAGTCATGTCTGTGGTTGGTCAAGTGAGAGCCGAATTGCCAAGTGCTCATTTGAGGCCACAGGTGACCTAGGTGGGAGCAGCTGTGTGGGGTGGGGCGGCGCAGGGGACGTGGAGATGGTGAGTAGATGTAATGCTTTCAAGGAGATTTTCAGGGAAGGGGTTTTCTTCTGTTTGTTTTAAGGAACAGAGTGGAAGGGGAGTGGTTGATATAAAGTAATGAAGGGGATGGTTACTGGGGTCAGCTTTTCTTGGAGACCAGAGGAAACTGTCTCTGGAATGAAGATTAGGCAGGTGAAAGTGTCCTTTGATTCAAGGGAAGGGGAGAAGACGGCATTAAGTACATGTGTGTAGGTTTTGTGGAGCAAAGATGAAAGCAGTTTCTGTGTGACTGTTTCTTTTTTATAAAGCAGGGACCATGATCATCTACCCAGAATGAGGGGGTAAGGTAGGAGGTGACGGGAGAGTGGTGAAGGTTTGAAATGGGGACTTTGGAGAACTAGGGTTGACCAAGGAAACTAAGCGTTCCTTGGTAGCACTGAATTCCCTGCATCCAACCAGTCATAATGGGGCCGTTTGGTTTGATTTTGTTGTTGTGTGATTTTCTCTACCTACCCTAGGTATACTGGTAAAGATGTGGAGGAGACAGACAGACTGAAGTGAATTTGGGTTAGCAGGATTGGGGAGCTAAGGATGTTGGTTTGAGAATGGTTGAAGAGGTGGGTTATGGACTATAAACCAGATAGGGGAAAGTCCTAGAGTGACTTCTGGATTAAATTTAATTTATGGAGCACTTCTAAACCAAATTTGAGTCACCCTTATACTTCTACCACCATATAGTACCTAACTCTAGAGACTCAGCTCCAGTTTACATATTTCAAAAAGGGATTAATTGGGTGTGTGGATAAAAAGGAAAATGTAGACATGGAAAATAGCTTCTCTATCTTGTCTCCCATCCTCAATACTTGGTAAAACATTCTAGGCACCTTAGATGGATATGGCTGTAGAGGCCTTTAATGCTTCTTCTGAGTCTTCATTTTTCAGTCATTGGGCTTATTTTTGTGGGGAGCTTGCAAGGTGTTGGATGTCAAATGCCCATCCAAACGGGCAAGTGTCTGCTGCAGTCTCCCCAACTTTGAGCGGGGATCTGCCCTGCCTCTTCCAGCTCCTGGAGCTGCATCTGTCCCCTGTCTGTCTGAATAAAGGGAACTTCTTAGCAGTTCTCCTTCCCCAAGAAAATTAGATCACAGCTGTGGAGATACCCCAACTTCCATTGACTTATCTTTTTTACATTACTTCGGTGAAGTTTGACAATACTAGAAACTTTTTTCTGGCTGTGCATCGAACCCTAAGCATTGTATTGGGTGGGTGGAAGATACAGTGATATCCTGCAGAAGGCACGGTGGCTGGTTAAAGAAGTAGATTGATGGGCAGAGAGGCGAGAGAAGAGGGATGTGTGGAAAGATGGACCAGCAGAGAAGCACTTGAAACAGTGAGGCTAAGATGAAGAAAAATCGGAGAGGCTCTCTGTGCCCTTTGAGTCAAATGAACTGGAGGTCAGGACTCTGGTCACCTGCCTTTTGGTTGCAAAAGCAAGTGTCCTCACAGTATAGCTGACTTGAAGTTCTTTGAAATTTTAGACACTCTTCAGCAAGCCCAGGTCCTTGTGAACAGGGAAACATTTTTATTGGTATTTTTTACTCAAGAGCTCATTTTAGAAGTGATAGCTTTTATATTTGTATGAATGTTTTTCTAATGGTTTTTGGTCACTTGTGAAGAAAGCAGTTGAGTTTCAAACATTTCCTGAAAATGTTAAGAAACTGGTTATGTTGACCAGTGTGGCTGGTATTTAACAACTACATTTTGCATTGTTATTGACTGATTAGAGTTATTTCACTTTCTGTACTGATGTCTGAAATGATTGAATGATAACATTCCTGCATTTCAGCTAGCTAGCCCATCACTTTTATTTTAGTGGGGATGACATAAGAATACGAAGAAATTAACAGCCCTTTGTGAATAACTATTAATCACTGTTTATTATCTCTTTGTAAAAAATGTATTTTTAAAAATCCTTAATATAGTTTTAAAATTCTCTTAATGGAATGAGCTTCTATTATCCTGTTTATGGGGTGGCACTGGACTGATGGTAAGAAATTATTTTCTAGTGAGGTTAACAAACTCTTCCAGTAAAGGTGGATATTTTCAGGCCAAGAGGCAAAACTGAGGATATTGTGTGGGGACTACAGTATATTATGTAGCCATAGCAAGAGAGAAATTTCCACAAATGTTTTATCAATGAAATAAAAAATAAAAAATATATAATTTCTTTCTGTAATGTAGGCTTACTGTTGAGAAGAATTACACTCCCCCTTTAAAGATAAGAGTTCACCTACTTGGACTTCAAAGATAATGTTCCCTCTCATCAAAAGGGATGGAAATGTTTCTGTTAATGCTGATCTGTAATGAGATTTTATGTATTTCATCTATGAAAATGTCTTTTCACTCGTAGGTCCTACCAACTATTGATAATTAGTCCCTGTGCCTATAATATTCAGTGTATCGATCTCTTGGAAGGCACTTGTAGAAGTCTGCTCAGTTTTTCTCTTGATATTTTTCTTCTAGTGTGTCTCTACCTGGTAAATTAATCCCTTCCAGTTGAAGGTTGGTGAAAGCTTCTCAGTTACAGTTTTGAAATCCGTTGTAAATGGATTTTGAAATGTGGGGATTTCCTTTGCACTTACATCAGGCCTAAACACACTCTGCAACTATAATTTGAATTTGGAAAATGTATCTGGCACAGAGCTGTATGGGAATGGAAATCTCGTTTCTGACAGCACCGGGAATGTATACAGCAGCTTGACGTGATTCAGAGGGTATTAGCTGTTGTAAAAATGATTTTACTGAAGTGTTCAGTTTTACATATAAGTGCTATTTTGCCTTATACTTTTAGATTGAATTGATTAAAAGTCTACAGCAGAAGCTAATTAATGTTTGATAATTGTGGTTGAAAATGGCCTTCTCATTCAGAAACACCTCAGTCTTGTCCCTGAGCTCAAAAATTCACAACAAAACTATTAGGCATGAAACTATCGAGATATATTCAACTTCTATTTCTTTTTATTTTTAAATATGTGGTCTTTGTAAAAGTGTGCATTTATTTATTTGGCTGCCCTGGGTCTGAATTGTGGTGCGCAGGATTTTCTGTGTTGTGGCACGGAGGGTCTTTAGCCAAGGCTTGTGAATGCTATTAGTTGTGGCATGTGACCTGGAGTTCCCTGACCAGGAACTGAATCCAGGCCCTGTATGGGGAGCATGGAGTCTTAGCCACTGAACCACCAGGGAAGTCCCCAGCTTCTATTTCTTATGAAAATTCATAGAACCGATGATGGTTAAATTCATAAGGGTAAATGAGGGTCACTGTTGACACTGTTAAAACGGAACCAAACTTAAGTCTGTTCATCCAATGCACAGTAAAGCGAAACCTGTTGACACTGGGTTGCGGTGAAGGCAAGTACAGAGTTTACTGCAGGGTAACAAGCAAGGGCATAGGAGACAAACTGTATCCACTCTCACTTAGTGTCCGAATGAATGAGTTTCTTAAAGGGGAAAAGCAAAGAGGCTGGGATTAATCTTGTGACATTTTCTGTTTTTAAAATTAAAGTATAGTTGATCTACAATACTGTGTTAGTGTCATGTGTATAACAAAGTGATCTGGTTATATATATATCGATAGATACTTTTTCTATTTCATTATAGTTTATTATAAGATATTAAATATAGCTCTCTGTGGCATACAGTATCCTTGTTTATTTTATATATGGCAGTGTGCATCTGTTAACCCCTACTCCAATTCCCCCTACCTTTGGTAATCATAAGTTTTCTATCTCTGTGAGTTTGTTTCTGTTTTTTATGTTAAGTTCATTTGTACTGTTTTTCAGTTTCCATGTACAAGTGTGATATATGATATTTATCTTCCTCTGTCTGACTTACAGTTAGTAAGATAATCTCTAGGACTATCCATGTTGCTTCAATACTTCTGTGATATTTCTTAATCATTGCTTTTTTTCAGGCAACGATTGATTTTTCAGTCGTTTTGAACTTGGCATTGACTCCTTTGGAAGTCAGGGTGTCGCCCATTTACAGTTCCCTGTCCAGGTGGTCCATGGCTCAGTGGGTCAGTTAGCTCATCTTGTCCTAGAGAAATGATCTGAATTTGTACATTAATGATAAAATAGCAATTTTAGTGCATTAACGATGTTACCGACAATAACAATTTTAGTCGTCTGACTCTGGTTGATTATAGTGTTCAGTTAGCACAGAATTGAGGTCAGAGAGGACAACAAAGGGAATAAAGTTTTGGATAGAGAGATTAATCAT
The DNA here is from genome assembly GCF_032405125.1 of Capricornis sumatraensis. Taxonomy (NCBI): domain Eukaryota; kingdom Metazoa; phylum Chordata; class Mammalia; order Artiodactyla; family Bovidae; genus Capricornis; species Capricornis sumatraensis. The sequence continues at coordinate 9,868,677 of NC_091078.1, forward strand.
AAACTCAGTACAGGAACTCAACTTTAGGGGGTCTCAGTTTCAACACTGCTGGCTCAATAACACATGATCAGTTCAGTTTGGTTGCTCAGTTTTGTCTGACTCTTTGCGACCCCATGGACTGCACTATGCCAGGCTTCCCTGTCCATCAACTCCCAGAGCTTACTCAGACTCATGTTCATCAAGTTGGTGATGCCATTCAACCATCTCATCCTCTGTCGTCCCCTTCTCCTCCTGCCTTTAATCTTTCCCAGCATCAGGGTCTTTTCCAATGAGTAGGTTCTTCGTATCAGGTGGCCAAAGTATTGGAGTTTCAGCTTCAGCATCAGTCCTTCCGATAAATATTCAGGACTGATTTCTTTTAAGATTGACTGGTTTGATCTCCTTGCTATCCAAGGGACTCTCAAGAGTCTTCTCCAATAGCACAGTTCAAAAGCATCAATTCTTTGGTGCTCTTTAAGAATTTTCCATAGTTTGTTGTGATCCACAGTCAAAGGCTTTGGCATAGTCAATAAAGCAGATGTTTTTTTGGAACTCTCTTGCTTTTTTGATGATCCAACGGATTTGGCAGTTTGGTTCTTCTGCTTTTTCTAAATCCAGCTTGAACATTTGGAAGTTCATCTGGAACTCTAACACATGATAGAGTCAAATATTTCCTGAAGAGTAGCTGCCGTTGAATCATACAGTGAAAACTCATAGGTGTCAAACACTATGTTTTCACAAACTTTGTAAATTTGTCCAATTAGTCCTTTTTCTGTTCCACACACACTTTTTTTGGCAGGTTGTTACACATCTTAGCAGATTTCATATCTGGTTGTACTGAATTAATGTTCCTCAGTGTCTGAAGATGTTCTTGCCTGTAGTACTGTCCCAAGAAGATTGCTCATGGTGGTTGATTTTTCAGTCACTGCAAACTCAGCATCAACTCCTTTGATAAACAGTAGCTAAGCAGTGCTGAGAGCATTTGTCTACTCATCAAGGGCAAGGAAGATCAATATTTCCCTTGTCTTTAACTGGCCATTGAAGTTGCTCCTCATGTCATCCACTCTGAGCAACTGTTCTCACCAAAAGGCTAATAACCTTATTATTATTTTTTTCTTAGACACTGAAATCAAACTTGTTTTTATTAAATCACCACTGATGAATGTGTTTCTTTGCTTGGCTAACAGAGGAGCCATTTGCGAGCTCACTTTCAGTGCGGCCTCCTTTTCACTTTTAATTTTTGTGAAGAAATTCTGTTCTGGTGAAATAATTTTGTTTTAAATTATCTAATATTTCCAACCTGTGTGTTCATGTGAGTTGAGACCATTGTGATAAGTGCTTACTCTGATAATATTGACATTTACTGTATTCTTTTAGTGCACTGTCATTGAATGAGAAACATCCTCTGCTCTTGAATAATTTGATAGTAAAATAACCCACATTCTACTTTGTCTTAAAAGAGCAGCATTCAAAATTCACTTCTTTTCTTGATGGATAATGCACTGGTTAAAAGAAATAGCCTGGTGTAGTGATACTATGGCACTCTGTGAGTTCTGATGGTGTCAGTGAGCTTGTGTGTACTGTGCTGAGCAGCAGTACAAGGCAGTGAGAGCACCACCTGCCGCCTCTGTTGCAAATACTGGGCCCTGCTGTCATGGGGCAGAAGCAGTCACAGTAGATAAGTGAGTGAGTGTGGGCATGGCAGTGTTTCAAAAAAGTTTTATTTATAGACACTGACATTTGGACTTCATATAATTTTCATGTGAAATAAAATATTATTCATTTGGTATTATTCAACCATAAAAATGTATAAAAACCTTTCTTCACTTGTGGACTATAAAAAGAAACAGGAGTTGGGTCAGGCTTGGCCACAGGAATTTAGTCTGTGGACTTCTGTTCTCCTGGAGCTAGGATATATGTTGAGATGGGACCAAATATGTTGTTGATTGTCTCTGGGTTCAGGTAATATACTTAAAATGTTCTCATCTACTGTTTTACAACCAGAGTTTGGCTATTTGAAGATCTATCTGTTCTTAAAGAAATTTCATCTGAGAAAAATCACTGCAGTCTCTTTTGTAGCTTCTAGAAGAATAGGAAAAATGATTTAATTTTGTACAAATACTGCTTTTCTAGAATCAGCAATTAAGGAACCTTCCTTTTAAATTTTGTACATCAGAAATATTTGTAAAAGCTAAAGTACTGGGAGCCTGTGACCATTTATTCTCTTAAGTTTCTGAAATTTAGGTGGGTGTAACCTTAATTATCCTGGGATACTTCAGAGTAATCGAGTGAATTCCTTGCAATAAACTCTAATATGACTTATTTATATCTGAATATTCAGCAACAGCTAGAATTCCAGCTGGAGTTGGAAGAGCAAGAAAAAGAGAGACAGAGAATAGAAGAACTGCAGAGAGCTCAAGAACAATTTGAGAAGGTAAATTAAAGTTTTATAAATGTTTGTTTTATGGAAAACCTCTTAGAATCCTCACTGTTACTTTCAGTTGTTCTAGTAGGGGATTCACAGTCTAAAGACGTGCCACATATTATTTGTGCTACTTAAGCAAGTCCTATAACCCTTTCAGTTTCAGTTTACCTTTTAGAAAAATAGGGATAACAGTATAATGTTGTTGGCAATGTCTCACTGGGCTGTTGGAAGGATCAAATAAGACCGTGTATGTGAAACTGCTTTGTCAGCAGTGGCCTTCTCTAATATTGATGTGGTCAACGTTTTAGTCAAGAGACAGTGGTTCCTAATTATGGCAGCTGATACTGAAGGCAAAGTTCTTTGTAGTATTGGGGGTATTCTCATCTCTGAGACAATAGTTTGTCTCTTTTCTTCACACTGGATGTATTGTGAACAATAACTTACATTTTAAAATATGTTCTTATTTGGATTTTTCATGTCTTTAAATTTTTCAGTAACTTAGGCCAAAAAAGTCCATCTCCCTTGACTGTGTCTGTTTTATGTCAAGCCTCCTGCTTGGTCAATGTTTCCTCGTATCCAAAAAGTATATGTTGTATAGACTAAACTTTTGCATGACTGAGTTATGCTTTTCAACTGGATATTTCATATTGTATGCTTACAACTATCAATTGTTACTCAAATGTTATTCCTCTACTTATTCCACGATTAAAATTTTAAAAATTTAAAATAGAAGCAGGTTTTGTAGAATATATTTATTAATGGCTTAGATGAGAGTATCATTGTTTAAAGCAATTTAAAAAAGTAAATTAAAGGGTAAATTAAATTTTTTTAAAAATGAGATTTAATTAATTTACTATTTTTTCCCATCAATGTACAATGCTTCTCATTCTATAAGATGAATAAGAATTGTTTTTACAAAGTGAAATCATTTAGTCCTGTTGTAGTCCAAGTGTTGGAAGACTACTTTTGTGAGTCAAAAAGATGAGATTTTAAAAGGATAAAATCAAATACCCATACAGAGTTTTAAAAACAGAGGTGCTGATGTTGTCTTTGTCTGAATGAGGGTAGGGTACATGGATATCCATGCATGCACACACATGTCAATGCACACACCCTTCCACTTCAGTTAAGACTGAGTGATCGCAAGTAAAAGAAGAAAACTCAGAATACATCAAGAAGATAGTGATCAAAATGATAAAAGAATTGAAAGTGTGTCTTATTGAGATGCCCTGATAGTTATAGCTGAGTGATATAGAAAGTCTGTGATTTATAGGAGGGATTGGCTCCAGAGGGTCCCCGTTCATGTTACTTACCTTCTGGGCATTATCAGACTGAGTGTCCAGAGCTGCAGTGACATTAATAATCCATATTCCTACTGGCTTATCACCCCTTTCTTCCCTGCAACATACTGCCTTGCTTGGAGGCAGATTCATCTAAGTCTTTTCGTCCTGGCCTTCTTGAGGATTTAGAGACATGACTTAAACTATCATTTGCAAAAGGAAATGTATTGGAAGGCTCCTGGGTTGAAGCAAGGGTTTTACAACTGAACTGTGAAGGGCTTTGGTTGAGCTGGGTCTTCTAGGCCTCTGGGGGCAAGAGAATCCGTGCTACCAGGGCTCACACCTCTGCTGTTGCCTCTCACTGCAGCCTGGTTCGCTGCACATGGGTGAGGGTCGCCATGGTCCTTAATGGTTCCTGCATCTTATAATGCTGTGGCTCCGACCATCCGAAAGGAATGGATTCCTTTCTTTTAGGTTTCAGTTAAGAAAAGAATCTTGGGAAGGATTCTGACTGGAAGAATTTGTGTCAAGTATCCATCCCTTGGTTGGGGAACAGAATCCTATGAGAACATGCATTTTTCCATCAAAACCACGAAGTTGTGGGATAAGATGTGTGCAGGAGAAGGGAGTGATCTGGAGAAAAGCATATAGTGCTAAGTTGCTTCAATTGTGTCTGACTCTTTGCGACCCTATGGACTGTAGCCCACGAGGCTCCTCTGTCCATGGGATTATCCCAGCAAGAATATTGAAGTGGGTCGCCAGGGATCAAACACATGTCTCTTACATCTCCTGCACTGGCAGATTGGGTTTTTTTTACCACTAGCGCCACATGGGAAGCCCATATGTACCATTCAGTTCACTTCAGCTGCTCAGTCTTGTCCGACTCTTTGCAACCCCATGGACTGCAGTATGCCGGGCTTCCGTGTCCATCACCAACTACCAGAGCTTGCTCAAACTCATGTCCATCAAGTTGGTGATGCCATCTAATCATCTCATCCTCTGTCGTCCCCTTCTCCTACCTCCCGTCTTTCCCAGCACCAGGGTCTTTTCCAATGAGTCAGTTCTTCACATCAGGTGGCCAGAATATTGGAGTCTCAGCTTTAGCATCAGTCCTTCCAATGAATATTCAGGCCTGATTTCCTTTATTGACTAGTTGGATCTCCTTGCAGTCCAAGGGACTCTCATGTACCACATGTGTCCCTAATCATCAGGGCCATTATATAAACGGTTACAAGATGACTCACCCTTGGACAGCTGAAATGAATCAGCTCAAGAGCAGTTAAGTCAGCTTTTGCCTTAGAATGAAAAGATAGAGGCCACAGCAAGGTTTGGTTTGGTTAGAAGATTCTGGGTTTTCACATTCAGAAAGCAGTGTCCTATGTATTCAGAGTGCTTTATAGAGGGCATTGCCAGGTGCTGTGGAGAGGTCACATGTATTAGGTAGTGCCTTGGGCCAGACTAATTGCTTTAGAAATATTTGCTTCTTTTTCACTATGTATAAAATTCTACTTAACTGAAAGTTCTTTCAAAATCTCTTATTCTAAGAGTTTATTAAAATTTTTGTCACTTTTCATTTTTGTTAGTAATTTGGCTTCAGGGTTAGTGTTTCAGCCTATTTCATTTTTTAAAATATTCTGCTGCTGCTGCTGCTAAGTTGCTTCAGTCGTCTCCGACTCTGTGTGACCCCATAGATGGCAGCCCACCAGTCTCCCCCATCCCTGGGATCCTCCAGGCAAGAATACTGGAGTGGGTTGCCATTTCCTTCTCCAATGCATGAAAGTGAAAAGTGAAAATGAAGTCACTCAGTCATGTCTGACTCTTCATAACCCCATGGACTGCAGCCTACCAGGCTCCTCCATCCATGGGATTTTCCAGGCAAGAGTACAGGAGTGGGTTGGCATTTCCTTCTCCAGAGGATCTTCCTGACCCAGGGATTGAACCCAGTTCTCCCGCACTGTAGGCAGATCTGAGCCACCAGGGAACATTTTATTTAATTATAAACAAAATATGGTAGTCGCCTATTAATAGAGTATTAAATGAGACCGTATCTGTAGTTGTGTATTCAGATTTCTTCTTTAAGAAGGTCAGCATTTTTGCTGTTAAATGGGTCATAAGGTAAAAATAAAATGCTTAAAAATTAAACCTGGAATCAAAATGAAAAGCATATTCAAAGTATTTTTCTCCATTTTTATATATTATAGGAGTTGAGAATGAGCATGGAAAATATGGCTAAGGGTGAAGATACTTTACATGGAGAGGTGAGAACAAAAAGTTATGTTATGGGATACGAATAAGTATCCTGGATTGTGACACTAAATTTTGGTGCATTAGTAGATACGTTTTAAAAACAATTTTATTTATCTGTGTTTGGCTGTGTTGGGTCTTCTTGCTGCAGAAGGCTCTAATTGCAGTGAGTGGGTGCTATTCTCCAGCTGAGGTACCCGGGCTTCTCACTGTGGTGGCTTCTCTTATTGTGGAACACAAGCTGTAGGGCACACGGGCTCCGTGGTTGCAGTGCCCAGGCTCAGTAGCTGTGGCACACAGGCTTAACTGCTCCTGCAGCGTGTTGGGTCCTCCCGAACCCATGTCTCTTGCATTGATAGGCAAATTCCTTAACACTGAGCCACCAGGGAAGGCCAGTAGCTAAAGTTTTAATATGGAGATTATCAAAACTGATAGTTCAAATACATAATCTAGTAATAACAAGTCACAAATAGGGTGTACTTTAAAGCCAAATCTCAAAGTGGATAAAACTGGAGTATCCAGTTTGTTTTTGTATTTTTAAAAACCAGAATATTATGAGATTATTGACCATATGATTACATGCAGTGATATGTTTTAAATTTTATGATGTATTTTTTAAAAAACACATTTTAGCCTTTGTTTTTAGAATTCACTTGTCACTAACAGGTATTGGTTCATTCCATTAACTGACAATGTTGAATGTTGATATTATAATTCAGAAATGCCTTAGCAGAACTGAAAGCAAATTAATGTATTAATCTTAAAGTCATTTGAAAGTGAAAATGAATTATATGATTCATTTATGATCATATGATTATAGGATGGAGCCGACTCAGGCAAAACACTAGCTGAAATTAGTGATCGATATGGGGCACCAAACTTGAGCAGAGTGGAAGAACTCGATGAGCCAATGCTCTCTGACGTAAGTATCCGTAGGAAAGTATTTTGTGAAAAGCAGAGTTTCTTGTTTTACTTGGGAAAGCCCAGTGTCTCTCAGGCCAGGGTTGGATGGCAAAGTCGGTCTTTTGCTTCACAGAAAGAATTCAGCTTTCTGGGTGCCAACTTTTTTCTAATTGGTGTTCTGTGCAGTGCGCTGCTGGCCCCGAGAGTGAGGGCAGGCCCTGGTCTGGCTCCACACAGAAGTGTGGGCGCTGGTGGGGAGGTAGCTGGGTATTAATGTGGAGTGAGCAGTGTGCCCTCCTATGCAGAGGGTGATACGGTTGTTCGGAAGTGAGGCTTTGAAAATTTCAAAATCTTTTCAAAACATATATTTAAAACCATGTGGCAAAATACATAATCTTTAAATTTTGGGGGCCGGTATTTTGGTTCTCAGTAGTAAACCATGGAGCCAAGTAAATAACCTAATGAGAGTGCATGCTTTTACAGTATTTATGTACGTTAGCTTATTTAATAATCATACAGTGTTTCCTGGGCACACATATTGTGCCCAGTGCTTTTATGGCCAAAACAGGTCGTTCTGACCTTGTCTAGGAAAGAAACAAACAACTAGACAAGCAAGTAATTGTCACTGTTAGAGTGGCCAGGTAATTTGTCCTCCAAAGCAGTATGCTTCGAGAGCGAGAGGAGGAGCTGTTGATATCTGATGCCATCAGCAGCTATAACCCAGGAAGCCTATTGAGTCACCTGCATTGGTGGGCACTGACAAAGTAGAACAGCTGCCTGGCTGAAGACCCTTGATCAGGGAAAGCTTCATGGAGAAAGTCAGCCTTGTCACTCAGTGGTGGGGTGGGAGTCTGGGGGCACAGAAAGTATCAGGACCCAGCTCAGGGTGAAGAGAGAGGGAATGGGAGGCAGGGAGAGATCAGAGCTGGGACAGTAGAGAAATCAGGGGCCAGACCACTGAAGGACCTGAATTTGTGCTCAGACATATATTTATCATCCTAAAGGCAGTGGAGGTCAACATGCTCAGAGCTGCATCTTAGGAAGGCCATTTGGCTATAGCGTGTAGAAGAAAATGGAGTGATAGATTTGAGAAGACCCACCAGGGGGCTGTTGTAATCTACGGAGAGATAGCATTGATGACCGAAAATAGTAAATGGTGTTTTAAGAGCTGTTCAGAAAGTGGAGCTGGGTGGATTTGGTTCTAATCAGTCAGTGGATACATTTTTTGTTAAATGGCTGCTGTGGTTCAGTACTGTGCAGGGAGCTAGAAAATACCAGAGAGCAAAACAGATTGGGTTTCTTTCCTTTGGGAGCCATGGGCTGGTGGGGAAAGTTCACTGAAAGGACAGAGCAGGGAAACCTGACCTAGCCTGGGTGAGTCTTATGCAGGAAATAACATTTAAAGAATTAGCCTGAGATAAGTCTAGCAGATAGAGAGAGCAAGATACTTTCAAGGAACTGGAATAGTCCAGTATTTTGGTTTGAGTTGCATGGAGCTAGGAGAAGGAAGTGATTTGAAGGTTGGGTACAGGCAAGATCATACTGGGCTCTGTGTGTCATGTTAGGGATTTTGGACTTAGATGCAATAGAAGTCATCAAAAGTGTTTATGTGAGGATGAGATATGTGTTTTTAGAAGGTGGAGAGAAGATCTGAGTGGGTGGGAGTGGGAAGAGCGGACAACCTAGGAAATTCTCATAGTCATTCAGGTGCAAGGTGAGTAGGACCAGGATGCACACAGCACAGATGGGGACAGCTGAGTGGATTCACATTAGCTGGGAGGATAAGGGGGAGAAAGAAATCAAGGATGAAGCCCAGATTTCTGCCTTGGGCAACTGGACTCGTCACCAGTTTTTGAACTTTACCATTGGTTGAACTGAGGAACATATGAAGAGAAAGTAGGTTTGTGAAAACAATGGCTTCAATTGTGGATGTGTTGAGTTTCAGGTCACTCTGAGATATGCAGGTAGGTCTGGAGGACAGGAGAGAAGTCCAGACAGGAGAGAGGAATTTAGTTATATATACTAAATGAAGCTAGGAGAGTGAGTCAGATGCTCAAGAGGGAATGCAGAATGTGAGGAGGGGTCTCAGGGTGAAGTGTGTGTGTGTGTGTGTGTGTGTGTGTTTAGTTGCTAAGTCATGTCCAATTCTTTTTTGACTTCATAGACCGTAGCCCACCAGGTTCCTCTGTCCAGGGGATTTCCCAGGCAAGAATACTGGAGTAGGTTGCCAGTTCCTTCTCCAGGGGATCTTCCCAACCCAGGAATCAAACCTGTATCTCTTGCATTGGCAGGTGGATTCTTTACAACTGAACCACCTGGGAAACCCTCTCAGGGTGAAACCATGAGAAATTTCAGCATCTAAGGAATGGGTACAGGAATCTGCAAGAAAGATACAGACAACAATAAGAGGGAATAGCAAGAGAAGTAGAAGAAAGGATGGGTTAATAAATACATTGAAAATACAATTAAATTATTATTATGTTGAATTTGGATTTTATGTGAAATAATCCGAAACTATCAAAAAACTTTATTTACATAGTCACATAGAAGTTACCTAAGCTCTAATTTTGTGTAGCTTGTACTTTTCATAGCTCTAATTGTATTTAGTTAGTTCACTCACTCAGTTGTGTCTGACTCTTTGTGACCCCATGGACAGCAGCATGCCAGGCCTCCCTGTCCATCACCAACTCCCAGAGCTTGCTCAAACTCATGTCCATAGAGTCAGTGATACCATCCAATCATCTCATCCTCTGTCGTCCCCTTCTCCTCCTGCCTTCAGTCTTTCCCAGCGTCAGGGTCTTTTCTAATGAGTCAATTCTTCGCATCAGGTGGCCAGAGTATTGGAGTTTCAGTTTTAGCATCAGTTCTTCCAATGAACATTCAGGACTGATTTCCTTTAGGATTGACTGGTTGGATCTCCTTGCAGTCCAAGGGACTCTCAAGAGTCTTCTCCAACACCACAGTTCAAAAGCATCAATTCTTCAGCACTCAGCTTTCTTTATAGTCTAACTCTGACTACTGGAAAAACCATAGCTTTGACTAGATGGACCTTTGTTGGCAAAGTAATGTCTCTGTTTTTTAATATGCTGTCTAGGTTGGTCATAGCTTTTCTTCCAAGGAAAATTGTATTTCTAATTGTATTAATTAAAATTTCTAATTGTATTAAAGCATATTTTAATACAATATGCTACAATTAATTTTTATTAATTTTAATACAAAGCATACAGTTAATAATTGTATTAATTAAAATTTATAATTGTATTAAAGCATATTTACTTTTCATTTTGTTTTTAGGTTGCATTAAACATTGATCAAGACTTGTAGGCTCAACCAACCTAAGAACAATACATTTTTCTTCTTGTTTCAAGATTCAAAATAGGAGGTCCCCAGTTGTATTTTTTTTTCCCTCCAAACTTGTACTCTGCTTTTCCTCCCTCTAACCACAGCTTTATAAATAAGTTTCAAGTGTGGCCTTAAAATATTGTTTTCTTAATGTGACTGGTTACATGTATGATGTCATTGAGAGAAGAGGAGAGAACTTTTTCCAAAGCAACCAAAAGGAGCGAGTGGGAGACCAGCTGAAAAGAACTGTGTGCGTCTTTATGAGAACAAGATGGCCTGAGGCGAAAGTTACTGGTCTGTGAGAAGTGAAAGAGGCTGCCACTCTGCAGGGCTCAGGAACGTTCAACATGCTTTAGATATGATGATTTCCTCCCGGGAGTGCACTGCAAAGACTTCCCCAGTTTGCTGGGAAATGATCTTTGTAGTTCCACTTAATCCATACTTATTGACGCAGCTGGGGTGGGGAGGGATGTCAAGCTCCCGGATAGGGGAAGCTTTGTTTCTTTTGGAACAATCTTTGGGCAGAGGGATGATGTGCTGCTGTTGAAGGGAAGATCTCGCTTCCTTCAATGGATGCTGGGCGGTCTGTGGACCCTGACTGCACTCTTGGCCTCTTGGAAGTTTCAGGGCTAGCTTTGAACTTTAGGGAGAAGTTTGCTATTATAAAAAATTGTTCCAAATCTATGTTTATGCCAAGAAGAGGCTTCTTCTAAAAAAAAAAAAAATCTGGTTTTAGTTATAATATACGTTTCCTGACACAATGAGAAGAGAATAACCTAATTGCTTAAATGGGAAAAGAAAAAGGGGGAAAAATTATGGGAAAGAATACAGATTTCATTGAAAAGAAATGTTACATCAGTTCTGTACTTTTTTTAAAAACTTAAAGAATTTGGGGCTGCGCTGGGTGTTCACTGCTGCGCATGGGTGGCTTTTGTAGTGAGTGGGGGCCACTTTCCATCGTAGTACGCAGGCTTCTCATTGCTGTGGTTTCTCTTGTGGGAGGAGCGCAGGTTCTACGTGAACAGGCTTCAGTAGTTGTGCAGGGGCTTAGCTGCCCTGTAGCATGTGGAATCTTCCTAGACCAGAGATCAAACCTGTGTCCTTTGCATTTACAGGTGAATTCTCAACCACTGAATCACCAGGGAAGTCCAGTTCTGTGCATTTTTTTTTTTTTAGAAAAAAGTTCCAGGGGCCCTGGAGCCATCGATAACTTCTGTGTCCATCAGGCTTCCAGGCACTCTGCCCCACCATATGGATGACCTGTGTTCACTGTACCCAGGCAGAAGTGTTGAAGGCAGCAGGAGAGTGTCCTTCAAGGCCTCAGCCTCAACCAGTGTGGCACCGTCAAGGAGGGCTAGGTGTGGAAAGCCAGGCTTAGAGGGCATCTTGGACTCAGTCAGCCCATGCCCCTCCCCAAAGAGTGCAGTCTGGCCCTGGGATTTGGCAACAAGAGTTTCTGAGTGTTAGTCAACACTCAAGGTGAAGCTTTGTGGCCCTGGGCTAGAGGGTGGTCTTGTGTGAAGAGTCCTCAGCCAGAGCTTGGCATAAGAGGAAGAAGGTAGAATGGGATAAGAATGGAGATGAAAAGTATTCAATCTTTTGGGGAGAGAACCCTCAGGAGGATTCAGCTGGTGATCAGGGTGCAAGGGAAGAGGCTCCCATCTCCACCAGGAGATGACTCACAGATACAGCAGATGCCCACTGGGACTAGGGCAAGGCTGTCATCTTCGGGCAGACACTTGTGCTGAGTTTGAATCTGAGTCTTAGAGTTTCTTGCTAATGGCAGCAAGACTTATTTTAGACCCACCCAAAGGATGGGGTCCCCTGTCCATTAGATTTCCCAGGCAAGAATACTGGAGTGGGTTGTCATTTCCTTCTCCAGGGGATCTTCTCAATCCAAGAATGAAGCCCACATCCCCTGCAGTGACAGAGAAGCCTGGTGGGCTACACAGTCCATAGGGTAGCAAAGACTAAACAATGACAGCAAAGGATGGGGTGGGGATGCCTCCTGTCCTGGCATACTTTTCATTAGTGAGATAAGATCCTGTTTTGGTTGAAATTGCCAAGAGAAATATCAATAACCTCAGATATGCAGATGATACCACCCTTATGGCAGAAAGTGAAGAGGAACTAAAAAGCCTCTTGATGAAAGTAGAAGTGGAGAGTGAAAAAGTTGGCTTAAAGCTCAACATTCAGAAAACGAAGATCATGGCATCTGGTCCCATCACTTCATGGGAAATAGATGGGGAAACAGTGGAAACAGTGTCAGACTTTCCTTTTTGGGTCTCCAAAATCACTGCAGATGGTGACTGCAGCCATGAAATTAAAAGATGCTCACTCCTTGGAAGAAAATTTATGACCAACCTAGATAGCATATTCAAAAGCAGAGACATTACTTTGCCGACTAAGGTTCGTCTAGTCAAGGCTATGGTTTTTCCAGTAGTCATGTATGGATGTGAGAGTTGGATTGTGAAGAAGGCTGAGCACCGAAGAATTGATGCTTTTGAACTGTGGTGTTGGAGAAGACTCTTTGAGAGTCCCTTGGACTGCAAGGAGATCCAACCAGTCCATTCTGAAGGAGATCAGCCCTGGGATTTCTTTGGAAGAACTGATGCTAAAGCTGAAACCCAGTACTTTGGCCACCTCATGCGAAGAGTTGACTCATTGGAAAAGACTCTGATGCTGGGAGGGATTGGGGGCAGGAGGAGAAGGGGACAACCGAGGATGAGATGGCTGGATGGCATCACTGACTTGATGGACATGAGTCTGAGTGAACTCCGGGAGTTGGTGATGGACAGGGAGGCCAGGTGTGCTGCGATTCATGGGGTCGCAAAGAGTTGGACACGACTGAGCGACTGAACTGACTGACTGATTGTAGGTTTTCCTCCTGATCTGGCTGTTAGTGGAAGGCAAAGAGAAGGAAGAAATGAAAGAATGGAGAGACATAAAGGATCTAAACAGAAATAAACTATAGGTTTCTTCTTCTTCTTGTTTTACTCGCTAGTTTGTTATAGTTTTTTAGATTCCACACGTAAGTGGCATCATGCAGTTAAATAGACGTTTCGGCTGAATCTTGAATAGCCAAATATTAAGTTCACTGTTCAGCTGAAGTTAAGGCTGAAGTTATAGGTTAACTTCTGAAACATAGCAATTTTTAAAACTACACTTTAATTAAAATTTTGGTTTAATATTATGATGCCGGAGCACTGATTTTTCAACATTTTTAAATGCTTGGAACTTTTGTGGTCACTGTGCCACACAATTTGGCACTATGTAAATGTTTATTTTCAGCTAAAATAGAGAAAGCAGATAGTTTTCAGTACTTTTTCCCCCTAATGTGTTTTTTTCTTTAAGCTCTCTATTGTTCATTTGTGTTTGATACTTCTGGATACCTAATTTTTCTCCGATTCAGTTTTCTGCTCTGTAGATGCTATATTTTTTATTTTGTTTGGATTGAAGATGACTTAGCCAGCTGTATATATTTTTGGGACATTACAGCTTTATTGAGATAAAATTCACAATCACCCATGTAAAATTTACAATGCATTGGTTCTTAGTACATTCACTGGTTTGCACAACCATCACCACAATCAGTTTTAGAACATTTTCATCACCCCAAGAAGAAACTGCCTGGTTTAGTGGTCATGACACCTAGATCCTTCCCCATCAACTCTAGGCAACTACTAATCTAATTTTTCTGTATAACATCAGAAAACACAGCATCTGACTCACCATCAGTATAGTTAAGAATAACCGTTGGGTTAGGGTGATGATACTCTGTGCCTCTAGTCTTCTGTCCCCTCTTGCAACGCTGAAGTAATTTGTATGATTACAATATGACCATCCAATCCTAATCATTTTAATATTAGTTGCTAATTTTTATCCAAATCAAACTTTGCATTGGAGTTTGTGAAATTCATTGTTAATTCTATTTTCCTTTTACATTTATATCCAGCATTCTTCTGAAAAGTTTTTCATAATCATTCGGTTACCCTCAAAAGTAATTCTTCCTAAAAAGAGATAACTGTTTCTTTTCCCTTAATTACTAACCTTAAAAGTAAGGAATTCAAGTAGTTATGAATAATGACAGTTTTTCCTGAATTTCTTTTAATTGATTATCATTATGGACTCATGGTACTTCTTTGATTTAGTAGTGTCTTTCAATCCATTACAGTTATTTTTTTATTATCATCACCTTGGTAAGTGAATAAGCTTCTTTATTCCTTATGTATGGTGTTTCCACTACTCAGTTCAGTTCAGTTCAGTTGCTCAGTCGTGTCCGACTCTTTGCGACCCCATGAATCACAGCACCCCAGGCCTCCCTATCCATCACCAACTCCCGGAGTTCACTCAGACTCACATCCATCGAGTCCGTGATGCCATCCAGCCATCTCATCCTCTGTCGTCCCCTTCTCCTCCTGCCCCCAATCCCTCCCAGCATCAGAGTCTTTTCCAATGAGTCAACTCTTCGCATGAGGTGGCCAAAGTACTGGGTTTCAGCTTTAGCATCCTTCCTTCCAAAGAAATCCCAGGGCTGATCTCCTTCAGAATGGACTGGTTGGATCTCCTTGCAGTCCAAGGGACTCTCAGGAGTCTTCTCCAACACCACAGTTCAAAAGCATCAATTCTTCGGTGCTCAGCCTTCTTCACAGTCCAACTCTCATATCCATACATGACCACAGGAAAACCATAGCCTTGACTAGACGAACCTTAGTCGGCAAAGTAATGTCTCTGCTTTTGAATATGCTGTCTAGGTTGGTCGTAACTTATCTTCCAAGGAGTGAGCGTCTTGTAATTTCATGGCTGCAGTCACCATCTGCAGTGATTTTGGAGCCCCCCAAAAAGAATGTCTGACACTGTTTCCACTGTTTCCCCATCTATTTCCCATGAAGTGATGGGACCAGATGCCATGATCTTCGTTTTCTGAATGTTGAGCTTTAAGCCAACTTTTTCACTCTCCTCTTTCACTTTCATCAAGAGGCTTTTTAGTTCCTCTTCACTTTCTGCCATAAGGGTGGTGTCATCTGCATATCTGAGGTTATTGATATTTCTCCCAGCAATCTTGATTCCAGCTTGTGTTTCTTCCAGCCCAGCATTTCTCATGATGTACTCTGCATAGAAGTTAAATAAGCAGGGTGGCAATATACAGCCCTGACATACTCCTTTTCCTATTTCGAACCAGTCTGTTGTTCCATGTCCAGTTCTAACTGTTGCCTCCTGACCTGCATACAGATTTCTCAAGAAGCAGGTCAGGTGGTCTGGTATTCCCATCTCTCTCAGAATTTTCCACAGTTTATTGTGATCCACACAGTCAAAGTCTTTGGCATGGTCAATAAAGCAGAAATAGATGTTTTTCTGGAACTCTCTTGCTTTTTCGATGATCCAGCGGATGTTGGCAGTACTCAGGACCCTGCATAATTGATATTATTCACTAGTCTGCAGATAAAGAAACTGAGGCATGAAGAGAGGGGTTTTGCCTCGTTTTAAACAGTTGGTAAGTGACAGAGCTGACCTGAACTGGGCCTTTGTTGGGCCTCAAAGTCAGTGCTGCTGATGTGCTCAGTTGGGGCCAATTCTTTGCGACCCCATGGACTGTAGCCTGCCAGGTTCCTCTGTCCATGGAATTTTCCAGGCAAGAATACTGCAGTGGGTTGCAATTTACTTCTTCATCAAAATCAGTATTTTCTGTCAATTCACTATTTGGACTCTGGATAGGGACAAGAAAACTGAAAGTAATTTTTTTAAAAAAAGATCTGAAACAATTGTTTGTATAGCTCGATGTTCATAAAGAATTAGACTTTTTATATGTTTTACTTTTTATTGTGGTAAGATACACATAACACGAAATTTACCATTTTACCATTTTAAAGTGTACAGTTCAGTGGCCATAAATAAAGTCGGCCATCGCTGTACTTGATATCATGCCGCCATCCTCACTGTCTGGTTCCAGGATGTCTTTATCAGAGCTGGAGACTGCACACCCACTGAGTAATCACTCCCCATTCCTCCCTCCTCCCAGCCCCTACCAACTGCTGAGTAGGTTTCTATGAATTTACCCGTTCTGGAAACTTCAAATAAATGGAATATATGGCCTGGCTTCTGTCACCTCCATAATGTTTTCAAAGTTCATCTAAGTTGTACCATATATCAGTACATTTTTTGTCACTGAATGATAACTTACTGCTTTGATATATACCACACCTACCCATTTGTCAGTTCATAGACACTAGGGTGATTTCTGCCTTTGGGCTATTGTGAATAATGTTGCTATCAACTTGTGTATTCAAACTTGTTTGTGGACATGTGTTTTCAGTTCTTTTGAGTATATACCTCGGAGTGAGTCATACAGTAATTCCATGTTGAAGTTTTTGAGGAACCTCCGAGCTACTTTCTGCTGCAGCTACACCATTTCACATTCCTACCAACAATGTATCATCCCCACTTACACTTGATATTTACCATTTTCTTTTTGTGCGTGTGGCTATCCTAATGGGTGTGAAGTCGTGTGTCATTGTGGTTTGGTTTGTATTTCGCTAATTACTAATAACTAAGCATCTTTACATGTGCTTGTTGGTCATATTTATATCTTTGGAGAGATGTTCTTTCAAGTCCTTTGCCTGTTTTTATTTTGTTATTTTTATTTTTTGTAGTTTTAAGGTTTTTTTTTTTTTTTTTAAGGAAAATATATTCTCTGGATTCTAGACCCTTATTGGTTGTATAATTTGCAAATATTTTCTCCCATTCTCTCACTCTCCTGATAGCGTCTTTTAATCCTCCAAAGATTCCATTTTCAAAAAGTCCAGTTCATCCATTTTTTTCTTTTGTTACTTGTGCTTTTGATGTCATGTCTAAGAAATTATTGCCAAATCCAAGGTCATAAAGGTTTACACCCATGGTTTCTTTGAAAAGTTTCATAATTTTAACTTTTATTTAGATCTTCAATCCATGTCAAGTTAATTTTATATATAATACGAAGTAAAGGTCCAACTTCCTTCTTTTGCGTTTGCCTATTCTGTCATCCCAGCACCGTTCATTGAAGAGACTGTTCTTTCTCCATCAAAAGGTCTTGGCACTCTGTTGAAATCAGTTAAGATAATGTATATGTATGGGTTTACATACATTGCGGACTCTCCATGCTATTCAATCAATCTATATTACTGTTTTTATCCCAGTAATACCCTCTTTTGACTATTGTAGCTTTGTAATTTTTATGAGTTTTGAAATTGAAAAGTGTGAGCCCTCCAACTTTGTTCTTTTTCAATGTTTTGTCTATTAGGCCCCCTTGAAATTGCATATGAATTTTAGGATTGTCTTTTTCATTTTTGTAAGGGAGTACATTAGGATTTTGATGGGGATTTCATTGAATCCTTAGACAGGTTTGGGATATATGGCCATCTTAACAGTGTTAAGTCTTCCAATTCACAAACACAAGATGTTTTTCTATTTAAATTTTCTTTATTTCTGTCAAAAATGTTTTGTATTTTTCAGCACACAGGTCTTGCTCCTTCCTGGTTATATTTATTCCTAAGCATTATTAATGCTATTATAAATGAAATTATTTTATTAATCTCTCTTTTACATTGTTCATTACTTATGTACTGAAATGCAATTGGTTTTGTTTATTGATCTTATATCCTGAAATTTTGTTGAATTTATTTATTAGCTCTAGTAGTTTTTTTCTTTTTGTGATTGCTTAGAATTTTTTGTACACAAGATCATGTCATTAACAAAGAGAGATAATTTTACTTCTTCCTTTCCAATTTGTGTACCTTTTAATTCTTTTTCTATTCCCTTAATTGCCCTGGCCAGAACTTTCAGTATAACATTGAATAGAAGTGTTGAAAGCGGGCATCCTTGTTTTGTTCCTGACTTTAGGGGAAAAGCTTTCCATCTTTTACAAGTAAATATTTTGTGACTGGGGTATTTTAGAGTTTTTATTTATTTATTTATATTTATTTTAAATTAAAAAAAATTTTTTTTTATTTAATTTTAAAATCTTTAATTCTTACATGTGTTCCCAAACATGAACCCCCTTCCCACCTCCCTCCCCATAACATCTCTGTGGGTCATCCCCATGCACCAGCCCCAAGCATGTTGTATCCTGCGTCAGACATAGACTGGCAATTCAATTCTTACATGATAGTATACATGGTAGAATGCCATTCTCCCAAATCATCCCACCCTCTCCCTCTCCCTCTGAGTCCAAAAGTTCGTTATACACCGCTGTGTCTTTTTTCCTGTCTTGCATACAGGGTCGTCATTGCTATCTTCCTAAATTCCATATATATGTGTTAGTATACTGTATTGGTGTTTTTCTTTCTGGCTTACTTCACTCTGTATAATCGGCTCCAGTTTCATCCATCTCATCAGAACTGATTCAAATGAATTCTTTTTAACGACTGAGTAATACTCCATTGTGTACATGTACCACAGCTTTCTTATCCATTCATCTGCTGATGGACATCTAGGTTGTTTCCATGTCCTGGCTATTATAAACAGTGCTGCGATGAACATTGGGGTACATGTGTCTCTTTCAATTCTGGTTTCCTAGAGTTTTTTTTTAAATCAATTGAAAAATTCCATGTATTCATGATGTGTTGAATGTTTTTATCATGATATGATCCTTTTTATGTTTTTCTAGGGCCAATTTACTAGGAATTAGTTAAGGATATTTGTATCCATATTCAAAGCAGATACTGGTCTCTAGTTTTCTTATGTTGTCCTTAGCTTTGGTATCAGTTTAATAC
The DNA here is from genome assembly GCF_032405125.1 of Capricornis sumatraensis. Lineage (NCBI taxonomy): Eukaryota > Metazoa > Chordata > Mammalia > Artiodactyla > Bovidae > Capricornis > Capricornis sumatraensis. The sequence goes on from NC_091078.1 coordinate 9,887,597, forward strand.
TGGTTTCATAGAATAAGTAAGGAAGCATTCCTTTCTCTTTTGTTCTCGGAAGAGTTTATGAAGGATTGGTGTTGATAATTCTTTAATTGGTAGAATTTTTTTAATTGATAGAATTCACCCATAAAGCCTTCTAGACCTATTCTTTTCTTCGTTGGAAGCTATTGATTACTAATTCATTTTCTTTACTGCCAGTATTTCTGTTTCTTTTTGAGTCAGTTTTTATAGTTTATGTCTTTCTAGGAGTCTGTTCATTTCACCTAAGTTATCTAATTTGGCATAGAGTTAACATACAATCCTTATAATCCTTTATGGGGTGCATATATCTTTTTGAGTTAGTGTATTAATTTTCTTTGATAAATACCCAGAAGTGGAATTGCTGGATCATATAGTTTCACTTTATTTTTTTGAGGAACCCTATACTATTTTTCATAGTGGCTACATCAATTTACAATTCCCCAAAGAGTGTACTTGGGACTCCTTTTCTTTTCATCCTCACCAATACTTGCTATTTCTTGTGTTTTTTGATAGAAGTCCTTCTAGTGGGTATGAAGTGCTATCTCTTTGCGGTTTTTATTTGCATTCCATGATGATTAGTAATGTTGAGCACCTTTTCATGTTAGCCATCTGTGTGTCTTTGAAAAAGTGTCTATTTGGATTGCCTGCCTATTAAAAAAATTTTTTTTATATTGAATTGTATGAATTCTTAGCAGATATATGATTTTTCAAATATTCTTTCCCATTTGGTAGGTTGCCTTTTCATTTTATGGATGGTTTCTTTTGCCTTGCAGAAGCTTTTTAGTTTGACGTAGTCTCACTTGTTTATTTCTGGTCTTGTTGCCTTTGGTTTGATGTCAAATTTAAAAAATAGTCACCAAGAATGATGTCTAAGAGCTTACCACCTATGTTCTCTTCTAGGAGTTTTATGATTTAGGGCTTTAATAATTTTGAGTTAATTTTTGTGAGTGGTGTAAGCTAGTGGTTTCATTCTTTTGCATGTGGCTATCCAATTTTTCCAACACTGTTTATTGAAGATACTGTCCTTTAAAATAAATATGTTAATAAATAATACTCTGGTTTAGAATAATGCCTACTTAATTTTATTTATTAAGAAGCAGAAACTGCTTCTACATAGCTCTACTTTCTTCCTCCTCTTTTGTGCTATCATTGTCATAGAAATAACACTTTCAAATTTGTATGCCCATTAACACAGATTTTTAATTGTTGCTTTTAAATAATATAGGAGAAAAAGTTACAAACAAAAAATACATAATTATGGGTATCAATGTTCATTATTTCTTCATAGTAATTCAAATTACTGTCCAATTTCATTTCTTCCTGAAGAATTCTCTTTAGTATTTCTTGCAGAGCAAGTCTGCTAGCAATGAATTCTGTTAGCTTTGTTTTAATTTCTCATTTATTTCTGAAGGATGGTTTTGTTGGATATAGAGTTATTATCAGTGTTTTCTTTCAGCGCTTTGAATACGTAATCCCACTGCCTTCTATCCTCCAAGGTTTCTGATGAGGAATTAGCTGTTAATTTCATTGAGCATCCCTTGTATGTGATAAGCTGCTCCTCTGTTGCTGCTCCCAGGATTCAGTCCTTATTTTTGGATAGATTGATTATGATTTCCCTCACTATGCATCTCTTTGAGTTTATCCTACTTGGAGTACACTGGGGCTTCTTGGATTTGTGGTTTAATATTTTCTGTAAAATTTGGGAAGTTTGGGACCATTATTTCTTCAAATATTATTTTAGCTTCTTTTTCTTTCTGCAACTCATTTATGCACATGTTGGTATAATTGATGGTGTTCTATTTGTCTTTCAGGCTTTGTTATTGCATATTTTTTTCTTTGCTTGTCTCAGAGTGAATAATGTCAATTGACCTATCTCCATAATGTTGATTTATTCTTCCGCCAGGTCAACTCTGCTATTACATGCCTCATATGAATTTTCCATTCTAGTCACTGTTTTTCAACTCCAGAATTTCTATGTTTTGTTTAGTTTTTATGGTTTATTTTAGCGCTTTGAACAAATTTAAAATAGTTGATTTAGGGTTTTGTCTAATAAATCCCATGCTTGACTTTTCCTTAGGGATAATTTATAATAATCCTTTTTTTTTCTGAATATGGGCCATACTTTCTTGTTTCTTTGCATATCTTGTAATTTTTTGAAAAGTGGGTATTTCAAAACATATGTATTAACAATTCTGGAAAACAGATTCTACCCTCACCACAGAATTTACTATTGCTATTTGTTCTTGTTATTTGTTTGTTTAGTAACTTTTCTGAATTTATTTCATCATGTCTGTATGTTTTGTCATATGTGGTCATTGAAGTCTGCTTGGGTTGCTTAGTCAGCCTTTGATTTGACAGAGGTTTCTTTAGATGTTTGAAACCAATAAATCTTCCAGACTTTGTTGTGGCATACATTCAATGCTTAGGTATGTAGTTTACAGCTCTGCTTTAATCTTCACTTTCTGATTGTGTTGAGCCTCCTCCAGTTCAGCCAGAGATGAGAGCTTAGGGTCTTCTTGGGTCTTTCTTAACTGTATATATAGCCTTAGGCATGCAACCCAGCAAACATGTCAATTTCTAGCAATATTGCAGAACTTTTAATAGTCCCCTACGGAATCTCATTCTTAAGCTTTTTGACTTAAGGTTTTGGTCATCTTGTTCTTTGTCCCAGTCATTATCACTGTATCAGTCAGCCATGATGTTAAAAAAAAGTTGGTGCTGATTTTTTGTTTGCATAGGTGAACTTCGAGTCATGTCAAATAGAGTTTTTTCAAGTGGGGTTTTCCATGAAACTTCCAGGCAAGTCAAATAATGACTGTTTTCTGGGGATTGGCCTTTAGATAAGTTCCATCCTGATTCTGCCTTTATTTATTTATTTATTTATTTATTTTTGGCTAATAGGTCACTGATTTTCACCATGGTTTCAACATGAAAGCTCTGTTGATTTTCAAGACTACCATAGACTTGGGATAGGGGAATGGGAATAGAGAAAGGTAAGTAGCCACAAGGTTCATGCTATTCTTGAGATTCAGCTATTTTTCTTGAATGAATATTCCCTGAATTTTTTGCCAGTCTTTGGTTAATTTTGAGTTCTGAAAAAGTTGGTTTTGACAGTTTATACCAGTATTATTACTGTTTTTATGGAGAAGAGGGTTTTGGGAGATATTTTTAGAGATCTTTATTTTTGGAAATCATTATTTTACCTTTATTTTAAAATTGTTTAGTTTTGTTCTTAGGCATCCTAGTGAGATAAGGCCAAATGGTACATTTCTTTCTAACATTAAATGAAATCTATAATCATCTATCATGTAAATGATATGAGATGTAAGCCTTTGAATTTTGTATATAAATGTTTTTTGGATTTTAACATTTGCCTTTGAAGCAGTTTTCTACTGCTTATAAAACTGTAAGTTGACAGTTTTTTCTCTTTCAGTATTTTAAGGATGATTTCTTGCTCTCTTCTCATTTGCTTTGTTTTTGATAAGAGATCTAACATCACCCTTAGGTGTTCTTATGTAATATGTCTATTTTCTCTGATTTTAATATTTTATCTTTATTACTGGTTTTCAACAATTTGATTTTGATATGCCTTGGTGTACTTTCCTTCATATTTTGTATGCCTTAGGTTTATTTGAGTTTCTTGGCTTAGGCTTTTATTAAATTTGGAAAAAGTTTTAGTCTTTATTTCTTAAGTATTTCTTCACTATTTTCTCTCTAGGGTGAACTGAGCTCACTGATGTTGTAATTCCCTTCTTTTTGTTTTTTTGCCTCTCCATGTTTCATTTTTGAAAGTTTCTGTTGCTAAAGATTTTTTTCTCTGCGATATCTACTGTTAATCCTGTCTGGTATATTTAGCATTTATATTTATTATTTTTATAATATCATCCATCCTCTACTTAATATGTTCATTCTTTCCTCTAGCTTATAAAATGTATAGGAGACAATTGGAATGCTTGCGTTAATGTTTCTGGTTACTAATTCTGTCATTGCATTGGGGCAATTTTGATTTATTTTTTCCTTATTATAGGTTATTTTTCTTCTTTGCTTGGTAACTTTTTATGTGAATTTTGTCTTCTTGAATGTTGCGGATTTTTATTCCTAAAGTAAATATTTTTGAGCTTTTTTCCTAGGTGTAATTAAGTTACTTGGAAATAGTTTGATATCTTTTCAGGTCTTAGTTTTAAGAAGCTTTGTGAATTGGGACCAAGAGAGCATTCCGTCTTGGGCTAATTTTGCCCTGCAACTAAGGCAATAGTCTCGAACGTATGCTACCCGATGCTAGTGAGTTATGAGGAGTCCCACTTTGGCTGTGGGAAGATCAATTATTTTATTGTATTTTTGAAATGACTTTGTTTTTTCCAATTAAAATCTATTATTTTAGAAAATTATTTATTTTATTTTTAAGTTTTATTGGCATATAGTTGATTTACAGTTTGTGTTAGTTTTAGGTGTACAGTCAAGTGATTCAGTTTTACATATACATATATTCATTCTTTTCCAGATTCTTTTTGCATATAGTAAAACCACTTTGTTGATGTGTGATTGACAGGAAGAGAACTTTTTCCTGAGTCTTTTTGAGCCATGCTGTCTAATCATTTCAGGGGGTTCCTTCTTTAGCTTTGTGTCGTTTCCTCATAAACAGGCATTTATTACCCAGCTGAAGACTCGAAGAGGACCCTCTGTAGGTTTCTCTGTGCTTTCAGCTCCTTTCCCTTCAGTCAAGGAGACACCAGCCTTCATATACTTCCCCCTCCCTTACTGTAGTAGAGAACACTTTTTTCTCTCATTTCGTGATTACTGTCCCTTGTTGCTCAGCCATCACTGTCTTGAAATGTATTGTTTCAGGTATTTTGTCCTGGTTTTGTTTCATGTGCAAGACCTGAACCTTTTACACCATTCTGGCTTGAAGCCAAAGATCAAACCCTATAGACTTTTTCTCATGAAAAACTGTTCCTTTGCTATACTCATCTTTCTTAGTTTTATGACGTTCAGTGTGATTATTTTCTGAGGACTTTAGGAGTCCTGAATGTACCTAATGACTTATATCTCTTATCCTGTTTGAAACCAGGCATAAGGGGCCAGACGCCCCTTATGAGTCAAAGAATCGACTTCACAGATGTTAATTTCATCAAAGAGTGCCCTTTGGACACTGGGCCAAAACAGAGTGTTTCATTCCTACTGGTTAGTCTCAAGAAAAGCAGTCGGGGAGCTGCAGTTCTGTCTGTGCCAGGTGGAGAGCCTGGTCTATTGGCTTCTCAGAGGGGGAGATGAAAGCACAGAGGGTCTTTGGTTGGTTTGATTGGCTGAGACATTGAGGAGCAAGAGCTCTAAGTCCCAGGTGCGCCTGCGGCCTTTAGACCAGACCCACTCATCCTTCTCTTGGAAGAAGCAAGAGAGGAGGGTGGTGCAGAGGTAACCTGGCTATTCTGCCACACACATCTCTCCATCTTGGGAAATGATACCATATTAGTCTTGTTTTGGCTGAAATAACTTAAAACCCCAATTCACCTGGCTTCAGGGATCAGATAACTAATTATCTCCACAAGAAGTGCAGAGGATGGCAGGCCCCAAGCATGGCAGATCAGGGCTCTAGCTCCCTCGTCTTAGCCCTGCCATTCTTTCCTATTGGCTTCACCCTCAGGTTCCTCACAGCTTGACAGCAGTAAATAAATCCAGGTGTTATATTCAGATACAGCAGCATCTTATGTAAGAATTAGGTGAGACTCTATCTTCCTGGGTGTTATTATATTCCTAGAAACTGTTTAGCAAACTTCTTTTCCTGTCTCACATGATTGCACTATATATATATCATCTCCAATCTCATTTCCAACAAAGATGAGTAGTTATCACCCAAAGTACTTACACACCATTGATTCATTCATTGATTAATCAGTTTAGATTCTTTTATTCTCAATCTGTATCAAAGAGACATCCCTAGTTACAGGGCAGGGCCAGGGTAAGGCAAATGTGGTAAAAGTTTAAGTGCAAACTCTGTAATTACAGGAACTGGAGAATGCCTGGCTCTTAAATTTTGCCCTCTAGGCACTCTGTTTGCATTGCCCTAGTCCTGCCCCTGCTAGTTACTGTAGGACAGAAAAATAAAGTATTACTTTTTCCCTGACAGAGCTTTTGTGTCACTGAAAAGCATAACTGTGTGCACATATTTGGGGCAGTTTGTTTGAAGCAATTAATTGACACAAATAGGACCAAAGAAATTAGAGGAGGGAGTTATTCTTTAAATTTAATTTATTTTTTAATTAAAGGATAGTTGCTTTACAGAGCTTTGTTGTTTTCTGTCAAATCTCAACATGAATCAGCCATAGGTATATATATGTCCCCTTCCTCTTGAACCTGAGGAGGGAGTTATTTGAGCAAGCTTTGTGAACGGGAGAACCTTGAAAAGAACCTTAAGGGAAAGGTAAGTTTTGAACATGTGAAACCCATGGGGATGTGAAGTGAAGTGAAAGTTGCTCAGTCATGTCTGACTCTTTGCATCCCCGTAAACTGTACAGTCCATGGAATTCTCCAGGTCAGAATACTGGAGGGGTTAGCCTTCCCCTTCTCCAGGGTATCCTCCCAACCCAGGGATTGAACCCAGGTCTCCTGCATTGCAGGTGGATTCTTTACCAACTGAGCTGCAAGGGAAGCCCATGGGGATGTGAAGGAACTAGTCAACGAGAGGGCTAGAGGGACTATTAGGAGCCAGATCATGGAGGCCAGGGATGCCAGCCTCCATGGTCTAGACTTGAGATACTGGAGTCATGTATGGAAAGACCCATGATGGTTCTTGAGGGCTTTTTACAGTTTTCATGAAGTACGTGGATGTGAAATTCAGATCATATGGTTAAGTCATGAATTTTGGTAGAGAAGGGAAAGATATTGTAAAGCTATTCTTTGGAGAAATTTTGTGATGAAGAGAAAGTGCTTGAGAATTTTGCAAGATTGAAAAGGGATTCTCCTTTGGGTAGAAAAAAGTTTCATGTTTTCAGCAGTAGGCAAGAGGCAGTTGAGTCAACTTGTTGGCAAGTTGAGAGGCAGAGGCTGGAAGTGTGGTTCAGGAGCCTTAGAACAGGGTTCCTGGAGAAGGAGAATTAGGTGTGGAGCAAAATTACAGAGGAAGGAAGGCACGTTGGAATTACTCTTTTGCTCTCATCCAGGGATGGGGAGTAGATGTTGTGAGTGAAGGGGAAGAACATTTGGGATAGTGGTGCATTCTAGAATTTGCAGTATGGACTTCCAGTCCTCTTGGTAAAGAAGGAAAGGAGGACAGAGTTTGGTTATGTACTTGAGTGAGGATGAATTTTAAAATATCTGCTGGGGGAATGGATGAATAAAATGACTGTTGGATGACTCTGTGTACCCACTTTAAATTTATTCATTCTGAAAACACTTTATAGATACCTACTCTGCCTCACTTTCCTTATCTGTGTAATAAGTAATGATGCCTGCCTCTTACAGTTGTAAAGATTAAATGACTTAATTCATATAAAGCTTTAGTAGCATTGCCTAGCATTTAGCAGGTACTCAAGTAGAGAAGTTGTTACCATTACCATGTTATTTCATGCTGGGTACTCTGCTAGGTAAGTAGAGACCTCCTCAGCATTCTTAAATCATATGCTCCAATAGCCCCTTACAGAATCAGCGGTAGGGCAGTCAGTGGGTAATGGAGGTGCCCTAGAGGTGACATTTGGTAGATATCACAAGACCGTGGGGTCTAGAGTCCAACAAGAACCGCAGTGGAGTGTGTGGCTCCCAGGCTCCCTGTCAGCTGGGTGGAGGTGAGCAGCCTTGTGGCTCTAGGGGAGGAGGTGAGTAGCCTTGTTCAAAGCAGATTCCCGGCCTGGCGCAGAGCAATGATAGGAGAGGGATGGAGAGACAAGAGCAAATAGCATAGCTCATGGTAGAGGATTTTGCAAAGATTTGGCCCAGCCAAGGAGTCAGTGTTAAGGAAGGATTCTGACCCTACCAAAGAGCTTGACTATAAATCAGAAGCAGGACCAGTGCCCGTTGTCCAGCCTAAACACGCACTCTAAGGATGGGGGCAAGACAGAAGTGGGTTTGTGAGTGGGTGGGAAGGGGTGAGGCATGAAGTTAGTGAAGGAGAGAAGTGGCCTGAGTGCTTGTTAATGTTGAAGGCTCTACTCTGAGTTTACAGGATTGTTGCTGTGAGCCTGTGTTTGAAGGGAAGTTTCAGAAAGGAAGTTCGGAGCTGTCCATCTAATGTGTTGGAGTTGGCCTTGTTGCCCAGCTCTGTGTGACATGCTTAAGCTGCTGAATGTGCTTACCTACGCTGAGAGCTTTACAAAAAGCCACATCTGAAGCAGACTTGACTTACTTTCCTAGAAGCTCATCCTCCTCACCTTCTGCTGTTATTCAGTCACCCAGTCAGGTCTGACTCTTTGTGACCACATGGACTGCAGCACGCCAGGCTTCCCTGTCCTTCACCATCTCCTGGAGCTTGCTCAAACTCATGTCCATTGAGTCGGGAATGCCATCCAACCATCTTATCCCCTGTTGTCCCCTTTTCCTCCTGCTTTCCGTCTTTCCCAGCATCAGGGTCTTTTCTAATGAGTCAGCTCTTTGCATCAGGTGGCCAAAATATTAGAGCTTCAGCCTCAGCATCAGTCCCTCCAATGCATATTCAGGATTGATTTCCTTCAGCATTGATTGGTTTGATCTTTCAGTCCAAGGGACTTACAAGAGTCTTCTGAAATACCATAGTTCAAAGCATCAGTTTTTGGTGCGCAGCCTTCTTTATGGTCCACTTCTCACATCCATACATGACTATACATACTCACCTCTGCAGTATCATAAATGGCTTCATTACTGTTCAGGTGCCAAATTTATGATGGGAGAGTCCTCCCGGACCCTCTTGTGGTTATCTTTCATCCAGTACAGGGAGCCTGATACTCCTCTTTCTCTCATGTTCCAAAGCCATGAGATAGGTTTCGTACCTTGTCCCCTTTCTGGTGTCACTGTCATCAGTCTTTCATCAAATTATAAAACATTGCTTGTTTAACACACTGTTCAGAATCATGTGCCAGCTCCCTTCAGATAAAAAATGGTAACAGCTTATCCCAACTGTGGTCAGTGGCCTCCCGCCCTTTACCTAACTTTCCTTATTTCAACAAGTTCCTCTTGTTGGCTCCCCTCTGAGGACTTAGCAAATCCCACCATAGACTTTTGTGAGAGGTGCTCAGAGCCTTGCAAAGCCCTCTGCACATGGTGAGAAAGAGCATGAACGAGAAAGTAAATAATGATGGAACTGCAGACAACCAGTTGGGTAGTTAGTGCTATGAACTGTTTACATGGATAGAAGTCACTTAGAGATTCATGGAATTGAGAGATCAAAGCAAAACAAGACACACACACACACGCAAAAAGAAGAAGGTGCAGAACTGATTGTGGATGAGCAGTAGAAATGTGAGCAGAGAAATGAAGGTGAGAATGCCTGCAGGATGCCTGAGAAATAGTCGCTCTGTTTAGTGATGAAGCAGGAGGGAAGTTCAGGAAAGCTGATCTGGACCAGTTTGTGAAGCTTATTAAAGTCAAAGCTAAGACATTTAGGGTGAGAGTGGGAATGGATATGAGACACGTACACTGAAAACTTTATTGGGAATGGGGGATGAGAAAGTGGTGTTATTTTGCAAAGAGATGGTTTTGAGAGGCTTAGTTTAAGTTGTGGTTAGCATGGTTTTGGCTTAGAATGCTGTGGTCTTAGTCTAGGCTTCAGGTAATGAAGGCTGGAATCTGGGCTGTGGTAGTGGAAATTCATTAGTGAATGTTCTTTGGGAAAGAACCCCCTGCCAATGCAGGAAACTTGAGATGTGGGTTCAATTCCTGGATCAGGAAGATCCGTGGAGGAAGGCATGGCAACCCACTCCACTATTATTGCCTGGAGAATCCCACTGACAGAGGAGCTCAGCGGGCTACAGTCCAAGGGGTCTTGAAGAATCGGACACATCTGAAGTGACTTAGCATGCATGCACGCACTATGTGCTAAGGACTGTTCTAGTTTCTCAAGGGAAAGGTATGTATCAGACGTGATTCCTGCTCTCAAGTCACCCACAGTTTAGTGGAGGAATGTAAAAAAAACAAGTGTTACCTATGACAAATTCCATAAGCAAACTTGGAAGCTGACTGCAGGAAGAACCCTGGCCTAGAATAATGGTGGGGCCATTGAGGGCTTAGAGGGATTATGCAGGAGAAGCAGATCAGGGGTAGGAAGGGATGCCTGGCAGCTGGGTGTGTAGCAGGGTGTGAGGGAGATGCTCCAAGCCTCTCTGCTGCTCTCTCCCAGAGAATGGGGTGACAGGGGTCCCCTTTTTTGGGGATACTGGAACTAATATTACTGATACATTGTTCACAAGACCAGTGACTGAGGCATATAATGAATAAATACAAGATGATAGCCTTATTCCAAAGTGCCATCCCCATTAAGTGCCATCCCCATTAAAAATATTCGAGTATAGACCATTTGGGCAATCTCCAGGAGATAGTAAGGGACAGGGAGGCCTGGCATGCTGCAGTTCATGGGGTTGCAAAGAGGTGAACACAACTTATCAACTGAACAACAATAGTAGACTACTGAAAACAGAAATAAAAAGGGCAGATTTTAAAAGTTTTGTGAAATTTATTTAAATGCAGAAATCAGGTACATTGAATCAAATTTGCTTCTAATTGTGTATTGTTAGTAGCCCAGTCCTGTCAACTCTTTGCAGCCCCATGGACTGTAGCCTACCAGGCTTCCCTTAAATTGTAACTATTACTAATACCACTAGATGTCACAAAGATTCAGTTTTTAAAGGCCCTACACCTCTTGTGGCTGTGGCTTTGAAACATTCCTTTTTTGTACAGAATTAAGATTTTCTAGTATTAACCAGTATAATGAAATACTACTTTAAATTTTTTAAATTATTATGAAATACCCCAAATATACACAAGAGTACACAGAATAATTGGAGAAGGAAATTGCAACCCACTCCAGTATTCTTGATGGGAAAATCCCATGGACAGAGAACCCTGGTGGGCTGCAGTTCATGGGGTTGCAAAGAGTCGGACAAGACTGAAGTGACTTAGCACGCACAGCACACAGAATAATACAAGCAGTATCTTTTACCCCAACCCAGACCTAACAGATATTAACTTTTCATCATATATTTGACATTTCTCTCATTTCTTGCCCACAGATAACCATTCCCTTGAGATCAGTAAATGTACTGCCCAGGCATGCATCCCTGATGTTTTCATGCAAATGATTATTGATTTATTCAAAAGTAGCATTGATATTTTGGAGTGAGATTGAAACTTAATGTTAAATGGTATCAAACTATCATAGGTGTCATTCTGCATATTGCTTTTGTCATTCCTGCTATATTTTCAAGATTTATTTCTGCTAATTCATGAATACACTTCATTTATTTTAACTGTTGTACAATGTACCATTGTACCCACTCCTCTATTGGCAGCTGTTTAGACTGTTTTAAATGCTTTATTTGTAATATACATCTTTGTATGTATCTCTGTGGAAATGTGTGCACTTGAGGAAATCTGATTGTCTGCATACCATCCCTTGACACTTAGTGACACTCTATCCTACATCCCTTTCCAGAGAATCTATCAACTAGGGGCCATGTCCCTAGTATTCTGACACTATCTCCTACTGAATGACGCTGCTGCTGCTGCTGCTGCTGCTGCTGCTAAGTCGCTTCAGTCGTGTCCGACTCTGTGCGACCCCATAGATGGCAGCCCACTAGGCTCCCCTGTCCACGGGATTCTCCAGGCAAGAATACTGGAGTGGGTTGCCATTTCCTTCTCCAATGCATGAAAGTGAAAAGTGAAAGTGAAGTTGCTCAGTAGTGCTGAACTCTTAGCGACCCCATGGACCGCAGCCCACCCGGCTCCTCCGTCCATGGGATTTTCCAGGCAAGAGTAGCAGAGTGGGTTGCCATTGCCTTCTCCGACACTATGTCCTGTGGAACAGGGGAAAACTAGTATGTGAGAGCTTCTCTGGTGCAGTGATTCTGAAACTCAAGCATGCATCAGAATATTTGTGAAGTCTTTGAATGCACCCCTAGTAAGGCAGTAAGTCTGCACTAGGGCTGGAGAATTTGCATTTCTATTAAGCTACCGGGTGTGGTGTTGCTCTGGCTCAGCAATCACAGGTTGGAGAACTCTGCTCTGGGAGACACGAGACCCCCTTGTGTGATCCTGGTCCCTATTCTCAAGCGTCTAGATGATGGTAAATTGATTCCCCCGGCAGTCATGCGAGTGTTCCATGTAGTCCTACTGGCAGGATATGGGGTTCCTTGTGTGTCATTCCCTTCCAGTACTTGGTAATGTCACGCTTCAATGCCAGAACTGTAATGTGCTAGCTTCTTTGTCAATCTGAATTTTTCCTGATGTTTAGTGAGGTTACGAATCATCTCATGTTTACCGAACAATGGGTTTGCTGTTCTGAGAATTGCTTGTTCATATTATTTATTTATATTTTTTATTGATTTGTTTGTCATTTTCTTATTGACTTTCCTAGTTGTATGTATTGGGAAATCTCTCAGTTGGTGGGTTGCCTTTTAACTTGGTTTATGGTATTTCTTGTTTAGTAGAAATGTTTTATTTTAGTTAACTGTACCTTTTTTTCCATTCATGTTTTATGATTTTTTTGTCTTTTAACAAGTGAATGAAACATTATTAAGTCTGAAAAATTTATATCCAATCTGATTTAACAATTATCTTTATAAATTATTTCCATGTATTTTAATTTAAATTTTTCAAATTAATTTTCTTCAAGTATAGTAAATTGACAATTTAAAAATCAGGCTAAAGCATGATTTTATCAGTTATATTGAATAATAAAGTGAGTCTTCAGTTCAGTTCAGTCACTCATTCGTGTCCGACTCTTTGCGACCCCATGGACCGCAGCACGCCAGGTCTCCCTGTCCATCACCAACTCCCGGAGTTTACTCAAACCCACGTCCGTTGGGTCGGTGATACCATCCAGCCATCTCATCCTCTGTCGTCCCCTTCTCCTCCTGCCCTCAATCTTTCCCAGCATCAGGGTCTTTTCAAATGAGTCAGCTCTTTGCATCAGGTGGCCAAAGTATTGGGGTTTCAGCTTCAACAACAGCCCTTCCAATGAACATCCAGGACTGATCTCCTTTAGGATGGACTGGTTGGATCTCCTTGCAGTCCAAGGGACTCTCAAGAGTCTTCTCCAACACCACAGTTCAAAAGCATCAATTCTTCAGTGCTCAGCTTTCTTTATAGTCCAACTCTCACATCCATACATGACTACTGGAAAAACCATAGCCTTGACTAGACAGACCTTTGCTGACAAGGTGTGTTTCTGCTTTTTAATATGCTGCCTAGGTTGGTCATAACTTTCCTTCCAAAGAGTAAGCGTCTTTTAATTTTATGGCTGAAGTCACCATCTGCAGTGATTTTGGAGCCCCCCAGAATAAAGTCAGCCACTGTTTCCACTGTTTCCCCATCTATTCCCCATGAAGTGATGGGACTGGATGCCATGATCTTAGTTTTCTGAATGTTGAACTTTACGCCAACTTTTTTGCTCTCCTCTTTCACTTTCATCAAGAGGCTCTTTAGTTCTTCTTCACTTTCTGCCATAAGGGTGGTGTCATCTGCATATCTGAGGTTATTGATATTTCTCCTGGCAATCTTGATTCCAGCTTGTGCTTCATCCAGCCCAGCGTTTCTCATGATGTACTCTGCATATAAGTTAAATAAGCAGGGTGACAATATACAGCCTTAATATACTCCTTTTCTGATTCTAGTTAATAACTTGTCCATTGGTGATGTTGCTGAAATGATACTTTAAGTGCTAAAAATGAGCCTATTGTAGTATTAAAACCTCAGCCTACTTCCACCACTGCTAATATTTTTTGCCTTTTACTTTGATGATTAGGCACTTTCTTCAAGGAGAGAAGAAAAAGAGCTTTTGAATCAGATGGCTCCGAAGTATAATTTGGCATAGGAGAGTTTTACCAGGTGGGAGGTGTGCAGTGTGTGACTTTCAGGCTGGTAATGGTTGGTGGATTTTTCAAGTCATAAGAAATGCTGACCTACCCCAGGATGTCTCCTATGTGGCTCCGCTGCTTGGAGCAGCACCTCCTAGGTGTTTATTTGCATCCACAGTTTTGAAGTTCAGTTATCTCTGACGTTGTTGGCTCGTTTATTCAAAAGGAAGAGAGTGCTTACTGTGTGCCGGGCGTGGTGTGCAAGACACTTTGCAGTAGTATGTGTACTCCCTCTGCAAGGTAGGCATTTTCCTTGCTTTATGGGGGCAGAAATGGAAGTTCAGAGAGCTTTTTAAGCTTCTGGGACTCTCACTGCTAATCACTGAGAGAGCTGAGATATAAACCCAGATTTCTTTGCCTTTAGAACTTTCTTGCTACCACTGTGTTCTCTCAGTAACATTCTATCAGAGAATGTTTGTAGGCATTAATAGCTATTAATACTTTAGTGAGACTATTTGCTAAACTGGGAAACCTAGCTGAATTGGATATACTAGATGAACTGGATACACTAGCTGAATTGGTTACACTAGGGGAATACATGAACAGGTGGGCTGTTGCTGGAGGGTTTGAACTTGGTTGTAACACCTTCTGAGAGCCTGAAATACTGGTGCCCAAAGACTGCATGGGGTGGCAACTAGACAGGAGGAGTTTCACATCCTTTGACCTTTTTTCCTAGGGTAGTGCTTCTCAAATTTTAATTTCTTTTAAAAATTTTTATTTTTTTTAACTTTTTTGAACTTCTAATTTTTTACTGGAGTATAGCGAGTTAACAATGTTGTGATAGCCTCAGGTAGACAGGAAAGGGACTCAGCCACACTGGCGGGATTTTGTTAAAGCATAGATTCTAATTTCCGAGTCTAGGGTGGAGCCCTAACATTTTGGATTTCTAACAAGTGGGCAGGTGATGCTGAGGCTGCTCATGAAGGAACTGCAGTGAATAACAAAGGTCCAAGGTAGACTCAGAAGGCGTGTGTGTGGGGTCATGGACTGGAGAGGTTTGGTAGACACATGGGTGGCTGGAGGAGTTTGAGGGCTGAGCAGTAGTGCCGCAGTTTCAAGGAGGGTGGTGGAGGCTGGGCAGTGGTGGTGGGCGAGGTGGGTGGTAGGCCCTCTGCTGCAGGTTCAGAGCCTGGGCTGAGCAGTGTCACTTGTCCATTATGGTGTCTGGTGAGTCACTGGATGTGGTGCTGCAGTACAGGTGATCCTTCTGTCTCAGAAGCCAGTGAAAGCAGATCATGCTGAGCAGTGGAATTAGAGATGTGTTTGTTTCATCGTCCAAGGACCCTTTGGGTATAATTCTGGAGCATTCAATGGCAAACTTTCTGCACCTGAGGCTATGAGAGGCATAAATAAACAACCACAACTTTGTGAGTACTTACTTTTTTATTATCTTGAATTAGGGAAGAGTTGAAGCACTTTTAATAGGCAACACAGTGTGGGTAAAGGAGAGAATACTTATAGTTGGAAGGACTGAGTTTGAGCGTGGTGTCACTTAGCAGTTGTGTGGCCCAAACTAAATCATGGAATCTCCCTGGACTTCCTCCTCTGTTAAATGGGGATGGCAGCCTGCTCAGTTACTGTGAGAGCTGACATTTACAGGAGTGCTTTGTAAACTGCAAGACTTTCTGTATATATTTATTAATATGGAATATTTACATCAGAGACAGTAGGAATGGAAGGCTGCTTCCACTTAGGTGTGTGTTGCTTTTCCAAATAGGTTTTTAGAATCTGTCCTCAGCCCCCCAAATAAGACAGTTTTGTAGACATTCCCAAACATGAAATACTTCTGATCCAACTTTATTTACTTTTGGATGGGAGGCCTAAATTAACTAAATAATTATTTTAGTTTCTTATTTCATTTAAAATATTTAGATCTCAACAACACTGTTCAGTTATATAAAAATATTTTCTAGAGTAAATAAGGGCTTTCCTTGTAGCTCAGTCAGTGAAGAATCTGCCTGCCTATGCAGGAGACCTAGGTTCGATCCCTAGGTCAGGAAGATCCCCTGGAGGAGGAAATGGCAACCCACTACAGTATCCTTGCCTGGAAAATTCCATGGACAGAGGAGCCTGGTGGGCTGCAGTTCATGGAGTCGCAAAGAGTTAGGCACGACTGAGTGACTAACACTTCACTTCAGAGTAAATAAGGGAAAGACAGAATATTGAGAGACACTAAAGCCAGATGACTTAATGACTGTGATTTTCTTTTTCTACAGTTTTTGCCTCTAAAGTGTTTAGGTTTTGGGGATGGAGATTTGTTTAGCAAAGAAACTGTATTCTGGGGGAAAAGTGACAGCTTCATTCTTTTCCATACTCTTTGGCTGTGTTGTGAAACTGTAGGTCAGCGATTTAACCCCATTAAGTAAATTGTGGACTGAGGTCAGGTCACTGTCAATCCACACACTTTGCCGATTTCCTACCAGTATTGATGAGTTTAGAGGGAAGGACATGATATTTTAAATTTCTAAGGTCAGTTGGGATAACCTGCAATTTTTAAAATAGAACTTATTTATAATGACTGACTACAGCCATGCTGATTTTAATCAAAATGGAAGTTATATGCATACATGTAGTCTGTAGTCCTTAGGGTCCTTAGCCTATGCTGACAGATGTCTAGATACATCTTAGCTAACTTCTCAGTTTAGAGTTGAGAGGGGATGGCTAATTTCTTGAAATCATGTATAGTATATTTAACATTCATATTGATTGCTGTGAATTGATTCTTAGATTTGACTCATTATTTTTCTACTTTAAAAATGCTAAATCATCTACAGCAAAGCAATTTTTAGCTGAGTAGAGGGCTCCATAGGAGCGCACGGGATTTGTGATTCCCTGTCTAACAACTGGGCCTCTGTAACCCGCCCCTTCCTTCCCTCGAGCGAGACATCTCTATGTTGGGAGATCAGTGGGCCAATCCCATGCTGCTCTTCCGTCCCACCCATCTTCCTGCTTTTTCCTCCGAAATTACTGGCTGACATTAAACATACCCGTGCTGGCTCCGTTTTCACTTCAGTTATGTATTTACCTTGGCAAGTGTGCTTGCTTATGTAAAATGAGTAGTGTTTATTTCATGATAACAGTAACCTTCAGAATATTAGTTTTTAAATATAGAATCACATGCTTATAGAAATTCTTGTAGAAATGGCTTTATTGATCAGAGTATGGGATTATCTTAATACTTTATGTCTGTAAAGACTTTCAGTTTTCTGGAGGCTCATTTAACACAACCTGACCCGTTGAGTAAGACATGGGGAATGTGCGTAACAGGCAGTGCTGGCATATTTGCAGGGTAGGAGGCTGGCGCAAGTCCCTGAGAGCGCGCAGTCCTCCCCAGAGCGTCAGCACTCACTCGCCTCCTGGCAGGATCTAGTTCATCCTGAGAACACCCTGCGTTGGTATTTACTGTCATTGTCTCTCTGCTGTGGCATCCCGTGTGTTCACCCAGGTCAGTCACTTGGAAGTGATCCCTGAATCCTCCCACCTTTTTGCTTCCTACGTCCAATGAGGTATCAAATCCCACTTCTGCTTTCTACCTATGCCAAGTAATCTCTCTGCCTCTGGGACAGACAGCTCTAGTTCAGTTTAGTCAGTTCAGTTGCTAAGTCGTGTCCAGCTCTTTGCGACCCCATGAACCGCAGCACGCCAGGCCTCCCTGTCCATCACCAACTTCCGGAGGTTACCCCAACTCAAGTCCATTGAGTCGGTGATGCCATCCAACCGTCTCATCCTCTGTTGTCCCCTTGGGTGGGCATAAAACAGTAGCAGCAGCTGGCAAAATGGTTTCCATAGAAAGTCTCATCCATGCACATCTTTTTTTTTTTAATTTAAATTTATTTTTAACTGGAAGATAATTGCTTTACAATATTGTGTTGGCTTCTGCCATATATCAACAAGAATCTGTCATAGGCATAAGAATGTCCACTCCCTCCTGAACCTCCCTCCCACCTCCTACCCCATTCCACCCCTGTAGGTTGCCACAGAGCACGGGAGTTGAGCTCTCTGTTTCATACAGCAAATTTCCACTGGCTATCTAATTCACATGTAGTAATAATGTATATGTTTCAGTGTTACTTTCTCATTTCCAGGCACAGGCTTGAAGCCCTTCATCAACTTCCCTTTGTAACCAGGAAAAAGTCTAGACTCCTTACAGGAACAGAGCTCTTCGTGATCTAGCCCCTGCCACCACATCTAGTCTTCTCTCTGGCATTTCCCCAGCCCATATCCCAGCCTCACCAAATAACTTGAAATATCACAAAGGCCTCATACTCTCTCTAGCTGTGGGTCTCTGTAAATGATCTTCCCAGTGCCTGGAACATTTTCTCCCGGTGTTGCCTGGAATATTCAGGAGGGCCTGCTCTATTCCTGATATGGAGTAGGCATTTAGTTCATATTCACAGAATGAACGCCTAGCAGTCATATATGAACGGGGAAAAATGGTAGATGCGTGGGTCCCTGGGCAGCCTGGGGGAGCCTGTCCTGGCAGCTACCCTGCTCCCTTCCTACCACTGCTGAGACGGCAGCCCATCAGGGCATGCAGCTTCCTATCCACGTCTTGTCCCTCTGCACAGACTGGCTTACGGAGAGATGACAGCTAGCCTGATCTTCCGGTGTAAACTTAAACTCAGAGGAATTATTCCTGCTAAGGCCAGGGGCTGCTAGAGATTTAGCTCCAGAGCGGCCTCTTCCTCTTCTTTGGAATTCTTGCTCCTTGGCTGTCAATTGTCAGGTTGTATGGTCTTCAGTCTGGGCCTTTAACTTCTCAAAGAGTTTTCTTCCTCTTGTGTTTTTTAAATAATTTTATGTATTTAGTTGGCTATATTTGGCTGTGCTGGGTTTTCATCTGTCTGTGGGTCCTCTCTGGTTGTGGCCAGCGGGGGCTAAGCTCTAGCTGGAGTGCATAAGCCTCTGGTTGTGCTGGCTTCTCTTGCTGCGGAGCGCGGGCTCTAGAGCGTGCAGGCTCAATAGCTGTGGCGCATGGGCTGAGCTGCCCCGAGGCATGTGAGATCTTCCTGGATAAGGGATTGAACCCATGTCCCCTGCATTGTGAGGCGGACTCAACCGCTGCACCACCAGGGAAGCCCTCACAGGTTTTTCTCAAGAAGATAATTTGTAATTTCGAAAGTGGTGACACTTTTTTCTGCGGCTTGACAATGCCTTCGTGTTATTTCTTTTGCTTTCTGCTGCACTGTCAGCTCCTTGATGTCAGGAGTCATGCTGGGTTTTGTTTTGCTGGTTGTATTTCCAGAGACTAGAGCAGTATCTGAAGCATGACATAGTAGGTGCTCGGTAAATAATTCAGTGAGTCATGTGAATGAATATAGGGGTGAAGGAGCTGAGGTGAATTTTCAATTTTTAAAAATGTTTAGAACTCTTCTTGATTTACAAAATTATTGCAGAGTTAGTACAGAGTTTCTGTATACGCTGAATCCCCATTCCCCTATTATTAGCATCTTACAGTGTTACTGGAGCTCTTTCTCGCGCTCTTCCCTCTGTGATCCTTCCAGTTTTTTCCCCACTCTGGGCCTGTCCTTTTAATCTGTTGTGCAGAAAACTGGCTTTTAGTTGCCCTGCTCTGCTGTACGCTTTGTATGGCTAAGCCTGCACCTGGGATTTAGCTAGGTGCCTAAGAAAAAACGACAGGGATTGGTCCCACTTTCTTGGGATTACAGCTCCTCCATTTGGAGAGAAATTTCCCCTCCTTCAGGATTTTAGGTGCCTACAGGCCCAGCTGCTAATTTTGTCACCCTGGAATTGTCTAGGGGCAGGGGCTCCAGAGAATGGAAAAAGGAAAAGAAGTACAAACGATTTCCCTCCACTGTCTCAACTTAGGAATCCCTTTTCCTGCTCTTGAGTCAATAAAAGGGCCTCTTCCAGAGCTTTCTCTGTGTGCACCCCGACACCCACTCCTGAGTTTTGTGCTGCCTTGGGGCCAAGATACAGGAGCGGTGAAAACCAGGGAACCTCCCTGCCTTTTCCGTGATACTTTGAATTTTGGTCTCTTCCCCTATCTGTCTACTACTGTTTATTTTGCAGAATCCTCAGATAGCTACTTCATGTATTCTGTGAAGATGTTATAGCTGCATTCAGTGAGAGAGACAGGGAAGAGCCTGCTTATTGTCCTTCCCCATCTCATCTGGAACTAGGACTCAGAAGGTTTAATTAACTCTCAGATTTTTAATCTAAGTAACACATACAGGGGACTATACTATAGAGATACATGGATATATTTCCTTCAGGAGAAAATATGCCAACATATTAATCATGCTCATCAATCTATGAATGGAAGGATATAATATATTATTTTTCTTTTCTGTATTTTCTGAAATTTTCCCGCAGCTACCATAAATTACACCAGAATAAAACTCAACTTATATTTTTTTTTTGGAAGGCCTACTATGGTTGAGCGCTATAATTAGAACCCCACAGCACCATTTAATCTGAAACGTTTTGCTTTTATTTCTCTATGAGAAACGAACCTAAAACAGCCCAGAAGTTTGGGAATGATGTATTGCTTTCTAGTTTTGGAAACATTTTGTTTATGCCAGTATCAGACACTGTTTTCATTACTGTAGCTTCTGTAGCTGAAATTGGAAAATGTGTTTGTGTCCTCCGACCTCATTTTTCTTTTTCAAGATTGTTTGGCTATTTGAGATCTTTTTCAATTCTGTATTAATTTTAATATAAGCCTTTATAATTCTGCAATAGATGCCTCTGGGATTTTGACAGAGATTGCATTGAATCTGTAGATTGTTTTGGGTTCTATTGCCATCTTAATGATTTGTTTTCAAAGTCATAAATATGGGATGTGTTTCCATTTAAATTTATTTCAGAAATTTTTAGTAGTTTTCCACTGTAAAACCTTGAACCCTGTTAAATTTTTATTTTATTATTTCTGATGCTATTGTAAATGGAATCATTTTCTTAATTTCCTTTTCATGTTATTCATTGATAGTATATAGAAATAACTGATTTTTGTGTTTATTATATACCCCAAAGTTTTGCTGAATTGGTGTATAAGCCCTAATAGTGTACTTTTGTGTGGATTCTTTAAATTTTCCGTATACAAGGTGATGTCATCTGTAAATAGAGACAGTTTTATTCTTCCTCTGCAGTTTCAGTGCCTTTTATTTGTTTATTTTTTCTTGCCCATTTGCTCTGACTAGAATTTCCAGTGCATTGTTGAATAAAAGTGGTGAAAATGGGTATCCTTCTCTTGTTTCTTATCTTGGGGCGGGGGGAAGCTTTGAGTTATTTACCATTGAGTATAATGTGAGCTGTAGGTTTTCCAAAAATGCTATTTATCATGTTGAGGAAGTTCCTTATACTCCAAATTTGTTGAATATTTTTATCACTTTGATTTTTCAAGTCCTTTTTCTGCATCAAATGAGATGATTATGTGTTTTTTCCCCTTCATTCTAGCACTATAGTGTATTACACTGATTTTCATATTTAACCACCCTTGCATTTCTAGGTAAATCAACTTTGGTAATGATGTATCTTTCTCTTAATATGTTGCTGAAACATGTTTGCTAGTGTTTTGCTAAGACTCATTCATCCATATTCATAAGGGATGTTGGTCTATGGTTTTCTTCTCTTCTGATATCTTAGTTTGTCTTGGTATCAGTGTAATGTTGGCCAGATAGAATGAGTTAGGAAGTATTGCCTCCTCTTTTATATTTTGGAAGAATTTGGGAAGGATTGGTGTTAAGTATCCTTTAAGTATTTGGGGAACTTCAACAGTGAAATCGTCTGGATCTGGGGTTTTCTTTATTGGAAGGTTTTTGATTGGCAATCAATCTCTTGTTAAGTTTTTTTTCCTTCAGATGTTCTATTTCTTTTTAAGTCAATTTTGTTTGTGTTTCAAGAAATTTGCTTACTTCTTCCAGTTATCTAATTTGGTTACAGTTCTTGTATGCTCTTATAGTCCTTTTCACTTCCATAAGGTCTGTACTAATGTCACCAACTTTATTTCTGCTTTTAAAAACTCCAGTCTTCTCTCTTTGGTGTCTTTTGGTCCATTGAGCTAAATGTTTATCAATTTTGATTTTTTTGAAAGAACCAACTTTTTGTTGATTCTAT
This sequence comes from Capricornis sumatraensis, assembly GCF_032405125.1. NCBI lineage: Eukaryota > Metazoa > Chordata > Mammalia > Artiodactyla > Bovidae > Capricornis > Capricornis sumatraensis. Next base: position 9,909,724 of record NC_091078.1, read on the forward strand.
TTTGTGTTCCTGTTCTCTCTTTCATTTATCTCTGTTCTAATCCCCGTTATGTTATTCCTCTGCTAGATTTGGGTCTAATGTGCTATTTTCCCCTAGATTTTCAAGGTGTAAAATTAAGTTATTGGCTTGGGATCTTTAAAAAAATATATATATAAGCATTTAAAATTATACATTTCACTCTGAGCACTGCTTTTGGCTGCATAACAAATTCTGTAATGTTAATTTTCCTTCACGTCAGAGTATGTTTTAATTTCATATGTAATTTTTTTTGATTCATTTTTATTCAAGATTGTGCAGGTTAATTCTCATGTTTTGGTGAATTTCCTAGCTTCCTTCTGTTACTGATGTCTCTCTTCATTCCATTGTAGTCAAAAAAGATTCCTTGTGTGATTTCAGTCTTTTCAGATGCATTGAAAGTTCTGTCACCTAACACATGGTCTACTCCAGAGAATATTCCATGTTCACTTGAGAATAATCTATATTCTACTTTCAAATGGACTTTTCCATGTACATTAGTTAGGTCTAGTTGGTCTACAGTGTTCTTCAAGTCCTCTCTTTCTGTATTGATCTTCTGTTTAGTTACTCTACATATTATTAAAAATGAATACTTCAAATAGTTGAAATCTCCAACTATTTCTACCTTCTACCTTTAATTATGTCAGTTTTGCCCTGTATATTTTGGAAAGGCAATGCCAAAAAATGCTCAAACTACCACACAATTGCACTCATCTCACACGCTAGTAAAGTAATGCTCAAACTTCTCCAAGCCAGGCTTCAGCAATACATGAACTGTGAACTCCCTGATGTTCAAGCTGGTTTTAGAAAAGGCAGAGGAACCAGAGATCAAATTGCCAACATCCGCTGGATCATGGAAAAAGCAAGAGAGTTCCAGAAAAACATCTACTTCTGCTTTATTGACTATGCCAAAGCCTTTGACTGTGTGGATCACAATAAACTGTGGAAAATTCTGAGAGAGATGGGAATACCAGACCACCTGACCTGCCTCTTGAGAAACCTATATGCAGGTCAGAAAGCAACAGTTAGAACTGAACATGGAACAACAGACTGGTTCCAAATAGGAAAAGGAGTACGTCAAGGCTGTATATTGTCACCCTGCTTATTTAACTGATATGCAGAGTACATATGAGAAACGCTGGACTGGAAGAAACAAAAGCTGGAATCAAGATTGCTGGGAGAAATATCAATAACCTCAGATATGCAGATGATACCACCCTTATGGCAGAAAGTGAAGAGGAACTAAAAAGCCTCTTGATGAAAGAGAAAGAGGAGAGTGAAAAAGTTGGCTTAAAGCTTAACATTCAGAAAACGAAGATCATGGCATCTGGTCCCATCACTTCATGGGAAATAGATGGGAAAACAGTGAAAACAGTGTCAGACTTTATTTTTCCGGGCTCCAAAATCACTGCAGATGGTGATTGCAGCCATGAAATTAAAAGACGCTTACTCCTTGGAAGAAAAGTTATGACCAACCTAGATAGCATATTGAAAAGCAGAGACATTAGTTTGCTACCGAAGGTCGGTCTAGTCAAGGCTATGGTTTTTCTAGTAGTCATGTATGGATGTGAGAGTTGGACTGTGAAGAAGGCTGCGTGCCAAAGAATCAATGTGTTTGAACTGTGGTGTTAGAGAACTCTTGAGAGTCCCTTGGACTGCAAGGAGATCCAACCAGTCCATCCTAAAGGAGATCAGTCCTGGGTGTTCATTGGAAGGACTGATGCTGAGGCTGAAACTCCAATACTTTGGCCACCTCATGCAAAGAGTTGACTCACTGGAAAAGACCCTGATGCTGGGAAGGATTTGGGGAGAGGAGGAGAAGGGGACAACAGAGGATGAGATGGCTGGATGGCACCACCGACTTGATGGACGTGAGTCTGAGTAAACTCTGGGAGTTGGTGATGGACAGGGAGGCCTGGCATGCTGTGATTCATGGGGTCGCAAAGCGTCGGACAGGACTGAGCAACTGAACTGAACTGAATTGGCTTATCTTCATATTCACTGACTCTTTTGTCTGCCTAAATGTGCTGCTGAACCCCTCTAATGAATTTTTAATTTCCGTTGTTATACTTTTGAGCTCCAAAATTCCCACTAGGTTTATTTTTAAAATTTTGTCACTTTATTGATATTCTCTATTTGGTGAGACACTATGCTGACTTCCTTTAATGTTTTTCATCTATGGTTTCTTTGTATCTTTGAGAATATATAAGACAGTTCATTTTAAGTCTTTGTTCCAGTAAGTATGAGTAAGTACAATGCAGGTGCTTCCTCAAAGGCAGTTTCTATTCGTTTCTTTTTCCCCCCATTGCACAAGGGCTATACTTTTTTGTTTCTTTTTGTGCCTAGTAAATTTTTATTGGAAAATGGACATTTTTTAATGTTATAATGTGACAACTCTGGAAAAAGATCTTCTCCTCTCCCTGCACTTGCTGTTGCCATTTGTTGGGTCGCTGTTTCATGTTTTCCTGAACTATTTTGTGTTCTGCACTTTTGTCCTGTGTGAAGTCTGTGTTTCATTAGCTTGGTGGCTGGCCATTGTTTTGACAGAGATTCCTTATATACCAGGATCCTAGAAAATAGAAAAATGCCCTCCCAGTCTTTGCGGATTGTCTCCGACTTAGGATATTCTTCAGTGCTTATTAGGGCATCTGTAACTCTGCCTTACCCTCACCTTCCTGTCTTGAGAAGCCTGAAGTTCAGCCCCAGAAGATAATACATGGTCTTCCCCTTGTTATTTTTGACATTTAGAGATTCCTCAGGGGTAAATCACTTTCACTTTTCACGTTCATGCATTGGAGAAGGAAATGGCAACCCACTCCAGTGTTCTTGCCTGGAAAATCCCAGGGCCAGCGGAGCCTGGTGGGCTGCCGTCTGTGGGGTCGCACAGAGTTGGACACGACTGAAGCGACTTAGCAGCAGCAGCAGGGGTAAATCTAGCTGAAAGTGGTATTTTCAAAGCCAAGTTTCTTCAGAGGTTTGTCAGCAAAGCTTTAGAGTTGAAGGTTGTTGCATGGAAATGAGATCAACTTTGGGCCTTTGACACACTGTATTGGGCATAGGTAATCAGTGGGGCTGGGTTGGGGGACATTAGGACAATTCATGTGTAAGGGAGAATGGGACAGTCTGTGCATAACGGAGGCTTTAATTTGAGTTTATGATGGTAGATTAGGGCTATGTAGTTCTTGTGGGTTCAGCTTTCTAGATAATTACATTGTTGCTAATATCTGCCAGTTCCATCTGCAAAGGACAGATTGATGCTGCTATTTTGACTCTTGGTTGCAGAGCTGTTTCTGTTCTCTGCTGCTGCTGCTGCTGCTGCTGCTGCTAAGTCGCCTCAGTCATGTCCGACTCTGTGCGACCCCATAGACAGCAGCCCACCAGGCTCCCCAGTCCCTGGGATTCTCCAGGCAAGAACACTGGAGTGGGTTGCCATTTCCATCTCCAATGCATGAAAGTGAAAAGTGAAAGGGAAGTTTCTCAGTCGCTAACTGGGTAAAATTTATTGCAAAAGGGAAATCTTTGATCTAGCTCAGTGTTACCAGGGCCTTGCATTTTGTCTTCTTTTTAAAAGCATGCCAATGATTAATATTTTCTCTGCAGCATCATGGTGACATTAAATAATTAGAGAAGTTGAAAATATCCAGCCACTGGGAGCTGACTGGTTAAATAATGTATTTTATAGCCTCATGTGGGATACTAGTCAAGTGCTAAAAATGAGATGTAAAAAGAGGACAAAAGTATATTGTCGAAAAGAAATAACAAGATGCAAATAACATACATATAGCTATCTACTCTTTTTCCAGGAGAAAATCATGTACATAAACATATAAGGTGCTTGTGTGCTCACTCAGTTGTGTCACCCTGCAGCCCCATGAACTGTAGTCAGTCCACCAGGCTCCTCTGTCCATGGGATTTCCCAGGCAAGAATACTAGAGTGGGTTGCCACTTCTACTCCAGGGGTTCTTTCTGACCCAGGGGTTGAACCTGCTGATGCCTCCTGGGAAGCCCCTATAAGGCGCTTAGGTAATATTTTATCACATCCTTATTATGTGCTAGCAGTATGCTTGGTACTTAACATGCCCATGTGATCTCGTATAGTTCTGACAACAATGCTATGAGGTAGGTAATTATTTAACCCCCTTTAAAAGATGAGGAAACAGCACCCTTAAGAGGGTAAGAAACCCACCCCAGGGTGCATAGAGGATTAGAGGCAAACAGGACCCCAGCCCTGAAGCCTATACTCCTAACCACTGTGTTCTGTGCACTTTTTGTTAACATTCATCTGCTGAAAGAGCATATGGTGGCCTAGTATTTAGTAGGAATGTCATATGAGACTCATATAAAGTGGATTCTCAACTAGGTGCCTTCCAGATCCCTCCCTCCCTGTGAATCTGTGTCCAGGCTGCAGAAGCCTCCTGCATATGTTTCTGAAGTGCTACTTCTCTGGACAGGACATTGTCCCTTCCACTTCCGTTCACTCCCCCTCAGCCACCCCCTGCCTTTTTACCCCATGATGCTGTTATTCATTTTGGAGTTCAGAGGGCAGTTAGCCTGCTTTGTTTTCTGACTTCTTGCTAGCTCTAGGGATCTGGATGCACACCTTGTTCTTAAAGCGTGGGAGGGGGGTTCAGGATGGGGAACACGTGTACACCCATGGCGGATTCATGTTGATGTTTGGCAAAACCAATACAATATTGTAATTAGCCTCCAATTAAAATAAATAAATTTAAATGAAAAAATAAAATGCAGAGTCATCACTTTGCCAACAAAGGAAAAAAAGAAAAAAGAACATAATGACTATAGTTGTTAACTGCTAGTGTAATCCAGGTCTACAGCTTGCATTAAACATTAGCTCATATCGCCTCCAGGTTTGAAACCAATGTACCCAGAAGAAATTTACAAAGGGACAATGATGTTGAAATATTTTAAGTGCAAACAGGATTCCTGTGTGTTGACAGGGACAAGGCCATGTTGTCTAAAGTCCCTATATTGATTCCTAGTTTTCCATTCCTTTCCAGCGGCCTTTTCCCCTTTGGACGTTCTGCAATCTTGTGACTGAGCATTCCAGCTCCCTCTTTGTGAAATGCCTCTGATTGAACGTGTATATATAAAATCTCTTATTTTGTCCCAGCAGGGGTGACTTTAATATGGAGGGATAGTACTGCCACTGTTGACCGTGGAGGGGTAGTACTGCCACTCTTGACCAGTTGGAAAACTTAGAATTTGGAGCACTGGAAAAATTTTTTTTAATGTTCATCTTCTAAGTAAAGAGGGAATTCGGTTGCCAGAATTATTAGTTCATACAACCGTGTTCTACTCTTTGCTTCCCACAGAGCAATGTTTGGTGCATGAGGTTTTGGTTGATTACGTTTTATTGCATTCTAGTGGGAACCAGTTTCTCCACCCATTCTCACTCTCTGTGCTTTCAATTCCCTTTTGTTCCTTGGGTCAAAGGATGCAGTTAGACCTGAGAGCTGGAGAGAGTGAAGTAAAAGATGCTGGCATTTAATGCAAGAATTGGTTCAGTATATAATCCTACTTATTTTCTTGGTCAAAGCAAAAATAATGCAGATCTTGCCAGAAGGATGTTTCTCAAGTGTATAGGACCTAATGTGTAAATGCTTAGTTTATCATATGGAAGCTTTGGGAAACTGGAGTCTGATAATTTCCCTATAATGAATCTGCCTCTCAGGATTTTTTTTTCCCAAAAATCATTGTTCTCCATAGCCTATCTAGATATTTTTTAACATCTTGCTTGTTAATGTGACTGCCAGCATCTTAGAGAAGTTGACAGTTTATGTGATTTCTATTAGCAGAAAAAAAGTGGGCTCAAAAGCTTTTTCTCTAAATGAATCTATTGTTGAATGTCTAAACTGGCTCAGAATACAGGTGCATGCTCTGTTCTGAGAAGGTAGAAGAAGGGGACAAGCCCAATCCAGACAAGGTATGTGGGCGGAGGAGGCCGGGAACACAGAAGCGACGGCCAGCCACCCTGTGCTGTGATCTCAGCCTAAACCGTCTCCCTGGGAAGGAGTTTCTTACTTCCTATTTGTATCCCTGGGCAACCACAGACCCCCACCTCCTACGTGGGATGTTAGCTTTGGAGCACTGAGGAGATGAGCTGCAGAGCTAAGGCAGAGTCCCAGAGGAGCTTCAGTTCTGCAGAGTCTATGCAGCCTTCTTTGCCATACATTGATCACACGCTTAGGGCTTGGGAGATGAGAGCTGAGGGCTAAAATTCCACAAGGTAAGAAGACCCCCTCTCCCAGAAAATGGACTCCTCCAGTTTTCTCACATGACTATTGAGGTACTTTCACTTTTCCATATATAGGAGTCCCTCAGGAGCAAGCTCTGGCCAGTCAGAGGGAGTGACACACCCCTCTCCAGTCCCTCCTCTTCGCCCATCCGCACCTTTACTCTCACGTGCTTGTGGGCACTTAGGCAGAAGTGAGCCCGGTGGCTCTGCCAAAGACGAGCCTGTTGGGTTTAAAGGAGGAAAATTAAAAAAACCTTAGGCCAGGTCCCAACATTAAAATTGTTACCTCGAAGAAGCTGAGTGGAGAAGTGTGAAGAGATGAATGGACCAGTGGATGGCCTGTGTGATCATTCTCTAAGTGAGGAAGGAGCATTCATGTTCACATCGGAATCTGTAGGAGAGGGGCACCCGGGTGAGTAGGTGGTCTTGGACAGATGGCAACCTATACACGGTAGGGGGCTGTTACTAAAGGCCTGGAAAACAATGTGCATAAATTACTATCAAGGATCTCAAGAAGAGCAATATGCAATCTTTTTTATTTTATTGCAGTTTTGTAAAACAGTCACTTGTTATGCAAATAATAGATTGTAAGTTAATGAAGCCAAGGGTCTGTGCTGCTGCCCACCACCAGCGTTTCCTTGGGGCTACAATAGAGAATATATGGTTGCTTGGATAAACATATTATGTGTGTAGAATGTATCATCAGGTATTCACTTTATACAGAGTTTTGTTTTGTTTTCTGGTAAAGCTTTTTTTTTAATCAATGAGCAGCTTAAGTCAACAGAGAATGTTCCCACAAACAAGTCCACGGGTCACTAAGTTTTGAATGTAAAGCATGTAGAGTTTAGAAATGAACAGCAGTGCATTCTAATAGGGGCTGAGACAGATCTCTAGGTCCTGCAAGAAAATCCCAGCATTTATTTTTTGTGATCTCTAAAAAGTGTGATGTGGAGAAATGAGAGAGGCTTCCGTGAGGACCACGATGGGAGCCTCCAGTTTCTGGGACAGTGGTTCTCAGACTTCAGGGTGCCTCACCATCACCCAGTGGGCTTGTTAGAACACAGAGTGCTGGCCCCACCCCCAGAGTTCCTGATTTAATACGTCTTGGGTGAGGCTCAAGAATCTGTGTTCTGAAGAAGTTCCCAGGCAATGCTGACACTGCTGATGTGGGAGCCACACTCTGCGGACCACTGATCTAGGAGAACCCTGGGGGCCAGACACACTGATTTATGCTTTTAAGCACCTCTTCAAAATTCACCAGAGTATTTAAACTTTTTGGTGACTTATCATCATCGAGTTTAACTTTTTTTCATCTTCCTCATCCTTGCTATTTCTCAAAGAGCTCTAATTTTTATACCTTGTAACTCAGCTTTAGATATCTCAGTGCGCTGCCCCCTTCCATATGCTTTAGCCACTGGTTCTCAACTGGGGAAAGTTTTGCAACCCTTTTCCCCTAAGGGCGTTTTGTAATATCTGGAAACATTTTTTGGTTGTTACAGCTATTCCAGGGGGTCGAGGCATGGCCTGATACTGGCAGTTAGTGGAGAGAGGCCAGGTGTGCTTCTAAACACAAGACCATCCCCCACAGCAAAGAAATTTTCCAGCCCAAAATGTCAATAGTGCTGCTGAGAAATCTTGGCTTAAACTGAATGTTGTTTGTAGCTTAGCTCATTTCAATGTAAATAGCATCTTTCATTCTGCATGACTTTATAAACTCCTAGGGTTACTTTACTCATAGCCTCAGATTCTCTGCCGTGTCTGGTGTATTCTGGACAGCTCCATGACTTATTAAGGCCATCTACAGGTCAGAAAATGGCCATATATAGAAGTTGCTCCATGTGGAGGAAGAGGGTGCTTTTTCACAAACAGTGGCCAGTGGTCCCATTGTACACACAGCTATGTGCTCAGTGGACAGAAAATGGAAATTCTATTCAGTTGACTATTTTGTCTGCTTAATGGCAGCGCTTCAGTTGTCTGATTTAGCTTACCACTGTACATTAGCTGTCCATGTAAAACAGATTTCTTGGTGGTTTTCTTCTTGTCATTCCAGTGCTGAATTCCTCTCCATCAGAAAGATAAGATTAATGCTTCCTTTTCAACTTCCAAGAAAACTATTAGCTATCTTAAGGCTACTAAGTGATATTGATAGAAAATTTGAAAGCCTTACACAGTTGAGAAAGGCCCTCCTAAGGCATTATCTTAATCTACGCAGCTATCTTAGTACCCTTGCTCAACTCCAGTTTATCCCTAATATCCCTACCCCATTTCCCTGTGTGCACTGGAAAATGTGACCTGTGTCCTCTGAGTGAGCAGAGTCGCCCATGATCAGCATGTGAGTGGCTCCTAGGAGTCCTGATGGCTGGGTCTAAAGTGATAGTTGAGCAGTAGGAGGCCTTTACTGGTAGGTGGTTGCAGGGGCATGAACTCAGGCAAACCTTGATTTATAACCAGGATCAGCAGGGAGATGGAAAAACTCAAATATATATTTAGTAGCAGCTTCTGAAGGAAAGATTAGAGAATTAACCTTCAGATTAACATTTTAACTACAGAATTTCATATGTACTTTCAAAATCAGAAATGCTTGATTCTGGGCCTGCCTTCTTAATTTAAAAACTTATAAAATGACAAAAGGGACACAAGGAAATTTGAGAGGTGATGGTTGTATATTAAATCTTAATTGTGGTGATGATAACACAAGTATGTACATATGACCAAACTTGCCAAATTTACATACATTAATTATATGCAAATTTTTATATATCAATTATACTCCAATAAGTCTGGGAAAAATCTTATTAACTTACTAAGAGTGGACTCTGTAGGTATTTTGAACACTAAACAAGATGTAATATGTGCAAATAGACGTCACTTTTATTTCTGAGTTTGTAAACATTGGCAGTACACATAACTCCAGAGCAAGAGTGGATTTCTCCAGTGTCTACATGCTCGACCATGAGGAGTCTTTTTTTAAATTATTTATTTTGGCTGCACTGGGTCTTCGTTGCTGTGCATGGTTTTTGTCTAGGTGCAGTGAGAGGGGGCTACTCTCTAGCTGCAGTGTGCGGACTTCTCATTGTGGTGGTTTCTCTTGTTGTGGAGCACGGGCTCTAGGCACAGGGGCTCAGCAGTGGCCACACCCGGCTTGCTCCAGCATGTGACATCTTCCTGGACCAGGGACTGAACCTACGTCCCCTGCATCAATTGGCGGATTCTTAACTACTGGATCACTAGGGAAATCCCATCGACCATGAGGAATATTTAAGGCAAATCATAGAAGAACAAGATGAAGTACCAGCCCATGTTGAACTTTTGTCAGTCCCACCTTGATGAGCAGATCAGACCCCGCTGCTGGGACATCAGGCCTTCAGGAGGCTGAATGATGGTGGGGAGGATCTCAGAGCAGCTTGTGGAAGTGTTCAGCAAAACAGCAGTGGCCGTGATTTGTAGAGGTTCTCTTGCAGGATTCTTAGAGCTGGAGTCATGGAAGTGGGCGTGGCTTTATGCACAGCGCACTCTAACTGGTGGAACCAGCAATACAAGCCTCTACCTGTTCTGGCCTCTTCTACCCGTCGGCGCCTAATCTCACTGATGCCATTAGTGTTTTAAATTCTGTTTCTAGGATTTTTCTTGATGTTAGAATTTAAGGAAATATGCTGAGGAATGAGATATTTCTGTGTGTGTATCTTAGTTCCTTGCACATCTGTCTCTATTATTTATTTAGATATAGTTAGATATTCCTATAAATCTAGTTTTCTATGAATGAGATACTTTTTGATTGGAAGAATATACGTGTGTGTATATGTGAATTACTTTAGACTCCTGTAACTGGCTTTGGAATATACTTTTCTTTTAGGAAATTCTATGACTTTATATAATATACATCATCCAAAATTAAGGCAAAAGTGGGAAGAAATAAAAATTCCAAAAATTTACAATTTCTTATGCTTTAAAAGTGTCCTCTTGGGTAGACTTGATGTGTAAATTGGCAAAATATCTAATTGTGTTAACATTTCAGTTTTTAGGCTTGACATGTCTGTGAATTTTGCTCATGTTCCCTCTTGTCCAGATAAGATCTGCGACCAGATCAGTGATGCAGTGCTGGATGCCCACCTCAAGCAGGACCCCAATGCCAAGGTGGCCTGTGGTAAGAGATGCCTGGCCCTTCCGGCTCAACTCGAAACCTGTGCCCAGGTTGAAGCCCTCGGCACAGCAGGGAACCGGGGACTTCAGGGCCTAGAGGGCCCCGGGGTGATAGGACTAGTCTCTTCAACTTTACAGAGGGGATCTTGGGTATCCCTTGGGCAAGGTCATGGGCTAGGGGTCATAGTGTGGAGACCAGAGCCCCACTCTCCTCACAGTCAGCAGCTTGTTTTGTCCGATGCTCAGACCCACCCTTCCCTCTCCAGCGCCACCCTAGCCCTCAGACTGAGCACTGTAGGGACCCATGTCCCTCTAAGGGTGAACTTCACCCTGACGTGTTTATAAATAACTTGCCTTGACTCTGTGCTCAGGACCCCATACCCTAAAGCCTGCAGTGGCGCTTTAGCTGTAAGGGGGCAAAAGAGGCCTCATGTATGCTGGCTGCATTTTTTATGACTACTTGCAGCCATTGTCTCATTGCAATGCACACAGCAGTCTTAGGATTATTTCCATCCAACAGCCGAGGCTGAACAAGCAGTTCAGGATTGGGCAAGTAGTAAGTGCGTGGTATAGAAACTTGGAATTCGTGTGCCCAATTCTTTCCAAAGTGCAGGTCTCTGAACGCCTGTGAAGACGGTCAGAACTTGTGCTGGGCTGTACTGCCTGTTATCACCGTGATGGTCCTTCTGGAGTCCATTCCCTGTGTGGTCTCTTGTGCGGGTCTCTGTCAGCACTCTGAGAGGTCCCCTTAGCCAGCACGTGGCCACTAGTCTGTCTCTTTCCTTCAGAGACGGTGTGCAAGACGGGCATGGTGCTTCTGTGCGGGGAGATCACCTCCGTGGCCATGGTGGACTACCAGCGTGTGGTGCGGGAGGCCATCAAGCACATCGGCTACGACGACTCTGCCAAGGGTGAGGCCGGGTCCCTGGGACGGGGCCCACCTGAGGCTCCCCATCTCCTGGAAGAGCAAATGTCTCTCCTTCTGGGCCCACTTGCCAGGGTCCAGGGCTCGCAAGCTCTGGCAACAGCATGGCAGCCCAGGCAGACTGGCCCTTGTCCATCCGTTGCTGACTCTGGTCTTGTTTACAGTCCTGACTTCTTAGAAGAAGAAGAAGCTCTGGGTCCAAGGGGCTGCCCTCTCTTGGGGACGTGTTGTCTGCCGGGCGCTGGGGCAGATCTGTGCGTGTGTGTGTGTGTGCGTGTGTGTGTGTGTTGTTGGAGGAACTCTGCTCCACTCCCTATGATGCAGATGAGAAAACTGAGGCTTAGAGATGTCAATAACTCATATAGGTGGCACAGTCAGTAAGTGGCTATCCCCAGTTGGGACTCCGTGCTTTCTGCTAAGCTAGGCTACTCTTTCCCACATAGAGAAGAAGGTGACTCAGTCCAGTACAGGTGCCGAAAGCAGGTGGAGGAGAGGCTGGCCCAGGGTGGCTCCAGTGCCAGGCAGTGTGGGAGCCTGCAACCCCAGGAAGAGGCCCAGGCACTGGCTGGAGTTGAGGAGGAGCCCTGTGATGAGGTGGGGGTGAGAGAACTGAGGGCCCTGAAGCAGATCCCTGCACGGTAGGAACAGGCAGGCTGGGAAGGAGCCCAGCCTGGAGGGCGTCAAAGGACAGGGCATGAGGGCCCAATTCTAGGACTGGGGTACACTGGTCTATTTATTGGTTGTTTGGGGTGATATGTGGCATCTTTGTGGGTCAGGGCAGGCTGCTGTGACATGCACACGTCTTTATTGTGAGAGAGGCCCTCTCTGTGTGAAGGCACAGACACATAGAAGCTCGGTGCGGCCACCTACCTGCTGGCTTGCCCAAAGGACTCAGTTGAGCATACAGAAATTTTGCGGACATATCAAGAACCTCTGGGAAGAAGAAACCAGTGAGTACAGGTTGCTTCTCCCAGCCAGCACAAAGGGTGTTCACGGAGCAGGCATATTGTCCCAGAACAGCAGCTCCCTGCCACGTTACCTTGCAACCCTTCACCCTGTTCTGCCAAGAAGAGCCAACTTATTATTTACTTATCCAAGAGCAAACTTTGTTCTGCATTAGGTAGTAGGAAAGTAGTTTCCCAGGGGTGTTACTTCCCCTAGAAGAGAGAAGTGGGAGTGGGCCCAGCTCTTCTTGTCAGCACGCCTGCACCAAGGGGACCGGCAGGCTGCGGGCTGGCCTGCAGTCACAAGGCCCCCAGGCTAGAGGCTCCCACTGCTCTTCGCTGCAGAGTTGACCTTTCTAAGCCCTCCTCCTCTCCCCTTAGTGCCCTGAACTGTTTCCCCAAGTGACTTGGAGCCTTTCATTCCGTCTCAGCACCGAGATTTATTCTTTAGACAGGGAGTGTAAGGTGAAATGGGGATTTGGTGAGCCCTTGGCAGCTGAAGGCTGTTCCCTGGTATGTGTATTCAGAAGCCTTCACTAGGAATAGGGGCTGCAGAGGTCAAGGTGGCCTGGCACTCCTGAGCAGAGGCACTGCCTGGCATCAAGTGTGATGCGGTACGAGATGCTCGGCAGCGAGTCAGCAGCAGAGTGTGCACGGAAGAGCTGGGGTGGGGGCCGCTCAGGGATGTTTACTGAGAGCTGGATGGACTTGTGGAGGGGGACGGGGGTCAGAGGAGGAGCTTTCTAGGCAGAGGGTCCTTGTGGAGGTGGAAAAGGAGGTTGTGTTTACGCTAAACCTGAGTTCACTTCGGTTGAGGGCTCAGCTGGGAAAGCCTGGCTGGAGCTGAGCAGATTCCAGTTTACTGCCTTTGGTGGCAGGTCTTCACTTGAAGCTTGTAGGTAAATAACAGGTTGAACCTAGGGGTATTTTTGTGGTTTTATTTGTTTTCGTAAGCCCATTCTGGCCGCATGGGTAGGAGAACAGATTGGAAGAGGGTGACAGTCAGTGTGTCACTGACACTTGACTTTGTGGTGCAATCTCTGTGCATTTTTGCTCCTCATTCATACCCATCCTGTAGCTGAGCCCAGCAAGATGGGGAAAACCAATTTGGGAAGAGTGTGCAGTCTGCCTAGTGGTACCCTCATGGGGCTTCTTGGCCTGAGCTGCTGCTACCCAAGATGTCTGTGTCCCAGGCCCCAACCCACAGTCCCCAGCCTGGGCCAGGCAGGAGGAGGGGACTTAGCTCCATCTCTGTGCTTGAGCTTTGGGGGTAGGCTGGCAGGGGCCTCAGCCTCCAGAGGTGTGGTTTTTCCCACTTTGCTCCAGGCCCTGTGCGCACCTCGGGCTCGGGGCACTCTGACTCGGGAGTGTCTCTGGATGGCCCCCATGCACCTATTTATTGTTCAGTATATTTGATACTTGGGTTTGGTGTATATTTCTGATACTTGGGCTCTGACAGGCAGTGTTGGAAGTCTCTTGGTATTCACTTAGTGCAGTGATTTTCAACCTCGGGGAGAGCCTAAGGGGCCAGGCCCTTGGTCATCCACCGCCCTTCTACCAGAGCAGCCGTAGCTGTTATCTGGTTTTCATACCACCGTTCTGTGTAGGGTATATATTTTTAATTGAGGTGTAGTTTAATACACAGTGGAGGTTTTTTTTTTTTTTTTTTTTTGACTAAAGAGTTCCATGTGATAGGATGAGAAGGATACTGACATTCCCCATCCTAGGCCTCAGTTCTGAGCCCAGACTGATGGCAGAGACCACCCACCCCAACACTAAATGCCCTCTTGGGTGCCAAGCAGCCCCCAGGAGCTCCAGCCTCCCTCAGCTTAGGCCTGCTCTCCTTGTGTCCAGGCTTTGACTTCAAGACCTGCAACGTGCTGGTGGCTTTGGAGCAGCAGTCCCCGGATATCGCCCAGTGTGTCCACCTGGACAGAAATGAAGAGGATGTCGGTGCCGGCGATCAGGTCACTAAACACTAGCGTGGGCGCCACATCAGAACTGCAGGGCAGTGTGCTCTGTGTCACAGGGCTGGCTGTTCGTGGGTAATAGACTGAGTGCGCTGTGGGCAGAGCTCCCCCGCCCCCTGTCTGGAGTCACACAGCCTTTCTGGAGGGCAGGATGGGTTGGGAATGCCTGGTGTGGCCTGTCTCCCTACCTAGAGTGTTGGGTTTGGGGACCCTGTCTTCCCCTCCACAAATACCCAGTATAAAAAGTCATATGCCTGGAAGGGTGGAGGACCAGTGGGGCTTTAGATCTGAAGAGAGTTGTCACCTGTAGCCTGAAATGGGTGTCTGCTACAGGGCCTGATGTTTGGTTATGCCACGGATGAGACGGAAGAGTGCATGCCCCTCACCATCATGCTGGCGCACAGACTCAACGCCCGCATGGCAGAGCTGCGGCGCTCAGGGCAGCTCCCCTGGCTGCGGCCTGACTCCAAGACACAGGTGAGCCCCTGCTCTCTGAGCCCCTGCAGGGCTCCAGAAATGCACCTCAAACTAACCCCTTCCTCTTGATTCTGGTCATATGTTAAGATCAAAATGTTCTCTCTGGGCACTCAAAGAAATGTTGAATCTGAAAAGAACTATTTATTTGAAAAATCTTCTGCTCCAGATAAATCTTTTCTTTTCTCCCCTGATCCGCCAACATTTTAGTATGAAAAAGTTTTAAACACAGAAAAATGAACAGTTCTAGATTTTTGGGGGGCGGGACTTCTTAGCGTATGTTTACTCTAGTAATATGATTCCCCAGTTCCTGCCGCACACCTTCCTAACTGGTTTCAGACTTTTGGCCACTGCCTGTCAGGTCTCCGTGTCTTAAGCAAAGCTTGAAAACCCCATGAACAGGTGCTGTCTGTAGCTTGCTGCAGCCCTTTTGCTTTGCTTCTTATAGAAAGGATTTACCTTTGCTGATCCTGATGCTCTGTTGCCAGTGGCCCTGACCCCGTGTTCCCTGCCGTGATGAAATGCGCACTGAGTCCGGATGTGAGAGCTGGCGGTAATGCATGTGCTGGCACATGCTGAGGCCTCTGTCTGCCTTCACTCTCCACATCCTGACAACCCTGATGGCCCCTTTCCTCGGAGCTCCTTTCCCAACTCTACTTCCGCACTCCAGTGGGGTCTGGACACTTCCTTCTACCTTCTCTTTCCTGCTACCCACACTTGTGGGTTATTTTCACGTCTGCACGCTTGGCTTCCAAGTCTTCTACCTGCAGGTCTGTCTGAATCACCAGCCCCCAATTCTCACTCCTCTTGCAAACACGTGGGCCCCAGGAGTGCTCCTCAGCTGAAGGGGTTTCGTGGAGCCCACCTTTCCCCGGCCCTCTCTGTCTCCACTGGGTCTGAGTTACACTTGTCCCTCTAGAACATCCCTTCTTCTCCGGCCCCCTTTCCCAGGCCAGGCTTTACTGTGTCCTCCTAAAGACTCTCTCTGTCTGGAAACTTCAGTTAATTTGCTTTGGACTTCGCTTTTAATTTCCTTATACCTGCTCAGAACCATCTACAACTTTCTACTTCCTATTGGAGGCGAGAGGAGTACCCACTTGTTATTCTGGCATTTAAAGCAGGCATTTAAAGGTCTTCCAGCTTTACCTTCCTCGATCCCCACCCCCCAGTCTTTGCTTAATCCTTATGCTTTCACTCACGTTCCCTTCGTTTCTCAGTCCTTCACACCTGTGCTCTCACCCCTCACTTTCCTTGGGATCTTTCTCTGGTCCCCACCTGTCCTTCAGTGGCCAGCCTGGCTCCCGCCTCCTTCTGGTCTCCCCTGATCACTCTCGAATGGGACGTCTTCTTATCCTGCCCTTGGAATTTGGCTCGTGTGGTTTTATCGTTCAGCACGGTGCTTGTGACTCTGTCTCGGTACTCCCCAAGGGTCAGGCTGCCCATGGTGGAGGCTGCATATTGGCTGTACCTGGAGCAACAGAGTGTCTCTGTGGCCTAAAGGAAGCCCTTGGGACTTCAGGTGTTATCCACGTGACCCCCACACTGGGAAGTGGGTTCATGAGCATCACTCAGGTGATCTTCGAGGTAGTGGGCCGAAGAGCTGAAATATGTAGGTTGTGATGGTACCAAAAGAAAGGAGCCTGCCCTGCCTGCCTCGTTCTGTGCCAGAGCTATGTGGGGATGGGGAGGAAGGGCGGAGAAATCCCAGAACACAGGTGAGAAGAAGTGAGTGGAGTGGCTCAGGTTTCCTTCTCCCTCCTTGAGGGTGAGCATTGGAGGGCTCACCTATCAGATTCCCTGAAATAGCAAAGGCCTCCTATGTTTGCTTAGTAATAGTAGGTTTCCGAGTCCAGAGGGCAATGAGGGAGGGAGGGGAAGACGGGCCCTTCCAGGCTTTCCCTTCTTGCAAGGAGACACTGAATTCTCATATAAATGTCCTCTGCCAGCCTCCACAAGGCTGCTACCGTGGGAGAGGTGTCTTGCCGGGAACAATGTCTGGGCCTTCTCGTCTACTGGTAAAGGATTTTTATCACCTGCCCATAGTGTTGGCTGTGAACAGAGTGAGCCTTTCCACCTGAACAAATTTTTGCTGCTGATAACTAAGAGCGGGGTGGCAGTACAAATGGCTATTTTTGTACCTGGCCAGAGTTGTGTTTTCCATGGTGTACTTTTCTCCACATCTTGCTGACACAAGATAAGCGCAATGCTTAGGGCCCTTCACTCAGCCGCAGCTCTGCTTAGGGATTGCGGCAGAGTGGGGGAGCCCAGGAGCATTGGAGATGGACCTCAGCAGCCACTCAGGAAGCGAGCCTTCTCTGAAGGCCAGGTACAGCAGGTCTGAGTCCAGAGCCGCTGTGGAGCCTCCCCTCTGGAGCTCCCAAGCCCCCAACTCCAGCTTCCTCTCCCAGGTCCGGGAGTGCACGCAGCCCAGCATGAAAGGTGCTATGCTCGGTTCACAGCTGGTGTGCATATGCCCATCACCCTAGGATCAAGCATTGTGCAGCCGGGCTCTGTCTCTTCCTTTTTCTGGACCCCACCCCGTTGTTCTTTGGACCAGGCAGGACATAAAGTTTGATGGATATCGAAGAGGTCTTTGCCTTAGGCAGAGCCCCAGGGAGACACCGTTTGCTGCCTGCAGTCCTATCAAGGCCCTTGGGGTGGGAGCAGCCTGTGCCTGCTGGTCAACGTCCCTGCCAGGGCCATCTGGCGTAGTTGCACTTCTGCAGGCCCCATAGCCCCTCTGGGCACTGTTCCTGTGGGTCCACACTGCCTTGGGTAGCAGTGGGGCCTGGGGCTCCAGTACTGAGGGTCTTGGGTGACAGCCTTCTGCTGGGCAGAGCCCAGTTACCAGGCTGCACTGTTCCAGGTCACAGCCCCACTTTGCTGGCTGTGCGATCTTGACTGAAGTATTTACATTCTGGAAGCCCATTTTCTCTCGTCTTTGAAATGGAGCTGGTAGCAACTTCTCACAGCATTTGGCATTCTTTGTAGCATAGAGTACACACCCAGTCAATGCCAGCTTCTTTTTTTTATTTTTCCAGCCTCATCTGCCTTCCGCACCACCTCCTTCCCTCTCGCTCTGTGTGCAGCCCAAGGTGCGCAGGCTGGGACATGGGCTCTCGCCCTCTCTGGCGAGGTGGGAGAGGACAGGGTGCAGAAGCATTCTGTCTGCACTGCTGTGGCCGTGACACAGGCTGAGGGAGCAGGCGGAACAGCGGCTGGCTCGTGGGCTTTTCACTGACTGGCCTGTGACTTCAAGGAAGTTGTTATTCTTCGCAGAGCCTGACTTTTCTCGTTTGTAAAGTGGTGACAGTTGTGCCCAGCTTGCTGGGATGGCTGCAGTATTCATTGATAACGCATGAAACAGGCACAGAACTGACTACGCTGCGGGGAGAGAGTCCCAGCTCTGTCCTGTGGCCAGCCCTGCAGGGGAGCTGCAGACATGATCCTGCTTTCCTTGTGCCTGCGGCTCTTCCTTGCTTTTGCCCAAATACCTGGAGGCTGGCAACCCAGGCCTTGCTGCTGCCTCTTAGCTCAATCACCCTGGCTCAGGTCCCTCCACCAGACAAGGTCCCTGGGCACATATGTTTCCAGAGGCCCTCCGTTGAGGAGCTGAGGCAGCGGGCATGTGGCCTGTGGACTCCTGTGTTCTTAGCAGAAGCCTGGGTGTCTTACCTAGAGCCATGGAGGGTCAAGACAGGGCTTTAGTGGAGGGACATTTGCTGGCACACAGGACCCTCTGAGACAGAGGGAGTCGTCTGCTGAGTCACAGACAGAGGAAACTCTGCAACACCTGGGTCTCCAAAATGGCACTGATTGTGGTTGCGTGGGACTAGCTCGTGCCTCCTGCCTGATCAGCTCATGGCGCCAGGCAGTCATTTGCTATAAGAATGTGATGAACTTCCCTGAAGGCCCTTTGAGGACAGGAGGCCGGCGCCCCCTCCGGCTTTTGGGAGCCCTGTCCACCTCCTCGGCACCTCTGCCCAGCAACGGAGTGTCCTCAGGTCTGGGCAGGACTTCACATTTCCTCCCACCCTGCCACCCCCAGGTGACAGTGCAGTACCGGCAGGACAACGGCGCAGTCATCCCTATGCGTGTCCATACCATCGTCATCTCCGTGCAGCACAATGAAGACATCACGCTGGAGGACATGCGCAGAGCCCTGAAGGAGCAGGTGATCAGGGCAGTCGTGCCAGCACAGTACCTGGACGAGGACACCATCTACCACCTGCAGCCCAGTGGGCGGTTTGTCATCGGAGGCCCCCAGGTGCATCCCTGTCTCCAGATGAGCCCTGATTTTGCTTACGTCCCCAGCACAAACCTGCAGGAGGTGGTGGCTTTGTGTGACTTGGCCCTGAGTGAGATGTGAAGTCAGCTCACTTTGTGCAGCCTGCTATGTACCCTCAGTACAGGAGGGTGGGGGACATGTCCCAGGAGGTTCCTGGCCAAGGGGCTAGCTAACTTTCCATCACAGATGCCGAGCTTGCCCTGGTGGGCTTGCCCTGGTGGCGTTTCCTGGGTCTTGGCCACGTGTGACCTGCAGCTCTTGTGGGCACCAAGGTGGGGACACAGAGTGGCCCCTTTCTCCTGTGCCACAGGCATGAGCAAGCAGAGAGTGGCCTAGCCCCTTGGAGAGGCCACTGACCACTGCCAGGCATCTCTGCTGTGGACGTGTTGCCATGTAACAGAGCTCTCAGGCGGGATCCTAGGCCAGAGTGGCACAGAAACCCAGGGTGAATGGAAGTCCTATATTTTCCTGCAGAACTTCTCAGGGCCTTGGCATGCTCAGGGCCTTGGCATGCTGCTTAGAACTGTGGATTTCCAAGTGGGGCGGGTGTTGCGGTGGTATAATATGCAGACTTTCCCCATGTCATTTAATATAGAGCCCCCTCAAACATCTTCTGTGGACTGGCATTGCATGGAATAGACACCTGAGCAAACGGGGAATGATGTTTGCCAGGTGGTACCAGCTGGGGCTCCGCCCAGGGTATATTGGTCCCAGCGCAGTTCCCATCTGAACTCGGGTTTCTCCATTATGATCGACTCCTACAACAAAGGCTTGGGGAGCGGGCTGTGACCCCAGTGGCCCATCTGACGAGGGGCCTTTTTCTGACGAGGTTCCAGCTGGTGACCTGACTTCAGTGACTACTCAGTGACTGAATTGGGATTAGAGCCCAGGGTATCTGGCTGACTCTCGGCCAAGGGGGTCTTTGGAAGACGCACTCCTAGAAGCTTCAGAGACTGTCTCCAAGTCGTGGTCTAGTGGCCGTCCCAGTGTTTCGCCACCCCTCCCCCCACATCTTCTGCGTCTTCCTCTTCCTCCGCAGGGGGATGCCGGTGTCACTGGCCGAAAGATCATCGTGGACACCTATGGCGGCTGGGGGGCACACGGCGGAGGTGCCTTCTCTGGGAAGGACTACACCAAGGTGGACCGCTCAGCGGCGTACGCTGCCCGCTGGGTGGCCAAGTCCCTGGTGAAGGCAGGGCTCTGCCGGAGGGTGCTGGTGCAGGTGGGTGGAACCCCGCCCTGCTTGGACCACCACACCTGCGCTCAGGAGGGGCGCACTGGCCTGGCCCGCACTGCCAGAGGACGTGACTCTGTGCCATGTTGGGTTTTGTGGCCACTGTCCTGCAAACCTGGGAGTGGGATAGCAGAAGCCTTCAGGCAGCAGGGCATGCGTGGAAACTGCAGCTGTGACGTGGCAGGTGTATCTAGGCAGATGATGGCTGGGGGTAGGGAGAGTGTATTGGGCAGGGCGTGTGTGGTTTCAACGGCCTCCCCCTGAGGACATCAAGGTCTCCGTGAGGGGCCTATCCCTGACCCTGGGGTCTTCTGACAGGTGTCCTATGCCATTGGTGTGGCTGAGCCACTGTCTATTTCCATCTTCACCTATGGAACCTCCCAGAAGACAGAGAGAGAGCTGCTGGATGTGGTCAGTAAGAACTTCGACCTTCGGCCTGGTGTCATCGTCAGGTAAAATGGCCGCCCCTGCGGTTGGACAAAGCCCTCTTTCCCCCACCTGGTGCTTGCTTATCAGAAAGAGAATCAGAAGGAAGGATGTTCAGCCCCCTAGAAGCAGGAGGGGCTTCAAGCTCTCGGCCCAGTACAGTGCACACCCCAAATGCAGAATGTCTAGTTTTCAGGTTGAAAGAGCCCAACAGACACTGGCTTCAGGGGGCCCATCTTTGAGCAGGTTGGGGATCTTAGGAAAATAACCGCAAGACCAGATGGCTGGGAACTGAGGCAGCAAGTCTGGCCCCAACTAATCTCGCTGCTAATGCCACCCCTGTTTTCTGGAGCTTGTGGTGTCGATGTTGGTTTGTGCCAGGTCAGTGGAGCAGAGTGTAGGCCAGAGTTCAAATCCTGATTCCTGGTGTGTCTGTCTGTGTGATTGATCAGGCTGTCCCGGAACCCTGAGACTGTTTCTTAAGCACCAGTGGCAGTGACCTTGTAAGGTGTGGCATGGCAGAGATAGTAAATTTAGCGAGAATTGCTCTTGAGTGGTTAACACCCCACACACTCATAGTCTGTTAATTACTCCTGTGCCCCCAATTCAGGGAAAGACACTCCCCTCCTTTTCCATTAAAACTGACCCTTTGCTCTACTGAACGCGCAGGGACTTGGACTTGAAGAAACCCATCTACCAGAAGACGGCGTGCTACGGCCACTTTGGGAGAAGCGAGTTCCCTTGGGAAGTTCCCAAGGAGCTTGTATTTTAGTTCTGCTGGGGGCCAGGCCTGGTGAGCCCTGCAGCCTTCAGGTGGGACAGAGCCATGCTCCTCTCCTCCAGGACCCCAGCTCTCAGATCACCCACTGCCCCCTTCCTGGGCAGAGCCAGGCCCCTCTGACTGAGCAGGAGGAAGGGGGCCTTCTGGTGCTGGGGCTCAGGTCTTCTCATGACGCCAGTCACTATGTTTCCCTGCCTCTCCCCCAGACCAACGTGATGTGAATTTAATGGAAATAGCACCCCTGTCGGAGGAAACCTGCTCACTCACCCGCCCCCGCAGCCTGGACCCTGAGCGGGCCCCTCCCTCCCTGGCGTGTGCTAGGAAGATCTCAGGGCTCCGCGAAGGTCTGGGCGTGCCGGGCCACCCTTCAGGTCTGCAGCCCTGTGGTCAACGTCCTGATCCTGGGCCTTCCCACAGGCCCTCCCAGGCCATGCCTGGGGCAGGGGTGACAGCAGCTAGCGTGCAAGAGACCACGCTCATCACTGATCGCATTTCTTCTTCACTGCAATATGATGAGGTGACCCCTTGTGTTACCTGCATTTAAGGTGAGGAGGCCGAGGTAACTTTCACAGGGCCCACAGCTGCACCGGTCGGGGCCTGGACATGCGTCTCTGATCTTTGAATTGTGAGCCCATACACTTTGACCCCTCACCCTCAGCACCACCCCCCACCCTGATCTCATGCTAAAAACAGGTCTGAGTGAAGACATGAGGCTGTGACCTCTGTCCTGAAGACCTGAGTTTGCTGGGAGTTAGGGGATCGACCCCCTTGGTGACCCCTGAGCAGTGATCTACAGAGCCAAGACAGAACCAAAGGGATGTTTCCTTTGCCTCTGTAATTTCAGAAGATAGATCAGGCGATGCTGGATATCCTGGCCCATGGGGCTGGGCTGGAGTTTGAAATTAAGAGGCACCTATGTTATCCCAGCCCCTGACTACTCAGGGACATGCAGGGTTGGGCCCATGGACTCCTCCGATGAGGGTCCAAGGCCAGTCCTGTCCCATATAAGGCTTCCTAGAGCAGAAGCAGCAGCTTGTCCCTTAAACAAGGGATGGAACCCTGTGTCCTCTGCATGCTTCTCTCTCTCTGACCCTTTTCTGTCTCTTGTCTCTCTCTCTCTTGTAACCCCTGCAATCTGAGTGCTGTTGGAATAAGTGGGTGAGCCTCTCAGATCCCCCTTCCAGAGAGGACAGCCCAAAGGCCTGAATTCAAATGATAAATGGTGACTGAAGTGGCAAGTCTCGACTCCTAGAGGGAGCTAAGTTGGCTGAGATGTCATGAGGAGATTTCTACCTTTGCCAGGTGGCCTCTGGGGCCAGGGCTACCCCCGAGGCCTTGGGTGATTCTCGGCACATTAAGATCTTAGAAGCTATGCATTCTCTTGCTTTCCTTTCCATGGCCAGCACCTCCCTGTACTCCTTCCCCAACCTGGGCCTCTGACTGCTACACCGCTACCTTATCCCCCACTCCTTAGGCCACAGGGTCAGGCAGGAGTTTCCACAGGTCCCCGGAGAATACTGGGGGCTGGCTTCTTCCTGTGGCACTCGGTGCCAGCTCCGGCCGAGATGCACAGCTCAGGAAGCCTCACCTAGGCAGCAGACAGCCTGCACTGAACTGTAGGCCTGAAGCACAAAAACCTTTGGCTTTCTCTTTCCATCAGGGGCAAGGCAGCTGTTCAGGGCAGAAAAAGAAGCCCAAATGACCATAAAAACCTAGAGCTGATGTGTGATATGGAAGCTCAGGAGTCTCACAGGGCTCTGGTCACCTGGGAAGTCTCAAGTTCCTTTTCGGAGAGGGAGGCTTAGGTTTGCAGGTGGCTGAGTTCCTCTAAATATTTGAAGTGAAAATTCAAATTTTTATACTTTCTGCACCCCCTGGGAGAAACAAGGTTTTCTTGGGTCAACACTGTTGTATGAAACTGGAGTCTATTTGTTAATAGTGCCTGCTAAGCCAGTGAATAAAACCTCAAGAAGCAACTACTCTATGCTCAGTTTCTGTCTGCAGCTGCCCTAGACACCTCACCTCCGAGTAGCATCACCTCATTCATCCTGCAGCCAAGCGGCTGTCCTGGCCTCAGGTGGCCCGGCTGAAGTCTCTGCCATCCTGTCCACATGGGCTCCGGGGCCTCACGCCAGCTTGTGTATTATCGCTGCCTCACCTATTCATTCCACACCACACTGCATGGAGGTGGGCGGACCCAGGAAACCCCCGTTACTCGTGGAGACCTTGAGGCAAACCGAAATGGGTTAGGACCCAGAGTGGCTGACAGGTGGCTTCCCCAGCCTTTGGAGTGTGCCCCTCGTCCTCGCCTGGTTTCTTCTGCTTCCCCTTCTTGCGTGTTGTCTACAGTGTGCTTGGCACGAAGCAAGTGTTCAGGCAGTATTTGTCGATCGGTTCAGTGACTGAAGTCAGGTGAGTGAGCCAAGGGGGTTGGTCAGCAGAGTTGGGAGTTTGGTCTGGGAGGTGGTGGTGGATGGAGGATTTGGGGAGTGAGAGGGGACTGGAAGAAATAGCAACCCAGCAGTGGATGGCTGGGGTGAAAGACTTGGAATGGGGGGCTTTAAGAGAAATTTTCGCCAAATTTTCAACAAATTCCCCAGAGCTGATATGACTGGGGCACAGCATCAGGAACACTGACACAATAGCCAAGATACGGAAACAGCCTGAGCCTGCCAACGGATGGAGAAAGAGGATGCGCTTTACGTGTGCAGTGGAGTGTCATTCATGAACAAGAAGGAGATCCTGCCATTTGCAGCAACATGGGTGAAACTTTAGGGCATTAGGCTACATGAGATAAGTCGAAGAAAGACAAACGGTATGATGTCACTTACCTGTGGAATCTACAAAAGCCGACCGAGAGTGGAATGGTGGCTGTGAGTGGGTGAGATGGTGGGTAGATGGGGGAATGGGGAGATGTTAGCCAAAGGGTACACACTTCCAGTTAAAAGTTCTGGGGAGCTGATATATAACAGTGATTATAGCTAATAGCACTGTATATACTTAAAATTGCTAAGCGTGTGGATCTTAAATATTCCCACCACAAAAAAAGAAATGATAATTGCATGACATGATGGAAGTGTTAGCTAATGCTCTGGCGGTAATCATTTTGCAGTATATTAAGTGTATTAAATCAGCTCTTTGTGCACCTTAAGCGTATCTACGTTATAGGTCAATTATATCTCAGTAAGTCTGTGGGGAGAAAGCAGAGGGACAGACGCCTGGTTCCTGGACTCTCAGATCTACTGCCTTCTTACTGTGGCATCTTCATGAAAGAGGTTTTGGGGAAATAAGAGAGGCTGTGCTCTGAGTTCGGCTCATATCAGCCTTCAGTTCAGTTCAGTCACTCAGTCGTGTCTGACTCTTTGCGACCCCATGAATCATAGCACGCCAGGCCTCCCTGTCCCTCACCAACTCCCGGAGTTCACTCAGACTCACATCCATTGAGTCAGTGATGCCATCCAGCCATCAATGCAGAAAAATGTGGGTAGGGAAATAACTCCATGTAAGCAGAAACTAGCCAGAGGGAACCAGGAGAGTTTACAACCCCAGAAGTCTGCATCAAAGGTGCCATTAGACCTCCCTTTACAATATGGGAGTCCAACAGACCCATTTGCTGTGACTGTCTCAAGACAATGTGAGCCTCAAAAGTCATAAGGGAAATAATTCACTATATCTTGTTTCATAAAAAATTTCTGTGCATTGGAAAAACACAAAGATAAAACATAAGTAACAAATGGAAAATATTTGCAATGTCAAATTTAATGAACCAGAGATCAATAAGAAAGCAGCCAAAACCCCAGAGGTAAATGAACAAAATACAAGAACAGGAATAGACAGATGTCATTAAAGTAATGGAACAAACCACCAGAAATGAGTGTTGCTCAACTGTACACATTTCAAGATATGACTTTAAAAAAATGCAGTATTGGATCTTGGCCAAGAAATGGCTGGGGGGTGGGGTGGGGAAATATTCTTAAAATTCAGAGCTATCAAAGGCATAAGGAAGTACGCATTTCCAAATACAGTCCCTGTGACTTGTTCACAGACTTCCAAGAGGGTACTCGCTTCTTTTGTTCTTAACATTTAAATGCCATATTTGTCTGGTTTGACCTCTGGGTCAGAGGTGCCATCAAGACAGGGAGGGAGTGCTTTGCTCCCTGAACTGTGGGTCAGGTGGCCATGCCCCATCCTGAGGACGACCAGGAAGGCAAGATTGGTGTGTGCTGAATGGATCATGGTGGTGGTGGTAGGGTGGGCATGTGACTCTTCTTGGGAAACCCATGTCTATTCTTGGCTACCTAAGAGCAGGGTCCTCTCTTGTTGCCAAGGTTGAAGGGGCTCCCTCTAGGGTGTTTTGTGGAGTCCCAACAGGGTGGCCCTGGGACACTGGGGGCTAGAAGGAGCCCCTGTCCTCTACAAGCCAAGGCTGAAACTGCTGAGGCATTTGTGTAGCCTAAGAGGACTATTCAGATCCCCAAGTTACAGAGGAGAAAACTGAGGCTCAGGAGTGTGGGGCCACCTCTGAGGATCCTCACTCCATAAAGGGCTGACCCTGTCCCCAGGCAGGATAGGAACCACGGGTGTGGTGGCTGAGTCCCCTTCACTTCATTGAAGAAGTGGCTGGATCATGTCCCACCCAGCACTGGGCCTCACCATGCTGCTCTGTAGGGTATGAGGACCCTCCAAGCTGTGTGTACTCTCCGGTAAGAGGGACAGCCATGGGCCCCTGGGGAGGAGTAGGGAACTCCCTTTCACTTACCCCTGGACCCTGCGGGGCCCCCCCCCCCCGCCCCCACCTCCAGGGTCCCTGACCTCAACCACTGGCGCACACCTCCCTCCTCCTGACTGAAGTTTGGGTTGGGTGCAGTGGGGTAGGGGTCTCTTGATATTCGTGGGTGATGTAAAGCTGGTTGGCTTGTTCTGTTGGGCTGAGGGTCTCCTAGACAGCTCCAGGGGGCAGCCCTGGCCAGGCTGACAGTGCTGCCTCCCCATCGCCTCCCCCAGGGCTGCGCCCCCTCCCAAGAGGCAGGCCCCTCCACCTCCCTCCACGCACCTCTGAAGAGCAGTGCCCCCCTCCTGTGGCCAAGATTGAGGGTCCTACCTAGGAACTTTCTCCCTAAAAAAAAAAAAAATGTGGTGGAGTGAGAAGGGAAGAAGGAAGATCACCTTTAATTAGCTCTGGTTTTGGCACCAAATATCCCGAGGCCATGAGCTCCACGGTGTCTCACTTGTTTCTGTCTTACTTCTGTTTCTCTGCTTTTCTTACGTTTCATTTTCCATTTCTCACTTTCTGAGCTCCAGATAGATTCCAGTGGCTTCTAGATCCAAAATTTACCCCAGAGGCAGTTCTACAGTTTCCACATCATTTTCCGCTTCAACTTGTTCACTTGTTTCTAGTTTCTCTGACAGGCAATTACAGAAAATAATCTCTGTTACTTGTATTTTTCAAAAAATTTTGAGTTTTTTGTTGCAGTCCAAAATGGTGAATTTTAATCTTACGTGATGACCTGATGTCATTAGCATGTAGACTTGCATCCATTTCACTTTGTTGTTTGAATGTTTTGAATTATGTAAATCAGATACTCCAACGGACAGTAATTTTAAGCTTTCCTTAGGGAAAGCTATAGACGAAGGAGAACAGTAACGTGTGAATGCTCAGGCATGGCCAATGGTGGTTTCCTCCCTCCCCTTCTCTTCCTTCCCTCCTGCGTCACTCCCTCTCTCCACCTCCTAACCATCCCTCCTTTTTCCTATCTTTTTTACCTTCCCTCCCTCCTATCCACAGAGGGTCTCCAACAAGATGAACCCAAACAGACTTACACCAAGATATTTAAATTTAAAAAGTTAAAGAGAATTTTCAAGGCAGCGAGAGAAAAACCAGTTCACATCTAAGGAAACCCTTGTAAGACGGTCAGCCGATTTTTCTGCAGAAAGTTTGCAGGCCGGACAGGAGCTCTTGTAACTTAATATAAAAACAAACAAATAATTAAGAAATGGGCAGAAGGCCTGAATAGATATTTTTTTCTAAAGAAGACATTCAGATGGCCAACAGTCACATGAAAAGATGCTCAACATCACTAAACATTAGGAGAGGCAAATCATAACTACAATGAGATATCACCTCAAACCCGTCATAATGGCTGTAATCAAAAAGAGAATAAATAGGGGGGTACCTGGTGGTCTAGTGGTTAGGACTGTGATTCCCATCTCTCAAGAATTTCTACAGTTTGTTGGGATCCACATAGTCTAAGTCTTTCGTGTAGACAGTGAAGCAGAAGTAGACGTTTTTCTGGAACACCCTTGATTTCTCCGTGATCCGTGTTGGCAGTTTGATCTCTGGCTCTTCTACCTCTTGGAAACCAGCTCGTACATCTAGAAGTTCTCAGTTCATGCTGCTGAAGCCTAGCTTGAAGGATTTGAGCATGACCTTGCTAACATGTGAAATGAGCACAACTGCATGGTAGTTTTAACATTCTTTGACATCGGAATGAAACCTGACTATACAAAAAAGGTCTTAATGACCCAGATAACCATGATGGTGTAGTCACTCACTTAGAGCCAGACATCCTTGAATGTGAAGGCAAGTGGGCCTTAGGAAGCATTACTATGAAAAAAGCTAATGGAGGTGACAGAATTCCAGCTGAGCCATTTCAAATCCTAAAGTGCAGCACTCAATACGTCAGCAAATTAGAAAACTCAGCAGTGGCCACACAACCGGAAAAGGTCAGTTTTCATTCCAATCCCAAAGCAAGGCAGTGCCAAAGAACTACCATATGATCCAGCAATTCCACTCATGGGTATTTACCTGAAGAAAATAAAAACACTAATTCAAAAAGATATATGCACCTTAATGTTCAGAGCTGGGGCTTCCCAGGTGGTGCTAGTGGTAAAGAACCCACCTGCCCTGGGTCTGGAAGATCCCTTGGAGGAGGAAATGGCAACCCACTCCAGTATTCCTGCCTGGAAAATCCCATGGACAGAGGAGCCTGGTGGGCTACAGTCCATAGGGTCGCGAAGTGTCAAACACGACTGAAGCAACTTAGCATGCTAGCATGCACGTTCACAGCTGCATTATTTACAGTAGCGAAGATATGGGGCAAACTAAGTGTCCATCAGCAGACGAACGGACAAAGATGTATATATTTCACGAAATGTGAAGTGAAGTGTTAGTCAGTTGTGCCCGCCTCTTTGTGACGCCATGAACTGCAGCCTACCAGACTCCTCTGTCCATGGGATTTTCCAGGTAAGAATACTGGAGTGGGCGGCCATTTCCTTCTCCAGGGGATCTTCCCAACCTAAGGATCGAACCTGGGTCTCCTACACTGCAGGCAGATTCTTTACGGACTAAGGTTATTCAATCATAAAAAGAATGGAATTCTGCCATTTACAACAACATGGATGGACCTGAAGAGTATTAAGCTTAATGAAACAAAGACAAAGACTGTATGTCATCACTCAGATTTAAAATCTGATAAAATGTGGTATAACAAGGAAACAGACTCATAGAGGACAAACTAGTGGTTATCATGGTAGAGAAGGGGGAGGGGCAAGAGATTAAGACGTAAAAACTATGTTTCAGCAGGTGACAAGGGGGTATAGCCAATATTTATTTTAATTTTAAATGGGGTATAATCTATAAAACACTGAATCCCTGTTATATACCTGAGCTAATATTATAAATCAACTCTAGTTTAATTACAAAACCACAGAGAGTCTAGATTTGGATCACGCATCTAATGATCCAGATGGAGTGTTTGTCAGGGAGGACGTGTTCTCTGAGCCCTGGAGACATTTCTTCTCGCTTCCTTGCCTGCCAGGCATTCTCTGCTCCTCCTCCACACCATCCCGTGAATGCACCTGTGGAGTTCCTGGCAGCAGGGTGTTCTCTTCTTTTCCTCCAGGAAGCCAGTGTGGGTCCTTGAGCTAGCTTCTCACCAAGGGGTCATTGTTCTCCGGGTCCTCCCTTGGGGGCTGGGTCTTCCTTGCATTCCCTCAAACAGAAAGTAGAAATGGATTACCTCTTGGCTTTCTGCCCCTGCGCGTGGCTTTGCTAATGCAAATCCCAAAATTACCCCAAGGCCCAATGTAAAAACTCACCTTGTCCAAATGTATTTTTGAATTAGGTATATTTGTTTTTAGTTTAAAGAACTGTTTTTACATAAGTCTTTTTTCCTTCTCATATTGCATCTCCGTAGTATTATAAACAAAGTTATGGATAGTATTTAGCAGGTAGTGGCTTTTAAAATGATTCCCATTATATTTTAATCTCTAGAAAATGTAATAAGGTAAATTTGATGTAATTCACTATTTCTTAACTATTATCTGGGAGAAGTTCAACCACCAAAGACGTTAGACATATCGGAACACTGTTTCTCTGTTGAAGCTTCTGTGTGGCTGGGCAGTAAGAGAACAGCGGAGGTTGTATCATGGCATCAGGGGCTCCTGGTGGTCTGTCCGGGTCTGGCAGGGCTACCGCCCTCTGGTTGTCACTAGGGCTGGACTGAGTTCAGTTACTTAGGGCTGCACAAGGTACACGCAGGTTGGGATTCCCACCTCTCCAGGGCTTCTGGGCCAGGGAGGCCTTCGGCTTTTTCATCGAAGAGTGAAGAGCCTTCCCTGATGGCACCGCTGGCTGTGCACCCGCTGAAGGCCTAGGAGCAGCCTGAGCCAAGATCTGGAGCAGCAGCCTTGGGGCTGGAGGCTGGGGCATGAGTCGCTGAGCCCAGTAATCTAGCTGATCCAGCATCAAACATGCTCAGGGGTGGATGTGGATTCTAGGCAAAGAGCAAGGCTGGAGCTTCTGGCTGATACAGTAAGCAGTCCTGGGACCTGAGGCTTGGATAAGGTCTACCTTGCAGAGTGACTGTCCAAGAGGAGTCCATCCAGAGCCTAAGCCTGTGGGCAAAGGATGCACTGGATCTTCAGGGAAATTTTGCCCAGGATTCTGTGAGCTCAGTTGGGAAGAAGGTCAAACCTGACTCTAGACCCTGCAGACCGTGCTACTTCTGGTAAGTTATGGAGCCTCACTGAGCCTCGGTTCCTCTATTATTTAAGGGAGTAAAGATGGGCCCTGCAAAGGATATGGTGGATGTAGAGAAACCTAACAGGTGCTCAGGAGTGGACACTGCTTCACATCCACCTTCTCCAGGGACAGCATTGAGCCAGCCTCTGTGGAAATAGGGATGGAACGTCCAAAGGTGAAGACTCTTATCAGGCTAGGTCAGGGGGAAAGCAGATCCTCACGGCAGAGCCAGGAGAGTGAGAGGATTAAGTCAGGACTTATCAAGACCCCTGATATAAAACAGCCCTTCGTGAAGGTGGAATGAGTGAACAGGGAGAGTGATGTGCAACGTTTGTTTTCAGATCGGCTCATTTGACTGCAATTTTTCCTGCAGCCACCAGAGGGCAGAGCTGACCCATACATTTCCTATGGGATAGCCGTGGGCTGTAAGTTGTCACCCTATTTATTTAACTTATATGCAGAGTACATCATGAGAAATGCAGGACTGGATGAAGCACAAGCTGGAATCAAGACTGCGGGAGAAATACCAATAACCTCAGATATGCAGGTAACACCACGCTTATGGCAGAAAGAGAACGAAAGAGCTTCCTGATGAAAGTGAAAGAGAAGAGAGAAAAAGTCAAAAAACTTAAAACTCAACATTCAGAAAACTATGATTATGGCATCTGGTTCCATCACTTCATGGCAAATAGATGGAGAAACAGTGGCAACAGTGAGAGACTTTCTTTTGGGGGGCTCCAAAATCACTGCAAATGGTGGCTGCAGCCATGAAATTAAAAGACGCTTAACTCCTTGGAAGAAAAGTTATGACCAACCTAGACAGAATATTAAAAAGCAGAGACATTACTTTGCCAACAAAATCCATCTAGTCAAAGCTATGGTTTTTCCAGTAGTCATGTATGGATGTGAGAGTTGGACCATAAAGAAAGCTGAGCACTGAAGAATTGATGCTTTTGAACTGTGGTGTTGGAGAAGTCTCTTGAGAATCCCTAGGGCTGCAAGGAGATCCAACCAGTCCATCCTAAAGGAGATCAGTCCTGAATATTCACTGGAAGGACTGATGTTGAAGTGGCAACTCCAATACTTTGGCCACCTGATGTGAAGAACTGACTCATTTGAAAAGATCCTGGTGCTGGGAAAGATTGAAGGCAGGAGGAGAAGGGGATGACAGAGGATAAAATGGTTGGATGGCATCACTGACTCGATGGACATGAGTTCTCCGGGAGTTAATGATGGACAGGGAAGTCTGGCTGCAGTCCAGGGGGTCACAAAGAGTTGGACAGGACTGAGTGTCTGAACTGAACTGAGCTGTGGGCTCCCTCTTGTGAGTTCTATTGGGAATGATGAGCCTTAAGGCTCAGGGATCACCTTCCACCTCTGTAGGTACAGAAACCACTCACAGGCCCTGAGAAGTCAGAACCATTTTCTTAATATTCCGTCTCTGGAGCAAGTCCTTTTCCTCAGGGGGATTATGCACATGAGAGCCTGATCCGTAGGTTCCTCAGGAATCCATATGGAACACGCAGACCGTCCAACTTTCATGTCTGCTCTTCAGGGGACTTTAGAAGGCAAAGGGAAGGCCTGATCAAGGACACTGAAGGCCCTGCCCCAGGCACCATCATCCCCCACCCTGCAGCGAGCCAGGCCTCAGGGGCACAGCTGGGAACGAGGGGGCTTCCTGAGTAAGGATCTCCCCAGGATTGTGAGACTCGGGTGCAAGCAGGAGAGTTTATGGCACTGTGTCCTGCCGCCCCCCGACCTTTCATTGCGTGCACCAACCTGGTCTCCTTCCCTCCTTGGGCCCCTCTGTCCCTCTCATGAGTGTCTCCCAATCCAGCCAACTCTCCGCGATTCTCTGGGGCTGTGGAACAATGCTCTGCTGGCCACTTGGTTTCCTCTACATCCATGGTGTGGCTTGCATCCTTGTGGGACTCTGATTAGTTCACTGTTCCCTTTCCTGGTTCGTGTTTATCCGAGACACTTATCCTCAGCCTACTCTTACGCACTTCTTGGGCGCAGGCTCTTTCTCCTCCTCCCTGTTGGTCTTTGGGCCAACTGGGATCTCATGTAGAATCTTTGTTTGTCCCATGGATATCTGTAGAGCTGTGGGCAGACAGAGGGCACAGACCCAGGACAGGACTGCTGGGTTGCCGAGACAAGGCCCTTTTATGGAAGCAGACGTAGCTGGTGGCCAGTGGCCCTGCAGGGGTCACCTGCCATAGTTGGATTCCTGAAGGCCCCACCTCTCTGAATGTCCCTGCAGACCTGGCTCCTGGCCTTGGGCAGTGTGGGGGCCACGGCCAGTGTGTGCCCTCTGGTCTTGAGTTGGGACTTCGCCATGTAGCTATCCACTCTACCCATTCCAGTATTCTTGCCTGGAGATTCCCATGGACAGAGGAGCCAGACGGGCTACAGTCCATGGGGTCGCAAAAGAGTCCGACACAACTAAGCGACTAATAGAAATGCTTTCACTTCCATGTAGCTTAGGGGAGTCCCAGCTCTGGCAGAGGATGGGACTGTGCTCAATTGGCAGCAGGCTGAGTTCCCCTGGCTCAGGTCATATATGAAGCACAAATTCAGTTTTTTACATTTATGCTTGTAGTCATAATTTTCATATTAACACCATCTCCCGGTAAGCCAAAATGTGTTTGGTTGAAGCTGTTTCAGAGCTATATTGATTGGAATCTGGAGTCTTTACTTGTTCCTAGTCAGTTTCTCCTGGGGCAGTGAATCCAGTGGTACATGGGATGGAGGGATTGGAGGCAGCAGCAACAAAGCGGAGAGCGGTATCAGAAGACTGTGGAGTTAGGAGCGATGTAGAGGCCAGGGAAGCCTTGCTTGCCCCTCAGAGGGCGGACACTGGGCTAGTGTGTGAGGGGCTGACCCTGCTCCGTACAGATGTGGGACACTCCATCAAGGATCAGATTTTCCCCACATCCGTCCCCCTGCCAGGACCACTGCCTGAACTCTTGTCTCATCATCTCTTCAGCTCAGTGAGGTGGGGTGGCCTGTGGTCTGACGGCCTGCCAGGGTGCTGTGAGAGAGCAGAGTAGGAGGGGCTGAGACCTCCTTCTCAGCCCCATTCTTGAGATGCTCTAAGTTGAAAGCTCTCCAGACAACATCCCCTCTTGAACATTCAGGTCTTTTAGAAAATGAAACCCAGACCATAGCCGATCTTAGGCCCACATCTTGGCCTGAGGAGACATTGTCCCAACATCCCGGGTCACTGGGACAAGCACTGCAGGGCATTCATGCCCAGAGGCTTTGGGCCCTTCTGAAATGTTTTCTAAAGTCTAGGGTGAATGTACTGAGATATTCTTGCTGTAATCAGAGGTTAATTAAATACAGGAGGGCTCGCCGAAGGGCACTGCACACGGGAGAGTAAAGCATGTGGAAGGACCCAAAAGAACAAGCCCCTTTAGAGAGCTCTGTGCAGACTCACACTGTTGACTCCATGCTGTTCTGGGGCCAGGCTCCCAGGTGGAGGCCAAGGCTGACACAGGGTCACTTGTGTATCAGGATGTGGGCGCTGAGGTTCTCTGAGGGACAGTGGAGGGCCTGGGTGAGTGTAATAAATGAATATAATAAATGCGGGGGAGACACGGGGAGATGCATGATGGGAAAAGTCCCTTCGACTCCAATACAGACATGAGGCTGGAATCAGCCAGATCAGAAGCTGGTGGTTCTTCAAATCAGGGGCGGAAAGAGAGTTCCATGTTGTCCTGAGTGTGGGATTCCTCCCGGAACCCTGTAACTGTTCAGCGCACAGGCTAATGTGCGTGTTTGATTCTGATGACCAGGGCCTCCTCGATCCTGGGACAAACTAAAGCGTTGCTTGTGAAGGAGCTTGCAGGCGGTTGAAAGTCTTCTGTCGCAGTGTAGGTGGCAGACAGTCTCTCTAACTCCCCGAGGCTGGGTTCCAGAGGCAGCCCATCCTGCGTCCTTCCCAGGGAGGTGAACCCCAACCTGCTTGGGGCTAGTCCCTCTGTCCACCTGCCCCACCCCGCAGGCTACGTTCAGCTTTGCTTCCAGCAGGCAGTCACGTGTAAATAAGCTCCAGAGCCTGAGCCCTGGCTGCTGCCTCCTCTCTGGGCTCATCATGTGTGCTTCGCAAGGTGTCTGACGCCCACTGCCCCAGAGAAAGGGACTCTTAGACTCTGTGAGAAACCTCTGCACATGGTCAACATCTCTGCTTTGGTGGACACTCGTCCCCCCAAAGGCTGGTCAGGCACTCTGGCCACATGGTCCTTTCCTTTTCTCTCTCCTACCGTATCTTACTTCCCTGCCTGCCCTCCCGATGTAGCCACGGGATCTCCCTCGGGAGAGTCGCTCTTGTCCAGGTGGAGGCAGGGCATGAAGCAAGCCCTGAGCATTCTCACCCCTGGCTCCTGGGTATCCCCTGCCACTTCAGGAGAGCTGGGGCTTGTTTTATTTTTTATTTTTTGGCCACGCTCCACAGCATGTGGGATCTCAGTTCCCTGACCAGGGATCAAACCCACGATCCCTGCATTGGAAGCATGAGGTCTTAACGACTGGTCCAGCGGGCAAGTCCTGGAGTTCGTTTTAAATAGCAGCCTCATTTGAACCCACACACTCTCCTGCTCACCAACCACATAGAGGTCAGAGCCCAAGATGATTCACTTTGACCACGCGGTCCCAAATTAGACCCATGAGGCAACAGCAAAGCCAAAGGAGATCTCTGTTCAACCTCTGCAGGACCAGGTCCCTGCAGGGAGGGCTGCCAGATAAAATATAAGATGCTCAACTGCATCTGAACCTCAGATAACCAATGAGTAATAATATTGCATACTTACAGTAAAAAGATTATTTGTTCCTTTGTGCACTGTTGGTGGGATTGTAAACTGGTAAACAGGTCTGGTCACTATGGGAACCAGTATGGTGGCTCCTCAAAAATTTTAAAATAGAACTACCAGATCATCCAGCCATCTCAGTATATATTCAAAGTATATATCTGAGTATATATTCAAAGGAAACGAAAACAGGTTATCAAGAGATATCGGTATTCCCGTGTTCATTGCAGCATTACTCACAATAGCCAATAACCTAAATGTCCATTGATAATAAGATGTGGTGTATACTACCATGAAATATTATTCAGCCATGAGAAAAAGGACATCCTGCCATTTGCAACAATATGGACACACCTTGAGGACATTCTGCTAAGTGAGATAAGTACTATTCACTCAGTTGTGTCCAACTCTTTGTGACCCCAAGGACTGTAGCCTGCCAGGCTCCTCCGTCCACGGGATTTCCCTGGCAAGAATACTGGAGTGGGTTGCATTTCCTTCTTCAGGGGATCTTCCTGACCCAGGGATTGAACCCAGGTCTCCCGCTTTGCAGGCAGACTCTTTACCCTCTGAGCCACCAGGGAAGCCAAGTGAGATAAGTCAGAGACAAATATTGTATGATATCTACATTTTCGTGGCAGAAAATACAATCAGAACACTCCAGACAAGAGAAGAATCATGATCAAAGACACGGAAAGCAGCACTCAGTTCTGTGAACTTGGAGCATCATCCTCTGAGAAGCTGCAGAAGGGAGAATTGATGGAACAAGAGATAAAGAAAGAGGTAAGGCCAGGTAAACAATTAATTCATGATTTTATTAGAATTTTTATGACACACTTTTATATATTGGCATTAAGTTATGTAAGTAACTTCTTAAACAGATGACCTAAATAATGAAATAAAACACCACATAATACTCTTGTCACTGTTTAATGAAAGTAATAGCTGAACCAGTGCTAATTTCTTCATTTTGATGGTTATGTGGAAAAATATCTATGTATAACATATAAATTAAGGTACTAGGGTGATGGAATGTCATGGTTTCAGAAAAAAATTTGTACTGCCCTGCATCTTTTTTATAGGCATGATAGGAAATTTAATTTTGATTCAAAATTTAAACAGGCTCAAGAAGTTATATAACCTGATCAAAACCACATGGATAAAGAGTGGCAGTTCCAAATCACAACTTGAGTATTTCTGACTCCTAAGTCCACCCCCTCCCCCACCAATCACATGGCCCTGACCTCCAGGCTGCCTTCCCCAGGGCCCTTCAAAATCTTCCCAAGAAGACTCTCCCTGTTCTTGTTCCTTCACTCCTAGAACCACACTCCCTCCAAGCCAAGTTGAAGTCCTTAAGCTGGACCTTCTCCCCACTTGCCCCAGCCCAGTGCTGGCCCTGGCTCCCCATCCCATGCCGGCAGAGTCACAGGCATGTGACAGGTGGCAGCAGGGCAGCTGGAAGCACTTAGAGCTCCAGATCAGCTCTGACAGGCCTCCTGCTCCCAGGAGAGGAGTTCCATTAGCTGGGCTCCCACTCTCCCTGCGGATCTCAAGATTTTCAGACCACTCACAGGTAAACATGGCAATCTTTTCCTGTCTTGGCTCTCCATTGTTACCATCCTACGTTAGAGATTCCCTCCTAATTAAGTGGCTTGAAGAGGGAATCTCTTCCATTGTCTTCACAAGTCATTCTACTACTTAAAGATATCACCACTGCAGGTCATTAGACATCACCATGGTCAAGACAGAAAATATGGCTTCCTGCCCTGTCTCCCTACCACTGAGCCTGCCAAGGCAAAGAACTGGGGACCCAGCCAAGGGATCACCTGTGCCAGTGAACCATGTACCCATCAACTCAGCCACAGACCCCAGAAGCAGGAGTTGGGAGGCTCAGTAGTGAGCCATGCCCCTTGACAGACAGTTTGTTCCAGCTCAGTCTGATGATCCCTTGGCTTGAGACATGACCTCTGCATGGTTTAGAGCCACAAGGATGCTTCCAAGACCAAAGAGTCTCTGGAACTGGAATGGCCCCAGTGGACAGCCCTTTATACCACTGATCTGTCTCTCTGCTCCCCTGGGAAAAGAGTCCAGCCCTGGTATGTTCTCTCCCACTGGTGGGCTTTTTGAGGGTAGTGATCCCAGGAGTGTGAACATGTCACTAGCCAGGACCAGGGACCTGAGACCCAGGAGGGAGAAGACTTCCTTTGCCACATGCCTCCTTGTAAGTGCTCTCGTCCTTCACTGCGTGGGAAACTGGATGGATGGAGGGAGAGTGGGTGACCTCCGGCCCATGGGAAATTTCCCTTCTTACTGACCTGGAGTTTCTCGTTAGCAGATTTTCTAAGTGCCTCTCCAGCCTGAGTGCCTGTGAGGAAATGTTGCTGAGTAAACAAGATGGCGGCTTCCTGCCCGGCCCTTCTGGTGTAGAGGCCCTTGTGAAAGGAACCTCTACAGGTTGGAGAGGATGCCTGGGGCCTACATCAGTATAAATGGCACCGTCCATCTGGCCACACTGCTCTGGAGGCAGGGAGCACAGGCTGTGTTCGTGCAGGTGAGCTTAGCCCCATCCTCTGGGTCTTCCCCAGGGCGAACCAGCCCAGCAGGCACAGGCTTCACCACGGGTCAGGTGGAAAGGAGGGTCCTCCTCTGTACTACTGGGAGCTATTCCATAGAGTCCTAACTACGGGTGCAGGATGATGGGCTTGCAGATATCCTCATTCTTTACTGTGCTCCTAGGCCGAGTCCCTTCTCCCCAAGGACTCAGCAGGGCCAGCAGGGTTGGGGCAGGGGGAGAAACAGCCTGCCAAGGAGAAAGGGACACCAGAGCAGGGAGGAGGGGAATCCCTGTTGTTGACCAACTGGGAATGGCCAAGCCATGGGCCCTGGTCATTTCTCCTCATCCTCAGGATCGTGATCCCTCAACTCAAAAGGAGGCCATCTGAGAGTACGAGGGACAGATAGAATGAGTGAGTGAGTGACCACTTCCTTCCTCCCAGCAACCTGGGAGGTACAGGCCAGGATTTCCTCCAGGACAGACGTGTTAGGGGAAGCCAAGAGAGTCCCCTGTGGGTACACAGCGAGGAACAGAGACTCTATTAGAACCCAGATCCTCTGACTCTCCAGAGCTCTTTACAACCCCTCACCTGCCCAGGTACCATACCACCTCCAGCCAAGGGGATGGGGCATGAGACCGTGTTAGGTACCAAATGATGCTGACATTTCCAAGAATAGTTTGGGTCTTTCCAGAGCTCCTGTCAGTACCAACCCAGCCCTCAGGCCCCAGCATGTGCTGAATCTTGACAAAGCAGAGCAAAGGGAAACCCTGATAAATGCTTCAGCGGGGCCACGGCCCTTCCCTTCCACAGGAGGAGCCGCTGGAGCAGGCGCCATGCTGCTGTGCTCTTTGACCCTTACGCTCCTCTGGATGGTGGCTTCTGGCCTCGAGTGCGACACGAAGGAAGTTTGTCTTGGAAGCCCTGGCATTCCTGGCACTCCCGGATCCCATGGCCTGCCAGGAAGAGATGGGAGAGATGGTATCAAAGGAGACCCTGGGCCTCCAGGTACTGAGTGGGAGCTGGGGGACAGTGACCTGATTTCAAGGGGAGCACCTGCCAAGGTGGGTCCAAGGGTCAGCTGGATGGTGGGTATTTCCTGGGACCCTTAGACTGGAACAGCCCTGGACGGTCTATCCTCAGTGCCCATGGAAGGACAGGCAGGTCAGCCTGGCTGAAATGGAGGTCCAGTCACTTAAGCCCCAACTCATTGTGGGTTACAGATACCATGCATCCTCCTCCCCCTCTCTCTGCAGGCCCCATGGGCCCCCCTGGAGGAATGCCAGGCCTCCCTGGGCGTGATGGGATGACTGGAGCCCCTGGCCTCACTGGAGAACGTGGAGAAAAGGGAGAGCCTGGCGAGAGAGGTCCTCCAGGTGAGCTGGATGGGGCCAGTGGGCAGAGGCAACTGGACACCGTGCCCATGTGTTCAGTTACATGAGGAATGATGGGGGTCAGACAAAACTGTGCAAGTTCCCAAAGGGCATCCTGGAGGTGTTTGGGGTGTGGGTCATAAGTGCAGAGTCTGGTGGGAATCGAAAGTTTTCTGTGCATTACAACTGCTGCCAGGAAGATACGGGACATCAGGTGTGGGAAACGGAATAGCGATGGAAGGAGGGGAAGCCCTTCCTGGGGCTGAGGTGTATGGGCTCACATGGACCAAGGAGCAGACAGATGATGAAATTGGGGGCCCTGCTTGCCCAGGGGGCCTCTGGAGCTCTAGGTTTCTTACTATGCCTTATAGCAGCAATGAGGGTACATCAGAGTACGGAAAGAACCACATTTGCTCTTAATGGAGGGTGGGAAAGGGGCCCTGCCCAGGAACTAGAAAACTCCACAGATATGGACAGACAGAGCCATGGAAGGACATGGAAGGAAAGAAGAGCAGGGAAGGGGCAAGCAGGTGCAAGGAGGCACTAAGGGATAAGCGTGTAGGGAAGACGGAAACCCACTCCGGCCTTGTGGACCCTTATGACCAGGGGCCTGGGCGGTGGCTCTAGACAAGGGAAGGGCCGAATTCCAGGCTTGCAGTTGATCTCAGATCTGCTTGGCAGCAAGTGGGCTTGTTGTTGACCTGTTGGTCCTCTCATCTCACCGGGGATCTCTCTACAGGGTTTCCAGCGTATCTAGATGAAGAGTTCCAGGGCACACTCCATGAGATCAGACATCAAGTCCTGCAGTCACAGGGCGGTAAGGGGTCCCCCTTGGGGCTCTATATGGTAGGCGGTCTCCCATTAGTTCTCCTCATCCTCAGAACCAGGCTCCAGAATCTAGAGACTTGATGAACAAGTGTAGATGTGGAAGTCATTTTTTAGATGTTCTTAAACGGCCAGAGGTGAGAGAAATAGACATGAATTAGCTCCCTATGTCCTGGGGAAGCAAGGTCCCTATCGATATTGCTTTCTTTGATTCCCAGGAAATTGCACAGTTTATAACACATAATAATAAGTAATTGCTAAATGGGTGAAGGAATAAACAGAATCATGAGGGCATAGCAGAGAATCCAGAAAGACTGGGGTTGGAAGAAGGAGGGATGACAGAGGCAGGCAAAGATAAAGAGATTGGGGAGAACACAAAGGTGGAGAGCCTGAAGGGAAGGAGGCAAAGAGGTCTGTGGCCTGACCTGGATTCTTCTGCTGTCAGTCCTCATTTTGCAGGGGTCCGTGCTGGCAGTGGGAGAGAAGGTCTTCTCTACCAATGGGCAGTCACTCAATTTTGATGCCATTAAAGAGTTATGTGCCAGAGCAGGTGGACACATCGCTGCCCCAAGGAGTCCAGAGGAGAATGAGGCCATTACCAGCATCGTGAAGAAGCACAACACTTATGCTTACCTGGGGCTGGCTGAAGGCCCCACCGCTGGAGACTTCTATTACCTGGATGGAGCCCCTGTGAATTATACCAACTGGTACCCAGGGGAGCCCAGGGGCCGGGGTAAAGAGAAGTGTGTAGAGATATACACAGATGGTCAGTGGAATGACAAGAACTGCCTGCAGTACCGACTGGCCATCTGTGAGTTCTGAGCAGGCACCAAAGCCACAGGATGGACAGAGTCCTATCTTTCCTTTCAGCCTCCATCCTGGGGATCCACCTGGTCTATGGATCAGGTGCTATAATTCCTTTGTGGCTATCAGAATTGAAGGCACTCTTGATCACTCCACTCCTGGGTGGATCCTAACTCCTCCCCAATGATCACTAATCAGTCTGACTCCCCCAGAACCCCTTCTCAGCATTGCAATCTTGGCAGCCACTCTAACTTTGCCCTTCTGCAAGAGACAGAGGTTTCTTTCCTCCTCTTCTTGTCCAGTTCCTTTATTTATAGATGGCAACAGTAAGGTCCTGAGATGAAGGTTCCCTCCAAAGCACCACACTGGGTGCCTGCTTCCTGGCCCCCTCTACTATGTCTTTGCAGCTCACTGCTTGCCCAGCCTCATCAAGATTTAGCAGTTCTGCTCAAGCACAATGATAGGTGGACTTCTGGGAAATTTCACACATGTGGAGCTAAGGATACATTTGGGTTTATCTATCAACCTGAGATCTGTGGGGAGGCATCTTGTTAGGCTCTCC
Organism: Capricornis sumatraensis; assembly: GCF_032405125.1. NCBI lineage: Eukaryota > Metazoa > Chordata > Mammalia > Artiodactyla > Bovidae > Capricornis > Capricornis sumatraensis. The sequence goes on from NC_091078.1 coordinate 9,951,123, forward strand.
ATGAAGTCAGAGGGTCAGGTGGTGCTCCAGCATGATGGAGGCCAATTTATTCCTAGTGATTGGCAGGTATTATCCACTTCCTTGAGTCTTGGGGTGTCAGCCAGCGCCTCTAAGGAAGATCTCACCCCCACCGTAGACATTACCCAAGTAACTGCCTGCTGATGAACACATTCCCCACCTCTTCAGAACTCAGTGAGGAGTTCACACCACTTGTCACACCACCATTTATTGACCACATACTATATACCAAGCACCTTGACATGCACTTCTAAAACATCTTATATGATTTAATCTTCACACAGTGTCATGGGATGAGCATTATTTTCCCCAATCTTTTATATAACAACACTGAAATTTAGAGAAGTTAAATGTTTTGAGTTTCTTTTTTTAAACATGAAGCAATTGGCAGAGGCTGGTTTCAAACTCATCTACCTGGACCTGAAGCTTGTGCTCATAACCACCCCACCTTCTCATTGAACAGAGATGATTCAAGTGTAATAAATCATGAATGTGTTAACATGAGTTTCCACTGCTTTGGTTTCAAGAAACATTTCTGTATTTTTAGAAGTCAAGTTAACTCTAGCTCTGAACCCCCACTTACCTGAAAAGTGGGAAGTGCAATCTCAGGTTAAATTTTCTTTGTTGGGTGATAGGGGCCACCTGGTTCCATCCTGGAAGCACATTGGGCACCATCATTCTCTCTACCACCCACACATGCAAAAGAATACAACAAAAAGTTACTGCCTACCTTTCATTTTAAGAACCTACCACTCTATGGCCAGGGTGGTGGTGAATCAGAAATTAAACAGATTTTAATGACAAAGCTAGGGGCAATAATCATTTGGAGTATATTTTAAATCAACCCCAGAAAGTTTGCATTCTAAGGAAAAATATATGTAAATAATTATGAGACTGCGTATTAGTTTGAGGAAAAGAGTGAGCTTCAAGGCTTCAAGATTGTACCTATCTATAAGATTATTAAGATTCTTGAATGTGTTATAAAATTTGTGAGTTACATGGATGCCTTTCTTAATGTTGAACAATTCCATCCCTGGAATATACTCAACTTGGTCTAATAGCTCATATTCTCATAGCACTTTCAGTTCAGTTCAGTTCAGTTGCTCAGTCATGTCCGACTCTTTGCGACCCCATGAATCACAGCATGCCAGGCCTCCCTGTCCATCACCAACTCCCGGAGTTCACTCAGACTCACATCTGTCGAGTCAGTGATGCCATCCTGCCATCTCATCCTCTGTCGATCCCTTCTCCTCCTGCCCCCAATCCCTCCCAGCATCAGAGTCTTTTCCATTGAGTCAGATCTTCGCATGAGGTGGCCAAAGTACTGGAGTTTCAGCTTTAGCATCATTCCTTCCAAAGAACACCCAGGGCTAATCTCCTTTAGAATGGACTGGCTGGATCTCCTTACAGTCCAAGGGACTCTCAAGAGTCTTCTCCAACACCACAGTTCAAAAGCATCAATTCTTCGGCTCTCAGCCTTCTTCACAGTCCAACTCTAACGGCTCATATTCTCATAGCACTTACTATGTGCCATATATTATACTTGTACTAACTCATATAATCCTCATTAACCCTAATATGTAGGTGCTATCATTATACCCAGTTTAAAAATGAATCAGTTCAGTCACTCAGTTGTGTCCAACTCTTTGTAACCCTGTGAACTGCAGTACGCCAGGCTTCCTGTCCATCATGAACTCCCGGAGCTCACTCAGACTCACGTCCATCGAGTCGGTGATCCCATCCAACCATCTCATCCTCTGTCATTTCCTTTTCCTCCTGCCTTCAAATCATCCCCAGCACCAGAGTCTTTAAAAATGAATACTGAGGCACATATAGGTTAAAATGATTTTCCAAAGATCATGCAGCCAGTTCATGGCAGAAGTGGGCTGTAAATACAGGAAGTCAGAGTCCAGGGACTGGGCTATTAACCGTTGATGCGCGACTAGATTTTTAATAACTATTTTTTATGTCAAGCTTCCTCGGGGGCTTCCTATTTTCTCTACATCATTTAATTATCCTGATATTAGTGGCTACTAGGGAGATATTCTTCTCACATTTAAAGCTGCTGTTCCCTGAGTGTCTGCTCATGTTCACACAGCCAAGTCAAATACCAAAGGGGTCAGGGTGTTTACTCCACACACTCAGTGGGAGGTGCTACAAAGTACCATAGTAAAGGGCATGGCTATGTATTTCTATGAAAAGAAGACATGAGAAACTAGGAGCAATCATTCAAGCCATTGTGGACCTATCTGCCAAATATATTTGATTTTCCAAAGAACAAGGTTTTTGAAATTTTATTAATAGCTCCATGCTGCTGCTAAGTCACGTCAGTCGTGTGCAACTGTGTGCGACCCCATAGACGGCAGCCACCAGGCTCCCCAGTCCCTGGGATTCTCCAGGCAAGAATACTGGAGTGGGTTGCCATTTCCTTCTCCAATGCACGAGAGTGAAAAGTGAAAGTGAAGTCGCTCAGTTGTGTCCGACTCTTAGTGACCCCATGGACTGCAGCCCACCAGGCTCCTCCGTCCATGGGATTTTCCAGGCAAGAGTACTGGACTGGGGTGCCACCGCCTTCTCTGATATCGTGTCCTAGCTGTATGTAAATCTCTGTTTCAGATTTCCCCCTTTCTGGGAGGTCTGCTCATTTGCTGTAAGGTTTGAGTGTTCTTTGTCCTCTGAGCCTAAGGGCCCTTCAGAGTTATGTCAATGGCATCAGGAAACATGATCCTGGTGTGCTGGTGGGAGGCGGCGATCTTCTCTACAGTGGGCTCCTCTCAGCGCCTGGCAGGCTCCTTGATGACGGGAATCTGGGAGGCTTGCTGAACAGGGCACGGTGACTTGAGTACACAAGGGCCAGTGCTTGAGGAGCCAAATCACCAATCACGAAGTAGAGTCAACGGGAAGTGGCCCCACCCCCCGGGACAAAGCAAACCTCTAGAGTTGCTTTAGTTGTTAGAATAAGTGTTTCAAAGAGCGGGTGTAAGTTTAGGGGAAGGCAGGAATTCAAAGTTGCATCAGGGACTTGAAAAAGGCCATTTGATCAGGCTCTGGAGATAAGAACTGGGTGCTCCTGGAAACCCAGGCGTGGAGGAGCCATGGACTGATCTGGTGTCTGCCCTGCTCAGGGTCTCTGCTTCTCTCCTCGCTCTGCCAATGGATTCTCGCTGTGTGCCCAGCCCTGAGTTACACCCTGGAGACAAGGAAGTGAATCAAAGGCAGCTCCTGCCCTGGAAAAGAGAGCACAGATATCAGCTCTAGGTGGAGGGAAGTCAAGAGAGCCTCTTTGAGGACATGGTGCTGGAGGATTCTTTTGTTTCATAATGTTTATTGAGCACTGATTCTGTTCCAGGCCCTCTTCTAGGTGGGGATGTAAAATCCCTGTTCTGATGAACTTCCTGTTGTAAAGGAGTGGGCTGGTCAATACATACGGCAACCAAAGACATGAGACAATTTTACATAGAGATGGACTAGAAGCAGATAATTAAAGCAGAGAACTCTAATTTTGTGATAGGGCTTTCTCCAGTGATATCACTTAAGCTGAAATCTGAATGACAACAAGTAATTGTGCAAAGATGGAGAGAAGTGTTCTCAGCTAGATCACCTAGCACAAATGCCCATGTTCAACTCCGAATTTGAGTTATTTACAGACACTTCCTCTCCTTGTGCCTAGGCCTGTGATGCACCCAGAGAGGACAGATAAGGGATGTTCTGAATGAGAAGAAAGGGATGAGGTGACTTCATGTTGTAGGTCTTTAACCCCTTCCCTCCTACCCCCAGTAAACTAAATATGGATGAAGGGATGAACTAGGCAGAACAACTGATAGAGAGGTGTGTACTCGTGTGTGTGTGTGTGTCTGTGTGTGCACGAGCATGTGTTTGTTTGGTAGGATGTGTATGCATGTCTCTTCCAGAAATAAATATTGGGAAAGAACTATCCTCTATGAATCTGATTCATGGTCTGAGAATCTGTGATTCTAGATGGTCAGATAGCTGAGTGGTAGAGATGGATGTGTGAGAGGGAGCAGTAGGAGGTGTCTGGGGCGCTGCAGTAGAGAGCTGCCCAGTGCTAAGGTGGAGGACCCACCAGCAGCCTTGGAGAACTGCCCAGGATATGGCAGTTCTAAGGATGGTTGTTCATTAATCTGGGGTTGAAGGCCAGTCCACCACTGTCTCTGCTCACTAGACTAGTTGGGGCTGACGTTGCTGAGGCATCTGCCGAAGGCCCAGGCTGGAGGACCAGCTTCTCGGCCACAGCCTCTGTGCTCTCAGGTGGCCCTAGTAGGTCATTCGTGGAGGACAGAAGTGGAGGCCTGGGCCAAGAGTCTGGCCATTTGACTTGATCCTGGTGAGTTCCAGGCAGGGGCTATGGTGGGGTCATCAGTTTCCCTGAGGGCCTCTGTCTCTCTCTGACCTGGGGCCTTGTGCCCTTCCTGGATCTAGTTGACCATCTGCAAACTAAAGGTAGTCTTTTCAGCCAAATGGAAGGATGGAAGTGGGGTGTATGTGCTAGCAACATGTTTAGCTCTGGCTTTGGTCTGTAGCATAATCAGGGGAGGTAAAGAAAGGAGAAAGGTGAATATCTGATAAAGAAAACTCCATTCCTGGATTTCCCCAGCAGTCCAGGGGTTACCCACCAGTGGTTCCATCTCCGGTCCAGGAGCTAGGATTCCACGTGCTGTGTGGTACAGCCGAAAACGAGATCCATTAATCCCCAAATTCAAAATCCTAAAAAAGAAAGACATTTCCCTTCCAACTCATTGCTTCTCACTGAGTCCTGGAGAAAAGAAAGGGTTGAGAGAGCTGAGAGGCCAGGGGAGGCAAGGACAGAGGCAGTAGTACGAAGCAGCCCCAGGGACACTGGGGTGAGAGGCCAGAGATGATAAGCAGAGGGGGAGGCCCACGGTGGCAGGGCTCTGAAGGCTTTCTGGGAGGGGGCCAGCTCAGGCAAAGACTGGATGGGGATCTGATGGCTGGATGGGGCGCAGAGCCAGAGAGGCATCTGGGAAGCTTGCAGCGAATCCTGCCAGGAGGAGGAACATGAGATCACCCCACCGGGCCCAGAGTGAACAGAAATTTCAGAAGCCTGGGCTCTGGCTGAACAAATGGCCTCTCCGTGGAAAATTCAAATGAAGGGAAGAAGGTAAATCTAAGTCTCAGTTGGCTGGGATCAATGACCAAGAAGCCTCCATTCTCAGGATTAGAATAAGGTTCCATACCTCAGGGCAATCTGGGTCCCTAGTCCCAGCACGTGCCTGTCACAAAACAGAGACTTTATTAAACAAGATGATTGACAGGCTGTTGGGAAACAGCTGTGGTTCTGAGGGTGGTTGGGACCCTGGGGCGTAAAACAGATTTTTATGTGAAATGAGACAATGGATGTTGTAAAAACGGGTGCCATGAAGCAATGGGCCTTGTGGGACCTTGGGTCACCTGCAACAGTTTTGAGTCTAGCTTTAGGGTCCATAGGAGGGGATGGAAGAGGGAAATTTAGGCTATGTAGACCTTCAAGAAAGGGAGTTAAGAGAGCAGCCAAAGCTCATGCCAGCAATGAGCTCTCTTTGCTGGGCCATCAGCTGTTCTAAAAGGAACAGGGCCTGTGTGTCATGTGCAGACCCCATGGGCTCTCATGCTTTAATGCTGCCTAAACTACAAGCCTTGAACTCACAGGGCAAAAGAGCCCCAGGGAAAATGGGCCCCTATTAGGTTACTCTTGCATCTAAATTTGTGTTAGCAAGGAGATTCAACCAGTCCATTCTGAAGAAGATCAGCCCTGGGATTTCTTTGGAGGGAATGATGCTGAAGCTGAAACTCCAGTACTCTGGTCACCTCATGTGAAGAGTTGACTCATTGGAAAAGACTCTGATGCTGGGAGGGATTGGGGGCAGGAGGAGAAGGGGACGACAGAGGATGAGATGGCTGGATGGCATCACGGACTCGATGGACGTGAGTCTGAGTGAACTCCAGGAGTTGGTGATGGACAGGGAGGCCTGGCGTGCTGTGATTCATGAGGTCGCAAAGAGTCGGACATGACTGAGCGACTGAACTGAACTGACCTGAACTGAATTTAACTCTAATAGTTTTCTTATCCTAGCAGTAGTTTTCCTAGTAGCTTAGGAGTAACTTGGAGCCAAGAGTTGTGATATTTCCCTGTGTCAACTGCCCTGAGAACAGGGCCCAACACATCAGTTGTTGTTCAGTAGCTCCAAGAGTTGTGTCCAGCTCTTTGCGACCCCGCAGACTGCACAATGCCAAACTTCTCTGTCATTCACCATCTCCCAGAGCCTGCTCAGACTCACGTCCATTGAGTCAGTGCTGCCATCCAACCATCTCATATTTTGCCACCTTCTTCTCCTCCTGCTTTCACTCTTTCCCAGCATCAGGGTCTTTCCCAGTGAGTTGGTTCTTCACATCAGATGGCCAAATAATTGGAACTTCAGCATCAGTCCTTCCAATAAATATTCAGAGTTGATTTCCTTTAGGATTGACTGTCTTGATCCCATTGAAGTCCAAGGAACTCTCAAGAGTCTTCTCCAGTACTGCAATTTGAAAGCATCAATTCTTCAGTACTCAACCTTCTTTATGGTCCAACTCTCACATCCATACATGACTACTGGGAAAAACATAGCTTTGACCATATGGACCTTTTTAAGCAATGTGATGTCTCGGCTTTTCAATATGCTGTCTAGGTTTGTCGTAACTTTCCTTCCAAGGAGTAAGTGTCTTTCAATTTCATGGTTGCAGTCACTGTCAACAGTGATTTTGGAGCCCAAGAAAATAAAATCGGTCAGTGCTTCTACTTTTTCCCCTTCTATTTGCCATGAAATAATAGGACCAGATGCTATGATCTTAGTTTTTTGAATGTTGAGTTTTAAGCCAGGTTTTCCCACTCTCCCTTTTCACCCTCATCAAGAGGCTTTTTAGTTCCTCTTTGCAGAGGTGGTGGCAAATGTTGGCTAAACAAAATAAGATGAAACTATTTTCCTCAACTCTCTTCATTCTAAGGTACGGATCATGTCCCTGTTTTCATCACTTCCTGTCCTCCTGTGTGTGATGACAGTATCCTTCTCAAATACAAAAGCCGCTGAGGATGCTCAGAAGACCTGTCCAGTGGTGGCCTGTGCCATCCCAGTCACTAACGGCACCCCAGGAAGAGACGGGCGAGATGGACCCAAGGGAGAAAAGGGAGAACCAGGTAGATGACAGGCCAGTCTTCTTAAACCTTTGCCCCAGTAGGAGAGCGTCCTCTCTAAGGGGTCTAGCATAGAGACAGGAGGAGGCATTATGGTGCATGCCTGTGAAAGGGCATTCTCTAAAGATGCTTCTCTGGCCCTCCAGGATCCCTCACTGCCACCCTGGAATTGGTGGTATGTGGTTGTCCTTAGAGAAGGGGTGTCTTGTTTGCTCAGGGAGCTGCCTTAGGACAGGCCATCCCCGGGATGCAGGAGGATCTTTCTTCCTTGAGTCACCACAAGTTGAGTGGCGGTTTCTTGGGGTCAATCAACTATCGTGCTTTCAGAGAAAGAGAATGAGTGACAGCTACTTCTTCATATTTCCTTCATCTTCCAACAGGGCAAGGGCTCAGAGGCTCCCAGGGCCCTCCAGGGAAAATGGGGCCTCCAGGAAATATAGGGAATCCTGGGCTTCCAGGACCCAGGGGCTACAAAGGAGATCGTGGCGCTAGCTCGGGTAAGGAGCCCACCCCAGCATGTAGCAGGGGCTGAGGGGACGCAGGCCCTGGGAACTCCAGGCCAGGTGGGAGGTGCCCCGTCTCCTGCTGCCCCACTGGAAGATGCTCAGCTCTGCTTCCTGACCCAGCACTCTTGTTCCTCTCAGCTCCTCGGGGCCTGAGGGGATTTCCACAGCTGCCTGGGTACAGACTTCCAAAGTCCGCCAGCTGCTCCCTGAGCAGGCCGCTGTAGGCCGTGTGCCCTGGCCTTTCTTTGGCTGCAGCAGTCCAGCGCGTGGCTGCAGGCTGCAAGGATGGAGACGGGTCTTCTCTGCTCTTGCTTTATGCCTGTTGTCACAAGAGTGGCATGAAAAGTGTTGGCCTCATAGAATGCCTGGATAATGGGGGACATCATAGCAACTTAGTTCAGAGTAAAATAAATTCAGTAACAACAGAACCAAAATGATGACCTCTTACTAATATTTATCCACTGGCCTATCAAAATAATAAATGTATTCAAGAGTTTGCCTACAATAAGAAGTTAAAATAAGATTAGGGAAATTTTTCAAAAAGGAGAATAATTTGTTGGGCCTTTCTTATGAATAATTATAATATTTAAGAAATATATGAAGAAAAGGACCCAGAGCTATAGTTTATGGTATTATACTACTACTATTATTAGTATTTCCAGAGTTATATTTTTACAATAGTTACTATGTATACTTGGGAAGGCAGGAATACATTTTATTTTCCTTTTGCTTCTTTTTATGTTTTTATTTTTCTGGAATACTTTTTACTCCACTAATATATACATGTATTTTCAAAATACTCTGCTTTCCAATTTAAGGTCTTCTTCTCAATAAATATCCTCTCTCTATTGCTTTACAGTTGCCGAGGCTAAGCTGGCTAGCTTGGAGGGACAGATAAGGAACCTGCGATCAGAACTGGATCATGTCAAAAAGTGTAGGCTTTTTTTCTGTCGCCAATGTGTTCTGGATTCTTTTATCTCCAGAGAGCTCTAGGTTCAGGGGGAAGAGCGGAAAAGAACTTACATGTATGACCACTTATTATATACCAGGGCTAGGTTGGTTCTCATTTTCTTAATAATATGATTTCATTCAATCCTTTTGCCATCCCTATGTGTGGGTATTACACCCATTTTATTGACAGGTGAGAAAAAACTAGGTCCAGGAAGCATGCAGCATGCAGTTAGGAGGATGGAGGAGGATGGAGTGGAGGTCTGTTGACTCTGGGATCTTTGCTCCTTCCTCAGCACCCATGGGTCTCAGATAGGTATCCATGCCTCTTTCTCACTCTGGTGCCCACACCTGGCAGTGGGGCTCTAGCATGTTTCCCTAGATTCACCAGTACAGGGACAATTTTTCCAGATATTTGTCCTAAGGATGGGCTATCCCAGGAGATCGCTGGCTTGCTGCCGGGGGCTTGCCCTCACTTTCTTACCAGGATCTCACCAGAGGTGGTAAAGAATGGGGCTCAATCCCAGATTCCTAGAGAAGGGCTTTTTCATCTGTCCAGGGCTGGGCTCTAAGCCAAATCAACCCCACCTACCCTTTGTGATTTCAGTGCAAACCTTCTCCTTGGGCAAAAAGTCTGGGAAGAAGCTGTACGTGACCAATGGTGAAAAGATGCCTTTTTCCAGTGTGAAGGCTCTGTGCACTGCACTTGGGGCCACCGTGGCCACACCCAAGAATGCAGAGGAGAACAAAGCCATCCAGGACATGGCCCCCGACATCGCCTTCCTGGGCATCACAGATGAGGTGACCGAAGGGCAGTTTATGTATGTAACTGGAGGAAGGCTAGGCTACAGCAACTGGAAGAAGAATGAGCCCAATAACCATGGCTCAGGGGAGGACTGCGTGCTCCTCTTACCAGACGGGCTCTGGAATGACATCTCCTGTTCTTCCTCCTTCTTGGCCATCTGTGAATTTCCATCCTGAAGAGGCAAGTTCCTCTGCTCCCCCAGTGACTCCCTGCTGAGCTCTCTGCTGCTCTGGAAGAGAATTCTGTGTTTATTTTCCCACATCCAGTGTTGACTCATTCCTTCTTGGGGATGGGAGGAAAGTGAAGGGGTGTATTGGATTGTGGGAGTAGGAAGTGAAAAGAGGCTGACAGTGGGGCATGAGGGTTTCTGGTCCAGTCCATGGCAAAGGACACTGTCTGTCCTGCCTAAGAGCACAGCATTGGGTCAGAGTCAATTACAGAAAAAGCAAGCAAACTCTCTCCTTTTTTAGTGAGGACATCAGCCCAGCTGATGGATCAGTGGAGGACCACGTCTGTGTCCAAGCAAGCATTAGTCTCAGCCTCCAAGAGATCCAATCCCATTTTTCCAAGTTGCCACTGCTTGGTGTCAAAGTCTCCTTCCTTCTGATGGCTAGCCCAGCCATGTCTACAACATAAGTGTTGCTTTAGTTATTCATGAGCTACCCCTGAGAATTTCTCATTGCCAGACTATAACTCCTGGCATGGGTAACAGTGAATAGTCCTAGGAATCCCTTCGCCTGCTCAAGTGGCTGTGGTCTCCCTATAGCCACTGTGGTGATCCCGAGGACAAAGGGCAGCCTTTCCTTCTTGCATACTTTTAGGAGACTGATTTGACAGTGCAGCATATGCCAGCATCATAGAAGCAAATGGTCAGGCAGGTTGTGTCGTTCCCCACAGCATCACTGGTCTTAGTCCCTCCATGTTCAGCATCCCCTTCCTTCTGTGACATCCTCATCCCATTATAGGTCAATAGGTCCATTATTAGTAGAGACAAGAGGGAAACTTCACAAGGGTGAGTTTCATACCCTGGAGGGGACGTTGTACAGCACCATCCAGTCAGCAAATAAAACCTCCCCTCTGAGCAGAGTTCTGACACCATCTTGGCTGACAGTCAAGCTCAAGACTATGGATGTTCTTGAGCAATCTCAGGGTGGTGGAGCTGAGATTATATAGAGCCCAGGCAACCAACTGGGGGAAAAGAGTGAATTCTGGCTCCAACTGTAGGTCAATCACAAAATGAGACTGAAAATATTTCATGAATGGGCTAAGGACCACTTAAACTTGGTGAAATATCTTTGTTAAATTAGTTTTCCACTTTATTTTTCTTTGTATCCAAAGTACCAGAGGGGACACTTTGTACTTGGGAAACACTTGATGAGCATTTGTTGGAGTGGTGCACCAAAGACTTAGCAAAATGGATGAGTGGGTGGAATATTGAGAATTGAATATTATAGGGTAGAGTTCTCTCCAAGCTGTGCTTCATCTGCGAAGCTATTAGGGTAGGGGTGGGGTGTGCTAAAGACACTGGGGCTGGCAGGGTGAGGGGGAGAGTGCCTTGTCCATGGCCTCTGGCCCACCACGATGGTCACATCACTGACTTTTCAACCTCCTGAAGCTCTTCTTCAGGCACTGCTCTTGGGGGCAGTGAGAAGGGTGCTTTCGTGATGCAGAGCCAAGCAAATCACTATTTGCACTTCAGATCCAGGCTGCTTGCCAAAGGAATGGGAAAGTGCCCCAAATGTATGGAAGAGGCATACATGAAACAAAGAATGTAGGCTATGGCAAACAGAAAAGGAAAGTTGAGAAACATTTTAGAAGGAAAGAATATACATAGATGATGACCCAGAACAAGAGAATTATGGTAACCAAGCATGAAAATTACACCTGAATTTTATCATTGCCAAGATGAAAATGAGAAAGTGGACAGGTAACCATTATATAATTCTTTCTATTTTAATAATAAGAATGAATGGGGATGGGGACCACTTCTACCCTGGGATGCATATCTCCTTTGTTTACACTGTGCGGAAGGGACAGTGTCTAGCTATAAATTTGAAGAGGATACAGTCATGTGCTTCACAGAAATTGTTTCCCAGTATGTAATCAGTCCTGAATATTCTCATTCAGGATTTGAAGGGGGGAGGAAGCACCATGGGAGGAACTAGAAGAAGGCTGAAAGGGAAATGGAAGAATTTGGAAAGACTGATGGTGAAGCTGAAGCTCCAGTACTTTGCCACCTGATGTGAAGAACTGACTCATTGGAAAAGACCCTGATGCTGGAAAAGATTGAAGGCAGAAGGAGAAGGGGACAAGAGAGGATGAGGTGGTTTGATGGCATCACCGACTTGATAGACATGAGTCTGAGTAAGCTCCAGGAGTTGGTGATGGACAGGGAAGCCTGGTGTGCTGCAGTCCATGGGGTCACAAAGAGTTGGACACGACTGAGCTGAACTGAATGTAATGAGTGCCCCCTCGGTCAGGGAAATGTGATAAAAATCTGTGGATGAGCTCAAATTCTTCCATTTCCCTTTCAGCCTTCTTCTTCTAGTTCCTTCCATGGTGCTCCCTCCCCGCTACATCCCTCATTCATTAGAGCTTCACATTCATGTTCTGAGAGCTTCCCATGAGATACAAGACCCGATCCTGCTCCCCTACCCATAAGCCAGTCCTGCTGAAGATCCTTATGGATTCCCTCTTGTCCTGGCCCACCTTGTAGGACATGAAGCTTCTCCCCAGGCTCTTGGACAGGTAGAGCTGGTTCTCTCTCTAATTGAGCACGTGATTGTCTTTTCAGTGCTCCTGTCTCTAGTTGTATACCTGGCAGCATTCTTCCCTCAGTCTAGGATTGAGGGAACAGTATCCCTAAATTCACTTTCCAGTTCTTATCAGCAAGCAGTGGGGCCCATGCTGATCAGCTCAAGAAAACATGGAGTTAATCTAAAATTAGATTCTCATGAGAGTCCAGAGATAGAAACTGCAGTTAAGCCAGGCTTCCCAAGACCTGGAACAAGAGGGAGATTATGGATTCAAGAAGACTGTCCAGATAATCTCTCTCACTCTCTCAAGTGCTGAAAGCAGGCTGTTTTCCTTTTCTAAAGGGCATATGATGCCTGAGATCTCTTGCACAGGGGACCTAATTAAGCCAGGTGCTCCAAGGACAGACTTCAGGGGCCTCAGGCAGCACATTTCCACTGGGGCTTCAGGACTCTGAGCAGCCTCTGAGTCCTGTTGTTTGTGCTGATGGAAGAGGAGTCTTTGCCATAACATGCTGGCTCCCTGGACCTCAGTTTCCCAACTACAAACTGGTCTGTAATGGCTTCTTCTTTTTAAAGCTGGATAAATCCATGATCACACCTAGTTTCAGACCTGCAGGGCCCATCTCAGGGGCAACGCTGCAGGTTCCAAGGACTGTCTTCCATCTTTGTTACCTGACAATTTTTTTTCCAAACTAATTGTGCCCTGAACAACTTATCACCAATTCTCAGGTTCATAGGAAGTCATTCTGATTGAGTTAGAATAGCAAATACTCCCTTCCTAAGATGTGGACTCCAAGTTTAAATTATGTCTGTAAGTCAACTCTCTCCTGTGAAAGTATAGATACAGGTTTCATTTCTGGACCAGAATGAATATAACCACCAAAACCTGCAACATTCAAGCCCAGGCTCCAGCCTGGATTATGGATCCTAGCTCAGCAAGACCTTGCAAAACCTGCAGGGCAGTCTTTGTTTGGGATCTTCCAGCTCTGCTGTTCTCACTTTTAAGTTCAGTTCCATTCAGTTCAGTTCAGTCGCTCAGTCGTGTCTGACTCTTTGCGACCCCATGAATCACAGCACGCCAGGCCTCCCTGTCCATCACCAACTCCTGGAGTTCACTCAAACTCATGTGCATCAAGTCAGTGATGCCATCCAGCCATCTCATCCTCTGTCGTCCCCTTCTCCTCCTGCCCCCAATCCCTCCCAGCATCACGGTCTTTTCCAAAGAGTCAACTATTCTCATGAGGTGGCCAAAGTACTGGAGTTTCAGCTTTAGCATCAGTCTTTCCAATGAACACCCAGGACTGATCTCCTTTAGGATGGACTGGCTGGGCCTCCTTGCAGTCCAATGGACTCTCAAGAGTCTTCTCCAACACCACAGTTCAAAAGCATCAATTCTTCGGCGCTCAGCTTTCTTTACAGTCCAACTCTCACATTCATACATGACCACTGGAAAAACCATAGCATTGACTAGACAGACCTTTGTTGGCAAAGTAATGTCTCTGCTTTTTAATATGCTATCTAGGTTGGTCATAACTTTCCTTCCAAGGAGTAAGCGTCTTTTAATTTCATGGCTGCACTCACTATCTGCAGTGATTTTGGAGCCCCAAAAAATAAAGTCTGACACTGTTTCTACTGTTTCCCCATCTATTTCCCATGAAGTGATGGGACCAGATGCCATGATCTTCGTTTTCTGAGAGCTGAGCTTTAAGCCAACTTTTCCACCCTCCTCTTTCTCTTTCATCAAGAGGCTTTTTAGTTCCTCTTCACTTTCTGCCATAAGGATGGTGTCATCTGCATATCTGAGGTTCTTGATATTTCTCCCGGCAATCTTGATTCCAGCTTGTGTTTCTTCCAGCCCAGCATTTCTCATGATGTACTCTGCATAGAAGTTAAATAAGCAGGGTGACAATATACAGCCCTAACGTACTCCTTTTCCTATTTGGAACCAGTCTGTTGTTCCATGTCCAGTTCTAACTGTTGCTTCCTGACCTGCATCTAGGTTTCTCAAGAGGCAGGTCAGGTGGCCTGGTATTCCTGTCTCTTTCAGAATTTTCCAGCAGAGATTATCTGGGTGCTAATAAGATCCTTCACCCCTTGCATTGTAATCACCACTATCGATTGCTCAGTGCTCAGTCATGTCCGCCTCCATGCAACCCCATGGACTGTAGCCCACCAGGCTCCTCTGTTCATGGAATTCTCTAGGCAAGAATACTGGAATGGGTAACCACTCCCTTCTCCAGGGAATTGTCCCATCCCCACCCCAAACTCCTTATCTGACCACTGAAGCAAGGTTGGCCCAACCCCAGTCATCATTGCAATGCCCTATTTTATTTTATTTTTAGCAATTATAGTTACCTGAAATCATCTTGACCACTAGCTTATATCAGTGTGGCAAAATCAATGCATGGATAGAAACCTGGCTCTACCACTCTATAGCTGTGTGACCCTGAGCAAGTCACATACACTCTGGGCTTTAGCTGACTTCTTGGTAAAATGGGGGTAGTAGTACTGCCCACCTTACAGGGATGTCATGAGGGGTAAATGAACTGATACAAGTAAGGCATTAAGAACAGTATCAGCCTGCAGTAAGTGCCGTGCAAACATTTGTTCTCACTGCTCTTGTATTACCACACTACCACTCACCTCTGTAGTTCCAGGACCTAGAAAAGGACTCACTCACTTGTGTCCAGCTCTTTGAGACCCCATGGACTCTACAGTCTATGGAATTTTCCAGGCTGGAATACTGGAGTGGGTAGCCTTTCCCTTATCCAGGGGATCTTTCCAACCCAGGGATGGAACCCAGGTCTCCTGCATTGCAGGTGGATTCTTTACCAGCTCATCTATCAGGGGAGCCCAAGAAGTCACATACACACTCGATAAAGTTGGATACGTAAACAAACGAATGAATGACTGAATCTAAATCCTCCCCCAAAATGTGTGATCCGACTCCCTTCTCTGGAGCTTGACTCAGCTTCAAGCTGGATCCAAAAGAGAAGCAGCCAGATTTGTTTTGGAATACGGCTCTGGGCGCAGCCTCCTTTCTCGAGCAATGGGGTCCAGTGAATTCGTGCCCCAGGAGCTGAGGCCTCCTGCTGCCCTCTGCTGGCATCTGTGAGACAGGATCAGCAAACAAAGATCACAAGGCAGCCAGGTGAGAGGCGGGGTTCTGTCAGAACTTGGAGACTTCACAAGATCCTGCTTCCGGCTCTTCCCCTTCCCCCTGGTTGCTCCACTCTCTTGGAAGGCCTTTCCCTAAAAGCCCCTACCCGCAGGGCCAGATCCAGATACCCCATGCCCACACATGTCTCCAGCACCCTGGACTCACCAGCTTAAGACCACACTCACTGTGAGCACTCTGGACCAATACCCTAGGGCTCTGGGCTGAATTCCAGATTAGAGAGAAAGCAGTGCCCCTTTCCTCCTCCCTGACCAGGAGCTGTAACCACGCGGAGCCCCAAGGCAAGGACATCAAATCTGACTCCAGGCCACGAAGTTAAAGTGAGGGAGGGCTAAGCTGAGATGCCAGATTCCCTTCATCCTTGTCCTGTTTAATTATGACCAGTACCTGAAAGGAGATGAATGTATTGCTTTAAAGTTCTTTTCATCTTTTTCATGTTTGTGGTTACAGCATCTTTCTTATCTCTACTGCTCTGGTTGTTAGTGTTTTGTCTTTTTTTTCTTATATAGATTTATCAGGATACACTTTTTTTATTTGACTTTAAAACGTTTGGTTTCTGGGTTAACTTATCATTTCTTTTATTTTTAAAATATTTCATTAATTTCACTTTTATATTTATTTGTTTTATCCTTTTTTTTGTTGTTGTTTTTAACATTTGTTTCAAAATGATAAATGTTCAATTATTTTCAGTTCATATTTTTATGGTTTAAAAAATTGTAATGGCAAAAGTAAGACATATTTTCCTCTGAGAATAGCTTTAGCTATAGCATATAGATTTTTGGATACTTGTTACTATTTAATATGAGTTTCCTTAACTACTACTCAAATTGTGCATTTGTTCATGGTTCCATACTACTGGCCATTATTATTTCTTCTTTTATGAATTTTCTCTTTTAATTCTCACTTTTCTTATTTTTTCTACTTAGGTACTAATTTTTTGTGCAGATATATCAGTATTTTATTTGGGTTTTTGCCTCTGATAGTCTTATTTTTTTTTAATCTGGATGCTATTTTATTTCCATTAGAAAAATACTATCTATATAAAATTTAGTCCAGTTTCTTTTCCTTTATGTTTTTCACTCAAACTTAAATGCTTAAATTTTCCTCAAGTAAAAGCAGAATCATGTATCTGACATGAGAACTAAGTATTTCACATCATTAAATTAATAGGATTTGATTGAATTAGATGTGCTCTTTATTTCTCAGGAATTGTAACTCATCTTTCCTCCATGTTATTTCCCTTTACTTTTGTGTTTCTGAGAATTATGTAATGCATGTCTGTTTCCCCACATCCAGTACTGTGAGTGTTCTGGAAGTGTAATTCATAACATTAGTAACTAGATTCATCATTAACCTTCAATTCATGTTCAAGTCTCCTTATTAAGTGGACTTTCCATAATCATTTCAGATGTTTCAGTCAACCTTACACTTTCCAGTGAAGACTGTAAAAATGAAGACATAAATTTAAAAATCTTATTTAGATTCCAGACTAAACGACACTGGAGATCAGTGTCATTCTGAAGGAGAGCAGCCCTGGGATTTCTTTGGAAGGAATGATCTAAAGCTCAAACTCCAGTACTTTGGCCACCTCATGCGAAGTGTTGACTCATTGGAAAAAACTCTGATGCTGGGAGGGATTGGGGGCAGGAGGAGAAAGGGATGACAGAGGATGAGATGGCTGGATGGCATCACTGGCTCGATGGATGTGAGTCTGAGTGAACTCCGGGAGTTGGTGATGGACAGGAAGGCCTGGCGTGCTGCAATTCATGGGGTCGCACAGAGTAGGACACGACTGAGCGACTGAACTGAACTGAAATGACACTGGACCCACGGAGAGTGATGCTATCAGGAGAGGTCCTTGCACAGCTACTGCTTCAGTCTCAACCCAGCCTCCTTTTGGCAAAGCAGCAACCTGCTACTCTGAAAATCTTGTTTGTAAATATCACTGAGAGTATTGAAGTCCTTTATGTCAGCCAGCAAAACAGTTGTTTTTATCACATTTGTGAAGTCCCAGCCTGCTACTTTCAGAATTTTACCCGTGTTTGTGAGAGGTTGTTTAGCTCTTTCTGCCACGCTCCTGGCACAAGCTGTCTACCTGCAGAGTCCATGCCTAGCTGTCCTGATGTGTGTATGGTCCTGTTGACTAACACAGCCTGATTGCAGGGACCAGTGGCCACTGTGGCTTTTGTGGTGTGGATCACCTTCTCTTTTTCTCCAATTTGTTTTTATTTATTCTTTAAAAAAAATTGGAGAATAATTGCTCTACAATGTTGTGTCCGTTTCTGCTGTACAACAGTGTGAATCAGCCATATATATATACATACACCCACTTCCTGTTGAGCCTCTCTCCCCCGATCCCACCCCTCTAGGTTATCACAGAGCATCAGGCTGGCCTCCCAGTGTTATTCAGAAGCTTCCTGCTAGCTAGCTATTTCACACATGGTACTGTATATATTTAAAGACGGCATGACTAATCCTTTTCCCTCACCGCCCTTCAGAGTCAACTAGCCCATATACTACTTCTTGCATCTCGCTGCCCTCTCTGACAGTCTTAGATTGCTCTTGTCCCTTCTAAGACTGCATAAATCATGACTTAACATTTTCTTCTGATTTCGATTTTTATACATAACTAAAAGAACCTAATTTCATGTTTCTTATAAATGCTTAAGCTTTTAGCTCAATATTATTAATTGAAAGATTATTTTCCTGCAATTTGAGGAAAAATAAATACATTTAAAAAATAGAATTATTGTTTATCTTAATTATGCATATATAAGATATATGTGTATTAATATATGTATTTTTGGACTTTGTTATTTTTTACATTGTTTTGTGTATTCCTGCGTCAGTGATACACTATTGTAATTATATTAGCTGTCTAAAACCCTTTAAAATGACCAAGTCTATTCTCATTATGTTTTAAAATTAATTTTTATGTCTGTTCTAGGATGTTTATTCTCTCATCAGAGCTTTGGAATCCCTTGATGAAGTCTTCAGAGCTTCAGTCACCCATTTGCAGGAACTGACTCTTTGAAGAATTCACATCCCCCTCATTCTCTTTCTATTCCCTCAGACTCTCTGCAGCTGGGGACGAAGCATCCTAGGCTTGTTCAAAACCCACCACTGGTTTTTCTCCTCTTCCCATCCTGCTCCATCCTTATCTTCGCAGAATGCCTTTGCTTGGTCTGAGGTTGGCATCTGACCTTTTGGCCCTTATCCCTGAATTGAAGTATTCAGGGACTTGATAAATGTGCAGGAAAGCTGGCAGTAATGTCATGGCGCTGTTTCTTCAGATCAGAGAGCCTGGAAACATCTTGAAATCACCTTCTTCAGGGCTATAAATAGACTTACAAGTAGGAATGAAGGATCTTATTCACTCAACTCTCCCACTTACTCACTTTGTTCATTCCTTCTCCTTACTAAATAAATAGGAAGAGTACCATTTCGCTCAGGCAGGGCCCCCTTGATTCCCTCTGTGGCTCCAAGTTGTTTCAGCCAGCCAGTCTGAGAGACTGCTCTGCTTAACTAAACGGAGATCAAATATGTGAATATTCAGAATGTATTCAGTAAGGATGGGCTGTGTAGGATGTAGTAACTCTAAAACCACACTCAAAATCCAAGTGGATCTAGGTGATCCCCAAGGGCATTTGTTTTCCACGCATTTGCTCAGGTGTCCAGAATCCTGGGATGTCCAACCTTATAATCACCATCATTTCTGTGCTCACCAGGGCAGCAGAAAATTGGGCATTTCAGCAATATTCACTGGCCTTCATCTTCTTCTGTCCAGGAGAGACACATGTCACAGGGCAATGTCTGCCTCCATAAGGCCTCTCTTATTGAAACATTAGTGAAAAACAGTAAAATCTACCAAAAGATACCGGTCATTAGTTATACAGAGGCCTAATAGTCCCAGGCAATTCAACTGAACAATAATGAGTATCTAGGTCTCTGAATATATTGGTGCCTCCACAGGAAGAAGGCTCTCCTCTATTCTCCTGGTAAAAACATTTTACAATCCATCCACTCTTTTCCAGTTTACACTCTGAGCACCTCCAACACCCATTGCTGAAACACAATTTTATATCTGATCTCTAATGTTAAGGAAGTTCCAGGTTTAAGGTTTTAGTATATGTGAAGGCATGACATGCCTGAATAAATGTTTGGCATATCAATTAATATTTTACTTTTTCTGATAGGTACCTGGTTTCTTTGCTCCACTATATAAAACACAGGTAACCTGAAAAAGTCCGCCACACCATTAAGCTTGAATTAAGGACATCTGGAAAGTAAGAGTGATCAAGAATGTTCTGAATGTAAACAACTCACATGCCAGTGTTGTTATATCAGCGAAATTCAGAACAAAGCTAGGATCCTAGAAAAGTTAAAAAAAAAAAAGTAAAACAAAAAAAAAATGTGGGCAGGGTTCCCATAGGCTCTTCAGTATAGGTTGTGGGCTGGGCTGGTGACAGGACGGTTGAGAACGAACAGGCAACTATAGAATATACTTGAGAACACACTATAAACAGAGGCTTCCCTATGTGGTCGTCCCGCCTCCAAACCTGGAAGGATGTCTTGTTCCCACGATGTCAGCTGGCGTTGTGAGTGTCTTAACATCTCTCAACAATAAGAGGCCCACAGCTCTGGCTTCACTCGGCACCTAGGCTACTAAACTAGGGTCATGGCTACTGTGGTTGGGGTGGGGCTGATGTGGTTGGAGATCCATGTTCACATTTGCTCATGACTGACAGTGTAGGAGGGAGAGACCTCTGTGACCAAGAATGGTTAAAAACCTGCATTTTCTGAAATCCTTGCCTTTTTCCTCTGCTTTAATCGGACTGTGTCTGCAGAGCCTGAAGACTCTCCTTATTTATTCTCTGTGCTGGAGAGATGCAAACCGGACTCCCGTGGCCCACGATGCGGGTTGATCTAAGCTTCTTTCTCAGCATTTGCAGACTTCAGCAACACAGATTTTTTTCCTTCCTATGGCATCACATAGTTTCCTCTTGCCAAGAAATAGGCGTGGCTTACACACTGGGATATGAGTAGTGATCACCCACAGAGCATCCGCCCAGACCACCAAGACCTCCCGTGCATCCCATGGCCATGTTGGATTTGCTCATTATTGTGTAAATGTTTATATTTCAGAAACTGCCAGGAATTTGGGGAGATTTTCAGTTAACAGGAGAACGATCTTAGCAGGAACCTGAGCTGCATGCTGTGAGAGGTGTGGCTTTGTTTTCAGATGTGTTGTTCATATATGCAGTGTAGCTGTAAGCATGTTGGGAAGAGGGGTGGGGCTTGGGGGTCCCATTCAGAAAGGGCCAGAGAAGGCAGTCCTCCTGGTCCCTGGGAACAAAGGAAAGAGAGGCTGGTTTCCTGTCTGGGGGAGGATATTCATCACCCCCTCCCATAAGCCTGTGGGTCATTCAGGCCTCATTATAATTTCCTAACCACAGGTGTCATTTAAATCTTTCTTTATAGCACCGTGTCAATAAAATCAACTAAATATAAAAATTTTTGATCTAAAAATTTACAGGCTGAAAGTATAAGCTCTGGGGTCATATGGCCTTCTTCAAGAGTGAGCAGTAGCGCCAGTTCTACCTGTACAAGTTCCCTTCCTCTCTGTGTCTTGGTTTCTTGTCTGTAAAATGAGAAGGGTTTGACTAGATTATCTCTGAGGCAGAGTGGAGACGAACATCCCCAGAACTGCCAGGCAGGAAGAGGTTTGGCGGTGAAACTGAATATGGCTCTACACCCTCTTTGCCTGAAATTTCAAAAGTGATTACGATTGTGCAGATGGTATATTCTCCCATGAGCCAATGGCAGTCACACTGTCAAGGGTAGAGAGAGATCCTGGGTGTTCAAGAGTGAGGGTCCTACTGTGTGTAAGGCCACTCAATCTGGCCAGAGAAGCTGGTACCTTCCTGCCAGGTCACCCCTCTATACCTGTGCAGCTTCCTAGGCTCAGGGCTTGAAGCAAGAGGCAGCCACTGAGAGACTTCCTGTTAGGAGAAGTACACTGATTGAAACCGCCCACCCTGGCCAGGCACCATAATAACCATCTGCATGAGTTGTTTTATGACAGGAGATCCTGGTAAGGAATACGGAACTAATAAGCCTCCACCAACCAGAAGAGTTCGGGAAAGGTCAAAATGAGACACCACATGTCTGACCACCTCCCAGAATCCTTCTCTCTGGCATTCATCTTGGCTGAACAAGGTGTGTACAACCAGGAAGGACTCTTGAGTTAGAATAATTGGCTAAAGACAACCCAGAAACTAATTCCATCAGCATAAAACCCAAGACTGCGAGCCACGCGGCAGAGCAGCTCTCCTGGGTTCCCTTACCTGCTGCTCTCCACCTGGGTGCCCTTTCCCAATAAAATCTCTTGCTTTGTCAGTGCATGCGTCTCCTCGGACAATTCTTTTCTGAGTGAGTGTTAGACAAGAGCCAAGTTTTGGGCCCTGGAAGAGGTCCTCCTTCCTGCAACACTCCCAGCCCCAGGGCGACAGCTTGCATTGGCTAGAGAAATCCAGGGTTTGGGGAGAGGCCTTGAACAGAACAATACCTGGGGAGGCATCAATAGAAGGAATTTAAACTATGGGAGAGAATGAGCCCAAGCCTGGAGTAAGTGTGAGGAGAGAAGGGAGCCAGAACTGAGGCTCCCAACCTCCTCCGTGGACTGGAGGAGAGGAGGAGAGACGAGGGAAAGAGAGTGATGCTGAGCAGCCAGGAAGATAAGAAAACCACAGGCAGGAGAGGAAAAGGGAAGGGGGCGGAGACAGTGATCAGTGAGGTCAAATGTAACTGATGGTTGGTAGAGATGGAGGGATGAGGCAGAGACACTGGATTTTGCAACAGGGGAGAGTTGGAGAACTTCCTTTAACCCTTGCCCCTGGGAAGGGAGGCTGCCCCTCTTTTCCTCTGACAAATCTTTCTTGTGTGAAGCCAGTTTCAAACTTTATTCTGAGGGATGTATTCTATAGGAGCCCTGCTTCTGGCCTTATCCTATG
The DNA here is from genome assembly GCF_032405125.1 of Capricornis sumatraensis. Classification (NCBI taxonomy): domain Eukaryota; kingdom Metazoa; phylum Chordata; class Mammalia; order Artiodactyla; family Bovidae; genus Capricornis; species Capricornis sumatraensis. Next base: position 9,973,536 of record NC_091078.1, read on the forward strand.
GCTCTGTGGAGAAGCCCTGGCAAGCAGAGGGTCACCGTTTTGTTGAAACACTGGAAAAATGCAGCTCTGGGCACTGCACCCGCCTCCCCAGCACACACTGTGTGTGTGTGTGTGTGGGAGGAGCTCAGAACTCGCAGATCACGAGGCGCTGCTCTCCGCAGACCTTGTCATTCCACTTGCCATTGGGAAAGATCTCGACACAGTTCTCTGAGCCGCCATCATTGTTGGGCTCCTGGGGGGCCCAGTTGGAATAGACCAGGGGCTCCCCCGTGGGGTAGATGAAAGTACCCTCCTTCCTGGTATCGGTCATGCTCAGGAAAGCAGCCTTGTTCTGGGCTGTGGCCAGCTGAGTCAAGGCCTCGTTCTCAGCTGCAGAACGTGGGGAGGGCAGCTGTCCTCCAGCCTGTGTGCAGACCTGCTGGGCATCCTGAAACGTTTTTTCAGAGCCTGCCGTCTTGAAGATCTTCTCCCCGACACTCCGGCCGTCAGGGAAGAGCACCGCTAGGGGAAGAGGAGAGTCAGGCTGGGGATGCGGCCGCACCTAGACCTGTGCTCCAACCAGAATCCCCAGCCTCCCATCCGGGTGCCAGGGCACCAGACGGGAAGAAAGTGAGGCACTTGGTTCTGAGCAGCCCTGGCTCCACGATGTGCCCTGTGATGCTGCCGTGGTCTCCAGGTACAGGTGAGGACCCCGGAAGTCAGATGCTTACGTAAGAGGCCCAAAGTCGCCCAGCTGTCAGGCGTAGACAAGGATCAGACCTTGCTGGAGGTAACACTAAAGCTTGCACTTTCTGTTCCTCCCTGTGTTGCATGCCAGAATCAAGTTTTCAGTTACTGGGTAGGAGGGAACTGACACCATGCAGCCCAGGGCAGTTCCTGGAAGTGTGGAAAACATCATACGGCTCACTCCAACCCCTCCATGACGATCAGGCGCATGGGGTTGTCACAGGGAGTTCTGTGCTGTCTGAAGGGGTGAGGGGAAGGAGAGGATGGGGGCGCCTCTGAGAACAGCCTAATATTGGCCTCGACATGCTTGTGATGCAAGTCACTCAGCGTCCCTGGACCACTGGACAGTGTGTGTAGGAACAGTGGGCAGGATGGGATCAGCACTAAAAACAACCCTGTTTTGGATCCAGAAGACCATGTGTTCATCCTCACCTTGGCAATGATGGTCCAGGTGGACAGAAGAAAGTCACTTCCCTTTTCAGGGTCTCATTCCTTATTTCTAAGGTAGGGGTATACAGTATGAGTATCCTCTGTGTGATGTAAGTATCTCTTCTTATTGTAACCCGTCCCCATCACTCTGACTTCTAGGGTCATACATGGAAATTTTTAGGGCTTCCTGGACTGTTTAGGAACCCAGGCTGCACCCTGACCGTCTGCCTTTCTCTGAGTAGCTTCAACAGGGACTCAGGGAACAGATTCTCTGGGGGGTCAGGATGGCACCCAGATCAGCCCTGAACAAGGTCAGTGTGAAGCCATGTGACACTACTGGGCTTACAGCCCATGCATCTGGGTGGGTGTGTATTTGTATCAGTGAATACGCCCATGTGTCTATCCGAAGATACATGGGCAGACTTAAGGTCCATCTGGATAGGAGAGCCTGAGCATACACGGTGCTCATGTAGGTAGATGGTATCACACAGGTGATGGTGTTTAGGTACAGATGTGCGTAGCCAGTGCATGTGCCCAAGCCCTCTTGGTTTGCATCAGTGTGCACGTGCGGGAGTAAATATGTATGCAGATATGCTTGTGGAAGGACGAAGACATACCAAACACTGGCAAGTCGCATTCTGAACTACTTTGGTACTTAGTTGGCTAGAGTCCTTAGAAGCCAACAATACGTCTCACCAGATCAGGCTCCTTTATGCTCTGCTCCTTCAGAAAATGTTTGATCAATCACTGAGTTTGGATGAATGATGTGAATGCAAAGCTGTCGTCAGGGAGAGCAGAGAAGGAGGAGGGGCAGTTGGTGGAGAGTCCCAGGGCACAGGGCTCCCAGGTGTGTGCTGCAGGAGGCCTCTGCCTGCTTAGGATCCAGGCTTAGGGAAGAATCTATGCTTTAAACTCCACAAGAGGTGTGGGGGAGTCCAGCACTGGCCAGAAACCGGAGGCAGCCTGCCCCTGCCAGACTTGGGGGCATGTTTAGGGAGAGATACTTGGAGGCCACACACTAAGGACAGGTCCCCAGCAGCCTTGAACCCCACATGAAGCACCCCAGCCCCATTCCCATGATCAGGTATGGATTCTCTGCTGCCCTGGGCTGTGTGGCTGCTTCTCTATGCACTTGCACACCTGGCCCCACAGAAGAAAGACAAGGGTTGGGTATCCCCTCATCTGTCGTAGGCACCTGCCCAGGGTATGCTGGGATAAGGTCTGCTGAACTGGTGACACTGAACACTTCCTCCTCCTTGTTCCATGTGTCTACTTGCAGTTCCTGGAGCACGGCTCTGTCCCAGCCCCACTCCTGCCCCAGGTCTAGGTCCAGTCCCAATCATGGTCCCAGCAAGTCCAGTTTAGACCCAAGCCCAGCGAACCATAAGCCAAGCCCAGACTAAGTCTGAGGCCCATGATCAGGGACTGGCTGAGGGTCAGGTCCAGGAACTCACCTTTCTTATACTGAGAGAAGGCATTCTGGAGGCGTTGTAGCTGTCCCTCTAAGATTCCCACCCGCTGCCTGAGAGCATTGACCTCTGCAGGAGAGAGAGGCCAAGTGAAGACAAATCCAGAACAGCCTGGGGTCACTCAGAGCCCAGGACTCAAGGAAAGAGTGTCCAGGTGGAGATGCAAGTTGGGGGTGGGGTAAGAAGTTGGAACAGAGGCCTAGAAAGCCCACCTCTGCTGACCTAGCTGGCCTCTGCGTCCATGGGATTTCCTGTGGTTCTCTTCTGAACAGTATCTCCTGAGCAGGTCCCTGCGCCTCACTGACAGTGAACCAGATATCATTTTAATTCCAAATTCTAGGAATCTGATAGCACTTCCTTTTGTATTGCAGGTGGTGGTATGGTTGCAGGAAAGGATACGCAATGGATGGAAAATACATCCATTGAGTTATTTGCTGTTCAGGGTTATCTGATGAACTGGAGAGGCAGGTTTGCTTGTCATAAAGATCAGATAGAAAATCTGCTCAGGTTGTCCTCCAGCAAGTCATAGAGGCTAAGCCCAGAGTCCACCTCGCCATATACCCTGTCAACTTTTCCTGCTTTGACCCCCACCTGTAAGTAAACAGGTTACCTGAGAGGAGAGCTGAGCTGAATAAGGCCTCCTCCCTGCCCCAACACCCTAATGGGGCCTCCAAGTCTTCCTTACCTGCAAGCCCACTCTCACCCTTTGCTCCTCTTTCTCCAGGAGTACCCCTGTCCCCCTTCAGTCCTGGGGGGCCCCTGGCTCCTGAAGGCCCCTGTGGACCGACGGCTCCAGCAGGCCCTGGATAAGAGAAGTAGAAATGGGTGAGTGCTGAACGTATATTTCAGCATTTTCATACCCACTCCCCACCCCCAAACATGGACTTCCTATCCCCCAGCCATACACCCTCCACCTTTACAAATGTCCCTCAGTGCCTGGATCCTCTGCTTGCATCCTCTCTGCACACTGACTGTCCCTTAACCCGACAACCAGCCTTCCCTGAATACAGACAGTTCCTGCTGCCCACACCACCCTCTCCCTGGAGACAGACAGTTCCCAGAACCCAACACTGGCTCTCTCCCTAGAATGCTAGCTCTGACCAGAAGGGTAGTGGGGGTGGGCACAGGGGAACATGAGCCCAGCCCCACGTCCATTGCTCACCTGCCAGCCCCGCAGGTCCAGGGGCTCCGGGCTGACCAGGGGCACCTCTCTCTCCTTTGAGACCTGGGGAGCCCTGCATGCCTGGGGCACCCACTCCTCCTGCAAAAGGAACACACTGAGAAACACGGCTGAGAGTGTGCTCAGCAGGTACCATTTCCTGAGCAGTGCAGCTTGTCACCCACAGCTCCAGGTGAGAGAGTGACCCGGGAGACTGCTCCTGACTTCTTGGTCTCCTCTAGGAAATTCAGTCAGTGTGGGAATGTCGGGGGAGAGCCCCAGGCCAGGCCTACCAGCCGCAGAGGTTCCAGGCTTTCCAGGCAACTGTGCACATACCCTGGTCCCCACCAGGGCTGCCAACGTCACCCCTCCCTTCTCCCTCCCCAATCCACCACATACCACCCTCCTACCTTTGGGCCCAGGTTCTCCTTTGGGGCCCGGTGTGCCTGGAGGTCCCATGCTCCCCTGCCTCCCTGAGGGGCCCTCTCTTCCAGCTGGACCAGGCATACCAGTAGGCCCTGGGAAAAAGGACCAGCCTGGTTAGTGACACTGAATCTCCTTGGAAGTGGGAGTGCATAAAAGATGAGGCTATAATAGAAATCAGACAGGCAGCCTCCTCCTAAAGATGTTACCCTCACTCTCCGCCCTCCCCAGGAGCTCCATTCTTCTCTGAAATAACCCCGTGCCACCTTGAGAATGACCTTCCTCTTCCTGGGGCAGAATCTGTGAACGCCTACTGCCATGGCCTAGCGGCAGCACGCCATCTGCAGACACCTGCATTCCATGCCCAGCTGCTCACCAGGTGGTCCAGTGTCTCCCTTTGGTCCAGGTTCTCCAGCAGAGCCATTGTCTCCTTTTGGCCCAATAGGGCCAGCTGGTCCTGGCATTCCTGCTTGTCCTGCTAGTCCTGGTGAACCTGTGGCAGAAAAAATTGAACATACAGCTGACCCAGCCTAGGAGGAGCCAGCTGCCTCCAGAGTCAGGGCCCTGGCATTCCTCCAGGGTTCTGTAGGGTGTAGACACTCCCCCTTCAGGTGACTGGTCCAGTGGTGATATAGGAAATGCGTGTTCACATCTCCATTTTACAGGAGAAGGAACAGGCTTGCAGAACTGGAGGCAGATCCAGACCAAGATTCGCCTGACTTTGCATACAATGCACCTGCCCCTGCCCCAAGGCCACGGTATTTATGGCAGGTAAGTCTGTCAACTCTTACTCTGGACCATGGGCTCCCTGCTGTCCCCCATCCCCAAACCAAAGTTTCTGTCAGAAATGACACCTGACAGTAATCACCAGAGGAACAGAAAGCAAAAGCACAATGAGCTGTCACCTCACACCTCTCAGAATGGCTATTATCAGACAGCAAATAGGAAGTGCTGGAGAAGTAGAGAAAAGGAAAGCTCTGTGCAGTAGGGATGTAAACTGGAACAGCCACTACGGAGACAGTATGGAGGTTTCTCAGCAAGTTAAAACTAGAGCTACCGTATAATCCATCAGTTCCACTTCTGAGCATTCAACTAAAGAAAATGGAAACACTAACCCGGAAAGATATATGCACCCCCAAGTTAATTACAGCGTCGTTCATGGTGGCCCAGATGTGGAGGCAGCCTAGAGCCCAAGTATCTGTGGATGGATGAACGGGTGTAGAAAGTGCAGGGTGCACATACAATGGAACATCATTCAGGCATAAAGGGAACGAAATCCTGCTGTTTGCAGCAACACTGGTGAACCCTGAAGGCGCTGTGCTTAGTGGAATAAGTCACAGAGAAGGCGGCACTATACGATCTCACTCATATGTGAAATCTAAGAACACAAATACAAACGACATACTCACAGATACAAAGAACAGATTTGTGGCTGCTAGAGGTGGGGTTGAGAAGTGGGCAGAATGGATAGAAATCTTCAAAAGGTACAAGTGTCCAGTTAAAAAACAATTGATTCCTAGGAATACAATGTACAGCGAAATTACTATAGTTAGTTTTCCTGGATTGCATGCTTGAGCATTGCTGAGCAAGCAGATCTTAAAAGTTTTCATCACATACAAACTGTAACTATGTGTATTGATGACATTGACATGACTTATTGTGACATCATTTCACATATATGCATTTCATATATGCAAATATGAAATCATTATTATATACATCTGAATCTATTATAAATTCTATTTTAATATAAAGAGAAAAAACTATGTAACATGTTTTTAAAATTAAAGAAGATAGTCAAAATTAATGTGCATCATCAAGTGATAAATGTAGGCTCTAAATACTCTATTTAGTTTGAATCAGTTTCTTCAACATGTGCACGCATGTGTCAGGCATGTGCACATGTAACACACATTGAAAAAACCACAAGAAGAGCACACACAAGTGTTAACAGTTATTTTTTCTAAGGGGCACAATTAGGTAATTTTAATTTTCTTCTTTTTGTGATTAGTGATCACATATTAATTGTTTTGTAAAAATGATCGAACATTTAAAAATCACATTACCTTAAGAAGGATGCCTAAGTCTGAAATTATGAGAGATTTACCTTCAAAGACTAAAGGGAGAAATGGCTATTGATTCAAGAATTATACACTCAATTCTGTGAGCTTGGTTATTCTTTTTTCATTGAGATGAAATTCACATAATACAAAAATAACCATTTTTTTTTTCTTTACTGTGATGTGTAACTTGCAGGATCTCAGGTCCCCAATCAGGGACTGAACCTGAGGTCTGGCAGTGAGAACACTGAGTCCTAACCACTGGACCTCCAGGAATTTCCTATAATTAGTCATTTAAAGTATGCAATCCAGCGGCATTTAGAACATTGACATAATTGTGCAACTACCTCTTCTCTTTAGTTCAAAACTATTTCATTAATCCCAAAGAAAACTTCATACCCATTTATCACTTCATCCCTTCCTCCTCCCAGGCCCTGGTTACCGCTATGAAGCTGCCTGTCTCTGTTATCTATTCTGGATATTTTATATAAAGACATACAATGTATGACCCTTTGTGTCTGCCTTTTTAAACTAGGAGTGACATTCTTGAGGCTCATCCAAATTGTAACACATCTCAGTACTTCGTTCTGGTCTATGGCTGAGAAATGTTCTATAGTATGAATATAATTATTTTCTTTATTCATTCACCATGCATAAATGTTGATAGACACTTGGGTTGTTTCCATCTTTTGACTGTTGTGAGTAAGCATCCATGTGCAAAAAGACAATGAAAGAAATCTGTCGGGTGTTGCTAACTTGTTCATTCACTTATTTATTCATTTCCTCACTATTTCATTTCTCTGTTCACTGAGAAACTATCTGTGGAACATCACTTTCTGCCTAGTACTGAGCAGGATGTACACGTTAGCACCAGGTCCTGGTCTGCAAGGAATTTATCATCAAGTTTTAAACTGTGAGGCACAGGTAACAAGTGAAGAAAACAGCTTATGAGATGTCCCTCGTCCCATCCCAGTACCCCCAACCCATGGACACACATGTACTCATAGTAAACAGGACTTCAAGGCTGAAGAGGATTCAGAGACCTGGAGAGGGGAGATGATATTTCAGATCTGGAAACCACTCCCCCAGTGTAAGAAGGGCCAGGCTTGCCTGGGCCAAGACTGTGCAGGTGGCGAGAGCCTCTGTGCTGGACATTGTGTCTTACTCAGCTCCAATTCTCACTAGGCAATCAATGGGAGCCTGGAGGATGGGCCCCGCGTCCCAGAACCCCTGGTGCACTGTGCTCAGGCAGAGACACCAGGTCCCTGGCTTAGCCTTTCCTGTGTTCCCCTCTGGCTGGGGAGGGCAGCAGGTACCTTGGAAGCAAGTCACTCCTTAGAAGGGAGCATGAGACGTTGCCCATCCTTTGCACAACCATGGAGGCCGTGAGAGCAGGGAGGGAGAAGAAGGGATACTTTTCAATTCAGGGCCTCTCGGGGAGCTAGAGAGAGCTGGCATCTTGAATACCACCCCTCCTCTGAGATCACTTCTAGGAGGCCTTCTCAAGCCCCAGCCCATTCATGTTAGAAGCTGCTTTCTTTCTAACAGACAGACAGATACTTGTCTCTTACCCTACATCCTGGGGATGTTATGTATTCTTTTCAGCTTTAATGTTGTTCATTTCTTTCCTCCAATCAAAACACAAACTTCAGAAAGATAAAGGACCTCAGTTGATCCCCCATAGCCCTGGCCCAGGGCCAAGGTGGTCCCCTCGTCCTTGTCGCTGGTTCATCAAATTCTCACTTCTTGCCAGTAAAAACCAGATCTTCTCCTGTGGGGCAGTGTTTCCAGAAAATTCCCTTAATAATCAATACATTTGGAAACCTCAGGAGAATTCAGCTGGTTGGGACAGCAGAAGGATAAACTATCTTGAAGACCCACCAAAAAAATGAAGCCTTGGCTCAATTCTTTGTCACTGTGTGGTCGATATTATTCTCATCTACAGATGATTAAACTGAAACTTACAACACTGTCGTCAGTTCAAAAATATTTAACATTCTCCAGAGGCAACATTTAATACGAATGAAGAACAGTTAAGTTTTGGAGTGTGTGTACTCAGTCGCATCTGACTCTTTGTGCATTGCAGCCTGACAGATTGTGGCCTGTGGATTGTAGCTGTCCATGACATTCTCCAGGCAATAACAGAGTGAGTTGCCATTTTCTATCCAGGCGATTGTCCCAACCATGGGATCAACCCACATCTCCTATGTCTCCTACATGAGTGTACTAAGTCACTTCAGTCGTGTGCAACCCAGTGGCCCAAAGCCCGCCAGGTTCCTCTGTCTGTGGGATTCTCCAAGCAAGAATACAGGAGAGGGTTGCCATGCCCTCCTCCAGGGGACCTTTCTGACCCAGGGATCGAACCTGCATCTCTTACATCCCCTTCACTGGCAGTCAGGGTTTTACCACTAGCACCACTTGGTAAGCCCAATGAGTTCTGGAGCAGGGGACTCCAAATACCAGTCATCTGCTCATTGTTTGTACAATTTTGGGGTGGTTGGGGTCAGAAGATCCTAGGGGAAGAATCTGCACAGGTGGTTATGGAGCTGGGGACTTGGGCAAGCCAGTCTTTGCCAACCAGTAAAGCCATGTCTCAGGTGGACTGAAGATCTGGGGGAAACCCACCCACTTGGAAAGACCATCTTCAAGGTTTCCACAGAAGATTCAGAGTTTTGGGGTTGGTTACAATTCCAGTGCCCATCCCTTCCCACCAGGACAAGTCCATGGACCCAGTTCTACCTGGATCTCCCTTCTCTCCCCGGGGGCCTTCTCTCCCATCTCGTCCATCACGACCAGGCAAGCCACCCTCCGGGGGGCTACACACAACCAGGGTACAGGCGTTGGCCAATGTTTTCTGGGAATAGAACGTCATTTCTGCTCCCAGGGATCTCCAGGGCTGTGTGAGCAGGAGCAGCACGGAGAGAGGGAGGAGAAGCATGTCCTAGGCAGAGGAACAGAGAGAGGGGCTGCTCTTGGTCCAAGGACGAGGATTAGGGCTGGCCCAGCTCCTGGAGGGCAGGAGAAGCCCTTCCCCGATCTCCTCTCCCATCCTCTGGGGCCAAGAGTAGTAGGGCTCCGAAAGCAGTTTAGGGAAAGTGAGGATAAGGTCTGACCAGGGAGGACATGAGCGGACCAGCCAGGCCTCTGACCTGGTCTGCCAGCACATGAATCTACTCTCAGATGCTCTGTGTCATCCCTCTTTGGGCTTGTCATCCCTGCCAGGGGCACTGTGATCAGGATGTAGAATTCCTCACTGAGGCCATTGTCACCCCAGGAGGGACTCACTGAGGGCCCTCGGGTGGGACCCTTCCCTCTCTGGGCCTCTTATCCCTTTTTATACCAGTAAGTCCATTGCTTTACCTCTTACAATGCTGGCTTGTTTCCTCTCACTTGCTGCTCTGGACAGGCTAGGACTGGAGTCTGCAGTGCGATCTGAAAAAAAAAGCCAGAGTGCTAATGCTTGGTAAGGTCTGTCCTGAGCACAGAATGGGGCATGACTGCTTATTTTCCAGGATTTGTCATTCCTGGGCTCCACCAGGAAAGTTCCTGGCACACCTAGAGTCCTGCCCAGGCCTCCTGAGAGGACTTGGGACAGGGGCCTCATGGAAGAGGGGACCTGTGAGATGGGTGCCATCAGGGGGAGGCTGGCTTCAGAGGAGGATAGCCCATGTCCAACAGAGCTTCCAGTCACCATCAGAAAGGGGACTCAGGGGCTAAGTGAGATCAGGGTGCAGGACATGGGTCACTGCCAGCGTTGGGCTTCTTTCCTCTCTGAGAGAAACTGTAACGTTTTGAGCATGGAAAAGAATCATGGGAGGTGCAGAAACGTGGAAGAAAGCCCGAGGGACCTGTGCAAACGACTGAGGGTTGCCAAGCAGGCTGAGGTGGTGGGAGGAAAGGGGTTTCCTGGCCAGAGAAGGGCCTCCTTCCAAGAGGAAGATGACATGCACTTTCCAAAGGGACTGCCAGACAATGGCATCAGAGATCTGGTTGGATATCACAACCAACTCTCCCTCTCTGGAGAGTTGGAAACACATCTGGAGAGTTGGAAACACATCTGGAAACACATCTCCCACCAAACAAAGGGAGCAGAATGAAGAGCTCCCCTTATTACCCCATTTTCTCCCACCACCAGCACTGAACCACCTAGAGAAGACCTACACACACCCTGCCTTCTTCAACCACCCACATAGGCAGGGAGATACTCACCAGACATTGGAAAACAAGAGGCAAGGACAGAGACACTCACAGTTGTTTCCTGTAGGGCTCTAGCACGTCCAGGCAAATTAGAGTTCCTGGGCGAGAACTGGCTCCTTATACCTGTCCTGTAACCTGACTCTCAGCCCGTTTCGTGAAAACTCTCTTCAAGAAGTAGGTAATTTCCTTCCTTGTTGACTCACTCAACTGCACCCTCTCCTGGCTTCTGGACACCTGCCACTGAAATTCATGGGACTACACACACCTTAGAGTTCAAAGAGCACCCTCAGCCCAGGATCTCATCAGGACCTCACTGCAGCCCTGTGAGTAAAGTGTCAGTGTCAGTGTCTGTGTTTCATGGATGTCCAGGAATCCAAGGTTCAGAGAAGACCAGCAAGCTGCACAATGGCCTAGAGCTCTTGTGAATGCAGCCTGCCTCTGCCAAGTCCAGGAAACAGCACCCCCTGCACCCACTTCTCTTCCACCTTCATCTCAACATTACTGCTCAGATGCTAGGAAAGAGCTGGGAGCTGCTTGGCCAAACTGAGCAAAGTCGGGCAGGTGAAGGGCTGCTGAGGCAACAGCCTGTGGGACACAGCGTCTGTTGGAGCTGCCATCTGGCAGGGGTCACTCTTTTGCTTTCTGCTGTAAATCTAGGACAACGCTCCACTTGCCTCAAGATGGCTTTCTATGCTCTCTGTTCATCCCCTGCCCAGCCCTCCTTCACTCACATGACTATTCAATTCTCTTAATTAAGGGTTTAACAGTAATCACCTACATACTTGCTGCCCCAGACACTGGATTCCCTGGTAACTGATAAACAAACTGACGTCAACTCTCTGTTAGACTGGGGGGTTCCTCCCTCAAGCGGTGAAGATTGCGTCCATGCCCTTCCTGTTCTCGCTGAACATGGTTGCGCTAAGACCCTTCTTTTTCGGACATTAAGATTCCTTATCTAATAAGCCATGGACGTCTTTGCCCCTGTCTCCCAGCTCTTGCTTCAGTCTCAAGGCTGGGCATCAACACGCGTGCACATCCGCAGGGTGCAGCCCAACAACTGGTGAGTCAGCCAGAAAGCTGCAGATAATCCAGTGAGTGCCGAGATGTTGGAGAATGAGGACAGGGAAGGGAAAGTTGTGGGGATAATCCCGGGGCTTATTCCCCTAGCACGTGGGTTCCTGGGAGAGATGTCTTTCTCTTCCATTAAACTGATGACATCCTATTAACCTCAGAGGCTCTTCCAGTTTAAAAGTAGCAGCCTGGGCTTGTACTTCACCTGACTGCCTGGGAGGGCTTGTGATACTGGCAAAACACAAGAGCCTTTCTGGTTTTATTGTTTTCTACAAAATACAAACATACCCTTGACCCACCACCCCTAAACAATTACAAGCTTTAGGGACACTAACTGGCACAGGCTTGTGAATTGGCCATGGTCGGTTACCCTGAAGGGTTTGGTTGGGACATGTGGCAATGGCAAAATAAAAAGAGTACCCTCTGGGCTTCTGGTCCCAGGTGTAGGAGGGGGCAGATCAGGGATATAGTGTCAAGGAACAAAGCTCTATGCAGCCTACATGCTTTACAACAGGTGGAAGCTGTTACAGTGGGCCTACTCAATTTTGCTGAGCAATGCAGAAAAACACCGCTTAGTGGCCATGAGGTTCAGGAATGGGCTGATTAAAATGCCATACCCTGGTGTTTCTGCCTGTCCTACAGCCCTACTGCTGCTGGGCTAACAGAAGGTCAAGTGGACTGAGCAAGCAACAACTGATACAGGAAACCCACTGTCTCAACCTGTGAACCAAGAGACTAGCTTAAGTCACAGAGCTTGTCATTAAATATTTCAGGAGCAGTCAGCACAGGGCGTACCTACATCATGTTAACCCAGAGCAAACTATTTAACATCATTGCAGTTCAACTGTTGACCACCCAAGTATCATTGCCAGCTAACGATCAGGAGAATAACTCACTTTTGCTCTTGCCACAGGATCTATCCCCAGGGGAACATATTGTAAGTGGCCCCAGGACTAAAACTGGCAGGGAAGTCCCAGGTGTTTTGGGTTTGCTGCCCTGTGGGGATTAAGACTAGAAAGGACCTTACAGATTTCATCTGGACCCTGGTAAGAAGACTAAGAAATTAATCTCGGTCCCCTACTAGAGAAAGGCACCATTCATCTTGTGTTCTGTTACCCAGCCCCCCTCCGGTGTTTGACACTGGCTGAAGAGGACAGAGGCTGGACAGCATAATGGTACTGCAGCCCAGGACAAAATCATAGTCAAGCATGTTAATATATTACAGTGCTCTTACTGCTTGTCTTTTGCTTAATGGTCAGGATCTTCCCTGCAATGAGTCTGTTAGACATCTTATATTTCATGTCTGGTCTGAGTGGAGGGCTCTGTTTGCAGACAGAGCAATAATGATGACCTCAGCCCAAAATGAGCCTGATGGCTGGGTCTGCAGCGATATGCTGCTGTTGTCCTCAGGAATCCCATGAAAAATTGACTGGATAAATGCCTGTCTCCAAAGGCTGCTACCTTTTGGACTCAGTATTCACTAGCTGTGGTTGTCTGTGTTGCATTAGTGGTATCTGTTTGTGGTACACCTCTATATACCTGAGCCAGGTAAGGTGCAGAAGAGGGGTTGACCAAGATATCAAGGGGTATGAAGGTTATGTAGGGGTGGAGTGTATGGTCAGCCCATTCAAGATGGCTGTTCTCTTGCTTCCTCTACACTTCCCTGCTCGACCAGTCCCTGCTCCACTCACAGGTCTATCCAGTCCTCTTAAATATAGGGCTTAGTTAGTTAACTACCCACATGCTGGCTGCTGCCCTAGCTGCAGGTTTCCCTGGTAACAGATAAGCCCTACTGACATCAATTCCCCCAGTGAATCATAGGGAGACACTTTGACACTTCTTCCCAGTGTCAAAAATTGCTGCCATTTCCTATCTGCTATAAATGATGGCATGTCACTCTAGGAGTTTCTGTTTTGAAAATGTAAGATGCCCTGTCGTGCCTTTCTTGCTATCTCTCCCTCTTACTTCAATCTTAAGGCAAGGCATCTGCAAGGCACAAAGGCCTGTGAGGTCCATCCCAACAGCAGTGGGCAGATTGTTTGGTTTTGGTCTCTGGGAACTGTCAGGGGAGGTCTGGTATTGAGGCCTTCTGCCAGAGCATTCACAGACTCCCTTCTGCTCTGTTCTGGGTGCTGAGCTCTTTGCTTCTAAAACCATAACAAGGGCAGGAAAAAGGAGACATGGCCATCAGAAGAAGTAAGATTCCACTGTTTCCCCCCTGACCCGTCAAGCAGAGGGCAATGTCTCTGAGGCCAAATCTTGGGGGTTTGATTTATACCTTTCATCTCATCCTTGCAAACTAGGTGCAAATTCAGAGCAACTGTCCACACCAGGCTAGGAGTGGCTCCTCCATTGGTTGGCTAGAATGGAGGGCTCCTCATATAGTATTGCTTATCTTGTCCTTTCATTTCCTTAAATTTGACATCTTAGCATTTCCCATTTTTTGATTTTTAGGGGAAATAGTGATCTGCCTTCATTTCACTACCCAGAGTACTCAAGTCCTCATGTATACAGGCATTCCTTAAAACATTTCTCCCTCTGCCAAGAGCTGGGATCCAAATGAAAAAATCACCTTCTCTGGCTCAGATGGCTTTCCTGGTTTAGGCATGGATTGCAATTCATACCTTCAGTGAATTCATGCCTTCAGTGGGCACGTGCCCACTTGATATGACTATAAGCTCATCTCTTATGTACAGATGTTCAGAAATAAGCAGTCACGATGTCCTGAAGAAACACACCTGAGTTAGAATCAACACTCTTTCTTCAGGCTGTATTGGGAGAAACACTTTTCTGTTGAGGCTGAATTTCCATTCCTTTCAGAATGGAACACAGGGTCTTGCAAACCATCTGAAGCAGGATCATAGGTTTTTGGATACAAATGACTCTTTCACAGACTCAGATATACCCCAAACCACTGTCTTCCTACCTTTTGTAGAACAACAGTTCTCAACCAGGGATAATTGTGTCTCAGCCCCAACCAAGTATGAGCCCAACGAACTGAGATGATTAGGTTATCCCAAGGGGTAGGGGAGGCTGGATTTGGGGCAGAGTTTGTATGGGCTCCTAGGGCTCTCAAACCCAAGATCCTGGTAACCAATGTACCTCTGTTTCATAATAACTTATTTCAGAACTTACCAGAGAAATGATCTGTTCTTGTACCTTGGAGAAAAGGAATAAACGAATAAGCCACATGCCCAACCAGCCTGATCCCTCATTATTTATGCACATTCCTTCTTGACCATCCATTCAAATGAGCCTGTACCACTCAGCCACTCAAGGCCACATGTATTCTCAAGGGATGAACGTTAACTACTAGGATTTGAGTAAATGCTGTCTCAAACACCCCAAAGGGAAGCAAGAGAAACATGTCTTCTTGAGAGTTCAAGAAAGGTTGTGGGGGGTGGTTTGGTACAAAGGTACAAAGAACCCCCAACAACTGGTGGCCCAGTGGTTAGGATTCCTGGGTTTCACAGCTGTGGTCTGGGTTCAATTCCTGGTCAGGGAACTGAGATCCCATAAGCCACATGGTACAGCCAAAAAAAGAAAAACAAGTCTTCTCCCCAGTACCCTCTTTGAAGTCCCTGTAACCCATAGCTTATTGTTTCTTTCTTTTGTTTTTGGCCATGGAGCAAGGTATGGGGGATCCTAGATCCTGACCAGCAATGGAACCCCTATCTCCTGCATTACAAGCAGGAAGTCTTAACCACTGGACCACCAGGGAAGCTCCCCCATAGCTTATTGGGTACTATAACATTTATAAAAAACCTGATCTGTAATAAGTTGCTTACTTTATTTGTTGGTAGTCTGAATATGGCTTCCTCTGCTGCTGCTGCTGCTAAGTCGCTTCAGTCGTGTCCGACTCTGTGTGGCCCCGTAGACAGCAGCCCACCATGCTCCTCCGTCCCTGGGAATCTCCAACCAAGAATACTGGAGTGGGTTGCCATTTCCTTCTCCAATGCATGAAAGCGAAAAGTGAAAGTGAAGTCACTCAGTTGTGTCTGACTCTTCACAACCCAAGAGACTGTAGCCTACCAGGCTCCTCCATCCATGGGATTTTCCAGGTAAGAGTACTGGAGTGGGTTGCCATTGCCTTCTCCAATGGCTTCCTCTAAATTAACTATTTTCTTTCTAGCTGTGTATTTGATCACTAGATGCATTTCCCCCCCTTTTTTATATGAACTATTCCATTCAAAATTATTCTACCAGTCCATAAGTTGTCCTGTGTCAAAGCCATCTGCAACAGTAGTGCAAAAAAGGAATCCTGGTCTGAAACTGGCAATATGGGTATTATTTTATCCAGAGTGCACATAGTATATACTGTTCATTATTCTCTAGTGTTGACTATAGTCATCAAGGACAACATCCCATAATCAAACTGACCCTGTTGCTTACATTCTCTACAATGTCCTCATGTGACTTCATTTTCTACTGTGAGATGAATATCCAGTCCAGGTCCCTTCCCCATCAGTGAATGCACCAAACCAAGCTTTCCTCCATTGGTAAATTTATTTTTTTTAATCCTTCACATTGTATGGTAGAACTTGTAAAAATTGTTTAGAAAAATACTTGATATAAAATATTGATTCAAAATTGCTAGCCCAGATTATCTCTTTACTTTGATCCTGAGAGATAATGAAAGAGGAATTAGAGCATACTTGGATTCTAGTTTCTAGAATGCAAAGATTTCTTTTTTTTCAAACTGAAATATATTTGACATAGAGCACTGTGTATATTTCAGATGTACAACATATTAATTTCATATATTTATGCATTGTAATATGATTGCCATTGTAGTGATAATAAGCACCTCTATCATAAGAGAGTTATAATTTCTTTTTAGTAGATGGAATATTAGGTTCTAGTCTCTTAGTTTCATTACAATAGGATATTGTCTATATTCACTAGGTATTTGATCTCTAGGACATATTTACTACTTGTTGCAAGTTTGTACACTAAAAAAATATTCTAACTCTTCTCTCTGTCATCCCCTAGTAACCATTTACTCTGTTTTTTGAATTTGTTCTTTTCTAGATTCCATGTATAAGTGATATCTTAGAGTATTTTTCTTTCTCGGTCTGACTTATTTTAGCTAGCCTAATGTCCTCAAGATCCATCTATGTTATTGCAAATGGCAGGATATACTTCTTTTTCATGGCTGAATAATATTCCTTTGCACATATGTGTATCAATTCAGTTTAGCTGATCAGTTGCTTCCGACTCTTTGAGACCCCATAAACTGCAGCATGCCAGGACTCCCTGTCCATCACCGAATCCTGGAGTTTACTCAAACTCATATCCATTGAGTCAGTGATGCCATCCAGCCATCTCATTCTCTGTTGTCCCCTTCTCCTTCCGCTTTCAATCTGTCCCAGCATCAGGGTCTTTTCAAATGAGTCAGCTCTTCCCATCAGGTGGCCAAAGTATTGGAGTTTTAGCTTCAACATCAGTCCTTCCAATGAATATTCAGGACTGATTTCCTTTAGGAGGGACTGGTTGGATCTCCTTGCAGTCCAAGGGACTCTCAACAGTCTTCTCCAACACCACAGTTCAAAAGCATAAATTCTTTGGTGCTCAGCTTTCTTCACAGTCCAACTCTCATATCCATATATGACTACTGGTAAAAGCATACCCTTGTCTAAACGGATCTTTGTTGGCAAAGTAATGTCTCAGCTTTTAAGTATGCTGTCTAGGTTGGTCATAACTTTCTTGCAAGGAGCAAGCATCTTTTAATTTCATGGCTACAATCACCATCTGCAGTGATTTTGGAGCCCCCCAAAATAAAGTCTCTCACTGTTTCCATTGTTTCCCCATCTATTTCCCATGAAGTGATGGGACCTGATGCCATGATCTTCGTTTTTGGAATGTTGAGCTTTAAGCCAACTTTTTCACTCTCCTCTTTCACTTTCATCAAGAGGCTCTTTAGTTCTTCTTTGTTTTCTGCCATAAAAATGGTGTCATCCTCCTATCCGAGGTTGTTGATATTTCTCCTGGCAATCTTGATTTCAGTATGTGCCCTTTCCAGCCCAGCGTTTCTCATGATGTACTCTTCATATCAGTGAAATAAGCAGGGTGACAAAATACAGCCTTGACGTACTCCTTTTCCTAGTTGGAACCAGTCTGTCGTTCCATGTCCAGATCTAACTGTGCTTCCTGACCTGCATACAGATTTCTCAGGAGGCAGGTCAGGTGGTCTGGTATTCCCATCTCTTTCAGAATTTTCCACAGTTTGTTGTGATCCACACAGTCAAAGACTTTGGTGTAGTTAATAAAGCAGAAATAGATGTTTTTCTGGAACTCTCATGCTTTTTTGATGATCCAGCGGATGTTGGCAATTTGATCTCTCCTCTGCTTTTTCTAAGTCCAGCTGGAACATCTGGAAGTTCATGGTTCACATATTGTTGAAGCCTGGCTTGGATAATTTTGAGCATTATTTTCCTAGCATGTGAGATGAGCGCAGTTGTGTGGTAGTTTGAACATTCTTTGGCATTGCCTTTCTTTGGGATTGGAATGAAAACTGACATTTTCCAGTCCTGTGGCCACTGCTGAGTTTTCCAAATTTGCTGACATATTGAGTGCAGCACTCTCACAGCATCATCTTTTAGGATCTGAAATAGCTCAACTGGAATTCCATCACTTCCTCTAGCTTTGTTCATAGTGATGCTTCCTAAGGCCCACTTGACTTTCCAGGATGTCTGGCTCTAGGTGAGTGATCACACCAAGGTGGTTAGCTAGGTCATAGAGATCATTTTGTGTATTCTTCTGTGTATTCTTGCCACCTCTTCTTAATATTTTCTGCTTCTGTTAGGTCCATACCATTTCTGTCCTTTATTGAGCCCATCTTTGCATGAAATATTCCCTTGGTATCTCTAATTTTCTTGACGAGATCTCTAGTTTTTCCCATTTTATTGTTTCCCTCTATTTCTTTGCATTGATCACTGAGGAAGGCTTTCTTATCTCTCCTTGCCATTCTTTAGAACTCTGCATTCAAATGGGTATATCTTTCCTTTTTTCCATTGCCTTTAGCTTTTCTTCTTTTCTCAGCTATTTGTAAGGCCTCCTCAGACAACCATTTTGCTTCTTTTTTTTTCTTGGGGATGGTCTTGATCACTGCCTCCTGAACAATGTTACAAACCTCCATCCACAGTTCTTCATGTACTCTCTCAGATCTAACCCCTTGAATCTATTTGTCATTTCCACTGTATAATAGTAAGGGATTTGATTTAGGTCTTACTTGAATGGTCTAGTGGTTTTCCCTACATTTTTCAATTTAAGTCTGAATTTGGCAAGAAGAATTTATGATCTGAGCCACAGTGAACTCCTGGTCTTATTTTTGCTGACTGTATAGAGTTTTTACATCTTTGGCTGCAAAGAATATCAATCTGATTTTGGTATTGATATACAAGCAGGTCTAGTGGTGATGAATTATCTGTTTTTATTTGTCTAGGAAAGACATTATCTCTTTCTTTGAAAAGATTATTGTTTTGGGGTAAAGTATGCTTGGTTTAAATTTTTTTCTTTTGGTGCTTTGAATATATTATGGCCTTTCTCCTGAACTGCAAAGTTTTGCTGAAAAATTTGCTGATAGTATTATGGGAGTACTCTTATATATGACAAGTAGCTTTTCCATTGCTACTTTCAAAATTCTCTTTGTTCTTGATTTGATAATTTAATTATAATATGTCTCAGAGTAATCTGCTTTGGGTTGATGCTATTTGGTGTCATTTGAGATTTATTAGTTTCATTGTCCATTTTTCCTCCCAAGATTTGGGAAGTTTTCAGCCATTTTCTCCTTAAATATACTGCTCCTTTTTCTTTCTCTTCTATCTCTGAGACTCCCATAATGTGTACCACAGTTCCTTGATGGTATTTCATAAATCATGCAAGATTTTCTTAAGAGAAAATATTAAGAACAAGTGAGAATTCAAATTATACTAGAGAAAAAAGAGTAAAGAATGTGAAAAATATAGGAAGATTGTGGGTAAAAATATAAGATAAAGGAGGCTTGTGAAATCAAGAATTGACTCTAGAGAAATAAATTCATTGAATTGAAAATAAGAAAGGATGAGGTGGTGGAGAGAATAGGTTAGGGAAAAAACAGCAAATGATAAGTGAGAAGAAAGCATATATTCAAAGAAATGAAGAATATGGAAGTATTCATACATAGAAACATCACAATATAAATAGAGAAAAGAGGAAGAAAATAAAAATGTGAAAAACACTAAAATTGCCAAAATGTTCATCAATAAAAACACAAAGCAATAGAAGACCTATAACACTGTATAAGCATAAAGGGAAGAAGAGATGATGCGAGAAGCAAAAATGATATATAAACACAAAAAGAATATGTGAACAAATGTCATCTCTACAGATAACTAGCCCAGATTAGTAAACGATGAAGAAATAGGTAAACAATAATGGAAGAGATGTTAAAGGAAACAGGGTAAATATAAAACCTAGAGAAGACTGCATTCCTATGATGAATAAAATGGACCTAAGGACAGTAAAGAGAGGTCAAGAATTCGAGGATGGCAGTGATGTACGCCAATTATTTCTCAATGAAACAAAAATATATCAAAGACCCAGAGAGATGTTATGGGGAGGGAGGTGGGAGGGGGGTTCATGTTTGGGAACGCATATACACCCGTGCTGGATTCATGTCAATGTATGGCAAAACCTATACAGTATTGTAAAGTAAAATAAAGTAAAAATAAAAATTTAAAAATAAATAAATAAATAAATAAAACCAGCTTGAAAAAAAAAAAGATTTAGGGAATTGAAAGGAAATTATAATGTTTTCTGTGCACAGGAAAATGCAGAAATGAATTCAAAGAGCAAAAATAGTGTAAGAGAACACAAGTGAAAGCAAAGCAATTGAAAAAATAAACCCATGTGAGGCTATCAAAGGGGGTAGTTCAAGAAATAAAATCTCATGGGTTGAAGAGCCTGGTGGGCTGCAGCCCAAGGGGTCACAAGGAGTCAGACACCACTGAGCTACTTCACTTTCACTTTTCACTTTCATGCATTGGAGAAGGAAATGGCAACCCACTCCAGTGTTCTTGCCTGGAGAATCCCAGGGACGAGGGAGCCTGGTGGGCTGCTGTCTATGGGGTTGCACAGAGTCGGACACAACTATGACTTAGCAGCAGCAGCCACAGCAGCTCAAGAAATGACAGAGATGCCAAAGAGAATTAAAATGAGCTACAAATAAAGGGTGTCAAGCAATTAGAATATAAATAGTAGACTCTTATGGGTCAGGCACACTTCTAAACAATTTACCTGTAGTAATTTATTTAATCTTCACACAACTTTATGAGAGAATTAGATTTATTCCCATTTTACAGATAGGAATGCTGAAGCAAAAAGAGAACAAATATCTTGCCCAAGGTCATACATCTAGTAAGTGATAGAGCCGAGGTTTAATCCAGAAAACCTGTCTTAGAAACAGCTCTTCTAACACTGTGCTATGACAACTCAAAGAAAAGAGAATGGAATAAAGTCAGAGAAAAAAATTTTTTTCAGTGGAGACATGTGGGTGAGAAAAGGAAGCATGAAAAAGACTAAGAAAAGGTGTGCAATGTGGTAAAAGTAAATAAATAAAACAATGCTGGGAAAAATGAAAGAAAACAGAACAATGATAACCGATGAAAAAAGACAACATATATAGAAAAAACTGAGAAAAATGTGACAATGAACATCAAAGGAGAAAAAAAAATTTCAGAAGTCTGTCTTCATTGTTCCCTGTAGGAGCTGAAGCAGAAGTGGCTCATGTGAAAGCAATTCCTTTCCCTCAGTGCAGGTGGGAAGCGAATAAGAGGCTACAGCTGTGAGGAGTGCATCCCAGGTGGTCAGTGATAAAGGATCCTCCTGCTAATGCAGGAGACCCGAGGTTCATTCCCTGGGTCAGGAAGATTCCCTGGAGAAGGAAATGGCAACCCACTCCAGGATTCTTTCCTGAAAAACCCTATAGACAGAGGAGAGGCCTAGCAGGCTACAGCCCATGAGATTGCAGAGTCAGACACAACTTAGTGACTAAACAGCAGCAGCAGCAGCTGGTGAGGAAGTGTCAGCCCTATACTCGTAAGGAACAGGTGGTGGTCACATTTCCCATGTGATTATCATATTACCTGCACTGCCCATTAGGTGCTCTTGGGTGAATCTCTGAGATGGTGTTAAGACAATGGACAAATTATTTGCTGCAGCAAATTATTCTATTACTGATTTATTTGGACAGCTGCCAAGGGAAATAACCCTGTAGGGACACAGACTTTTCCAGAAATAAACATGGCATTCACAGAAAACCAGGGATAAGAAACAGGAATGGAAATCAATTCTGATGAAACAATAAGTTAACTAGTAACTTTCAGCATATCAACCTGATAGAATACAATGCAGTATTTTAAATTATGATTTACAAAGACAATATACATATGAAAATGACATATTAGTGTTAATAACAAAACATAAAATAGGTTCTAAAGTCTTGTTTAAATGTGGATTGCGATTATTTCAGAGTAAACATCCATGTGATTAGAGACAAAGGGAAATGTATAATATTTCTGATTGTAGATGATCCATAATTTGTTCAATTAAAACATTCTTTATGGGCCATGAGGAAGGGATAGAGTTGTAGTTTGGGGTTAGCAGATGCAAACTATTATATATTGCATAGGGAGATATATTCAATACCTGTGATAAACCATGATGGAAAGTAGGGAAAAAGAATGTGTGTGTGTACATACACACACACACACACACACACATATATACACACACGTGTATATATATATATATATAGCTGAATTCCTTTGCTATACAGCAGAAATGAATACAACACTGTAAACTCAATACACTTTAATTTTAAAAAAGCCCTTAAGTGATATGGTCTCTTACATAAAAAAAATAATAGAAAGAAAAAAAACAAAACAGTGTATTTACCAAATACTTCTATCATGAAAAATATCATTTTCCTCTGATATCATTAGTGGCACTGTCTAAATTACATGAGTAGAAACGCTGTATTACAAACCATGAAATAAAATAGTATCTTTAAAAAGTAAATAATAAAAATATCTTTAACCATGAAAGTACTAAGTTAACTGGCATTACATTTCCTTTCAAAACTAAAGCAAAAACCATTGGTAAATAATTTATCTCTAATAGAAGGTAGCATATTAATTCACTTAAAAGCCCAACATTTTACTGATATTCTGTTCTGAAAAGAATTAGAATATGAAAATTTGCACAAAGGACATGAAAAACATTTTGAATATGCCTACTTTAATGACTTTTGGTGAACAGTTTGGGATGATAGCAGACCACCCTATTTCTAAGCCTCATTTTTGCCAGTGATAGCAGGTAAGTTACAATCCAAATGCCAGGATTTTTTCATCTTTGTTTATGGACTAGGATATTTGCCCACCATATACATCTAGTGGTGTGCTGGCAAAGTAGCTCATCGAAGTAAAAAGTACTTCTTCATAGTGTTTTCAAATTTTCATGCATTTAATCTACAAATGGATTAATGACCAGCTTTTAAAATTTCTGAATGTGTCCTTCAGTTCAGTTCATTTCGGTAGCTCAGTTGTGTCCGACTCTTTGCGACCCCATGAATCGCAGCACGCCAGGCCTCCCTGTCCATCACCAACTCCCGGAGTTCACTCAGACTCATGTCCATTGAGTCAGTGATGCCATCCAGCCATCTCATCCTCTGTCGTCCCCTTCTCCTCCTGCCCCCAATCCCTCCCAGCATCAGGGTCTTTTCCAATGAGTCAACTCTTTGCATGAGGTGGCCAAAGTACTGGAGTTTCAGCTTTAGCATCATTCCTTCCCAAAGAAATCCCAAGGCTGATCTCCTTTAGGATGGACTGGTTGGATTTCCTTGCAGTCCAAGGGACTCTCAAGAGTCTTCTCCAACACCACAGTTCAAAAGCATCAATTCTTCGGTGCTCAGCCTTCTTCACAGTCCAACTCTCACATCCATACATGACTACTGGAAAAGCCATAGCCTTAACTAGATGGGCCTTAGTCGGTAAAGTAATGTTTCTGCTTTTGAATATGCTATCTAGGTTGGTCATAACTTTTCTTCCAAGGAGCAAGTGTCTTTTAATTTCATGGCCTTAAGAGCTACTATTTGCCAACTCCCCAGAACACTGCTGCTTCAAAAAGAAAATAGGTATCATGGATTTTCCAGGTTTTCTTCTCCTTTCTGAGTTCACAGAAAAGTCTGGTTATACCAACCACTTTAAATTTTAAAAAATCCGTGTGTCTTTTTTGGAGAAATGTCTATTCAGTTCTTTGGCCCAGTTTTTGATTGGGTTGTTTATTTTTCTTGAATTGAGCTGCAGGCGTTGCTTGTATATTTTTGAGATTAGTTGTTTGTCAGTTGCTTCATTTGCTATTATTTTCTCCCATTCCAAACGCTGTCTTTTCACCTTGCTTATAGTTTCCTTTGTTGTGCAGAAGCTTTTAATTTTAATTAGATCCCATTTGTTTATTTTTGCTTTTATTTCCAGGATTCTGGGAGGTGGATTATAGAGGATCCTGCTGTGATTTATGTTGGAGAATGTTTTGCCTATGTTCTCCTCTAGGGGTTTTATAGTTTCTGGTCTTACATTTAGATCTTTAATCCATTTTGAGTTTATTTTTGTGTATGGTGTTAGAAAGTGTTCTAGTTTCATTCTTTTACAAGTGGTTGGCCAGTTTTCCCAGCACCACTTGTTAAAGAGATTGTCTTTACTCCATTGTATATTCTTGCCTCCTTTGTCGAAGATAAGGTGTCCATAGGTGTGTGGACTTATATCTGGGCTTTCTATTTTGTTCCATTGATCTATATTTCTGTCTTTGTGTCAGTACCACACTGTCTTGATGACTGCAGCTTTGTAGTAGAGCCTGAAGTCAGGCATATTGATTCCTCCAGTTCCATTCTTCTTTCTCAAGATCACTTTGGCTATTTGAGGTTTTTTTGTATTTCCATACAAATTGTGAAATTATTTATTCTAGCTCTGTGAAAAATACCTAAATAGACGTTTCTCTGAAGAAGACATAAGGATGGCTAACAAACACATGGAAAGATGCTCAACATCACTCATTATCAGAGAAACGCAAATCAAGACCACAATGAGGTACCATTTCACGCCAGTCAGAATGGCTGTGATCCCAAAGTCTGCAAGCAATAAATGCTGGAGAGGGTGTGGAGAAAAGGGAACCCTCCTACACTGTTGGTGGGAATGCAAACTAGTACAGCCACTATGGAGAACAGTGTGGAGATTCCTTAAAAAACTACAAATAGAACTGCCTTATGACCCAGCAATCCCACTGCTGGGCATACACACTAAGGAAACTAGAATTGAAAGAGACACGTTGTACCCCAGTGTTCATCACAGCACTGTTTATAATAGCCAGAACATGGAAGCAACCTAGATGTCCATCAGCAGACGAATGGATAAGAAAGCTGTGGTACATATACACTATGGAGTATTACTCAGCCATTAAAAAGAATACATTTGAATCAGTTCTAATGAGGTGGATGAAACTGGAGCCTATTATACAGAGTGAAGTAAGCCAGAAAGAAAAACACCAATACAGTATACTAACACATATATATGGAATTTAGAAAGATGGTAATGATAACCCTGTATGTGAGACAGCAAAAGAGACACAGATGTATAGAACAGAATTTTGGACTCTGTGGGAGAGGGAGAGGATGGGATGATTTGGGAGAATGGCATTGAAACATGTATACTATCATGTAAGAAATGAATCACTAGTCTAGGTTCAATATAGGATACAGGATGCTTGGGGCTGGTGCACTGGGATGACCCAGAGAGATGATACAGGGAGGGTGGTGGGAGGGGGGTTCAGGGTTGGGAACTCATGTACACCTGTGGTGGATTCATGTCAATGTATGGCAAAACCAATACAGTATTGCAAAGTAAAAAAAAAAAAATTAAATAACAAAAATCAATTTTAAAAAGTTAAAAAAATTAAAAATAATCCAAGGATGATATGATTATTGAATATTTGAGCATATTGTAAAAGAATCTTCAGCTGATCAGAAAGCATTCTTCGAGGTCTTAATCTATGTGAGCAGAGTTTCTTTTCAAGTGAGATTTATGCTATTCACATGCATGATAACTCCAAATAAATGAACGGACTTTTACTAACTTGAGAAACGTAATGTATTATGTGCTGCCTACTTCCATTCACTAGTCACTGCATGCTGTGCGACCTCACCAAAGCTGTTAAGCCAGGTACTCCTGCCAAAAATTAAACTACCTTGACAGGTTATTGACACAATTGTCCACAATGGGTCAAGACCTCATGCTCCTTTTAGGAAATATTGTGACCCCCAAATTGAATCATGTCTCATTCACATAATATGCATCTATTCACATAATATGCATCTAAGTTTTGCCTTTTGGACAGAAAAGAATAGAAAATACATTCAATCAATAATATGCTCTATCCCATGACTTTCTCTCAATTTGTTTAGTCTATTACTTTGTGTTCTGATGCTTCAGCTTCTACCTCCCCCAGCCTATAGCCTATTGTTGTGTTAATGGGTGTCTATCTTCACTTGACCTGGTATCTCCTCATAGGCAAGAGCATACAAAACACAAAATAGGTTTCAAACTGTGATAAGATTTCACTGAAACAAGAGGACACAGTTACCAATACATTCTACTGGGCCAAAAATTATTCCAGTTTCCTCTTGCTGCATTTGGAGTCAAGTCTAAACAAAGTGACTCCTTTGACCCAAGTATTTATCTTTTGTTTTTGTTTTAATTTTGCATTTTTGTACAATTTTAAAGGTTAGTTTCCTCTCACAGGTATTACACAATGGCTGTATTCCGCACGTTGTACAACACAACCTTGAGCCTATCTTACATCCAGCAGTTTCTACCTCCAATTCCCACACCTCTATATTGCCCTCACCCCTCTCCCGACTGATAACCAAGAGGTAAGGATGGGCAGAGAGGCAGAAGCCAGGGAGGTGGCACAGTTTGCCTATAACCACCCCCCAGTCCTTCTCAAGTCAATTCAGAATTCTCTGCAGCAAAAAATGCCCCCCTTGGGCTTAATTAGATCTAGTTGTTTTTCTTATTTGCAGTAAAAACAGGCCGCCCTAAACTCCCTTGATAAGAATGACCAGGCATGGTCTTTGTACTGGAGAGCTGTTTGCTCACTATTGTGTAACTGTTTATATTTCAGAAACTGCCAGGAATTGGGGAGATTTTCAGTAACAGGAGAAAGATCTTAGCAGGAGCCTGAGCTGCATGCTGTTGACAGCTGTGGCTTTGTTTTCAGGCGTGCTGTCCCATATACTCAGTTGGGAAGAGAGGTGAGACTTGGGGATCTATTCAGAAAGGGCCTTTGTCCCCGGGAACAAAGGAAAGAGTGGCTGGTTTCCTGTCTGGAGGAGGGGTATTCATCACCCCTTTCCATGAGCCTGTGGTTCATTCAGGCCTCATTCCAACTTCTGAAGTACAGATTTCATTTAAAATTTTCTTTCCAGTAGTGAGTCAATAAAATCAACTAAGCATTCATAGGCCTTTGGTCTAAAAATTTACAAGCTGAAAGTGCAAGTTCTGGGGTCAGATGACATTTTACATGAGTGAATTTCAGCACCAGTGTTCCTGATCTCAGAGGGAGAGCAGTGAGTGGTCCTGAAGGGATATCTTAGTTCCCTGCCCAAGGATGGAACCTGGGTGGACTGGATGAAACCCCAGGAATCCTAGTCAACACACTCTCAGGGGCTAGAGGCTAGAAGCAAAGTGACTATGGCTCTTTACCCCATTTGAAAGCAAGAATGTTTCAAGGAGGCAAAAACTGTAAATAGATTTTTAAAAAGTTTATTATTAAAGACACAGCACAATGTATGGCAGAGCACACAGAGAAACAGGTTGTTTATTTAAGACAGAAGCAAGGCAGAAATACACCCCCAGAAAGAAAGGGTATGAGCATCCTCTCTAATGAGGAGGAGTGCAGTAAGGCAGAGCTAAGCAGAGACACACATCCGTGGTGGAGTGTGGGCATTCCGGATGAGGGGGAGAGCAGTAAAGATGTGACATAATATAGATGTGTCTTGTATAAGACAGTCGTTTAGGGTCTTTGCTACCTTTGGCCAATTATCTTGTTAATATCTTCACACCTGACTGGTCCATGGACCCTCAAAAGGTGCATGTGAAACTGTTTTCTAAGATCCCAATGCAGAGGCCTATGGGTACATGTCCATAGTTATTATAGGGTGGAGCCCCCTCCCTTTTCAACCCCCAAGAATCCTTCCTAAGCATGTGTAGACAGGGAAGTCATTGTTGAACTCAGGAGTGGACACCTTATCTCTTTGCTTGTGCAGAGCTCAGCTTTTACCACTAGCTTTGTCCTTGGAGTGTCTGGGTGTGAACAGAGCTTGAATTTTACTTGACTTGACAAACACCAGGGGTCCGGCCCAGAGGCACCCTGTCTCCTACCTTACTAAGTGCAGGTTCCCTTCCTCTCTGTGTCTTTGTTTCCATGTCTGTGAAATGGGAAGGGTTTGACTAGATTATCCCTGAGGCAGAGTGAAGATGAACATCCCTTGTACTTCAAGGCAGGAAGAGGTTGGGGGATGAATCTGAACATGGCTGGGCACCTACCGGGGTCCAGCCCCGGTTGGATCCAGGGATACCCTCAGGGGAGATGGCGCTGGGGAGAGAGAGAGAGAGAGAGAGAGAGAGAGAGAGAGAGAGAGAGAGAGAGAGAGAGAGAATGTTGCAGTTAAGAAAATAAAGGAGAGAAAGAGGTTGATATTCCTTAGTTTATGCAGAAAGCCAATAAAGCCCCAGCACAGAATTTGCTCTGTTCACGTAGGCCACAGGCGCCTTCTCGGTGTAGCGAAGGCACCCCACCTTGGGCACCTTCTCAAGAGGGTCTTAGAAGCCCGGGCAGGAAAGTGAACTCAGAGGGCCCCTGCGCTCCAGAGAGTCAACCTGAAAAAGAGAGAAAAAGAAAGAAAAAAGAATGACATGGGGAGACCAACCTTCAGTGAGCATGGCCCGTAACTTTATTTTTCAAAGGAGCTTATATACTTTAAGCTGTACATAGAGAATAATGGAAGATGCAGAGTCATGCAGGGTCAGCAGGCCTGACCCTTATCGAGACCAGGCTTTCTTTCTGCATACCTATCTGTATATACAGGTCTTAGGTGATTTACATCATCTTCTGGCCAGGAGGCTTGTTAACATTTTATGACCCTTTTTTCTGATAAAGCTCAGTCAACCAGGAAACTTATTTTCTCTAAAAGTGTTTTTTATCTAAAGTCTGGCGCCACTCTCAGAAAATACTAAATAAAGTTACATTCTTCATAGATCAAGGGTACATTGGGTTACAACAAGGAGAGAGAATTTATTAGCTCAAGGTCTAATGTCATTAATGCCAAGGCTACTACTAATTTTTTCTATATATCAACTATATTAATCAATGTACTCCCAGGCATACAACGAATAAGACATATGAAAACTCAGCAGCAAGCATTGGCTCAACAATGAAACCCTTCACTAGTACTATTCTAATAATTTTAACTCCTCGAAAGGTTTTATTTAAGCTTCCCGTGCCTCTCGCAGTTGAGAGGCTGTAAACAATCACAAGTGTAGTTGTAAAAGTCCGGATAAACCTGTCAGGCAAGTTAGAGAGCCATCAGAGGGGTTTGAATGGAAACACTCCTATTATGCCCAGGAGACTTATTAACTAGAGCCCTAAGCTGATTTTCTTCAGAGAAAGGTAGTCGGGGATAGCCCCCCATTGGTATCAGAGGAGTTGGTGGAAGGCATAAAATAGTAAGACAGACAGACTCTGATTTTGGGGTAGATGCTCGAGCAGGTCCACGGGGTCCCTCGAGTCCTGATTCACTTTTGCCTGTCAGGTCTCTTCCTTATGACCTTTGTCATGGGTGGGATCTCCCGTGCTGGCTCCCGGCAGGCACCATTTCTGCCTGAAACTTTAGAAGGGATTAAAATTGTAAAGATGGCACATTCTCTGATGAACCATCCACAGTGACACTTTCATGGGAAGAAAGAGATCCTGGGTGGTCAAGGTCAAGTGTGAGGAGATTCTACTGGGTGTAAGGCCACTCAATATGGCCAGAGAAGCTAGTACCTCCCTCCCAGCAAAGGGCAGCAACGATGGCCTCCAAGCCCCAGAGATACAGATTGCATTGCTGAGAGGATTCTGGGGTTTGGGGAGAGGTCCAAACAGGGCTCTACCTGGGGGAGGCATCAATAGAAGGGATTTGAAACCATGGGAGAGAATGAGCCCAGGCCTAGAGTAAGTGCAAGGAGAGAAGGGAGCCAGAGGTGAGGCTCCTGCTCCCCTCTGTGAAGTGTCAGAAGAGGAGGAGAGACAAGTGAAGGAGGCCAAAGGATAAGAAGATTGAAGACAGGAAATGAAAGGCCAGGAGGAGTCAGTGACCACTGGGGTCAAATGCAGCCCATGTTTGGTGGAGGTGGAGGGCTAGACACCTGTCTTGTTGAGGAGAAGGCACTGGATTTTGCAAAAGGGTCATCTTGGAGACCTCCTTTTGGCCTTGCCCCTGAGTCAGCAGTCTGCCCCTCTTTTTTGTGACAAGACTTCCTGGTGTGAAGCCAGTTTCAAACTTTATTCTGATGGAGGAGTTCCATAGAAGGCCTGCCTTCTGGCCTCATCTCATAGCTCAGTGGAGAAGTCACGAGCAGCCAAGGGTCACCTTTTCATTGGAATGTTGGCAGCACACAGCCCTGGCATTGCCCTCTTCCTCCCCGGGGGGCTCAGAACTCACAGATCCTGAGGCGCATCTCAGCGCAGGCTCTGTTGTTCTAGCTGCCATCCCGATAGATCTCTATGCAGCTCTCTGGGCCTTTGTCAGTGACCCTGTTGTTGGGCTCATGGGAGGCCCAGAGAGAATAGACAAGGAGCTCCCCTGTGGGGTAGATGCCCTCATTCCTGGTGTCAGTCATGCTCAGGAAAGCAGCCTTGTTCTGGGCTGTGGCCAGCTGAGTCAAGGCCTCGTTCTCAGCTGCAGAACATGGGGAGGGCAACTGTTCCCTGGCCTGTGTGCAGATCTGCTGGGCAGCCTGAAATCTTGAAGACCTTCTCCCCGACACTCCGGCCATCAGGGAAGAGCACTGCTAGGGGAAGAGGAGAGTCAGGCTGGGGATGTGGCAGCATCTAGGCTTTGTGTTCCAACTGGAGTCTCCAGCCTCCCATCCGGGTGCCAGGGCACCAGATGGGAAGAAAGTGAGGCACTTGGTTCAGAGCAGCTCTGGCTCCACGATGTGCCCTGAGTGGTGCTGTGGTCTCTAGGTACAGCTGAGGACCCCAGAACTCAGGTGCTTACTTAGGAGGCCTAAAGTTGCCCAGCTGTCAAATGTAGATGAGAATCAGACCTTACTGTATGTGACACTAAAACTCCCATATGCACTTTCTGTTCCTCCCCCTATTGTATGCCAGAATCGGGGTTTTAATCAGTGTGTAAATAGTTAGGGCTTTGGCAGGGAAATGACACTGTAGAGACCAGGGCAGTTCCTGAGAGTGAGGAAAATACCAAACAAACAGGCAGCTCACTCTCACCCTTGGATGGTGACTGGGCATGTGGAGTTGTCTGAGCGGTTCTGTGCTATGTGAAGGAGTCAGGAGAAAAGGGAGGACGGGGGTGCATCTGAGAGCAGCCAAATGCTCACCTCTGCACCGGGGGCAGTCCAGTGTTGGCTTCCATATGTTCACAGGTGATGCTATAGCCAGTCAGCCTCCCTGAACCACTGGGCAGGGGATGATGGCATCTGTGAGCTGTATGTGGGAGTGGGAGTGCAGGGTGGGATCAGCTTTGAAGAGAGCCCTGTCTAGGCCTCAGAAGGTCATGTGTTCAGCCCACTCTGGCAGTGGCAACCCAGGAGACAAGGGAAAATCACTTCCCTTTTCAGAGTCTCAGTCCTTATTTCTAAGGTAGAGGTACATTACATAACAGCATGCCCTATGTGACGTGTTAAGTATCTCTTTTTATTCCATCCTATCCATACCGCTCTGACTTCCAGGGTCTGCATGGAAATCTTCAGGGCTCCTAAGAGGGCTCACTGGACTGGTTCTGAACCCAGGCTGTACCCTGACCCAATGCCCTTTTCCTCTGAGTAGCTTCAACAAGCAATTGGGGACCAGATTTTCCACAGAAGTCAGGATGGCACCCAGTCAGCCCTGGACAAGGTCAGTGCAAGCTCGTGTGCCATGATTGGTTACATCCCATGCATCTGGGTGTGTGTGCATGTGCATGCGTGAATATATCCATGTGTCCATCTGGTGTACATGGTCGACTCAAGGTCCATCATGATATGTGTGCATATGCGTGCATGTGTGTTCATGTATGTAGATGCTGTCAACTGAGTTATGGTGTTTAGGTACACATGTGTAGCCCACACATATGCCTAAGTTCTCCTTTGTTTGTATCAGTCTGCATGAAGGAGTAAATAGATGTGCAGATATGCTTGTGCAAGGAGGAAGACAAACTGCTGGAAATTCTCATCCTACTACTTCAGTACATAGTTGACTTTAGTCCTTAGGAGCCAACCGTTTGTCTCACGCAATTAGGCCCCTTTATGCTCTGCTGCTGCTGCTGCTAAGTCACTTTCGTCGTGTCCGACTCTAGGTGACCCCATAGACGGCAGCCCACCAGGCACCCCTGTCCCTGGGATTCTCCAGGGAAGAACACTGGAGTGGGTTGCCATTTCCCTCTCCAAAGCATGAAAGTGAAAACTGAAAGTGAAGTTGCTCAGTCATGTCCGACTCTTAGCAACCCTGTGGACTGCAGCCCACCAGGCTCCTTCAGAAAACTGTTCCTTTTTCTGATCAAAGAGGTTTGATAAGTGATGTGCATTCAAAACTGTCATCAGGCAGAGCAGAGAAGGAGGAGGGACAGTTAATAGAGAGTCCCAGGGCACAGGGCACTCAGGTGTGTTCTCCAGGAGGCCTCTGTGTGCTTAGAATCCAGGCTTAGGGAAGAATCTCTGCTTTAAGTACCCAGGGAGATGCAGGAACAGTCCAGCACTGGCCAGATATTGGAGGCAGCCTGCTCCTGCCAGACTTCAGGGCATCTTTAGGGTGAGACACTTGGTGGCCACACACCAGGGTCAGGACCCTGCAGACTTGAACCCCACATGAAGCATCCCACCCCCACTCTCAGGATCATGTCTGAATTCTCTGCTGTCCTGGGCTGTGTGGCTGCTTCTCTGGGCGTTTGCATACCTGGCCCCACAGAGGGAAGAAACGCATCGCGGGTTGGGTGACCCCTTTTCTGTCATAGGAATCCACCCAGAGTAGGCTGGAGTGAAGCTCTGCTGAACTGATGACATGGACCACATCCTCCTCCTTATCCCGTGCATCTACTTGAGCTCCTGGAGCACGTGGGGCACAGCTCTGTCCCAGCCCTGTCCTTAGCCCCACTCCTACCCCAGGTCTAGGTCCAGTCCCAGCCATGGCCCCAGCAAGTCGAATTTAGACCCAGCCCAGCGAACTGCAAGCCAAGCCCAGACAGACCCTATCTGAGGTCCACCCTCAGGGCCAGCTCAGGGTCAGGTCTAGGAACTCACCTTTCTCATACTGAGAGGAGACATTCTGGAGGCATTGTAGCTGTCCCTCTAAGATCACAAACTGATGCCTGAGAGCATTGATCTGTGGAGAAGAGAGAGGCTGAGTGAAGATGGGTCCAGCATAGCCTGGGGTCACTCAGAGCTCAGGCCTCAGGGAAGGGTGTCCAGGTGCAACCCATATTGGAGGTAGGGTAAGGAGTTGGGACAGAACCATAGGAGGCCCACCTCTGCTGACATAGCTTGCCTCTGCTGCCCATGGGATTCTCTTGTAAATAGTATCCCCTGAGAAGATCCCTGCACCTTACGGACACTGAACCAGATGACATTTTAATTCCAAATTCTAGGAATCTGATATAACTTCCGTGTGTGTGTGTGTGTGTGTGTGTGTGTGTGTGCGTGTGTGTGTGTGTGTGTGTGTGTTTGGGAGGGGGGTAGCATGGTTATTTGAAGTTCAAGGTTATCTGATGAATTGGAAAGGGAGGTTTGCTTGTCCCAAAGATCAGAAGGAAAAATTGCTCAGGTTGCCCTCCAGTGAGTCATAGAAGCTAAGACCAGTGTCCACCTCACTGTCCATCTGTTATTCTTTCCTGCTTCCACTCCCACCTGTAACTAGGGGGCATGCCTGAGAAGAGGGACTGAGCTGAAGAAGGTCTACTCCCTACCGCACACCCTAGTGGGGGTCTCCAGGGCTTCCTTACCTGGGACTACAGTCTCTCCCTTTGCTCCTTTTTCTCCATGATCACCCCTGACCCCCTTTAGTCTTGGGAGGCCCCTGGCACCTGAAGGTCCCTGTGGACTGATGGCTCCAGCAGGCCCTGGGATCAGAAAAGAATCGTTGCATGTGTTCTGGGCACATTTTCCAGCATTTTCACCTCCCCCAGTACATGGACTGTCATACCCCCAGCAATACACCCTCCCCCTGTACAAATGTCCCTCAGTGCCTGGATCCTCTCCTTGCAGCCTCTTCGTACACTGTCGAACAACCCAACAACCAGCCTTCCCTGGATACAGACAGTCCATGCTACTTGCACCACTCTCTCCCTAGAGACAGACAGTTCCCAGAGCCCAACGCTGGCTCTTGCCCTGTAATGCCAGCTCTGACCTGGTGGCTGGTGATGGTGAGCACAGGGAATGTGAGCCCAGCCCCATGACCATTGCTCATCTTCTATGCCAGCACTTCCAGGGGCTCCAGGCTCACCAGGGGCACCTCTGTCTCCTTTGAGATCTGCAGGGCCTGGAGAACCCTGCATGCCTGGGGCACCCACTCCTCCTGAGGAAGGAAGACATTGGAGAAACATGCCTGAGAGTGCACTCAGCAGGTACCATTTCCTCAGCAGTGCAGCTTGTCACCCACAGCTCCAGGTGAGAGAGCAAGAGAGCGACCTGGGAGACTGCTCCTGCCTGCTTGGTCTCCTATAGGAAATTCAGTCAGTGTGGCAATAAGGGGGGAGAGGCCCAGGCCAGGCCTACCAGGCATGGAGTTTCCAGGCTTTCCAGGCACTGTGCACATACCCTGGTCCCCACCAGGGCTGCCAACATCACCCCTCCCTTCTCCCTCCCTTACCTGCCACATACCACCCTCCTACCTTTGGGCCCAGGTTCTCCTTTGGGGCCCGGTGTGCCTGGAGGTCCCATGCTGGGAGGAAGAGCCTCTCTTCCAGCTGCACCAGGCATACATGTAGGCTCTGGGAAAAAGGACCAGCCCAGTCAGTGACACTGAACCTCCTTGGAAGTGGAAGTGCATAAATGATGGGGCTGTAATAGAAGTCAGACAGGCAGCCTCCCCCTAAAGATGTTGCCCTCACTCTCCACCCTCCCCAGGAGCTCCAGCCTTCCCTGAAATAACCCCGTGCCACTTCGAGAATGACCTTCCTCTTCCTGGAGTAGAATCTGTGCACGCCTACTGCCATGGCCTAGTGGCAGCACATCATCTGCAGACACCTGCATTCCATGCCCAGCTGCTCACCAGGCCTCCCTTTGGTCCAGGTTCTCCAGCAGAGCCATTATCCCCTTAGGCCCAATAGGGCCAGCTGGTCCAGGCATTCCTGCTCATCCTGCTAGTCCTGGTGACCTTGTGACAAAAAAAGAGATGTACATAAAGCTGATGCTGGCCCAGGAGGAGCCAACTGCCTGCATAGTCAGGGCCCTGGCATTCCTTCAGGGTTCTGTAGGGTGTATACACTCCCCTCCACCTGACTGGTCCAGTGGTGATCCAGGAAATGCGTGTCCATATCCCCATTTACAGATGAAGAAACAGGCTTGCAGAGTTGGAGGCAGATCCAAACCAAGATCCACCTGACTGCGTACAATGCACTTGCTCCTGCCCCAAGGCCACAGTATTTATGATAGGTAAGTCTGTCAGCTTTTACCCTTGACCATGGACCCCCTGCCCTCCACCTTCTGAGAACCAAAGTTTATGTCAGAAACGACACCTGACACTAATCACCAGAGGAATATAAATCAAAAGCACAATGAGCTGTCACTGCATACCTTTAGAATGGCTATGATGAAAAAGATAGCAAATAACAGTGTTGGAGAAGGTGGAGAAAAGAAAATCTTTGTGCACTGTTAGTGGGAACGTAGGCTTCCCTGGTGGCTCAGAAGGTAAAGAATTTGCCTATAATACACGAGACCCAAATTCAGTCCCTGGGTTTGGAAGATCCCCTGGAGAAGGGAATGGCTGCCCACTCCAGCATTCTTGCCTGGAGAATTCCATGAACAGAGGACCCTGATGAGCTATAGTCCATGCAGTAGCAAGAAGTAGATATGACTGAGCGACTGCACCTAGTGGAAATGTAAATTGATACAGCCACTGTGGAGAACAGTATGAAGTTGCTCAAAAATTAAAAATAGGTCTACTATACTTTCCAGCAATTCCACCTCTGAGTATTTAAGCAAAGAACATGAAAACACTAATTCAAAAAGATATTGAAATCTCAAGTTCATCACAGCATTGTTTACAGGAGCCAAGATATGGAGGCAACCTAGAGTCTAAGAATCTGTGGATCAATGAATGGATGGAGAAAATGCAGTTTGTATATACAGTGGAACATTATTCAGCCATAAAAAGTAATGGAATCTTGCAATCTGCAACGACATGGACAAACCCTGAGGGCTTATAAGTGGTTATAAGTGGAATAAGTCAGGCAGGAAAATACAGGTATCATAGGATCTTATATTTGGAATCTAAAAAACAAACGAACAAAAGCAGGACACACATAGATGCAGAGAACAGATTGATGGTTGCTACAGGTGGGGTTGGGAAGTGAACAGAATGGATAAATATAGGCAAAAGGCACAAACTTCCTGGTATAAAATAAATGAGTCCGAGGAATGCAATGTACAGCAAGGTTACTATAGTTAATAATACTGGGTTGCATGCTTAAAAGTTGCTTAGGGAGTAGATTTTTAAAGTCCTCATCACACACACACAAATTGATGTGTGTTGATGGATTTTGACATGTCTTATTGTACAATCACTTCACAATATATACAAACATAAAATCATTATGTTGTATACCTGAAACTAATATATTTTCAGTCATTTATATTTTAATAAAAAGAAGAGAAAAAGCTATGTAACATGCTCTTGAAAGTACAGAAAATAGACTAAATTATAACATACCATTAAGTGATAGAAGGATGTTATAAACATCTATTCAATATGATTCTCTTCATCCACAGACTGGATGTCTTATGCATGTGCACATGTAAAACATATTGGAAAAACCATAAGAACAGCATATACAAAGTCTTCACAGTTCCTTCTATGTGGCACAATTCAGGTCATCTTGATTTTCTTCTTTTTATCTTTGGTGACCATATATTATTTTTATATTGGAAAAGTGACCAAACATTTTAAAAAAACATGTTACTTCACAAAAGGCTGCCTAAGTCTGAAATTACATGAGATTTATCCCTATATAAGAATTTACACTCCATTCTAGGAATTTGGTTATTCTTGATCCATTGAGATGAAATTCACACAATAGAAAATTAACTTTTTAATTTTTTTTTGGCTGTGCCACACGGCATGCAGAATCTTCTTTCCCTGACCAGAGATTGAACCCAGGGCCTCTCAATGAGAACACAAAGTCCCAACCACTGGGCCACTATCAAATTCCCTAAAATCAGCTTTTTCAAAGTGTACAAATCAGTGTCATTTTGCTCATTCATAACATTGTGCCACTACCACCTCTATTTAACTCAAAAATATTTCATCAACCCCAAAGGAAACCTCACACTTGTTCATCACTCCATCCCTGCCTCCTCCCAGGCCCTGGCTTCCACTATTCTGCTTCCTGTCTCTAAATATTTTATATAAATACATACAAAAAATGACCTTTTGTGTCTGGCTTTTTGAACATGGAGTGACCTTCTTGGGGCTCATCCCAGTACTTCATTCCTTTGTATGCTTGAGCAATGTTCTATAGTGTGAAGACAAAACATTTTGTTTATCATACACTGTGGAAAAACGTTGATAGACGCTTGGGTGGTTTCCATTTTTTACTCTTGTGAGTGAAGCATTCACGTGCAAAAAGACAACAAAAGAAATCTGTCAGGTGCTGCTAACTTGTTCATTCACTTCTTTGTTCATTTCCTCGTTATTTCATTTCTCTGTTCACTGAGAAACTATCTGTGGAACATCGCTTTCTGCCTAGCACTGAGCAGGATGTACATGTTAGTACCAGGTCCTGATCTGCAAGGAATCTTTCATCAAGTTTTAAACTGTGAGGCACAGGTAATAAGTAAGGAAAACAGTTCCTGAGATGTCCCTCATCCCATCAGAGCATCCTCAATCCGAGAACACACATTTGGAGCAAACAGGACTTTAAGGCTGAAGAGGATTTAGAGAGACTTCGAGAGGAGAGGTGACATTTCAGATTTGGAAACCATTTTCCCAGAGTAAGAAGGTCGGGCCTGCTTGGGCCAAGAATGCACAGGTCGGGGGAGACTGGTGCATTTGATGTGTGGCTGAGAGCCTCTGTGCTGGGCGTTGTGTCCTGCTGTTAGTTCCAACCTTCACTAGGCACGATACGGAAGCCCAGAGGTTGAGCCCTGCATCCCAGACGCTGTGGTGCACTGTGCTCAGGCAGAGATGCCTGGGCTCCCAGATGAGCCCCTCCTGGGCTCCCCCTTGGCTGGGTGGCAGCAACTACCTGGAAAGGAAGTCGCTCCTTAGAGGGGAGCATCACAGGTGGCCCATCCTTTTGCACAAACCGTGGAGGCCACAGGTGCACTGAGGGAGAGGAAGGAACGTCCTGCTGAGCAGCAATCACCATGCCTCCCAAGCACTCATTTTTGCCTCCTCACATCCCCTGAAGTCCTAGCCCTGTAGCTTACTGGCACCTGAAGTGAAGCTTTATGGACCAGCAATTTGGCCAGCCTTAACTGTACTAAAATGCCTCATCTCTTGGCCGTTTACATTCTTTTATTCCAACAAGTATTCATTGAGCTTCTACTAGGTACAAGGTGCTGTCCTAAATGCTGAAATTATACTAGTGAAAAAAAAAAAAAAACAGACAAAAGCCACATCCCTTCCTCACAGAGCTTAAACTCAGCTACATAGAAATAGATAATAAAAATTAAAATGTACAACAGATGGTAATTCATCAGATCAGAATAAGTGCCACAGAGGTAAATTGAAGCCTAGAAAATTGGCGGGGGTGTCTTCTAAATAGGATGGCCAGAGAGGGAGTCTATGAGTGAAGCTGTGAAGGGGGTGAGGAGTGAGCCATGGGGATGTGCATGCTCAGAGCAAGGACAGGGCCCTGGGGAGGCAGGGGGATGTGCGTGCTCAGGGACCAACAAGGAGCCAGTGTGGTCAGAGTCTGGGGAGTGTGGGAGGAGGGAAGGAAATGAGCTCAGAGAGATCAGCAGGGGTCAAGGTTAGGAGATGCTGTGGGACATGAGTTTCACTCCCAGGGGAGATGTGCACCCCAGGAGCCACTCTGGCACTGAATCCTTCTGGGCGGCAATCTCAGAGGCACTGAGGAAAGAAGGAATTGTCCCTGGAGATGCAGCCCCCCAAGCAGGGTCCAGGTGTTATCGGCCCTGCACGACATGTCTGGGGCATCACCAAGTAACCCAGCACCCCCCTCTGCCTCTGCTCAAGGGTCTCTCCTCTCAGGCCCATCTTGTCCTTTACATCAGGTTCTTGGGAACATGTGTGTCAGAATCTGTGGGGGAGGTCATCCCCAGTGCAGACTCTGGCCCCACCCAACCCTGCTGGTCAGGATCTAAGGATTCTGGGATCTCCAGGAAATTCCCAGATCCGTCACCATTGAAGGAACCGGTGCCCGGATCTGGGGAGCCAGTGTGGAGCCTGGTCTTGGCCCGACTGTGCACTGTTCTCTCTCCAAGCACCAACCCAAGGCCAGGCTTGGAAAGCACAAGAAAGAGAGGTCTGGGGTACACCATGCAGCTGAGGGCCACTGTAGGGAAAGTCCCCACCCCTCCCCTGCCCCGGGTTTCAATTCAGGACCCTCTGGGAGCTAGAGGGAACTGGTACTTTGAATACTGCCCCACTATTGAGATCACTTCTAGGCATCCTTATCACGGCTCTGTTCATTAATGCTGGGAACGACTTTCTGTCTGTAAAGGAGAGATACTTGTCTCTTATCCTACAAAGCTTGGGGATATTGTGTATTCTTTGCAGCTTAAATGTTATTTGCTTCTTTCCTTTACAGCTAAAATGCAAACCAAAAAAAGATGAAGACCTCAGTTGATCCCTCCACAGCCCTGGTTCAGTGCCATGGTGGTCCCCTCGTACTCGTTGGTTTATTGAATTCTCACTTCTCGCCAGTAACACCCAGATCTTCTGCTGTGGATCAGTGTTTCTCAGACACTTCCCTTAATAAGCTGTATTTTAGGAAACCTCAGGAGAATCCACCTAATTGGTACAGCAAGAGGATGTGACTTTACCCTGAAGCCTCACAAAAAAAAAAAAAAAAAGGAAGGCTTGGCTCAATTATTTATCTCTCTGTGGTCCTAATATTTCCATCCATAGATGAGCAAACTGAGACTCAGAGACACTGAATAGTTTGCCCTAGGGGCCTCTGCTGTGGAGAAAGAGCTATCAGCCATGCACAGATGTGTCTGATAAAGAAAGCCATGTCCTTTCCCCTTCTAGGTTGGGTTTCACATAGCATCATTGTATCACAATTTTCTTCCCGATCAAATGAGATTAATGCATCACTTGTTAGACTTTTGGTGGGATTGTATAAACTACTCAAGTGAACTCCTAAGCACAGGACTAGACTATGAAATATAAGGTCCCTTTCTTTCTCTCTGTAATGTATTTAGGGAAAATCCTTTTATTCAGGCTTGAGTATGGGGCCACAGTGCCTCATCCTTTCTCACTCATCATGGAGTTCAGTTCAGTTCAGTCACTCAGTCATGTCCAACTCTTTGCAATCTCATAACCTGCAACACGCCAGGCCTCCCTGTCCATCACCAACTCCCGGAGCTTACGCAAACTCATGTCCATCGAGTCAGTGATGCCATTCAACCATCTCATCCTCTGTTGTCCCCTTCTCCTCTCACCTTCAATCTTTCCCAGCATCAGTATCTTTTCAAATGAGCCAGTTCTTCACATCAGGTGGCCAAAGTATTGGAGTTTCAGCTTCAGCATCGCACTTTCAGTGAATATTCAGGACTGATCTCCTTTAGGATGGACTGGTTGGATCTCCTTGCTGTCCAAGGGACTGCCAAGAGTCTTCTCCAACACCACAGTTCAAAAGCACTGATTCTTTGGTGCTCAGCTTTCTTTATAGTCCAACTCTCACATCCATACATGACTAGTGGAAAAACCATAGCCTTAACTATACGGACCTTTGTTGGCAAAGTAATGTCTCTGCTTTTTAATATGCTGTCTAGATTTGTCAGAGCTTTTCTTCCAAGGAGCAAGTGTCTTTTAATTTCATGGCTGTGGTCACCACCTGCAGTGATTTTGGAGCCCAGAAAAATAAAGACTCTCAGTGTTTCTGTTGTTTCCCCATCTATTTGCCATGAAGTGATGGGACCAGATGCCATGATCTTAGTTTTCTGAATGTTGAGTTTTAAGCCAATTTTTTCACTCTTCTCTTTCACTTTCATCAAGAGGGTCTTTAGTTTCTCTACACTTTCTGCCATTAGGGTGGTATATCTGAGGTTGTTGCATATCTGAGGTTGTTGATATTTCTCCTGGCAATCATTTTCCTGCTTGTGCTTCATCCTGCCTAGATTTCACATGCTGTACTCTGCATAAGTTAAATAAGCAGGGTGACAATATATAGCCTTGATGTACACTTTTCCTGATTTGGAACCAGACTGTTGTTCCATGTCTGGTTCTAGCAGTTGCTTCTTGACCTGCATACAGATTTCTCAGGAGGCAGGTCAGGTGGCCTGGTATTCCCACCTCTTTAAGAATTTTTCACAGTTGTTGTGATCCACAGAGTCAAAGGCTTTGTCGTAATCAGTAAAGCAGAAGTAGGTGCTTTTCTGGAACTTGTACTTTTTTGATGATCCAACAGATATTGGCAATTTGATCTCTGATTCCTCTGCCTTTTCTAAATCCAGCTTGGACATCTGGAAGTTCATGGTTCATGTACTGTTGAAGTCTGGCTTGGAAAATTTTGAGCATTACTTTACTAGCGTGTGAGATGAGTGCAATTGTGTGGTAGTTTGAGCATTCTCTGGCATTGCCTTTCTTTGGGATTGGAATGAAAACTGACATTTTCCAGATCTGTGGCCACTGCTGAGTTTTCCGAATTTGCTGGCATATTGAGTGCAACACTCTCACAGCATCATCTTTCAGGATTTGAAATAGCTCAACTGGAATTCCATCACTTCCATTAGCTTTATTCATAGTGATGCTTCCTAAGGCCCGCTTGACTTCACATTCCAGGATGTCTGGCTCTAGGTGAGTGATCACACCATAGTGGTTATCTGGGTCATGGAGATCATTGTGTATCCTTATTCTGTGTATTCTTGCCACCTCTTCTTGATATCTTCTGCTTCTGTTAGGTCCATACCATTTCTGTTGTTTATCATGCCCATCTTTGTGTGAAATGTTCCCTTGGTGTCTCTAATTTTCTTGAAGAGATCTCTAGTCTTTCCCATACTACTGTTTTCCTCTGTTTCTTTGCATTGATCACTGAGGAAGGCTTTCTTATCTCTCCTTGCTATTCTTTGGAACTCTGAATTCATATACGTATATCTTTCCTTTTCTCCTTTGCCTTTTGCTTCTCTTCTTTTCTCCACTATTTGTAAGGCCTTCTCAGACAACCATTCTGCCATTTTGCACTTATTTTTCTTGGGGATGGTCTTGATCACTGTCTCCTGTACAACGTCACGAACCTCCCTCCATAGTTCTTCAGGCACTCTATCAGATCTAATCCCTTGACTCTATTTGTCACTTCCACTATATGATCATAAGGTATTTGATTTAGGTCATACCTGAATCGTCTAGTGGTTTTCCCTACTTTCTTCAATTTCAGTCTGAGAGCTTAATTAAATATTAAAAATCTTTAACAACCTGCAGAGGTACCAGTTACTCTAAATGGACAGCAGTTAAGTTCTGGAGCACAGAAGTCCAAGTTCCACTTTTACTCACTATTTGAGCATTTGTTGGGTAGTTGGAGTCAGAAGATTCTAGGGGAGAAATCGGGACAGCTGCTGATAGAGCCAGAGGCTTGGGACAGCCAGTCTTTGCCAACCAATAAATCCGTGTTTTAGGTGGGCTCAAAATCTGGGTGAAACCCGCCCATTTAGGAAGACCATCTATAAGGCTTCCACAGTAAAAGATTGAGAATTTCTGGGTTGGTTACAACTCCAGTGCCCACCCCTTCCCACCAGGACAAGCCCATGGTCTCGGCTCTATGTGGATCCCCTTTCTTTTCCTGGGGGCCTGTTTTCCCATCTTGTCCATCACAACCACAAAGGCTATCCACTGTCAGGGGACACAGCCACGGTGCAGGGATCAGTCAGTACTTCTCAGAGTAGACATCCACTTCTTCTCCCTGGGAACTCTGGGACTGTGTGAGCAGGAGCAGCATGGAGAGAGGGAGGAGAAGCCTGTCATAGACAGATGAACAGAAAAAGGGGGTGCTCTTGATCTGAGGATGTGGATTAAGGCTGGCCCAGCCTCTTGAGGTCAGGAGAAGCCCTTCCCCCATCTCTTCTCCCATCCTCTGGGGAAAAGAGCAGCAGGGCTCCAAAAGCAGTTTAGGGAAAGATGGGATTCAGTCTGGCCAGGGAGGACATGAGCGGACCGGCTGGATCTCTGACCTGGTCTGCCAGCAGCATGAATCTACTCTCAGATGCTCTGTGTCATCCCTTTTTGGGCTGGCCATCCTTGCCAGGGGAAATG
Source organism: Capricornis sumatraensis (assembly GCF_032405125.1). Classification (NCBI taxonomy): domain Eukaryota; kingdom Metazoa; phylum Chordata; class Mammalia; order Artiodactyla; family Bovidae; genus Capricornis; species Capricornis sumatraensis. Next base: position 10,017,008 of record NC_091078.1, read on the forward strand.
TGACCAAGATGTAGAATTCCTCACCAAGGCCAAATGTCACATCTGGAGGGACTCCTTGAGTGCCCTTGGGAGGGACCCTTCCCTCCATGGACTTCCTTCTCCCTTTCTGTACCAGTAAGGTGGGTGGCTTAGCTCTGACAATGCAGACTGGCTTCCTCTTACTTGCTGTTCCGGACTGACTAGTGCTGGGCTCTTCAGTGCTATCTGTCCAAAAGAAGCCCTGGTCCTGAATGTTTTGTGATGTCTGTCCTGAGCAAAGGATGGGTGTATGACTATGTTCACCAGGATTTGTCATTCCTGGGCTCCATGAGGAAAGTCCCTGGCATACCTAGAGTCCTGTCCAGACCTCCTGTGAGGAGTTGGGACAGGGGCCTAATGGAGGAAGGGACATGATAGATAGGTGCAGTTAGCAGAAGGCTGGTTTTAGGGAAGGAAAGAACAGATGTCCAATAGAGCTTCTGGTTACCATCAGAAAGGGACTCAAGAGATAAGT